>NC_081321.1:18141841-19364757 GCF_026419965.1 Kogia breviceps | reverse complement strand
AAGTCATCAAGTAGCCTTCTTAAATCTTGATATCCACCAAAATAAGGGGTTAAGAACAGAAAGGTATTTTTTACACAATATACATGTTACATTTGTAATGGAAAAAAATCATTCAAAAAGAAATCACAAAGGGAAGAAAAAGTCTGTTCATAATCATCTCAGAATCAACCTTATGAGTGATGTCATTCTTAGGTGACTAAGGTCCAAAATGCTGACTCGGGCATGTAATAGACTAGAGATGACAAATATGGTTGATAACAATACTGTTTACTTTAGACTGTATCCATCCACAGGCATTCTTGGTTTTAAGAGATAGTAGACGAAATGATAATTCATTTTGTTTTATAACAAAGTGAAAATTCTTTTCCTGAACAGACTGTTCAGTTCTGTTCCCACTTCCACCGCTTGCTAGCTTTTGTAGCTTTGGGTGAGGGGGCTCCTTCTGGCCTATTGATCTTCTTTGGGAACCCAGTTCTCTCTAGTGGGTTTAAATATTACTTGATTTTTGAAATCCAAGTCAAAGATTTTTTTGAGAAATAGCCACTGCGTAAAGAAGTAGACCAGAAGGCGTGTGTCTTTCAGAATTCACATATGTATGTACAACTAAGCTCTAATCCAGTATTTGTCCACAATCTCTCTTAGGCTAGCAAACTTATTGGTCATAAGGACCTGGACCCCTTTACACTCTTAAAAATTATTGAAGATCCCAGTTTGGAGTGTGTCAGTATTTAGCACAATAGAAATTAAAATTGAGAATTAAAAAAATATTAATTCATTAAAAAAAGAAATAATAAGCTCATTACTTGGTAACAGAAGTAGAATTTTTAATGAAAAGTAACTTTTCCAAAACAAACACAAAAATTGTGAGAAGGGTGGCATTGTTTTGCGCTTTTGCAAATCTCTAATTATATGGGTTAGTAGACAGCTGGAGCCTCACATCTCCTTCTGTATTCAATCTGTTACCACACATCTGGAAAATTCTGTACACTTGTGAGCGAATAAGAGTGGAAAGGGTAAATCACATCATAGCATTATCGTGAAACCAGTTTTTGACCTCTTGGGCCCTCTCCAAAAGTCTCAGGAACCCTAATTGGTTCCTGGAACACATTTTGAGAGCTACTGTTCTAGGCTATCCAGATTCTATTGGAGGGGTGGGCTGGGCAGGGAACTAGAGGATACATTTTGGTGAGATTATCCTCACCTATCCCATTTGCTGTGGTCAATGTTAGGAATGAAAAGGGGGAGCAAACAGGATGTGACACATGTTTGTGGTGGCCCTAGACAAGGCTAGGTGGCACAGAGCAGGCCAGGGAGGAACTGTGATATGACAGTTGTCTGGCCTGTCTGCTCTCTGTGAGTAGGTTCAGGAATAGCGTGAAGAGGTAGTTAGTATGTTATCACTTGGAAAAACATATTACTTTTTGAGGGGTAGGGTGCCTATTGGGATAATTCTTGGTTTTCGGTAAATAGGATGCTGCATGTATTTAGTGTTTATATACAATATATGTACCTTCATTAATTTTGAGCTGCTTACCCTGAAATAAATTATTGTTCATTGACTGCCATTCTTTCTGCAGTTCACTACTTATTTGTAGTAATAGCATGTAGTTATTGAGGGAAAGGAGATTAAAGTAAAATTCATTTTCATTTCAAAAAGTTTGAAACAGCTGACTAAAAAAATATTTTCTGTCTTGGCGCCGTTAGCCTTACAAGTTGTCAATATTTATTGCTACTGTTGGGAGATGATGTATGAGAAGCAGAGAATAAAAGTCATGTGGATTACTGAGAAATACATCCTTTAAAAATTCTCTCATTAAAAGTGTGCTTGTCTTTAAATATTATATATATTTTTCTTGTGCAAAGTGCTATTTTTCAGCACTGATACAGCATTATAGATTGTGATTGATGATCAGATCATCTGTACTGAATAGTTAGTTAAAAATTCTCAAAGTTCTCTTAGTTTTTACACCGTTATTTTCCCCAGCAGATAAGGTACAGATTTAAATGTCACCAGGTATTGTCCTTATCTGCTTTGGCATCTCAGTTTTTATTTTCCCAGTGTACTGTCCAGCTTTATTTGACAGTCCTTCCCCCACTCCCATCTGATTCTTGCTAACTGTCCAGGAGAACTACTATGATGATGCTTTTAAAAAGTTTTCTGTAGCTGTTGGGCCCCAACAGAGGCGCTCAGCGTGTCCACTTGTAACTCGTATTAGGGGCCCGAGTGGACGAGGAATACTGTGGCGATAGCTGTCCGCAAGTCTTGTGTGGGTGTGTCCTCAGGGTATAGAGCAGTGTGCTTGACACTTGTACTGAGTGAAGTCATGGCCTGCTCCTTCGAGAGCCATTACCTGCTGCAGAAGAGCAGACGGGCTCTTGAGATAGAGCAGCCTGAATCCAAGGTAAAAGAACTATGTACTCTCAATGAGTTTTTCTCAAATGCTGATGGAGGAGTTTGTCAACGAAGTACAATTCATTACAATACACATCTGTAGTCAACTGGAGTTTTTGTCATTGAATTTTGTGAGGTATTTTGAAATAATGTTCCATATAAAGGTGAACTTGTGTTAAGAGGTATTGATAGAGTGTTTGGGTTATATTAACCTCAAGTGTGGCACACGTTCTAATTGAGTCACATTTCCATTTTTGTCATAAGGCCTGCTGAAAATGACTGAATATAAACTTGTGGTAGTTGGAGCTGGTGGCGTAGGCAAGAGTGCCTTGACGATACAGCTAATTCAGAATCACTTTGTGGATGAATATGATCCTACGATAGAGGTAAATCTTGTTTTCATATGCATATTGATTTGTGCAGGCCCATCCTTTGGGTACAAAAAAAGGTTTCTCTGATCATTTTCTGTGACTACTCATTACAAGGTAGTTATACTGATAATACTTTTATTAAGTTATCTAAAATGTACTTGGATTTCAAGGCATTACTCTGATATTATAAGTAACGATAGATATGAGACACCAGCCTGTTTTCTCTCAGGACAATAATACTATCTGTGAGTGACGTTCACTCTGTGTTAGTGTATGTGCATTTTGATTGGAAGTGTATTTCAGAGTTTTCTCACAGGGTGAAAATGTGAACTTACATCTTATGTGTAAGATGAGACATATCTAACAAGTCTTTTTTTAAAAAAATGTGGCTATTATTTTTATGGGTTTTTGGTATTTTTTTTGGTATTTTGATGTCACATGTAGAGTTGATTGATACTGGTGAAGTGTAATCATTTGCTGATTGAATTAAAAACACTGAATTAGTAGTATTTTCATATTTTCTCTTCACATTGAAGTAGTGGAGAACCTACAACTACCTGATGCATTTTAGAAAGCTCATTCTTTGCGTTTATGTATATGTGTATCAGGTGATATGTAAGAATACCATCACCAATCCTTACCTTTGCTTTACAGCCCTTTTTCAATTCAAGGCAATGTTAGAATTGTTTTTTTATTACAAATTGATTAATGAATAATTTTCAGACTTTTTCAGTTTCATAAAAATGTACCAAAGGAATGGCCAACAGCAAAATGATAGAATAAAGGCCTAGCAGAGACCTTGAGAGGTCACGTAGTATGTTTCCCACTGCCTTCTGGCAGCACTGTACTCAGATGATCTCAAGTAGATAAGGATTTATTTAATCCCAAAGACCTGCAGGAGGGAATGGCACACAACTGTCCTTGTTAACTAATTTCCAGAATGTAATTATTAGCGTATTTCATGCATAATCTGAATCTTCCTGTTAAGTTTAACATAATATCAGCTCATCTTTGAAATAGATATATGTTATTAGATTATTTCTTCTTTACCCCAGGGTAAGCAATCCGAATCCCTTAGCTTTTATTCTAGATCTGATATACCAGTTTTTTTAATCAGCTCTGAAAAATTTCCCGTAACTTTCTCTGAGTCCCAAGCTGTAGGGTCTAGAATAGGTAAAAAATGCCCTGTTAAGGTACCATGCTGTGTAATGTCTTAAAAAAAAACACCTTGACTGCACTTAGGTAGGTTCTGAGGGCATTGTTGGCCTTGGGAAGATGTTTGTGCAGTGTAGAACTTTTGAGGATTGACAAGGAAATGTTCATAAGGAAATGTCAAATATTTCTGGTACTGGAGGGAAAAAAATGAAGAAATAACCCTTATTTACAAAGATCTGATTTAAACATAGAAGCAGCTTTCATTTGGCTTCCAAGTTTAATAATTTGCATTAGTAAAAGGGGAAGAGTCTAACTGAAGTGGACCAGCTATGTAATAGTCTCTCTGTATTTCCTCTTGGCAAGTCAGTTCAATGCTAATGGTTTTGTTTATTTTTTACTTTGAGGAGGATTAAATAGTTCACCTATTTCTAAAGCCAAGGTTACTCGTCATACTCCACCATTTAAATTGGAAGTAAAAGGACATTTTAACAGAATTTAAATTAAGCATGGCAGTTTTCCTGGGATTCTGGAATATGATTTTAGCAAAAATGCCCTCTATCTTTTCTGAAAATCTGAAGAATTCCATTACACTCTGTTTCCTATCAGAGGTCAAGAATGATGTATAAGAATGTGATTTTTTAAAAAAAGGTTAGGAAACCTTTTGGTCAAAATTGTTATGCAATATAAATCTTAAAGAAATAAAGGTAAAAGTCAATCCTTTATTTTGGGGGAAGGTAAAAAAAGTTTATAAACTCAGACCCATTAACTCTGATTATGATTTCTGCCAAACCAGAAGACTTGACCCAGGGAAGCATTGATTACCTGTGAACTTTGAAACTGACATTCCGTCACTGGTGTAGCCACCTGGGAAATGGTTATCAGAGATTGTCTCTTATCTCCCAAGTTACAGTGAGTCTCTGAGGAAACTGACACATTGAATTCTTGGTGTAGTTCAAGTAGAAGAAAAGCAAGAGAATTTAGTAGTTTATTTTCATAAGTGGTTAAACAAAAATACTGACATGATGTTTTTGTAAAAAGTTGAAGGGTAGTGGGTATCACTACTGCTGTTAAGTTTCTGGTAGGTGAACAGTGTAGGTCAGAGAAAATAAGAGAGGTCATAGACTTTGCACATTTGGAGTTCTCATCAGTTTTTCTGCATTAAACAAATGGAGAGAAGTTTAGGAAAAAATTTTAATTAACTAATACCATATTTTCTAGTGGTTTAGAATTTTCAGAGATTTATATTGGGTTGGCCAAAAAGTTCATTCGAGTCTTTCATGTTATGGAAAAACCCAAATGAACTTTTTGGCCAACCCCAAACTATGAGCTAGGTAAGGAAGGTGGTCATTGTTTCTTTCATTTTATCAATAAAAATGGTCTCTGAGAGGTTGTAACTTGCATAAGGATGCTTAAGCTAGCAAGTGGTGGAATTTTAAGTTTTCTGAGACCAAGTTAAGTGGAATTTCCACCGCACCCTTGTATAGTTTCTTAAAAATGAAAAATTAGCCTTCAAGCTAAAAATATTTAGTGTTGGAGGCTGATTCAGATTATTAATATATCAAGATTTGAACTTAGCATACTATCTAATGGCATCTTAATCGCAGAGATATGATATAAAATTAGGTATGACACGTAGATGGAGCATGTTTATATTTGCACATGATGATCACCTTTACTTCTGTTCTGCAAAGATTTTACCTTTATCTTTTATGAAGCCCACTGAAGAGTTCCAAGAGATAACGAAATACCTTGTTAGTGGTGCAGGATTATTAAAAACTCAGTCCCCAAACACAATACCAGGCTAGAAATAATATATGTTTTTATAGTTTGGATATCATGTTATTATAAAAACATGTTCTCTGAAATGTGTTTTCTAACGTAAAATTTGGTGGAAGCAGAAAAATGGAAGTAGAGAACAGAACTGTCAGTTGGTCAGTTAGCAAATATATAACAAGTACCTACTGGATACAGTATAAAAATAGATATATAGAAAGAACTATTTTTTCCCAGTCTCCAATTCATTGACATCTGATGCTCCTGTTAATGTGACATTTCTAATTCAGTCCAAGTATTATGCCCTTCTTTGATGAAACAGTTTTCTAGTCAGTAAGAAAGAATGGAGTCATAATTGGATTGATTTGTTCCATCTTTAGTGCTCTGAGCCGTGGAGTGTTTATTCACCAAGATGTATCAGTTTCTCTTTTAAAAAATGTTTCCGTGTTAATTATGGAATTGCTGATTAAGGTATTTAAATTATAGAGAGAAAATTTGTAATACTAAACCAGTATTGAAGGAGTGGTGTAAGAAAAGCACTGTTTAAAATTGTAAGCTGTTATTTTTCTGTTTTATTGGTTTTGTTTTTTTAACATATGTATCAGTAGTTATTAACAAGGAATAGGTGGTGACTTTGCCCCTCGGGACATTTGGCTAAATCTGGAGATGTTTTTGGCTGTCACAGCTTGAGGAGGGGGCTGCTACTGGCCTCTGTAGTGGGCAGAGGCCGGGGTTCTGTTACTCCTCCTGCAGTGCACAGGAGGGCCCCCCAGCAAATAATGACGCGGTCCAGAATGTCAGCAGTGCTGAGGTTGAGACCCCAATACTGTGCTTTACATACAGCTTTAAACGTCCTGTAAATGTGAGGCTCAAGTCCCTGAATATGGTTTATGTTAGATTTTTTAGCATAGTATAGATTTAAACCTTACATTTTCTAAACTAACAGTATATTAGCTTACACTCGCGTTCTGCTAAAACATTGTTTTTAAAACAAGGTACAGCACAGCAGTTTTGTAAATCCATTTCTCTTCAAGACTGTGGCCACTCTTCCCCCCCCCCTTTCAAGTGAGTGCCCTCTACTGGTCAGCTTATTCGCTTTTATAATAAAAAATGAAATCCTAAGTTTGGATATTTTTTTCTGTTTAAACTGTGGGTATAATCAATTTATAACTATATAAATTTTATTTAAAAGACTTATTTTGTATAACGTTTTAACAATCTAAAGTGTCAAAAAAAAATCTAAAGTATCAGTTTTACTTTGCTAATGTTATTAAGATTACTGTGTGGACCGGTTAGGCCGAACTAATTAAATATGTGGGTGAATATTTTTGACTAAGAAAGGAAATATGGCAGTGTAGGAGAAAAAAGGGTGGTGCCCTTGTTAGCACTGCTTGAGGTCACTTTGTCTGAGGGAATGAGAAGGGGCACTGTGGCTCTGTGAATTTCTTTCATGCACACAGGAGGTACCTTACAGAGTTCAGAGCTTAGTGATGGGTTACATGGGGTGTTAGGAAGGGCCTATTCAAAAGTGGCAAATTGTGAAAGTTCACATTTTGTAAATTTTTATAGGACTGTAGAATAGTTGAGAACGCCTGATTTTTAGAATAAACTAACAAAAGTCAGGCACTGTATTTAGGTCAATTTAAGAATAGGTATTTACTTAATAATTATTTATTGAGCCCTGAATGTTGAAAATTATTGGACACGTTTTATTCTAACTTGGGTTTTTATAAATACAAAGCTTTAAAAACATGCAAATGGAAGTTGGCAATGGAAATAAATGGAAGGAAAAGAAAACTTTATCGTTTAGCGTCTCTTAAGAGTCTGGTTTAAACAATGCAACTAATTTCTTAATTCCGTAAGTGTTATTAGTGCCTACTCTGTACCACGCAGCCTTCCTACGGTCTAGAGATACACTGAGGAGCAAAAGGAGCCGCATCACTGCCTTCATGGAGGTTATTAGTCTGTGATGTATTTGGAAGAGCAGTGTTTCTAGACAGTGATCCTAATTATATATAACTTAATTTAAAGGCTTTATGCTTTAGGAGGGCGATAGATTTCTTACATCTCTTAATTATATCGTCTCATAGTGCCTAGGTTTATGGAACAGTTATATTATTGTGATCTTAATGTAATAAAATTAGAAATGGGTAGTAAAAACAAAATATTTGAGAGGATTAAGTAGGGCTTATATTGCTTACTCTAGGTAACTTTTGAACTTTCCATTTTGAAAATTTCAAACCTATGCAAAAGTAGTAAAAAATAGTACAGTGAGTACCTCTTAACCTTTAAATGAGACGTAGTCACTTTATGTGTGTGTGCCTGTGTATGTACACACACATACATGAATACGTATTATTTATTTTTTCTGTACTTTTTGAGAATAAGTTGTGTATGTTAGGACCCTTTACCTCTAAACACAGGGATCTGTGAACTATGGCCTGCCTGCTGGCCAGATACAGCCTGTGTCGGTTTCTGTAAAGTTTTATTGGGGCACAGCTGTGCTTGAGTGTTTACATGTTGTCTGTGACTGCTTTTGCACTACAGTGGCAGAGCTGAGTGGCTGCAACAGAGACCAAGTACTGTCTGGTCCTTTATGGAACAAGTTTGCTGACCCTCTTCTAACAACAAGAATAATTCATTGTATAACTACAATGCAGTGACAAAATTTAGGACATTCAACGTTGATACAATGCTTTATCTAACATAGTCCATATTCAGATTTTATCAGTTCCCAGAATATGCTCTCAGCAATTCGTTTTTTTTTTTTTTCCTGATCCCAGGATCAAAAATCAGGTGTCATGTCTCACAATCTAGAAGTTTCTCAGCTTTTCTTAGTCATTCGTGACAGTGGCACTTTTTGAAGAATTCAGGCCAGTTGTTTTGTAGAATGTCCTTGCGTTTAGTTTTGTCTGATTGTTTCCTCTTGGTCAGATTTGGATTAAACATTTTTGGTAGAAATACTATGTAAGTGATGTTATACCCTCCTTGGTGTATCACATCAGGAGGCACAAGATGCTGGCTTGTCCCATTATTGATGATGTTAACGTTGGTTATTTGGTTAAGGTCATATCTATCGGTTTTCTCTCTGTAAAGGTATCTTTAGTTCTTTTATAATTAATATGTACTCTTTGGGGGGATACTTTGAGACTATAAATATCTTGTTCTCCAACATATTTGCACCCAGTGGGATGTAGTAGCCACTGATAATTCTAACCAGAACAAACTACCACCATAATGACTGCAAAGTGGTAGGTAATCTAACTCTGTCATTATTTCCACATTTATTTTTTGACATCTACCATAAGTAAGGTTTCTCTCTTTTCTTTTCCCTCTCCTTATTTATTTGGTTTGTCTTATTTGTATCCGTACAGACTCATGGATTCTTTTTTCATTTGATGTGTTAAAGTCTATTCTCATTATTGATTTTGGTGCTCAAGTATATATGTATGTATATACATATATATATATTTTTTTTTATTTTTAAAATTTATTTATTTATTTATTTTGTGGTACGCAGGCCTCTCACTGCTGTGGCCTCTCCCGTTGAGGAGCACAGGCTCTGGATGCGCAGGCTCAGCGGTCATGGCTCACGGGCCCAGCCGCTCTGCGGCATGTGGGATCTTCCCGGACCAGGGCACGAACCTGTGTCCCCTGCATCGGCAGGCGGACTCTCAACCACTGCGCCACCAGGGAAGCCGTCAAGTATATTTTTGATTTTGGCCAGTGGAATCCCTTTCAAGCTGGCCTCTGTATCTTTTTGACACATCCCCATCAGTTTTTGAGCTCTTTCTTACTTTCTGGCACAGTGTATTCCAGGTTCCCTTTGTTCTTTCCCTGTCCCTACCCTGGATTCAGCCATTTGTCCAGAGAGCCCTACTTCCTTTTACTAGGGATTGATATTTAGAAATTAAGTCCTGGATGTTAGGTGGTGTTGCTACTGGAGTATCACTACTTCTAGACCCTTTTCAACAGACAGAGCTAAGCAGTAGATTTTATTTAAAAATCATGAGTTCATTCTTCCTCCATGTCTTCTTTCTCCCATGATGAGAACACTGGTTCTACCTCGTATAAGTTTTAATGTTAAACATTAGACAGCTATTGAAATAAAAATGATAATGTCAATCAACACAGATTGACTAATTTAACATTAGGTTAGCTTTTTTATTTGTGGAATTGGGATTAAATATTTTTCTCCATTGAGAAAAGTAGGGATCCTTTTCATTTTCAAAGTATTCTTAAACCATTTAGGAAAAGATTGAGCTATTTGGCTACATAAAGACAAAAACACCTTTCACAAAAATCCAAGACAAATGGAAACCTGGGAAAACTACTTGCGTTCTGTATCAATCAGGAAGCTCTCCTGTATTTGAATTAGAAAAAAGCAGACATCCAAATAGGAAAAAAAAGGCATATAAATAGCCAACCTATCCACACTCACACAAAAAGTGCTCTCGAAACATATTAAAAGATACTTCATTAATTTAGAAATGCAAGTTCAAACAATAAATAACATCTTTTATTTTCATGTTGGCTAAGATTAAAATGATAACAGGCCTGGAAAGGTATGGAAAATGTGTACTCTTTATGCTGTAGTGAGAGTATACTTTCTTATAAACTTTCTGGAGGTCATCAGTTTGGCAGTATGTATCAAAATGGAAACTACATGTCCTTTGACCAATTGATTCCACTTAGAATCAATTTCTTTCAGAAATTTATCTGAAAGATTCAGTTGGATAAGTGTTTAAGATGTATACCTAGGAGTGTTATTGCAGTGTTGTTTATAATTTTTAAAAGTGGAAATAATCTACACATCTACCAGTAGGGAATAGGTGAGGTAAGTTATGGTATCTTTGTACAAATTATATTATACAGTTGTCAAAAAGGATTAGGTAGATCTATATGTACTGACATTGAAAAACTGTCCATTATGTAAGAGAAGCTGTATCGTAGCACTTTGTGTAGAGTATGAGTCTGTTTATTAAAAACAAGGTGAATATTACTAAAATATGGTAGGACATATGCCAAACTCTGTAGTGTTTTTGTTTTTTAAAAAATGAGCATATAGGGCTTCCCTGGTGGCGCAGTGGTTGAGAGTCCGCCTGCCGATGCAGGGGACACGGGTTCATGCCCCAGTCTGGGAAGATCCCACATGCCACGGAGCTGCTGGGCCCATGAGCTGTGGCCACTGAGCCTGCGTGTCCGGAGCCTGTGCTCCACAATGGGAGAGGCCACACCAGTGAGAGGCCTGCGTACCACAAAAAAAAAAAAAAGCATATACTGGGCTTCCCTGGTGGCACAGTGGTTGAGAGTCCTCCTGCTGATGCAGGGGACGTGGGTTCGTGCCCCGGTCCGGGAAGATCCCATGTGCCGTGGAGCGGCTAGGCCCGTGAGCCATGGCCGCTGAGCCTGCACGTCCGGAGCCTGTGCTCCGTAACGGGAGAGGCCACAGCAGTGAGAGGCCGGCGTACCGCCAAAAAAAAAAAAAGAAAAAAAAGAAGCATATACTGTTTGAGCGGGAGAAATAAATCCTAATTTTTGAGGGAGAGAAGTCACTAGAGTGTTAGATACTGTCAGATTACTTCATATTTATTTTCTTCCCCCCTTTTTAAAACCTCAACAAATTGGATAATACAGATGTATTACAGATAAAGAGGTACAGTTAAAGGAATTTGTATTAGGCCAGTTAAAGAACAGCTGAGAGATATAATTCAAAATATGAAAATTATATTGACATCTGTAATTATTAAGATTGGATCCATGATTGATCCAGCCTCACATTCTGACCTTGGCATCAAGTGATAATTTGTGGGAGAATGCCACGTGACTTCAACAGGCTACAGATGTCCTTATTTTCAAAATCTGTTATGCAAATTTTCCTTGAGTTTATTCAGATTTTATCTCTTGGACATAGTATACATTTTATTCTCTAGTCCTAAGCTGAGATTCAACATTCTTATCATTTCAAATGTCCATTATGTAGTAAAGAAGTCTTTGGGTTTTTTTGTTTTTGTGTTTTAAAATTTGGACTTTTCTTTAATATCATTGGTTTGGAGAATATTTCTTTGTTGGCTTTTATTTTATTTTTATAAATTTATTTATTTATTTATTTATTTTTGGCTGTGTTGGGTCTTCGTTTCTGTGAGAGGGCTTTCTCCAGTTACGGCGAGCGGGGGCCATTCTTTATCGCGGTGCACGGGCCTCTCACTGTTGCAGCCTCTCCCATTGCGGGGCACAGGCTCCAGACGCGCAGGCTCAGTAGTTGTGGCTCACGGCCCTAGTTGCTCCGCAGCATGTGGGATCTTCCCAGACCAGGGCTCGAACCTGTGTCCCCCGCACTGGCAGGCAGATTCCCAACCACTGTGCCACCAGTGGGAAGCCCTGTTTTCTTTATCCTTCCTTCTAATGAATGTCTTAACCAAAAGTTCTGTCATGAGACAGAAGGTGTTAAGCTCTTTTTAACACCCTTGCTCCTTAATCAATACAGAAATCCTTCATAAACCTCAGAGTTTTAGCTCTTTTTCCCTGGAGCATGTCCAGCTCCATTATATTTATTTTGAAATACAGTGAGTGGTTTTGGAAAAAGTAGTCCAAATGTAGATGTCCAGTGATTTTTATAAGGGCAAGATACTGCTGTTGCTATACAGTTCCTAGTAGCCCGTGGCCTGCCCCCTACCTTTTGGGCCTATAATAGCATGTACAATGTAAAATATGAAATAATACAGTTAACTTTTAGAGCACTTTTTCATGGTCTTTAATCCTAACCTGTATACAAAGTCCTCTGCATTATTATTTACCCACTTTTACAGCAAAAGAAACAATAGCTTAGAGTAGACTAGAGATTAAGTAGTTTGCCCATACTCACACTGCAAGTAAGTGGAGTTCTGCGGGTGACATAGATTGAAGATTCAGGAGTGTATCTTTAGCCTAGACTTCGGCCCTGAGCATCAGCCCTGTATATCAAAGTTGCCTCCGGTTCATAGCACCAGAGCAACCCACGAACATACAGAATTCAACATGCCCCAAACATCTTCTCCTCTCCCCTTCCCATTATGTTCCCATCTCTATAAACAATAAGCTCTGCCATTAAAAAAAAATTGAGACATAATTCACATAACATAAAATTCATCCTATAAAGTATACAGTTAGGTGGTTTTTAGTATATTCACAAAGTTATGCAACCATCACCCCATCTAGTTCTGTCACATTTTTATCACCCCATACCAATTAGCAGTCACTCCCCAATCCCTTCTCCTGCCAGCCCCTGGCAACCATTAATCTACTTTCTGTCTCTGTGGATTTGCCTGTTCTGAATATTTCATGTAATTGAAATCATACAATATGTGGCCTTTTGTGTCTGGCTTCTTTCATGTAGGATATTTTCAAGGTTCATCTGTGTTGTCACATGTTTCAATACTTCATTCCTTTTTATGGCTGAATAATATTCTCTTGTATGGATATTTGTTTATGTATTCATCAGTTGTTGGGCATTTGGATTGTTTCCTCTTTTTGGCCATTTTGAATGATGCTGCTGTAAACATTGCTGTAAGTGATGTATGAGGGTTGTTCTGTCAATTTTACCTGTTAAGTATTTCTCAAAACTGTTTAATCTTCTCCATCTTACTGCTTTTGCTGCCGTAGTTCAGGTTCTGCCATTTCTTTTATTTATTTTATTTTTGGCTGTGTGGGATCTTCCTCGCGGCACGTGGGCTTTCTCTAGTTGCAGGGAGCGGGGGCTGCTCTTTGTTGCAGTGCGTGGGCTTCTCATCGCGGTGGCTTCCCTTGTTGCGGACCATGGGCTCTAGGTGCACGGGCTTCAGTAGTTGTGGCTCGTGGGCTCTAGAGCGCAGGCTCAGTAGTTGTGGCACACGGGCTTAGTGGCTCCTCGGCATGTGGGATCTTCCCGGACCAGGGATCAAACCCATGTCCCCTGCATTGGCACGGGTTCTTTACCACTGCGCGAACAGGGCCAGGTTCTGTAATTTCTTGTAAAAGTTTCCTAAACTCATCTCCCAGCCTCCAGTCTGGTCTCATTTGTCATAATAATGCTAACAGTGGACATTGTTGATCTGATCCTCCCTCCTACTTAAAAATCTTTTAGTGATTTAGTATAAGATGAAGTTCAGAACTTCTTAAGATGGCATATTAGACCCTCCATAAGCTGGCCTCTGCTTGATGCTGCAGTTTCACTTCTACTTACCTATAATCCCTCTAAGCTAAAATTATGTTGAACTTCTTGGTTCCATGTATTCAACATGCTGTTTCCTGTTTTTGTGCATTCTCTTTGCTCCTTCCTGCCTGGAGTGGCCCTCCTGTCTTTCTTAATTCATACAAGCAAAGTTGATGTCTTCTCCTGTTTGTCACCATTGTACTTTGTTCTCCATAAGGTGTTGCATTTATTTCATTGTGTTTAAATTACTTGTTTACATTCATATCTCTTCCACCAGACCTAGCTCTTTGAGGTTAGAAACTATAATGCCTAGTACAGTATATGACATTCAGAAGATTTTTACTAAGTGTTCCAGTGTTGCAAGGGAGAATGGAGTAGGTAGGTGGGAATGAACTAACCAATAAGCCTGTGCTTATATATCCCCAATTCCTTGTTTCTTTCCTATTATAATTCTAACATACCAGGCTATTGTACATGTTTTTAGCTGTCTTTGAGAACTAGCTGTGTACAACAACTTTTGATGGTTTATAACCAATAGTGTAACACATCATTCTACAATGATTCAAATAATCTTTTAGAAGAGTAACAAAATATTTGAGCATTAAGAGGGTAAAAGTAAGTTTCTTGTTTTTTTCCTATAGGTGTTATTTAGCAGTACATGAAAAATACTTACAATAACACATTAAGAAAATCTTACAAACATTTCAGAAGTAAATCCTCAAATAATACTTCAGCTGACATTTCCAGCAGTCCTATTCATATTTACAAGAGCATCTGATGGAATCAGCAGCATGAAGATGGAGATTAAATGGGATAAGGCTTGTAATATGCTTATCACAGTATCCAACATATAAATGAGGGCTAAGTAAATGTTGGCTGTCATAATTACTATTAATAGTAATATGGTTACTTTTAGTAAAAGTTACTAATTTCTTTAGTTTTTGTTTTGTTTTGGCTATACTATGTCTTCCCATGACAGGGTTAACTTTAACTGCCTGAGTCGGAAAACTGAATTGAATATGTTGACATATGAAAGTACTGAGTAACTTGGTTACTGTTAATTATAATAGAAATATGACAAAATGATATCCTGGTCAGTGAGTGTATCTCATTCTCGAAAGATAGTCTTAACTTTCAAAGTCCTCCATTGGGTCTGCAGATGAGTTTCTGTACATAAAACAAGACTTGAAGGCATGTTAATAAATGGAAAACACTTTTAAAAAATTAAGCCAGTACAAAAAAGACAAAAATTCCAAATGGGCAAAGGACACAGGTAATGGGAATAAATATGAAAAACTATGTAACATTACTAATCCTCAAATAAATAGATATTAAAACAATAGGATTTTTGGTCTAACAAGCTGACAAAAATAAAAATATGAAACCTGTTGTTGAGTGAGTGGTGATGGAATGGGTACACCCTTAATGCCATATGGAAAAGTAATACCATGACCGTCATGTGCGCCCCAAACCAGGTTTTCCCTGTCTTAACATTCTGCCACATTTGCTTTAGATCCTTTTTTTCTTTTTCAAGATATAAAACTTAATACAGTTAAAGGCCTTCATGTTCTCCGTAATCTTATTCTCTTCCCTCCCCAAAATGTTTAAAAATCTCTACATATTTTGTTTATATTTTGACATTAATAGTAATTAAAATTTTTAATATTATATAAAACTTGCTTGATACATTTATTAAAATACTCTTAATGTATAATTTTAAAATTTACAGCTTCATTGTTTTAATACAATTTATAATATCTTAAACTTGTGTTTATTTTTACAGTGTCTGCATATATTTACATTGAATGGGTTTATTCATTTCTTTAACAGACCCTACTGGTTATCTGCTGTGTTTAAGACTGACACACAGGGTGCATAGTGGTGAGCAAACAGATGTGAGCCCTACCGTCATGGAGTTTAAAGCCAAGTAGGGGGTATAGACTTGAACAATTACACATAAATACATAGTTACAAATTATAATAGGATCACCAGCTGCTATGTGGAGAATAGACTGTAGGAGTAACAACAACTGCTAGGAAGCAGTTGCAGGAGATTGTGTGAGACAATCACATTGGACTAGGGTGATGGTGGTGAGTGCTTGGATTTGGCATATGTTTTGAAAATAGATAAAGACATAAGATTGTGGGTATTAAACTAATACCTTTGTAATTTTTTTATGGTATGATGATTTAGGATGCCATGTTAAGTATATTTCCATTTTAGCTATCGTTTTAAAAAAATAAACCATATTTTCTTAGCATCTCTTACCAGAAGTGGCATTACTGTGTCAAAGGCTATGAACATTGGTATGGCTCTTGATAAGTACTGTACTTGCTTTCCAAAAGGATTGTACCTGTTACTGTATCACCAGAAATGCTTGACTTCTGTGTTTAACGTTTGCCAGCATACTATATTTCATTTAGAAAAGTTTTTTCTTTTTTTTTTCCTACTACTTCAGTAAATTAAAAAAATAGTACTTTAGTTGGGAGTAAGGGGAAATCTATGGAATAACTTCCCTTCATTTAATATTTTATTATGTTGAGTTAGTTTTTAAGTGGCTTTCTTTTATCCTAGTTTGCAAAGGATGTTAGCAACCTATGTATCTAATCTAAAAGTTTATTCTGTTTGAAAGGCTGGAAAATTACTAATTAAAAATGTAAAGTCTTGATTCTTTTCTTGCTCTGTCTTTAACTAGTTTCATTGTGGAATTTATATGGTTTTAAACTGGTCAGGCTTTGATAACCTGTACTTTCTCAGTGATGATTTTTTGTTTTAAATATAAAAGGAATAATACATGTTGAGAGTACTTTAGATTTGTGGTAAGGTATTTTATTAGTTTAGAGCAGGTGTTTACAAAATGTAAAGGGCCAATTGGGTCTTTGTCACATAATCTTTGTTGTCTTTTTTTTTGTTTTTTGTTTTTAAACAACCATTTAAAAACTGTTCTTGGCTCATAGACCATACAAAAACAGGTGGGCAGGATTTGGCCTGTGGGCCACAGTTTGCTTTACCCTTATTTAGGCTCTCATGTTGGGAAAGATTATACATTGATGCATACATTTTTTTCTACTTCCATATACTTTTTTTCTTCTGGCTAAACAAAATCTTGTGTTTGCTGTCTGCTTTGTCTTAAAACCTGTCATTTCTTTTCAAATCAGATCTCGCCGTTTAACACTTTTGTTCTTAAGTTTTTACCAAGTTGCACTCCCTCTTCGTATAGCTCAGCGACTAATTATGCTCCTAAGGATGACTGTAGTTAAAATTAACTTGGAGGCTTCCCTGGTGGCGCAATGGTTAAGAATCCGCCTGCCAATGCAGGGGACACGGGTTCGAGCCCTGGTCCGGGAAGATCCCACTTGCCATGGAGCAACTAAGCCCGTGCACACAACTACTGAGCCTGCGCTCTAGAGCCCGCGCACCACAGCTACTGAAGCCCGCACGCCTAGAGCCCGTGCTTCACGACAAGAGCAGCCACTGCAATGAGAAGCACGCACCACAACGAAGAGCAGCCCCTGCTCACCGTAACTAGAGAAAGTCTGTGCGCAGCAACGGAGACCCAGTACAGCCAAAAATAAATAAATAAAATAAGTAAATTAATTTTTTTTAAAAAAAGAAATATAAATAAATAAAAATTAACTTGGGAAATACTGAATTTTTAACCTAAACCTGTTATTTGTTATCAGCAGATTCTTCCTCATTGTTTATAGGAAGGTTGTAGATTACTTTTTTTGAATAACAGAATGTGACTCATAATTTTGCTTTCAATATCTTTGGGGTTTAGAAGGGAAAAGATAATAGGAATGAATAGGGACTGCTTTCCCAGTTTCTTAGTCCCCTTGATGGAGTGTTCATCATGGGAACATGCTATGAAATGCATGCAGAAACTCCTAATATTTCACATTATATACTTTTGAAACACAGAGTGTTTGAAAATTTTGTAAATGGGAGTTCACTGAGGTATACATCTTAGAGGCGATACCTGTGGGCACATGTGCGTAATCCTCCAGCCACACCTTAGGTATAGATTTGTGTGGCTATAGAAGCTATAGTCTTTAATTTCATTGTTGATAGAAAATTTTAAAGATTAAAGAAACCATTAACCATAAGGTTGACTTCAGCTAGTACTGGCAAGTGAAGAATGCGAGGTGACAGCAGTAGGTGAGGAAAAGTCTTTGGTCTGTTTCACATGTGCCGTAGCCACACTGGGTAATGAATGGATTGACTCCAAGAAACTGTACTTTGCTCTCAATCCCTGCTCTTTCATTCTACTCCAAAAACAATGATTTTCAATTTATAATATACAGGAATTCTTTCAAGGATCAATAGTTAATTAAAGGAATAGGCTAAAATAAAATGTCAACCACATGTTCAAATCTTTAGTCAAGAGCTTCTTGTTTAGAAAATTAAATATGCTTTTTTTTCTGACTGTTGAGATAATTGGTTTTTATTATAGAAAATTTGGAAAATACAGTTTAAACGATAAGAGCGAGATCATTCTAATATGGTAATCTTTCACACTTTTTAAAATTAAAAGGCAAAGAAAGAAATACATTTAAACTAATATCTTACCACAAAAAAAGGTAAGCAAGAGATCAATGATTTCTTAGATTAATTATCTCCATCAGAGATAATTTTTTAACATTTGTTAACATTTTGATGTATATACCACCACGAGTTTTTAAATATATGTACAGATACATTTATACAGATGTGTAGAGATATTTTATTCGGATCATGCTACATGTGTATCTTTGTATTCTCCTTATGCTGTGAACAGTTTTCAAACACTTTACCAAAAACGTGATTTTCAGTGACCACTTTTTTAATGATAGGTTGGTCTGTGAAGTAATTCATGAACAAAGGGTGGAACAATAAGAAACAGTGTCCTTGGGCTTATAATTTATACCCATTACTAGCCCTACCTCTGACTCCATGACTTCACCTTGCACCAGCCCTTTTCCTTATTTTTTGAAGCCTATTTTGGCAGACAGTGTGTGAAATCTTTTAGGCATATTAATCAAAAGTCAGAGGAAAATCAGATTTTCATTTCAAGATTCAGTTATGTCACCTACCTTCTTTCCTTTACACCATCTTGGAGGTGCATGGTCTCTAAGATATCCATCTCTTTCTCTCCCCTTAACCACTCCCTCTCTTTTTACTAGAGGTCTCACAGAATTTGCAGACAGAACAATCATTCTCTTTAGCATTATCATAGTATCTGTCTGGCTGTTAAATATTGTTCCCAGGACTGCAGAAATGGATTAAATAAGGGCATTAAAATTCTCAGTATTGACCATTCTCTTATGTATTCCCTTGACTATAAATAAAATAGATGCAATGACACTTATTTGTAAGTTGCTTGATTTTTCTTGCCACCTAAATCATCCAGAATAATAAGAGTTGGTAGAGCTATCCCATTTTGTAAAAATTATTTTCCTTTACAGAGAATTTGGGTCTTTTTGTTATTAATCTATGCACTTGCATTGTTGAATCTCTGTGTAATACCTTTTTAAAAGAAAACCTTTTTTTAAACTGTGGCAAGATACGCAAAATTTATCATTGCCATTTTTAAGTGTACAGTTTAGTGGCATTAAGTAAATTCACAATATTGGACAACCATTAGCTCTGTCTGTTTCCAGAACCTTTTCATCATCCCAAACTGAAACTCTGTGTCCATTAAACAACAATTCTCCAACTCCCCTCTCCTCAGCCCCAGGTAACCACTATTTTATTTTTTATCTCGGTGACTACCTATTCTAGGTATCTCAGTATAAGTGGAATCACAGAATGTTTGTCTTGTTGTGTCAAACTTATTTCACTTAGCATAATGTTTTCAAGGTTCACCTATGTTGTGGACTGTATCATAATTTCATTCCTTTTTATGGCTGAACAATATTCTACTGCGTGTGTGCGTGCCCCCACACCCCATTTTGTTTATCCATTCATCTATTTAATGAACACTTGGGTTGCTTCTACATTTTAGCTATTATAAATAATGCTTCTATGACCATTGGCATACAAGTGTCTGAGTTTCTGCTTTCAGTTCTTTTGTTTATATACCTAGGAATGGAATTGCTGGATCCAGTTTCCTCTGCACCCTCACTGCACTTGTTATTTTCCTTTTTAAAAAAAAAAAAAGTCACCCTAATGGGTGTGAAGTGGTAGCTCATTGTGGTTTTGATTTGCAGTTCCTGAATGATGTTGAGCATCTTTTTATGTGCTTATTGGTCATTTGTGTATTTTCTTTGGAGACCTGTCTATTCACGTACTTTGCCCAATTTTGAATTGGGTTTTTTTTTTGTTCTTAAGTTGTGTCTAACACCTTTTTAGAAGTAAAAGGTGCACCATAATAACCCAGACTGTGTTTCTCCCTTCTCAGGATTCCTACAGAAAACAAGTAGTAATTGATGGAGAAACCTGTCTCTTGGATATTCTCGACACAGCAGGTCAAGAGGAGTACAGTGCAATGAGGGACCAGTACATGAGGACTGGGGAGGGCTTTCTTTGTGTATTTGCCATAAATAATACTAAATCATTTGAAGATATTCACCATTATAGGTGGGTTTAAGTTGAATAAAATAAGTTAACATTGAGGAGTAATTGTATCTTCCATTTATTGAGTCTTTGCTAACTGCCATGCACAAATTAATTTAAATTTTAAAATAATTTTTGTGAGGTAGGTAATATCCCTGGATTTACAAGTGAAATTCTTAAGGATTAGAGCAGTTGAGCAACTTGTTCCAGATTACCTAGTAGTAGTGCTAGAATTAATTGAAAGGTAGGCCTGTTTGAGAAACAAGGCTTTAAGCTAGATCCATCATAAAAATGAAAACCATGAACAAAAATGTGAAAAGGTAATTGAGATGGCACCACTCAAATAGCCTTAAAAGTAAATCTGTATAGTGTAGAATTTCTTGGAATCAGATAAATGTTGGCCTTAGGTAATTAAGGAAAAAACACAACTCTGAAGTTATAAGATTGAAGTATTAGAGCAATATAGTTTTTAAAGAATCTCGACAAATTTGCATAAAAGTGACTACTTTTTAAAAAATGTTCATATAGAAATCAAAATCTTGCCACTTGGTGCTCTCTTGTTTAAGAATGAAGGTAAAGCATTATGTTAATGTTGTAATTCATATTTTTATAAAAACATTTTATATGTGTACATTTAACAATGTATATAGTATATGTTTCTAAGATGATAATTTTTAAAATTAGGCATCGCACTTTTTTGGCCTAGAATTTTTCAATATTTCTGTTTTATTGTGACCTACCTGCATATGAACCTACTAGATTGTAATTTTACTATATTCCTAGGTATTTGATCTTTTAAGAGACATAGAAGTTCTCTGTTTAGGATAGAGAAAAATAACTAGGAGGAGGAGAAAGGAAAATTTGGTCTGATGGGAACTAGGAATTACATTAAAAGTCTTATAACCATATTTTATGAGACAAAGTTATGAATAGTTTTTGAAAGATTTTTGTTACTAATTCTTCTGATGTAACTTTTTTTTTCCTCCCCAGAGAACAAATAAAAAGAGTTAAAGACTCTGAAGATGTACCTATGGTTCTAGTAGGAAATAAATGTGATTTGCCTTCTAGAACAGTAGACACAAAACAGGCTCAGGACTTAGCAAGAAGTTATGGAATTCCTTTTATTGAAACATCTGCAAAGACAAGACAGGTAAGTAAAATTGTAATAAATACAAATCTATTCTCTCAAACTATATCAAGTGATTTTAATCATTAATCACTATTTACTAATACATATTCTTATAATGTCATTTTAGGAGCAGGAGGGCATGAATATTAATAAATGTACATACCTGATAGCATAACTTTTGTATCAGTTGATGTAATTTATCACTTTTCTTCCATTATAGTAAAATAGGAAATATAACAATATTTACTTGGTAAATGTTCTCTTAAGGATATGAGAGGGCAGCACTTCTTATTCCAGTGTCCATGGTATTAGCTTTGGCTTTTTTCTACGTTGAACGGTTCAGCACATGTTAGTTATAGTCAGGATTCGAGAAATGTGGGAATTTTTTTTTTTTACTGTTTTATTTATAAAGTCAAAGAACAGGGAAACAAATTTTGAGTTTCCTATTTTAGAAGTGCTTTTAAGAGTTATGTCATATGTTTCTAGATTACATTTTGTTGTATTTGAAGAATTTTACTTAGGTAGAATTTTTTTTAAAGGATATATTTTTCAGGAAAGCTTTTATTAAAGCAAGAGAATATTTAGAAAGTAAATAGAAATTCTCAGTTATTCATTTACTATGTTCTGAGAAAAAAATAACACCGGATTGATCCTGAATTTTGTTTCAGAAACTATCTTTATTTTAAAAGTAACTTTTTCTCTAGGTAAAATAAAATAATTGATATTATTTAGCCTTATTTGTATGAAATAAGAGTTTAACATATAGAAAAAATGAATTCCTAGAAAGGAAAATATAAAGTTATGATGGAACAGTAATATGTTCCATACAAGATGAACATTTGTTTGGGGCCTTGTCTGGTTATTTGTACCTATGAGCCCAGAAAACCAGTTTCATGGAATTTAACTTTATAATGCTAGAAGTTAAGAAGAGTGATGAACAACTTATTACATGGTTAAACTTATAAGAACACCTTCTAGACCTTTCACTGAATTTTGTAAAGGGGTAAAAATTTAAAAGTGAACCATCATTCAGCTAGTATATATGTCTATTTCTCTAGTGGAAGATCATACATACCACTTTCTAGTTGTAAATATTTGGTACACAGTGAAAAAAAAACAATGAATTGTATTTTAAGTCTTCATTTGGGGACTAAAAGCTGACTTAGAATAGTTTTTCACCATAATACAGATTATCTCATTCTAAAACCTGATTTATAAGTTAAAGGAATACTTGGTGTATACATTACTTCACTTTACTTTGGAGGAATTAAGATTTCATTCATATCATTCCCAGGTCCCAAAGACTGGGAAGAGGTTTGGTTTTTGTCTTCTTTGTGTTGGTCTTCTCTGACTGTACTCCTTGATTTCCCTTGGGAGGTACTCAGAAAACATGATTATAATATTATAAATTTTTTTCCCCATTTTTGTATGTAACATATTCAGATATAAAATTGAAGGAATTTTATTGAAAACATTTGCAAACCTACTACCTAGATTATACTATTAACAGTTTATTAACTTGTATTAGTTGTAACTTTTAAAGTGTACATTTTAGACTAGTGGACACATTAGTTTACACTGTACAAAGAAAAGAAAAACTCTAAGACTTTGCCTGATGTTGTAAAGGGTTGCAAATAAAGCAGTGCTTCTCATACTTTAATATGCACAAGAATCAACTGGACTTCTTACTCAAATCCAGATTCTAATTCTGAATTAGAATTAGGGTCTAGGTTGGAACCTGTGATTCTGCATTTTTATCAAGTTCTCGGGTGATGCTGACTTTGGTACATGGACCACACTTGGAGTAGAAAGGTAATAAAGGACAGTAAGAGGAAGTCTTGTTACTCCTGCGGTGTTGCCCTCCAACTCTCATTTGATAAGAGCCTAAAATAATAGCTCTGTCTTCTTTCCTTGTTGTATGGTTACTATCTCAGAAGTACTGTTGATTCTTCAGTGTTTGACATTAATGCTTTAATATACCACAGCATTCATAACTAATCTAGAAAACTACCTAGTTTCCTTTTAAAATAGCTTTTTAGGTTTTATACTGGTTTTGGGGGGGCGGTTGGGGGGTGTTGGGTAGGGAAGGGGATGTAGTGTGTGTGATACCAAGTGGATTAACCTAAATTTGCTTTGTAGACATTTTTATGGATCATCCAGAAAAACTATACAGTGGTATAATACACAGGAATACTTGTACTTTATTTCTTAACCTTCCAGCACTCAGCTTTTCTTATATTTATGTCCTGTTTTATTGATATCGTTATGTAATTTATGTTGCTAAACTAAAACTTAGATATTTCGTTTCCTAGATTTCTCTTCATTACATGGACTTGCTGATTTGCCTTTCAAAAGTTTATTCATCTTTGTTGAAATTAATTTGATATTTGCATGCTTTTAGAAGACTTTAAAGAATTATTCCAAGTAACTGAGAAAATGAAATATGTAAATTTTCATAAATTTTAATTTACCTCCAGTTTTTTGAAAATTTGAAGCACTTATTTTCTGCAGTGTTTTGTTACTCATCTGCTATTATTTATTTATTATTTGAACAAAATGAATATGCATATCCTTGTTGTATTTTATCAGCAGCTACTCGCTTCATGCCCTAAGTTTTGGTCTTGAGCATGAACCTAAAACACAAACAACAAAAATTATATTCAAGTTACCAGGAACAGGACATTCATTTAGGACTTTCATAGATATAAGTCAGGGGCTGGCAAACTTTTTCTGCAAAGGGCCAGATGATAAATATTTTAGGCTTTGTGGGCCACAGGTGATATCAGTTGCATTTTTTTTTTTCTTACAACCCTTTAAAAATGCAAAAATCACTCAGCTTGTGGGCAGTACAAAAATATAGGCTGTGGCTGCATTGGGTTTGTGGGTTGTAGTGTGCTGACCAAGTTGTAGTGTGCTGACTGTTGATTCTCTGGGGAACTGTATTCTTTGGCTAGACATAAGAAGTTAGGTCAGACTTTCAACTTAAAGTTTACAGGCTAACATTAGGAATTTTAAAGTAAAATTTATGTATTCTGTGAAAGAGAAAGAGGAGTTTTACTCTAGTCTTTTTAAAGGTAAGGGCTGTAGGCTATATATTTTATCAACTTAATTACACTTATTTTAAAAAGCCCATTTTATGGCTAGAATACAGTGAATTATATTTTTAACTATCATTTTAGTCCACATCTGAAAGGCCAAAGTAGTTTTTATTTTCTGCAAGTATGGTGTATGTGGTCCCTGTGTTTTAGTGTATAAAGGCTGCTACCTAGGTCACATCTATCTGGGCAGTTAGTAATTGACATATTTTTCTGGCCTCTTTGGGCAGTGTATGGCAGTGTTTGCAAAGGCTGTTGAAACCAAAACGTTGATACCGTGGTAATCAGCTGTGTGTTTTCCAGTCTGCTAAAATCAAAAGTGGGGATCATTCAGTAAAGCAGATGACAAAAGCAGAATTCTCTGAGTATCTGCTACTCCTGATTCAGCTTTTTTGCTTTCTGGAGGTCTCAATTTGAGCATAATGTGAAAATTTGTTTTACGAACTTAAAAATGTTGAGTGATTAATTTTCTGGGTTTTGTTGTAAATTTCTAGATACTTAAATTTAGTTGTTAGAAGACCTCCATTAAAGAAAGTTTATCATCGAATTGTTTTAACAAAGCGAACAGAAAAACTTTATGTGCTGTATTTCTCTGTTTAATAATGGTTGGGTTTCTGTACATAAGATCAATAATTTGAACTTTGTTTTTTATGAGTTAAAACTAGACAAAACAAGTACTGAGCACCTGCTGTGCACCAGTGCATAGTACAGCCTCCCAAGTAGTAGTAGTGCTGCATTTCAGTAGTTCCTGAGGTGGGCTGTTGTTTGGCAAGGTTTCTTTCCAATTCAGTGATGCAAAGTTGCTTTTTAGAATACATCTTGTTCCTCCCATTCCTCTCCCCCAAGAAGGGCTAGTATTCTTGCATCTGCCTATAGTTAGGGTATTTGAGGTGTTATTTATTTCCTTGAAAGAGCTTTTGCACATAATAAACTATTCAACTAGAACAAGTACTTGTTTAAAATTAAATCGCTTAGTGAAAGCATTATGGGCACCGGGATACAGAATGATGCTGTTAACAGTTCTTTCTCCTGTATTGAAGTGCTCTATTTCCATAGTCTCACAGTACATTTTCAGATAATGGCTGAGCTCCTGATTTAAAAAATTTTACAAATGTATCTTTAAAAACTTACTTTAAAATTTACATATATCAACACATGCACTGTTGTTCGTACATGCACTTTTGTTTCAGTTGTTCTTAAAGTTTAATAAGTGACATTTGAAAGTGAGTATATGTGGCAACAAGCTGTATGCCCAAGAATAAATCATTGCGTGCAGTTAAGACCTTAGCAACTAGCCACAGTAGGTATTAAACATCTGTTTCGGCTGTACTTAATCTTTTAAAATTACCTACAAATTTTGGAATAAGAAACCAGTGTTCTGTGCCAGTGGTTTAAGGTATATACAAGGATCAATAATGTTCTCTTCATGTCCGTATGACTTTAAAGCATATTATCAAGAAATAAGTAATTAAGTCTGAGAAAATATGGTAAATAACTGATTCTTTAAAATCTAATTTAAATTTCCTATTAGTAAAAATGAGAAATGAAAAAAGTCACTCTGGAATAACTATCTTTCAGTGTTGTTAATTATCTTAGCCTCCGAGGTCCTGATACTGAATTCTTGGTGGTGGGTAGTAATCTCTTCTTTTTAATTACTGGCTTCCAATTCTCTCTCTGCATTGCTGGAAACAAAAATCATATATTCTGATATTGGTGATGGGGATGTGCACACTTAAAAAGTAGACACATTCAAACTAATTTTAGAAATAAGTTACAATCAAAATTTGCTTCTGCTAAATTAGTAGAGGACAAAACCCTGTTTTTTCCTCCATCATAGTATATTTCAGTACTTCTACATTGACCGTATAACTTTTTTTTAAACAGGAATAAGTTTTTATTCTTAAAAAATATGAGCTTTACCTGGTTTGTTTTATATATATATACATGTTTTAAATTTTTTTGCATTGATTTTCAAATTGAAAGAGAATCATTTGTGAAAATATCTTAAATGCCAGCTCATGCTTTATATTTTACATGCTTTACTAGAGTTGTTTTAGTGCCTTAAATTATTTATCTAATTTAATAATGAGAATTTCTAATATGTAATTTTTAAGGACTTATGAGTAAAAACAAACCATCTCCTAAGAATTACTGAAATATAAAATATTAAAAATTTTATATATGGGTACAAAGTGGCTATCTCATTTAAAGTACCAACATATTTAATGATTTTTTTAAAAAGGTTGGAATTTTTATTTTGTAGTTGGTTTAGCTAGCTAGTCAATTAAATTGATTTCATTAAAAATATAAGATATTCAGATTTTCTTTGGCTATGATGATTTTTGTATTAGTTGAGTATAAATACATCACAAGTTGGTATAAGTAACTTGAGACGTACATTTTAATATGTAATCAACATATTATTTAAATCCCTACTGCTTAACTGAAACTTAATTTTTTATGAATTTTAAAGTTTTACTTTAAATTACTGAGTTCCACTGAAGCAGTTCTTAACATATTCTTGAGATTTACAAAAATTAATATACCCTCAAGAATTGACGTGCCCTTTTTTTTTCTTAACTATTATAAGCAATGGATGTGTACATGCTAAAATTAAGCCTTAGCTGTTGGTTTACTTAAGTTAATACTTAAATGGCTGATTCTCTGTGCCTGATTGAATTTAAAACTACATATCATACTTTTGATACCTATTAACTTTTTAGGAACTGAGTCCATTTTGTCACATTTGGTTTGTAGAAAGACTGATGTTAACAATCCCAGAGTTAAAATATGCCAATTCCCATAGTGACTAATTAATTCATTCTTAAGATTGAAAGAACAGAATAAGCTTAAAATTAAAGGTGCGGTAAAATACACTGCTAACATTTTTTAAACACATCTGCCTTTTAGAAGAATGGAACACACATACCGTATCTTTTAAGTTTATTTGTACCACATACACATTAATGTTTATGTGCATTTCTCTTTTAGATGTAAGTTCCTACTTTGGTGGTTATGTTTTTCTGCACAAGCAGTACAGTTATCTAAACTTTTTGTCCTCTTGGCTACTGCCTAATTTCCTAGACTGGAAAAGACATTAAAAACTTCATTGATCTCTATATGGCCATATGATTGTGTTTGTTGTCACAGCTTTCTTACCATAGCCTTAAGCAGGAGAAGCCCCCTTTGCCCCTTTAGAGTATGTAAACTAGAGTAGAAGATACGAAGCCAGTATAGTTGGATATTGTTCTAAAAATTATTTTTAAGACATGTAATAAGGATACAAAATGCATCGCTACTATTTTATGTTTTTTAAACAATTAAAAATATTTTCATTTTATGGTAAACAGCCCTCATTTAGCATTTTTATTTAAATAGTATAGTTCTCCATTCACAGAAGTCCCAGTCTCAGTTCCAGTTTGGGTCCTAGAAATTGACTGAACAGTTGTAATTGAAGATAGAACCCAAGATTCCAGTCGCTTGACGCAACTATATTTTGAGGTGTTTTTTGTGTGTGTTTAAACAAAGTTTAAATGTCCCTTCTGTACCATTTTTCTCCTCACTCCCCACTCAGAGCTGGGGTATAGAAATCACTTGTTTTCCCTAAGTCGAAGAAATAATTTAAATCTAACTTCAGTTTAGGCTTTGATTAATTCCATGACTAGCAAACTAAAATGACTACATTATTAATACACAGCTAATAATAATACATGTACAGGTTTTTCATAATCTCTCCTAACTCCTAATTTAAATTTTAAAAAAATTCTGATCCCATTACAAAACAAAACTGACTTCAAAGAACAAACCAGGATTTCAGCCCATATTTTAAAACTGAATCCATTTTATTCAAACAATCTGATGTTTAAAAAAAAAATTCTCAAGTAAAGCTCATAATTCCAAATTTCTTGCACATGGCTGTCCCAGTAAATTACTATTACCAATGAAACAGACTTTAAAGAAGTTGTGTTTTACAATGCAGAGAGTGGAGGATGCTTTTTATACATTGGTGAGAGAGATCCGACAGTACAGATTGAAAAAAATCAGCAAAGAAGAAAAGACTCCTGGCTGTGTGAAAATTAAAAAATGCATTGTAATGTAATCTGGTAAGTTCAGCATACTAATTTCAGCAGAAAGCAGATGTCTTTCACAGGTAACAAAGTAGCAACCGCTTTAGAACTACCTAGGTGTGGAATTCTAATTTGAAGTATTAAAAAAGAAACGTAGTTTGTTTCCACAATTAATACATTTATTTATTTATATTTCTCATTTTTTAAATTACATTTATTTTTCATCTAATGGGTATTAATTATAATTGAGATGGTTTTGATGCCTATAGACTACTCTGCATTTGTCATAGAGTCTAGAGAGAAAAAATATGAGGAACTATATAAAGGAGGAGTAAGTTGAATGGCCCAGAAGGTGGGAAAGGGCCACTCTTACAGTGCGTGTTTTCTTTTGGACATTCCACAAGCAAATACTTGTTCTGTCTGTGCTCTCTTAACTTAGTGGCATCAACCTCACTTTTTTACCCAGATGAGAAACCTGGAGTGTTGGGATGACTCCTAAATCCCTCTTTTTCACACCCATATGGAGGCAACCACAAATTCCTATTATGGTACATTCTAACTTTTATCACATCATTAGTTCAGGCCCCTATCATTTCTTGCTGGGACTATTGTAACCTCTTACTTGGTTTACCTGTTGCTGCCTTCATTCACAGCTCAGAGAGAGAGATACTTAAAAGAAATGTCATTTTCTTATCTTTAAATCTAGTTACTGACTTCCTGTTACCTACAGAATAAAATCTCAAGTTTCTTAGCATATATATGGCTCTTAACACCTTCCTTCCCCTCTAGCCTTTGTCTTTATCTCTTAAAAACTCCTTGTCTGAAATTTTTTTGTCTTTATGTAAATCAACACCATGTTATTTCTTACCTTCCCCTGCGTCTTGGCTGTTGCTCTTGTTTGGAATGCCAGTGTTCTTATCCCCTAGTCTTACTAGTTAACACACTTTCATGACATCTCATCTCTTGTTCTCTCAGAATCTTTCTTTAAAAACCATTAGACTGGGCATAATGCACTTCTTGTGTATTCCCAGTTTACTGCTCTTAACTGTTACACCCTTAACCATGTTAAATTGAAATAACCGCTTCTGTGTTTGTCCTGTATGGTGAGAATCTTAGAGAGCCAGAATCATATTTTTAATCTTTGCATGTCCATGACCTAACGAGGTTCCTGGCACACAGGAGCTGCCCAGTTGGATTGACTGAGTGGAATTTCTCAACTTCCTTTCTAAACCAACCAATATTACATTTGGTCTTGTTTAGAAAATATTTCACTCAATAGGTGTCAGAAAGTTCATGCCAGAGCTTAAGATTTTGATGCATATTATTTGTAACATATAATGTTCTGTGAGAACATGAAATAAAATTGTAGGATATCATTTATTGTGCTGATTAAACTAAAAGGTTGGTATTTTTTACTATATGAGTTGAAGGTACGTATCTGCCCAAAATATAAAATATACTTCTGAATAGTAGACTAAGTTCCAAAGGATATTATGTGGTATACTAATGAACTAAACAGAAGAAACAAAGCAAAATTAATGATTGGCATTAGTTTTTATTGAGATTTATAAACTCTTAATATTTTTTGAGTATCATTGTATATACAGCAGTATTTAATTTAGAAGTTGTGATAAAACTTTACATTGCAATGCAATTTGAAAAGTAAAACTTCTAAAATAACAGTAGCCATGACCAGAGTTAAGTGATAGTTTTCTTTTCTCCCATTGTCTTACTATTAGATGATTTTTACAGTAGAACTATTTAGAATAAAATAAGTTTTATGCTTTAATTTTTATTTAAAACAAAGGTGAAAGCATATACTTTTTAAAATTTCATATGGTGCAAACTATATTTCAGTGGCTTGTAGTCTGTGAAATTGTTGGGCATGATGAATTAAATCCTTATTTTTTCAGTGATCATGAATAGCATTTATATAAGAAAAAAGTGTACTTGGTAATATATAAAATTTTAAATATTTTTACAAAATTAATTTGACAATGATAAATATATGCAAATTAGTTTTTCTTAGTCCTAAAATGATGGGTTTAAACAAAATAATTACTAGTACCGTATTTTGTCTTTTAAATGTGTATATAAGAATGTAAAAAGGGTATTCACTGCCCTGTTTTGATCAATTTTAACATTTTACTAATCATTGAAATTATTCATAAGATTTATATAGAAAGGAGAGTTCAGTGCAGTATGAACTAAAAGTATTTGTCAGAATCTTAGAAGAAGTTAATGTTATCAAATTCTGCCTTCATTGTCTCCTAAATACTTACATATTGTTTTCACCTTAGGATGTGTCTTCTCTATATCCATCTCATGGTTTTTCATTTTATCTGCTTCAGCATTTTTGTATCATTGACGTTTTTCTTCATTATAAAAACAGTGGAAATGGAGTAGACTACATAAGGATGTGTGATCAAAGGGAATTTGTGAAGGGTAGGGGAGTTGGAGTAGATCCTCTTAAGATTCCATCCCATTCTAAGAGTTTATGGTTAGAAATTAGTCAAGGTTGGTATTAGTTATAATAAAATAATTATTCTTTATTATATCATTGGAAGTTTTTGCTCTTTATGAGTTTAGAAGGTTAGCATGAAGGTTTATATATATATTAAGCCTTGACTGTATTGCTGATAAACGGTCTTATCACTTTTTCTCTCTCCTTTGGGTGAAACAGAAGTGTATGTTACATCAGTAATGATATCAGAAAGTGGGGAACATCAGTGAGTGCAGTTTGGGGGCTTTACTGGGGACTTTTATTCACTAGTATTCAAATCAGTAATGCTGGTTTTTAATCCCACTACTGTTGTTTAAATGTGAGCAAGCCTCTCATTCCCACTCTGTGTTTAAGTCTTTAAAAATAATGGTAATACTTTTCTAAACTTGAGATCTGTTGTGAAAATTAGTTGAATGTAACTTGAATGAAAATGCCAGAATTAATTTAGTTATTATTTTGAAATAGTAATTGTAGAAGATCTTAGTAATGCATAAAGGAGAAATCTTATCGCTGTTAAATTTTCAATTATTTTCAAGATAATATAACTTAATGTGTTAATATTCAGCAGAGGTGGTTAAAATGAGTAAAGAGCCAGTTTTCATTGTTCTTAAAGTGGCTTGATTTATACTTTATTTGTTGTGTATTTGTTCCTAAGACTCCCTCTAGTGTCTAGGTTTGAAAACATCATTAGGTTAACAGGCTTTTGTTGACAGTTACTAATCAGTTAAACAGATATTAAAATACATAGAGGATCATATTTTTTCTTTTAATTCTTTATTTTGCTTTTTAATAGGGGTAGGGCAAGAATTGACTTATGTATAGATCTTGTATAATTCAAGATTGCAGGGTTAAAATCTACTGTCCTGGGCTTCCCTGGTGGCGCAGTGGTTGAGAGTCTGCCTGCCGATGCAGGAGACACGGGTTCGTGCCCTGGTCCGGGAGGATCCCACATGCCGCGGAGCGACTAAGCCCGTGAGCCATGGCCGCTGGGCCTGAGCGTCCGGAGCCTGTGCTCCGCAACGGGAGAGGCCACAACAGTGAGAGGCCGGCATACCGCAAAAAAAAAAAAAAAAAAAAAAAAAATCTACTGTCCTGCTACCAGTTTCAAAGTGCCATTTTTCATGTTCTGTATGAATGATTAGGTTGAAAATATTCTGACTTGAAATCACTTTCAACCATTACTGATTTGGATACCTTGCTTTTGATCACAGCTAGATGTTGGCCAAAATGATCAAATGGAAATTTCTCTGAAGATACACAGCATTTGACTTTATATGTCAAATATTAATATATGACTTTATATTATTTTGAATACTTAATATACTAAACAGAAACTAAAAAAATAATTAATTAAAAAAAATCTCTAAATCAGCAGATTCTACCACCATTTAAATGATTTAGCTCATTTCTCCACAAATAGAGGCATTACATTTTTCAAAGTATTGTGTCTTGTGTTGTGGTCACTTTCTTTACTTGTTTTTAAATTTTTTTTTTTTGACCGCGCTGCGCAGCCTGTGGGATCTTAGTTCCCCTACCAGGGATTGAACCCGTGTCCCCTGCAGTGGAAGCGCAGTCTTAACCACTGGACCGCCAGGGAAGGGAAGTCCCCTGTTGTGGTCACTTTAAATTTCCTTCTCATATCATAAGTATATGAACTGAAACTAATGCCCTTAGAAAACTGAAAGTATAATCTAATACTGTATACTTCATGGTAGTTCTTTAAATCTAATGGATTTAAATAAGTATTGAACCAGAGCTGAAATGCAGTGAATATTTATGAAATTAGTATATACTTGCATGGCTTGTATCAAATATCTAGAAACTCAGGGATAATTAAGTATAAATACTTATTCACACATATACACAAATACGTTTGGATTTTGGTGACTGAGGTGTGCCAATATGGAAAAATTAGTAGCAAATTAAGTTCTGGGAGAAAGTCATGTGTTAATAACTAAGCATACGTAAGATTCTGTGCCACTGATTTTCATTGCCTTTTGTGAAAATCAGTGTTCCTATAATGTTAACAAAATATCCTTGAAGACATTTAAGAATCCTAAAAGTCTGATATATATTCAGTTGTCTAAAGAGAAATGTTAACGTATACTTATTCCTTCTCAATATTAATGTTTCCATTAGTAATGATATATCTTTTCTGTTATCTTTATACCTCAAACCAACATATATATTCACGTTTTAATACTTATGTGTTTCAGGGTGTTGACGATGCCTTCTATACATTAGTTCGAGAAATTCGAAAACATAAAGAAAAGATGAGCAAAGAAGGTAAAAAGAAGAAAAAGAAGTCAAAGACAAAGTGTATAATTATGTAAATACAATTTGTACTTTTTTCTTAAGGCATACTTAAGTAAAAGTGGTAATTTTTGTACATTACACTAAATTATTAGCATTTGTTTTAGCATTACCTAATTGTCTTTCTGCTCCATCCATACTGTTAGCTTTTATCTTGAATGCTTATTTTAAAATGACAGTGGAAACTTTTTTCCTCTAAGTGCCAGTATTCCCTGAGTTTTGGTTTTTGAACTAGCAATGCCTGTGAAAAAGAAACTGAACACCTGAGATTTCTGTCCTGGGGTTTTTGGTGCATGCAGTTGATTACTTCCTATTTTTCTTACCAATTGTGAACTTTAGTGTGAAACAAATTAATGAGCCTTTCAGATCATCCCTATTCTGTGTTTTATCAATCACATACATGGATTAATTACTAATTATAACTTCAGTTGAGATTTCACGATTGGTTTTACTGAAGCATTGAGGGAACACAAATTTATGAGCTTCCTGTTGATTCATCTTGTAGGTTTCATGTCCTGTAGTTTCAGTTACCCTTAATGAATGTAAAGTTACACTGTTCACAAAGGTTTTCTCCTTTCCACTGCTATTTGTCAACGGTCACGTTCCCCAAAATATTATATTTTTTCTATAAAAGGAAAAAATGGAAAAAAATACAAGGCAATGGAAAATATTAAAAGGCCATTTACTTTCCACATTAGATGAATTCCTATAATACTCTGAATAGCTCTTTCTGTTAAGGCAAACGCAGTATGTAATGAGGATTATAACCATTTGGGGGCTATATTTACATGCTACTAAATTTTTGTAATAGTTGAAAAAAATTTAACATGTATTGAATATACAAAAATTCTCATAGGAATTAAATATAGTCTCCCCGTGTCAGATTGCTCTTTCTTAGCATAAATCTTTTCTTGAGCTTCAGTCTTTGAAATTCTACTGGTAATGATGTTAAAAATTTTGGGGGCCAGTTAGCTTAGTAGGCGTTACAGAGACCAAGGTGGCAAGGCCAGGCCTTGTGGGAGCTTTGAGCTTCACTGAGAGTTCACAGTATGGACTGCATCCCTGTGGTCTTCCAATGTTGTCATGCCTTGGTTGGTCAAAAGTGGGGACTAGGAGAGAGTTTGGATAGCTCAGCAGGGTACATTCTCACTATGTGGTAGTCCTACTCAGGAACGTCACTATTGTCAAAACGAAACAAAACTTTAAAAAAAGCATTATTTTTAAATGAGGTTTTAGGGTGGGGTGGCAAGATTTTAATTTTTTTTAAACAACAAAATGAAAAAGTTTCAAAATCTTGAGTATTGGCTAGTTCTCTTAACACTGGCTAAAGTAACACTTTACAAGTCTGGTCCATAATTAAGAGTATCTAAATGCTTATAAAATAGATAAATTAATGTTAACAAAATGATTCTTTCAATGCATTTAAAATGTTAACTTATTTTAAAATATTTGAACTGAGATGGTGTGTTGAGGTGAAAATATCACTGGACAAGGAGGAAGGTGACTTAGATTCTAGTTATGTGTCTTTCATAACTCCAATTTTAGGCAAATCACTTACTATCCATTTCTTCATGTTAAAAGAAGTCATCTCAAAGGCTGTATCTAGCATTATAACTATGTGATTTACATTCAGTTTACACAAGGATATACCTATTTGTCAGTCTCAGCACAATCTGTAACTTTTTACCTGTGTTATCATCTTCAGTGCCAGTCTTAGGCAAAATTGTGCAAGAGGTGAAGTTTATTTCTGAATATCCATTCTCCGCTTTCAGGACTTCCCCCATATTAGTGTCATCTTGCCTGCCTACCCTTCTACATGCCCCATGACTTGATGTTTTTTCTTTTAATACTTCTAATTCCCCTAACCTCAAGATTTATTGCTGCTTTGGATAGCTCAATGAAGGCTTCCCATCAAGTCACATCAAAATGCCCTACATCTTACTTCCTCAGGCTCAACGTAATCGGACAGACACTATAATGGGATTTGACCTAAGAGTTAATTTTCAGGTGGTGGCTGTAGCAATTTAATCTCGATCCTTTGAACATCATCTCTTTGCTGCCTGGTCCATCAGGGACAAAGTAGGAATTTCCATACCTGCTCTGAGGAGTCAGAACCCTATCCAGTGGAATGAGAATTTAACAAAGGTAGTGCTGAAAGAATTCCTTATCTAATCTACGGGGACTAACCCTGCTAATGATACATTCCATTGTTCTAAAAACTAAAATTTTGCAATGAAAGATACTTTAAAATTTATTCATAAATTTTATCCTTTAGCAGAATTCATTTATTCAACAAATATTTGAGTGCCTTCTAGATGCCAGGCACTACACATGGCACTGGGGATATTAAGAGTATCCTCAAACAAGGGACATAATATCCCTGTCCTTAGGTAGTGCTTATATTCTAGAGCAGTCTATATTTTTGTGAGGCATCTGGCACATGACCCATTAATGCATATTGTAGTTTTGCAAAGAAGTGATTTGGTCTCTAAGCTTAGTTTCTTCCAGTTCTGAAGTAATTGTTTTGCTCTGATTCCAATGTAACTGTTTAATCAAGCTACTTTTTAAAATTAAATCAGTTTACTTCATTGTTTTAAAGGAGTAAATTTGAATATTGTTTTTTATTTGGCATAATTATGTGATTCTATTGGGACATTTATAGTACCAATTAAGTTGTATGTCAGATAATGTAAAAATTCCCTTGTGTGTAGTATGGTCTCTTTGTATAAGTAATTAAAATAGACTTTAAAAATTAAACATTGAATTCTAATATAATTATGTTTATCTGGGTAAAAATAAACAGATGCCAGACCTAATTCACAGAAAAGGAAACTTCTATGTAAAAATCAGTATGATTTCTGAGATGCTATACTAAACTACAGGTTTATGGAACATTATCTAGGTAGGGTGTTTACACTTACATAGTACCTCCTCTTGTTTCCACACAAGAGAAAGAAATGGCCATACTTCAGGAATTGCAGTGTATAACTGAGGGGATTTTTAGGACTCTTGAATTTTTGATGTACCTGGGCAATTTTTTATGGCAGTGGTAATTATCCTTTATTATGTGAATTTTGAATGGTTTAATAAAATGTTTGTTTTTGTAGAGATTTTAAAAGGGGAGAGATAATCCTAGAAATAACAAATGTTATCTAATTATTATAGCCTTAAAGATAAAAATCCTTGTTGAAGTTGAAAAAAAATTGCTAAATTACAGTTTTAGACATTAACATGTTTATGGAAGAATGTAGCAGAAGTATGTAGTAAAATTTGAGTGAATATCTCCAATTAGGAATTCTAGGCTCTATTTTAACTGAGTCACACTGCATAGGAATTAGAACCTAACTTTTATAGGTTATCAAAATCTTAGCCACCATTGCACAATTTTGTCCTAAAATATGTAGAAACTTAGTGAGGCATGTTAAGTTGCAGTTTGCACAAGTTCATCTCATTTGTATTCCAGTGATTTTTTTTTCTTCTATCCATTTTTTTCTAAACAATGTATACACATTTAGGTTTTTTTTGTAGGCAGTAGGAACTGCCATTTCCATTTGTCAAAAAGTAATAATTTCTTGATGATTATGTATTAGATTTTTAACAACCCATTAGTTATTTTAAAGCTGAATTTATATTTAACAACTTTGATGTTGATATTGGGTAGCATGAAATCTGCATTGAGAATTTGAACAGCATAAATTGAACAGCTGTAAATTCCTTCAGAAAATGAAATTTCTTTCTTTCTAAAGATATATTCATGTCAGTTCTTTAAAAAGAGTTGTAACTAGTAATACTTGTTTTAGTTTAATAGTTTTAAAGTGCCTGTTTGGGATGATAATAGGCAATTTTTAGATGAATTTAGGAAAAACAAAGTTATTACCTACAGAAGTGTCAATTACAGAAGGTCCCCTTCCCTATAGAGAGCTAAATGGGTTATGTAATGTTTTATCCAAAAATTTCCAGTTCCACTGTCTTGTGTTTTCATGTTGAAAATACTTTTGCATTTTTCCTTTGAGTGCCAATTTCTTACTAGTACTATTTCTTAATGTAACATGTTTACCTGGAATGTATTTTAACTATTTTTGTATAGTGTAAACTGAAACATGCACATTTTGTACATTGTGCTTTTTTTTTGTGGGACATATGCAGTGTGATCCAGTTGTTTTCCATCGTTTGGTTGCGCTGACCTAGGAATGTTGGTCATATCAAACATTAAATTTAAAAATGACCACTCTTTTAATTAAAATTAACTTTTAAATGTTTATAGGAGTATGTGCTGTGAAGTGATCTGAAATTTGTAATATTTTTGTCATGAACTGTACTGCTCCTAATTATTGTAATGTAATAAAAATAGTTATGGTGACTATCATAGTATGTACTCTTTTTTAAAAATTTTATTTATTTATTTTTTGGCCATGCCACACAGCTTGTGGATCTTAGTTTCCCGACCAGGGATCAAACCTAGGCCCACAGCAGTGAAAGTGCCAAGTCCTAACCAGTGGACCGCCAGGGAGTTCCCAGTAGTGTGTACTTCTTGATGGAAATTTGAAACATTAGCCCCATAATTGATATGGGGTAGTTTATAAGCCACAGACGCTATAGTATATTAGTAAATCTTTTTTTGCAGCTTGTAAGTTGGATATATTCTTTATTTATGAAAGGTGCTGTGAACATTATGTAAAGGTTTAAGTGTTTGCTTGAAACCACATTAGGTTTAGGTCCTGTGCCACGTTAACTCGTTTAGAAGTGGATGCAAAACAAATCTGCCTTTATGACAGAAGAATAGAATAACATTATTTATTACTTTTTATTGAAGAAGGTAATTGATACACAATGGGTGATTTGTTTTAAGGCCCAAAGGCAGCCAGTGGCAAAAATTAATAATGGAAATAATTAGATAGGTATATATATGTGATGCCAGTTGCTGACAGGCTGTTTCAAGTTCAGAAGTAATCTTACTCTATACTTATTATTTCTACTAACTGCACTTAATCATTCTTTTGCAGTGAACCTTGACTCTGTGCTGTTAATGTACCAAATGGGGTCAAAAATAAGTAACTCCTTCAAAAGTTAAGGGGGATAAATTTGCAAGAAATTATTTTGCTTACTTAAATGTGTATTAAATGGCATTCTTTTTTCAGTAAAATGCAGAGATGGGCTAAGAATTGGCAAAAATTTATTAAAAATTACGTACATTATATTTTCATTCAAAATTGGGTGCATCAATTTTTAATTGGTAGTTGGCAGCATATAGTTAAATTGCTATTTTAGTATAAAAATTGAGCATAAAGTTTGCTGATAAAGCTCTCAGTTTGAACAGAAGTGGAAACCTATTTTAGTTCAGTAAGGTATTTTTTAACAAAATGTATTATCTTGACATTTTAGAATTATTTTTGTAGTAGCTGGTATACATAAACAGCTGGCACTGATTTTCAAATTATAGTAACAGTGATCAGTTAGTTTTGTTGGTATCTGAGTAATAGCGTTGTTTCATAGCTCTATATTTCTTAAGGAAGTATAATGCTTCTAGTTCTTTCATTACAAATTGGCCCTGTTCAATAAGTTCTTTGATCTTCTCTGGGTCCTTCACATCTTTGTTTTTAAGGAACACACTCTTCAGACGCCTTTTAAAATAGTCTGCTCCTTTTGGATAGTCTCGTCCAAGATACAGCAGCTTAAAAAAGAAACATTTTATATTTCTAAACAATCTATGTCATATAACATTTATAAAATTGGCAACATAATTACTTACATTTTTATAAAGATTCAGTACTTCTCCTCTTAAAGAACTGGCCATTTGCACATATGGAAAATATTCACTTTTATATTTAATGTACCTAAAGAAAAAGAAAAATTTTTTTAAATAACTGCATTGTCTTAAGAAAGAAAAAGGATTTTACACATTGGTAAACTGGTACCCTTTTTTTTCATTCAATAAATATTTATTAAGCACTTTTATGTTCCAGGCACTGAGATGTAGCTATGAATGTGTCAGATAAGATACCTGCTCTCACAGAACTAACATCTCCAGAGGGGTATACTGCAAATATCATGAATTGTGATAAGTTCCATGAAGGAGACAGGACAACTAGAGAAAATGGATTGTCAAAGCTGGATATGTAGGTGTACCTCCTTGTATACCAGAGTGGAATGAATTAGAACTAGATTTGAATCCCAGCTGCATAGTGTTGTACAGGTTACTTATCCTTTCTGGGCCTCAGTTTTCTTGTTAGAAGAATTACCTTTACCCTGCTTTCAAGGCAAGGCTAAAACAGGAAACTGGGAAGAGGCCTGATCAAATCAAGAGTGCCCTCCTAAGAAAGGTTAAAGAGGCAAAACTGGGTGTGAGGGTCGAGCAGGTTCACAACTAACAAGAGATGGGCAGTAAGATCGGTGAAGAGGCCAAGTGAACAACCCATAAGGGGCTATACGAGGAGCCGGCGACATCCAGTGGGACAGATCAGCTTCTCTACGTGTACTTGGTTCGTACTGCTAGGGAGCGGCGGCTCCATAAAGGCACCTTGATAGCCTCACCAGAAAATAATTCCCAATACTTGTGACGGCTGTGGTGGCTCAGTCTTAAAATGCTAACATCATAAGCGTTCAGCTCATGATAGGCCCCAAATATTAACGTCATTTAAAGCCACCTTTAAAGTTCCGTGATGCCCATTTTCCTATTGACCTAAAAAGGCTCTTATACTTTTTTATGTCCCTCATTAATGTAATTTTTATTTTGAAATAATTTCATTCCATCTTAGAGAAAAGTTGCAGCTTAGTACTACTAAGAACATTTTTTTTCCTGAACTATTTGAGAGTAAGTTGCTAACCTGGTATCAAATCAGCCTGAACACTTTGCAGTGCCGTCCGGCAGAAACACAGTGCAGCCCACCCATGTAATTTTATGTTTTTTGGCAGCCCATATTAAAAAATAAAGCAGGTGAAATTACTCTTATATTGTTTATATCCAAAATATTATTTCAATGTGTCATGCCAGAAGCGCTTATAGGTACCAATGGCTTCATTGCTACCATACTGGACAGCACAGCTTTAGAATGTATTTCATACGAACAAGGATGTTTTCCTGCAGCACAATACAACCATCAGAATCAGGAAATTAACAAACACATTACTACCATCGAATCCACAACCCCAAGTTTTGGCAGTTGTCCCAAAGATGCCCTTTATAGCAAAAGTATCCAGTCCATGAATACACACTGCACTTAATTTTCAAGTCTCTAGCCTTCAATCTGAAAAAATTCCTTTGAATTTCCTTGTTTTTCATGAACCTGACATTTGTGAAGAACACAGGCCATTTATTTTGTAGAAATGTGTCTCATTTTGATGTTAAGTCATGGCTAGATTCAGCTTAGGTAGTTTGGGCAAAAATATTAGACATGATGCTTTGTTCATTTCACTGCATTCTATTAGGTGGACACAATTCCCATTTGTTCCATTATGGTTGATGTTAATTTTGATCACTTGATAGAGGTGGTGTTTGTCAAGACTCTCAGTTACTTTTTTCCCTTTGAAATTAGTATTTTGTGGGAGGTACTTTGAGACATAAGTACATGTAGTCCAGAAAAACATTTCCTCTTGCAAAAACATTAAAAATAACTTTATTGGGAGGGGGGATAGGCTTGGGGCATACCACTCAAATCATATACAACTGTAAATGGAGCACTAATAAAACAACAGAAATTGGTGCCTGGAGAGCTAATTTGGGACAGATTGCTCTCAGCATAGCTGGAGGATACCACAGAGATGTTTAAAATGCTAAAAATAATATTCTGTGAATGCGAGTGGGAGGCTGGAGAGCAGGATGGTATCAAAAGAGGCAGGAGGAAATCCTTGGGGATAACGGATATGTTTATCCTGCTTGGGGTGAGGTGTAGGCATGTGTCAAGTTTATCAAATTGTATTTATGCTTAATAATTGTACCTTAGTGTATGTCAATTATACCTTAGTAAAACTGTTTAAAAAATAGTGTAGATATATATGCTAGCAAAATGCTAAGAGTAGGGCTGGGAGATACTCAGGTACATGTGGAAGGAGAGAGTTACCTAAACCACAAGGCTGCCAAGTCAGGATAGATGATTCAACGGTAACCAGGTCAACAATTGCAAAAAAAACAGGGTATACCTCTCTGAGGAGGGAGCCCTGGGGGTGAGCACTTTTAAAATTTTTTTACAAACATACTTGCAAGGCTCCTGCTGCCAGTACAGCAACTAAGTGAAGACATTTTCTTGCTGAAGTTTATAAATCTGCTTCTCTGGCTCCTCTTTCTTAGGGAAAAAAAATCACATAGGAGCCAACATTATTTCCATGTTAATACTTGTATACGTCTCCTGTTTACTAATAATTTATGAGTTAGCTCACATTACAAGCATACAATGTAGCAGAGCAATTTTTTCGAGTTCATTAATACTAGCTTTCTTGTTTTCCTCCAAATTGCTATTTTTCTGCTTTTGTCTGTTATCACTTCTGAGCTTTCCTCCAGAAAAGGTAGTCCTTTTCAATCTGCTCCTACAAATGAAAGGACAAAAAAACTTTTTAGAAGATCTGCATACATGGTTGCAGCTTAGGGACTTTGGGCTTTACTTAGGGTGATCTGAGTGGGCCTTTTATCGGGGAACCTCTGAGGTTAGTATCTTAGACGGTTCTCCTCGACTGGTCAGATTCTCCAGAGAAAAGTCTTCCAATCTTCTGAGCATTTGCTAATGTAACATTAAGAAGTAGAAGAGGAACCAGGGCCTTGCATTCAGCATTATGTATACCCAAGCTCACCTAATCTGCTTCCAGTATGGTTTTGGTGTACTTAGTATGCCTGAGGACACCCCACTCCAGAGACTAGTATTATTTTGTCCAGAAATAAACCTCCAGTCTTCGGTGGGAGTGAGGGGTGCAGACACTTAGGGGTGGTTTTCAAATAGCTTTCACTTAATCCTCTCTGATTTACTTCATTCTTCATTTCCAATTACAGTGGTCCTGTTCCAGTGCCTTTTGAGCATTATGCAGTATAAACTGGGCTTTTCTAGTGTGCTAGGTCACATTCATCTGTTTTGCAGCTTCTAAAGTTTTACTGTTGTCATCTCCTCTTCTATTTTTCTTTTATTTTTAAATTGGTTTACTGAAGATTTAGTGGTTTTGGAAGGGAGTGAAATTAGATGAGTGTATTTAACCGGGTACATCAACACCAAATTTCATTTTTAAAACTTTTTTTTTTTTTTTTTTTTTTTGCTGAGAGCCATTTTTCGTGTGTTTTAATCTTACTGAAGAATGATAACTCTTAAGAACCTTGTGCTTTTAAAATAACTGTAAATTAAATCTACATTAGATGTAATTTAAAACTGCAAATTATAAGCTGTTTAATTCCTGGCAAAGAGCATAACTCTATTTAATTCACAATTTGTAATATGTAAAACTTTTTAGAAATGTGGCTTAAATCATCCCCTTTAGCTGTTGTCCTTTTTATAAATTACACATAATAAAGGACCTGCCCAGCAAAAAAGTAGCTGCTGTGATTAAGGTAAGCTTGTCCCATTCTTTGATATGCTACTTTATGAGTTAAGGAAGTTTTTTATTATTGCATGCTGACCTTCAGACATTTCAGTTTATTTTAGCTTTTGGGAGAAATAGGTTTCCTTGGGTTCAGAATTGGTGAACAATTTAAATGCAGCAGGGACCTGGGGCTGCTCCTTAACCCTGCATGAAGTCATGGAGGTTACTGTTCTTTGTAGAGAGCCAAACGAGTTAGGGACTGAGAGAAGTCCCCCATCATCCTGAAAATCTGGATGGGGATGGGCATACAGTCCACACTGATAGCTCTTTCCCAATGACTTGTGGGCTAACTACCTCCAGGTCTGGGTTAAGTGAGAACTGTCATTTAACTAGGGGTTATGGTGTCTAGAGCTGTTATTAGTCACTGTTCTCCATGAAGTTCTGACTTGACTCAAACAGATGAAGCACATTTCCCCAAAGTAGTTAAGCCTAAAAAGCTTCACACAAAAATTTATCCCAATACACTTGCAGCACCAAAGGATACATAATCCAAGAAGCAGGTGGCAAGAGAGCTTGCCCCCAAAAGCTGGTATACTGCTTGGTCTAGGCCTACCTAGAAGCCAGATTATAAACGTGAGTTGAGTTGAAAGGAGATGGCTGTGTATGTTCATATGGGGGAGGTACTACACCTGTTTGAAGGTAACAAAGAACAGGAAATGGGCCTTCTTATGCAGCTGGTAAGAGAAGTAGTAGAGAAGAACTAAACAAGCTCACTGGTATAATCTCATAGCACAGTGGCCCCCTAGAACACACTCCAGCCTGTTTTAACACATCCATAGCAAATCCTCCCTAGGAGGGAAGTTGGTGGAATGAGAACTTGAGGAAGTCTCTCCTCTAGAAGCCACCATTTTAAAGTTATTTGTGATTACCATCACACCTCCTTACCCGCATCAGAGTTGACTGAGCTTTTGTATCATAAATATTAGTAGCTTGGTTGAAAAACTAAAACAAAAGCTTAGTTCCACACCACACAGCTTCAGAACTCTATATGAAGTCGACGTTAAGACGTTTTAATCTTGCTACCAGGGATGTGGAGGCGAGATGTCATAGCTATGACACAGTCTGGATTTCTGTGGGGAGAATAACACTTAAACCCACAAAGACCAGCTCAGTCAGTAATACTTATTTACTAATAATACCTTTAGTCAATGAAAGTGCAAGGGACAGCGCATTATAAAATGAGAATTCAGAGATGAGGAATGGTGGCAATAACTTGAAAGCATTTCATGTCTTGTCAGGCTAAAACAGGGTTTAGATGTAAAATCAGAGAATTCAGACAGGCTTTGGAAGCACCTTAATTTCTCAATCTCTTAATTTCTTCTAGTTTTCCTGTTGGTCTAAATTGCCAGAGTTTCATGCGGTGAGACTGACATTCGAAGGGTTGTACTGCTACCGGTTGAATCTGTGACCTTGACCCTGGGCACATAATTTAGCGAGTCTTGCTGGGTCTCAGAGACCGCCACCTGTAAGGTATACTTTACCCAGGAACTGCTTCAAACCATTTCCAGTTCTTGTTTAGAGCGCCTCTAAGGAAAAACGGTATATACCTTGCGTGCCCAGGAAGTAAACAGAACCAGGTGCAGGGAGAAGAACCCGAAGGTTATTAATTTCGAAATAACCCTCTGGGAGCCAATTTATGTACCTCTTTTTCTAAACTGCCAATCGAGCCCCGCCCCACGCTAGTCTAAGCGGTGGCGGCCCAGGCAGCCGACCCGGTGTCAGTCACTCGACCCAGTCGCGTAGCCGGCGGCCCCCTTCCTTCTCGAAACCGCACAGAAAGATTCGTCCCAGCTACTCCAGGGAAATAGGGAGAGGGACTGTCAACGTCGGAAGACGCGCAGAAACCCTTTCCCACACCCGCTGGTCCTCCCCCAGGGCATACTTCCCCGCCTCCAGCCCTCAGGATTCAGAAAACAGAATAAAACGCTCGGGCCCGGCACTCACGCACTTTCCGGCACGCGGCAGCCGTAAACGCCTCCTCACGGTCCAACTCCTGCGGCAGTCGACCGAGGGTGGGCGGCGGAAGTGGGTGGGGCAACCTGGCGGAAGGGGCGAGGCGCCGCCCGGAAGAACCCCAGTGCGACTGCGCGGACCGAGACGCGCGGACTTCCGCTCCCGCCTTGACGCCAGTGAGCGGGGCTTGTCGTCCTGACAACCCGGGAGCGTTTGTCCTCACAACCCTGCGCTCCGACTTGGCCGAATACGGAGGTAGTGTCTGTTTCAGCATGGTGAGCAGAGAAAGTGGGGGAGCCGGGTGCAGGGGCGACTCAGCGAGTCGGTTTAGGAAAGAGGCCATACCCTTGGATGGGAGGGTGGGGGAAGGACCTTCCCCAAATCTGTGGCCTTCTGTCCAGGCTCCGGCGTACAGGTGGGAGTAAAAACCAGTTTCTGCAAACGGGTAATGATCAGTGCGGTCAGATGATATCATAAAATCTCGACTTCTTGCTAAATTTAAATATCGGTCTCAATTTAGTAACTTCCAATAGTGATAGGCATTCCCATGAAATTGCTTTTTTATTGCACCTTGGCGGAAATGTGTTTTTTTGCTTCGTCATCAATTAATTAAAAGCTTTTTCAATTTACTCTGCTTTGACAAGTTATTTTGTGTGGTCTTTTGTGGAAATTTGAATTGTTTCGTAATTCAGGGTATGCAACCTTCCCTGTGTTTATTAAGTATGATAAAGCTTCTTGTTTTGTTTTTCTGCACTCCTCAGCTGTCATGTCTTCTCCAAGAATACAGGCCAACATGTAGCTATAAGATGTTCTCATTTACCATTTTCTTTTTTTTTTTTTTTTTTTTTTTTTTGCGGTACGGGGGTCTCTCACTGTTGTAGCCTCTCCCGTTGCGGAGCACAGGCTCCGAACGCGCAGGCTCAGCGGCCATGGCTCACGGGCCTAGCCGCTCCGCGGCATGTGGGATGTTCCCGGACCAGGGCTCGAACCCGTGTCCCCTGCATTGGCAGGCGGACTCTCAACCACTGCGCCACCAGGGGAAGCCCTCATTTCCCATTTTCTTAAACGTAATTTCCATCTTCTATGATTAAAACCAGAGGAAGTGGAAAATGTAATTAGTTAATTATTTAATTCGTTGATTAAGGGAAAATATGGAGCATGTTCTTTTTTAAAAATTTTATTTTTTATTTATTTATTTTTGGCTGCATTGGGTCTTCATTGCTGCGCACAGGCTTTCTCTAGTTGCGGCAAGCGGGGGCTACTCTTCGTTTGGTGCGCGGGCTTCTCATTGCCGTGGCTTCTCGTTGTGGAGCCCGGGCTCTAGGCGCGCAGGCTTAAGTAGTTGTGGCTCATGGGCTCTAGAGCGCAGGCTCAGTAGTTGTGGCATAGGGGCTTAGCTGCTCCGCAGCATGTGGGATCTTCCCAGACCAGGGCTTGAACCCATGTGCCCTGCATTGGCAGGCAGATTCTTAACCACTGCGCCACCAGGGAAGACCTGGAGCATGTTCTTTGTGCTTGGCACTAGGCTGAAGCCAAGGACACAAAGGTGAAAATTACCATCTCTCCCTGGTATGGAAGACACACAGCAAATTAAGTACAGTGCAGTTTTATAACTGTAATAATTGAAGTGACTACAATGGAATATCGTAAAAGTTGGAAATGTTGAAATTGGGGCAGGAGAGGGGATGGGAACAGGAAGGGAAGAGCAGTGCTTTTCAAGCTGTGTTTTAAAGTATGATTATGAATTTACCAGAAGTGATGAGAAGAAATAGGGCATGGAGAGCATTCATGTCAGGGAGAATAGAAAGTAAATGGATTTTAAGTGGACTGAAAACTGCTGATAACTTAAGGGAACAATAAGCACCTATTTATTATCTTTCAGTCAGTACATAAGTTTCTTGTTCTTAGATGCCTCTAGGAATCTTTCTCAAAATGTGGTTTCTGGAAAATTTGCCTCTAATAAACCTGGAATACCAGTTAAAATGCAAATTCCAGGAACAGACTGGACTCCAGATCTACATTATTAGTTTCCTAAGGCTGCCAAGTAACAACATACCACAAGCTAACTGGCTTAAACAATAGAGACTTATGGTTTCACAGTTCTAGAGGCTGGAAGTCCAAGTTCAAGGTGTTGTCAGAGTTATGCTCCTCCTGCAGGTGCCAGCTTCTGGTACTTCTTGGCTTGTGGCAGCATTACCTCATTCTTCACTGGCGTTCTCCCTATGTGTGTGTCTGTGTCCAAATTTCCCCTTTTTTAACAAGGACGCCAGTCATGTTGGATCAGAGATCCACCCTATTCCAGTATGACCTCATCTTAATTTAACTACATCAGCAAGGACCCTCTTTCCAAATAAGGTAAAGTTCAGGGGTACTGGGAGATAGGACTTTAATGTATGAATTTTGAGGGGCCACAATTCAACCAATAACATGAACTGAATTACAATGGGGAGAGAGAAGTACGCTTTTAGCCCAAAAATATGCATTTTAACAAGCATCCTAGGTGATTCTTATGCCCTCGTAACTTTGAGAACTTCTCTACTACGTGATGCTCTTATGATTTGCAGGATGGGTGAGGATATGTACGTAAACTCAACCTGCATCACATTAAAAGCACTGGTGAGAGATGACAATTCCCCCACCTTTAAAATGTGGCTACTTGGGAACAGGGCCAATGCTGTTTACCTATTCTGCTGTATAGTAGTTATTTCAAGATGGAAGCATGTTAACTATTAATTGATAGCAAATATGATAAAAAATAAAACACATTTGTAAAAGTTATGAGAGCCAAGTCTCCATTATTATCTATTATTCATTCATCTCCAGCATCTCAGAGTGCTTTGTGTGTAAATCATTAATAAATACCTGCTGAACAAATTAGTGAAATATATGCACTTTTCAAGAAGATATAAGCTACTGCTTTGTGTCAGTTTTAACATTTATATTTTATACAGTGATAACCTTATGGCTTGAACCACTAACTTCTCCTGTACAAGTTGTCAAATGTGGAAAGTGTATGATCTTATAGTCACATGGTCCCCTACAAATTCCAGAAATCTAATGAACACATGGGCCAAATCAGGACATTACAAGTACTGTTACTAAAAACTACTTGTAAATATTGATTGAAATACTGTACATTCCAAAATCCAAAAAAGCATAGATCTGCTTTAGGACATATTGCTGAATAGAATCATTTTGTCATAGTTCTGCCTGTTTTAAATTACTGGTTCTCCTTCTATAAAATCAGCAGTCTAACTTTACAGAAAGATTGTTTCTTTATAATATGAGATCATTCCCACACTTTCAAGCTTGACATTAGTACCAATACTAATGTCAGTGATTTCTTCTTCTTTAGAACCCTTTAAACTAGTGCCTTCTTGACTGGTGCTCTGTTTCATGATAGGGCATTTCGTTAAACATGGATCATTGATCGTCGTAAGAAAGATTGTAAAATCTACTTACAAAAGATGCTTCAGTGGGTGAACTATCTTAGTCTTTCCTAGACTTGCTTGTAGTTTTGTCTGAATTCTTTTCTAAAAAAAACTTTTTTATTTTGAGATGATTTTAGATTTACAGAAAACTTACATAGAGGGTACAGAGAGTTCCCTTATACTCTTTACCCAGCTTCTCCTAATTTTAATATGCTAGGTAATCAGGATACTTTTGTTTAAATGTCTGAATTATTTTTTAAATTTATCAATTCTTTTGTTTTTCCCACTTTTAGGGTCCCAAAGCAAAAAAGGTAGGTGGAAATTATTTCTCAAAATAGTTTTAAAGCACTGACATTGTACAAACAATTTTTAAACGTTTTCCAGTAGTTTTATTATAGTTTATAGAGTTTACTAAGCTTAGTTTTTAGACATTTAAATGCTATTTAAATCATGGAATAATCCCTTACAATAACAGGACGTATTTCAAATTTGACATAAAAAGATAGTTCTAATTTCACAGAGAGTTTTTTAAATACCTTTTAATTTTTACTTGTGTCTAGATTTGAGGGTTTTTTATTACTTGCTCTCTAGAAAATTTTGGATTAGGAACACTTTTCTTCATTTCAGATAAACACATAAAAATTTAGTTCTAAAACCTTATGTGACTTAAAAGCGAACCCTAGGATAATATGTCTTTAAATTCTGAGCATGTATTATAACCTCAATGAAATTGAGCTTAAAAATCAAAGAAATAAATTATAAACAGGAAGATACAATATGCTGGGAATTTAAAAAAAATTCTCAAGTGGGTGTAGAAGTAATATAATGGAAGTAAAAAGATAATTTTTACTCAGTAATAAGAAAAATACTTCAAAATTTGTTAATGTGTCTACAGAAGTACTTAGAGGGAGATATGTAGCCCTAAATACTTTAGAAGATGAAAAATTAATGAAACTAAGCATCATTTTCAAGAAGTAAGAAAAAGAAACTCAAAGTAAGGAGGAGGAGGGAAATAATAAAGACAAATATAAAAATTAATAAAATAGATAACATACAATAGAGAGGATTTATAACCTCATATCTTTCAAGTCTTCACTCAAATGTTACCTTCTCCATGAGGCCCACCCTAAACACTGTATTTAAAATTGTAATTCATCCCTTCCCCAATGACCCCGGCAATCTGGAGTCCCCTTGATTTCTCCCATAGCACTTTTCATCTTCTAAAATATTTTATAAATTATTTTACAATTTTGTTTATTGTACCACAGAGATATATTATATAGCTCAGGGAATATAGCCAATATTTTATAATAACTATAAATGGAATATAATCATTAAAAATTGTGAATCAGGGCTTCCCTGGTGGCGCAGTGGTTGAGAGTCCGCCTGCTGATGCAGGGGACGCGGGTTTGTGCCCCAGTCTGGGAGGATCCCACGTGCTGCGGAGCGGCTGGGCCCATGAGCCACGGCCGCTGGGCCTGCGCGTCCGGAGCCTGTGCTCCCCAATGGGAGAGGCCACAGCAGTGAGAGGCCCGCATACCACAAAAAAAAAAAAAAAAAAATTGTGAATCACTATGTTGTATACCTGAAACTTAATACTGTAAATCAACTAGTCCTCAATTTTAAACATTATTTTTAAATTTTTTGTTTATTGTTTTTGTCTTTCTCTTCCCATTTGAATATAAGTTCATTAAGACAAGGATTTCTGTTTACTGATATATCTCAAATACCTATCATATATTAGACTCTCAATATTTCTTAAAATAGTTGAATGAATAAATAGGCCACAATTTATTTCTCTGAAAATACTGATAAAATTGACAATTTTCTGGTAAATTTTATCAAAAAGAACAAATGGCATAAATGATCAATACAGGCATTCCTTATTTTATCGTGCTTTGCTTTATTGCACTTCACAGATATGGCATTTTTTACAAATTGAAGGTTTGTGTTGAGCAAGTCTATCTGTGCCATTTTTCCAATAGCATTTGCTCACTTTGTGTCTCTGTGTCGCATTTTGGTAACTTGCAATATTTCAAACCCTATGACTTGCTAAAGTCTCAGATGATATCTAGCATTTTTTAGCAATAAAGTATTTTTAAAATAAGGTGTGTATATTCTTTTAGACACAGTGCTATTGCACACTTAATAGACTACAGTATAGTGTAAACATAACTTTTATATGTACTGGGAAACCAAAAAATTTATGACTTGCAATATTCTACCACTTTACTGTGGTGGTCTGGAATCAAACCCACAGTATCTCCAAGGTATGCCTGTATTAGGAATGAAAAGAGAGACATGACTTTAACAATAAATGACATAATTTGAACAGCTTTATATGCCAATAAATTAGAAAATTTAGATGAATTAGACAAATAGAAAAAAAAAACTCACACTGTTTCATGAAGAAGTAGAAAACCTGAATAGTCCTATAATCATTTAAGAAATTGTATCAGTGGTTAAAATTTTTCCCAGAAAGAAAATTCTAGGTCTGTAAGTCTTTGTTAGCTAGTTCTTCATTCAAAGATAATTTCACTTTTATAGAAATCCTTCTAGAGCATGAAAAAAGAGGAAGCATTCCTAATTAAGTTTGAGTTACCTGGGTAGCCTGAGAATAGCATGAGAAAGGAAAATTGAAGCCCATTCATGAACATAAATACAAAATGGCTAAACAAAATGTTCGCAAGCTCACTTGGAAGTATATAGAATAATAATAAATCATGACCCAATTCAGCTTATTCCAGGGAGGTAGAATTGGTTTAATGTAAGAAATTAAATGAATACAATTAGATGGAGTTAAAAATTCAATTATTATGCCTTACCATTTAATAGCTTAAAGGGCACCTCTTTAGCCTGAAAGAATTATCTATATTTTAAATAAACAAAAAGCTGCCAGAGAAGGAAAATACTGAAATTAACAAGTATTGACTAGAATAATGATTATGAGAGTATAAATTGGAATAATTACTTTAGAAAACTCAACTTCAACAACATTGAAAATGCACATACCCACCAGTTTTACTTCTAGGTATACATTGTAGAGAAATTCTTTTATGGACACCAGGATACATACACTCAAAGGTTTATAGCAGCATTATTCATGACAGTAAACTAGAAACCATCCAATGTCAATCAGTAGAAGAATGGATAAATAAATTAATGAGTTACTATTCAGCAGTGAAAATATACAGCTACTGCTATATCTCCCCTTGGGTGAATCTTACAAACCATAATTTGTATCTAAAGAAGTAAATCACACAAAAGGATAACTATTGTATTATCCTACTTATAGGAAATATCTAGAGTAGTCAAACTCAAAGAAAAAAGTAGGATGGTGATTGATAGGGGCTGGGTTGGGGGCAGAAGGGGAGTTAATGTGCAATGGATACAGAGTTTCAGTTTGGGATGATGAAAAAGTTCTGGAGATGGGTGGAGGTTATGGTTGTACAACAGTTTGAATGTACTTAATGCCACTGACCTGCACACTAAAAAGCAGTTAAAATGGTAAATTTTATGTATATTTTATGTCAGTAAGTAAGTAAATTACAATTGTATACATAAAGTATAATTGGATTTATGAAAACATTCAAAGGTAAGAAAACTATTGTTTAGGAATATATACATATGTAATAAAACTTTAAAGAAAAACAAGAAGGACGTTACAAATATCAGAGATTATCTCTAGGAGTGATTTTTTTGGTAAGCCAATATAATTTTTGGCATATGTTGCGGAAAGAATACAAAGAACTGCACGATACAGCTGTAACAAACCTATTCCCATCGGCTTTTTAATATAAACCAAATTTCTCATTTCTTATAGCTATAAAAATTGAAATAGAATCTGTCTGAATCCTTGTTTCATTCAGCAATAGCTAACATTTATCCTTGGATCATGAACTAACCAGGAAAATGAAAACACCCAACAATCTCATCAAAAGGCGCATATCTAGTAAAATTTTACTTTTTATGTTTTAATATTTACCTATCAAAATTTGTAATATAAAATGTTGCTTTGTTCAGTTGTGTACCGAAAATAATTATAAAATTAACTCAATGCAGAGCAAAATTTGTACTGCTTAGAAATTTAGAGTCAAGGAAATTAAAAATTTCATACATATTTTTATAACATAAATATGGTAGGAAGATCAACAAAAGTTGTTCAAGTGTATTACACTAGGATAAGGTTCTGTGGGAGAAGTGGAATGGAAATATGAATTCAAAGAGAAAAGGATTAAAATTTTTATTAAAGTAAAACTTGTTCATATATTTTTATTTGATATTGGCCGTCAGATCACTATAGTATGTATTGATAGATCCATTGGATATATTTTAAATAGTGATGGATATATTTAAAGGAGTGATGTAAAAGTTTTCTTTTATATATGATATACTAGAAAGTACAACATTTGAAGTTATTTAAACTTGTGGTGAAAAGTTTTCAATGTCAACTTAAAAACGTGTGAAGGGGGTACATAGCTTTTCAAAATCCTTTTAGGGACTATATGAACAAATAATTTTTAACGTTACTAATCAACTACATCTGAGGAGGAGAAACCAGAAAAGAAGTCTAAGAAGGAGGGAAGAAGCAAAATCAGATAGCACCAACCTGAAGGCCTAATGAAGAAAATATTTCAAGATGGAAGAAGAAAACTTCATCAAATGATGAGAACAGATGAGTAAAATGAGGGCTGAAAATTGGCCATTGTCATTGGAAACATGGCCATCTTAAGGTTCCATGACGAGAGGTTTCAATGGAGCAATAAAAATGAAAGCCTGATTAGAATGGGGCATGCAGAAAATGGGGACGTGAAAGCAATGGTCAACTCCTTTTAGGCAGTCTAATATAAAGCGTAACAGCATTGGAGCAAAGAGGAAGAAGGATGTGAAATCCAGGGAGGGAGAGATCTATGAATAACTAGAGGTGTTAATTACAGGACCCAAGTCTTATATAGGCAATAAGGGATAGGATCTAGTGTAAAAGTGGTGGATTCAGACTTAAATAGCAGAAGGTACATCCAGTTCATCCAGTGTAACAGGAAGGGAGACAAAGATAGAGGTAGATTAAAAGATCTTGTGTGTAACAGAGCGTATTCTTAAAAGTTTCTAGTGATGTAAGAGGTAAAGTCAACAGCTGAGAGAAGGAAAGAGGAGAGGATTTTGGAAGAGTGAAGAGAATGAAATAGCAATAGGAATACTGTATGGTGCTTAGAGCCTGTTTAAAATGTGTGCTCACAAATTCGAGCTCATGTATTTTTCTCTGGCAAGGTCGAGCTGCTCCTATTGCTAGCTTAGAATAAGTGGAGAGTTGGGTTTCACTGGAACTAGGAATTTTCCTAGTTCTGAGCTTCTCAGAGGGAGAGGAAAATAGGGGAGGCAGAGATATATAAATTAGTGATTATGTGATGAACTGTGAAATCTAACCAGGGTAAGGAACAAGTGACAGTATACGGGGGTTGATGAATGGTGAAAAAGTGATAGGGCTAATGGATTGGAGACTCCAATGGAGCATCCTGCAGTAGGTGAGCCAAAAAGAGCAGGTGGTCATCCAAGAGTGTGTGTATCCCTAGGATTAACCACTCAATTATTCCTAAATTTAGATAGTGCAATTCTCTTTCCATATTCTCCCTTAGGGAAAATGGAGGGGAGGCAGTCATCACCAAGATAGTTCTCAAATCTATATTCTGTAGCTCTGATCTCTTTGCTACATCTCAGTTCTTCAGTTTCAAATCCTGCAAGCATTGCCTGGATGCTCCACCAGCACTTCATACTAATTAAATTTCTCTAAACAGTTTCTCTTTCAAGTTTGCATCTTCTGGACTACTATTCTTCTTTTTTGATTCTTCTCTGTCTCCTTCCTCTCCATGACTCCAGTTTTAATCATTATCAAATAAGTTAGCTTATAAAGTATTTATTGGATCCATCCCCCATGTGCATTTCCATTGTCAATACCTTATTAATTATTGTTAATAGTAGCCAAAATGTATCATCTTTACAGTCATTTTTTCCCCTAACACCAGGTTTGTTTTCCAGATAATAGCCACAGACCTGGAAAACTTTTAGGGGGTTTCCAATTCTTTTAGCATAATATCCAATCTGTACAGCATAGGGTCCAACCTTCTTTTCCATTCTCATGTCCATCATTACCTCTTCTTGGGGTTTTCCTAGGGCCTATCCAGTGCTCTCCCAACTCCATATCTTATTCCTGCCTTTCTCTCTTCTTGGAGTATCTTCCTCCCATATCTGAATGTTAAAATCTTTTGGGCACAAACTTAAATACTAGATACTCTATAAAAATTTTACTTGATCCCAGCTGTTGAAAACAATTTGGCCTTACTCCAAATTTGCAAAATAACTCTATATCTGCTAGTCATAAAAATATCTTTAATTTTTATAGACATGTAGCAGTGTTAAAGGTATTTTTACATATATTTTATTTTAATCCTTACAAAAATGAAACGAGGTTTTATTTAGCACCACTTTAAAGATGTGAAAGCTGAGACTGAGAGAATTAAATTGTATATACTTGTCACTGTCACTCTTGCCTTTGAATAATTTATACATTAATTTTCCTACTTGTTTCCATACTTTGTCCTCAAGGCACTGAGCCAAGGCTTTGCACTTAATAGGCAGTCTTATTTGAATGAATAGAAGACTGGATTCATGAAAGTAAAAGTATTTTTCATAGTTGATAGTTGAGGGATATGTGTTTTTAAGTAATTTGAGTACATGTGAGTAACCTTTTTAAAAATTGTGGCCTTATATTAAGTCTGGCACTAAGAAAAAGAGAATCACCAAAGCTGACCGACTGAAGCAGCTACAAGAGGAGGAGGAGAAACGACAAAAGGAGGAAGGTATAAAACACACAGTGATAACTATTGTCATATGCAGGTAATACTAACAATAGGTTTGTATTTCTGTCATCCAGTCAATACTTTTTAAAAACAGTTTTCAAAATTTTTAATTTTTTGAATTTAATCTGTTTTATAATAGCTATTTACTATTTAAAGGGTACCCAGAAATTTCTGTTAGTACACGCCAATCATTTTCAGATATATCTTGAAGGAGAGTTGCCAGTTAAAATACCGGATGCCCAGTTAAATTTGAATTTCAGGTAAACAGTGGATAATTTGGGATAATTTGCCTCATGCAATGTTTAGGATATACTTGAACCAAAAAAGAGTCCATTGTTTATCTGAAATTCAGATTCATCTGAGCATCCTATATTTTTATTTGCTAAATATGGCAACCCTATCTTAATTAAATTAAGTGTAAGATGTTTATACTTATTGATTAAATTAAGGGCATTGGTACTGATTATGCAGTAAGAATTCTGAAACTCAAATTAAATATGGGGAATATATACTAGCAAGAAATACACAGAGCAGCCTAAGTTCTTATAGTTTAGTAAAATTTATTTGTCAAGTTTAAAGAGGACTTTCATTTGTTAAAGAATGTCAAGTAAAAATTAATGAAAATTTAGTCAGTTAAAATAATAAAAAGTGACTTTAAAAATCTGAATAGTTTATAAAAATAGAACTACCGTATGACCCAGCAATCCCACTACTGGACATATACCCTGAGAAAACCATAATTCAAAAAGAGTCATGTACCACAATGTTCATTGCAACAGTATTTACAGTAGCCAGGACATGGAAGCAACCTAAGTGTTCATTGACAGATGGATGGATAAAGATGTGGCACATATATACAATGGAATGTTACTCAGCCATAAAAAGAAATGAAATTGAGCTATTTGTAGTGAGGTGGATGGACCTAGAGTCTGTCATACAGAGTGAAGTAAGTCAGAAAGAGAAAACAAATACCATATGCTAACACATATATATGGAATCTAAAAAAAAAAATGGTTCTGATGAACCAAGGGGCAGGACAGGAATAAAGACACAGACGTAGAGAATGGACTTGAGGACACGGGTAGGGGGAAGGGTAAGCTGGGACGAAGTGAGAGAGTAATATTGACATATATACACTACCAAATGTAAAATAGATAGCTAGTGAGAAGCAGCTGCATAGTACAGGGAGATCAGCTCAGTGCTTTGTCATGACCTAGAGGCGTGGGATAGGGAGGGTGGGAGGGAGACACAAGAGGGAGGGGATATGAGGATCTACATATGCATATAGCTGATTCACTTTGTTATACAGCAGAAACTAACAACACTGTAAAGTAATTATACTCCAATAAAGATGTTAAAAAAATCTGAATATTTCAGATGGTTGTAGCTTGTAGCATGAGGAACATCTGTTGATTCAGATTCAGGTTTTAAATGTCTATTCTTAGCTTCCATGTTGATTTTTTAATGTATAATCATATAAATCTTTTTTAGGTGACTCATGATAATAATACAGTATCAGGATCTACATCTTGGGGAATGTTTTATTATATTGGGTTAAACTCATATTCTTCAACATATATTTCATATTTTGCTTTTTAATAGTGAGAGCAAGGGAAGATTAAGATAGTTACTTCTGATGATGTAGATGTCACAAGATTATGGAAATCTTCAGAAGGTTTTACCTCTTAATTACCCATGATAGATTTGTCGTTTTTCATTGATTAAAATCATTATTGGATTGCTATAAACTTTTTGGAAAAGAGAAATATCATTGTGGGCCAGAAATTTTGAGAGTCATGTTACTTTTTTTTTATTTTTTTATTTTTATTTATTTATTTTTGGCTGAGTTAGGTCTTTGTTGCTGTGCACAGGCTTTCCCTAGTTGCGGAGAGCGGGGGCTACTCTTCACGGCAGTGCGCAGGCTTTTCATTGCAGTGGCTTCTCTTGTTGCGGAGCACAGGCTCTAGGCACACAGGCTTCAGTAGTTGTGGCACGCGGGCTCAGTAGTTGTCGCTCATGGGCTTAGTTGCTCCGGGGCATGTGGAATCTTTCTGGACCAGGCAGGGCTTGAACCCGTGTCCCCTGTATTGGCAGGCGGATTCTTAACCACTGTGCCACCAGGGAAGTCCGAGAGTCATGTTACTTTTTTGAAAGAAATCTAGCAGTTTTATTTCTACCACACAGTAAAGATGGTGACTTCTATCAAATATTCCACCATTACTACATCTTAAATAATTGAATAACTTTAAGGGCTTAAAAACAGACTAAAAATTTCTTTTGTTTTTGTTCTTCAGAGGAAGCCCGTGTGAAATACGAAAAAGAAGAAATGGAAAGACTTGAAATACAACGAACTGAGAAAGAAAAATTGCGAAAACTTGAAGCAAAAGTAAGTAAACATTAATGCTATTATTACTGAAGACAAACTATGTGGCTATCAGATCTGTTTGGCCATTTAACGTCATTCTCTCCCATAGCTACCAGTAATATTTAGGCCTATGTGAACTGGTTTAATTCATTTTATCCTACCATAAAGGTATGGTGGGTAAATTATTACGCACATTTCACAGATCAGGAAATTGGGGAATAGAGAGATTAAGCAGCTAATAAATTTCAGAGCCAGGACTTAGACAGAAGTAGTCTTGCTTCAGAGCCCATGCTTGTAACCATTAAGTTATTATTCTCAATCTGTCATATAGATAATTAAATAGGGACCAAAAAATGTTCAAATTCTACCTCTCCTTTTAAAATTTCACTTCTCTTTTTCACCAGAATTTTTCATTATTGGATTAGTAGTTCTGTGATATTTTAATCTCAGGACAAAACCTCATTACTGTTAAAAAGTGGAGATCCCCAAGGAGTTTTTGTTTATGTTTATCAATATTTACTATATTAGAAATTAAAACAGAAACTTTAAAACATCTATTATATTAATAGAGATTAAACATTGTTAAACATAGACATGAATAAAAAGTAAATACATTAACATATTTAAAAAACAATTACAGTATATATATGTTTATTGAAGTATAATTGACATTTAAAATTATATTGGGTTTAGGTGTACAAAATAATGATTCGATAGTTGTATATATTGTGAAATGATCCCACAATAAGTCTAGTTAACATCCATCACCACACTTATATATATACTTTTTAATTAGGAAAATAAGTGGCATTGTTTATATTTTTAAAATCTCTTTAATCTCTGATTTAACAGAAGACAACTGGATCTCATACCTACTTCCTCATTCCATCTGTTACAATGTGTTGTTTTGACTGAAGTATGTGAAGAAAATCTGGCCTCACACAGATAGGTAGTTGGAAAAAGGAGGAATGTTGTAACAGCCTTTCAGATAATTGTGGATATTCTTCTTTGATACTATACTGAAACTAGATAGGTGGTAGCACCTTAATGTGGAATCTGAAACCAAATCAATGAACTTTACATACTCTATTATACTAAACCCTTGATCTGTTCTTACACTTTGAGTAGATCTTGTATCCACGCATGATTTTGCAACATCATGCATTGATTGCTTCGAAAAAATTGGTTCACTAAATTGCTTCCAAATGTTGACACATTTTTATCATTCATTATCCAAAAAAAAAAAAAAAAATCACATATATTAGTATCATCTCCAGTCAAATCAGAAAAGTTTTTAAGGATTGGGAAACTTGTCAGGCGCCCTAGTGGTTGATATAGGTTTTCTAAAATTCAAATTTTTATTTGAAAGCTTGAATTTTATCACTGGCAACAAATACTTTGAGTTGTTTCCTGAAAGTGACATGCTCAATTCATTCATTTTTGACAGAATGTCTGCCAGAATACTCAAATAGTTGCACAAATGTTTATTTCTGAAGATAGCATTGTTCTTTGTTATGTAGCAGAAGTGCTCTATGCATACTTCCCATTTTATCACACAGAATATTAAAAAGACATATACTTAAGGTTTGACATCTAATAAAATTAATAAATTTCACTTCTTCATCAGGTCATTCTTATGTGATACTGACTTCTATCACCCCTCTCCCCCAAAGAATATGACCACTAGTGTAGCTTATGCCTTGATTTGTGCTAAGGCGCCAGCAGTTTTACACCATCTTGCAAATGTGTACACTGCAAAAAAAGCAAATAAAGTCTTAGTATTATTATTAAAATAGATTTGACCTCACAGACCCTGAAAAAGTTTGGGGGACCCACCAGGAGTCTGCAGATCATACTTCGCGCACCACTGTTTCAGATGAAAACTTTTGGAAATATCAGTTACATTTAAACTGATTGTGGTATGCATCTTGAAATTAAATACTTGTCAAGTAAATTTTAGGCGCTACTTATGAAACACAAAGCTGAAATTAAAGTAGAGATCAATCTATCTATCCCCATGAAACAGGATCTAGAAAGAAGAAATGAAGAGCTTGAAGAACTTTATTTATTAGAGGCATGTTTTCCTGAAGCAGAGAAATTGAAACGAGACAGTAGATTGCTTTCTCAGGTAAGACTGATTTTATTTATTTAGCTAATACTTTTGTACCACAAGAGGGAGTTATAATCCAATATTTGTTTAAATAACAAGAAACTTTAAATTTGTCTATAAAAAAATCTCTCATCTGACAAATCTCTCTTATATTGCTTGTAGCAAAGTAAATTCATATAGCTCTGTAGAAATCTATTTGTCAGTAATAAGATCCTTGAAATTTTTATACCCTTTTACTCTGATTTAATTTGGGGGAATCTATACTGAGGAAAATATCCTAAATTAAAATATTAAAAGTTTGAGCTTAAGGCAATCTAGTGTTGCTCAAAACAGCATAACTTTGGAAACAATGTAGATGATTATCAGGATAAAAAGGAAAAACTGTAACAATATGGCAAAAGATTATAGTATAATTTAAAGCAAAAAAATTCTAAGTACAATATGATTACAAATGTAGAATTTGCATAGACTACAAAATGAATGGAAGGACTAATACTAAAATGACAGTGGCAGTTAACAATTAGTAGTCATTTGAGAAGTAGAAATTAGCTCATGTGTTGGCTTTTGTACATACAGGAGCTATATGATTAGAAAGGAAAGCAAAATAAAATCAACTCATAAATACTTTTTTAAAAATAAAAATATATGGGCTTCCCTGGTGGCGCAGTGGTTGAGAGTCCGCCTGATGATGCAGGGGACACGGGTTCATGCCCCTGTCCGGGAAGATCCCACATGCCGCGGAGCGGCTGGGCCCGTGAGCAATGGCCGCTGAGCCTGCGCGTCCAGAGCCTGTGCTCCGCAAAGGGAGAGGCCACAACAGTGAGAGGCCCGGGTACTGCAAAAATAAATAAATAAATAAAAATATGACAATAAATAGAATTTCTATTTATTTGAAATATTGAGGCTTTTAAATTATTTTGATGAAGAGGAATTTGGTTATTTTACAGATATCTCAAGTAACTAAAGTCATAATACGTTTTCTCCCTAATATGGAAAACAAGGTTATAAGCTTCAAAAAAGAAGTAATTTAATCTTTGGTTGAATTTTCATCAGCGTGAACCTTCAAACATTTTTATTCCACAGTGGAAACACTACATTCAATGTGATGGAAGTCCTGATCCTTCAATTTCCCAAGAAATTAATACTTTTATTAGCTTGTGGAAAGAGGAACCCAATGAGACTTTTGAGGCAGTGACTGCAAAGAGTAAACTAGTGCTAAATGTAAGTATTTAAGTACTATTCTGTAATTTTAAATTATGTAAATTACAATTGTCTGATATTGACTCTAAAAATAGAAATAAATAAAGTATTTTTCAGTTAATAACACTACTGCTTGCTTGGCTGTGGAAAACCATATTTGCTCATCTTTTTGTTTTCTTTTTTATTTTTGCCACTCCTAAAAACCTCTTGCCACCTTAGGTAAGATCAGCCTAACATAAATTTGAAATAGTAACTGTATGTATATCTAATTCAATAAAAAATCAAGTTGCATGCATTTATGTAGATAACTCAAGTGCAAAAATGTATGATTTTATCCTCAGCCATAATTGTGCACTATTCAGTGATTCACTACACATGTTTTTTTTAATGTTAACTATGAGCCAGGTACCTCTTTTAAGCACTGGAAGTACAAAGATGAATAAGAATATCCTACCTTCTGTTTCTGCAAATAGGATGGATAGGCTAACCTGAGGAGCTACCACATTACAAATGCACTTAAAAATACTAGGGAAAAAAACTTAACGACATTTAAATCCATTTCCTAGCTCAAAAGAAGGCAAAGGAGAATCTTGGAGGCCGTAAAACAATTCAGAAAAGTGGGCAAGTCTCAGAGTCAGTGGCCTCCCAGAGAGTGTCTATTTTGTTAACCCCTGGTGGCTTAGCACTGGTTTAAAGGGCAATCAGGAGGCAAAGCCTAGGGTACAAGGAAGGTAGCAAGTTGGATCAGAGACACTTTTATGGCTGGGAGCCTCAAAAAGGTAATGTGGATAAATAGGGGAGAACCTACTTTGCAAAGGGAGATGATAAGAGCTTGATGGGCTCACGTTTAGCTTAGTGAAGGGAAAACAAAAATGTCTGTACTGAGAATTCTTAATAATGAGTGAGTCAGGAGTTAGATTGAAGAATTTATCAGGATACAGCACAGAGAGATAAAGAGATGAAAAATATCAAAGAGTAGTTAACAGACATGTGTGGTGGAGCAAAAAGGACTAAATATATATTGACAAGGAGTACCAGAAGGAGACGGAGAGACATAGAAGAATGAGGGAGAGACAATATTCAAAGAGATAGTGGCTGACAATTTTCCAGAATCCTCAGAAACCCAACAAATCCCAAGTTAGGATACAAAGAAGGAAATCCACACTTAGACACACCTACATCATATTAGAAACTAGAAGGAATTCACTCCTCTTGGTCCTTTTATCCTCTAATGCTTTTTGTTTCCATTTCTGCCATGTTGTGCTTCTTGTCACTGTGGTTTACTTATCCTCCATGTTGATATAAAGTGGAATAACTCCAGACTGTTAAGGTCATAACATGCTCGCCTAATTTAATCTGGAAAACAAGTTTATGAGGTTCATTTTACGTATGAAGAAACGGGTTGTGACTTGCTTACAGTCCCCTATGAGACCTTAGTTGGGCATTACTCTGACTTTCCAAAGATTCCAAAGAGCCTCCCATGAAGTGTTTGGATGTTAATGGATTCATCTTACAGTATTCTTGCCATTGCATATTATCTCTCCCAGGGAGGCTGCCATAGCGTGATGCTGGTCCAGGAATCTGCTTCTCTTTGATTAGCAGGAAGGCAGCAGGAAGTAGTACTAAAGTTCACCAGTGATGAGCTGGATGTGACACCTTCCTGTTATGAATGTGGGATACAGAAGCAGAAGTAATTAATAGTAGGGAAGATGAGTTAAGGATAAGTGAAACAGAACAGGAGATAGATGAGGAGAGTAATCAATAATAATAGGAAACTAAAGCAGGAAGCCACAAGAAGAACAGAAAGAATTGGGTAGCAGTGATCACATGGTAAACACCAAGTTCCAAATTATCACATTTATTTATTTGACAAACTCTTATATAATATTTACTATGCCAGGCTTTCTCAGCCTGGTTCAGTTTATTCATGCTGTTGCTGAATTCCCCCAATAATCCTGTGAGGTATGCACCGTTATCCCCATTTTACAAACAAAGAAGGCGAGGCACAGAGTTGTTAAATAACTTGCCCCAAATCACACCACTGGTAAGAGGTGGCAAGGATGGAAGCCCAGCTTTCTGGCTTGAGCCCATTACTACCCAGCTATCTCTCTTAATTTAGAAATTTTCTGTATGTTACCTATGTCAGTGTTCAAAATTAAATTCTGCTATTTATTAGTTGTTCCTTGATCATGCTGTACCTTAATTTCTCCCAACACTCTAAATATCTCTCCACTTTCTTCCTGCTTGTGTGATTTCTAAGAAGTTGGATATAATTCTTAACTTTGTTCCTCTAAAGGTAAGGTGTTTTTTTCCCTTTGGCTGCTGTCAGGAGTTTTTCTTTTTTTTTTTTTTTTTTTTTTTGCGGTACGCGGGCCTCTCACTGCTGTGGCCTCTCCCGTTGCGGAGCACAGGCTCCGGACGCGCAGGCCCAGCGGCCATGGCTCACGGGCTTAGTTGCTCCGCGGCATGTGGGATCCTCCGAGACCGGGGCACGAACCCGTGACCCCTGCATCGGCAGGCGGATTCTCAACCACTGCGCCACCAGGGAAGCCCCAGGAGTTTTTCTTTATCTTTGATTTTCTGTATTTTGAAAATGGTATGCTTAAATAGGTGTGTTTTGTTGGGAATTTATCTTGCTTGGTGTTCTCTGAGCTTCCTGGATCTGTGGTTTGGTGTCAGACATTAGTCTGGGGGAAATTCTCAGTCATTATTATTTCAAATATTTCTTCTGTTCCTTTGTCTTTCTTTTCCTTCTGGTATTTCCATTATGTGTGTGCTTCCTTTTTTTTGTAGTTGTCCCAAGGTCTTTGGATATTCTGTTCTATTTTTTTAAGTCCTTGTTCTCTTTGCTTTTTGGTCTTTTGAGAATTCTATTGATAACTCCTCTTGCTCAGAGATTCCTTCCTCAGCTGTGTCCAGTTAAGGAGTAAGTTTCAAAGGCATTCTTCATTTCTGTTGCAGTGTTTACGATCTCTAGCATTTCTTTTTGGTTCTTTCTTAGGATTTCCATCTCTCTGCTTTACATCACCCATCTGTTTTTGCATGCTGACTACTTTATCCATTAGAGCCCTTAGCATATTAAAAACAGGTGTTTTAAATTCCTGGTTTGATCATTACAATATCCTGCCATGTCTGGTTCTGATGTTTGCTCTGTCTCTTCAAATTGTGGTTTTTACCTTTTGGTATGCCTTGTAATTTTTTCTTGATAGCCAGACATGATGTACTGGGTAAAAAGAACTGTAAATAAGCCTTAAGTAATGTGGTGGTGAGGTAGGTTGGGGGAGGGGAAGAGTTCTGTAGTCTTGTGATTAGGTCTCAGTCTTTAAGTAAGCCTATGCCTCTGGACGGTGAACTTCACAAGCATTTTTAATTTTTCTTATGCCCTCTTAGGTGAGAGGGAATGGCTAGAGCCAGCTGGAGTTGGGTATTTCCTTTCCCCCAGGTGAGTTAGGCTCTGATAAAATTCCAGCGGGTTAGGCTCTAGTTAATTAATTTCCCCTGAGATCAAGCCTTGTTAAGAACAGAGTGCTCTGTCCTATTTCAAAATGCTTCCTTTCCCCCTCCTCCTGCCAGAAGCAGGAGGGAATTTCTTTCCCACATATTTATCGTGGGGACCTGGTTGAACTACTACAGGTAAATCTCACAATACTATGGGCTCTCACCTCCCATGACTTCATCCTCTGGGAAGTTTTTTTTTTTTAATTTATTTTTATTTTTATTTATTTTTGGCTGTGTTGGGTCTTTGTTGCTGTGCACGGGCTTTCTCTAGTTGCACCGAGCAGGGGCTACTCTTCGTTGTGGCGCACAGGCTTCTCATTGCAGTGGCTTCTCTTGTTGCAGAGCTCTAGGCACATGGGCTTCAGCAGTTGTGGCATGCAGGCTCAGTAGTTGTGGCATGCGGGCTCAGTAGTTGTGGCACATGGGCTTAGTTGCTCTGTGGCATGTGGGATCTTCCCGGACCAGGGCTCAAACCCATGTTCTGTGCATTGGCAGGTGGATTCTTACACTGCACCACTAGGGAAGCCCCGCCCCTGGGGGTTTTTAACTCCCAGAGTTGTCCACCCTGAGTTCCCAGCAATTCATCGTTTACAGTTCAGGTTTACAGACCTGGCACTGGTTCCTGCAGTGGTTTCTGCTCCTGACACTCTGCTCTGATAAACCGACTCCCTGTATTCACCTGTAGGTCTCTCTAATCCTGGGGACAGGAATTTGCTCTGTGTCCTCCCCTCTTTTATGGATCAAAGAATAGTGGTTGGTTTTTCAGTCTGTTCAGCTTTTCACTTGTTAGGATTGAGTGGCATCTTCCAAGCTCCTTACTGGTGGAACCAGGTTGCCTCAGTTTCCTCCTCTATGATATAGGCACAATAAACAGCACCTACCTTATAGAGTTATGATGAGGATGAAATGGATTAAAACATATAAAGCATTTAGAACAGTTCCTGGCAAATAGTAAGCATTCAGTAAATGTTAGTAATTCTCCTCCTCCTCTTCCTCTTTCTCCTCACTCTCCTCCTCCTCATCATATTGTTATTGTTTCTATTGTTCCACAGTCTTAAGTAGTGACAAGCTGTGCCTCCTCTATCAGCTCGCTAATGACAGCTCTGTTACACATAGTATAGAATTCTTGTAGTGGAGTTTTGGGAGGAAATATTTTATTTTTCCAGGATCTTAAATAATAGAATAAATACAGGAAAGTATTTTTATATGTTTTACTGGTGATGTGTTCCTCAATTCAAAAGTGATAAAATGTCCCCCATTTCACTTTTTCTTTGTGTGTCAGATTACTTTAATCGTAAATTTTTACTTTATATTTTTACTATACTTTTACTTATAGTTAATTGAGAAATTGAAGTTAATTTTATTGGAAACTCCATCATATGATTTGCAAGAGAAAAATATAATACAGTACCAAGGATCAATTCTAGAACTGCAGGAGCTCCTTCATCTTAAGTTTAACATAGCCACAGAAATACTTCTCAGAGTAAGTGTGATATTTTGCTTTATATGTTTTTATTGACTTTTGTAAGAGTTAAGATTTTGTATTATATAATTTTTAAAGTCCAGTGTCCTTTATTTTTATGAACATTTAAAAGGTTATGGAAAAGTCAGTAGAACAATTTAAGGCACATGTATTTATCCAGATTTAACAACTGTGAATATTTTATTTTTAAAGAAATGAAACATTATCAGTATAGCTAAAGTCTAGATTTTTTTTCTTATACTTGCTAAAGGTTACCAGGACCATTCTGAAAATAAATTGACAAAACCTTGTATGTTAGCTATACACTCTAGACAAATCAGTTGACACAAGATTACAATTACTGGTAGTCACTCTATTTTTCCGAAATGTCTTAGCACTAATGATAATATTCAAATAATCATAGAGCCATTGTTATACCTAAGAAAATTAATAATAATTCCATAATGTATTCCAATATCCAGTCCATATTTAAATTTTCCCTAATATTCCATGAATATCTTCTATAGCTGTTTTTGTTTTGTTTTGTTTTTTAAATCAGAAAACAATGTAAGGTCACACCTTGATTTTGGCTGTTTTCTCTCTTGGTTTCTTTTGGTCTAGAACACAATCACCATTATAGGCTTGGTAGAATATGTTCTAATTATAAAAACTGTAAAGAAGGCTTATTGTTAAGTTTATTCTTGGCAGTAAATTCATATTATAATTTTGCAGCTATTTTAACTATATTGTAAGAAAAAGCCAGTAAGGAAATGTATTATAATTATTAGTAATCAAGATTTTTATTCTAAGAGAAAAAAGATATATAGAAGAAAAGAAGATTAGGAAAAAATACCGTAATGTTAAATTTGTAATGGAGGTATCAGTATGAAACAGATTTCTTTTTATTCCATAAAAAGGAACCAGGTCTAATTGTGGTAAATGGCTGATTTGAGTTTGGGGCAGGGAAAGTGAAAGATAAGGTTGTTATTGAAAGATGAGTTTGAGTTATCTTGAGCTAGAAAACAAGTAAATACTCAAAGACTAATGGAGTCGTAGCCAAAGAGACAGAATTATCTTAAAGAAGCTCCCACTGGTCAAGTTGGGGATAATTTGAATATCAGAAAGAATAATGACTATAATTGATTATAGCAGGCGTCCCCAACCCTGGGGTCAAGGACCAGTACTGGTCCGAGGCCTGTTAGGAACGGGGCCGCACAGCAGGAGGTGAGTGGTGTGTGAGCGAGCGAAGCTTCATCTGCTGCTCCCCGTTGCTTCCCATCGCTCACATTACCGCCTGAACCATTCCCCACCACCACCCCAGTCCGTGGAGAAATTGTCTTCCACGAAACTGGTCCCTGGTGCCAACAAGGTTGGGAACCTCTGGATTCTAGAACCTTGAATAAAATAAAAATTCATGAGTCTATAGTGATATTCCAAAATGGAAAGGGGGAAAGTGGAGTAGCGGGTAGAGAGAACAGTTCTTTACAGAAGAATACCACCTGATGAATGTGGAAGGAATGATCAGTAAGATAATAACCATTTTTCAATCCCCAGTGTAATAATTGATAAGGATCATCAATGGCTACCTCAATAAGTAGGAGAAAAGTTTAGGAACACATTATTCTCATAGTGCCAAAGTATTAGACCACAGATTACTTACTGACTAGGATAAATGTACTTTGCAAGGGGAGATGGGGTAGTCACCACATTAATTAAGTGATCACGTCCACATTATTAACAGTAGGACATCATATGCCTCCTGATAGGATGCAATGTGAGGAACACAACATTACCTATTGTGCCTTCTTGCCAAAAATTGTTCATCTAATCTGATTAAACTTACCTAGACCTAACTTCTGGTGAACAAAAAATAAAGGGAATAGAGGAGCAAGTTAAACCATGAGGAAACAGCTAGATAAATTCACAATGTGGAACAGTTCTTCAAGGCAACTATCCTGGACACTTCAAAAAGTTAATGTCACAGAAAAAAAAAAAGGGTGGGAGAACAATCACTTTTATTTCTTTTTTTTTTTTTCTTTTCTTTTTTTTTTCTTTTTTGGCCACACTGGCACAGCTTTCAGGATCTTAATTCCCCCACCAGAGATCGAACCTGTGCCTCGTGAAATGGAAGTATAGAGTCCTAACCACTGGACCACCAGGGAATTCCCAGAACAATCACTTAAAAAAAAAAAAGCAATAAATTCAACTCCCAGTACATTTAAATTTTTATATTATAGGAACCAAATACATATTGACTTATTTAAGCCCTTTGAAAGAGCTAATATCTTAAGCAATAGGCATCAAGCTATGTTAGTCTTTATAAAAGAATTCTTAAGAGCATCCTTAAATTGTGTGTTTAATGTTGATTATCAAGTATTGGACTAGTAAAACACATGACTCATCTGGATATTTTGTTTTCCAAACTTGGTATGTTCAGAAATAGGCTAACTTTTGCAGTAGCATAATCTACATTTTAATAAGGTAAGGATAAAGAACCATGCATATAGTTAAAATGAAAAGTCACAATAATGTTAAAATTGAAAAGGGTAACCTAAGAGTAATCCACAAGTGCTACCTGGGAATACAGGAGCAACTTCAATCCTTAGACACCGTAAGAGAAACTGAGTAGAAAATGGGGAGCACATTTAATTGAGTAAATATGTTTTTATTGTTTAGAGAATTTTTAAAAACAATTCTTTGTTATTTTGATTGAACCTTATTTTTACCCAAATTACTCTTTTATTTTTATTTTTTCAAGGTTTCTTTTTTTATTATTATTTACTTTTTGGCTGCGTTGGGTCTTCGTTGCTGTGCGTGGACTTTTTCTAGTTGCAGCGAGCGGGGGCTACTCTTTGTTGTGGTGCGTGGGCTTCTCATTGCAGTAGATTCTCTTGTTGCGGAGCATGGGCTCTAGGTGCACGGGCTTCAGTAGTTGTGAGTCACGGGCTCTAGAGTGCAGGCTCAGTAGTTGTGGCTCACAGGCTTAGTTGCTCCTCGGCATGTGGGATCTTCCCAGAACAGGGATCGAACCCGTGTCCCCTGCATTGGCAGGTGGTTTCTTAACCATTGCGCCACCAGGGAGGTCCCCAAATGACTCTTTTAATATTGAAGGGAATCCAACACCAAAGTGATGAAGTGACTTGTCTAAATTGCATAATTTATGAGGCCTCTAATCTTAATAATGTTTTCTTTTTCTCTTACAGCAAGCTAGTACTTTAGCAGATCTGGACAGTGGAAACATGGAAAAAGTCATTCGAGATGAAAATGTTACTCTATATGTATGGGCAAACCTCAAGAAGAATCCAAGGTATTCCCATGGGTGATACTGTAGGTCTGAAGACATTATAGTCACATGACCAGGCAGATGCCTGTTGCATTACAACACGGCATACTTATAAAAACCCATGTTAGAAAGTCAGCCAACTGGGGTTTGACTCAGAGACCTGCCATTTATCTTAGACTAGTTACTTAGCCTTGTTATGCCTCAGTATATCAACAGTAAAATGATGATTATATCCCTTAACTTAATAGGATTGGGCTGAGGATTAAATGTTAACACATGTAAAGGGCATACATAGCGTGGTGTCTAGCACAAATATACACTGAGTAAATATCAGGGTCTTCCTCTTCTTTTCACCCACTTAACCTCCCTCTCCACCAAAAAGTAGAAGTAGTAGGTGCTTTCTACATGGCAATCTGAAACTTTTAAAAAATTTAACTTTTGTGAACTGTTAATACTTTCAAAAAAGAATACTTTTCATATTTATTATTTTTTAGATAATTTAAGTGATGTTTCCCCGATTATTTTCAACAAAGTAATATCATTCTGAGGAATGATAGAGATAATGATCAATTCATGATCACTTGGTTGCTGCTTTATCTCAAACATTTCAAAATAATTGAGTTAGTATGGCAGCAAGTTTTAGGAAAAAATGATCTGAATAAAAGTTAGGAGGCCTAGGTTCTGGTCCCAACTCTGAAAAGACTAGTCCTATGACAGTGGAAAGTATTGGACTTTATTTCTGATATTTAGTAAAAGTAAGGAACAAAGTATTTTCCAAGTTACATTTGCTACAAAATACTCTGTGGTTTAAATCAGAGTCAGTATATTAATATAACCTTTTTCACTGTAAAATATGCTATATCCAGAGGATGAAGGAAATTAATCTGTATAATTTTAAAAGAAGAATAGTAAAATGAATATCCCTGTATTAACTACCCAGGCTTAAGAAAAGAATTAGATGGTATCTTTTACTAAGATAAGGAATAGTGGAAGCAGAACAAGTTTTGTTTTACTTTGATGGTGATGGTGAGAGAGCAGGGTGTGGTCAGTATGATGAGCTCAGTGTCGGACTTGTTGAGTTTGAAGTACCTATGACATATCAAAGGGCAACTGTCTGAAAGCATTGAGAGAAATCTGATATTTTGCAGAGTCATACAGATTGATAGTTTAACTTTTGGGGAGTCATAGACTCTTATGAACTTTATTACATATGCTCACATTTATGTAAGGGCATCTTTGGACCTTTTAAAGTTCATTCAGGGATGCTTCTTCCCCTAGGAAACATAGAACTCATGTTAAACACTCCTGATGATATAAATAATAATTGAAGTCATAGAAATAATAATATCCAGAGAGTATGTAGAGGGAGAAGAAAGAAGGGCTTGGGATGGAGAGTCAAGTAACATCAACGTTTAAGGGATGCTTAGGAAGGAGACCATACAAAGGAAACAGAGAAGGAGCTGCCAGAGATGGAGGAGAAGAGTATGGAGTCATGGATCTCAAGAGAGAGTTTTGAGAAGGTAACATCAGCAACTGGCTCCAAATGCTGCAAAGAAAGCAAGTATGGGTCAGGACTCAAAACTGTGGCAAAATTAAAGTGGAGAGAAATACTGCTTAGGTATAAGTTTACAACAGACATAGAATTTTCTAGAGCCTCATCCTTTTTGTTAAATTAATTAACAGGTACAGAAGTATCAGATTCTCTGAGACACAAATTGGATTTGAAATTCCAAGGATATTAGCAACATCTGACATTGCTCTACGACTCCTGCATACTCACTATGATCATGTCACGCCATTAGGCCCTGTTCCAACAGCATCACAAGAACACACTTCCACGGTAACTTACTTTGGCAAAGACGAAGTTAAGAGTGTAGAAGCAGCAGTCAGCAAACATCTCCAAGAAGAGTATAAAGAACAAGAAAATGAGTCTAACTCAGTTCATGAGGAAGAAACAAAAGTTGAGGAACAAGGTGGTATTGAAGGACAAACGGTAGGACACTTATTTTTTTTAAATAAGAATTTAATTGCTTTTTTTTTAATTTTAATTTTTTTGGCTGTGCCGTGCAGCATGTGGGATCTTAGTTCCCCAACCAGAGATCAAATCTGTGCCCCCTGCAGTGGAAGCATGGAGTCCTAACCACTGTACCGCCAGGGAATTCCCTAAGACACTTTAAATGTACATTTTTTCTTCATGTAACAGGTGTTATAGATTCCCTTGATGCATTCTCAAGATTTTTTCCTAAACAACTAGAAACTGAAAGCTACTTTCTTGCCAATGGCTCAGTTTTGTGTGTGTGTGTGTGTGTGTGTGTGTGTGTGTGTGTGTGTGTGTGTGTTTCTTGCCTTCTATTCATAGTCACTATTCATAGTTGAGCCTGTTGGCTTACACATCCTAAAGTTGAGGACAGGAATTGCTAATTTTTATTTTAGGTTCACTCCCGAAAAGCTTTGAAGCAATTTAATTTGTGCGTATTTATTATATTTCAAACTCACTTAAGGGAACTTGTGATAAATACTTTCACAAACTGAAGGATTATCTTACATTACTCTTACTTCCTCAGCTTTTGGTTTTGTAAGAAAGAATTATATGATGTAAAAACTGATATTTTTTAAATTGTTGTACTCTCTTAAAATTTGACATCTTTAGATATAACAATATTTTAGTTGAGCAATTTAATAATCATATTCTGTTAGTTGGTTTCTGTTCTTTTTTTCTTTCTATTTCAAGGATTTTCAAGCTACTTATTTATTAAGGTAGAATAAATTGTCTCTTTAGAATTTAGTAATACTTTCTCAGAACTGAGTAGCTTTTTGTTTGGCCATGGACAATTTGCATTTTAGGAAGGACCAGGTTTTCCTACAAGTACTTAAGATATGAAGTGTACTGGTTTATTGGTTTGTTTCCTTTAAACACAGGTGAAGGTTAATAATCAAATTGAATACAAATTTGAAATCAGAATAAGGTTTATTAGATATTCTAAGAACATATTTAACTGAAAAATTCCATTTGATTCCACCAGACTCAAAACTTATAATGATTCTACAGCAGTATAAGAAATGGATAAGACATGATGGTCAGTACAAAGAACAGTATTTAGAGTATGATTACAATGATGAAAAAATTTAAAAGGCATAAGAGGAGGAGAACCCAGAAACCTGTATATAGCTGATATTTCACAGTGGTGGGAAATAAGTGATTGGTTCTTCTTTAAAAATTTGTCACTTTTAAAGGAATGTTTTTTGAGCAATCTGGTAGCTTTTATAATGAAAAAATTCATTTTCCCTCTCAGGTAGCATGGTAGCTTTACTAGAGTTCAACAATATTTCCAGTTTTCTTCCCTTTCCTGGACAGGAAGGGAAGAATTACACTGCTCGCCCCCTTAAAATCAGGGGTGACCATGTGACTTGCTTTAGCTAGTAAGATGTGAGTGGAAGTGACACACTGATTTCTGAGGGGAGTAAATAAAGAATGAGTAAATGGGTGCTGGATGTTACATTATTTAAATCTGCAGTAGAAAATAAAATGAGGACCCATAAACTTTTAAAATTTGGCAGGATTTGTGACTGAAAATTCATGAAAACAAAGAACAAATTTAAAACTATCAAAATTGTTGTAAGAAAAGAGTATCTAAAAATGTTTGGCCTTGGTATGATAAAAATATTGAATAACTTCTGCTCCTCAAGTTCCTTGATCATATTTTATGAAAAACCCATCAACAGTTTCCCTAAGAATTAGACATTACTAATTTAAAAGTTATGAAACAATAATTAGAAAACATATAATTTGAAGTATTACTTGAATTTAGATGGCTAAAGCAATTCTTCCTTATGCATGTATGTCTCAGTTAAAGCAGCCTTATGCAGTAATGACTCATTATAGTTCTGTGTATAAAACTACCAAAAAATAGTTTTATATTAAATATATCAACATATGAATTCACTATAATACCAAACAGTGCAGTTATATATTTTTCTCCAGGTCCGTCATCTATTAGAGTAAGAAGTCATTTCCTTTACTTTCAGCTGGTGAGCTCAAAGTTACCAAGCTAAGCTTTCCTCAGTTAAATCACCCTTTACAACGTTTTTAACTCTATCTGGTTTTTTTCTATTATTCTTTAATGTTTTATTGAACCATTTCAATTTATAATGATGACTACAGGTATACCAATGCTAATGTTGATAATGCCACAAAAGTACGTCAAGGAAAAGCTTTCTATTGGATGGTAATGCATATTTTATGGAATACTGAAGCTCTTCTCAAATAAGTAGCCTAGGAAACCCAGAGTAAAGATCAGACAATTAGTAATATAGCAGTAATAGTTTTACTCTATGAAACTTCACCACAACTTGGGAAGCTTGACTGAGAATTGTGTGAATGGTGCATGGAGGAACCTGGCTGGCAGAACTTTGTTATCAGGGGATTGAAAAAGAAATTGCCTAGCAGATGAGACTAAATTTAATTTAGTTAGCACCCCTATTTCCAGGAACCAGTCCTCGCATCACACCAAACAGGCGTGTGTGTAGATGCTTATGCTTATGGATGTGTGCTCTCCCATCCTTCCAAAACCCCCATGGCATTCTGAAAAGTTAACATGAGTAATGCTGAAGTAGGGATGATTTCCACAGAAGCAGAAGAATTCCATAGTAGTGCCTAAGTGTACCAAGGCAGGTGGGAAAAGCTATCTCCTGTGCTGAAAGAGGATTGTTGAGGCAGTGGGGAGACAGTGGCAATAAACTGCAGAGTGAAGAATCAATCTCCCACCTCAGAACGACTTGCCCTGCTAAGTTGGGGAGGAAAGGAAAGAGAACTGATAGAAACAATTGTCAGCTGGGCCTCCACTTGTCACTAATTTTGAACAGAGCACATTTGTAAATGTGAGTAGGCTTGAGGGAGCAAAAATCAGTGGAGGGACTTCCCTGGCATCCCAGTGGTTAGGAATCTGCACTCCCACTGCAGGGGCCATGGGTTCCATCCCTGGTCGGGGAACTAAGATCCCAAAAGTGGAGTGGAAAAAAAAAAATCATTGGATTTATAAAGAGAGTCAGCAGCTCAAAAGAAGGGGATAAAGATAATTTGGTGGAATTTATGGGGAAAAAAAGTAAAATAAATGGGGAAAGAAGAAGGAGATCCAATATCTATGTAAAAGAAGTTCCAGAACACAAAGGAAAGGATGAATTTAATATAATGATTGGCACTGCAACCGCTAGCTATGAAATAAATTTCTATTCATACTTCCCTGTACAGACTAAAAAAAAACCAGATTTTTTGAAATATAAAAAAAACTAATCAAAAACTCATAAAATAATAAAAGTATTTGAAGAGAATGTAGAGAAGTTATTTTATCATATTTACTAAGAAGGTCCTTCTTACTTATTAATGCATCAAAACCAAAACCATACAAGAAAAGGAGGTTATGAATTCAAACATTTGTATAGCCAAATAAACCTCACTGTAAACAAACTTGAAAGACGATGGACTGGGGAAAATATTTAAACATGTAAAACAAATGGTTAGTATCCTAATATAAAGAACTCATAGCTGCGGAATTGGCTCCGGCGCAGCGAACAGGAGCCCGGCCTCCTAAGAACCCGCTGAGGCTTTGGCTTCTGGAACACATGGGACTGAGTCCATGCTGATGGCTGGGCTTCGGGACAACCCGAGGTCGAGTCCACACTAACGGAAGCCGGGTCTCCTCAGGACCTGCTGGGGCTTCAGCTTTGGGACATCGTGGGATCCATTTCTCTCTGACAGGAGCCTGGTCTCCTCAGGACCTGTTGGGACGTGATGCCACTGAGGGAAAAGGCCACACCGCACAGCATGGGGGACCCTAGTTCCCTGACCAGGGATTGAACCCACACCGCTTGCAGGGGAAGCACGAATTCCCAACCAGTGGATTGCCAGGGAAGTCCCTGTCTTTTATTATAAAAAGGTTGCCCTCGAGAAGCAAGAAGAGCTACAGTCCTGCAGCCTGTGGAACAAAAACCACATTCACAGAAAGATAGACAAGATGAAAAGGCAGAGGGCTATGTACCAGATGAAGGAACAAGATAAAACCCCAGAAAAACAGCTAAATGAAGTGGAGATAGGCAACCTTCCAGAAAAAGAATTCAGAATAATGATAGTGAAGATGATCCAGGACCTCGAAAAAAGAATGGAGGCAAAGATGGAGAAGATGCAAGAATGTTTAACAAAGACCTAGAAGAATTAAAGAACAAGCAAACAGATGAACTATACAATAACTGAAATGAAAACTACACTAGAAGGAACCAATAGCAGAATAACTGAGGCAGAAGAACGGATAAGTAACCTGGAAGACAGAATGATGGAATTCACTGCTGCAGAACAGAATAAAGAAAAAAGAATGAAAAGAAATGAAGACAGCCTAAGAGCCCTCTGGGACAACATTAAACGCAACAACATTCCATTATAGGGGTCCCAGAAGGAGAAGAGAGAAAGAAAGGACCCGAGAAAATATTTGAAGAGATTATAGTCGAAAACTTCCCTAACACGGGAAAGGAAATAGCCACCCAAGCCCAGGAAGTGCAGAGAGTCCCATACAGGATAAACCCAAGGAGAAACACCAAGACACATAGTAATCAAATTGGCAAAAACTAAAGACAAAGAAAAAATATTGAAAGCAGCAAGGGAAAAATGACAAATAGCATACGAGGGAACTCACATAAGGTTAACAGCTGATTTCTCAGCAGAAACTCTACAAGCCAGAAGGGAGTGGCATGATATACTTAAAGTGATGAAAGGGAAGAATCTACAACCAAGATTACTCTACCCGGCAAGAATTTCATTCAGATTCGATCGAGAAATCAAAAGCTTTACAGACAAGCAAAAGCTAAGAGAATTCAGCACCACCAAACCAGCTCTACAACAAATGCTAAAGGAACTTCTCTAAGTGGGAAACACAAGAGAAGAAAAGGACCTACAAAAACAAACCCAAAACAATTAAGATAATGGTCATAGGAACATACATATCAATAATTACCTTAAATGTGAACGGATTAAATGCTCCAACCAAAAGACACAGGTTCGCTGAATGGATACAGAAACAAGACCCATATATATGCAGTCTACAAGAGACCCACTTCAGACCTAGGGACAGAAAAAGTGAGGGGATGGAAAAGATATTCCTTGCAAATGGAAATCAAAAGAAAGCTGGAGTAGCAATACTCATATCAGGTAAAATAGACTTTAATATAAAGAATGCTGCAAGAGACAAGGAAGGACACTACATAATGATCAAGGGATCAATCCAAGAAGGAGATATAACAATTATAAATATATATGCACCCAACATAGGAGCATCTCAATCCATAAGGCAACCTCTAACAGCTATAAAAGGGGAAATCAACAATAACACAATAATAGTGAGGGACTTTAACACCTCACTTACACCAATGGAAAGATCATCCAAAATGAAAATAAATAAGGGAACAGAGGCTTTAAATGACACAATAGACCAGATAGATTTGATTGATATTTATAGGACATTCCATCCACAAACAGCAGATTACACTTTCTTCTCAAGTGCACACAGAATGTTCTCCAGGATAGATCCCATCTTGGGTCACAAATCAACCTTCAGTAAATTTAAGAGAATTGAAATCATACCAAGCATCTTTTCTGACCACAACGCTATGAGATTAGAAACGAATTACGGGGGGAAAAAAACGTAAAAAATACAAACACATGGAGGCTAAACAATACGTTACTAAATAGCCAAGAGATCACTGAAGAAATCAAAGAGGAAATCAGAAAATACCTAGAGATGAGTGACAATGAAAACACAATGATCCAAAGCCTATGGGATGCAGCAAAAGCAATTCTAAGAGGGAAGTTTATAGCTATACAAGCCTACCTCAAGAAACAAAAAAAATCTCAAATAAACAATCTAACCTTACACCTATAGGAACTAGAGAAAGAAGAACAAACAAAACCCAAAGTTAGGAGAAGGAAAGAAATCATAAAGATCAAAGCAGAAATAAATGAAATAGAAACAAAGAAAACATGAGCAGAGATCAATAAAACTGAAACCTGGTTCTTGGAGAAGATAAACAAAATTGATAAACCATTAGCCAGACTCATCAAGAAAAAGAGGGGAGAGGACTTGAATCAATAAAATTAGAAATGAAAAAGGAGAAGTTACAACAGACACTGCAGAAATACAAAGCATCCTAAGACATGACTACAAGCAACTCTATGCCAATGAAATAGAGAACCTGGAAGAAATAGAAAAATTCTTAGGTATAACCTTCCAAAACTGAACCAGGAAGAAATAGAAAATATGACCAGACCAATCACAAGTAATGAAATTGAAACTGTGATTAAAAATCTTCCAACAAACAAAAGTCCAGGACCAGATGGCTTCACAGGTGAATTCTATCAAACATTTAGAGAAGAACTAACACCCATCCTTCTCAAACTCTTCCAAAAAATTGAAGAGGAAGGAACACCCCCAAACTCATTCTGTGCGGCCATTATCACCCTGATACCAAAACCAGACAAAGATACTACAAAAAAAGAAAATTACAGACCAATATCCCTGATGAATATAGATGCAAAAATCCTCAACAAAATACTAGCAAACAGAATCCAACAACACATTAAAAGGATCATACACCATGATCAAGTGGGATTTATCCCAGGGATGCAAGGATTCTTCAATATATGCAAATCAATCAATGTGACACACCATATTAACAAATTGAAGAAGAAAAACCATATGATCATCTCAATAGATGCAGAGAAAGCTTTTGACAAAATTCAACACCCATTTATTATAAAAACTCTCCAGAAAGTGATCATAGAGGGAAGCTACCTCAACATAATAAAGGCCATATATGACAAACCCACAGCAAACATCATTCTCAATGGTGAAAAACTGAAGGCATTTCCTCTAAGATCAGGAACAAGACAAGGATGTCCACTCCCACCACTATTATTCAGCATAGTTTTGGAAGTCCTAGCCATGACAGGCAGAGAAGAAAAAGAAAGAAAAGGAATACAAATTGGAAAAGAAGAAGTAAAAGGAATACAAATTGGAAAAGAAGAAGTAAAACGTGTCATCACGGCAGATGACATGATACTATACATAGAGAATCCTAAAGATGCTACCAGAAAACTACGAGAGCTAATCAATGAATTTAGTAAAGTTGCAGGATACAAAATTAATGCACAGAAATCTCTTGCGTTTCTATGCACTAATGATAAAAAATCTGAAAGAGAAATTAAGGAAATACTCCCATTTACCATTGCAACAAAAAGAATAAAATACCTAGGAATCAACCTACCTAGGGAGACAAAAGACCTGTATGCAGAAAACTATAAGACACTGATGAAAGAAATTAAAGATGATACCAACAGATGGAGAGATATACCATGTTCTTGGATTGGAAGAATCAATATTGTGAAAATGACTATACTACCCAAAGTAATCTACAGATTTAATGCAATCCTTATCAAATTACCAATGGCATTTTTTTACAGTACTAGAAAAAAAAATCTTAAAATTTGTATGGAAACACAGAAGACCCCAAATAGCCAAAGCAGTCTTGAGGGAAAAAAACGGAGCTGGAGGAATCAGGCTCCCTGACTTCAGACTATACTACAAAGCTACAGTAATCACGACAATATGGTACTGGCATAGAAACAGAAACATAGATCAATGGAACAAGATAGAAAGCCCAGAGATAAACCCACACACCCATGGTCAACTAATCTATGGCAAAGGAGGCAAGGGTATACAATGGAGAAAAGATGGTCTCTTCAATAAATGGTGCTGGGAAAACTGGACAGCTACATGTAAAAGAATGAAATTAGAACACTCCCTAACACCATACACAAATATAAACTTTAAATGGATTTGAGACCTAAATGTAAGACTGGACACTATAAAACTCTTAGAGGAAAACATAGGAAGAACACTCTTTGACATATCACAGCAAGATCTTTTTTGATCCACCTCCTAGAGTAATGGAAATAAAAACAAAACTAAACAAATGGGACCTAATGAAACTTAAAAGCTTTTGTACAGCAAAGGAAACCATAAACAAGACAAAAAGACAACCCTCAGAATGGGAGAAAATATTTGCAAACGAATCAACAAAGGATTAATCTCCAAAATATATAAACAGGTCATGTAGCTCAATATTAGAAAAACAAACAACCCAATCCAAAAATGGGCAGACCTAAATAGACATTTCTCTAAAGAAGACATACAAATGGCCAAGAAGCACATGAAAATCTGCTCAACATCACTAATTATTAGAGAAATGCAAATCAAAACTACAATGAGGTATCACCTCACACCAGTTAGAATGGGCATCATCAGAAAATCTACAAACAGCAAATGCTGGAGAGGGTGTGGAGAAAAGGGAACCCTCTTGCACTGTTGGTGGGAATGTAAATTGATACAGCCACTATGGAGAACAGTATGGAGGTTCCTTAAAAAACTAAAAATAGAATTACCATATTATCCAGCAATCCCACTACTGGGCATATACCCAGAGGAGACGATCATTCAAAAAGACACATACACCCCAATGTTCATTGCAGCACTATTTACAATAGCCAGGTCATGGAAGCAACCCAAATGCCCATCGACCGATGAATGGATAAAGAAGATGTGGTACATATATGCAATGGAATATTACTTGGCCATAAAAAGGAACGAAATTGGGTCATTTGTTGAGACATGGATGGATCTAGAGACTGTCATACAGAGTGAAGTAAGTCAGAAAGAGCAAAACAAATATTGTATATTAACGCATATATGTGGAACCTAGAAAAATGGTACAGATGAACTGGTTTGCAGGGCAGAAATTGAGACACAGAAGTAGAGAACAAACGTATGGACACCAAGGCGGGAAAGCAGGTGGGGTGTGGTGGTGGTAGTGTGATGAATTGGGCGATTGGGATTGACATGTAGACACTGATATGTATAAAATTGATGACTAATAAGACCTGCTGTATAAAATAAAAATAAAAAAGAACTCATATAAATTGATAAGACAATTTCCTAATATAAAATTAGGCAAAGGACTCGAGTAGACAGATGAGAAGAGAAATGCAACTAGTCAATAAAAATATGAAAAAATAACCAAATAAATAATCAAATTCGAACCAACATTATATCACTTCTTATGAGATTGAGCATGAGAGGTTGCAGGCATTTTCACATACTGTTGTTTAAAAATTTGTACAATCTTAAGGGAAATTTGGCACTATGTAAATGTACCTATTAGTGATTTTAATTTTAGCGATTTATTATTATGAAATAAGAGGACAAGTAAATAAAAATGAATGCTACAATGTTCATTGAAGTTTTTTTGTATTAGTAAATATAGTCCAGATTAATTATAAAATATTCAGTCAAGTAGTAGCCTTTCAAAATGATGATATAGACTTTATATCCTTTTTTTAATTAAAAAAACTTTTATTGAGATATACTTGACATAAGGCATTATATTAGTTTCAGGTGTACAACACAATGATTTGATATTTCTATATACTGTGAAATAATCTCCATAATAAGTCGAGTTAACATCATCACATATAGCTACAATTCTTTTCTTGTGATGAGAACTCTTAAGATCTCTCTTACCAACTTTCAAATATAAAATACAGTATTATTGACTATAGTCCCCATGTTGTACATTTCAACCCAAGAATTTATTTATTTATAACCGGAGGTTTGTACCTTTTGTCCACCTTCACCCATTTTGTCCACCTCCACCCCTGAGGCTGGCAACCACCAATCTGTTCTCTGTATCTGAGTTCACATTTTTTTTTTAGATTCCACAAAAAAGTGAAATCATATGGTATTTGTCTTTCTCTGTCTGACATTTCACATGGCATAATGCCCTCAGGGTCCACCATGTTGTCTCAAATGGCAAGATTTCCTTATTTTTTATGGCTGAATATTATTCTATTATCTCTATATATCACATTTTCTTTATCCATTCATCCATTGATGAACTCTTACATTGCCTCCATGTCTTGACTATTGTGAATAGTGCTGCAGTGAACATGGAGGTGCATACATCTTTTCGAGTTAGTATATTTGGTTCCTTCAGATAAATACCCAAAAGTGGAATTGCTGGATCATATGGTAATTTTATTTTTAATTTTTTTGAGGAAACTCCATAACATTTTCCATAGTGGCAGCACCATTTTACATTCCCACCAACAGTGCACAAGGATTCCCTTTTCTCCACATTCTCACCAGCACTTATTTCTTGTCTTTTCGATAATAGCTGTTCTAACAGGTGATATTTCATTGTGGTTTTGATTTGCATTTCCCTGATGACTAGTGATGTTGAGCACCTTTTCATGTGCCTTTTGGCCGTCTGTATGTCTTCTTTTGAAAAATGTCTATTCATATCCTCTGCCCATTTTTCATTTGGAATGTTGGGCGTTTTGCTTTTTTTTTTTTTTTTTTGGCTACATTGGGTCTTCATTGCTGTGCGCGGGCTTTCTCTAGTTGCGGTGAGTGGGGGCCCCTCCTCATTGCGGTGCGTGGGATTCTTAGTGTGTTGGCTTCTCTTGTTGTAGAACACAGGCTCCAGGTATACAGGCTGAGTAGTTGTGGCTTGCAGGCTTCAGAGCTCAGACTCAGTAGTTGTGGCACACGGGCTTATTTGCTCCATGGCATGTGGGACCCTCCCGGACCAGAGATCAAACCTGTGTCCCCTGCATTGGCAGGTGGATTCTTAACCACTGCACCACCAGGGAAGCCCCATTTTTGCTATTGAGTTGTATGAGTTCTTTATGTATTTTTGAATATTAACTTCTTATCAGATATTTGATTTGCAAATATTTTCTCGCTAGGAAGCTTGGAAGTTTGATGTTGTCCCACTTGTTTATTTTTGCTTTTGTTATATTTGCTTTTGGTGTCAAATCCAAAAAATCATCGCCAAGACTGATGTCAAGGAATTTACCCCACCTATGTTTTCTTTTAGGAATTTTGTGGTTTCAGATCTATGTTCAAATGTTTAATCCATTTTGAGGTAATTTTTGTTTATATTATGAATAGTGGTCTCTTAACCACATTCATCACACCCACCACACAACGTGCAATAGATTTGGGAGTGGCAATCCCTTTATGGAATCGCAGGAACTGTAATTATGCTTCCACCATAAAACAAAAGCATCTCTAGCCCACTTCCTACCACAAGGAACACCAATTTCTCTTATCCTTGTGCTAGTAATTATTGAAACTGTTGGCTTATTTGTCCAACCAATGGCCCTAGCTGTATGACTAATGATTAATATCACAGCTGGCCATCTATTAATTTATTTAATTGAAGGGGCAACCCTGGCCCTAATAAGCATTCTTGCTACCACAGCCTTCATTACATTTGCTATTCTCATTCTACTCACTATCCTTGAATTTGCAGCAGCCCTTACTCAAGCTTACGTATGCACCCTGCTAGTAAGCCTGTACTTACAGAATGACACATAATGACCCACCAAACCCATGCATTCCATATAGTAAATCCCAGCCCCTGACCTCTTACAGGAGCCCTCTCAGCCCTCACAGAGCATCTGGTCTAGTGATATGATTCCATTTAAACTCAACATTTTTATTATCCTTGGGCTTATTAACCAACATCCTAACAATGTACCAGTGATGACAAGACATCATCCAAAAAAGCTTCATTACTTGTATTTATCACATTCTAACTTCCCCAGCTAAACACACAGAAAAATCAAGTCCTTAAAAATGTGGATTTGACACTATAGCATCAGCATTCCTACCCTTTTTCATAAAATTTTTCACAGTGTCCATTATGGTTTCCCTCTTTGACCGAGAAATGACCCTTCTGCCCCTACCCTCAGTGTCCCAAATAAACAATCTAATAACAATACTCATTGTAGCGCTACTCCCAATTTCACTGCTAGCAATAAGTTTAGCCTACAGGTGGACTCAAAAGGGGTTAGAGTGGACCAAATATGATAGTTTAAATTAAAGCAAATTATTTTGGCTTATTAAATTATGATTAAATTCATAATTATCAAGTTCCTTTTGTCTACGTAAATATTATTCTAGCATTTACAGTTTCCCTTAGGGAGTATTAATATACCAATTTCACTTAATATCCTCCCTACTATTTCTGGAAGGAATAATATCATTATTCATTATGGCAACCGTAATAATCCTAAACATCCATTTCCCTCTAGCTAGCATACCCATCATCTTACCAGTTTTCACAGCCTGCAAAGCTGCACTAGGATTATCCCTGCTAGTAATAGTATCAAACAGCTATGATATTGATTATGTACAAGATCTCAACCTTCTCCAATTTTAAAAATTATTATGCCACCTATTATATTAATACCACTAACATGATTATTAAAAATATATCATTTGAATTAATACCACCACTTTCAGTTTACTAGTTTTATTAGCTATTCCTTCTTAACCAACTTAATGACAACAGCCCAAACTTTTCATTGATCTTCTCTGATTCTCTATCAGCACTTATACTTTGACATGACTCATCACTAATACTCATAGCCAGCCAATTCCTCCTATCTAAAGAATCACTAGCTCAAATCACTGCCCCTGTATATCACTATATTATTTATGCTACAGATATTCCTAATTATAACTTTCACTGCCACAGGATTGATTTGATTCTATTCTTATTCAAAAAAACACTAGTCCCAGCATTAATTACTATCTCTCGCTGAGGAAACCAAACCGAACTACTCACTGCAGGAATTTACTTTTTATTTTACGCACTAGTATGATCTCTTCCACTTCTAGTTGCTCTAGTATATATCCAAAATATTATAGGTTCACTAAACTTTTTAATAATCCAGTACTGGGCCCAAACAATATCTAACTCTTTATTCAATATTTTCATCTGATTAGCATGCATGATAGCTTTTACAGTAAAAAAGGCCCCTCTACAGATTACACCTCTGATGGCCAAAGGGGCATGTAGAATTCCCACTGCCAGATCTGTAGTTCTTGCAGCTGTACTACTCAAACTTGGTGGCTATGGTATACTACAAATCACAATAATCCTAAATCCCTTAAACTACATTGTGGATCCATCCCTTATATTATCCTTATGAGGAATAATTATAACCAGCTTAATCTGTTTGCACCAGACAGACTTAAAATCACTCATCAGATACTCCTCCGTTAACCACATGGCACTTGTCATTGTAGCTATCCTCATCCAAACACCTTGAACTTTTGTAGAGGCTACCACCCTAATAATTGCCCATGGCCTCACACCATTTTTACTATTTTGATATTTGACATCTTTTCATGTGCTTGTGGACCATGTGTATGTCTCATCTGGAGAAGGGTCTATGCAAGTCCTTTGTCCATTTAAAAAATTGGCTTCTTTGTCTTTTTGTGGACGAGTTGTAAAAGTTCTTGATATATTCTGGATAACAGACTTTTACCAGATCTATTAAAATGTGCAAATATTTTCTTCCATTCTGTGGGCTGTCTTTCTTCTACTTTCTGGATAGTGTCTTTTGATGCACAAAAGTTTTTAATTTTTAGGAAATCCAATTTATCTATTTTTTTCTTTCATTGCCTGTGCCTTGATGTCAGATCTGAGAAACCATTGCTAAAGCCAAGGTCATGAAGATTTATCCCCATGTTTTCTTCTAGAGTTTATACAGTCATTCCTTGGTATCCATGAAGGAATGGTTCCAGGACTGCCCTGTGGATACCAGAATTCACAGATGGTCAAGTCCCTTATATAAAATAGCATAATATTTGCATATATCCTACACACATATTCCCGTATACTTTAAATCATCTCAGGATTACTTAGAGGGCTTCCCTGGTGGCGCAGTGGTTGAGAGTCCGCCTGCCAATGCAGGGGAGATGGGTTCGTGCCCTGGTCTGGGAAGATCCCACATGCCGCAGAGCAGCTGGGCCCGTGAGCCATGGCCACTGAGCCTGCGCTTCCAGAGCCTGTGCTGTGCAACGCGAGAGGCCACAACAGTGAGAGGCCAGCGTACCGCAAAAAAAAAGATACAATGTATATGTTATATAAATAGTTGTAAATATGATGTAAATGCTATGTAAATAGTTACCAGCAAGGCAAATTCAAGTTTTTCGTTTTGTAACCTTCTACAATTATTTTTTGGAATATTTTTGATCCACAATTGGTTGAATTGTGGATGCAGAACCCACATATATGGAGGGCTTACTAAGCCTTTTGTCTATTTTGAGTTAATTTTTGTATGTGGTATGAGGTAAGAGTCCAATTTCATCCCTCTGTACATAGATAGCCAGTTGCGTAGCACCATCTGTTGACAAGATCATTCTTTCCCCAATTTAACGTTTTCCGCCCTTGTCAAAAATCAATTGACTATAGATGGATGTGTTTATTTCTCAGTTTTCCATTCAATTCCACTGATCTATATGTATATCTCTATGCCAGCATCACAATGTTTTATTTACTGTTGCTGTGAACTAACATGTGAATTTGGGAAGAGTGAGCCTCCAACTTTGATTTTTGAGATTGTTTTGGCTCTTTGAGGTCCCTTGAAATTTCATATGAATGTTAGGATAAGCTTGTGTATTTCTTCCCAAAAGCCTTCAGGAATTTTCATAGGAATCACATTGAATCTGTAGATCGCATTATGTACTATTGCTATCTTAACAATATTAAGTCTTTCCATCACCATGGGATGTCTTCACATTATTTAGGTTTTCTTTCATTTCTTTCAGCCATGTTTTATGATTTTCCGTGTACAGTCTTCCACCTTGATTAAATCTATTCCTAAGTATTTTATTGGTGTTGACATTATTTAAAATGTAACTGTCTTCTTAAATTCCTTTTGAGAATATTCATTGCTAGTACATACAAATAAACAGATTTTTGTGTATTGATATTTTGTTCTCTAACTTTGCTGATATTAGTTGACTAGCTCAAATAATTTTTCTATTGATTCTTTGGAAACATATATGTAAGATGCTGTCATCTGTGTCTGTGAATAGACATGGTTTTACTTTCTCCTTTCATATGTGGATGCCTTTTATGTTTTTCTTCATTGCTCTGGGTAGAATTTCCAGTACAATATTGTAACAATGGTAAAAGCCAGCAATGTGGCCTTGTTCCTGAATTCAGGGATAAACCTTTCAGTCCTCAACATTGAGCATGATACTTCCTGTGTGTTTCCTCTAATGCTTTGTATCATATCGAACAAATGTCCTTTTCCTCCTACTTTTGTGTTTATATGGTGAAATTGCACTGGCATTTGTTTACAGCTTTTTCTGCATCAAGTTACATGATCATGCAGTAATTGTCATGTATTACATTACATGGTTTTAATTTAATAATCTATTATATTGCTTGGTTCCATGTATTAACAACCTGGAATTTCTGGTGTAGAGACACTTGCTTTTGGTACATAATCTTTTCAATATGCTGTTGGTTTCATATTGCTATTATTTTGTGAAGGATTCTTACATCTATATTTAGAAGGAATGTTGATCTGTAGTTTTCTTTTTATAATGTCTTTGTATGATTTGATTAGATTGGGGTTGGTGTTAGTGGTTTAGAGCAGGGGTCCCCAACCCACGGGCCACGGACTGCTACTGGTCTGCTGCCTGTTAGGAACCGGCTGCACAGCAGGAGGTGAGCGGCAGGTAAGCAAGCCAGGCTTCATCTGCCTCTTCCCTTTGCACCCCAGTGCTAGCATTACCGCCTGAACTATCCCCCCCATCCCCCTCCCCCTTCCCATCCGTGGAAAAATTGTCTTCCACGAAACTGGCCCCTGGTGCCAGAACGGTTGGGGACAGCTGGTTTAGCGGACCAAGCCTAGGGCTGGGGCTGGTATGGGAGCTGACCTGGGGCTGGGTTAAGGTTAGAGTTTATGGTTATAGTATATGGTTTATAATTTATGGTTTATATTTTAGTTATGGTTATAGTTAATGGTTATGGTTTATGGCTTATGGATATGGTTTCTGGTTATGTATATTGTTTCTGGTTATAAATTATGGTTTGTGGTTCTGATTTCAGTTTCTGGGTATAATTTATGGATTATGGTTCTGGTTTCAATTTCTGGTTATGGTTAGGTTTATGGTTATGGTTTATGACTGTAGCTATATGGTTATATGATATATGATTTTATGGCTTTTTGGTTAAGGTTAAGTTAGGGTTTATAATACAGGTAAGGTTACAGGTATGAGCCAGGGGTTAGGTTTGGGGTTTGGGTTTGGGTGGAGGTCTTGGGTTAGGAGTTAGGGTTAGGGTTTTTCTTTGTAAATCTACCTAAAGCTTTGTCAATTTTGTTTATCTTTGAAAAAAAAAGCTCTTAGTTTTATTGATCTTTTCATTGTCTTTTTAGTCTATTTCATTTATTTCTGCTCTGATCTTTGTTATTTCCTTCCTTCTACTGATTTTGGGCTTCATTTGTTCTTTTTCTAGTTTCTTGAGGTGTAAAGTTAGGTAGTTTATAGATCTTTTTTGTTTCTTGATGTAGGCATTTATCACTGTGAAATTCTGTCTTACAACCTCTTTTGCCTTATTCCATAAGTTTTGGTATATTTTATTTCCATTTTCATTTGTCTCAAGATATTTTTTTGATTTCTTCTTTGACCTGTTGGTTGTCCAGTAGCATGTTGTTTAAGCCCCACATAGTTGTGAATTTTCTAGATTTTTTTCTTGTAATTGATTTCTAGTTTCATACCATTGTTGTCTGAAAAGATGCTTGATATGATCCAGTTTTCTTAAATTTATTAAGATTTGTTCTGTACCATAACAGGGTAGATCATATGATCTACCCTGGAGAATGTTCCATGTGCACTTGAGAAGGAAGGGTATTCTGTTGCTTTTGGATGAAATATTCTGTATATGTCTGTTAAGTCTATCTTGTCTAATGTGTTGTTTAAGGCCAATGTTTTCTTATTGGTTTCTGTCTGGATGATCTGTCCATTGATGAAAGTAGGGTGTTAAAGTCTCCTACTACTATTGTATTGCTTTCTGTTTCTCCCTTTATGTTTGTTCACTATATATTTTAGGTGCTCCTATGTTGGGTGTGTGAATATTTACAAATGTTATATTCTTTTATTAGATTAACTCCTTTATCATTATGTAATGACCTTCTTTGTCTTTTATTACACTCTTTTTCTTAAAGTCTATTTTTGCTGATAAAAGTATAGCTGCCCCAGCTTTCTTTTGGTTTCTATTTGCATAGAATATCCCTTTTTATCCTTTCACTTTCAGTCTGTGTGTGTCTTTACATTTAAAGTGAGTCTCTTACAGGCAGCACATTGCTGGTTCTTGTGTCTTTATCCATTCAGCCAGCCTATGTCTTTTGATTGGAGAATTTACCCCATGTACATTTAGGGTATTTATTGATAGGTGTATATTTACTGCCATTGTGGTGGTCATTGTTTTCTGGATGTTTTGTAATTCCTCTGTTCCTTTCTTCTTTTCTTGTTCTCTTTCTTTGCGATTTGATGATTTTCTGTACTGGTATGCTTAGATTCTTTTATCTTTGTCTTTTGTGTATTTACAATAGGTTTTTGCTTTGCGGTTACCACGAGACTTACATAAAACAACTTGTATTTATAAGAATCTATTTTAAATTGATAACAATTTAAGTTTGAATGTATTCTAAAGCTCTACACTTTTACCCCCCACCACATTTTATGTTTTTGATGTCATAATTTACATATTTTTATCTTGTGTTATTCTCAACAAAATATTGTGGTTATATTTATTTTTACTACTTTGTCTTTTAACATTCATACTAGCTTTATAAGTGATTAACCTACCATTTTTACAACATTATTCTGAATTTTACATATATTTTTCTTTATATTTTCATATGTTTTCCTGTTACTAATTAGCACCCTTTCATTTCAGTTTAAAGAAGTCCCTTTAACATTTTTTGTAAGGCTGGTCTAGTGGTGATGAACTTCTTTAACTTTTGCTTGTCTGGAAAACTCTTTTTCTGTTCTTCAATTCTGTATGAAAACACTGACAGGTAGAATATTCTTACTTCAGTTTTTGTGTTTTCTTTTTTTTCTTTTAGCTCATTGAATACATTATGCCGCTCCCTTCTGACCTGCAAATTTTCTGCTGAAAAATATACTGGTAATCTTATGGGGGTTCCCTTGTATGTAACAAGTTGCTTTTCTCCTGCTGTTTTTAAGATTCTTCCTTGTCTTTAACTTTTGACACTTTAATTATAAAATGTCTTGGTGTGGGCTTCTTTGAATTTATCTTTTTTGGTACTCTCTGGGCTTCCTGGATCTGAATGTCTGTTTCCTTCCCCAGGTTGGGAAGTTTTCATCCATTATTTCTTCAAATAAGTTTTCTGCCCCCTTGTCTCTCTCCTCTCCTTCTGGGACCCCCATAATGCAAATGTTGGTCTGCTTGATGTTGTTCCATAAGTCTCTTAAGCTATCTTTCATTTTTCTTTTTGCTTGGATGAGTTCTATTGCCTTGTCTGTGAGTTCTTGGATCGTTTTTTCCAGCTTTATCTCATCTGAAGTTGAATTTCTCTATTGTACTTTTCAGTTCAGTTATTGTATTCTTTGGCTTTGTGACTTCTATTTGGTACTTTATTATATTTTATCTTTGTTGAAATTCTCAGTATGTTCCTTTATTCTTCTCCTAGGCTCAGTTAGCATCTCTATGACCATTGTTCTGAGATCATCTGTTTCATTAACGTCTTTTTCTGAGGTTTTATCTTGTTCTTTTGTTTGGAATCTATTCGTCTGTTTCTTCACTTTTCTTGACTCTCTGTATTGGTTAGATAAAACAGCCACCTCTCCCAGTATTGAAGGAGTAGTCTAGTGTAGGAGATGGAATATATCCTTCAACACTGCCTTGGTTGTCTCTAAATTCTTTGTGATTTTCCAAGCACCTACTTTAATTTTAGTGGCTCCCAGTAGTTGAGGGTGTGCCAAGACTTGTCAGTATCCCAAAAGGAAGGAGCTCAGTCAGCACCTAGGTCCAGGCTGATTAGAAGCCAGACCTTCAAGCAACAAATTTTAAAGTATACAAGTATGCATCTTTCAGGGGAGGACTGGGAGATAATCTTCTGGGATTTTCTGCTCCCTCTGAGCTGAGCCTTGATGGTGATAGCCAGTTAAGAACTGCTTCTTTCTTTGCTACCATCCTGTTGAACTCATGAATACAAGCTCTGCTGGCCACCAGAACCAGGCAATCAAGGGCCAGGCCCTGGGCAGCAGCCAGCAAAACCAGGGTACCAAATGTAAAAACCAGGGCACCAGACACATGTACAAGCTTCCCCTGGGGAACACTGGTGCTCAAGAGAGATAGTGCCTTCCTTCTGAGGTCTCTAGGGAAGATTACAGTGGGCCCTTAGATGTGTGTTCAGTTAGAAGCCTACCCCTCAAGCCACAGCTATGAAGATAAACTAATAGGCCTCTTTCACAGAAAGACTGAGCTCCTGGGTGTGTTGCCTCTCTGCTGTGCCCTGGGGGTGGTAGCCAGTTAGAACTCTTTCTTCATTTGTTTCAGTCCCTGGAACCTGTGCATGTGAGCCCCACCGGCCACCAGAGACAGGTGAGCAAGAGGTGTCTGCTGGATGATACAAGCTCCTTTTTGGGAGATTCTGGTGATCTGGACCAAAATAGAAGGAGAGCACAAAGATATGGTACCTGCTAGCCTCTTGTTTTTGTAGAGTAATTCTGTAGGCCCCCTAGCTGTGTGTTAAATAATAGATGCCTGCCCCTCAGGTCTATGCTTTAAGATAATCAAATAAGCCTCTTTCACAGAAAGTCGGGTTGCTTTTCAGTTGGCCACCTCTGCCCTGTGCCCTGGGGCAGGTGAGTCTGCACACAGAGGCCCTTTAAAAACTGCTTCTCAGTTTGCATAGCCTTCTGGGTCTGATGGAAGCAAGCCCTCTTGACTTTCAACGCTAGATGTTTTTGGGGGCTAGTTTCTCAGGTACAAGTCTTAAAAGTTGAGGCCTGATGTGGAGTTCAAACTCTTTGTTCCTTGGGGAGAAGCTCTTGGTTGTAACTTCCCTCCTGATTGTGACTTTCTGTACAGGGGTGGGTTTATGGTGAGATTGTGTCTCAGCCTCTCCTACCTGCTTCAATATGGGCTTTTTCCCATTCACCCGATGTGTAGGAGTCACTCAGCTAGTTTTCGGGGTTTTTTCAGAGAAAATTGTTCCATATGCAGCTGTAGATTTAGTGTGTTTGTGGGAGGAGGTGGCTTTAGGATACTCCTACATTGCCATCTTGGACTAGAACGTATATACTTTTATATGGGAAAATACCTAAGATGCATTGTTAAGATATTTTTTTCAAGATACAAAACTATATTTGCAATAGGGTTCTGTTTTTGTAAGGGAAAAATATACTTATTTGTGAAATCGTAGAAAAATAGCTGGCAGCCTGCTTATCCAAACAGTGTCTATCTTGGAGCGGGGGGCGTGGGGGTAGTGGTGGGTGGAGGGAGTGTGAGAAGGATGGGATGGTGATAGACTATCAGTGATTTTTAAACTCTCTTTACACTTCTATATTGTTTGAATTTTCAGTAAATAAGTACTGAACACACATTCCTTTCCTGACTGAAAATGAAACAATATATTTCCTTTTATTTTTTTTCTTTTTAAAAAGGAACAGTTCATGATAAGCCTCTATGACACGCCACTTGCTATTCTGTTCTTGTGAAATTCCCTTCCTCCCGTCATCCTCATCAACTTTACCTAACATCACTTCTCTTTTAAGACTCACCTTTGACAAAAATTCAATTAACAATCAAGTTAAGAAGGAAAAATAGAATTTTATTTGAGCCAAACTGAGAATTATAACCCGGGAGACAGACTCTCAGAAGGTCTGAGAACTGTTCCACTTGTTAGAAGTCGAAGGCACAGTCATATACATTTTCAAGACAAAGGATTGTACATCAAAATCACAAACTGCGGCTTCCCTGGTGGCGCAGTGGTTGCGAGTCCGCCTGCCGATGCAGGGGACGCGGGTTCGTGCCCCGGTCCGGGAAGATCCCACATGCCGCGGAGCGACTAGGCCCGTGAGCCATGGCCGCTGAGCCTGCGCGTCTGGAGCCTGTGCTCCGCAATGAGAGGCCCGTGTACCGCAAAAAAAAAAAAAAATCACACTGATATTTTACATAAAGTTCACCAAAAGTACATAATCCAGGTAAGCGTGTACAAAGTGAGCAGTAAATCACCGTGACCCCTTACAGAGTTGTGAAAGAATGCTAATCTAAGAAGTTACTTTGCCCACATCAGAAGAAAGGATAAAGACATTGATCTTTGTGTCAGGCATTCCCACCTTTGAGGATGTCTGGCTAATGTATAACGCAGATGCACATTGTACATTAGGGAGGGCCCAATACAGGCAGGGAATATGTTATGCTTAAATTTTCTTGTCCTGCTTTAAAATATAAATTTTATTTTATCACTTTCAATTTTACCTCCACAAAGTTCTCCCCTTATTTTCAGGCTAAATTAGATGTATCTCTACTATGCTCTTATCATTCTGTTTAATTATTAAAATTCTTAACTTAAACACTAAGTTATGATCTTGAGGACAAGGATATCCTGATAGATTTCATATTTACAGTTAGCACAGGGCCTGGTACGTGATAGAGTTTCGATAAATGTATATTGAATGAATGAAGCAATAAGCGACTGAATGGACGGTTAAGTGATTAAAAGTAGGCCCTAACTTGAGTCTGATTTGTTGTAAACAACTAAGAACAATCACTCGTATCAAAGAATTCAACCAGTACCCACATTAAAATTATCCTGTGTTTTTGAGACTTAAGACTCTCAGTTACAGTTGGGTGTGCTGGGAACCATTTCTGCCACTTTAGGGAATCTACAAGCTTGTCCCTAGGGATTCTTGGGACCCTCTCCTCAGCAGTCGTGACCCCTGGAGGGATCTGGCTTAGTACAGGTGGTGATAGGAAGCCTTCACTTCCAACCCCACAGCGGCCTCAGGAGAAGTGTGCTCCTTGCAGTCCAGTGGGAACTCAGAATGTGAAGCAATATTTATGCGCAGTGGTGAGGTTTGTATTCCTTTATTATCACGGCAATATAGAAACTATCATAACCCTAAATGTCACTCATAACACTGTTTTCTTGGTATGGTAAAATACGGTATACATTTTTTAAACTGGCATATAAATTCATGAAATTTACCTTCTATGTGTATGTGTACGTGTGTTTGTGTGAGTGCATGTAAAATTCATGTATGTATAAATTCATGAAATTTACCTTGTATGTGTATGTGTGTTTGTGTATGTAAATTAGGGAGTACCTGTAGGGATCAGTAGGCAAATTTACTGTGTTTTGGTTTTAGAGGAAGAGATTTCTCTATTTTTAAAACTTTTTCTTTAGGATAAGCTGCTTATTTTTATAATTTTAGGTTGGCATATTGTAATATAATATTACATTTCTTGTATCTTTTTAATAAATTTGGAGGCTGATTGCAAGGCAAATATTAGTATAATAATGCAGGAATCTATGGCCCAAAATACTTTAATTATGCTTGATATGTGATGTGATTACAAATACCAAGTATTTAGCACTTTGTTAGTTTAAAAATTAAATCTCTTAGGTTTAGAAGATGGTCCAAATTGTCTTCCTTTTTCATGGGTCTATTAAGAATTTTGCCACTAGAGGGCTCTTAATACCATATTTTAGTTCATTTAAATCTGTAATAATAATAATATTTATAATAATGTCAGTATTGGCTAATACTGTCTTTCCAATTAATATATCTTAGAAATTTTTTCAAAAAGTCTAATTTAAGTGTAGCAAAATAGGAGAAATGTTGCTTTTTAAAAATAATAATTATCTTCAGAAATATTTTGGTGATCTAAGGGGCATGCATGATATAATGGGCCTTTGAACTTTTTAAAGTTCAAGTTAAAAATAGTCTTTGTCGGGCTTCCCTGGTGGCGCAGTGGTTAAGAATCCGCCTGCCAATGCAGGGGACACGGGTTTGAGCCCAGGTCCGGGAAGATCCTACATGCTTGCAGAGTAGCTAAGCCCGTGCACCACAACTACTGAGCCTGCACTCTAAAGCCCATGAGCCACAACTACTGAGCCCGCGTGCCTAGAGCCCGTGCTCCGCAACAAGAGAAGCCACTGCAACGAGGAGCCTGCCTACCACAAGGAAAGTAGCCCCAACTCGCTGCAATTAGAGAAAGCCTGCGCGTAGCAACGAAGACCCAATGCAGCCAAAAAGAAATAAATAAAAAGATACCAGATTTAACATAAAATATTATTAACGTATTATATCATAATATTTAACATAAATATATATTATATATTTAATATAAATATGAGTATATATAAAACATGAAATATAAAATTTACTAAGTACCTTTTATGAGGAATTTGACATGATTGTGGATAAGTGTAACAGTTACAGTACGTTCTGATATGTGCAATGAGAGATATTAGGCATGGGAGTTAAGAGATCAAAATGAATTAAAAAAAAAAAAAAAAAAAAAAAACAGAATGAACAGACCGGAAGTCCTCTCTGATGAGGTAACCTTTGAGCTAAATATTTCGATAGGCATGGAGTTTAGATGGGGAGGAAAGGAAATTGTTCTGCTCAGAGGGAAAAGTGTGGAGGCATGAAATAAATAGCCTTAGAGATTCAGGGACTTCTTGGCATCATCACGGATAAATTAAAAATCTATGAGGATAAGCCACGTGAAAAACCTAGCTTTAGCATTCATCAACCTTTAACTTCCTACAGACTTACTTCAGCCTGTTTCCCCGGTCATACTCTAGACCTTGTTCTTATTTCTTTACTCATTCAGCAAATATTTATTGAATGCCTACCTCTATATGCCAGGCACTATTCTGGCCCTCAGAGGGCAGTGGTAAAGGACAAATGAGATTCCTGCTCTCTCAAGTTACTTGCAAGTCAGGAGAAACCAACAATAAATAAGAAAAAAATGGAAAATAGCAGATACTAATAAATGCCATGCACAGAATTAATCAGGGTGGTAACTAGATTGGGTGTTTAGGGAGGGCTTGTATGATGAGTTATTATTTAAGCTGAAACCCAAATGACCAGAAAGAATCAGCTATGGAATTATTAGGGTAAAAATATTCTGATCTGAGAGTAAAATTACTGCAAAGGTCATAAGACAGAAGGGAAGACCAGGAAGAAGGCCGGTGGACTGATGTACAGCGGGCAAGGAGGAGAGTGATATGTGCTGATGTCAGAGAGAAAAGCAGAAGCGAGGCGAAGCAGGGCTTCGTAGGCCAGAAGAAGAAGTTAAGAATTTCTTGTAAATGCAGTAGGAAGGCATTAGAGGGCTCTAAGTATGAGAATGGCATGGTTTATCACCCTGAAAGGTTATTCTGGCCATTACGTAGATAAAAAATTGTGAGGGGCCAGAGTAGAAGCATGGTGTTGAGTTCAGTAGTACTAGAAAGGCATGAGAAGTCATGGTGGCTTGGACAAAGGTGGTAGTAAGAGACATGGAAAGCTGGATATGTTTGAGAGGTAAAATAAACAAATCCTGCTGAGTTTTGATTTGGGGAACTAAGATGGTAGCGCAATTTACTGAGATGGACAGGTATGGGCTGAATTGGTTGAGAGTGACAGAAACCAGAGGATTTTGGTGGGGACATGGAAAGTTTGGAACGCACAAATGGAAATGTCAGGTAGGCAAACGTGACCCTGGAGTTCTGAGGAAAGTCAGATCCAGCCACCGTGTGTGTGTAGACTGTGTCTTTCCAGGGCTGAGCGGCACAGTGTGTATGTGGCCTGAAGAGCATCACTAGCATGGATTTGGGAACCACCGGCCTATAGACGGTATTAAAGCCACAGGAATGAATGAGACTTCGGCCCACTCAGGGTAATCATTCTTATCCTTTATACAAAATGAAGCATATGATGCTGAGTTTTCAAAATTCATCTTCAATTCCTTATCAAGAGCCCATTCCAACACTTTATTCTGAAGCTGTAGTTAAATTATCTTTTGATGATGAAAGAATTGGATTTCAGATCAATGGACTTCCTTTGTGTAGATATTCTCTTGACAGACAGTAAAATTCAAGACATTCTATCAAATGTGTACAGTATTCAGTACTGACATTTTGCAGGTGTCCAATATCAAGATCACCTATTTCATTGATAATTATTGATATCAAGTCTCCCATGTTCTCTTCTAATATTTTCATGATTTTTGTGGCTTTTGATTGGTTTAGTTACGTTTTCACATTTAAATCTTTTATCCATCTGGAATTTATTTTAGTGTAATATGGGGAGAATCTAAATTTATTTTATTTCAAATCTTAGCCAGCTGTCTCAAAACACTTACCATATAAACCTAGGTTTTTTTCTATTGATCTGAAATGCCATATGCTAAATTCCCAAGTGGATCCTGAGATCTATTTCTGGAATTTCTAGTCTGTTTCCATGATCTTATTCATGACCCAGGTTATGTTTTTATATCAAATTCAAATTACATATATATTAAAAGAATTTCCACACTACAATAACTGCACATTAATCAAGTTACAATGAAAAATTGCTGTGTTCTGTGAAGTTCTTCCCTGTTATAAGCCAATTCCTATACCTGTTGAACCAAGGTGTCATTGAAAAGTTATACTTTAACTACCTTCTCTGCTTCATATTCTGTCAACATTTCCAGGCAAACAGTTTTAAGAAATGTTATTTTTTAGATAGATTTATTATAAATATATAAATTTAGTGCAATTCAAATAAAAATTCCAGTTGGTAACTGTTGAGACTTGACAAAACACTATTAAAGTTTAGCTAGAAGAAAAAAAATAAATGGAAAATTTTCTGAAACAATTATGATGAAAGAGGACTTTTCATTAGCAGATATAAACATGATATTAATATGAAGAAAGAAGTATTTTTTTTTCAGTTTCATTGCCAACAAACACAAGTTTTAGAATGTATAAAACTATGAAGGCTTATAGTTTCAATAAATGTGGTTTGGAGTTTAATTATTGTGCAGGAGTATGTTCTAGCTGCAATGACAGGAAAACATTCTAGAATAGTTATTAAGATTAAGGACCTTGCATCAGAATGTAAATTGACCCATTGCTTCCTTCCTCAGAAGCCTAACTTCAAAAAGAGTCAATTGAACTAAAGAATTACATAGAATTATAAAAATTATGAATTATATAAAGGCAATGTGTTGACTTAAATACAAGATTATTCTCTTATGTGATAATACGGACACTGATAAATTCCTGTTGTTGCATACTGAAGTACTGTGGTTATTAAGGGGAATGTTCTGTTGAGAAAGTCTAAATTCTTGGACTCCCTGCAAGGTAGAAAACCAGTTTGATCTACATGCTGAAGAATTCTCAACTTTTTCAAGATGTGAATTGGAAAGGCTGACTCACTTGTTGGTTTGATATCTTTGATATTGTTGGAGAAAATCCTTCCTGTAAGAAAGAAATGCAACTGGCTTTTTAATGGTAGATAATATCAAAGGCTACCTAGATGTTCCATGGGCACCTCAAATCCAACATATCCACAATCAAATTCACTACTTTTTCCCCCATACCTATTCTTCCTTTTCTTTTCTTGGTAATTGTTACCACCATCCATCTTATTACCTAAGCCAAGCATCTGTAAATCAGTATTTGCCTGTCCCTTGCCTTACTTCTATATCCAGTTGCCATCCAAGTTATGTTGATTTACTTCCTTATCATCTCTCACATATGGTCCTTCTAATGGTCCTGATTGCTTCTATGTTGAGTTAGGCCCTGATCCTCTTACCTTGGACTTCTTACTCTTTACAAAGCAATACATTCATCAGGTGGGCACCAGAATACTCTTTCCAAATGCAAATTCCTTCATGTTACTTTCCTAGTAAAAATCTTTTGGGGGCTCTCTTTTACCCACAGAGGAAATTCTAGTCTTTAGAGTGGCATCCAAAGCTCTCCACAGGCTGGCCTGCCTCTCTCCAGCTTCAAATCTTTGCACCCTCCTAGCCTGTCTCATTCCAACCATGCCTGACTACTCAGGGGTGCTTGTAACCCCCTGTTTTGCTTCATACGTTTCTGCCTTCACTCATACTTAAAATTCCCTCCCACCATTTTGGGGAATACCTAACTATCTTCCCAGATTTAGTTCAAACTTTACCACCTTTGGGTAGCGTTTCCTATTTTCACCACCCACAGACTATTTTTCCCACAGCATTGACTGTTCTTCCTTCTATTGTGGACCCCTTACTACACTACAGCACCCACAAATGGTATTATGCCTATTTGTTTACCTGCTTCCCTAATAGACTGGTGGCTCCTTAAGTCAGGGACCTTGCCTTTTCTTTCCTTTTACTTCTAGCATCTAGGGATGCCTGTACAATTTAGGCACTCAATGAAAATGCTTTGAATGAATGAGTTAATAAGTGAGAAGTGTCAGAGGCCTGATGGAAAGAGTTGGCAGAGGATGCATAGTGTTACAGCTGGTCAAGAGGAAGATACAGGGCAATATCGTGATGCGAGTAGGGGAAAAGATAATTTACTAAGGAGGACTTGGCTTTGTATGGTGGGTGAGGGTGAGAGGCATAGTGAGATGAACTGGCATTAAGCTTCTGACTAGAATTCTGCTATAAGGTTATTTTATTGCTGTAGAAAAGTACAGGTGGTATTTGAGATCAAATGAAGTTTGCTGGATGTGATCCAGTTTGCAAACATTAGCACACACATACCAAATTTTCATAATACTGCATTTGTCTAGTACTTCACAGCATATAAAATTCTTTACGTTTATTATTTTATTTGACCCTTAGACCAGTTATCTCCCTAAGCTTCAGTTCCCTTTTTTTGTAAAATGAAAATCATAGCTATCTCTTAGGATGGTTTACAAGAGGTATCATATGTCTGGCACACAGTTACATACCAAATGGGTTGTTAGATCAGGCATTTGAGGCCCATAATGGTTAAATGACTTGCTCAAGGTCACAAAGGTAAGTTAGTGGCAGATTTAAATATAAATTCCTATGTCCTCTTTTTGTAGTATTCTTTTTACTACACCAGGATGTAATGATGTCTTCTACATTACTTGGTGCATAGCATCTTTAATTCCCCTCAGAGGCTTACCCAAAAGCAGGCTTTGGAATTAGTCTGTCAGAGAGTTTATTGCCAAAATCAAGCAAAATCTAAAACTTGGCTAAAACCAAAATGCAAATACAAATATTTTTATAGCTTGCATTGCCTCCTAGTCTCTCTATTTTACACTTAGGGGTTTTCAGCAAAGAATCTGAGCAGGCTAGCTCCTGCCCTTGTGAGGTTCTGTGGAGAGATGTGCTCTCATTTAAATTAATTTTTTAAATATTGTTTTTGAATCCAGTTTTAGGCCACAGCAAGTGTCCATCTGAGGCCCTGGAATTAAGGTAGCAGAAATCTAGTGGGAACTGGAACAGGAAGAGAGTGAATCTGGGTTGCAGCAGACACTGACGATCACACCCATCTGTGCTTGTGTTCTCTGTAGAGTTCTGTCCAGGAAGAACCTGAAGCCACAAAATATGAACTGGAGATGAAATTATTAAGTGAAACAGTTTCAGCAGGTATTCCTCTAAATTACATTTTTAGAATTTAATTTTATTGGGATTTTTCTCCTTACAAAAGAAATGCAGGAACATTGTAAAAAAAAAAAGAAAACTCAGATGTTGCAGAAGTATAAAGTGAAAATTCTTCCTCATCCCTCTTCTGATATAACCAATGTTAACAACTTTTTAAAATTTGTGCAATCTCTCTCTCTGTCTCTGTTTCTCTCTCTTTTGGTTTTAAATAAAACCATGGGATCATATCATATAGATGTTTTTGTTGAAAATTACTTTTTTTCACCTAACAATATTTGTCATTGTACATACATACATACATAGAACACAATATATATTCTGCTTAAATGAATAATATTCAACAAGATTCTAAGTCAGAGCACATTGGTAACCTTACTTTTTAAAGTATCTGTATGATGTCATCCAATAATGGGACATTATTTAAATCCTTATTAGTAGCCAATAAGGTTATTTCTTTTTTTATTATTATTACAAGCAGTGTTGCATTGAACATTCTCAAGCACATGTACAAGATCAGAAATTTTTCAACACTTCTGTATTCAGTCTTATCCTGGCAAATAGCAACTGGATATAGTTTTAAAATGTCAAAATGATAGTGGTGTCTAATTTGAAAATCTTTTAGTTTGAGATTTATATACATGTTTTCCACTAACTTTATCATTATGCTCTTTCCCAGTTACTTCTAAGGAATATACTTTTTATATATTTCTTAGCATATTTTTTTATAACAGCCTTCTTGTCTACTTTACTTTTTCCAAAGTGTCAGTTTGTGTCAGTGGTCAACTAGGTTTATATCTTTATAATTTTTCTATAATCCTTATGAGATAATTTTCCTGTTAGAAATATGATAATATATTCAATTCGTGAAACTCGGTCAATAATACCAAGGTTTCTACATGGTGATCCCCAAATAATATATATCATTAATAGTCTAAATTGGGACACAGTATTCTTTCTGACTTTCTTTTCAGGTAAATGGACTATTAATTAGATACATTTGAAAATTACTTAAGGTCTGCATTTTATTGAATGTATACAAGGAAAAGGGGGCAATTGCTTAACTGGAATTTTCTCTGGATATTTCCACTTATTTTCAGTGCCTAATCTCTGTGGGTTAAATTCAGTGCCATCTCAGTGTGCTTCCTTCTATGGGAGAGGAAAATTGTAATGATAAATAATAAGTCTAACAGTTCCTGAATTTTTACTATGGGTCTGGCACCAGTTCTAAACTCCTTTCTTGTATTAAATCCAAGCTCCCCCAAATTGTAGAAGATAGATACTACTATTATATGCATTTGTTGAGGAAGGAACTGAGACTAGAGATGTTAATTAGCATATCTTGTATAAGGTCACACAGCTAGTCAAGGGTGGAACCTGTAAGGGTCTGATTTCCTCTTATCTATTACACTCTATTGAAAGAATTTTGGTGAAAGGTGGGAATGATGGTATGTGACATCAGATATCCCCTGATTGTGCACTGAGATTTATGGGATCATAGAATTTCCCTGTAAAATGTTTGAACACAAAGATTATCCAGTCCAGTTTCTTCACTTTCAAACCTCCATTCCTATTTTTCTATAAGCTGGGCCTATTTTTGTTGAAAAAAAAAAAAAATTAGCTTTCATATCATATATGGGCCAAAATTTATTTTTTAAACATTTTTACTTTCTTCTTTCAGATTTTTAGCTCCATAGTGTCCAATTAAAAACTAGTAATTTGTCAGTTATTAAATTTTGTGTTAAACCACTTTTGATCTTTTATAATGAAGGTTAGCAGGATATGCCACCCCAAAATCTGTCACTTTGGCATAAGAATTATTTTGAGCTGAAAACAATTAAAAAGATGCAAGAAAAGGTCCTTACCCTCCTCCTATTTGCCTAAAAACAGGGCATAAACTTTCAAAAGTGTTTTTCCTCCTCTCTCTATGAGGAGGGACAAAGTTTAATTCCCAGAGACAAGTTTAGACCCTATCAGCCTGGAGAGGGTGCCAGAAGAATTTACATAACAGGCTTTATCTCTGCCCTTGGAGGCCTAAAACTGCTTTCCTTTGTCCTGTTATTTCTCCACAAATGTATTATTCTTTGTAGAAGATGCTATATAAGCCAGAGTTCTAAACTACCTCTTTGAGTTACTAATTTTTCCCAGGGTATCTCCCATGTATACATGAGGTATACATGTTAATAAACTTCTGTTCATTTTTCTCTTGTTAATCTATCTTTTATTACAGAAGTCTCAGCCAAGAACTAAGAAGGGTAGTGGGAAAATTATTTTTCCTCCCATACAATAAACCATATTTTTTAAGTTTTTATGTTAATAGTAACACATCCTTATCGTATACAAATTCCTAAAATGTTAGTGTATAAAATATAAATGGGGCCCTCCCCTGCACCCTAACATTATGCATGCCTATTCCCACTTTCAAGCTTAGCTTTGTGAATAGTTTTGAATTAACCACATTTAAAAAATGTTTAGCAGCTAAATAAAAACTTAATTTACCATTATTAGAATATTTTCATTTTCCCACTAAGAAAATACAGAAATGTTATGATCTATTTAGAAACTGAACTAATCTGATGAATTTCAGCGCAGTTGTTGCTGTTAGAGAATGCCCCCGAAAAGCCATATTTCTCTGAAGAAAATGAGGTTGATTTATGCCAATTCACAGCTCTGGGTGGAGTGTACCACTTGGATATTTTGGAGCTTCCTCCACAGTGTAAACCGAGGAAGGGCTGGATGATTGTGGAAGTAAGTTAATTCTTGAATCAAAATTTATGAATAAAATAATTTCTCATGCTTTTACTTCATCTCAAACACTCTAAACATCTAATGAATTTAACCCTATTAAGCAAGCACAAAGGAAACATAATTTTAAACTGTCTTGAATGTATAAATTTGAACCAGATACTAAGGGAAAGGAATCTGCAATAATATGGATTTTAAAACTAGAATTCATACATGTTAAATTAATTGTAAACCTGTAGCACTATGATTATATTGTGCCAATTTGGCCTTAATAATGACAGTCTATTTCAGAGGCTGGCAAGCTTTTCTGTAAAGGACCAGATGGTAAATATTTTCAGCTTTGTGGGCCATACCAGCTCTGTCGCAACTCCTCAGCTCTGCCACTGTAACATTAAAACAGTCATATGTAAATGAACGGGCATCGTTGTGTCCCAGTTAGACTTTATCTACAAAAACTGGTGGTGGGCTGGATTTCTCGGGGACCATAGTTGGTAGACTCTGGTCTAAATCAGTGGTTCCCAGCATGTGGTCCCTTGACCAGAAGCATCAGCATCATTTGGCATCATCTGGGAATTTGCTAGAAACGCAAATTCATGGGCCCCACCTCAGTCCTACTGAATCAAAAACTCTAGAGGTGAGACTCAGCAGTCCGTGTTTTAGCAAAACACATTCCAAACTTTGAGAACCACTGCTCTGGATCTTTGATATACAAAGTGTGGTCTCTGAACCTGAAGCATCAGCATCACCTGGGACCTTGTTAGAAATGCATAATTTGGGGTTTCACCTCATATCTACTTCATCTGCATTTTAACAGGACCCTAAGGTGATTCATATGCACATTAAAGTTTGAGAAGCACTGATCCAGGCAATGCCAATGCTGCTGATATACAGATAGCCCACCTGAGTAGTGAGGATACTGATGGTAGCAGTTGTTCATCATTTTTCAAGGAGTTTCTCACTTCTGTTTCAATAAGCAGTAACACTTGCACTAGCATTGGCTTGGTTTAACTTTTAGTGGCCTACGTCCCAGATACACCCAGTTATGTTGTCATGGCCCCTTCCTCCTTCCTTTCTGCTCTCGTGCCCTTCTTTTCTTTCTCCCTCCTCCCTCCCAACTCCCTCCCATCCCCATCTCTCTGCTCTAACACATCATGTACATAGATTGTCAGGCTCTTCTCACCCACAATCCTATCCATTAAGGATCTTCATGCATTCTTGAATTAGAGAGGTATTTCTCTTCTCAATTTTTATTTTTTTTCCATTATCACCCTTCTGAGGAGTCTTTGTAGACATTTTTTTCCTAACTGCCCCCCGCCAAAATATTAATACCACAGATATACTGTGTATCTGCTTATGTGCTATATGTGTATCTGTATTTTATACCTAAAAGAGTACAGTTGTTTCATGATCCTCCTAAGCTAATTTTTACCCTCTTAGGGATGATATTGCTGTTCCTTTCCCCTTCTCCTCACAAATGAGAATGCAGTTATTAGGGTGAACGTGGGGAAATAATCTGGTCTGTAGCCACTTTGAAGAATCTACTTGAATCAACCTTCCCTACTCAGGGATAATTGAAGGACAGGGAGGAGTCCAAGAAAGACACCCTTTGGTGGAGGTAGGCCTTCAAAACTCTTTATCTATAGGAAGGTCCCACCCTGAACTGGGAATTTCAAGGATTCATCCAAAGAGTTGTTGTTCTTGAATTTTGGCAGGATATCCTGATACCACCACTCCAGGCTCCCAGTTTGAGCCCAAAGTATCCTCCTTCACACCTGTTTTTCTCTCCTGCAACAAAGAGGCCTTCCTCCTTTTTTCCAAGCCCCTTTTAAATAATCTCACACGTCCCCTAGAAATTTTCACCATCCAGTTTTTTCCTCTATTTTGTAACATTTTTAATCTTCCCCCCCTTTCCTAGATCCTTCTCTGCTAAATTCTGATAATGGACAAATCTCCTTTATCCCACAGACATCTGCCCTTGGGTTAATTTACTTTCTTCCCACCCTTTCCCCAGAGCTTTTTTGAGAAATAATTGAAATATAACATTGTATAAGTTTAAGGTATGCAATATGATGATTTTTAATTAATTTCATTCATTTGTTTCTACACTTCTCAAAAGGGTGCTTATACTTCTTTCTGTCTTCCCACACACACACTAACCAAGGTATTAGAACATGGGATTTGGAGTCCTGTAGATCTATTTTTGACTTCTGGCACCTTCTTGAAGTCATTTTGTAATCTTTGGCACATTAATTGATTTCTGTAAGTCCCAGTTATCTTCTCTGTTAAATATATGCCTTGTAGAGTTACTTGGAGGGATAAAATGAATAGTTAAGTCCCAGCCAGCATAGAACCTGGCCCATAGGAGGGTTCTGAATTACATTCAATTGTCGTGATTTTTTTTTCCTCAAATCATTATCTTTAATTTTATTGTGACATTTTGTTAGTCAATCTATAGTTAAATGTGACCAAACTGCAGTGCTTATTTAAAATACCTGTATAGCTTATTCAGCAATATTTACATCTTTAACTGTTACCAGTCAGCTTCTAACTTGGTATTATTTTGGTCATTTTTAAAAGATACTCAACGAAGGATTACAGAAATATACATATCCTCCAGAAACTGCAGAAAACACTGAAACAGAAAACGCTTTCCCACCCATAGAGGTCATGCTTGAGGTTCACGAGAACGTAATCTTTTTTGAGAATCCTGTGGTTGCAAGGTGGGATGCTGAAGGTACAGCAATGCCTTAACCAGCTTTGATAATTATGTAATGAAAAGAGGTACAGTAATATAAATTCTTAAATCAAATTAGGAAATGCAGTGTGTAAACTGAGTTTCTAATCTTACATATTTCTCTGCCAATTCTAGGGTCTTTGTTTTGTTTGCTCTTGATTGAAAAGAATAGGGATTGGAGTTTTTTATAACTATTAGTTGCTGAGGTGTTTATATCTGCCATATTCTCTGAGAAATTTCTTTATGTTTATACAATTACGTTTAAAAAAAGGAAATGAACAAAAATATCAAGATAGTATAGCAAATCAAAAACAAACAAATGAAACGCCTACTCTCTCTTGAAATGGCCAAATAATTCACACTGGGGTGACTAAAATTTGATTATTTTAATGTTAATGATTTATAAGTTGCAAAGCTTATTACAGCCAGGTACTGAGGATGTGGAGTGGGCAAATGGGAAACCTGAGAAAGAGGAAAACTAGCCACTGTATGCCTCTTTATAACTTTTGACTGTTGAATCATGGGAAATTATTGCTTATTCAAAATGTTAAATAAATATCAGTAAAATCAGAAGTACTAACAGAAATACAAGCTAATAATTCACCAGTCATTAACAGATACCTTATTTGGGGTTGGCTGGCTAAACTTAGAAAGGTCTCGGTCTTGTGAATTAATGTATGCACATTTTGGGGCTCTTAGATGAAAGCCGAATAGCTTTGTTTTTAGTGTAGGTGAATTATTCTACATCCATCTGTTTATTTGTGAAAGGGTTTACATACTAGATGATAGGTTTAGAACAGATAACATCACTAAAGCACAGAGCTGTTACTTTATTTAGTTAATGGCGGCAGAGAATTTAGAGAATATTTTGTACTTTAAACTTTTTCATGGTTGCTACAATACTCCATATTTTTGCTTGTATAGACATAGCCACAAGACATTATTCTAGAAATAATTTATATATTAAAAACAGTATATTTTTATCAATACATTAAACCATAAAGTATATCAAAATGAACATTAGGTAATTTTTTTCCTTTCATGTTGCTTTTAGAGGTTTCACTTTTCCTTTCCTTTAATGGTAATGTTCCTAAATATTTATCACATTAAAATTTATTCATAATTAGTATTAGACAAGGTAAATTATCCCACATGGTTCAGGGAAATACGATATGTAAAAATTGACTCTAACTACAGTAATTATACGACAGTAGTCTACAACTCCAGTAATTTTTAAACCATGGGGAAACTTTTTTGTCAGGAAATACTAGAAAGTTGAAGAATTTATTTATAGGCAATACTTAATTTTTACATTTACAAATTAGAATAATTTTGTTAATGTAAAAACAAAAAGAGAAATTATAAAGAACTTAGTTTTCCAATATAATTGTATTTATTATATTGAATTTAAGACTCAAAAACAGTCAATGAAACCCTCCATGTGAGAAGAGGAGAAAGCCAAGTGGGAATGAAGAGGGAGTTCTAGAAAGATAATGATTCATTCATTTGTTCCATAAATATGCTAAACAATAAGAAAGATAGAGATAAATGAGACATAGTTCCTTCTTCCAGGAGTTTTCAAAGTTGTTGGAGAGGCAGAGAGGGAAAAAAATCATAATACAATGTAGTAAGGTGCTATATAATAGACAAAAGTGCTAAGGAGCAGAACAGTGGCTGGGTCCCATCTGCAGAGTTACGGAAGGCTTCTCCTAGGGTGGAATATTGAACAGGTCCTTAAGAGACTAAGATAACATTCACATGTAAGTCTTGTGTGGACATATGTCTTCATTCCTCTTGGGTATATCCCTAGGAGTGGAATTGCTGGGTTGAATGGTAAATTGATGCTTAACTATTTAAGAAACTGCCAAATTGTTTTTCAAAGTAGCTGTACCAGCAAGATACGAGATTTCCCATTTCTCCACATCCTTGCCAACATTTGTTATTATCTGTTTTTTGTGATTATAGCCACTCTAGTGGGTGTGAAATTGTAGTTTGTGGTTTTAATTTGTATTTCCCTAATGACTGGTAATGTTGAGCACCTTTTTTAATGTATTTACTATACTTTTGTGTATCTTCTTTGATGAAATGTTTATTCAAATCTTTTGCCCATTTTTAAGTTGGGTTGTGTTATATTATTGAGTTGTAAGAGAGACACAAAATACCACCTATTATATGATTGTATTTAATGAAAAGTCCAAAAAAGGCAAATCTTTAGAGACAGGAAGTATATTAATAGTTGCTTGGGGCTGGTGAGGGGAATGGGAATTAACTATAAACGGACATAAGAGATCTTATTTGGAGGATAATAATGTTCTAAAACTGGATGGCGATGATGGTCGCACAGCTCGATAAATTTACTAAAAATAATTGCATACTCAAGACAGGTGAATTTTAAAGTTGTTTAAAAAGAAAGATAAAGAGAGTTTCTCTAAGAGATAAAGGAAGAGTCCTCTAGGGAGAAAGAACGGCATGTGCAGAGGCTCACAGGTATATGATGTTGTTGCAGAAGAAGAAAAAGTGTGGCTGGAAAGAGGTCTGAGAAGTGGCAAAGGAGGAAGCGGGAAATCAGAATCAGAGCTTCATTCTAAAGGTCTCACAACTGTGCTGAGGAGTTTGGACTTGATCCTGTAGACAGGAAGAAACTCCCAGCAAAGCTGGCTTTTTGTGGAGATTCTATTCTAAATGTGAAAAATCAATTTATACATATTGCAGTTATGGGAGTGGTTTCGTTCTTATTTTTGCAGAGGAAAAAAATGGAACTAATGTCACATTCTTCCTAATTATGAAGGTAAACACTGGAAAACTGACGGCATCAGCAATGTATCTTACAAATCAGAAGACAGACTTATAACATTCAGCCTGGAAACTTTTGGCCCTGTTACCTTGATTCAAGATGCTCATGTTAATATGCCATACCAGTCATGGGAGCTAAGACCACTTGATGTGAATAAAGTACTTCTGACTGTGACTACAGTATTTACGGAGATTCAAATACAAATTAAGGTAAACTGCTGTTACAGCAAGTTGTGTCAAAGAGCTAAATCTCTATGATGACTGTTAAGTGTGTCAAAGCAGTCAATCACTGCTGATTTACATACTGAAATGTCTTTTATAAATCTATTTACAATATACCTTGAACTATAATTTCTAAATGAAATATAAATTAAATAAATAGGAAATAGCATGTAATAAGTAAAGTACAAATTTGTACGCTAAAGTTACTAGGAATAGAACAATTGGTGAAGCTATAAGCCTGGTTGCAGTATGACTTTCAGAGTTTTTGATCCACTCTAAAGAGGCTTCCTGGGGCTTCCCTGGTGGCACAGTGGTTGAGAGCCCGCCTGCCGATGCAGGGGACGCGGGTTCGTGCCCAGGTCCACGAAGATCCCACATGCTGCGGAGCGGCTGGGCCCGTGAGCCATGGCTCCGGAGCCTGTGCTCCACAACGGTGAGGGCCCGCATACCGGGGGGAGGCTTCCTGATCTTATCACCTGGCCATTTGAAATCCCTTTTGAGTGCCTCCATTGCTCATCACTCAGAATATTACAGAGTCTGAAATTTAGAGACACAAAAAGTAGATTTAGTGGTTGCCTGAGGCTGAGGGTGGGAATGAAGATTAACTGTCAAAGGACATAAGGGATTTTATTGGAGGGATGGAAATGCTGTAAAACTGATTTATGGTGATAGTTGTACCACTCAGCAAAGTTGCCCAAAAAATCACTGGACTGTGCACTTGGGTGAATTTTATGATATGTTAAGATATACCTCATGAAAGTTGTTTTAAAAAAGAGAGAGAGGGGGCTTCCCTGGTGGCGCAGTGGTTGAGAATCCGCCTGCCGATGCAGGAGACACGGGTTCGTGCCCTGGTCCGGGAAGATCCCACATGCCGCGGAGCAACTAAGCCCGTGAGCCATGGCCGCTGAGCCTGTGCGTCCGGAGCCTGTGCTCCGCAACGGGAGAGGCCACAACAGTGAGAGGCCCGCATACCGCAAAAAAAAAAAAAAAAAAAAGAGAGAGAAAAAAAAGAAAGATAACCTGAAATTCCTTATGACTGTGGCAGGAAGGCTAGAATATCTTCAAATTTGGCTTTTAAAGTCAGATGAGAGATGTGAACTCTGTACACCTTCAAATTGCCACTTTGCAGACATTTTTTTCTTTTTAATAACTTTATTTATTTATTTATTTACCGTGGCCTTGCTGGGTCTTCATTGAGGCAGTCTCAGTAGTTGTGGCGCACAGGCTCTCTAGTTGCAGCACGTGGGCTCTAGAGCATGAGGGCTCAGTAGTTGCAGCATGTGGGATCTTAGTTCCCTGACCAGGGATTGAACCCGGGACCCCTGCATCAGGAGCATGAAGTCTTAACCACTGGACCACCAGGGAAGTCCCGCCACTTTGCAAACTTTAAAACTGGATAATAATTTTGCATTATTATGTTAAAATTTTATTATATATGTATAAAAAAATTATGATCCTTAAAAGTTGCACCATGATTGCTGTCAAATAGCTATTACATATCAATATGAACACATGCAGTATTCTTAGATCATAATTTATAAAGTAGGAGACCTGAGAGATCCTTCAGTCCAGTCCCTGGATTGCTCAGATGAGCCCAAGAGGAGTTGATAAACTGCTTAAGGTAACATGGAGACTTTGAGGTGGAGCTTTTGGATCAGGCCTAAAACATATCTGTCCTGCATTCTTTTTAATATAGGATTTTTTAATAGTATAAAGAACCTAACAGCTGGACCTAGAATGATAATGAGGTAATAGTTTTGTTAACTTGTATAAACGCTTCTTTTTTCTCATTGAAACTAGGAAAACCTCTGCATGTTAGCGTCAATCAAACTAAATAACAAAAAGCATTCCTCTATTTTGGAAGAAAAGTGGATGACTCCTGTTTCTTTCATTATTGCTTTGAAAGAAGCTGGACTGAATATCTTCCCTACTGGACACTCTCACTTTTATGTTGTTATAAACTATAAGGTAAGTATGAATCTTTCCAAATTTAATGTGCTGGACATTTAGAATGTTAGCAAGTATTACATTTTATATAAATCTTAAGGTACACCAATGGTTTTCTATATTCACTTATAAAAGATTATAGTTAGAAAGGAAGGAATAAATAGCATGACCAGAAATCCAGGGTTCTCTCAAATTTAATAATCTGTTGTATGATCTTCATAATGACACATGGTGCATAACCACAGCTGGTCAGTTTAGTGCAAAGGTAGTCTGAGCAACTTCCCATTTCGTATGCTTTCTTTCCTTTCTCCTTCCAGACTGGATACACGTAAGATTTCTTAAAAGAGTAAATGACTCGGCAGTTTCCCAAATATGATAAGTCAGGCAAAATTAGACATACAAGAACCACCAAACCCACTTCCTTCTATTTCTCAACAGAGCCTCCCTGTCTGTGTACAGCTTCATATGACGCATAAGTTTAGTTAAATGAGATCCTTCCATGTTAAACTGCGAGCTCCTTTTGGGGGGTGGCCGTTTCTTAATCAACTTTGATTCTTCTAGCACCAAGCCTATTCCTAGAATACAGGAGATGTTTAGCAAATATTTGTGATGCATGAATGAAGAGAAAGTGGCTTCTAATCATGAAAGGTGTTTTGGGCAGAAGAGTTCTATACTCAAGAACAAGTTTATAATATTCCAGAAAATGGCAATATAGGTAGACACAACATTTGAAAATAATCCTGTCAATAAGAGTGTATACATATATGCGTAGGGAAAAAAACCAACCTTAGTTTTAGTAACTCAAATTGCCAGTTACTCCACAAATGCTGAATGTCATATACTAGTCATCTTTTCAGACTATTATACTCAAGACATTTTTTTTTTTTTCTGAACACCTATATTCTAGACATTGTTTTAGATGCTTAGGAAACAGTGAATAAAACACAGGTCCCTGCCCTTGTGGAGCTTACATTCTAGTAGAGGGAGGCAAAAATAAACAACAAACATAATACACAAAATTATCTTATATGTCAAAAGGTGCTAAGTGGTATGGAAAAAGGAAAGGTACAATACCAAATAGGGTGTAGGGGAAGAGGGGTTCAATGAGCGACGCTTCAAGGTGGGGAATTTAGCCAAGTTGATATCTCTGGAAGGATATCAGCTTCCAGGTGGAGAGAAGACCTGGGGAGAGAGCCCAGAGGGCGTGGCCCGATGTGTTTGAGGATAGGAGGAACAGCAAGGAGGGCCGGGGTGCCGAGAGAGCAAAGGGAGAAGAACAGGGGATAAGGGCAGAGAGATAATGGGGTGTACGGGGGATGTCAGACCACAGAGGCCCTTGTGGAGCATTGTTAGGACTTTGGATTCTACTCTGAAAAGGGAAGCCATTGCCCCATTTCGAGAAAGAAGTCATGTAATCTTACATTTTATTTCATTTGTTTAATATTTGAATTTTATTTTATTTTTAATAGTTTTTTAAAATTTTTATTGGATTGTAGTTGATTTACAATGTTGTGTTAGTTTCTGCTCTACAGCAAAGTGAGTCAGTTATACATATATACATATATTCACTCTTTTTTTTTTTTTTTTTTTTTTTTTTTTGTGGTACGCGGGCTTCTCACTGTTGTGGCCTCTCCCGTCGCGGAGCACAGGCTCCGGACGCACAGGCTCCGCGGCCATGGCTCACGGGCCCAGCCGCTCCGCGGCACGTGGGATCTTCCCGGACCGGGGCACGAACCCGTGTCCCCTGCATCGGCAGGCGGATTCTCAACCACTGCGCCACCAGGGAAGCCCTTCACTCTTTTTTAGATTCTTTTCCCATATAGGCCATTACAGAGTATTGAGTAGAGTTCCCTGTGCTGTATAGTAAGTAGGTCCTTATTAGTTATCTATTTTATATATAGTAGTATGTATATGTCAATCCCAATCTCCCAATTTACCCCTCCCCCACTTTTCCTCCCTTGTTAACCATAATTTTGTTTTCTACATCTGTGACTCTATTTCTGTTTTGTAAGTAAGTTCATTTGTACCATTTTTTAAGATTCCACTTATAAGTGATATCATATGATATTTGTCTTCTCTGTCTGATTAACTTCACATGACTTACATTTAAATGGATCAGTGTTGAGACCAGACCAGACTGTAGGAGGCCAAGGATGGAAGGGAGACTAGAGAGGCTCTATGATCAACTCTATTTGTATATTGACAGCTTCCTTTGGTAGAAGTGAAAGCTTATCGACAAATGGCCCTGCTAAGTTCTGCTTTTGCGTTTGGTTGGAGCAAGTGGAATACAGTATGTGATTCTGGAAAAGTTGTATTTCAGGTATAGTATGCAAAAACCCCATTAAACTATTTTGTGCTCCAAAAGAAGATACTCAAAAGCTAAATCAATGTAGACCATGGTTTCTCCTTTTAAAAAGGTGAAAAAGATTAACATTCAAAATGGAGTTTTACAACTTCATTTTCTTTAATTTTGTCAAAAATATAAAACCAAACCATGTAAAGGTTATACTTTCATTGTCCATTATGGTATCAAATGCTCTTGATTTCAGGCTTAGAGACCTTATCTCTCTTTACATCAACTGAAGAACAAATCTCAGTCTTTCACGTGAATATATCTGTGAGTCACAGACTTTCTCCTCTGAGAGGGTTAGGGCTCCAGTTTAACTTTCTGGCACATTTCCTACTGCCTGATAAAGAATGTATCATCAAATTCTACAAGATGACTGATGAATATTTTAGCATAAATGAGCCACCATATTTATTTATCTTGTTTATTGTGTGTTTCTCCTATTACAATATAAGCTCCTTGAAGACAAGGTTTTTATTGTTGCAGTTGTTAGTTACTTATTAATACGTTTAGTTATTTTTTCTTTGTTGTTGTTATATCCCCAGCACCTAGAACAGTACCTGACACTTGAAACCATTCAATAAATATTTTTTAAGGAATTAATACATTTTGATAAGTTCCATAAACACCAAGATATAAACAGTTTCATGCTTTAAAAAAAATGGGACATTAAGACTGTTTCTTTTTATCTTAGCAATTCAGGGAACTCCAGTGAGCCCTTCAAATAAAATACTCTACTGTCAAAATACCCAATAAAAGAGGAACTATTAACATATTTTTCTGTCGTTTTCTTTAGGTGAGGGAACACCTTCCTAAAGAAGAACCCATTCAAAATCCTAATTGGACCCTTTTAATGTTTAGTGGTGATAGGGCACAAAGTCTCAAAATCAATGAATCCAGTGATGCATTCTCTGAAGCCCTTAAAGAAGAAACTGAGTTTCACTCTACTTTATATCACATGGTTAAGGATTTTGCTTCTAAAGAAGCAATGAAGAAAGTTAGGTGTTCCAGCTGCCAGTTTGTTGACTCTGTATGCCACATGCTACTTTCAGCTAGATTACTCAGCTATTCTTAATCCCCACTGATGAATTTTATTCAGTATGAAGAATGAAGCAACTTGGAGAAAAATCCGGTATTTCTACAATAAAGTATAATGAGTGAATATATGCCAAATAGGCTGTTAAAATGATCTAATCAGCATTTTATACTCAATTTTTATTTTTTAAGAATTAGGGTTTTTTTCCTTATGCATACGTGACCTACTGAGACTTCCAACGTTCACTGTATGAAAATTTGAATGGTTCTTTATTTCAATAAATTTTAACAAACAACAATATCTCCTCCTCAAAAAGCTCATTAAAAAATCATATGGGTGGGCTTCCTCCCCACTGTATTTTAGTTAGGAAGGTAATCACAAAAAGAGGGAATATAAAATATCTTACAGTCATTCTGAGAACCTCTGGTTCCATGCTATAATTTCCCAGCTAAAAGTTACTAATTTACAAAGTTCAGATACTGAAACTTTAAAAATCAAGATTAGCATTACCACATTAGGATGTGCTCCGGTCACACTGGCGGTGGCCCATTGTGTTGGAGGCTGGTAAATGGCCACAAGATATGTTCTAGAGACATCCAGGAGTCCCCATCCTGTGTGGGAGCAGCATCCACAGACTTCTGGAAAAATCGGCCTGTGAAGAAGCTCATCAATGCCGCAAATAGTACAATGAACGCGACAGAAAGCCAGAGTGCCTTATTGGCCTCTCTGATGGAAGTCTTGAGATTTGTTGCCCAGGAAGCTACTGTGTTATAACTACAAGGAAAACACAAAATCAGCATGTGGTAATCACAATAATCTGTTACTAGAAACACTCCTTTTGTCAACAGTAATCAAGTCATGCATCTGCCCTGCATAATTCCACCAACACCTCCTCATCATAAGCTACACAGCATGATCTAGCCTCTTGGCTTTGGCCACAGTCTGCTCCCCACAACGCTTATAATTTTTAGAATTCAAGAAATGATGTGCTAAGGTAAGAATCTGAAAATTATGTGATTTAGGCATTACTTAACTCCTAACAAGTACATTTGAGTATTAAGTTCATTTCTTCAATCAGGTAAGGCAATTTATATTCCTGGGGTAGAAGAAATAATGTTATTCATTGGGTAGAGCAGGATACACGTACTTATAAACATGTCACTTATTTCTCACCATACCCTGGACTTTTGCTGTACTAAAATGCTAAAATTCCTTTTAGAAACACCCACTGAAAAAGCTTATTACAGCATCATATAAGTCTTTGAAAATAGTTAACTGTGTTTTACATGTGCTAATTCATTTACTCATGACAGCAAAGCAATGACATAGGTACTATTATCATCTCCATTTTATAGATGAAGAAATCAGTGCTCAAATATGGATGAACTTGCCCAGGTCACACAGCTAGTCAGAGAGCTAATTCAAGCCTGGGGCCATCTGGTTCCAAGGCCAAGTTCTTAACACTGTGAACTCACCTGCCTCTTGTAGTTCATAGGTTCAGGGATTGTTATACACCATATGGAGTTTGTTATTCATCTTAAATTTAACATTTTGAAAGGTCTTTTAGTAAAGTAATTTGATTAAGATCAATACTGCTAACCCTGCCTTACCTTTCCCTATTCCACCAAAATGGTATCATTTAGCAAGTAGACAACTTACATTGAAAAGACATCCCATTTTGATGGATTATTTTTCTTTTCAGAAAGACTTGGCTTTCTTGTCCTTTCTACTGTTTCTTCTTCAGGTGGTTCTGAGTCATCTTTAGTTCTGTAAATAAATATTGTTTTTAAATATTAAACTATGGATAATGTGCTATTATTATTTATAAGATACTGCTAAATTTTCCTGTATTACTAAGGATGCTCGCAGATATTCATTTTGCTTTAGAAAGATTTGATAAATAGCTAATTCTAAAAGTCAAATCACCAACTTTCTATTTTTAACCATTTATAGGAATTTAATTTTTTAAAGTAACTTTCTGTATTTAGAAAAATAGCAAATGTTTGTTGTAGAAAGTTGGGATGCTAGTCAAAGAACAAATAAAAAGGGAAGATTTACAAAGAACATGTGTAAGTTAGTCAATTCTCACCACTCATCATTAACCAGTGCTGTTACTGTGATTTTCCTTCTCAGCATGTGTGTGCATGTGTGTGTCTGTGTGTGTATTAGTAACTACACTTTAAAAAGCAAATGTGGATGCTATATTTCTCCCCTGTGTATTTTTCATTCAACGTATCATAAAATTTTTCTCATTAAGTTTTCTTTTACCAAATTTTTTGTAATATTCTATATTAACAATTGATTTTACTTTTTTCTGTAGGTTTTTTGAGCATTGCTAAAGTGGAATAACATCAAAGTGTCATTTCTTCCTTCTCTAAAAAATCTTAATACTTTAAAACATGTTTATGCAGATATGTTTGGTATAAAACTACCTAAAATAAACTATTAGTTGTCAGTGAGCTGGCAAGTAGCAAATGGGCTGACTGTATTTAAATAAAATCATATTATCTAAAGAGGGGTCCTTTACCTGAACAAAACTTGTCTCATTGTTCATGTTCCATGTTTTATGTTCACTGATGAGTCCCTAGTTGGATTTGAATTTTGAAATCCCAAACTTACAATCCCCTCACAATTGCCAAAGGGATTTGTGTCTCAAAGTTTTTGTTTTTGTTTTTCAGTCAAACACCTATAGGGAATGCATGTGATAGATTTTAGTTTGGTTTTTAAAGGCAACAAAGCCCAAAAGCCAGAATTCTTGTAGGATTCTCAAGGATTCAGTCTTTCGTTTGCGAAAACTTCTCAGTAGAAATCATACCATACTGACAAAAATTTAAAAATAGATTATATTTTCAAGGAAACTCTTGATTTTTTTTTAACCCAGATCAGAAAATATCCATTATGTTAACTCTAAATCTAAAGAGTTCAATACATGCAATTAGACTCCCAGGATTATTTAAGGAAAAAAATAAAGGCTTTGAGGGTAGGAACTATGTCTTTTTCATCTTTATATCTCTTAAGCTTGAGTGTAGTGTGTCTCACATAAAAGGCACACAATGAACATGTTATAAAATCAACATAAAATCATTTCATTAAGATCTCTTAAGATCTCTACAGATGAGGAAACTGAGACCAAATAAGGTTAAGCAATTTGTCCAATGTCACCCAAGGAATTAGAGGCAGCATTTCTTCTTGTCCCTCCCTCTTGCCCTCTACCTTTCATTATAGAAGTATATTTTATTTGTTTAACTTGCTAGATATAGAGATAGCAATGTAGAGTTTTATGTTTCCCCTAATCATTTACTTAAAGGGAAGACATGTATATATAATGCACATATATTACATATTATATTATATGTTGTAAATAATTCATCTAAGTAGATGAAAATTTTATTTCTGTGGCTCTTTACTGACCTTTCCCCCTGATGACAAGACACCTATACAGGAAAAAAATTCTCTTCACATATCTGGCAAATTCCAGGTTCTTTTCTAACTTAAGAAAGACCTCAAACCTTGAAGTACTGAGTGCTATGAGAGTGAATGTATTATTAGCAAGTAACATTTATATAGTACTTCATAGTTCACAAAAGTCTTAAACAATGAATGATCTTTTTGATGATGCAGCATTGACCTCATCTCCACAGAATAAAAGTGATCCCCACTATTTATGCCCGGCACATCAGTTTAATAAACACATCAAGCTTCACCTACTTTAGTTCACATTTTTCTTCTTCAGCATCTGCCCAGGAATAGGTGCTAATAAATCGATGTAATGAGGGACGGTGTTCACTCTGCTTTAACCCCAAAATACGCCTAAATAAAGATGATTATAGCCACTTGTCAAATCAAATACTTCTGTAGCCATTCCCAATTTATTTCCCACTACCTAAATCAATACAAAAACGATACATTCTTATTTTTTCCTTGGCATATTCATGTAATGCTTATTTCGTAAGAAATAATATCATGAACATATGCCAATTTTTATAATTATTCTGCATATACTCCATACAAATCAAATGTTACTATATCACTTATTTCAAACATTTAATTTAGCCCAGTTATAAAACAGTAAGGTTCCCAAAGAGCCACCATAAAATTACACTTACCAACTGCTTGACCTCCTACTGAATCGGTCATTATTTTCCATCCCAGCCACCTTTAAAGTTCAGATGTCAAGGAAATAATAAAATATGAATTTAGTGAAGTAAATTTGTATTTCTGTCATATGAAAATAAATTTGCTTTTGACTGAGAACACTTAGGGATTTGCTTACCATTCCTGCATTTCCAATATTTCTGGGCAAAGAGGCAATGGTCACTCTTCGAAGAGAAGGTGGCTACCCAAAGGGGGAAAATACACACTTAGAAAATTCTCAATGTTTTATCCTTGTGTGAAACACTGATGGGTATTCTTGAATGTACACATCCATGTACTTGACCACTGATGAGTTAAACAGGAGACATATTTTCAAGGATTTTGTTATGGCCAAATTGCCTTCCAGAAATATTCTGCCAATTTATATTCTACCTTCTCCAACAATGGATAATTTTTGCCAATCAAGTAAGGAATATAAGCCTTTCTGTTTAGATTTCCAGTAACACTGAACATTGTTCTTCTATGCCAAATAACCCTGTATGTATCTGCTCTGAGAACCATCTGTTTATGATTTTTGCCTATATTAATTTTGTTAATGATATTTCTTGGCAGAATTTTTTTATTTTTAATGTAGCCAAATCTTTTCATCTCTTCCTCTTTTTTTTTTTTTTGTTATCTTTGGTTTTGTTTGGGGTTTTTTTGGCCACATCGTGTGGCATGCAGGATCTTAGTTCTCTGACCAGGGATCAAACCCGTGCCACCTACAATGGAAGCGTGGAATCTTAAACACTGGACCACCAGGGAAATCCCTCATCTCTTCCCCTCTTTTGCTACCATTTTTTTATGCTTGGAAAGGTTTTCCCCAACTCAAAGAGGAGATAAATATGCACCTATTTTAGGGATTTTTTTTCATGGTTTCATTTTTTCCATTTAATACATTTAAGGATGAGTATGACATTATAATGAATGGATGTGTTTATAACTCAGCCTTGAGATTTGTACAGGAGAATGTTATATTTTGTGGCTCTTCACATTTAAATAAGTAGAACTTCAGGAAATAAACTGAAGAAGTTTTATGTGAATTCTTAAGCCACCATTCCTAATTTAATTTTATAAGTTAGTTGAACATCAAAAATATCAAATTGTGGTCCAAAAACGTGGGTTCTAATCATGATTCTATCACTACAGGATCATAACTAATCACTTAACTTCTGTGAAAGTTAATTCCCTCATCTGTGAAAAAGATTTGGATGGAATGATTTTAAAGTCCCTTGCTCAGAAATTCAGTGAAATCTTGATTTTCAAACTGACAAAAACTGCTGGTTGACTTTCAATATCCCGTTTTCCCCTTCTACTTAGTAACAAACCCCACTAATTTTTAGTTAGGCATACAGCCTCCAGAATAAAAGCTGTTTTCATCTTATTTCCAACAAAGAATGAAAAGGGAAATGTTATCTGGGACTTCTAGGAAGTGTCTTCAGAGGTAGAGAGAACACCTGTTCTCACTTCTTTCTTTTTTCTTGGAGCATGACTCAACATAATGACCAGGACTTGGTACCCAGAAATGACAAAGCTGTCTTAGTCTATGAGATGGAAGCAAAGCGCTGAGGTTGATGACTCGGCAAGAGACACAGGGACTGGGATTTTGTGAAACTGCTCTGCCGTTGTTGGACTGCTTATTCCCAACTTTGGTTTCACATGAGAAATCATTATACTGGCTTTCCTCTCGCTGCCAGGCAAACTTAATTGATATACAAATATTGCAAGTATAAAAGCGTACATATATAAACATAAACACGTATATATACATAACACATATATACGAATTAAAATCACTGTTGTTTTATGATTTACATTTAAAGCCATGTTGCTTCAAGTAATATTTTAAAACCATCTCAGCTATAACATTTGATAGACATTTGTTACCTTAGAGTTTAGAGAAGCTGAACGTTTTTTAATTTGGCAGTCACCTGAAAGGGAAAACACATTCGTGTATTTTTGGAATTACATGTGCAATTTAACACAATGGTCTTAATTCTTTACAAAGAAAAGCAATGGTTAGAAAATAATTATTGAAGACCCTAGAGACTACTGAGCAATATAAATACCTGGTTATCATTTACTTGGTGATTCATAACATTAGTAATCTGAACCAATGGAATACAGTCCTCTATGTCACTGCCAATGTCCAAAATGCCTGCCTAGCACAGAGGGGGCACTAAATGAATGTCTGCTGAATCAATGAGTCCAAAATTACAGATCAAAAGATCATCAAATGTTATTACTTTTCAAGAAGAAGGAACAGATCATTAAAATGAAAATTCTGCCTATAAACATTCATACTATTTAAAATAAAACTATAAGATTTATATAAGCCTTCTGTTAAGATATTCTCCATGGTCTCAGATGTCTCCCTATTTTCCAATCTATTGATCAGCTTACTCTGTCACAGTCCTTCCTTGTTCGAGGGATACAAAACCATTGTTGATAAGAGTGGTTCATTTATGCTATTGTGCCTTGCTTTATGTGTGGAGAAAAAGCCAATTCTAACATAAGTAAGACAACACTGGGGTCAACTCAATGAGTTGGATTAGTTATATTCTCTCATGTCATCATTTTAATGAAATCTTGGTGTCTACCATAAAATCCGTCTTGTCTCCTAATTTGTTTTCTAACTGACATCTTACTCTGGGCTATATAAATAACAGGAATGAGTTATTTCTTATATACTATATATCATATCCTTCTAATATAATCTTAACATAAGAGTCATACTAAAAACATTATGTAATAAGAATTAGTAAGAGAGAGAATGAAAAAGAAGAAAGTTAAAAAACATAACTGATACAATTATCTTAAACTTTTATTACCTTCATCTTCAAGAGGGTTAAAAGTCCTTTCATTTTGCAAAAGAACCTGTTTTAGTTCTTCTAACTCAGCGTGTTCTTTGGCATACATTCTTTTCAGATTTTCTACATGCTGAATCATCACTTCGACGGCTTTACTAACCCGGCTTTCCTAAGCAGGAAAAAAAAAAAGAAATTTACATTGAAAATACTATTCTTGATACCCAGTTAAAAGACAGTGAATTTGACACATGCACTTATCTTCACTCCATCCTTAAATTCTACAAAAATGACAAGGGATTTTTTTAAGGCATGAGTAGACAAGGGTAAATAGAATGGAAGAGGATATAACAAATTTTTGAACACCTGCCAAGTAGAAGGACCAGTGGTAAATGACTAAGACCTGAAAAGCTGAACCCTAAAAAAAGCAGTAAGAAAAGCCTAGAAGCCCCCTGGGTTATACCACAGAAAGCTGCAAATGCTCAGGAATTAGTGGTGCCTTTGGAATTAAGCTTGAAGATAGAACAGAAGAAATGGTTGAAAATCTGTGTAAAAAGTGATTCGATCCACAGATCCTCTCCCTTACTCAGGTCAGCTGAGCCCCTCTACCACTTTGCTGAAAGACTACAAAAGCTGGCTATCTAGAGAGAGTTAACCAGAGTGTCTGTGGATTGAGCAGTAACAAATAGTTGATGGTGAGTGGATCATACAGAAAAGAATAGATTTAAGCAAAAGTCTCTCTCTCTCTCTCTCTCTCTCTCTATATATATATATATATATAGAATCTAGAGATATGGAGCCTTATTCTTCCAACTATCAAACACCTGTAGCCAAGCTTATACTCTCAAAGACTGGCAGTTGGAAGACTTTTCTCTGAGGAATCTAACATTGCAAGATGACAGTCTTAAAACTACCAACGTTAAGAGTATCCCAGTGACACAACCTAGCTTGTGTGAAGCTCAGAGCCAACAAGAAACTTCCCCACCCAACATATACAGAGCTCCCAGTCAGCTGTATAGTGGATCATCACTAGTCAGAGGAAAGCCTCTAGCCTGAGAAAAGAAAATCAAAACAAAAAAAAAACACTAAAATTTCAATTAAGCTATCAATATCTTCAGAAAAGTAAGAATAAGTATTGCATCTATGAAATAAGAACAAGATATTAAAAAGCAACATTCTGAGAATTTTAAAAGTCTGGAAATTAAAAATATGATAAAAAAATACATAAGAGTTTCAAGATAAGGTTAAGGATATTTCTCTGAAACTAGAGCAAAAAGACAAAAATGTAGAAAACAGACAAGAAAGGACCAGTTCAGGAGAAACGAATTCAAGAAGTATAGAAAATGTAGAAAAATTCCATCAAATGTAGAAAAGGAAACAGTTCAAGAAAATCTCTGAACTCAAGAAATAACTTTCCAGCTTAGGACCTAAAACAGTGGTTGAAAATAAACCCATGCCAAGGAAGGACAGCAGGGGTAAGAGGATATCCTAAAAGCTTCTGGAAAGTAAAAAGGGGTTATAAACAAAAGTTCAAGGGTCAGAATGGCATCAAAGTTTGACAGCAACCCCAGAAGCTAAGAAGAAGATGAAAAATTATGAAGGAAATGATTTCTAACCTAGAATCCTTCACCCAGCTACCGTAAAGACATAAAGAATAAAGCCATTTTCAGTTATATAACATTTTTAAAAGTTTACCTCCCAGGCATTCTTTCCCTCAGAAAAACGCGTGAGATGTTCCACCAAAATAAAAAAGTAAACCAGCAAAGAAGGAGGTATGGGATTCAGGAAATGGGATTCAACTCAAGAAAGAAGTGAAAGAAATCTTCATTTAAGAATTCCTAAGACTTTTGTGGTGAGCCTGAAAAACAGTCAGTTGAGATTGACAAGTCAAAAATCTCTGGAAACAACATCTCAATGAAGAAATTGACAGAATACCTGATGAGTCAATGTATTGTGAGATCTAGACTCCCTGGGAGAGGCTGAGAATATATTAGAGATAAGTAAATAGAAAACTAAGCATAACAATCATGGCAAAGGAAAATGATTAACTCCACAAAGAACATGAATTGTGCAAAGAAGGAAAAGACATCATAACAGACTACTGTCTCTGCTATGAATAGATACATGGGCGTAATTATGTTTACAGATAATATAGATCTAATATTATTCATTCACTTTTTTTAATTAAAAATTTTTTATTATGATAATTTCAACAGACACAAAAAGTAGAAAATAAGCCCACACATATCTATTAACCAGTTTCAAGAACCACCAACATTTTGCTATATGAGTTTCATCTCAAGTTTTGAATGCTATTTCTTTTTAAGTACAGGTGATGGACATCATGTTGTTTTACTCATAAACATTTCAGTAAGTATCTAAAATAGGAGTGTATTGTCTTAAATAACCACAATGCCATGATCACGTCTAACAACATTAACAGAAACATCATCTAATCCATATTCAAATTTCCCCTTGTCTCAAAAACATCTATTTACAGTTTTGCTTGAATTGGAACCTGACAAAATACATTCATTGTATTTTTCCTTTTTTTTATATTGATGTGTAATTCACAATATAAAATTTACTATTTTAAAGTGAACAATTCAGTGACATTTAGTACATTCACAATGTTGTGCAACTACCATTTCTATCTAGTTCTAAAACATTTTTATCACCCCAAAGTAAAACCCCATACCCACTAAGCAATTATTCCCCACTCACCTCTCCCCACCAAAACCTAGCAAACACCAATCTTCTACCTTTCTCTAAAGATGTACCCATGCTAGATACCATATATGAATAGAATTATACAATATGTGACCTTTGTGTCTAGCACCTAAAGTTTGCATAAATTTTTCCAGATTCATCTACATTGTAGCATGTATCAACACTTCATTCCTTTTAATGGCTAAATAATATATTAACAATACGATAATAATATTGTAATTTCCCCACATCCTTGTCAACACTAGTTATTTTCCTTCTTCTTTTTTTTCTATTATTATAGCTATCCTAGTGGGTGTGAAGTGGTATATCATTATGGTTTTGATTTTCATTTCCCTAATAATTAAGCATCTTTTCATGTGCTTATTGGCCATTTGTATATCTACTTTAGGGAAATGCCTATTCACATCTTATTTGCATTTTTTTAATTGGGTTGTTTCTCTTTCTGTCAAGCTGCAAGCATTCTTTATATATTCTGGATACTAGACCCTTATCAGATATATGATCTTCAAATATTTTCTTCCATTCTGTAGATTATCTTTTCACTTTCTTGATAATGTCCTTTGATACACAAAAGTTTTTAATTTTGACGAAGTCCAATTTATTCTTTTGCCATTGCTTTTGCTTTTGGTGTCATATAATCCCTCATTTAACAAAAACTTTTTGAGTATTTGCTATGCACATTTTAGGCATTGAGGAGACAAGCAGTGAGCCATACAGACACATATTCCTGCCTTCAAGGAGCTTATATTCTAGTGGGAGGAGATAGACAACAAATAAGACATCAGTAAAACATAATAGTATGACGCTAAAATGTGATCAGCATTATGCAAAAAGACAGGGAAAGGGAGGATGAGAAGCTCTGGGGTGGAAGGGGTTGAAATTTTACAAGGGAGCTCAGGTGGTCAGCTGGGCTATTCTATAAAGGTGACATTTGAACAAGACTTGGAGAAGGTGAGGGCCAAGACATGTGGACACCTGGAGGAAAAATATTCTAGGCATAGGGAACAGCTAGGACTGGGGGCCTGAGTTGGCAGCATGATGAACAGAAACGAGTCCCGTGTGGCTGGCATGCAATAACCCAGGAAGACAGTCACAGAAAATAAAATCCAAGAGGTAAGAAGGCAGGGGAATCATGTAGATCCTTCTAAGCCATCATAAGGACTTTGGCTTTTATTCTGAAAAAAATGAGGAGCCACTGGAGGGCTTTGAACCAATAAATAACATGAAAAAAAAGTAGCATGATCTGGCTTAAGTTTTAAAAGGATTATTCTGGCTGTTTTATTGAGAAGCAACTATGGGGGTGGGGTGGGGATTGGATTTAGATGGAGACAAGAAGACCATGTAGGAAGATATTGTAGTAATCTGGGAAAAAAATAGAACAGTAGCTTAGATTAAGGTGATAGCTGTGGAGAGGGAAATGAGTGGTTGAATTCCAGACATGTTCTGATGGTAAAGTAAATAGGACTGTCCATAGGATTAGATGTGGAGTGTGAAAGAAACGTGTTGAGAATTACCCCCAAGGTTTTCCAGCCCCAGCAACTGGAAAGACAGAGTTGCCCTTTACTGAGGTAAGGAGACTATGTGTGGAACAGTTTTTGGAGGGACTGTCAGCAGTTTATTTTGGGATGTGTTATGCTTAAGTTGTTTATCAAACTTCCAAACTACATCAACAGTAGCAGATTCTAGTCTGAAACTCATGGCAGAGGTCTGGGATAAGTGTGTGAATTGGGGAGTCATCAGTTGACTGCATGGGATAGTATGGGGATTGAGTGACGATGGAAATCAGATGTGCACAGGTGAAGCCCTGGGGCCCATCAAGATTAAGAGGGCTGGGAGAAAGGGTGGGACCCGTAAAGGAGTCTGGAAGGGATTGCCCCACAATGTAGAGAGAAGGACCAGGGGACTATGGTACCTGGAAACCAAGTGAGGAGAGTGTTTCCAGGAGGAGGAAGAGCTCAGCCATGTTGAATGTAGCAGACGGATTAAGGAAAATGAGTAGGTTAAGGCTGACTAGAATATGTTTCAGAGAGACTGGGAGGAGAGAAATTGGAAACAGTGAGCACAATTCTGTTGAGGAGATTTGCTAAAAATGGGAACAGAGAAACCGGGTGGTAGCCAAAGAAGAAAGAGTGAAAGATTTTTTTGTTTGCGTTTGTTTTGTGTTATTTTTCCTGTCTTAAAAACAACATATTTGTGTGTTGATGGGAATGATTCAGTAGAGTGGGGAAAAACTGGAGATGGAAGAACACAGGGAGAATTGGGGCCCAAGATTCTGAGTAATTTAGAAGGGATGAGATCTTATATACAGGTGGGACGGTTAGCCATGGATAGGATAAGAGACAACTCATCTTTCGTACCAGGAAGGAAGGCAATGTCAAGGGTTTAGGTGCTTGTAGGTTCAGAGCTTTTGGCAGGTCCCTTCTGATTGCCTCAACTTTCTTACTGAGTTAAGAAGCAAAGTCATTATTTGACAGAGAGAGAGGGGGGAGGACATGATGGTGATTTGAGGAGAAAGAAGAAAGTGTGAAAGATGGGAAGCCCCAAGGACCACTTAAGGTTTGTGATGAATTTCAAAAGAACTCAGTCAGCATAGAGGTGTGAGGTTTTCCAGCTATGCAGGTATAATCAGGTGGAGAAATGGATTTAAAACAAGGTTGTAGATTTTCCTAATGACTAAAAGAAAACAAGAGAAGGAAAAGTGTTGAGGGTTCATGCAAGGGAGCTAATGTTGTGTTTGACCATGGAATTTAAGCTTGGTTAGGAAAGAAGAGAGATCAACAATAAGGTGAAAGACAGTGAAAAGATGTGAGAGGGGAAAGATTGATAAATAAATATTCATCTTTGTAGTAGGAAACCAATAAATATCTAAAACTGAAAATAAATCACTTAGTGACAGTATAGCATATTATTTGGAGATATGAATATTAATAAAAAACAAACCAAAAGAGTTGAAAGTTGTTGCTCTGGAACATGGGAAATGGGATAAGAAGGCTTTGAGAACTACTTAACTTTATTTTAAAAAGCTATGCACATACGTAACTTTAATAAAAATAAAACAAAGAATATTACTACCTGGCAAGGGGTTAAAAATAAACTAGAATATTAGAAGTGTACAACAAATGTTCAGACTAAAACTATCATCAGAGTGAAGTGTCTCCTTCTTAGGAAAATATATTTTAACAAGTTTGTTTAGGTAGAGATTCAAAAATTTAAAGTCTCCCCAGATTTTCCCACAAAGAAAATTTTGAAAATCTACTTCTCTATGAATAAGTGTGCAAAGATGCATAAACAAGGATATTTATTGTAGCACTGTTTAAAACAGGAACATATCAAAAACATTCTGAAATGATCAAATATAGTCTTTTCCTAGAAATGTAATCCACTTTTAGTAATTTCATTGTAACTGGAGAAAGGGAGACAAATTACCTGATTAATGGCTCCCAGCATCTCAGCCCTACTGGCCACTCGTGCTGTGCACTGACTGAGGAACGTTATACTCTTCTCCAGCTTCTTAATGATTTCCTGGGCTTGGCTGTCATCTTCACAAAGAGGTGTTAAAGACTGCACAGAAAGTAAAGTATTAAAAAGTATCCAACCCAAGTATTCAGCAAGTGATTCTAACACTGACTATATTGTAAATGCAGATGAATCTATTATCTTTGTGGAAGGTGAAAAGCAGCAGCAAAGACCAATAATGAATGATACTGAAATATTAATACCTTTCTTTGTTGGTTATGACCAACAGGTATTCACAAAGCCTTTTATACTATTTTTGATCCCTTCCTTCTTTACTTCCCAAATTTGCTACTCCTTCATGTGTGTTTATATCTTTCTTCTACAATTAATAGGATGGGATGTAATTAATTGGCAATGGTAAAGAAATTATGCCTATAAATGAATTGAATGCACTATATGAAGAGCATAGTTTGAACTTTTAAGAAAAGTAATAAAAATATACTCGAATTAGGGCTTCCCTGGTGGCGCGGTGGTTGAGAATCCGCCTGCCAATGCAGGGGACACGGGTTCGTGCCCCGGTCTGGGAAGATCCCACATACCGCGGAGCGGCTGGGCCCGTGATCCATGGCCGCTGAGCCTGTGCATCCGGAGCCTGTGCTCCACAAAGGGAGAGGCCACAACAGTGAGAGGCCCGTGTACCACAAAAAAAAAAAAAAAAAAAAAAAAAAAAAAAAAAAATATATACTCGAATTAGATATGACTCTGATTACTATATTTGCTCTTCTATTGATGACAAGGTGAGATTGGGCTGGTTAGGCTGTTATGCCTTCATTGCCTTATAAATATTTATCTCAAACCTGTGCCCTTGAACCAAGATGATGGCTTTCCTGATGGAAGGCCATCTGTTCCAATGGGGAGGAGAAAGAATTAAGAGAACAACATATTTGGAAGCCAACAAGCCATTGCTCATTAGCTGTGTAATCATGAGCAAATTTCTAATACTTGCCCATGTCTAAAATACCATAAATTTTGTATAGCATCAGAAAGGAAAAGTGCTGCCAATAAAACCATAAGGCATCATTGACTGTAAATTGCATCTTAATTCTACAAATGTTATACTATCAAGCTTTCTGATTTGCTTTTTCCTCATCTGTCATATGGAGACAACTGCATCTTCTTTCCAGGAATATTGTGACATGAGAGGTAATAGATGCCAATTGCTTGTCACACAGTAGATGCTCAATGAATAGCAGCCACTGTTGAAACAGGCAGATATGTATGAGTTGCAACTGGAAAGTTGCTAACCGACTGGAATGACCATTGTCAGACATACAGTTTCTTACTGCAGTTTAAATAACCACCATTAGTTAGAAAGAGAAGAGCATATATTAGTTGTTAGTCAAACATAATATGGCTTATCAAAACTTAATCATGAAGAAATAGAAAATTTGCATAGACCGATAATTAGTAAGGAGATTGAAGCAGTTATAAAGAAAAAAAAAATCTCCCAAAGAGGAAAAGTCCAGTTCCAGATGGCTTCACTGGAGAATTCTATCAAACAGCTAAAGAAGAGTTAATACCAATCCCCCTGAAACTCTTGCAAAAAATTGAAGAGGAGGGAACACTTCCAAGTTCATTCTCTAAGGCCAGAATTACCCTGATACCAAAGCCAGACAACAACATTACATGAAAACTACAGACCAATATCCATTATGAATAGTGATGTAAAAATCCTCAACAAAATACTAGCAAATTGAATTCAGTAGCACATTAAAAGGATTATACACCATGACCAAGTGAGATGTATTCCTGGAATGCAAGGATGGTTCAACATATGAAAATCAATCAGTGCAATACACCACATTAACAGAATGAAGGATAAATAACCCATGATCATCTAAATTGATAAGAAAAGCATTTGACAAGATTCAACACCTTTCATGATAAAAACATTCAAAAAACCAGAAATACAAGGAAACTACCTCAACATAATAAAGGCCAAATATGAACACCCACAGCTAAAATCATACTCAATGGTGAAAGACTGAAAGCTTTTCCTCTAAGATCAGAAACAAGGCAAGGATGCCTACTCTCACCACTTCTATGCAACTTAGTACTGGAAGTCCTATCCAGAGCAGTTAGGTAAGTAAAAAAATATATTCAAAAAATCCATATTGGAAAGAATGAAGTAAAATGATCTTGTTCACAGATGACATGATCTTACATAAAGAAACCCCTAAAGATTCCACAAAAAGACTGTTAGAACTAATAAACAAATTCAGCAAAGTTGTAGGATACAAATCAACACACAAAAATCAATTGCATTTCTATGCACTACTAATGAACCATCTAAGAAGGAAATTAAGAAAATAATTCCACTTACAATAGCATCCAAAAAAACAAAATAGTTGAGAATAAACCTAACCAAGGAGAAGAAAGACTTGTACACTGAAAACTACAAAAAATTGCTGAAAAAATGAATGAAGACACAAAGGGGAAGGTATCCTGTGTTCATGGACTAGAAGACTTAATTTTGTTAAGATGTCCATACTATTCAAATCAATCTACAGATTCAATGTAATCTCTATCAAAATCCCAAAGGCATTTTTTGCAGAAATTGAAAAATTCATATGGAATCTCAAAGGATCCTGAAGAGCCAAACAATTTTGAAAAAGAAGTACAAAGCTAAAGGTATCCCATGTCTTGGCTTCAAAACACATTACAAAGATACAGTAACCAAAACAGTATGGCTCTGGCATGAAGACAGACCAGTAGAACAGAATAGCATGGCCAGAAATAAACCTATACATATATGGTCAAATGATCTTTGACAAGGGTGCCAAGACTACAAAATGGGGAAAGGAGTCTCTTTAACAAATGATGTTGGAAAACTGCAAGAGAGTAAAGTTGGGCTCTTATTTTACACCATATACAAAAATCAACTCAAAATGGATTAAAGACCTAAATGTAGGATCCCAAACTATATAACTCTAGAAGAAAACATAGGGGGAAATCTTCATTACAGTGTATTTGGCAATGATTTCTTGAATATGACACCAAAAGCATAGGTTACAAAAGCAAAAATAGACAAATAGCACTACATCAAACTTACAGACTTTTGTGCATCAAAGGACATAATCAACAGAATGAAAAGGCAACCTACGGAATGGGAGAAAATATTTGCAAATCATATATCCTATTTTAAAATTGGCAAAGGACTTAGACATTTTCCAAAGATGATATACAAATGGCCAATATGCATATGAAAAGATGCTTAACAATACTAATCATCAGAGAAATGCAAACCAAAACCACAGTGAGATACCACATTGCACCTATTAAATGGCTACTATCAGAAAACAGAAAATAGGGACTTCCCTGGTGGAGCAGTGGTTAAGAATCCGCCTGCCAATGCAGGGGACACGGGTTCGAGCCCTGGTCCGGGAAGATCCCACATGCCGCAGAGCAACTAAGCCCGTGCGCCACAACAACTGAGCCTGTGCTCTAGAGCCCACGAGCCACAACTACTGAGCCCACGTGCTGCAACTACTGAAGCCCACGCTCCTAGAGCCCATGCTCTGCAACAAAGAAAAGCCACCACAGTGAGAAGCTGGTACAACGCAACAAAGAGTAGCCCCTGCTCACCACAACTAGAGAAAGCCCGCACGCAGCAACGAATACCCAATGCAGCCAAAAATAAATTAATTAATTAAAAATTTTAAAAAGGAAACAGAAAATAACATGTTGGCCGGGATGTAGAGAAATTGGAACCTTGGTGCACTGTTAGTAGGATTGTAAAATGGTAACACCACTGTGCGAAACAGTATGGTGGTTCCTCAGAAACTTAAAATAGAACTCCATATGATCCAGCAATCCAACATCTGGGCATATTTCTAAAAGAATTGAAAGCAGGGTCTTGAAGAGATATTTGCACACCCATGTTCATAGCAACAATGTTCAATGTTCACAGTAGCCAAGAGGTGGAAGTAACTCAAATGTCCATCAGTAAATGAATGGATCAACAAAATGTGGTATATACATACAATGGAATATTTCATTCAGCCTTAAAGGAAGGAAAGCCTGCCACATGCTACAACATGGATGAATTTGAAGACATTATGCTAAGTGAAATAAGCCAGTTACAAAAAGACAAATACTATATGATTCCACTTACATGAGCTATCTAAAGTAGTCAAATTCATAGAAACAGAAAGTAGAATGGTGATTACCAGGGGCTGAGAGAAGGGCAAAAGGGGAATAGTTTAATGGCTATAGAGTTTCAGTAAGCAAGATGAAAAAGTTCTGAAGACCTATCTCACGACAACGTGAATATACTCAACACTACTGATGTACACTTAAAATGGCTAATATGGTAAATTCTACATTATGTGCTTTTTTAACCACAGTAAAAAACAGAATATGGTTTCTATATTTTCTTTTTCCAAAATTAGCCCCCTTAATTTTCCAACCCATCCACATATTTATGGTGACTTCACAAAATAGAAGAATAATAGTAGTTGTTACACTTCTGTGTCCCTTACAGAAGGTTTGCCCATTATCTGACAAGATTGAAATGTCACCATTCTTTTTTCAGTTACTTAAATGGAAATCATCCTTTGCTTCTCTTCTTTGAAGCTTAACATTGATATTATCTCCTATTGCTCAGTTTTCTGCCTAATTACTCTTCTGCCTGAAATCTATTTGAAGATACAGAGAGATGGCAGAAGATTCACATAACTACTTTAAACAATATTTATTTGTTTTATTGCTTATACCCTTCTATCGGTGAACGTTTTATCTTACCCTGATCCTGAATTCTTACCTCCTATTAATTCACATTTGAGGCAGGCAGGGCTTGGTACCTAGTGTTGGTTTTAATCATACAAGTAAACTCTTATGTAATTTTGAAAACTTTATTAATAATACAACTGAACATGTAGTCCCCAAAGGTTATGAGTCTCACCTCTAACAGTTTTAAACAGTTAGTGATTTCTTTCTTCAAATTTTCTTCTGCCAAGTCACGGGATCTTTCTTCAAGCCTCACTCTTTTCTCCAAGGTGAACCAGTCGCATTTAAATCCCAAAGATAACCTGAGAAATTCAGCCTGTTGTCAAAATAATGTGAGGGTGAGGAGAGAACATTGGATGTAGTCAAATTTCCAGTTTAATACCAAATTACACTGAGGCATTTCTTTCTCCTCCCAGTGACATAATGCTGGCACGCATAGGCTTTCCCTGCACTTTGTCATGGCCAAGCCAGACAGACACCAAAAGTACGATAGCTTGTGCAAAAGCTCGCAGGGACTGCAGGCGAGTGAGTCTGAAACACATATTTTTTTACTAAAGGAAAAAACATTTGCTTGAAACTTACCTCCACCTCCTTCTCATTAGCAGAAGTGCTGTAAGATAAGAGAAAGAGCTTACTCAAACATAGTTCCAACAGAAAAGCAAAAAATGTGAGCATGCTATATGAGGAGGAGCTTACTTGTCATTTTGTCTAAAGTTAACTGACTTCACAGGAAGAGAGGAAACAGCAGCGCCTATTAAAAGACAATAAGATAGTATTTGGTTAAACAGGCTTCACAGCTACGGGCACATTCAATCCAATGTTGTTATGGCCTCCCTCCACTAAACAAAGGCGTTCATTGAAATATGTCTGAGAAGATCTCCAGCTAATAATGCATTTGCTTAAATATAAGACAGTGTTATGCTACACTTTGGGGATCAAAATCATGTTGAAATCATTGGCTCACACTTCAGCACGTGAATAGTCTTTGAAAACCTGAAGATGTCTCAGAGTCAAGGGACAGCCCAATTTGTCCTTTCTGCATTTGAATGTTTATTTGATTTGATTCCATGGTTAAATGCATAGCTTCATCTGGTACCCTGGTTTCCCTGAGGACCAAGGATTTAAAACCAGCAACTTTTATGAGATCTTTTATCAGGCACTTTTCTAAATGCTTTATACATAATTTCTTCAATCCTCACAGCCAGCCTTCTCTGGTGGGTACCATTCTTATCTACAGTTTATAGGCTAGGAAACTGAATCGCAGCTTACCTAGCTCACACAGGTACTGGGGTAGTAGTAGTAGGAGTAGGAGTAGGAGTACTAGGAGTAGTAACAATAATATAATAATAATAATGCTGCTAATAATAACAGCAACAATAAACATGACATCAATCATTTACCACAGGTTTACTATATGCCAGTCCCAGAACAAAGCTCTTTATACATATTAATGATACTCTTCATGACTACTTCACAAAGAAGACAATAATAGTTATTAAGAGCATTAAGTATAGAGTTGAAAAGATCTGGTTTAAATCCTAGCTTTTGTGGACAAAGTATGTGGCCTGCAGTTCAGTAAAGAAATGATGTTGTGGTCATCAAGCCATCAGCCACCGTAGCTGCGTAGCTGCGGTGCACCCTGAGGGGATTTAAGATGGAGAAAAGCAGGATGCTGTCCCTATATATCAAAGGAATGATTTCAATAAGCCCAGACTCTTGCATCTTCCCATACATAGAAAAGGGCTAAATTCATTAACTTGAGATGTCTGGGTTTTTTTATAATTAGCAGTTATCTTTTTTTTTTTTTTTTTTTTTTGTGGTACGCGGGCCTCTCACTGTTGTGGCCTCTCCCGTTGCGGAGCACAGGCTCCGGACGCGCAGGCTCAGCGGCCATGGCTCACGGGCCCAGCCGCTCCGCGACATGTGGGATCTTCCTGGACCGGGGCACGAACCTGTGTCCCCTGCATCGGCAGGCGGACTCGCAACCACTGCACCACCAGGGAAGCCCAGCAGTTATCTTTTGATGTTGGACTACCTGGTGGCTTTTTGTTTCGTTTTGTTTTGTAAAATCTCCTGTATGTCCTGTCTCTTCCCTTACCTCTTTGGAACAGTCCCTCAGAGCTATCTGAGAGGCTATATCCCAGGCTTAAGTCCTTAGTAAATCTGCAGATAAAACATAATTCTCAACTTTTAGGTTGTGCATTTTTTTCAGTCGACACTTGGATCCTTAAAACTAAGTGACCTGGAACAAGTCACAACTTCATCAAACAATCTACAAAATAAGGATGATTTTTCTATAGTAGCTAACTTTTATGAGAACTTTTATCAGGCACTTTTCTAAATGCTTGTTACATAATTTCTTCAATCCTCACAGCCAACCTTCTGTAGTGGGTACCGTTCTTATTTACAGTTTATAGCCTAGGAAACTGAATTGCAGCTTACCTAGCTCACACAGGTATTGGGGAGAACTAAATAAAACTATGCATATAGAGAATTTAGCCTAGTACTTAGTACAGTCTATATTTCATAAAGGGTACTTTCTTTTTTTTTTACTCATCATTTCCACTTTGCAGATGAAGAAATTAAGACTCAAGGTTAAATAGCTTGCCAAAGTCACAGCAAGTAAGAGAGTGACCAAGCATACAGTGAGTGACTCCAAAGCCAGAACTCTATTCACTATTCCATCCTAACAGAAGGAAGATGGTGAGAGAAGCATAATAGCACTCATTCTTCAAATACTGGCTTATTTGCTTTTAGACGGAACAATAAAAAAATCTCAGAGTAGAGCTTAGGATTTGCTACCAACATTGGCATGGTTCTTAGTTCACAATAGGGCACAAGGTATTACAAGACCTCTGGGCTTAACAGGCAGTGCAACATAAATATGGCCTTTTGAAAATGCTACAAGTTGAATCAAAATCAGTTCTATTTGGCTGATTTTATCTAGAGATGACGAGTTGTAGATGCCATATCTTTACTCAGAAAGATTTCACCCATAAAACATACCAGCAGGGAATAAAAGTTCACGTGGGGGTTGGAAAAGAACATTCCTTACCTCCTGCCACACATTCTTTTCTGTGCTCATTTATTGTTTCTGGTTCCCCTTTGGCTTCCTAAAATCATAAAGAGATTTTATTGCTGAACACAGAGTGGAAATCCTTCATAACCAATCATTTCTCGACTTCCTGTCCTCTCCTACCTACCCTGTTCAAAAAAGCACTCTACAGTATGCAAAGAACTGTGCTAGGCATTCAGAAGAAAAGAGGACCGACTCCAAGGGGGTTTCTAATCTAGCTGAGGCATAAAGAACAGAAGTACATGAAAAGCTGCAATCATGATACAAGTTACTTCAAAGCAAACTAGGATTAACTGCCAAGTAAATGAGAGATAGATAAATATGTGCTTTGCAAAAGGAAGAGAGCAACACCATGGCTTAAGAAGCATGGAAAGTCTCTGCAGACAAGGAACAAGCTGGAGCTTGAGGGAGAGATAGGACCGAGTGGATGAAGAGGTGGGGGTGATCTAGGATTATCACACGCAGCTTTCCAGATGGATGGTTGGGGAAATTATGGCAAAATAGCTGCTAAGATTGTGCTATGTTTGGCTTCTACTCCACCTGAATATATTTTAAGGTCACTGACCAACTGTCCTACAAATGTATCCATAATAGGAGAGTTGCACTATACTGCCTGGGGAAATCTAAAGGAGAAGCTATAGGCATACAATTATTTTAGGATAATTATTATTCAACATTCTCAGAAATTTTCCATCAAAAATAAGGCCAAGACAAATTTCCTTGGTAGGGCCCTTGATACCATGTCATGTAATTTTTGGACAACTGTAACAAATGAAAGAATACAGGTAAAACACTGGATCATCCTTATCGATATGTACATACTCAAGTTGTTTTAATCCCCCCTCAACCCCGTGACATCTTCCGGCTATGGCATTTTCTTCCTCCCCTGCGCTTCCTGGTTACACTTCTTCTGGGAAGAGTTGTCCACAGTTGCTGTTTCTAGTTCCTCATCTCCCATCTGTGATCAGTGAACTACTCTGTCCCTGCACCTAAGGCTCCAAGGAAACTGCCTTCCCCAGTTATCAGTGAACTCCCTACTGCCAAATCCAATGGATGATTTTCAGCCTTTATCTGACGTGACCTCGATCTATAATCCTCTCCTTCTTGAAGTTTCTTTTTTTTTTTTTTTTTTTGCGGTACGCGGGCCTCTCACTGTTGTAGCCTCTCCCGTTGCGGAGCACAGGCTCCGGACGCGCAGGCTCAGCGGCCATGGCTCACGGGCCCAGCCGCTCCGTGGCACGTGGGGTCCTCCCGGACCGGGGCACAAACCCGTGTCCCCTGCATCGGCAGGCGGATTCTCAACCACTGCGCCACCAGGGAAGCCCTTGAAGTTTCTTCATCCCTCGGTTCCCCTCTCCTGATGTCCCCCCATCACTACAAAGCTCCTTCTTGGTCTCCTCCACCACTGCCTTCTCTTATTAGGCAATGGGATCATCAAGAGTCCACTATCCTCTGTGCTCTCTCTCTGCCTGCCCTCCTTCCTTGGGGAATCTCATCCACCTGCTTGGTTCTTTGCTGATAACTCACAAATATGCGTCTGCCCCTGAAAGTCCCATGGGTGAGCTTATGAATATGGGTATATAGTTATCTATAAAATCTCCTTACAGGGTATTAATGATGCCTCATATCAACCTGAAACTTGACTTATCTCAAATTAAATTAAATTTACCCCACAAATTCTTCTTACTCCCTCCTACTCTCATGTTATTCTATTCATTCTGTAGGTTAGGCCATAAACCTGGGTATTGACCTTTTCCCAGACCTCTGATTATCAGTTATCATGTACTGTGAATGCTACACCCCAAGTACCTCTCAAAATAGTCTCATTTTTTCCATCATCACTAAATTCATACTATCTTCATTTCTTGCCTGAATTATTACTATAGCATTCTAACCAATTTTCCACCTCCATTACGACATTTTCTAATCCATTATTTTTAAAAGATTTTTTGTTTATTTATTTATTTTTGAGATGAGCTAGGAAAGACTAGAGTACTTGAATTTTCCTCTGTCCATTTTTTATAAGGGGCAACCACTTTCGGCATGTGGGCTAGCCAACACTACACTTTATACATACTTTACACTACAAAGAATTATCCCAAATCACATATCCAATTACTCCACTCCCTTCAGACAAGAATAGTATAAAATTTTTATCTACCTTTTGACCTCCAATGTATACATGCCACAACCTTCTCTTAACCTGAGTTAGTTGCATGAGTCTCTGTTTCTTATAATCAAATAGGTCTAACTAAAAGAATGTTTATACACTGAGGGCAAAACAATAATAATACACACACACAGACACACAGACACACACCTCCGCACATAGAATACAGAGAGGGACTGATGTATAAATAAGATCCTTGAAGGAACGTAGAATTGCCCATAGTCTGTAAGTTACCCTTCAAATAATTATAAATTCATACCAGTGGCGATATGCCTTCCCTTTTAGGAAAGGAATTTAATTCTTTTTCTATAAACATTTAAATATTCATCCTTATAATGTTTTATAGCAGTTTGCCATGTACCTGTATAACATTCGATACCACTCACTAGATACCTCCTCCATGACACCTCTTCTGTCCTCTCAGCCCAATCATTTCTCTTTCATATCGCTGACCAGTCTAATTACTGAGTAACTGTATGTTTCTTCCACTAATTACAACACATCTTTAAGATAGATATCACTGTTTTGTTTAGCCTTATTTATTAATGCCTTCATTTATTTAAGAGTACTCTACAGACAGATATTTAGCTTGTTTCCAGCAGACCTTTGATGAATAAATGAGTGAATGAATGCATGAATGAATGAAAGAAAAATCAGTGTGGAGTCAGGAGGTCCTACCTGAGTCTACTGAGTGACCCTGGATGGTTTGGACTCAACTTCTTCATCTATACAATATTAGTATAATTAAATTCTATTAACCTCATAATATTTTGAAAGGATAAAATGCAATAGTGCTTTTAAGAGTACTTTGCAAACTTAAAGGGACAGTTCTAAATATCATTGCAACATATCATTACTTTTACTGTTAACATGCATATATTTCCTTACCTGATTTGACATGATTTTTTCTTCAGTCACAGAGCCTTGGAGTGCAATGTTTTCAGGAGCTGGACTTCCACCTATAAGAAGGAGGAAACACATCAACAGTGTTGGGGGGAGGGGGAGCAGTAATAAGTAAAAGAGGAAGGAATAGTGAGGGTGGCAATGCGGGCGGACTAGTAAGTGGCAAAGTGCTTAACACGTGAGACAAATTTTGTACTAAAAAACTTTAAATGTCAAACACATCACTAGTATAATTACAGAAACTGAATGAAAGAAGGATGAACAATTAGTAACTTAGTAGCTTTTTTTAATAGATTGACAAACAGGTTTTTTAACAATTATATATGCAAGGCTGATAACAAAGTATATCCTTCCAAAACACAGTATCTTTCTAAATAAAATGTAATCAAACTAAGAAAAGATGCACTTTTAATTTATGCCATTCCTTTCTGTAATTTCCCTTTGTTTATTTGTATTGTAATGTACTTGATGATGATTTTCCTCTTCACATGACCCATTGTCCTGACTTTAGTTCAGTGCAGGCGCAAAGGTCAGAGGCTATAGTCAGATTTTGTTTCTTTCTTTTTAAGTAAACAGAAACAGAATAGTTAAAGGATGTATTAGATTTTTTTTAATTTACATGGAAATAAGAGCAAAATGGTAATCCCTTTCTTCAGGGATATAAAATTTTTTCCCTATGGAAATTTTATTTTAGTTCTTTAAAAAAATATATTAAAACAGATAGTAGATTCATGTGGCCCATAAATGAAAAAGTGTAAAATTGTTTTCCAGTGAAAATTTTCCCTCCCATCACGCCTGCCAGAAACCTACTTTACCTCCTCATAGACAATGTTACAAATTTTTGTCTAGCCTTGCAGAGATATTTTATATATACACAAAAACTTTTTTCTATTTTTTTTCCACAAATTTTTACATGCAATACAGAATGTTTTGTACTTTGGCATTCCCCCCACCCCAAAATAGTTCTTTGATATCCTTCCAAGAAAAAGTTTCCTTATATATGTTTTACAGATGTATACTAGTATTCCATTACATGGATATGCCAAAAATATGTTAGTCTTCTACTGATAGTTAACTTGTTTCCAATATTTTGTTGTGACAAACAATGCTGCAGTAAATAAACTTCCATATATGTCATATAGTATATATGTACATGGATCTACAGGATAAAGTCCCAGAAACCAAATTGTTTTATCATGGCATACATACATTTAAATTTTGGGTAGATATTGTCAAATTCCTCTCCATACTAATTATAATAATTTACATTCCCTGCAGCAGTGTATGAGAATTCTTTTCCCCAAAAAAACCTTACCAACAGTGTGCTATCTTTGTCTACGTGACAGGTAAAAAATAGTATCCTGGTGCAGCTTTAATTAAAATTTTTCTTATTTGGTGTGAGGTAGAATATAAAGATATTCTTCAGTCAACTGAAGGAATGGATTCCATTTCTACAATTTTACAGCTCCTTTAACTTAGCACCTGTATCTCAAATTTAATTGTCCAATTTAAACATGAGATGAATTTTCCTTGATCGGTGTTTTTGGTTGGAATGGGAGCCTATGTTTCCCATGAGTGTCAACTGTAGTGATGTCTCACTGGGAACAGTTGAGAATAAGCACTTTATTTTCAGACTCCAACGGCAGAAAAGGATCTAACATGTTATCTAGTTAATATCTGCCTCCTGAGTGGACCATCACTAATCGGTCCATCCTTTTAACCCAGTAGATTCTAATTAGCATTCTGAGAATTTCCTAAGTAGGTGATTCCACATCTGCGTCACAGCTGAGACTCAGGTGTGTCCAATCAATTTTGGCCATAAGGAAATATTTAAATCCCATTAAAATATACTGTAATTTTTATTTTAAATACAGAATTGGAAAAAAGTTGGTAACATTGTCATATATGAAGGCCATGGTCACCTCTGGACTTCTTTTCTCCAGACTATTTCTTCAAAATTCTTTTATAAAATAGTATTACTGGGCTTCCCTGGTGGCACAGTGGGTGATAGTCCGCCTGCCGGATGCAGGGGACACGGGTTCGTGCCCCGGTCCGGGAGGATCCCACATGCCGCGGAGCGGCTGGGCCCGTGAGCCATGGCCGCTGAGCCTGCGCGTCCGGAGCCTGTGCTCCGCAGCGCGAGAGGCCACAGCAGTGAGAGGCCCGCTTACCGCAAAAAAAAAAAAAAAAAAATAGTATTACTGAGCCACTGAGGATAGTTACTCCACTAGCTTCCAAGTTTGCTTAGTGTTTTAGAATGGAAACTCTTCTTGAACCCGTCAACAGCTTACCTTTGATCTTCTTCACAGCAGAAGCTGATCTTTTATCCTCCTCTTTTTCACAGGGTGGTTTACAATCAATGACACCAGAAGCCATATGCAAAATTTCTGATCCAGAATCTATCAACAGGAAGAAACTAACAGCATGAATACTATGCAAAAAAGGATTATTTGCTTATGTCCTTTTCATTTGCACACACCTCAGCAGGTCACAGAACATCCAAGCTTACAGTTATAATACTAACACTCTATTTTTATATCTTTTCTAATCTACTCACCACTTGAAGTTACAGTACTCCCTGTGGATGAAGTGTGTCCAGGAAATGGTAGGGTGGAATATTCCCTGTCAAAAAAGTAGAAGTATTTTGGAGTGTCTGGTCCAAAGAATTCTCTTAGAAATTAACTGAATATGCATCAAAAGTCATACATAGAAACAAAGAAGCAAACCTGGACTGTGGCAGGCTCTCAGAATATAAGCGTTCAACACCATTCTCCTTAAGATTAAAAAAGAAAGAGAGAGAAACAAGTTTAACAATTTGACATTTTCCATTCCAGAGAAGTTGTGTTAAGCAAACATTTTCATACAGTTTTAAATGAACCCATATTTGCTTTGCTCTTTTGGAGAGGATATGGGAATGGGATGGTACAGGGTAGACTAATATACATACTTCCTCAAAGCTGCACTTGCAAAAAAAAAATCCAATTTTAAGTATACTTACAAGTCCAATATTTAAAGAAAATTTAAATTCTTGGGCAAAACAAATTCTAAACTTAAAGGGCAGATAGAGTTTATATCATGAACTTAAGTTTTCTTTAAACAGAACATTCTAGGTGGGCATAAAACAACATTTCTATTTATGGAAATATTACTCAACTTAAAACTTTTGGCCTGTTGATTTAAAAATGGTTCTCAATTTTCTAGCTAGACATGTGATACATTTTAAAGTTAATCCAATTCTCAAAGATCTGAGGGATTACATCTACGTCAGCACCTCTTACTCGGGGCTCAAAAAGAACTTAACAAAACTGTGGTCCCAGCCTTCCAGGGCAAACATTTGAAAGTCTCATTTGAGCTTCTTAACCTTTATCAAGAGTTCCTAATTTGGGGGGAACTTCAGGAGATTAGGTTCACTTATTCTTTTTCAAAAAATACAGTGGCAACACAGGTTCCTCTTTAATAAAAAGTTTTTCTATTCAATAATAAGTATATTGTCATTATCATTTGGTTTATTTAGGAAAAGAAATCAAAATTTAATAAATTAAAACTGAAATCACTTGGACATATCCAAAATATGCACAGACAATGCAAAACTGAAGACATTTAAATACTCCATAATCAAACACACAGCTTCTTGTTAGCTGGCACAACCAGCAACAGGTTCCAATGGAGGGATGCCGTATATCATACACCGTATTTAGAATCTCTCAAGATAATACTGACCATAGTCACAGAAAGATAAAGGTTTAGCAAGAGTTTGCTGAATGTATACTTATCCAATACAAAAAACAACAGCTTACATCTGTTCAGCACATTAAAATTCACAAAAGCCCTTTTACGTATCATCTCATTTAATTCTCCCAACAACCTTATGCGGGGGGTTTTACGAAAAAAAAAAAAAAAAGACTTACTTATTTCAGGTAAAGAAAGTAAAACCAATGAATAAAGTAATTTCTCAGGAGTATTCACAATGGTGGTGTCAGCCTCTAAACAGTCTAAACCATCAGACTAAATACAGTGTCCTCTTCATTGTAAACAGAACTGTCTCTGAAATACCCTAAGGCTATTGGAGAGGCAAAGACTTCACAATGATTGTCTTAGACTGGTAGATGATTTGAATATATACTTTTAAAATGTCCCCCTCAAATGTTTAGAAAACTCCACAAACTTGCACAGCAATAATTTACACCTAATCCTCCTACATATAAATGTTGGGCAATCTTCTCTTTTATTTCACTTTTGTCCCTGTTTTAAATGCCTTTGTGTCAGACTATATGTAACTGAAGCCTCTTGTGACATCAGTTTCATTTAAGTCAAAACTTTCATCAAAGGCCCAGTTTGTGCCAGAAACAATGAAAGGCTGTTTCTGGCACAAAACAGAAAGGTTGAAGAGACCAAAAACACATTCCTTGTCCCAGAGGAGCTCATAGGCCAGTCAGAAAGACAAATATGTAAAACAAATACTTCATAAATTATAAGCAGCATTCCACAGAGGAAAGTAACATGCACAGAACAGAGTAGGGTAATATTTGCATTAAATTTTGAAGAGAAATTATACCTTATACTTCACAGGTAGTTAAATGATATTGGTTCTATTCTTAAGATATTTAAATAGATTGCACTAGTAATTAGTATATGCTTATTTAACTATTTGCCAATATATGTAAGAAATGAAGCTATAAAAATAGGAAAAAATTAAACATTCTTCAGTCTCATTAAGTATCCTCCATAAAAGTCAACAAGGATTGATTCCTCAATAATAAAAAAATTAGGCCCATTTAACCCTCCGTAACATACAAATCTGTTGTTATGTGTGGCTTGAAAAAACACTTATTACTATGCTATAATTAATAATATATATTTTATATAATAATTATATTGCACTAACTAAAAAGCTAATTTTGTCAGAAAAATATTTCTTATACCAACCAGAGTCATGAATACCTGTATTTGAATTTAAGAGGTATGAAAGAGAATGCAGGTATTTTCTATTCAATTAAACTGATTTCTAGTATTAGGGGAAAGGGAACACATTATTTCTGTAAATTTTGTTTTTTAAAAAAAGTTTATTATTTAAAGTCAAAATAATAAATATAGCAAAAATACAGTTTGCTTTCATTATACTAGAAATGAATCTCATTTGCCATAATGGTCTGTGTAAAGCACTTCTTTTGTCCTATTTTTTTTTTTTTTTTTTTTTTTGCGGTAAGCGGGCCTCTCACTGTTGTGGCCTCTCCCATTGCGGAGCACAGGCTCCGGACGCGCAGGCTCAGCGGCCATGGCACACGGGCCCAGCCGCGCTGCGGCACGTGGGATCCTCCCGGACCGGGGCACGAACCCGCGTTCCCTGCATCGGCAGGCGGACTCTCAACCACTGTGCTACCAGGGAAGCCCTGTCCTATTTTTTTATATGTGAAACCTTTTGGTAAACATAAAATATTTATTGATTAAATTAGTAACAATTATGTGATTTTCGAGAAATGGCAAATATTTAGTAGCTGTACATTACTACATTGTTCTGTTACAAGGATATTGGATATTATTGGATATTATTCCCAATTCATTAATCTTTATAAATCTCACTAATCAGAAAACAATGTAATATACAACATATCTCAATCCTAGATTTTCATACATTTGGTATAAAATTTTTTTCCTCCTTACAAGAAGCAGCAGATAAAAGAAGATTTTTTTCTTCCAAATTTAGGGTTATAGTTAATGAAAGCCCCTCAGGGTGTCTGTACCTGTGAAGGGGGTGTGAAAAATAACTCAGCAAAAACTTTCTACAATTGTGCTCTTTTCTTCCAGTTTCAAAAGGCACCCCACCCCTATTTAAACCCACAGGAGAACCTAACACACACAACAACTGTAGGATCTGGGCAGATGATAAAAAAGATAATTTACTGGATATATTTTAAAACCAAGGAAAATCAAGAAACTGACTAAAAGCAAGAAAAAGAAATGTCAGAAGAGAGACTTACCTGCATGTAGAAGATTGGCTCAAGTCAATGAGTCTAACACATGCCGACAGCATAGAGCAGGAAGCATGTTCTTCCTGTTCAAGCCATTCAAATATCAACCTGCATAATATTTACATGAAAATCCGTGGTCCAGCCCCTTTGCTTTTTTTTTTTTTTTTTTTTGCGGTACACGGGCCTGTCACTGTTGAGGCCTTGCCCTTTGCAGAGCACAGGCTCCGGACGCGCAGGCTCAGCGGCCATAGCTCACGGGCCCAGCCGCTCCACGGCATGTGGGATCTTCCCGGACCGGGGCACGAACCCACGTCCCCTGCATCGGCCGGCGGACTCTCAACCACTGCGCCACCAGGGAAGCCCTGCCCATTTGCTTTTGAGAGTAAAAGTCTAACGTAGGGTGGGGTAGCTAAGGTACTCATGGAACAAAGCAAGACATTCTCCCATGGGCTAGATCAGCAAATGCAGGACGCACACACACATATTCTCTCTCTCTCTCTCTCTCTCACACACACACACAGCAGTATTATTTTAATATTTAGATAGAAAATATGAACAGTAAGAAATAACTTCTAAGATATTAGTAAGGGCAATTAACAGGCCTAGATAATCTCCCAGGGTTACTCTTCTAGATGAAGCGCTATTTCATCCATAGATTTTTATGATCAGAAACCCTTCCACTAATAAAGATTCATGTTACCGATGTAATTTTTACTTTTAGATCCATTTTAGACAATTGACGTTACTCAAATAAACTAATATGATTTTCTGAGAAAAGAAGAAAAACCGAACAAAAGGAGCTTACATAGACTTATTTTATTCTAACTTAAAAAAAAAAAAGCCCTTGGGCTTCCCTGGTGGCGCAGTGGTTGAGAATCCGCCTGCCGATGCAGGGGTCACGGGTTCGTGCCCTGGTCCGGGAAGATCCCACATGCCGCGGAGCAACTAAGCCCGTGAGTCATGGCCGCTAGGCCTGCGCGTCCGGAGCCTGTGCTCCGCAACGGGAGAGGCCACAGCAGTGAGAGGCCCGCATACCACAAAAAAAAAAAAAAAAAAAAGCCCTTGACTTGAAGTTGGTTTCAATATTCTAAAAAGAAAAGAATGTAAAATTAAACATCAAAAGATTACAACTGTTATAACCTAAATAAAACGAAATTCCTTCACAAGTTTTGTTTGTTTGTTTGTTTTGCAATTTCTAACTAAAAGGACACCACACCTTCAGATCCACAGGACACACCCACCACTTTGAGGTTCATTTGTAATACAGTTATCACCCAACTTCTACATGTCCCAGTTTTGCAACTGTCAATGTTATTTATTCTCCAAGTTTATTAAAGCTGCACCCACGCACAGCTTGAGAGAACAGGACAGACAATGGCCAGAAAATCTGAGATACTTTAAAACTGATTCTGTCCTTTGCCTCATAAATCACCTTCTCCTAGTGATAGTATATCTTAGGCAAAAACATGTAATGACATGAAGGAGACCTCAAAGGGATGGCAAAACACTTACTATTTAGTGTATGTGATTTTTTTAAACAGCCAAAGAGAAAACAGAAATTCATCTTCCTAACCTCTGACCTGTATCCTCTGAGCTTCACACTGTTGATAATTCTGATTCTGGGTGATAGTTACAGTTGCTATTTTCTGAGTGTTTACTATGAACCAGGTACTTTAAATATGTTATAAAGTGTCTTGCTGGGGTCAAATCTGAGGTTGGAGTAGGTAGAGGGGAGAATCAGTTTCACTGTCATGTAATTTTCATGAAGCTGCTTAATTCTTGGAGTGTTTGGGGACAAACACAGGTACCTAATCACAAGTCCAGTTTCGCAAAGTCCCAGAAATCCTTTGGTTGCTCTTCCGACTCAATGGTGGGAGCAGTGAATAAGGAAAGAAAGATTATAAGGAGAGACAACTGAGCCCCAGAGAGAAATTGCCAAGAGTGAGGAAGAACTGAGAAAGTTGGGCCGAATGAACAGCTGGGTCTAGCTATTGAAGGGAGCAGGAATCCTTGATTCAGTGGGAGACTGTGCTACTAGCCAGCCCTGCTGGATTATCTATTTGCCTTGAAAAGTAGAGGATAATTTTAACTGCATCACAAGGAGTCCACCCAACACCACAGTGGTACCCAGCTCTGAAGGTGCTGAAACAAGAAGTGAGAGTCATCTCCCGACCGACCAGGAAGAGGAGATCACCAAAGGTCCAGACACAGCGTTCCAAGGAGGTCGACCGTGGAGCAGGCAGGGACTGTGGTCAGTGTGGACAACAAACAGAAAGGACTGCAGAGATGTGAGTGGTGAAACCAACTACCTTCTCCAACAATCTCTCAGGAGGTTACGTGTCCTTCCCTGGGACCCACAAGTTGGTGAGATCAGAAGGACTTTGGGATATACTGGTAGGCACCAGTATAGAGATTCTTGGAAATGCTGAGAAGGGACCCCATGAATCAAAAAGGCCTTCCTGGGCTTCCCTGGTGGCGCAGTGGTGGAGAGTCCACCTGCCGATGCGGGGGACACGGGTTCGAGCCCCGGTCCGGGAGGATCCCACGTGCCGCGGAGCAGCTAGGCCTGCTGAGCCTGCGCGTCTGGAGCCTGTGCTCCGCAACAAGAGTCCGCGATAGCGAGAGGCCCGCCCACCACGATGAAGAGTGGCCCCCGCTTGCCACGCCTGGAGAAAGCCCTCGCACAGAAATGAAGACCCAACACAGTCATAAATAAATAAATGATTTTTTTTTTTTTTTTTAAAAAGGCCTTCCTATTCATCAGCAAGTGGGGAAACAGAGCACTGAGATTTGTCTCTCCTCTAAATATGACCTACTTGGTTTGTTTCCATGGACTGGTTAGGCCAGAATTTAGCTGTTGCAGATATATATAGGTATATATATATATATGCTTAATATACATATTTGAATCCTGAAAAGAACTCTGCAATAATATCTCTGTTTCACAAGGCAACACAAACATACTGAAAGAGGTTAGGCCACTTGTCCGAGTTCACACAACTAATAAGTAACAGAGTCAGCTTAAACCCACAACTGCTTAATTCCAAAGCCTATGCTATGTGGTTAAAAATTCTAGGTCATTACTGGGAAATATTTCAAATAAATACAGAAGTAGATAGGATAGAATAATTACCCTTTGTGTACCCATTCTGCAGATTCAACAGCTATGGCCCATCTCCTTTCATCTATACCGTCACCCACTAAACCTACCTTAGCATTGTTTTGAAGCATATCCCAGATACCATAGACATTTTTTTCATAAATATTTTAGTTTGAGTCTCTAAAAGACGAAGACTGGAAATAATTTATTTCCTTTTTTTCCTCTTTACAGTAAAATATCCCAAATAAATAGATTTCACTGGGTCAGTAAAGTAGCTCTGTTCTCCCCAGGAATGTCCCAAACTGGACCCCAAATTATTTTACTAAGACACGTTATTTTTGAGGTATTAGTCTTGCTAGAGTCCTTTGGTCACCCAAAGATCCCCTTATGAATACTGATGTTCACTCTTATCTCCTATTGTGCTTTCTGAAAAAGACGCTAGAATATAGCTTCCTCTGTGAATATGGGAGAGGAATAAAAATAAATAAACCTCAGGTTCTCAGGAACACCCATCAGAAATCAACAGGGCAAGACTGTCAATTCAACAAGTTCACTAGGTGCTCACTCTCAATGTTTTAAATAGACCCTGGAGGGAGTACAAAAATAAGTAAGTATGCAGGCATTCAACAAATATTAATAGAGCAGCTACTGTACACCAAATCTATTCAGGTTGCTAGATGCACATTGGTTAATGGCCAAAGGCACTCTACACCAAGTTTATAATCTGATAGGAACATGTTAAGAAAACAAAGAACTACAATGTAACCAAAATATAGACAAGAGGAGCACAGAGTTACTGGGGTCTAAAAGAAAAGAGTGAGCTTATTTTTTCCTGAGTGCTACAGTTCAGAAATGAGGAAAATGAGGCCTGAATGACAAGACTTTTTCCATAGTAGCAGAGAGGTCGAACCAGGGAAAACCCTCACCTCTCGACTTCTAATCCATTATGATTTCCATCTCAAGAAGGACTAGAGATGCTTGACGGTAAACATTTCTCACTACCTCAACAGGCTTTATGGGACACTTGGTTTTTGGAATGGGCCTTGATAGTCAAATAGAATTTGACAAGTGGAGAAGTGGAAGTGTTCTGTGCAGAGAAAACAGCATAAACAGCTTTGTGTCACATATTCCAACAATACAGACCACCTGGTTTGGCTGACATTTAGGAACAACTCTAAGGCATGGATGGGGAAAGGATGGAAAGTTAGGTTGCAACCAGATTCGAGAAGAGCTTGAATGCCAGGGCAGGTTGTTTGTTTTGAAGGCCCTCAAGAGTGATGAAATTCCACGAGTTTGAAGCCAAAGATTTATGGGTCGCTGGGACAAACACCGATTATATGTTTTGTAATTTTAATTTCATGTTTCATCCTAATTCTTATGAGTGAGAATGCATAGATAAGCACTATCTAAAGAGAGAGTTCTATTTGTTTAAGAGGTGGGTGGGGGGCATGAAAGGGTAGAACGTGGGGATTTACTCAAGGGACAGGCATGAGGGAGTAAACAGGCTGTCCGGATTCCTCAGTGGAGCAGAGGAAAGGGGAAACGGTGGAAATTGGTGGGAACAGCCAAAAAGAGTGCAGCTGACAGATTAGTTCCTGGGGCCTATGGAAGAAATGGCACGGAGGCAGCAGGAAAACCTTCAGGGAATCTATACATTTCCACAGGAGCATTTAACAGGAGTTTGTCTTGGGATCTCTGTTCGCTCCTATTTCTCCATGGGTGTAGAGACAAAATAATTCAGTCACATATCCTAACGAGAGTGGATTAGGGGCTCCTTTTAGATACAAAAGGAAGCACATTTATTTCTTAGCCAAAAAACTACTTTCAAGGTAACTCTGAGTAGTTATTATGATTGAAACGTCTAAATTCAGTGTTCTCAGAGGAGTTGTAAGAAGGGATTAATCTTTGAAGCTATACAAACTTGAATTTGAATCCCAGGTTTGCTACTTACTAGTTGCAACTTACTACTTACTTCTACTCATCTGTAGAAGCAGAGAATACTTACCATTCAAAGTTGTAGAGAGAATTAATAACATGGCATGTGGAAATGTTTTCCTACAAAGTACCTGGTACACAACTGTTGTTGGTTCCTTCTCCTTTCTTGGTGAAATCAGTACCAGATAAAAGGGAAATTACTAACAACCAAACATCCTGTAAGCTTCCAAGTTCAACTTCCTTTATTAAAACTTTACAAGAACTGCTAAGGAATAGCAAAATAGATTCATTTCCTTTGTCTTTCCTTTTCTTAGCTATTCAATAGGATGGGGTACTAAGGAATGGAAAAATGTGAGATACATAAACTTAAAAGAATAAGAACAACTCATAAAGATCAATTTTTTAAAAACTCATTTTTTAAAATGGACAAAAGATCTGGGTAGACACATCTCTAAAGAAGATACATATATGGCCAACGAGTACATGAAAAATGCTCAACATCATATGTCATTAAGGAAATGCATATCAAAACCACAACAAGATACCACTTTACATCCACTAAGATGCCTATAATCAAAAAGATAGACAAAAAATAATAGACACATGTATATATATAACTGAATCACTTTGCTGTACACCTGAAACTAACACAACATTGTTAATCAACTATGCTCTAATATAAAATAGAAATTTCAAAATCAAATTTAATTTAATTTAAAAAGAGATAGACAAGTGTTGACAAGGATGTGGAGAAAATGAAATCCTCATACACTACTGGTGGGAATGTAAAATGGTGTAGCTGCTTTGAAAATCTGTTTTGCAGTTCCTCAAAGTGTTAAACAGAGAGTGACCATACGATGCAATAATTCTACTCCTAAGTATATACCCCAAAGAACTGAAAACATATGTTTCCACAAAATGTTTTACACTAATGTTCTTAGTGGCATTATTCATGGTAGCCAAAAAGTAGAAACGACCCAAGTGCTTATCAGTGGTGAATAGATAAACAAAAAGTGGTATAATTCATACACTGGAATATTATCCAGTCATAAAGAGTAATGAAGCACATGCTACAACACAGATGAATCTTGAAAACATTATACTAAGAAAAGAAGCCAGTCACAAGAGGTCCATATTGTATTATTCCATTTATATGAGATATCCAGAATAGGCCAGTCTATAGAGGCAGAAAGCAGATTAGTGGCTGCCTAGGGTGGGGTGGGGTGTCGGATAGGGATAGACTGCTAAGAGGTGTGAGGTTTCTGTCTAAAGGGATCAAAATGTCCTAAAGTTGATTGTGGTGATGGCTGCACAACTCTGAATATTTTTAAAAACATTTAATTGAACAATTTAAATTGATGAATTGTTTGGTAGGAGAATTATATCACAATAAACCTTTTTTTAAAAAAGGAAGAGTGATGGATTTCCAGATTCTGGAACAGAATGGTCTGCTCCATTTGATTGAGAAGATCGTGTTCTCTCAGGCTCAGAGGGCTGACCGAGGAAAGTGCTCCGGGCACATCTCCACAACCTGGGGTGTTTGCCTAAGTGCCCTCAGCTACTTAGTAGTCTCTTCTTGGGTAGAGAAGTACTATTAGCACCTAACTGCAGCAATGGGTACTCCTTGAGCATTGCCCTACTTTGTACAGCAAAGTACAAGCACCTCAAAGATTATCTAGCCTTGACCTCGATTCTTAGAGAGTCAATGAGACCTGAGACTCCTGATAGCCAATAGTGAATTTAAGTCCCAAACCAGCCTGCCTTTCAAAAAGTTCAGCACACTTCATCAAAATCTCCATTTGGTTATATATCCTTGAGTTTATACTATAAAGGGGGCAGAAATCCCCCCAGATGCCATCAAAGGTTGCCATTTCTCATGCATCTGAATTCCGTGGTATAAGACTTGTACTTGCCATAAGAGTCTCTATAATACTTCAAAACAAAACAAAACAAAACAAAAAAACACCATAGAAGAGGGTCAGGATATGGTAGAGCTAAAAATGAAGTTGAAATATAGTCCAATACTCACTTCCATACTTAGGTCATTATTCATCCTGATGCAACCTGAAAGATCTGTTCCTGGGTGGGGACCACCTGTAGGGCCTGGACACCTAATAATAGACAGTAAAGTTCCTTAACACAGGTGGGAAAACTGCAAATTTCAGCAGATATCAATCTATCACATAGTTCCCCTTCCCTGCCCCAATTTTACCGAATTTCTAATTAAGTTCATGTCTCAACTGAGACATGATGAAAGAGAGCGCCAAGCTCCATCAGGGAGAGAGGTTAATAACCATAGAGAATCTAGTCCCAAATGAGAATGAAGTATTTGCAATTCAAAGTCTTGCTTCCTGACCCTCGATACAGAAAGGAAATTTCATTGGGGTGAACAGTGCTCACAAACTCCACTAACATTTCTGAACTTTTCCGAAGAAGAAATGTCTGTGTACTTAGAAAGGTGAGTGAGCTCAGATGAGCTTTGGGAGAGGGTATGTGCAAACACGGGGACAGAGCCCCACAGACTTGTTCACCTGGAGTGTGAAGCAATAGAAAGGTGATCAAAACCTAGCTGAAGGAGTTAACTTAGCAGTACATAGTATATTCCTAAAAACTGGGAAACATTTTAAGTAGCCTAATTTGTCTTTTACTCTTTAGAATGGGTATCATGAAATTCAAAAGAGCTATAGAGAAAACTATAAAGGTATCTTTGTGTTAAAATTGTCAATTTTCAGAAAGTTAGAGAAGTTACACAATAAAAATTCCACAATAAAGATGTCACGGTGTCAAGATATGAAACTTTTACTGATTAAAAGTTTAGGCAATAGGCCATCCACGAAAAGTAGGCCACGTGTATCTTGCCCTTTTAACTTACTTGTGCCTTCCAGTCACATCCAAAGCACCATCCTCTATTTCTCCATGTTTGGGCCTTTCACATGAAGCATGGATTCGGTTGGCTACACATGAGAAAGGTGTCAATTCTAGTCTTGGAATTGCTGTAAGACTATCCAGATACAAGGCATCTGCAGTAGAACAGAAAAGAATAAATATAGAAATTAATGGTTCAAATTATATATATATATATATACTATTTCTTATCCTCTTGGGAGATTAGACAGTTTCTGAAAAAACAAAAGTCAGTTCAATTCAATTAACATTTTTTTTGAATTTTATTGTATTTATTTTTTTACACAGCAGGTTCTTATTAGTCATCCATTTTATACACATCAGTGTATACATGTCAATCCCAATCGCCCAATTCATCACACCACCACCACCACCCACCACTTTCCCCCCTTGGTGTCCATACGTTTGTTCTCTACATCTGAGTCTCAATTTCTCCCCTGCAAACCGGTTCATCTGTACCATTTTTCTAGGTTCCATATATATGCGTTAATATACAATATTTGTTTTTCTCTTTCTGACTTACTTCACTCTGTATGACAGTCTCTAGATCCATCCACGTCTCAACAAATGACCCAATTTCATTCCTTTTTATGGCTGAGTAATATTCCATTGTATATATGTACCACATCTTCTTTATCTATTCAATTAACATTTTAACATTACAACCCCCCACCCCCTAAATTTTGATGCCTAGTTATGAGGGGTAGAAATGTCATTTCTTTTTTTAAGCAGGGGGTAGGGGTGAAGGAGGGGAAACAGAAACCCTTACCTAGTAAGCAACTAGAGGGGTCAACAACAATCTGCTGCCAGGGGGCAAAATCCAGCCAGCCTCCTGTTTTTGTAAATAAAGTTTTATTGGAACACAGACATGCCCATTCATTCAGTATCATCCAAGGTTGCTTGTGGGCTACAACAGCAAAGCTGAGTAGTTGCTGCAGAAACCGTACAGCCTGCAAAACCTCAAATATTTACTATCCAGCCCTTTATAGAAACAGTTTACCAACTCCTAAAGAGAAAAAAAGTTTGACATTGTAATTGTAAACCACTGAAGAGTGCAGGAAATAGGGTGACAATGTTTTTTTTGAGGAAACTGTCTTGCTATGTTTTTCTGAGTATAGGAAGCAGCAGAATTTAATAGAAAAAACATAGGCTTTGGAATTAATCACAATTTTTAGTTCAAATCCTGACCCTGACACATACCAGGTGTATGATCTCAGATAAATAACTAAACCAACTCTGAGCCTCAGTTTACTTACATATAAAGTGCCACACGGGGACTTCCCTGGTGGTCCAGTGGTTAAGAATTCACCCTCCAATGCAGGGGACTCTCTATCCCTACTTGGGGAACTAAGATCCCACATGCCTCGGGGCAACTAAGCCCGCGCACCGCAACTACCGAGCCCACGCGCCACAACTGAAGGGAAGCCCACGTGCCAAAATGAAGTGCCCGCGCCCTGCAACGAAAGATCCTGCGTGCCACAACTAAGACCCAATGCAGCCAAAAGTAAATAAATAAATAATTTTTTAAGCGCCACATGACCTTAGGCAAATTACTCAGTGTTCCTGCTTCCTTATCTTTAAAATGGGAATTACATTAGCATCTACCTCACAGGGATATGGTGAGGATTAAATGAATTAACAGGTACGTGAACATACAGGGTTTTTTTTGTTTTTTGTGGTACGCGGGCCTCTCACTGTTGTGGCCTCTCCCATTGCGGAGCGCAGGCTCCGGACGCACAGGCTCAGCGGCCATGGCTCACGGGCCCAGCCGCTCTGCGGCATGTGGGATCTTCCCGGACCGGGGCACGAACCCGTGTCCCCTGCATCGGCAGGCGGATTCTCAACCACCGCACCACCAGGGAAGCCCAAACATACAGTTTTGAGAGCAGAGAACTGTGCCTGGCACATAGCGGGGGCTCCTTCAGTGTTGCCATAGTAGTGTTGTATCACTGAGTTAGTGTGCGTAAAATCGTCTCTGTAAAGCACTCATCTACTGTCTGATGCAAACTGGCCACTTGTTAGTAGTGGTAGCAGTTTTCTCTCTTCTAGTTGAAACAATCCACAAATCACTCTACTTGCTTTTTATTCCTTCTTAAATTTATTTTGATAATCATCCCGTTTCTTTTGTCATTTCGGAAGCAACCATTAACTTTTGCTTTCAAGCACATCCAGGCTGTGATGAGAGATGCCACCACTTTCAGCATTTCCTAAGATAAAGTTCATTCTCCTTAGACTGGCATTAAGTAATAGTCCATGCTGTGACCTACAACATGCTCCAAACTTCAATTCTACTCCATCCTGACCCAAGCCCTCTTATATCCAGTGACGTATCCAGCATGGACTCTTCTCCAAACACTTAAAACTTTTGCATTTTTTCCCCCTCATGTCATTCTCCCCAGTTGGAATACTTTTCCCATGCTTTTTGCTTTTCCAAATGCAGCCCATCTTTCCATGCCTGGTTCAACACCCATTTCTTCCACAGAGCCTTCTCTGAACCCAGGTCTTACTTCCTTAATAATCTGTGAGCTACTTTAGGACTCACTCTCTAGTATACATAAAATAGTGCCTTGCACAGAGTAGGTGGTCAAATATAAGTTGACTGACTGAATTCAGGAATAAACATCTAAGTTTTCAACATTTGCTATATAATTGTGATTAATTATTTTCCCTCTCAAGAAGAACCCACCCCCAGCTGCGTCTGACAGGGTATAGGAAAGGGTCTATCCATGCTTACCCAGCAGATGTGTGTACCAGCATGTATGTCGGAAGGTCAGGGGTAGCTGATGTATTCTTGCTTCTTGACCACTATATCGTTTATGGCAACACTGCTTCTGAACAGAAAATCAAGTTCTATTAGCTTTCCAAAGGGCTGGCTGTAACATATTTCATAATCTCTCTTCATCTCCAAAATCAGAAAGAATATCACTGTTCTCCCGCAAGAGAGTTTGAGAAGAAAATACATGGCATCAAGTAACAAAGTTTTCATGCTTTGGATCAAAAGGTACATACCTTATAAGTAAAAATGTAATTCTTATTAAAAATCACTCTTCAATAATTGAACAGAAAGATAACATCAATTTACAATAATCAACACTTTCATATAAACAAAGTCTTTGAGGAAAGAAATATGAGTGAGGGGCAAGTTTAGTTATATAATTCTTCTTCATGACACCATAATCAAAAAGTTTTAAGCAGTACCATTTCCTAGGGCCTATCAAAATTGTGTGTGTGCACATGATAAAGAAAAAAATAGGTATCTTGCTTTGTCTGATACCCTCTCAGGAAAATCAGTATAGCTTAGAATTCTAACTTGGACTTAACTTTCTATTTTGCCATAGTAGTAGATTCACAATTGGCACTTATATTGCTTCAAAAAGCTTAAACTCACCAATTGTTCCTAGAGAGGTTGAATTCTACCTGTGCAGGACAAGGGATCGTAGTGAGGAAATTCCTCACCTAAACAGCTCTGTCATGAGAAAAATGGTGGAGTGCATTCAAAGACAGAATGATGGGAGAGTGACAGATACAAACTACATTAGATTTAAGTTGTGATGCTACCTGAGAAGGAGAAAATTGACTAGTTCTTTATCTTGTATTTTACATTAAGGGAACAAATTTGTAATGGTAAACCTCTCACAGCATTTTTCCCATTACTTGTTCTAGGAATGAAATCCAAAGATCAGGAACAGGAAATTGAATGGCTTTGTCACTGAAATCTTCAAGCAGAGACCAAAGAAGCTTGTTGGAGACATAACTCAGAGAGTGAAAATGCTGTCTGTGAACATTTTACAGCAATAAAATTGCGACTTTTGTCCAAGAGGTAGATACATGTCTATCAGTTACATTATAATAGAAAATTGGTGTTCTTGAGATGATTATGGAGATTTTTCCAGTTCAACTTATTGTAAGGGGCTTTTTAGGCACTCTGCATAGCTTAATCTCCTACATGAATATTTTTTTTTCTGCTTAAACAGATGTGCCTGCATTATGCCCTAGAAACAGATACATGCAAATATCACCCTTCTCTCTTTCCTCCTCCAGCCCCCTCCCTCCAGTGCCAACCTTGCTGTTCCTTATGTTCTTCATTTATGAACAGAAAGGAGAAATTCACCAAGTGTCAAAAGGGAAAGAAATACATTCAACTGTACCATGGATATCTTGAGATATCCAGACAGAAAGGAGTTGAAAGTTTAATTCAAATAGGAGAGAAAAGAGACAGCAACCATCAAAGCCCACTCAAGAGTCTCAGAAAGGAGGTGCCTAAGACTAGCAAACTGGCCTTTGCTAATAGATACAGTTCTGAAATGCTTCCTCTCTGAAAGATGTTATTAGGAGCCACTCACTCATGTGAATTCTCCCCTCCTGTTTTGCTAAATGCTTTCAGTGCATAAGAAAACAAAGTCTACCAGAGCATCTTTTCTAACTTGATTGTTTAATTTTATGACTAAAATTATTATATATTATAACTTCGCTTCAAAATCTTACACCAACTGGACAACTTCCCAACAGTAAACACATATCACAGAGGTTTGGGTCTTTTTGTTTCCTTTTTACCTGAAACAGCAAGCCATGGAGTTGTCCTTTAATTAACTTCTTTCTTAGTGACTCAATTGTTGCTATAAAGAGAATTTAAAACCAGCTTAATATGACAATTTGTAACCTCCTTTTCCCTTAGTTCATTTTGTAAAGTTTTTTTTTTAAGATTTTTTGATGTGGACCATTTTTAAAGTCTTTATTGAATTTGTTACAACATTGCTTCTGTTTTATGTTTTGGTTTTTTGGCCCTGAGGCATGTGGGATCTTAGCTCCCCGACCAGGGATGGAACCCAAACCCCTTGCACTGGAAGGTGAAGTCTTAACCACTGGACCGCCAGGGAAGTCCCATTTCATAAACTTTTAACAGCTTTCAATTTGAGGCCTGAGGAAAGGAAAGAGAAAACAACGTCTTCTGAGAATGACGTTCTCAACTCATGACTCGTGAAAATGGGAAAGCCGAAACAAAACAGGTAGGAGCAACTAAACCATTATTGCCCTTGAGTATTTAAAATTAACCTTGATAGATACCAGTGAACTATCTTCTAGAAGTGAGTCACAGAAGTATTCATGCTAAAAAGGGAATACACCTCAGAGGTCACTCGGTCCAACCTCCTACCCATGGGGAAATCGTCTCTTCAATAAGCCTCTGCTTGAGCTACAAGCAATGAAAGCCCTGCAAATGGAGCCATAGAATCCCAGATTCCTACAAGTAGGTCTGGGATCATGAAGACACTGATGTCCAGAAGATTTAAGTGGATAAATGGTTATTCGTAGAGCTGAGATCAGACTCACAGGACAGTGTTCCATTCACTATACTCTTTTGTGAAATTAAAAATATTTGTATCTCTACTTAACTGAAATCTGCTTCCCAGTAACTTCCAAATTGTCCTCTCTGGAATAATGAAAGTGATAAAAATACCTATTTAACTTCTTAAGTTAAATAGCAACATATTATTTATTTGACAATCTATACCCTTTGAAAGATAGCCAAGAACCAGAAAACAGGCTGAAATCTTTGGAACAACCAAAATAGATGTTGATATCCATGCCCTTTATTCACGTGGCAGATCCTCACACTTCACTCAGACAGTGGGCTCTGAAGTTATACATAATTCTCACAAGCTTGACTGTTTTCTCAGCCCACAGATGATTAAAAACAAAAATTAAATGAGGGTACGAAGCTCTGTTAGATGGAGGTGTATTAATAGCTGCCACTTAAAAAAAAAAAAAAAACTGCTAACAGCCAGAAAAATTAACAGCAGATACTCTGGTGTCCAAAACACACAGAAATCTGGTGCTTCTTATTTTAAAGACCAACAGTTTTATATCTCAGTAGCCTGAAGAAATTCTGAGCCATGAAAATAATGCTAATACATGTGGAAATTACAGAATCTAATTATAAATATTTTTCAGGGAAAAAAGCTTGAAAAGCTTCAATGATGTGGAAAATTACCCATGTAAAATTTATTTTGTAAGAATATTTTTTTGTAAAAATAACATTTCCCAACTAAGCTTGACAGTGTTTATGAGGCCCACAAGGAGGAAAATATATTTTTAAACTATTTCTAACATATGTAAGTAATTTTAAAAAATTAAACTCTTAATACTTAGAACTCTAGTAAAGATTCCGTTTTTAAAAATTCTCTGTGTTAACTGTATTAAGAAATAAGGCTCTGTCCTCCTCCTGACCTATATCTGAGCAATAGCAAAGTTTTCAGAAGTGCGCAACGTTATGCTTCTGAAGTTGTGTATCTCAAAACACTGTCTTTGAATTTCCAAATTAAGCTTGTGTTCAGAAGAAATAATGAGTTAGTATAAGACTGTCTAAATTGCCCATCTGCTTTCCCACCAGGCAATCTTGATTTTTAGAAATAGTCCATCTCAAAACAAGTTCCAAGTTGTAAACCTCATTTCAACAGATGTTTTGTGCAATGGGTAGCAACTATTTTCATATGTTTCATAAGGCAAAACAAGCTGGCTTGATTAATTTGCATGTACCTTTGCACTCTTCTTCATGTGTTTGGAGTTGGACCTGCCATGTCTCTAGGACATTTAGGTTTCACATGGAAGCAAGTAAAACAATGGCCACTGTTTCCCCTGCTGTTGCCATCTGTGATGTAGGATGAGACCAGTTGTCTTGGATACATTTTCTTTGAAGGAAGCTGAGATAAAACAACTTTCTAAATGACTATGCACTAAAGCTTTCAGGCAAAGGCTCTGCGATTAATTGGCTGCTGAAAATCAAAACCATGATTTGAGCTGTAATAATGTTAGCTATCAATAAGGGTTGACGTTTATGGATTATGGACTTCATAACACTGTAATATAATGTGTTACTCAATGTTCTATAGAATTGCGCATTACAAATATTAAAGTTCATTGAAATCCATAGACTAGAAGAAAATAATTCACAACACACAAATCTGTCAAAGTTCTTGCATCCAAAATATATGAAGAAAAGAAATCCTACAACTCAGTAAAAAAAGGACAAGTGACCTAATTTGAAAACGAGCAAAAGACTTAGATACTTCACAAAGAAGATATACAATGGCCAATCAGCCCAACAAACTAAAATCACAGTGAGATACTCAGTCGTGTAGAGAAAATGAAAAAGACTGACATCACCAAACGCTGGGGTTGTGGATACCTGAAACTCCCACACATTGATGCGAGGAGTGTGAAATGCTACAAACTCTATGGAAAAGTGCTTGCAGTTTCTTAAAAAGTTAGAATTACAGCTCTACTATGATCTAATATCTCTGCTCCTAGATATTTATCCTAGGTTAAACAAAAACACAGGTCCACACACAGACCTATACACAGATGTTCATAGCAGTTTTCTCCCTAACAACCCAAAACTGTAAATATTAGGTTGGCCAAAAAAGTTCGTTCGGGTTTTTCCAGAAGATTATGGAAAATTATCTTGGCCAACCCAATAATGTAGATGTCCAATAACAGGAGAAAAGATAATCAAATTGTGGAATGTTCTTACAAAGAAATGTGGCTCAACCATGAAAAGGGCACCCCGTTGATAAACACAACACAGATACATACTATGCTGAAGGAAACACACGCAGACATACACAAAAGTATCCACTGTATAACTCAATTCTAGAACAGCCTGAACCAACCCACCAGTGATAGAAATCAGATCAGTGGTTGCTCCTTGTGGTGGTGAAGGTAGAAGTGGGGAGTAACTGGGAAGTAGCGCCGGGGAACTTCCTGGGGTTATAGAAGTTCTACGTTTCCATGGGCATTTGTCAGACTGGTTCCACAGTACACTTAAGATCTGAATGTTTTATGATCTGTTAATTACTCATCAATAACAAAGAATTTAAAAACTACAACAAGAATGAAAATAATGGGGCTTATAAAATAAATAGGGTTAGGAAGAGGCCACTAAAACACGTATATGCAACATTGTAACCAGAGCACTAACAAGCACAATTATTAGTAGCACTTAGGAAGATAATATAGCTCACTGAGACAGGCAACTTAAAACGGCTAAAGGCTGACCCCCAGGATCCTAGAAATGCACAAAAACAATGGAGTGGAAATGCTGGTACCACTTTAAATGGCACAGTGCTGATGGGGTGCTGAGAAAATGCAGATGGAAATGGAACTCTGAGGCAGTGGGGCTGCTACAGCAACGCAGGCAGGAATACAGCCCGCCGCAAAACGGAGCTCTGCGGGGCTGGGATGGCACACGTCTCCGGGAGGGAGGCCCAGGTGCAGACCCTTGTTTTTAATCCTCTCCTGCTGAAGGTTATAGTTCTATTCCTACCAATCCAGGTCCTATTCCCAGGAAAATTGTGAATGAAACGCCCATATTATCCTTACACATCTTCACCCATTTGTCAATCGTGAAAGAGATAGTTTACGTGATGGAAACATACTCTAGCAGGACAGACTGTACCCAGTAGGGCCAAGCATTGGCTACTGTTTGCATTCGTTACGTTATTTGTAAATTAACAACCCTGGCATTTTCTGGAAGAAGATACTGAGGCTCAGAGAGGGAAAGAGGTTTGCCCAACTTCATCAAAGTCTTTTGTCGACTTAGAATCTAGGTTTGCTTAACCTCAAATCCCATGTGCTCTTTATCTTTGTGCAATGCTTTCTCCTAAATGATTTCATCCATACCTGCCTCTTTCATTTGGGAAAACGTAGGCCCCCACCCCATCACAGCTGTCCAGCTGTATTTGACTTTGGTTCTGTCCTTCGTGCTCACCCCAACACCTACGTTTAAGTGTCTCCATCACCTGCATCCCCTTCCTGTCTCACTTCCCTCTTGTGTACTGACTGCTCAGGACATGTGGCTCTCATCTTGCGTTCATCCTCAAAGCCGTAGGCTGTTATCTGCCCCATACATCATGCCCTCCACGCTAAGAATAGCAAGCTAGAAGAGAGTTTCCCGTGAGTTCACCTAGGTGAAAGCCTTCTCTAAACTATAAAGTTCATATCAGATACTGTGGTTCAAATAAGGAATTATAATATACAGGAGCTTCTCAGGCTCTCTCCCCAAAGAAATATTTATGGTTTCTAAAGGAAATACCGTTTCACTCATTGTCTGTTGAATGAGCAAGTCAATGAAGATTTTGTGTAGATAAGGGTAAAAAAGGATGAATACTGAAGGGGTGATAGCTTGGATTAGATCATTTAGTCTATGTTTCCTGCACATTGGATTCACCCTAATATGTTGCATGCAGACCCTAGATCTAAAAAGCTTTATTCCTTTTTAAAGCAAACATTCATTTACATATGCACTGCTGCCTTTGTTAAGATACTTAGATACATAGGAAGAAGCAGAAGAAAGAAAATGTAAGTTACCATTCAAGAAATTTCGTAGTTCTAATGGTGCGTTTCAGGGGGCAAGCATGTACACTAATTACCTCATAAATCAGGCCAGTCCTGATGGCAACTGAGAACTTGAACAATATTATTTATTCAACATTAAATTCAGCTATCTCATCAAATGTCATAAGCAACTTCCTACTTCCAGTTTGTGAACACTGTCATTGACAATGACACAACAACTGTATCCTCACACAAGTTGCTAATGAACCTGTCTTAGAAGCAGCAGAAAGCAACTGCCATAACACTTAATGAATTTATGAAGCTAACCGGAAAGTTTCACAAGAACTAAATGGATTTAAATAGTTTTGTTGTCTGACTCAGAATTCAAATGTCTGACTCAGAATTCAAACAGTATGTGATGGCAGTGGTCATGGTGGAACGTGTGTGGATGTGTTTGTGTTATAACTGTCCTACCTTGTTGACGTTTGTTCACAGTCTATCAGGAAAATCTGCTCTATAGACTTTGTGAAAATATGTGCTACCCAAATTTCCCTCTTCTTATAAAGGTTGATTTTTTTTTTTTTTTTTTGCGGTACGCGGGCCTCTCACTGCTGTGGCCTCTCCCGTTGCGGAGCACAGGCTCCGGACGCGCAGGCTCAGCGGCCATGGCTCACAGGCCCAGCCGCTCCGCAGCATGTGGGATCTTCCCGGACCGGGGCACGAACCCGTGTCCCCTGCATCGGCAGGCGGACGCTCAACCACTGCGCCACCAGGGAAGCCCATAAAGGTTGGTTTTTAAGGGCATTATTAGAAAGATCTTCGTAAGCAAAGGGTCTTAAGAGCAAAATTTTGATAGGTATGACTTTTTTGGGCAGCAAAAGATACTAACAAGTAAAGGAGCTTAATAAAGCCTGGCAGATTGTGAGTAATTCAAGACAGAAAGGAAGCATCCACCCTACTTTATCCAGCCAGAAAAAAATACATGCATTCAACATAGGGCAGCTTTCATATTCTATTTTAAATGATATTAGGACCAATTATCCCCTGAGGATAGACTGGGAAGACACTAGCAAGTTCATAATACTGAGAATGTATATTTTGGAATAAGTTACAAAAGCTGACTTTTCCAAGAAGGTACTACAAACCATAGTAAGTTGGAGGAGGGGATAAATTGTTTTATAAAACTATGGGGTATAATATTGATTTAAGCAAAGGATAAAAATAACTGGATCAAAAGATTAGGCCTCTAAGCACAGTGCCTAAAGCAAACACACCATAAACCAAATTTGGAATGCCTTAATGAAGGCATGTTCATGGCTCAAAATTAACAACTCTAATCACAAGGGGACCTTCTCCAATGACCTCGGAGCAACACAGAAAAATGCCATAAAGATTATGTAACTTAGGGCTTCCCTGGTGGCGCAGTGGTTGCGAGCCCGCCTGCCGATGCAGGGGACACGGGTTCATGCCCCGGTCCGGGAGGATCCCACGTGCCGCAAAGCGGCTGGGCCTGCGAGCCATGGCCGCTGCGCCTGCGCGTCCGGAGCCTGTGCTCCGCAACGGGAGAGGCCACAGCAGTGAGAGGCCCGTGTAACGCAAAAAAAAAAAAAAAAAAAGATTATGTAACTTAAAGCATGCTTTGCATTGTCTGACAGAGTGAAGCAGAGTAAAATGACACTTACTGTTATGGAAAATGATCAAGTTCTACAAGGCTTAGAAAGAATAAAGTGTTGAATAACCACTGCTATTTTAGAACTAGCCAATTCCTTTAAACTCTTAAACAGCTTTCTCAGATAACAGTAGAAGGGTACAATAAATCCAAAACAAACACAAGTCTGAAAATTTCCATCACTAGCTTACCTTAAGCTTATATTTAGTTATTACCCAAACCAATAACTTTCTATAAAAAGAACCTTTATACTGCTAGAACGAGAAGCTGGCTGAACAAAAGCAGTTTTCTGATAAATAAACTTCATTTTTACTGAACCATATTTCTAGAATAAAATAAGCTTAAAAATAATCTGACATTTGTAATTTGACAATTGTCTTCTCACCTCAGTAAACGCTTATCTACTTTTAGGTAAAATGGCAAATGTTCTAGTTTTTAAAGTAAAATATATAGGTGAAGAACACACCATTTTAAAAGAATTTTCACACATATATAATATTTTGATACACATTAAATTCATAAGTATTTTGCTCAACTCTAAAATTACTGCTTAAAAGAAAATAGAGAGGCAGGGCCTCTTCTACCATATGATGGGTACAATCAAGCTAATAAAGTCAGAGTAGAATATGTAAACAATTTGCAAGTTCAACTATCTCACTCATACAAGATTTTTTTTCCATGTTTACTTTTACAGATATTGAGAGGTTTTGTTTAATTTTTAAAGAAATAACAGTCATGGAAAAATCCAGCTTGTAAGAGACAACCAAAAGGGAAAGTTAATGGTTAAATCCATCCACCTAGCCACTAGGCAGATCTCTCTGGAAGCCCATAACACTGCTTCTGGAGCCATTTCATCACCATGAATTCAGTAATATGTAATATTACTGTAATAATATTACAGTCCTCAGTAATATTCAGTCCTCAGAGCGGACTGAATTCAGACATAACAAATACTTGCTACTCACTTTTCGGTTTTCTTGTCTTCTGCTCAAGTGTCTGGCAAGTGTTCACTAACTCAGTATTTATAGTCTGGAGATTTCGTTGATCCGAAATTGCTTCCTCTAATTTACGCAGCAAAGGCTTAGCTTTTTCCCTGGCAGAGTGGGCTGCCTGATCTTCATCCTCCACCTGGATACCGACAGTTAATGCTGGATTTTAGCAGGGTGGCCGGGAAAGAAAGCAATTGAGCACTCACTCTTATTATGCACACGAAACTGAAAATGTGCTTTTCTTCTCAGGGAAGTGATAAGCCTCCACTGAACTTCTGCAATTCTGTGTTTGCATGGGCTTCGTATGCCTGAGCTATTTCTACAGCGGCTAAAGTCCTGGTATGTCAAGTCGCCTCTTTCTGCAAAGTTGCCTCTTTCATCAGCAGGCTGTTGACACCGCCTCTTACAACTCCCCCTTTACTTCCTCCGCTCACTGCTAGTCTAGAGGGACTGAACTTCGCAGTTCCTCTTTGTTTTTTTGGTTCCTCCTCCATTTTTACTTCAGGGTTTTAAGGACATCTGAGGAGACTTCCTGTGCATATAATGTAGTCAAAGGCCACCCTACCTGCTCCTCTGCCCCCTCCAACCATTGGCTGGCTTCTTGGACCTTCTTCCTGAGGATGGCTTCCTGGTTGACAGCATCCTCTTGCAGTTGTGTGATGCCTTCTAGTTGTTTCTTCCTAGTTAAAAAAAAGTCCAAACCACAAGCTGTCAGTGACATTTCAACTAAGAGTCACCCCCTTGGAAGTTATGACAAATTCAAACTTAATATACTTCCTCAGAGATGAGAGGAAAAAGTGAAAGTGTTTACATATAGATAAATGCTTCACAAATATAGAATTTTAATTAAGACAATCGTATTGATCACTTAGTCTGATAACCTCACTTTACAGATAATAACATTTAGTTTCCTATTCTACACTGGAATATTCAGTTCCCCAAAAGCTACATTCATAGTACTTAGCTACATTGGCACCACAATAAGGTCACTGTGACAGGTGCCATATTTACATATCACAGCTAGCTTTTTCAAAAAAAAAAAAAAAAAAAAGGAAAGGAAAGGAAAAGTGAAGAAGGGAAAAGAAAAAAGAGAGAAAAAAAGAAATAAGCACTTTGTTTCATGACCTTAGCCTTTTTCCTTAAGAATTGTCAGTTATGGTATAACTATGTGCCATGAGCACAGGAGGGGTTGCTCCCAAGAACAGACAAAAGTCAGCTATTAGTATTTCCACTGCAGTCCTCTCTTTTCTAAAGCCTTTCCCCTCCCTTTCTTCCTCACCCCAAATCTCTTAGTGTTGTTATGTTACTTCTCTTTTGGATCCAACTCTAATCCCCCAAATATATAAAAATGCATCTGTTAGCTGATGAGATTATTTAAACCATGCTATGTATCAATATATCAATGGCTATCTGGAAACAACTTGACCTGAATAAGGACCTTAGCTCAAGTGAATGAAAACCTTTCGGAGTTTCAAAGCAGTGAGGAAGACATCGTCAGGTTTAGGCCTTGTGCATACCTCTCAAATGTTAATACATAGTCAGAATCCCATTGAACATTGACATAAATCCAGCCCTGATTACAAGAAGGACCATATGAGAGACAAGGATGGTTTCAGAGAATGCTTTACCACTATGGTAAGCCAACAAACAAAACTCTAACCAAAAATAAAAACAACCTAACAACCTAAACACACATTCTACTGAGCATTGTTCAACAGCATGTAGTCAGTTTTTTCTTTTTTTTTTTAAATTGTGGTCAAGAACATTTAACGTGAGATCTACCCTCTTAACACTTTAAAATGCACAATACAGTACTGTTTTTGTTTTGTTTTTTTTAATTATTTATTTATTTATTTTTGGCTGTGTTGGGTCTTCGTTGCTGTGCAAGGGCTTTCTCTAGTTGCGGCGAGCGGAGGCCACTCTTCATCGCGGTGCGCAGGCCTCTCACTGTTGCAGCCTCTCTTGTTGCGGAGCACAAGCTCCAGAGGCGCAGGCTCAGGAGTTGTGGCTCACGGGCCTAGTTGCTCCGTGGCATATGGGATCTTCCCAGACTAGGGCTCGAACCCGTGTCCCCTGCATTGGCAGGCAGATTCTCAACCACTGTGCCACCAGGGAAGCCCAGTACTGTTAACTATAAGTGCAATGTTGTACAGCAGGTCTCTAGAACTTATTCATCTTGTGTAACTGAAACTTTATACCTGTTGAATTACAACCATCCATTTCCCCTTCCCAAGCCCCTGGAAACCACCATTCTACTCCCTGCTTCAGTAAGTTTGACTATTTTAAATACCTCATGTAATCGGAATCATGCAGTATTTGTCCTTCTCTGACTGGTTTATTTCATTTTTTATAATATCCTCAAGATTCATCCACATTGTCACATGTGGCAAAATTTCTTTCTTTTTTGAAAAGCTTTCAAAAACATTTTTTTAAAAAAGCTGAATAATATTTCGTTGAATGTATATACCATATTTTCTTTATTTATTCATCCTTAATGAACATTTCGATTGTTTCCACACCTCGGCTATTATGACTAATGCTGCAATGAACATGAGTGTGCAAATATCTTTTCGAGATTTAACTTTGAATTCTTTTGGATATATACCCAGAAGTGGGATTGCTGGATCATATGGTAGTTCTATTTTTAATTTTTTGAGAACCTCCAAACTGTTTTCCATAGCAGTTGCACCATTTTACATTCCTACCAACAGTATACAAGGGTTTCAATTTCCCTATACCCTTGCCAACACTTGGTATCTTTGGGGTTTTTTTTTTTTTATAATAGCTTTCCTAACAGGTGTGATTCATTCATCATTGTGAATGACTCATTGTGGTTTTTATTTGCATTTCCCTGATGACTAGTGATGTGGAACATCTTTTCATGTACTTGTGGCCAATTTTATATCTTCTTTGGAAAAATGTCTATTCAATTCTTTTGCCCATTTTTAAATTGAGGATTTTTATTGAGTTCTAGAAGTTCCTTCTATATTTTGAATATTAACCTCTTTTCAGATACATGGTTTGCAAATATTTTCCCCCATTCAATAGGTTTACCTTTTCACTCTGTTAAATCTTTTGTTGTGTGTTTTTTAGTCTGATGTAGACCTATGTGCATATTTTTTCTTCTGTTGCTTGTGCCTTTGGTTTCATATCCAAGAAAGTATTGCCAAGACCAATGTCATGCAGCTTTTCCCCTAAGTTTTCTTCTAGGAGCTTTACAGTTTTAAGCCTTATGTTTCAGTCTTCAATCCATTTTGAGTTGATTTTTGTATATGGTGTATGATAGGGTTCATCTTCATTCTTTTGCATGTGGATATCCAGTTTCCCCAGTATCATTTGTTGAAAAGACTATCCACTCCCCATTGTGTATTCTTGGCACCCTACTTGAAGATCAGTTGACCATACATGTGAGAGTTTATTTCTGGACACTCTATTCTATTCCATTGGTCTGTAGCTTTGTAATATATTTTGAAATCAAAACGTGTGACACCTCCAGTTTTGTTCTTCTTTCTCAAGATTGTTTTGGTCCTTTGTAGTTCCATATGAATATTAGGATTGTTCTTTTCTATTACTGTAAAAAAATGTCATTTGAATTTTGGTAGAGATTGCACTGAATCTGTAGATTCTTTCGGGTAGTATGGACATCTTAACAACATTAAGTCTTCCAATCCATAAACACAAGATGTCTTTCCATTAATTTGCATCTTCTTTGATTTATTTCAGTGTTGTTTTATAGTTTTAGGTACACAAGTCTTTATCTCCTTAAAATTTATTCTTATTTTAGTCTTTGGATACTATTTTAAATAGGATTGTCTTCTGTTTCCTTTTAATAAAGTTTATTATTAGTGTATAAAAATGCAACTGATTTTTGTATGTTGGTTTTGTATGTTGCCACTTTGCTGAATTTGTTAGTTCTTACTGCTTTTTGTGGAGTCTTTCTATATACAGATCATGTCATCTCCAGAGATGATTTTACTACTTCCTTTCCAATGTGGATGCCTTTTATTTCTTTTTCTTGCCTAATTGCTCAAGCTAGTGCTTTCAGTACTATGTTGCATAGTAGTGGTGAGAATGAACATGCTTGAGCTGTTTCTCATCTTAGAGCAAAAGCTTTCAGTCTTTCACCATTGAGTATGATGTTAGCTGTGGGCTTTTCACATATGACCTTTATTATGTTGAGGTTGTTTCCTTCTATTTCTAGTTTTTTGAATATTTTTATCATGAAAGGTGTTGAATCTTATCAAAAGCTTTTCTGCATCAATTTAGATGATAATGTGCTATTTATCCATCATTTTGTTAATGTGGTGTATCATATTAATTGATTTTCATATGTTGAACCATCTTCTATCCCAGGGATAAATCTCCCTTGGTCATGGAGTATCAACTTTTTAATGGGCTGTTTAAAATGGTTTACTAGTATTTTGTTGAGGATTTTGTATCTATATTCATCAAGGATGAATAGTTTTCTTGTAATGTCTTTGGTTTTGGTGTCAGAATAATGCTGCCCTCATAAAATGAACCAGGAAGTGATCCCTCATCTTCAATTTTTTGAAACTGTTTCAGAAGGACTGACATTAATTTTCTTTTAATGTTTGGTGATTCACCAGTAAAGTCATATGGTCCTGGATTTTTATTGGTTGGGAGTTTTTTGAATACTGCTTCAATCTCTTTACTAGTTATTAGTCTGTTCGGATTTTATGTTTCTTCCTGGTTCAGTCTTGATAGGTTGTATGTTTCTAGGAATTTATCCATTTCTTCAAGGTTTTCCAATTTATTGCTGTATAATTGTTCACAGCTGTCTCTTATGTCCCATTTTCCCCCTGGTGGCATCAATTTTAATGTCTCTTCTTTCATTTCTCATTTGAGTTTTCTCTTTTCCTTAGCCGAGCAAAAGATTTTCAATTATGTTTATCTTTTCAAAAACAAACAAATCCAGTTTCACTGATTTTTTTAAAATGTTGTTATATTATCTATTTTGTTTATTTCTGCTCTAATCTTTATTATTTCCTCCCTTGTGCTTACTTTGGACTTAGTTTTTTCTTTTTTTCTTTTTTTTTATAGTTCCTTGAGGTGTAAAGTTAGGTTGTTTGAGATCTTTCTTCTTTTTTTTTTTTTTTGCTGTGCGGTGCAGCTTGCAAGATCTCAGTTCCCCAACCAGGGATTGAACCTGGGTCATGGCAGTGAAAGCCCAGAATCCTAACCACTAGGTCACCAGGGAACTCCCAAGATCTTTCTTCTTTTTAATGTAGGTATTTATCACTATTAACATCCCTCTTGGTACCACTTTTGCTGCATGCCTTAAGTTTTGATATGTTGTCCCCATTTTTGTCTCAAGATAGTCTCTGATCTCCCTTTTAATTTCTTTTTTGGGGTTGTTCAGCAGTATGTTGTTTATTTTCCACTTTTCCTTCTGCTACTGATTTCTTCTATTCTATTGTGTTTGGAAAAAAATACTATGATTTTAATCTTCTTAAATTTGTTAAGACTTGTTTTGTGACCCAATATGTGATCTAGCCTGGAGAATGTTCCAGGTGCACCTGAGAATGTATCAATATATTCTGTAGCTATTTGGTGGAAATGCTTTATTATGTCTGTTAGGTCCATTGTATCTACAGTATTGCTCAAGTGTGCTGTTTCCTTATTGATCTTCTGTCTCAATGTTCTTTCCATTATTGAAAGTGGGGTATTGAAGTCTTCTACAATTACATTATATTGCTATCTATTTCTCCCTTTAATTCTGCCAATGTTTGCTTTATATATTTAGGTGCTCTGATATTGGGTGCAATTATATTTATAATTGTATCTTCCTGGTGAATTGACTCATCATTCTATAATATTCTTTGTCTCTTGTGACAGATTTTGACTTACAGTCTATTTTTTTGGACATAAGTATAGTCATCCCTGTTCTCTTTTGATTAGCATTTGCACATAATACCTTTTACCACACCTTCACTTTCAGCCAATATGTGTTCTTAAATCTAAACTGAGTCTCTTAGAACAGTAGGGAGATGCCTTAGAAAACTAAAATAGAGCTACCATTTCAACCAACAATCCCACTCCTGGGCATATATCTGGAGAAAACCATAATTCGAAAAGATACAGGCCCCCCAATGTTCATTGCAACACTATTTACAATAGCCAAGACATGGAAGCAACCTAAATGTCCATCAACGGATGAATGGATAAAGAAGATGCAGTATACATGTACAATGGAATATTACTCAGCCATTAAAATGAATGAAATAATGCCATTTGCAGCAACATGGATGGACCTAGAGATTATCATATTAAGTGAAGTAAGTCAGATAGAGAAAGACAAATATCATATGATATCGCTTATATATGGAATCTAAAAATATGTCACAAATGAACTTATTTACAAAAGAGCAACAGACTCACAGACTTCGAAAAAAAACTTATGGTTATCAAAGGGGAAAGGTGGGGGGAAGGCATAAATTAGGAGTTTGGAATTAACATATATACACTACTATATAAAATAGATAATCAACAAAGACCTACTGTATAGCACAGGGAACTCTACTCAATATTCTGTAATAACCTAAATGGGAAAAGAATCTGAAAAAGAATGGATATATGTATATGTTTAACTGAATCACTGCTGTACACATGAAACTAACACAACATTTTAAATCAACCATACTCCAATATAAAATAAAAATTTTTTCAAAAAATGAGTCTCATAGACAGAATATAGTTGGGTCTTGTTTTTTAATCCATTCAATCCGCTCTACGTCTTTTGATTTGGGAGTTTGATCTATCTACATTTAAAGTAATTATTGATAGGGAGGGACTTACCATTGCCATTTGGTTAATTGTTTTCTGTCTTGTAGTTCTTTTGTTCCTTTTTTCCTGTCTTCCTTTGTGTTTCATTGATTTTTTAAAATATTGATATGTTTTCCTTTCTTTTTCTTTTGTGTATCTTTTATAGGTATTTTCTTTATAGTTACCATGGGGCATACATAAAACATGTTACAGTTATAGTAACCTATTTTAAGCTGATAACAACTTAACTTCAATCACATACAAAAAAACCTACACTTTTACCTCTTTGCTCCATTTTATGTTTGATGTCACAATTTATATCTTTTTATATAGTATACCATTAACAAGTTTTTATACTTTTGTTTATAATACTTTTTAGAAACTTTTATCCTAGAATTAAAAATGATTTACTATGCTTGCCTACATATCTACCTTTACCAGTGAATCTTATACTTTAATATGCTCTCATATTGCTGTTTAAGGTCCTTTTGTTCCAACTTGAAGAACTCCTTTTAGCATTTCTTGTAAGGCAGGCCCAGTGGTAATGAACTTCCTCAGCTTTTGTTTGTATGGCAAAGTCTTTATATCACCTTCATTTGTGAGGGACAGTTAGTTTTGCTAGGTATGGTGCTCTTGGTTGGTAGTTCTTTACTTTCAGTACTTCAAATATATCATCCCGGGGCTTCCCTGGTGGTGCGGTGGTTGAGAGTCCGCCGGCCGATGCAGGGGACGAGGGTTCGTGCCCCAGTCTGGGGAAGATCCCACATGCCGCGGAGTGGCTAGGCTCATGAGCCATGGCCGCTGAGCCTGTGCGTCCAGAGCCTGTGCTCCACAACAGGAGAGGCCACAACAGTGAGAGGCCCGCGTATTGCCAAAAAAAAAAAAAAAAAAATATATATATATATATATATATATATATATATATATATATTTCAGGATCTCTATTTGGTGATCTGTTATTGAAAAAAAATCTCTTCTCACTGATCTCACTGCTTTCACTCTTGCCCTCGATAGTCAATTCTCGACATGGCAACCAGAATGATTTTTCGAAACACAAGTTATATTACTTCCCTGCTTGTAATCCTCCAATTGCTTCCCATCTACTCAGAATAAAACCCCAATTCCTAAACATGAACTGCAAGGCTGTGGACCTGACCCCTGCCTATCCTTCTGACCTCATCTCCTACCACCGCCCAGCACTCATTCCACCCCTGTCATGCCGGCCTTCTGCTGCTCTTCAAACATACCAAGCTCATTACAACCCCAGGGCCTGTGCACTAGCTATTTCCTCTGCCTAGAACACTCCCCAGATCATCACATAGCTCACTCTCTCACATCATTTATCTACTCAATTTATCATTCCTCAAACAGGCCTTTCCTGACCATTCTTTCTAAAATTAGGTCCTGGTCATTCTTGGTCTTCTTATCCTGCTTTAATTTTCTTCATATCACTTACTACTCCCTGGGATTATATTATATAATTATAATGTTTGTTCATTATCTGTGTCCCTTAATAGATGTTAGTTTCATGGAGGTAGAGATTTCTGTCCTATTTTCTATAATTTCCTAGCATTTAGGGGGAAAAAAATTCTGGCAGCGAGGTGGCACTTGGATGTACAAAATGATGACATGTTTTTCTCACCAAGCCCTCCAAAAGCCTTCTTTTTTTTCTTTCACTGCCTCTCGTTGCCTCACTCAATTCTTTCCATTCCTCAGCACTGGAGTCTGTTTATCTTGCACCCAAATGGAAGGAAGCTTTCTCCTCAGCAAACAGCTAACTCCTGAAAGTTTTTTGTTTTGTTTTTTTTTTTTTTTGCGGTACACAGGCCTCTCACTGTTGTGGCCTCTCCTGTTGTAGAGCGCTTCTTTCACTGCCTCTCGTTGCCTCACTCAATTCTTTCCATTCCTCAGCACTGTAGTCTGTTTATCTTGCACCCAAATGGAAGGAAGCTTTCTCCTCAGCAAACAGCTAACTCCTGAAAGGTTTTTTTTTTGTTTTTTGTTTTTTGTTTTTTTTTTTTTTTGCGGTACACAGGCCTCTCACTGTTGTGGCCTCTCCTGTTATAGAGCGCAGGCTCCGGACACACAGGCTCAGCGGACATGGCTCACGGGCCCAGCCACTCCACGGCATGTGGGATCTTCCCGGACCGGCGCACGAACCTGTCCCCTGCACCGGCAGGCGGACTCTCCACCACCGCGCCACCAGGGAAGCCCCCTGAAAGTTTACTTTTAATAAATATTTCCTACTTCATTTAAATATAGAATTCCCTCTCACCACCACAAAATACTTCACTCATGTTCTTATTCATAGTTAATACCTATAGCCAAATCATTTTGTGTGCAGCCTCTATATGGCTTTGTGTCTTTTAAATTATGTTTAGAAGGCAGGGGCTAAGCCATCCTTCCATTGATAAGTATTATTTTGCCCAATGCTAGGTTCCTAGAATATTATTAATAAATATTACATTAGATTTTAAAAAGTAGAAGGTGGGGGATTAAGAGTTGAAAGAATATAGGTTTTGAAGGAGACCATATCTAGGCCTGATCCCAGCTGTCACTTAACCCCACCAGGGTGACCTCTCTGGAGATAAATGTGTGTCAAATTCTTAGCACTACATGCAACACAATGAGCTCTCAACAAACCGTACCTACTATTATTTAACTGGGCCGTTCATGTGTCTAATAGGATAATACAGAAAATTCACTTACTCCTAGATGAATCTAGTGCAGGCCTCTCTCCAAATAGTTCTTTGTTGCTAAACAGAAGAATTTCAATGCTCCCTTTTGTGGAGACAGTATCTGTGTAAGGAAGCTGCATATCTATTTAACCCATGCCTTTACCACTATCGGGAAGTCTGGGCTCCCGGTTTCTTAGGGAAAGCAGAAAATCATCTTCTTGAGAGTTCCTTCTGGTATTAAACTCTCTCTGGGGCTTCCCTGGTGGCGCAGTGGTGGAAAGTCTGCCTGCCGATGCAGGGGACACGGGTTCGTGCCCCGGTCCGGGAAGATCCCACATGCCGCGGAGCGGCTGGGCCCGTGAGCCATGGCCGCTGAGCCTGTGCGTCTGGAGCCTGTGCTCCGCAACGGGAGACGCCACAACAGTAAGAGGCCCGCGTACCAGAAAAAAACAAAAACAAAAAAACTGTAAACTCTCTCTGATACCTAGTTTCCTTATTTGGGGGGGGAATAAAATAGTTTCTTCTTGCAATTTTCTTTCAGCAATCTTGATCTCTAAGTACATTTTTTTCCTTTACTTTATTCAAATTCAAAATACACCCATATTGGGCTTCCCTGGTGGCACAGTGGTTGAGAGTCCGCCTGACGATGCAGGGGACGTGGGTTCGTGCCCCAGTCCGGGAAGATCCCACATGCCGCAGAGCGGCTAGGCCTGTAAGCCATGGCCGCTGAGCCTGCGCGTCCAGTGCCTGTTGCTCCACAGAGGGAGAGGCCACAACAGTGAGAGGCTTGCATAATGCAAAAAAAAATAAAATAAAATTTAAAAAAAAACAAAATACACCCATATTCATTCATTCAGTCAGTCAAAAAGCATTTCTTAAGGGAATGCTAAGTAAGGCATTAGCAGCTACATAAATAGTGGTTAACAAGAGATCTAACCCCTGTCCTTGTTTAGTATGTGGTTTACATAGTGACAAATTTCGAGAGTTTTCCCCAGAAAACATAATAATTAAGGGGAATTCCCTGGCAGTCCAGTGGTTAGGACTCCGTGCTTTCACTGAGGGCGAGGGTTCAATCCCTAGTCGGGGAACTAAGATCCCACAAGCCGTGCAGTGCAGCCATAAATACATACATACATACATACACACATACATAAAACACAGGTACTTAAAAAAAAAAGAATTAAGGTGAGAGGAAGGATAAGATTTTAAGTCACTTTACATTTAGAGTCTTCTATTCCCTATGACTTCTTTTACTTGAAATTTAACTGACTAGGGCTCAATGTAATGCATTGTACCCTGAGATGGAACATAAAGCCCAATGGGATAGGAGTCAACAGCCCCAGCATCAAGTCCTTCCATTAACAGAGCTAGTCATAGATTTTCCATTAATAACTCTCAGGTCTTGATCAATTCACTTTACATCCTTTTGCCCCAGTCCTCTGTAAAATTATGAGGTTTTACTAAATAATCTCTAAGGCCCCTCTGGTTAAAAGAATTCTACATTCTGATTCCAAACTCCTTCTCTAGGGAAAAATAACTCAATATACGGATTTCCATAGATTTCAAGTTTACTACTTGCAATTTTGAATATATAAGTCAATTTCATACTCTTTCACAACCCAAAATTGTCAGACAAAATGTCTTCCCTGAAAAAGTGTCATCTGAAATCAAGGTATACAACTTGAAAAAGGTAAACTGAATGCCATGGCACAATTACAAACATGTTATGTATATAAAGCATGGGTTTCTTATATATAAGGGATCATCACCTGGGAAGAAATTCTTTTCTGAAATAAAAATATTCCAGCCTGATTCTCTTCAAAATCTCTATCAATTTGGCAAACTCTTTATCAAGGGATTCTTTGTGGTTTCTCAAGCTGTTCAGCATTAATATACAAAGATTTAGCTTCTCTTCCTTGATATATTTGAATTCCTATAAGAAGAGTCACAAAACAAACTCCACTGTTCCAATGTTAACTATAAAGAAATAACAGGCAATATTACATGCTGTGGCCATTCCCACCTCAATAGCATTCAGTGTTACTGGACTCTAAAATTCTAATTGAACAGATACCAATTCGCAGTTGCCTACAGATTGATTATCTTGTGCGTTGATTATCTCAGTTTAACAAGTACGTATTAGGTACCCATAGCGTGCCTAGAATTGAGCTTTGCTTTCTTTTTCTTAAGATACGTGACCATTTCATCAATAATCACAATTGCTTTAGAATATAATGGGACTAGGAAATGCAATAAAATCAGTATTTGTTGATTACCATATTCAGACACACATTAAAAACCTTTTTAAAAAGGTAAATTTGGCAAGGGCTGAAATTAATATTCCAGAGTTTTCAGAGTTTACTTCATGCTTTAGCTTAACTCAGGGGGCTGAGAGATGTTAGGAAGTCGTCTGGCAGTCAAGAAGCAGAGATAATAAGTGATGGATAAGTTAAAGAGATTTCTTTTTATATGCTTCCTTTCTAACAAAACTGGAACTAGCTACCTAAGAAGTTTCCATTTTTGATATTCTGCTAATTTTTGGTATGTCAGAGTCTCAGGAATAAGATTCTTTTGCACAATAATCATTCTATCAAAGTTAGAGAATTTTGATAGGAAAAATTCAAGCTTAGACTAACCAGTCCTCACAAGGATTCAAATAAAATACACTTTTAATTAAATCAGCTTATTTACTCTTTGTCTCTCCAAGGCATATCCCATACCCTCACATTCTCTCTCTCTCTTTCGTTTGTCACCCTCACACCCACACACACTTATCGTAACCATCACACTCTTACTGTCACCCCCATACACACACTCCACACACATCACCAGAATGAGATGGCAGAACACTACAATAAAGTCTTAGAAATGATACTGTGTATAATAAGCATTACCTGGGTTAAGAAAGTAGAAGAAAAACCAGGAAAATCACAAAATATAGAACACTTACAGTAAACTTGTTCTCCCACTTTTCTTTCACAGGAATTTCTGGATTAGTTACCCACTGTAGAGAACTATCAATGAGTGTTTCAACTTCAGAAATATCTTCATGCTGAAAAAGAGTTCCACATCTTCAACTAGGAATTCATATGAATTCATATGAAAGCCATATGCAATTATATAAGAAGAAGTAATTTAGACAAGGTTTTATACAGGTAATTTAGGAAGCCACGAGAGAGAGTTTCTTGTCATCTAAGGCCACCCAGTGACTTTCCTTTATCTCAGGATGTTGCCATGTGTAGATGCTAACTCTCGTCAGGTGCCCTGTACATGCTGAATATATTGGATAGAACTGTTTTCCAGAATAAAACCTACCCATTTTCATTCCCCTCTCAAATAGAAGGAAACAAACATTTTCATGGATTTTTTTCATTTGTCAAACTAAATACTACCTACAATATACTAGGTACTGTGAAAGGGACTGGAGATACCAACATGAAAATGTTGTTCTCTGTTTTTTCTGACCATCTAGAGTTTCCAGTCAAAAATCAAAACGGAGAAGGAGGTATTAGCTATTAGCTAGAAGGAAACTGTTCAACAGATACTGCATCTTCAGCCCTTTGACACTAAAGATTAACCTGTAGGAAAAATAAGCTTAGCAATCCATATCTAACGGTCAACTTGTTAGTCCTGATTGACCCAGAACTAGAAGATCCACATCAGGAAGGTTTGAGAAAAATCTTCTCATTTCGTAGTAGGATAAATTTGGGTCCCAACACACAGATATGCTTGTGCTCAGCAAACAGGCTGTAGGTCAATTATCTGCAGACGTTCCTGGCCGGTGAAACAGCACAATATGTAGATGTTACACAATACCAGCTTCTGAAGCATAGCTGTGAACTCCACTCCCTTTTGTTCAACTTCTCTCAGTAACAGCAGCATTTCTTGGTCCATCATTGTGTCCAGAGACGACAAGCTGATTAAATTGCACTGCCGCTTGGTTTCACTGTTCTGAAACAATTACCAAAACGTCCACAACTCTGTCATCTTAATAAAGAACATGATTTTTATTTTATGAAAATGATGCCCATGGGTCAATGTAATTATCCCCATCAAATAGTTCTAAATAGTCTTATGAAATCCTCCTAATATCCCCCCAAAATTGTTTTCATTTTCTCTCTTAGATGGCTTTAACTTAACATTTACTCATTCTTAAGGAAAATTCATGTATCCAATAGATAACATTTACATGTAGGTCATATTTTATGGCTCTAATTTTATGCAAAGAGGGGAAGGGAAATAAATTCACAGAAAAAAAAAACTGCTGAGGGGCATTCAATAAATCCCATTGAAAACAGACTGGTTTCTTTTGTCTGTCCTCCACTCATAGAAGATACCCTCAGATGAAATTTCACAAAGCAAATTTCTTATACGTCTCTCAAAGCCTCTATGTCCTGTCATATTTTAGATATATGACAACAAATTTAACTTTCTTCTTGCTATCTGTTGGAAGAAGATCATAGGGCTCTTATTCCAGATTCCAATTAGAAGGCAAAGACTTCCTAATCCATTAGTGCGATAAACTTCAGAGCCAAAACATTGCCAGCTGTTTAACCCCTGTTCAGAACTATAAAGCTTTATAGGCTGGCATCTTGGCATCATTATTATCTTGGAGGACAGGGGATAAAAACACATTGCCGTGGCAGATTTGCCACCACTTCATTCAGTCTGGCAGTTTGGCTGGGTATCAAAAACGCAGTAAAAATGATGAGTATTTGAAAGAGAATGTCAGGAAAGCACAGCCCTCAGCAGAATGCTCAAGGCTGCCTGAGACGGCCTTAGGTGAAGGCAGCATATGTTGCCCTGCATCCTTGGCAGGAGAAATTCAAACAGCATTTGCCCCAAGGACATTCTCTCCTTTCAAGGTCATATCACAGCTGTCAACAGGAGGACATTCTGGTCATATCCATCATCTACCCAACATGGAAAGACCATCAAAGTAGCGAAAAAAAGCAATTTGCTAATAATAAAACATTTCCTAACATAACAAGCACAAAACTGGAAAGTACAAAGGAGTAAAAATATAGTAGGGAGGTGGGTCCCAACATTTCATCCACAAGAAATCTTTCGACTGTTTCCTCCCCTATTGTAAAGAAATGGGTCTACGAACAAACTGGAGATTTTTTTTTTTTTTTTTTTTTTTTGTGGTACGCGGGCCTCTCACTGTTGTGGCCTCTCCCGTTGCAGAGCACAGGCTCCGGACACACAGGCTCAGCGGACATGGCTCACGGGCCCAGCCGCTCCGCGGCATGTGGGATCTTCCCGGACCGGGGCACGAACCTGTGTCCCCTGCATCGGCAGGCGGATTCTCAACCACTGCGCCACCAGGGAAGCCCCAAACTGGAGATTTTAAAGCAACAATTCATTTTGCCATTTTAAAATTAACCCAAAACAAATAAAAATGCTAATTTATGTTCAGAACATAATAATCAATGTCATTAATTTGGGTTGGTACAATTACATCCTAAAGCAAAGAAATTTCATCTTGTTTCTGATCATCTTTATTTTTGGTAGATACATTTACTTTGGGGGTTTGGAGAAATACTAAAATTAGTTCATGGATCTCTACCGCTATCTTTCAGACCCCAGGTTGGGGATCACTGAAGGTAGTTTGTTCTGAAAAATATAAAGAATATAAAGATTTCTAAAGTCCAGATTCACTGAACACACATTTCCACAACTCCATGCTGGAGTCTCACTATAGTTTTCAGCCATAACTTGAAAAAGATCTGTTCTTCCAGACTAAGAGACTTTAGACTTAGGTTCTATAAACTATCAACAGATTCCCTCAAAATATCATGAGTGCTTTTCAGCAAGCTACAGAACTTCACTTAATAGCAGGCTATCCCATGTGGTGATTATTTTTTAAAGCCTTCCATTTGATGATAATTACCTACCTCTGCAGACTGAGCAAGAATGAGTTCACAATGTAGAGATTTTTCTCCTTCAGAGTTGACACTCTTATGCTCTCCACTGACATTCAACTGGATTCCATTCCTTGGGGGGAAAAAAAGAACAAAAACAGTAGTCGTCTGGTTAGGTATGCCTCCAATATTATGTTTTAAGTCACCAGAATAAGGTTTATTTATCACCAAACAATCAGTAAGCACCCATGTGTGCCAAGGATGTATAAGGTACCTAAGAATACAGAGCAGAATAAGAGGTAGTCCCTGGGACTTCCCTGGTGGCGCAGTGGTTAAGAATCCGCCTGCCAATGCAGGGGACATAGGTTCGAGCGCTGGTCTGGGAAGATCCCACATGCGCAGAGCAGCTAAGTCCGTGCACCACAACTACTGAGCCTGGGTTCTAGAGCCCACAAGCCACAACTACTGAGCCCACGTCACAACTACTGAAGCCTGCGCACCTAGAGCCCGTGCTCCGCAACAAGAGAAGCCACTGCAGTGAGAAGCCCACACATGGCAACAAAGAGTAGCCCCGGCTCGCTGCAGCTAGAGAAAGCCTGCATGCAGCAACGAAGACCCAACACAGCCATACATACATACATACACACATAGAAAGAGGTAGTCCCTGTCCTCTAGGAGCTGCACACACTAATGACTCCAGGTGGTTGCAAACAGGCAAGCTATATTTTCTTTTTTTTAAAGAATTGGAGCCAATAGTTAAAATTGTTTAAATTTTCACTGAAAAATCTAGATTTCTGGCTTTTCTTTAAAAAATGGGAACATGTTGCCACACTGGGTCCATATATTCTTTTTTTTTTTTTTTTTTTTTTTTTTTTTTTTTGCGGTACACGGGCCTCTCATTGTTGTGGCCTCTCCCGTTGAGGAGCACAGGCTCTGGACGCACAGGCTCAGTGGCCATGGCTCACGGGCCCAGCCGCTCCGCAGCACGTGGGATCCTCCCGGACCGGGGCACGAACCCGCGTCCCCTGCATTGGCAGGCGGACTCTCAACCACTGCGCCACCAGGGAAGCCTGGTCCATATATTCTTGATGTAACAATTATCTGGAGCTAAGCAGAGTAAGCCCCCATCTTTACCTGGATAATGCACTTTCCTCATCGTCACTTCCCTAATGTAAGTATGTGCATTTACCTCACTGACTGTACTCATTTTTGTTACCTATGGACTCCTGGAGTAGCATGTGACACATAATCAGAAACCAACGATTATAATATATGGTAGTGGGTGCTAGGAAAGAGGTCAGAACAACGTACCATGCACGAATTCAGAAGGATTACTTAATCTCAAGGTATCAGAAAAGCAAGGAAGGGTAAGGCAGGGTAATGGAAAACTTGTGAAGGAATTCGTCCTCTTAGGAGAAAAGCAGAGAAAATATCACTTACAAAGGTACAGAAGAAAAGAACGTGGCACATTCAAAGAACTGCACATCGCTCGGTAGGTGAAGAATGTAGGGCGGCGGCACATGACAGAAGGCAGGTGAAGGGTTGCTCTGTACTTACACGATGAGCTCCTGTTGAAAGTGCTGTAGCTCATGAGCCAGTTTGTTTTTCTCCCCTCGTAAGTTCTGGAATCACATACAACATTAGGCTGCACGTGTTACTCTAGTGGGACATTCACATTTACGTTTAATAACCCCACCCTGCAAGCTGTGAGATCATTATGGTATACCTCTATAATGCTTTCGTATTCTATGATGGTTGACTTAAGTTCTTCTATACTTAAATCCTTCTGAAAAGTAGGAGAGAGAATTAAGAGCAAATAAATGTATGAGTCCACTAAATTGTATTTACTAGACTACCAATCTGAGCCACGGAAGAATGGTAAATGCCCAATGATGATGAGACCTTCCACTAATCTCATTATTGGAAAACTGAACTAGTCTGTGTTTGTGATTAAAACTAAGCAGAAAAGAAGGGGACAGCAAGGCAGCTGTATCTGACTGGTGTTAATTATGTTCTGTCTTTGCCTGGTCCAATGGAATCATACCCTGCAAGGTAATTCTTAAGTCCAAGTCAGAATTATATTACTATGGTACAGTTAAGAAAAAAGGAGTTTTTTACCTGCAGAGTGACTAATGAATTATTAGTCATTTTCCAATTTTATCCAGTTCAAACCGTATCTCTGTTAAAACCATAGTTTCGTACTGCAAGACCAGAGGGTACAGTCAGTGTCTGACCTGTAGTTCTATCCCATCGTGAGCATGGTGCCTGGAGCACGAGAAGTGCATTATGCGTGCTGGGCAAGAGTGCAAAATGGTGGAAAGACCAGAGTTACAGAGGAAGTGAGCGACCACCGCTACCCCATGGGGAGCGAGAACACCCAAGATGAGGAGATACAGTTGGTACGATATTCAGTATCCTGGTCAATGTCCACAAGCCGTGAATGACTCCTTTGAAACCTCATAAATTGCAGGGAAAGGAAAAGAAGTGAAGTACTGGTTTTTCTTCACTTTCCTGTCTTGGAATGTGGAAGTTTATTAACTTAGTGTGTATCCTTCCTGGGTCTCTTAAAGCCACCATAACCAGGCATCTTGGTAGCTGGCAAACTTTGTTACCAGATAGGCTATAATCACAGGACACAAAGATAAATAGAGTAATAGCTATCTATCAAATCAATCAATCAAACTAGGTAGAAAAAAACTGAGGATATATTCTTCTTTTTCCCTAAAATGACGGACTGCACACTCATTTGTGTTGTTATGAATTAAAATTGCATCACCACTATCTAGCCAGTGACGGGCAAACTGGCACACTAGTATTTGTTGAGTAAAGGAATGAACACCACCAGAATTTACAGAGGATAAGTTAAAACATCCCAGATGGGGCTCCCCTGGTGGCACAGTGGTTGAGAGTCCGCCTGCCAATGCAGGGGACGCGGGTTCGTGCCCCGGTCCGGGAGGATCCCACGTGCCGCGGAGCGGCTGGGCCCGTGAGCCATGGCCGCTGAGCCTGCGCGTCCGGCTCCGCAATGGGAGAGGCCACAATGGTGATAGGCCCGCGTACCGCAAAAAAAAAAAAAAAAAAAAAAATCCCAGATGGAGAAGTCAGTATTCTTCACTCAGAAGAACATTTTTGTCCTTACAAATAAAGAAATGTCTTGTGACAGAATATTAGAATCAGATATTTAAAACAGGGGTGAAGTTACACAAATGACCATCTCCTTCCTTTATGACTTGGAGAGAGCTAGCGAATCCCACAGGCCTTCATGTGAAGAGACAGGACCAACCTTCTGCAAACTTTCATCTTTGTTAAGCAAAGTGTTCTCATACGTGTGTAACTGCATCTGAAAAGAAACACATTTAGGAAAGGCCATTGGGACATTGCTTTGGTAAAGGACAGTGCCACAAAATCATCCAATAGGGAGACATGTTTCTTTGGCACCTTTAATGTGCATGTGTTTTTCACTTTATAAAGAACGTTCACATTAGCCTCACAACCCTTGAGGTCAAGGTCATTGCCCTTGCTCTACCAGGAAGGAAATGGAAGCTCAGCGCTATCCAGAGACTTGCCCAGAGTCACACCCAGTAAGTGACAGAATGGAGACTAAAATCTGAGTCACCAACTCCAGCCAAGGGCTCTTCCCACTATTTCACACTTCATATAATAAGAGGACATAGAGAGTCTTCGTTTTTTTGATGAAATTAAAAATCTAGATAGGACACAAACAGAGTCCATATGGACATATAGAAAGCTCTTCCTCTTTTAAAAACATAGTTTAAAAATGTTCAAGATTTCTTTTAGCAAAGTGAATATTAAGGATATATCAGTTTATTCAAACCAAAGGCAAGCTTGTTGGCGTAGGCTTCTAAATAGGATGTAATTGATAAAAATGTATATTGATTGAATGGAAAACCTGGAAAAATAATCAGCATAGTCAGAAGTAGAATCATCATCATCATAATCATATATATTTGATATCCCTTTATAATTCTAAAGGTATCTTCACATAATCATCTCATTTGAGTTTCCAACAAGCTTGTGGATGAGGTAGAAACTATCGTATCCATTTAATAGATGAGAAAATTGAGATTTAGAGAAGTTAACTACTTGCTTGTGGTTACAAAGCTTTTAAGTCGAGAAGACAGGATTTGACTCCGTGTCTTCTGGTTCTTTCCACTAGTTTATGACAGTTGTGTATTCCAAAACAGTCATTCCTAGAATAAAATCAATTTTAATGTCTAAATTATAACTGCTATAATATATGTATATGTACATACCCACATGGAATTGGGAGTCTGCTAAGAAAATTGAGAATTCCACATATAGATATGAAGTTTAAGTACATCATCATTTCAAACACATACTACAACAAAAAATATTGTTCAAATAAACCATTAGAGATGAGAATAAGCATGACACAAATTCTTGAATTTAATAACAGTTGTGGGCTTCCCTGTTGGCACAGTGGTTGAGAGCCCGCCTGCCGATGCCCTGGTCCGGGAAGATCCCACATGCCGCGGAGCGGCTGGGCCCGTGAGCCATGGCCGCCGAGCCTGCGCGTCCAGAGCCTGTGCTCCACAACGGGAGAGGCCACAACGGTGAGAGGCCCACGTAACGAAAAAAATAAATAAATAAAAAATAACAGTTGTCTTCTGTTTCCTGATAATAATGTATTGCAGATAAAACAAAAATACACAAAATATAGACTTTCTAGATGTAATATAGATAAAAATCATTTTTGTAAGATATCATTCCTTAAGGCAATAGAATTGAATTTTAAAAATCAAGATAGATTTTTTTTTCCCCATCTCTCCTCATTTTCTGCATTAAGAAGGTACAATAGCTGAAATCTTCCCTAACTTAGGGATTTGCAAAATTAGATACTGTTAAGTTAGAAATTGTCACTATAATAAAAAATATAAATAATAACAAGGGGTGGCAAGGATGTGGAGAAATTTGAACCCTCATACACAGCTGGTGGAAATGTAAAATGGCGCAGTCATTTTGGGAAAAGTCTGGCAGTTCCTCAAAATGTTAAACATAGAGTTATCATATGATACAGTAATTCCACTCCTAGGTATATACTCAAGATAAATTAAAATATATGTCCACACAAAAACTTGTACATAAATATTCATAGCAGCATTACTCATAATAGTAAAAAAGTAGGAACAGCCCAAATGTCCAGCAACTGATGAATGGATAAACAAAATGTGCTATATCCATACAATGGAATATTATTCAGCCATAAAAGGAAATGAAGTAATGATATATGCTCCTACATGAATGAACTTTGAAAACATTATGTTCAGTGAAAGAAGCCAATCACAAAAGACCATATAATGTATACGACTCCATTTATATGAAATGTCCAGAATCGGTAAATCCATGGAGATAGACAGCAGATTACTGGTTGGCTGGGGTTGGGGAGGAATGGAGAATGACTGCTAAAGGGATTTCTTTTTGGATGATAAAAGTATTTTAAAATTGGTTTTGATGATGGTTGCGTAACTCTGAATATACTAAAAACCACTGACTCATAAACTTTAAGTGGGTGAATTTAATGGCATGTGTATTATATATCAGTAAAGCTGCTACATTGAAAAAACAGAAACTGCCTTTTATATAACTCAGACATCTAGAGCAGTACAAATTTCAAAATTTATAACATAAGGTTATTGTGTCAATGAGTCACATACACCTTCCAAAAGTAATATTAGTTTGAGGAAAGAAAATATTTTACCAGTATTTGAGAAGTGCTTACTTGATGCTGTTTCTCAGTTTTAGACAATTCCTCAATCTTCTTTTCCAATTTATACATATCCATAATGTTCTTAGCATTCTAATGTAAAATAAGATAGTATTCTTAGATTCAGACCAAAAAAATAAAAGGAAATCACAAAGTGTTTTTTAGGAAGTAGTATTTTCATCATTGACATTGTAATCCATTTCAAACTAAGGAACAAAACTTTAGACTTTGTCCAAAAATAACACAATCATCCAGGAATACTCCCAGCAATCCCTTTTATTCTCCATTTCACCTTGAGCACTCACTCCCTAGTCACACCTTCAAACTTGTCATTACCAGCAACTGGGATCCCTCCATTATCTTAATTGCAAGCATCTCACTCTTCAACCACCACTTCTTGTCTTTCCAGGATTACTTCTTTGTGCATCAACAAACCTTCAATCCCCATTGGAGCCTACAATCCATTGATCCTACTACGTTCTCATTATCCTTCCACCTTCCCATGAGCTCCGTTCCCTCTTGACTCAGCTTAAATTCTTCCATGGTCAATCATTACAATCTCTCTCTTCCACATCCCTCCAATTCCCTTGGCTCTCCCCTACTTCTTAGTATTTTCTTAATTTCAGCTTGCCTCCTACTCCATGCCAGCACCCTTTCACATAAACATTGTTAAAGAAAAATACAAACAAACCAACAGGTCGCACATTAAAATCATAACCTTTAACCTCAATGTTTACTGGTGATCATATCATATCATCCTCGTCCATTCACAAGGCCATTTACCTAAAGCAAGGATTTGCAAACTATACAAACTGCCCCACTCCATCCCCACAGGCCAACCCTGGCTGACCACTTGGTTTTGTAAACAAAGTTTTACTACCACACAGTTGAGCTCACTGTTTTCACTTTGTCCGTGGCTGCTTTCACACTACAATGGCAGACGTGAGTGGTTGTGACAGAGGCCTTCTAGCCAGGCAAGCTTGACAATATTTACTCTCAGGTCCTTGATGGAAAGTTTGACAACTCCTGGCCTACTTCATTCTTTCTCTCTCCTTGAACTTCCAATACCTCCTCCTCCGTCCTCACTCTCAGCCGATGCCTTTGCTCTGTACTTCACTGAGTTTCTACTATTAGAAGCGAGTTTTCCATAGTACTTGGATATATCATTAATACCTTTGGATACAGTATGAAGCATTTGCTGACCTGAACACTTTCCCCACTTCTTTTGTCCCTGCTTCAGTCTAAGCCTTCATCGGCTTTTGCCAGGATTATTACAAGGGCCTCCTAACTGGTCTCTTCACTTCTTCCCTTGCCCCACCATTGATTCTACACTCAGCAGCCAGAGATATCTTGGTAAAACGGAAATTAGATGATGCTACCCCTCTGCTCAAAACTGTCCAGCGTCTCCCATCTCACTGAGTGTAAACAGACGGAGTTCAGACGATGCCTGCATGAGACCCTGGGCATCCGGGTCCCCGCAGCTCTTTGTAGCCGCTCGTGGTACTTGTTCCCTCTGTTCCAGCCACACTGACCTTGCTGTCCCTCAAAAATAGCAGGCAGGCTACAGCCTGAGGACTTTGGACGTGCTGTTTCCTCTGCCTGGAACCTGTACTTCCAGATGAACCTCCTAGTTTTTAACCTCTAGTTTTTAACCAAATGATTCACTTCACAGGTCTACTTTTCCTAATCACCCTAGTTTAAATCGCACTCCCCACAACTGTTTTCTGCTCTTCTTTTCTCTGTGACACTGATCACCATCTAACATGCTAGTTTCACATGGGCTATTTTGTTTAAGTCTGTATCCTTAACACCTAGAATAGAGTCTATCTCCCAATGAATCTGTGTATAATAAACAAAACGAATAAATGCAAGTGAATAATTACCCGAACCATTGTGTCATTACTCTTCACACTGCATTAGATTTTTACCTCCTAAAGGAATCTTAGTGACATCTATAAGCCTTTTCTAACATAAATCAATAATTGTAATGCTATCTCATGATGAAGGGTTCTAAGTCTCCTTCCTTCTATCTCAGTTCTAAATTGGTATAGTACAATTCTTTGATGCTAGTCGATCATCTTAAATAGGAGGACAAAAATAGATATTTTTGGAATATTGGAAGCTTAACTGTAAAGCATTAGTTTCATGGAAACCTAGCCTTGTAGCTGTAACCTGCCTGAATCTAACATAGGGTTTCTTTCCAATCTTTCGTTGTTCCTTTCCTATCTACTATGAATTTTTTAATGTCCACTTGGGCCATAAATTGGATAACTCATCAGACTGTTCACCACAGCTTAATAAATACATCTAATAAACTTATATAAAATCCAAACAAAAAACCATATATAATGATTAACTTTCAAAAGGTACCTCTAAAATAGTAACTTTCTGGTAGCTTTGCTACCTCTTCTTTCAATGTTTTAATTCTGTTGCTTAAAAATATATATTGCATAGAATTTTTCTTTTTTTTTTTTTTTTTTTAGCGATTTTACTAGTATTTCCTAATATGTATGAGGTATATTATGGTTAACCAAATGGCTTCACATGCATTATCTTAATCTTTAAAATAACTGTAGGGAATGGGTATTATTACTCCCTCAAAAGATAAACAGCTTTTCCAAGGTTAGACTGTCAGTGAATTTAAGATGTGGGTCTTAGACTCAAAGACCTTTTCCATCTAGTTTCGTGGAATAATAATCGAAAATTATTAGATAATGTCTATACTTTCCTTCTTTTTTTTTTTTTTTTTTTTGTGGTACACGGGCCTCTCACTGTTGTGGCCTCTCCCGTTGCAGAGCACAGGCTCCGGTCGCGCAGGCTCAGCGGCCATGGCTCACGGGTCCAGCCGCTCCGCGGCATGTGGGATCTTCCCGGACCGGGGCACGAACCCGTGTCCCCTGCATTGGCAGGCGGATTCTCAACCACTGCGCCACCAGAGAAGCCCCTATACTTTCCTTCTTGATTTGTATATTTTTTAGATGGGTTAATTTCATTTCATCTTAAGTCTGAATTTCTTAAATCCCATTTCTTCCCTGGATGATTACAAAGGTATAACATACTTCTGTCCAGACAGGAAAACCCCATCTACTCTTCCTCACTTGTCATTTGACAAAGCGACCTGGTATTTGGTCCACAGGAGCCTGAAAGTCACATGATTTATATTTAACCCAGGGTCAGGACCCATGATTGTATGATTTCCATATGCTTATCTGTGCCCTTTTAACAATTTCAACATACCTCTTCTTGGAGCATCCGAATCTTAAGAATCAGAGCCCGGTTTTCTGCCTCCTGATTTATTAAGAGAAAAATAATTTTAAAGTATTTGAGGAGTTTATGAAAATACCAGATATTTACTTCCAGGGCTATCAACATATTTTCTTTTTATGAACCTTAAATATGGCATTGACATATCACAAATAATCCTAGTCTAAAATACTCTCATGATGGAGTTAAGCTTTTGGCTTCAGTTTCTTGGGATCTGTGAGAAGTCACTCTTCTTGACTCAATCTAACTATGACAGGAAAGGAAAGATGAAAAACAAAAGAAAACAGCATGTTTTTTTTTTCCCTGCTACTTTACTGCCATCTGCTTATGACAGATAGTGTGAACTCATCTATTTCAACAGCACCTTGAAATCAAAGAGTACTAGCTTTCTATTTGAAGCTGCGGATATTCTCAGATTCAACATTACCAGAACATAGGAACATCAAAAATCATTTTATAATTAGGAGCCCTAAATTCAGAACCATCAGAAGAAAACATATTCCAGGACAGGATATACACCAAAATGTTAACAGTAAACCTTGTGGATAGGGTAAAGATTTTGTGGGATTTTATTTTTTCTTTGCTAATATATATTTTCTTATTTTTACAGAGTGAACAGGTACTACCTTTATAACATAAAAATAAAAGGGAGGCCATCTCAGGCTAGGATGGCACTGGTACAAGAACGAAGGAACATACACACCACATAGTTGGAATCAGAAGACCTGAGTTCAGTTCTCACTCTACCATTTATTAGACAATGGACTTTGAATAACCAAAACATTTCTAAACTTTAGCTATAACTCTATTAATTTTTTAAAATGAAGAATAGCAGCTTCTGTTTCTACCTCACAGAATCTCTGTGAGGACCAATGAGAGGAAACATTAAAAATTCTTTTGAAATTGTGAAACACTGAATTGTAAAAGTACAAAGGATTAGGACTGTATATCTAGGACTCTGCACTTTAGTAGCAGCTAACATCTAGCCCTAGGAGGAAAGGGGACATTGACTGCTTTACATGTATTAACTCATTTAATCCTCCCAGCCTTAAAGTAGGCAGTATTGCCATGTCCACTTTGCACAGGGGGACACTGAGGCTTAAAGATGTTACGTGGTTTGCCTAAAGTTAGAGAGCCCTAGAGTCGGGACGTGGATGCCCACTGTGTGACACCCAAGGGTGGGTTCTTGATCATTGCTCTACATGGCTTCCACAGAGAAGCTCCTCAGTGGTCCCAGAATGAGTCTTTGCTGTAATGCATTCACAGAGACTTGCAGTCACCTGACACTCAATGAGTCCAGTCCCCAAATTTTACTGTTGAGGCAAAAGCTAAGCTAAGTTGTGTTGGTTGTAGGAAGTCACAAGTGAAAGACACAGGCCTGGAATCCAAGTCTTCTGATGACTTAGACCCAAAAATAAATTAGTCTGAATGACTTTCAGCTGACTCCCCACCATGGTTAGCAATGCTTAAATACTGCTGGAAGGATTTTGAAGATTATTACTAAAGCTCTAGATAATAGTTTAACATTCCCAATAAAAATAATTACTTCTCTGGTAGTTGAATTAAAGCTTAGTCTAAATAATGTTTTGCTCTAAAAATTACAAGCCTGTGCTTCTTTAGCATTAAGGACTGATTAATGGAACTAATTACTAATCTGTATGTGCTGAGAAAATGGATTTTAAAAAAACCTGAGGAAAAGGTGAAAGTTTGACAGAGAAAACTTTTTGGGAAATTTAAGGGATTTTTAGTGTCAGATATTTATGAATTCACCTATTAACTTCAGAAGGCATTCTAGATCTTCACAAATCATTGCAAATATGACTAATTGGTAAAGAATTTTAATTCTGGTTGAAAAGGAAAACACAGTTCTTTATCCTACCAGCCTTTACTTTTCTAAGGTGTTACCAATTCATTCATCAGTCTACTGATTTCTGATTTTTGTTTCCAAATAAACCCTCTTGGATTTTAGTTATATAAACTATTAATATAGGTCCATTTCAAAGTACTTGGATGATTTACTAATTGTTTGTTCTGGGCTACAATCATGGTCTTCTGCTCTTCTGAAGCATTCATACTAATTTTCAGTTCCTCCAGTTCTTCTTTTAACAGATTTGTTCTCATAATAGCCTGGTGGGCACTGGGGGGTGGGGAGAGAAGGCAATGAGCAAAACCTCAAATATAACCGTCAAAGATCCTAAGTAAAGCCACGGACTATTTTTAAACCCAAGCTGAAAACCACTGAAAAGTCAAACCAGATGCCAACAACAGTTAAAAAAAAAAAAAAAAAAAAAAAAAAACATACTCAAGATCTTCTACAGTCCTTGGAAAAGGAAGGGATTGGGGTGGAGCACGGTGGGAGGAAAAGGATAGAAGGAAACAAACATATTCCTGAAGATAGAGGTTTGGAGGCTCCCTTTGAAATCCATCACTGGCTGAATCACACGGTTCTTTCCTTCTACTAATAAGATGTAAAATTAGTTAATGCAGTCCCACAAACAGTTACTGAATAATATCGTGATCAGGTGCTGTACCTTGCAAGAGGACCCATGATGTTGGACAAAAGAGACATGGTGTAACCTTAGAGAGGTTACATACTAGTGGATGACAACGAAACAAACAAGAAGTTACAGATAGTCTCTATATGATAGATTTTATTTAAAAGGTTTACTGCAACATTGTTTACAATAACAAAGCATTGGAAAGAAACTAAATGTCCAACAAAGGGAAACCTATTAAGTGTATTATGGTAATCTATATCATGGAATTACCTATTTGTACTCCCAAAAGATTATAAACTGTTTTCTGAGCAGGGTCTTGAAGAAGGTATAATTTTTTCCTTACTAAGAAATTACATTGATCATTCAACCAATATTTATTGAGCTCTGACTCCATGCCATTCATTCTAATAGGCATTGAATAAGATAAATATGAACCCAATCATAAGAGCTCTGCCCTCCTGGAATTTATAGTCTAGTAAGGTAAACAGACAATCATAATTGCTATTACAGTATAATAAGAACCAAGGCTGGAGTGAACCCAAGTTCTGTAGACACTGTAAAAGGAAGATAGCTCAGATAATGAGGAGGAGGAGGGAGGGGGACAGAGGGGTAGAGAACAGAAGCTCATTGAGGGACTGCAGGGGAAAATGGGAGGTAGAGACAAGGCACCAGAGGCCCCATCACGAAGGGGTTTGCAAACCAGATGAAGGACTTTGGATTTTACCCTGAGTGCGAAAGGAATGCATTGAAGTGGTTAAAGCAGGGGCATGATGTGGTCAGTCTGGCAGTTAGGAGGAACCTGCCTGCTGGGGTGGCACAAGCTTTGGAAAAGGCAGGGAACCTAACCAGGAGGCTGCTGCAGAGACCCAGGTGAAAGGTGATGTTGACTTGAACTAAGTGGCAGCTATGGGAATGGAAGGAAGCAAATCTATCTGCGAGAGATAAAGTGGGTAAATTAACAGGACTTGCTATTTGATGTAGAAGTGAAGTCTGAGGAAGTAAAAGGAGACAGAGATTTCTGGTTTGCAGGCAACTGGAAAGAAGGGATTGCTCTTCTATGGAGACATTCTACTAACAGCTGGGGCAACCAGGATAAATAAGACACGGTTCCTCCGTGGACACATTAATGAGGACACATTAACACAGAAGGCAAATTATACCATGATGGGACAACAGCACAATATCAAAAATAGGCTGTGAGTGCCGACAGGAAACAGGCTCTTCCTGAAGGATTGGGGGGGGTGGAATTGCGGGGGGGGGGGGGGGTAGAAAAGAGGAGGCTTAATTCTGTAGACACTGGCATTCCTGCTATCCATCCGGCTTCTCTAGCCTTTCTGTCCATCCTGAAAGTTACCCAATTCCCTTCTAAGACATGTCTTCACTGCTTAACTTCACCAGAGTCAACTTCGAGCGCTTGTAACCAAAAGCCCTGTCTGGCACATTCACCCAAAGCATACTTTGTTTGCTTTTTTAAAGAAACTTTGAATTATTATATTACAAATAAATAATAAATAAGCCAATTATGGAATGGAGAGAGCTTGAGGTTAGCATATTTTTTTTAATTTTATAGATTGGTTTGGAGGCTGGTCAAAAATTATGAGGGTAAGAGTTCATGGTCAGAATGCTTTACTGTCTTTTCAAGTTAACTTAGAACTTTTCTGTTCAGAATTTTAGACCTACAACATCTGTACACACATACTTTGTGAGAACCATGTTGCTTGTTTCCTGATTCTCAAGCATCTCCCAGCAACCTATTTTACCAGTGTCTGACACTTTATCTGGTATGTCTCCAAGGTCCATTATCACCTTCTATCTTAAGCTAAGATCATGAAATTCTTATCATCCTTCTAGGCTACAGGTACCCTGAGGGTACATTTTAAACATGACTCATCAATATATCTCTCATAATACTTAGCATGGGACTTTGCATAGAGCAAGAGTTCTACCAAACCACAGGCTGTTGGGATGGATTCACGCTTGATCCTTAGGCATCCTGGTCTTACACAGAGATTGAATGACAAAGAGAACATCATCACTAGAAAAGAACTAACGAACCTTACTGGTGGGAAAGTTAAATAGTGCAGCTCCTCTGGAAAACAGTTCGGCAGTTCCTCACAATGCTAAGTATAGGTTACTACCCAGCAATTCCACTCCTAGGTATACACCCAAGAGAACTGAAAACGTATGTCCACATAAAAACTTGTACACAGGGCTTCCCTGGTGGCGCAGTGGTTGAGGGTCCGCCTGCCGATGCGGGGGACGCAGGTTCGTGCCCCGGTCCGGGAGGATCGCACGTGCCGCGGAGCGGCTGGGCCCATGAGCCGTGGCCGCTGAGCCTGCGTGTCCAGAGTCTGTGCTCCGCAATGGGAGAGGCCACAACAGTGAGAGGCCCGCAAAACAAAACAAAACAAACAAAAAAAAACTTGTACACAAATGTTCATAGCAGTACTATTCATAAGAGTCAAAAACTGGAAATAAACCAAGTGTCCAAACTGAGGTATATCCATATAATGGAATATTATTCAGCCATAAAAAGGAATGAAGCAGTGATATATGCTACAACATGGATGAGCTTTGGAAATGTGATGCTAAGTGACACAAAGGTCACATACTGTATGATTCCATTTATATGAAAATGCCCAGAACAGGCAAATCCAGAGAGATAGAAAGTAGATTAGCGGCTACCAGAGACTGAGAGGAGGGGGAAATGGAGAGTGACTGCTAATCAGTATGGGATTTCTTTTTGGAGTGATGAAAATATTCCGGGATTAAATCATGGTGATGGCTGTACAACCTTGTGAATATACTAAACACCACTGAATTAATTGTGTACCTTAAAAGGGTGAATTCTCTGCTATGTGAATTATATCTCAATAAGAAACAGATTTATTTTTTTAAAAAAGGAAAGAGAACTGAAAGCTCCCAGCACAGAGTAAGCCCAGCACAGCTCACCTTTTTATCTGAAGGCGCAATTCAGTAGAGTCCTCTGATAACTGGCTGTTAGCGGCTTCCAAGCTTTCTAATGCCAATTTAAGCTTATTGTTTTCCTCCTCCAATTTCTGCTTGTTGAAATGCAGGTCTGCTACACAGGTAATCAAATCAGGCACCTCTCTGCAGGTGAAAGAATGAATGAGAATATAATCTTCAACATCTCTAATCCCTTCCTATCAAAGTAAGGCGAATGGTTAAGCCCAAACAGGCTTAAATATTCCTGTGAAATGTTCTATTTTATCTTCATTCATCCTCATAAGTGTAGTTTATTTACACAGTATTTATTCAAGTACTTATTACAATAGCATCAAAGATTTTTCCAAAATTCCCAGATATTTAGCATCTGCCACTTGTGAAGTCAACTTCTACAGCTTTTATTTCTTCCTTTCCACTTTGCTCCCAACACCTGCCTCTGTCTACACTGAAGAGTTCCTATTTCTGCCTGGGTTATGGAAAGTCCTGAAATAAACTGACACTGTACTCTTTCAGTCAGGAATCTTGGCACGTTTGAACAGGCCTTTAACTAGGAAACAATTCCTAGAGTCTTATAATTGTAGCCTGAAGCTCACAATTTTGTACTCATCTTTCCTATAATTTTCTACAGCTTGTTAAGGTTTGTGGGTGTCACTCTTGCCCCTGACATTTGATCATAAACTCTGTGAGAGTCAGGACTGTGTGTTTCATGGAGTCCCAGGCCTTCTCTCTTCCTCTTTGCCGTATTTTCTTAGAGTTTAGCACAGGTTGGCTACATGGGTCCTACTCCACCATTTTTGCATGGATAAACCTGAAGTGGCAAAGATAAAATAAGCAAGGACAGGTCCAGTGGTTAAGACTCTGTGCATCCAATGCAGCGGGCGTGGGTTTGATCCCTGGTCTGGGAACTAAGATCCCACATGGCACATGCTGTGTGGTGTGGCAAAATAATAATAATAATAATAATAATAAGGAAGGACAGAGTCACCTCCCCTTAATATCTAAAACTCACATTTAGCAGAAAACAGCTTTTCTCATTCATATGTAAAAGTATCTATTAAAGAAGTGCTTTAAAAGTAATCGCCCGAAGAGCTTAAGGTCAATGTCATAATTCTACTTCAAATGGAATTTGTTTTCCATGGAAAACACAAGAAGTCAAAGAAGGAGAAGCGTTTCATGAGTGAGAAAATGTTAATTTATGTCATATTAATCTCCATAATTTGTGTTCCTAGTGAAACTACTTCTAATGCAATTGGGATAGAATAGGTAAAAGTTAAAAATAAATTATGTTAGCCCTACCACACACACACAAGACGAGCTAAGAGACTTTATTGTAAATAAAATACATAAATCTATGAAATAAATAAGAAAACTTGAGGCACTTAAGAAAGCATTGTAAGTAAGAATGCTTACAAGACTCCTTTAAACATGGCTCCACCCAAAGCCTCAAAGCTCCGTGATACAGAATCTGTTATATCTGTGGTCATCTTAACTGAAACACATATGAGAGGTTTATGAAAAATCCATTTCTCCAAACCACAAGAAAGTGGCAGAACAATCCCAAAGAAACACATACTTACTTGCTCCACCTGATTTTATGCTGTCCTGTTCCAAAGCAGAATTACCCATTCTGCTGCTTGATCCATTATTCACTCCTTCCCTGTAACCAAAAAACAAAACCAATGAGCTAGGATTCTTTGCCAAACCAAAGCTTAGCTAATTTTTCAGATGTGTTCTGTACTTTCTTGTTCAGGCCTTTCTTTCTGAATTTTAAAACCATCTATTCATTCAGCAACTACTTGAAACCCAACATGGTCATAGAAAAGAAACATAAGGTGTACCTCCACCTTCCATAAACTTATAATCTAACATGAAAAGAAAATGTGGGCACAGAAGTAGGTAGGTGTCGATGTACAGCAGCTGTGCTTAGGGGATGGGAGGTCTCAGTGGGTCAGGAAGTTGGTGTAGTTTAAAGGAATAAGTGGACACTTGTAGAGGTAGCAAGACCTTGGGCCTTAAAGAATTGAGAAGGAAAAGACACGAACAACTAATACTTTGGGATACACTGACGGTGTTCTTTTCTCTTTCTCATGAAAAACCAAGTTGGACCTAGACTAACTATACTTTGGAACATTTCACACCTGAAATTTGGGGAACCCTCTTCACAGGCCTCTATCCAGGACACCAGTGCTAGCTCTAATCCCCCAAATAAACATATTACAATTTCAACCATTTCTTTTCTAAGAGTCTTTATACTATGATTTTAGTTTTGTCACTTAATCTTTCTAAAGGCCAAACCCTTAGATTATCTCTCTGGAGCAGCTACAAAAGCCACTAAATTTGTACTTACATCCCGTTGCATTTCAATGTGAGATGTCTGTCAGAAGATGACTGACATCTTAATAGTAAGATGACTCTTAGTATTCCTAGATCTACATCCATCACCATTTCTGAGTTTCTGTTCTTATATTTTGTATTTGTATCTCCCATGTTTTTTCTTTTCCTTTCTATTTGTTATAAAAATAAGTTTTCCCTTTAGCCCTCACTCCACTTTATAAATGACTTATTGATATTTTTATTACACAATCAAACCTAAATATTTTAGTAAGAATAGAAAATTCATAAGAAAAGAGGACACAAACTTAAGGTCATCATGCAGAGATAATCATTTTGGAGTATATTCCTCCCAACTCTACTGTGCATATTTTTATTTCTTGACAAATAAGGGATCATACTATACATATACAGATCTATGGCCGATTGTCTGAAATAAATACATATGAATATTTCTCTTGTCAAATATTTCTCTAATTATAATTTGGAGTGACTAACTAGGATTCTAGTGTATGGCAGTATTGTAAGTCATTTGTCCAAATATCTGCTTTTAAATATTTACATTGCTTATATTTATCACTATCATAAACAACATTCTGCATCTATAGAGAGAATATGATTGGTTATTTTTCCTGAAGTTACATTATTTGACCACATTACATATTTTTAAGGGTTTGATACACATTCCTAAATTGCCCGTGAAAAACTGTGCCAACTTACACTATTACCGACAAAGTAGGAGAGGGCCTATTTCTCCACCTGCCCTGATAACATGGGATAGAGTCATTCTTCTAAATCTTTGCTAACCTGATGGGCAAAAATGATATGTTCTCTTTATTTGCATTTCTTTGATAACTAGTAAGATTAGATATTTTTATATATATTTATCTTGCCTTCACAATTAACTCCTGTATAGCAAACAACATCTCAGTCACATTTTTTAAGTCATTACATATTAGGAAACCATTGACCAAAACCGCCTGCCTTGGCCAGGCATGATGGTAACCACTTCCATGAACTGTCTCTCACAACACGAGGTCCCGATGAAGAACACAGTACTGGGCTCCCCTGGTGGCGCAGTGGTTGAGAGTCCGCCTGCCGATGCAGGGGACACGGGTTCGTGCCCCGGTCCGGGAAGATCCCACGTGCCGTGGAACAACTAAGCCCATGCACCACGGCTACTGAGCCTGCGCTCTAGAGCCCATGAGCCACAACTACTGAGCCCGTGTGCCACAACTACTGAAGCCTGCACTCCTAGAGCCCGTGCTCCGCGACAAGAGAAGGCACCGCAATGAGAAGCCCGCGCACTGCAACAAAGAGGAGCCCCCCGCTCTCCACAACTAGAGAAAGCCCGTGTGCAGCAACGAAAAACCCAACACAGCCAAAAACAAAAACAAGAAACAGTGCTACCGCAGAAAACTAACCAGGAGAATTTGGGAGGCGCCAAAAAAGAGGAAGGAAGAGACTCTACGTCCTGCCAACCTCCCAGAAACCTGCACGCTGGGCTCCATCTTGGCAGAGGGATGCGCACGCCACCAGGGAGGACCGTGAGTCAGAATGATGGGTCAGAGGCCACCCGGAAACTAACCCCATTACCACAAAACCCGAGAGAGGCTGCGAGCCACGTGGCAGAGCAGTCCTCCTGATGTCCCTTTACCCTTACCCTGCTGCTCTCCACCCGGGCGCCGCTTCCCAATTATGTCTCTTGCTTTGTCAGCACAGGCGTCTCCTCGGACAGTTCATTTCGGAGTGTTAGACAAGAGTCCACTCTCAGGCCCCAGAATGGGTCCCCCTTCCTGCAACATATACATCCTAACCCCGCATGTAATCTAGCAAGTTTTGCCACCGTTTGGGCTTAAAGCATTCTTTAAGAAAACCCCTAGTACATATCAGCTAGTAGCTGGAGATTGGTGGCTGAGTAAAAGCCAAAGGATTAGGCTTCCTGTGAAAGAAGATGCTGCTTCTCCAGTATCCGCCCAGGGCACCTGATCTCATGGGTACCATTCTCCTTCTCCTTTTTTCAGCTTCACCATCCTTTCCTTTTCCTTTTAGCCTCCCTATATTTCTAGGCTTCTAAATTACACTCACTGACTATATCTCCCCACTGACCTTAAAAGGGAGTTTATGCTGAATTTAAATGCATTTGGTGGGCTTCCCTGGTGGCGCACTGGTTGAGAGTCCGCCTGCCGATGCAGGGGACGCGGGTTCGTGCCCCGGTCTGGGAAGATCCCACATGCCGCGGAGCGGCTGGGCCCGTGAGCCATGGCCGCTGAGCCTGCGCGTCCGGAGCCTGTGCTCCACAACGGGAGAGGCCACAACACTGAGAGGCCCACGTAAGGCAAAAAAAAAAAAAAAAAAAAAAAAAATGCATTTGGTGACTTGGTGGTCAGTACCAATAATTTGCTTGACTCCTATGCCAGAAGAGCGTAATAATATGTGCTGCCCCTAATCACAAAAAATGAATGTTATCATAATTAACATAATAGGTTCTCAAAATGTGCCCATCACCCCCCCCACCAACTCCCCCCATCAGTGTCAGTGTCACCTGGAAACATGCTAGGAATGCAAATTATCAAGCTTAACCCCAGACCTACACAGTCATGGTGGAGATACCCAACAATCAGGTATAATATCATTTAGGTGATTCCAGGGCATGCTCAAATGTGAGGAGCACCAGATTACAGTATTTCCATCAGTGCAGAAAACAGTGACGAGCATTCATTGTAAGCAACTGTTAAAACAGAACCTGAAAACACGTCCTGCTGGGGCGATGATTACCATTTGTTTCTGCAGCGAGCTATCCATTCTCTCATGATGGCCTGGAAGGCTTCCAGCTTCACATGCATGTCTCTCTTTTCAGGATCGAGCACGTTCCACAGCTCCTCAAGGCTACCATCCTCAGAACCTTGACTAGTTGTTTGTTGTCTCAGGTAATCTATTACTTTGGTAACTCTGACTGAGCCTTAGGAAGAAGAAAGCCAAGTTAGTTTTAAAAGGTGGGGAAAGACTATTTTGTTTTAATGAGGCACTTTACTCTTTTAGGTCCCTTGGGAACCTAAACGTGCCTTATAACCCTGGCAGTACTGCTGAGTTGGTATCACAGAGTAAAAAGAGCACTGGCCTTGGGTTGGAGCCTAACAGACTAGGGTCAAATCTTGGCTCTGGACTGTATCAGCTGTGTGGCTCTGGGAAAATCACTCAATCTCTTTGAGCCTCAGTGTCCTTGTCTGTGAGATGATGCCTACTGCACAGAGTTCTTGTGAGATCTAAATAAGAACGATATATGGATTCAATAATCACTTGTGGGAAGAGATCAAAATGCCACTTTATTTTTGTCTCCCATTCTTTTCTTAAAAAACATTCAGTGAAGGAAGGGTTTCCTCTGCCCTAGATGAAATTTCAGCCTCCAGTAAGTGGTCTGACTTTTATTTGGGGCGAGGGGTAGAAAAGTCATTCTTAGACACAGTCAGTCCTACTGTCACATTCAGAAATAAAGTCAAACAGACTATGTTAGTTATTAACACACCAATCTTCTTTAAGCGTAAGACACGTCTTTTAACCAAGTCCTGACTTAGGCTAGCTGCTTGAAGGGGAGAAGGAAAAGGAAGTAGAAGGTTGATAGGGTAGATGCAGAAGTGAAGATTCTTCCCCCAGGAGGTAAGCAGAGACCCTGATATATATATATATAGAATAAGTCCAGTACATAATTAGAAGGAGGGGTGAGCTGTAAAGGAGACTGAACAACTTTAAAGAGAGTATTAATTTAATGGAAAATGTCATTTGGCTGTGACAGGAAGAAATGGAAATAAAATTATTAATAATTATTTAGAGAGATGATGTTTATTCCTGTTTGCAGTAGAGTTGGAGAGTCAAAAAGGATACCTATATCTCATTTTCCTCCACTAAAACTCTGGAACCTGTATCATATACCTCAAAACTCGAAAGGTCTTCTGTGATGGTTTTGCAATGTGTCAACTTAACGGGGCCATGGAGTGCCCAGATATTTGATCAAACATTATTCTGGTTGCTTCTGTCAGGGTGTTTCTGAATGAGATTAACATTTAAACTGGTAGACTAAGTAACACAGACTGCCCTCCCTAATGTGTGTGGGCCTGGAGAGAACAAAAAGGCAGACCCTTCCCCAAGTGAGAGAGAGTTCTTCCTGCATGACTGCCTTTGAACCGGGACTTGTCTTTTTTCCTGACTTTGGACTCAAACAAAAACATCAGCTCCTCCTCAGTTTTTCAGCCTGTCGACCTTTGGACAGGTTCTCTCCTGGTTCTCAGGTCTTTGGACCCTGACTGGGACTAAACCATCATCAGCTCTCCAGGTCTCCAGCTTGCTCACTCACCAGGCAGATCTTAGAACTTGTCTGCGTCCATAATCATGGGAGTCAATTCTTTACAATAAATCTCTTTATGTACATTACACACACACACACACACACACACACAAACACACACACTAGTTCTGTTTCTAATAGATCTCCCATATCCCTTCAGTGGAGCTTCCTTATTTTCTTCAGGGAACTAGTTCCTTAAATTCTGTCCAAAATAAATAAATAAATAAGGAAAAATAGTAACTTTACCATAGGGATATTTGGCAGACACCACACTAATCAAGTAATCAAAGTTTAAAATCCTGATATATTGTACGGAGAAGAACATAACATCACTTCCGTAGTGTGCCTGCAAAAATGTATAACCTGAATAATCAAGAGGAAATATCAGATGTTCTACAAAGTAACTGGCATATACTCTTCAAAAATTTCAAGGTCATAAAAGACAAGGAATCGAGGAACTCCTCCAGATTTAAGGAGGCTAAAGAGATGTGACAACTGAATTCGATCCTGGCCATGGAAACAAAAAATCTATAAAGAATATTATCGGGAAAATTGACAAAATTTGAATATAGACTTTTAAATTAGATAATAATATTGTATCAAGGTTAAATATCCTAATTTTGACAACCGTTCTGTGGTCATGAAAGCAAATGTCCTTCTTTGTAGGAAATACACACTGACGTACTTAGGGGTAAAAAGGCACAATATCTGCAATTTACTCTCAATCAGAAGCACAATCAAGCTTTTATCCTGCCTTTCCTTTGGGAAACAAGACTCAGCCACAGCCAAATAGTTGCTAGGCAGGGTAGAGTTTCTTTTTATAGATATTCCAGCTGATAAAATAGGAAGGAATAATAGACGATCACCTTTCACAACACCTAATGAAAGAATAAATCTAGGCCTTCATCCTCAAATAGTTTTGTCTTCTGATAAAAATATATACACCGTCTATGCGGAATCTTGCCCAAAAAAGATACAAAACTTTTATCTGATCAAACCTCTAAATGTAGGGGACAAAGAAACAGGTTGTGTTTCTAAGACCACACAATCACCAAAATTCAGACTGGGGGAAACTATGAGATAAAAGAACCAGTTTCATTAACAAATAACTTAAAATACAAAAAAGAGAGAATAGGAAGGGAACATAGAGATAAGCTAGACGACCAATAACAATGAACAAACTTTTCTTGGATATTGATTTGAACAATTAAACTGTTTAAGAAAAAAAAAATTTCTCACACTAATGAGAAAACAAATGCTGATAGGATATTTGATATTAAGAAATTATGTCACCTTTTTAGTCATAAAAATGACATTGTATAGTTGTGTCTGAAATCAGTCTTTATCTTTTGAACGTACTGAAATATTTACAGGTGAAATAATATGATGTCTTGGATTTGTCTCAAACTAATCCAGAGTGGAGGAGAGGAAAGTGGGTGAGGCTAGAAATGAGACATCATTATTTACGACACTATTTATGACATTATAAGGGTTATACCTCTTTACTCCTGTATATGTTTATAATGTTCTATAATAAAAAAGTTTTAATCCAAATAAAACAAAACCATATTGACCAAGGAATTTGTGGAAGGTTATACAACAAATCATTAACAATGTTTACTCAGGGAAACAGGATTACTGATGAGTTTTTTTCCCTTCTTTTCTATATATTACTAATTTTATTACAGTGATCACGAGCCATTTACATGCTAAAAATTACTTGCGGAAATTTTAAAAAGAACACATCTCTAAGAAAAACAGAACTGAAAATCTAAAATTAACTCAAAAATTTGAGCTAAATTTGTGTAGCAGTTTTATACCTATGAAGTATATATTTCTTGTGAGGCAACAACTATGAGAGGTAAGTAGTTCCAGTCAATGATTGCAGCTGGTAAATCAGTTTTAAGCTCAATAAAACCATTCAAGACACTGGTAAAATATGCAAAACAGGTACAAAGAAAATCAACATCTAGACAGCCATCCTTCCTCCCAGATTAGGTTGCACCCACCACGTGTGTAGACACAGATACACAGAGCACCACATATAGGCCATTTCCTTTCTCTCGCAATAGAAAGTACAATGACTTGATGAGTACCACCAAACATTTGAGCAGACAATTTTCGACTGACCTCTGCATTTGGTGTCACATGCATTAAAAATACTTGTCAGCAACTCCTCTTCACAGGTCCTGTTATTGCTATAGGTTACATCTTCCTTGCCATCATCAGTTCCTTGTTTCCACCCTAGTAGAAGAAAAAGTGTGCATATCCAGATGCTTTTCTGTGCTAACATGCTTAATTGCTAATTTTTTTTGCTTTAATTTTAACAAAGAAAACATATTTAAATAAAGAGCAGTCCACAATACTGGTTACTTAACTTGAATAGATCAAGCAGAAAAAGTGGTCTTGAAGGGTCTCTGCTTATTCATTTTCCTTTCCTTATACGTTTTATAAAGGTAGAATAAAAGGAGAGATGAAGAAGTGGGAAATGAGCTTTACTGCCCTGTAATTTTAGAAACACTCTGTGAAAAAGCAAATAGTGTAGCACAAACAGAAATATGTTAAGGAAAAATAGAGGGAACGTAAAGACTAGCTCTACAGAAAATGTTCCATTTTACATTGTTTTGTTTTTCAGGGCCTATCATATATGGGACTCTGTAAGCAATCCCCTAAATAGAATTCCAAAATTTCATTGCAATTGGCCTCCCAAATTTACACTCTCCCGTGGTCTACTTTATTGGCTCTACATTTTCTTACATGTCTTACTCTCACACACACACAAAATGCTACAATGGTCGTTTTCAGCAAGGCATGTTGGAACTATATGAATTCTAGCTCCCCTGTGTCTATGTATTCCTATCATGACATTCTAATTTGCCCAGGAGAAAGTTTGTATTCAGGTCAGCAGAGAAATGCCAATGATTATGATTGTAAATATAATCTAGAATTTCTATCAGGTTTATAATTGAAAGCATAGAAAATACTTATATTTCACATATAAGAGTTTTTTAAGAGAGGAAAAAACAATTTTAAGGGAAAGATGGATGCTTCCCTCCAAGTTTCAATAATGTACACTGGTATTTCATTTTAGTTCAGGTATTCTCATAGTGATATGCTCAAGGCTTTACCAGAAGAACAAATATTAAAAGATGAATATTTACCTTCTTCATTCAGAGATAAGTTTTTCACCACTGAATCCTGAGGAGTAAAAAATTCAGAGCTCTGATCAGAGGTGGAATCAAAGTCAAGTGTTAAGGCACTAAAATCATTTTCACTACAACAGTTTTTCAAAACCTTGTCAGAGAAGAGTTCCCTTTTTCTAATCTGCGGTATCAAAGATGTGTAACTCTGGGAGCTCTGGGAGCTAGGCCTTGAGATGTTTTCCGAACTTGTAAGGATAAGAGAATATGCTGCGTTCTCAGGAGAGCTGAGATGAGAGATGGATGGGGTCCTTGGAGACACTCGTTGAGGATGTGAAGTAAAGGCACCAACTTTCTCAGGACTTGGGGAGCGAGGGTCAGGCAGAGGAATGGGAACAGTCGCCATTTTCTTCAGTACCTCTTCCAAGTCTTTCTTGGGGTTAATCTGTGGACTGTCAAACCTGCGAGATTGGTATTTGATAATCTGTTGGATGGGACTTGTACTCTCTTCTCTCTTTTGGATGGCTTGGATTTTTCTACAGATGCTTTGCACCGGGTTATGTCGCTTCTCAGTTGCTTTCTTGACAGAGGCCATTGCTGACTTCCCTCCAATGGGACAGAGGAAGTGGCTAAAGTACCGGCAAAAGTAGACATGTTTTTCAAAGTTAGCGCTGTCCTAACAATAATGTAGCAAATAACTATTTATTCCCAAACCAACTTTGGAGGGGTCAAGATGTCTTTAAACAGCTATCTTTAAACAATTGCTTTTTTATATTTAAGTATAGTTGATTTACAATGGTGGGTTAGTTTCAGATGTACAGCAAAGTGGTTCAGTTATACATATATATTCTTTTTCAGATTCTCTTCCATTATAGGTTATTATAAGATATTGAATATAGTTCCCTGTGCTATACAGTAAGTCCTGGTTGTTTAAACAAATGCATGAAACAAATTTCCATATGTCTAACTTTGGCCCTCAAATATCTAGAAAATCATAATAACTAACATATATAAAGTATTTCCCACAAGCCAGGCGTGGTACTAAGTTCTTTATATGTATCAACTCATTCATCCTCAGAACAACTCTATGAGGCAAGCATTACTATTAGCTCCATTTTCAGGCACAGAGAGAATAGGGACACACCCAAAGTCACCTTAGGTAAGTGCCAGAGTGCAGATTTGAACCCAGTCAGTCCTGCTGCAGAGGACTCCTAACCACCTTGCTTTTCATGTACCTGTCAAACGTGATGATGGTGAGGATATGAAAGCTCCCATGTGAGTACCTATTCCGATTCTCATCTATTGAGAACTTAATAAATATCCCCTTTATTGAGCATTTTACATGTATTATGTCTAAACTTCACACAAACCCCATCAGATATGTAGAAATATCCCCTTTTCACAAATAATAAAACTAAGTCTCAAAAAGGTCATGTAATTTTCTATTGGTCACATCTCTAAGATTTGTGCCAAAGATTGTCTGACTGCAGCATCATTTTATTTAATGGCAGCATATATGACCTTTAAAAAAACAAAAAAGCATGATCTCACTTCTTATAAGATAGTAATTAAAGAACTTGGAAGCAAATCCAAAATTTTGCCTAAACTGGTAAAATTTAAATTAATCTATGCAAAGAGTTACAATGACTTGAATAGTTATAAACAAATAGTTGAATAATTACAAAGAGTTTGAAAGTTATGATTTTTAGAACCTTAACAAAAATTTCTGTTCAGGGCTCTTTTTAAAAAGTCCCCTAAAAGAAAATAAACAAAGGGGCATTTAGAAAGACTGGGAAGAAGAAGATACTCAAAATCTTCTCAATCTGGCTCATTTTACCTCAAGATGTTGGCCACCAGCTACAGCTAATGAAGTTTCCATCAACAGAATCCTTCACTATTTAAGGTAAAGATCATCTTCGAACCTTTATGTTGTCACTTGACAATACCCTCCTCTCTGTCTATTGAAGGCTTATCTTTCAATGCCAAGCCTGAAACACATTGCCCTATGAAAATTCTGGAATCAGTGTATACTCACTGAACTCAAGCTTTCTGTTCTCTCCTAGGATGTACAACTGTACTGTATATTCTGTCATTTAATTAGATTTTTGTCTTCTATTGGACTGTTTCAAATGTGTATGTACATTGTCTCCTCAAAAACACTTTTACTTTCTTGTATTCAAAAGCCATGATGTGATTCTCTTTTAGATACTCAATACATTATTGTTGGCATCACTGATAATCCACAGTTGTAGTAATACAAATAATTACAAGGCTTGTGGACTTGTCCCCCAGCTGCATTGAGTGTTGGCTCTCTCTTATAGCTACTACTCTTTCTGGAGAACTTCCCCTATCCAAATGAGAGCTTCTCATTGCTCAGGTGGGAGGCTGGCAGTGAAGTAGTGGTAATGACAGAAGAGAATTCACCTGAGAACACAATACATTCCAAATCTACAGCTGGCTAGGGTGGGGACACGGCAGGAGCCATCTGACTTCCCCGTGTCAAGTAAAGACCCTCTTAAAGACTGGGTAAGTATCTGTCAGTGTTCCCAATGTGATGTGACTGTTTTTCCCTTCTAGAGCCAGCGAACTGAGGGACAGGTTGAGCTTGGGGCTAGCAGAAGCCCTAGAACTTGAACCTCGGGCTCCTAGATCTGTCTGCCTAAGAACATCTGTGAACCTCCACGTGGGATGCTATTTGAGCCCCATTGAAAAGCCTCACTCTGTGAGCATTTGTGACTGATCCAGACGAATGTTCCGAGTATATAAGACACTACATTTCTATCCACTTTTCCGAGGCATTTTTCTCCTCCTACCATCTGTTTTCTAAATGTCCATGACTCACCTAAGTGAGCCCTGCTCCACGGTTTATAAACTAAACTTTATAAAGAGCACACTTAAGACACTAGCTCTTCATGAGCTAACAAATCTTCACAAGATTAACTTGTTTTGCTTTTTCTAATACAGAGCAGAACATTTGTGGGAGTTCAATAAGTAAGATGTGATGATAAAGATTTCAAAATTTGTGCTACCTTCTCCATATATGGCCTGGAAACATCTCCTGTCCATCCTGTCCAAACATTTTTTTTCAGTTTTAGTTCTTGGTAGAAAAGATTTACTGCAATCTGCCAAAACACTTAAAAATACAAGCCTAGCTTGCTTTGTGCAATAACCGTCATTGAAAGAGTACTAACTGAAAATCAAAAACTGAAGGTTAATTGTACTAGCAGAATCGGTTGCCTGGAGTCTCTCTTTGACAAGGAATTTCCTCCTTATTTATCTGTTTTAGGTGATTGAATATTTACTATGTAAAGATGGTACACTTGTAGAAATCTCAAAGGCTTCTTTTGTTTTTAAATTCTCTGAACCTCAGTTGTACTCCATACCATTCATCCCTTTAGACATTCAATCAATATCTATTAAGTGGGGCTTCCCTGGTGGCGCAGCGGTTGAGAGTCCGCCTGCCGATGCAGGGCACACGGGTTCGTACCCCGGCCCGGGAAGATCCCACATGCCGCGGAGCGGCTGGGCCCGTGAGCCATGGCCGCTGAGCCTGCGCGTCCGGAGCCTGTGCTCTGCAACGGGAGAGGCCACAACAGCGAGAGGCCCGCGTACGGCAAAAAAAAAAAAAAGAAGTGGAATCATAAATCTGCTGTAGGAATGTCTATTTGGATTCACATTAGATAAATGTAATATAAAATAACATTAGAGATTATCCAAACAAGTTATTTCACTAATTTTACTTCTTTATTTCTCCTCGTTTTACCTGTATCCCATTGTTGTCATTTCTACAATGAGTCCCATTATTATTATTGCCTGAATTGCCTCGTTGTATGTAGTAAAAGCTCTTGAATCAACACGTGTCAACCATCTCCCTGATCCAGAACTATAAAGCAGTAATTAAAAACCTTTGATGCATGGCAACATCTATAAAACAAGTGTGATTTATTTCTTATCTGAAGTAAGGTTATTTTCACCAGTGATGTAACTACAGAGTTCAACATTAATCTCTAAGATATTTGCACTCTTTGAGACTTACAGAAATTTTTCTACATTTGTTCTGAGTTCCTAAAGAAGTCGTCAATAGATTAGAATAAATTCACCATGTATGTATAACACAGACACTATCTCATATGCCTTAGGAATTTACAAAAAATATTAGAGCATAATTTGTGTTTTCAATATCCATATTCTTCAGTCACTAAGAAAACAGTTGGATTTCTTTGCAAAGAAAGACATAAGATTTATACAGAGATACAAAAATAACATCCTTGAAGATTTTTAGAAAGATTTCTGAATCAAACTCTGACTCAAAAAAGATTATGTTGACAAGGTAATTATCTTTTCTTTAACAACCATTTAAAGTTCTTCTCCCTTTACTAATAGTTATTGCTTGAATGTTGAACTTCCAAACTTAAGATCAAGTAGGCTTATTTTAACAACCATTTGTTAATTAATTATGAAATCCAGGCAAATCTTTCATGACTCACCTAAGTGAATTCCACTTGGTGGTTTAATTAAGGCAAAGCCCTTAATTAATGTATGTAAAAAAATGTAAATACATATGTATATGTAGATAGATAAACAAGGGGTTCCTTTTGCCAAGAGTCCTTCACTAACAATTAGATGCTGGTAAACTTTTTTTTTTTAATATCTTTACTAGAGTATAATTGCTTTACAATGGTGTGTTAGTTTCTGCTGTATAACAAAGTGAAGCAGCTATATGTATACACATATCCCCATATCTCCTCCCTCTTGTGTCTCCCTCCCATCCTCCCTATCCCACCCCTCTAGGTGGTCACAAAGCACCGAGCTGATCTCCCTGTGCTATGCAGCCACTTCCCACTAGCTATCTATTTTACATTTGGTGGTGTATATATGTCCATGCCACTCTCTCACTTCGTCCCAGCTTACCCTTCTCCCTCCCCGTGTCCTCAAGTCCATTCTCTCAGTCTGCGTCTTTATTCCTGTCCTGCCCCTAGGTTCTTCATAGCCATTTTTTTTTTACATTCCATATATGTGTTAGCATATGGTATTTGTTTTTCTCTATCTGACTTAACTTCACTCTGTATGACAGACTCCAGGTCCATCCACCTCACTACAAATAACTCAATTTTGGTTTTTTAATGGCTGAGTAATACAATTCCATTGTATGTGCCACATCTTCTTTATCCATTCATCTGTTGAAGGACATTTAGGTTGCTTCCATGTCCTGGCTATTGTAAATAGAGCTGCAATGAACATTTTGGTACATGACTCTTTTTGAATTATGGTTTTCTCAGGGTATATGACCAGTAGTGGGATTGCTGGGTCGTATGGTAGTTCTATTTTTAGTTTTTTAAGGAACCTCCATACTGTTCTCCATAGTTAGATGCCAGTAAACTCTTTATTGACATATAAGAAGAAACATCTGTTCACTGAGATGTTCCCAGGAAACTCATCTTTAGCAAAGCCCAGTGGGAGAGCAGAGCATGGATTTCTACTTAACCAGTAAACTTTATATTTGCCAAATCACACTGTTTTCAGTCTCTTTGTGACTAGTATATAATGTGATAAAATAATAACACTTTTCCCCTTCCTCTCTAGATAGATGGTAGCAGCTGTTAATCAAAATGATTTGCAAACCACAAGTCCCAGATTTAGCAAATGCTCAGTGAGTCTGCCATCTACAAACCTTTTTCATTTCTAATATTTGCAAAAGCTGGTGAGACTGGAAGCATCTCCTCCCACCACTCACTTAACCTTGTTATATTAAGCTCCTTGGCTGGGTCATACCAAGCTTATAAACATCGCATATTGGAACCATTCCTGAAATAGCACAGTCACAGATTATGCTTCTGAAAACTGTGTTCTTCTGTTTTAGTTCTTATTATAAGGAGTCTGGTTTTCTTCTCAGAGACCAGGAAGAAATCTACGATATATCTCTAACTCCAAGAACTTGGGTGCTCCCACATTCTGACAGTCTACAAAACCACATGACCACTCTCTACTAACACACATTCCAAATGACCAAGGCTGCAGACAACAACTCAGCGCTTTACCCTCGGAAAACAATTCTGGGATTTGTTTCCAAAATAAAAACGTTTTGGGGGAACCTAGCTTTATCGATTTCAGCTACTCATCTTTTCTCCTAATGTTTTCAGTGTTTGGGCTTTTTTTTTTTTTTTTTTTTTTTTTGCGGTACGCGGGCCTCTCACTGCCGCGGCCTCTCCCGTCGGGGAGCACAGGATCCGGACGCGCAGGCGCAGCGGCCACGGCTCACGGGCCCAGCCGCTCCGCGGCACGTGGGATCCTCCCGGACCGGGGCACGAACCTGCACTCCCTGCACCGGCAGGCGGACTCTCAACCACTGCGCCACCAGGAAAGCCCCTAAACTTACCTTTTTTTTGGCGGTACGCGGACCTCTCACTGTTGTGGCCTCTCCCGTTGCGGAGCACAGGCTCCAGACGCGCAGGCCCAGCGGCCACGGCTCACGGGCCCAGCCGCTCCGCGGCATGTGGGATCTTCCCGGACCGGGGCACGAACCCGCGCCCCCTGAATTGGCAGGTGGACTCTCAACCACTGCGCCACCAGGGAAGCCCTGTTTGGGCTTTTTTTTTCCCTACAGTTGTTTCAAATTTTCAGTGAGCTCTGTTGAACCTCCGTGTATCAGTTTTGGAGGTTTGCCTCATTCACAACGAACACATTGAACTGGAGACAACCAAGTAGCTACATCTGGGGTTGCTTTTCCCTGTTTAGGGGAGGACTTTCCTTGACTTTCGATGACTAAGAGCCACCATCAGCCAAAGTTTCATGATTTGCTCCGGGAAAACTCACCACGTTACTTTCACTTCCCTTCCGCGGCATCCGAGAACTGGGAATGGAGAGAGAGGCCTGCAGGATCAGATGAGGTGGGCGGAGCTAACGTCTCCGTCCGGAGCGCGGCGAGGCGCCAAGGCTGGAGAAGAGGGAAGCCGCCCAGCAGCTACACCTGTCTCTCGGGTTCAGCGAGGCTCACGGGAGGCGGGGCGTGAGGAAAGGCGCGGGAAGGGCGCGGACTACCGCCTGCAGCGGATCGGCGCCATGTCGGTGTGCCCGCCGCCTCGTAATCACAACGTTGTGACAAAATGAAGATCATCTAGAATATACTCTCTAATCAGAGTAAAAAGTCACTCTTTAAGTTAAATTTCATAGGTTTCCGTTGGGCCAGATGCCGTACTGTTTCGCAAAGATTAATGCTATTAATCAGTGCGTCTCTTATGGGACCCTGTCTGGTTTGGGAGACACAGCATATAAATGATGCAAAGTGCAGTAAATGAGCAAAGAAGCAGATGAGCGGTACATTAAGCTCCAGGGGACGTCAGGATAGGGTGAGTTCAATGTGCGTTGAGAAGCCATTATAAAGTATTGTAGGTGGGACATAAGCTGGGCTTTAAATAATACGGTATTTTGCATAACAGGGGCTTGGACACACCTGTGAGGTGGGGAGAGACTGAGTAAAGCCTAGTGGTGAGATTAAGCTTGTTGTTGGGGCAGCACTGGGTAAACAGCCTGATGGAACCGTGAAATAGGTGGGAGGGGGTGGAGGAGTGAAACAAATATAAGTTTAAGTAGGGAGGACACAGGCAGATTCAGAAATAAATGAAACCTCATATAACGCCATTTCCCATCCAAGGAAGTGATATTCAGCTGTGACAAGCATCTGAAAAACAGAACAAAACAAACCCACCACAAAACAAACAAACAGAAAAGCAAACCAGAATCAGGGTTCCAAATGTACAACCCGAAGCATCATAACTGGAACATTTTGTTCTCAAACTGGTAGGTTTACTTACTACCTGTGGTGCTTCTCCAGCCCGACCTCTGCAGTCCCTAATCACACGCTTCACAGACCTTAGCATCGGTGATTTCCTGCTTCTCCCCTCTTTTCTCTCTTCCCCCACTCTGCATAGGGAGCTCTGAAAATCTATTTTTGGAATATTAAGATTTTTATATATGCTCCTAATGCCCAGTGGGTCGTCATCATTTCTGTCACCAGGCAAAAGGGAGAGGAAGTGTAGTACTTAAGAACTGGGGCTCTGGATTCAAATAACCTGAGCCAAAGCCTAGCCCTTCTGCCCACTAGTTTTTTGTTGTTTTTTTTTTGACGTATGCGGGCCTCTCACTGTTGTGGCCTCTCCGGTTGCGGAGCACAGGCTCCGGACGCGCAGGCGCAGCGGCCATGGCTCACGGGCCCAGCCGCTCCGCGGCACGTGGGATCTTCCCGGACCGGGGCACGAACCCGCGTCCCCTGCATCGGCAGGCGGACTCTCAACCACTGCGCCAACAGGGAAGCCCTGCCCACTAGTTTTGTGACAAAGTTTTTTTATTTTTCTCCTAGGGAAAACATTTAATACCCAAAGTGGTCTCTGATAGTACATTATAAAGAAAAATTCTATATTTTTTTGAATTTTATTTTTTTTTTTATACAGCAGGTTCTTATTAGTTATCTGTTTTATACATGTGTATATATGTCAATCCCAATCTCCCAATTCATCACACCACCACCACCCACCACTTCCCCCCTTGGTGTCCATACATTGTGACAAAGTATTGATATTTAATTCTCTGTGCCTCAGTTTCTTCGTCTGCAAAATTGCATCAATATTATGAATGACCTCCTGAGTCTACTGCAAGGATTAAATGAGATAACATATGTATGATACACTTTCGGAAACTCAGTGTATTTATTCAGATATTAAATGTCCTCTTAAAGCACAAAATAGTGCCAGAAATAACTAATTAACCCATTCCTCTCATTAGACTTGCCCTGTTTAATTTCCCACGAAATGAACTCTCTTATAACATCCATGCTTGTGATCTTCTTATCGGTCCACAGATACCGAAACTAGCAACACCCAGAGAGATTTTCCTCCTAGTCATAAAGGAAGCCAGTGGCAGAGCCAGAAATAATATTCAAATTCTGAATCCACTAGACTGTATCACCTGTCTGGCAAACTCTACTCTTTCTTCCTCCTCCAAATGAGTGTTTCATACCTGATGTTTCTCAGAGCAGTGAAACGAGTTAACCTGAATTTATTCAGGAATAATCTGAATAAATTCCAATGGCTCTGCAATGAACTGAATAAACATGTTATTTCATCACTTATTATTGTTTGCCTTGGGCTGATTCTAACAGAATACAGTCGCCTCTGGGTATCCATGGGGTACTGGTTCCAGGACCCCCTTGGATGCTCAAGTCCCTTATGTAAAGTGACATAGTATTTGCATATAACTAAACAGCTCCTCCAGCCCCCAAAACATGCTTTGTTAACAGGGGAGGGAGTACAAAGGGATAAAATGCAGACTTTACCCCAAAAGAGCCAAGATGGAGCTTTGGCTTTGGGATATACTGCACCTAGGATTGATAACATGTTTCCTTGCCAAGTCATTTCCCTTTAAGGTAGATTGACCAGACAGGGCCCCCGATATTGCCGACCTGAAAACAACTCTCTGTCTTGCTATAATTAGAGAACCTCTAAGAAATGCCATCCCGAACTCTTCAAAATTACATTTCAAGGAAATTAAATCTTGTTGTGTAAATAAGTTTTTAAAAATCTATTTAAATAACATATATCCCCTTCTCTCTAATGCAGTCTTTTTTTTAAATTTTTTAACGAATTTTTTTTTTTTTTGGCCATGCTACTCAGCATATGGGATCTTAGTTTCCTGACCAGGGATAAAACCCATGCCCCCTGAAGTGAAAGCATGGAGTCTTAACCACTGGACCTCCAGGGAAGTCCCTCTAATGCAATCTTTAATGTTGTTAGACATTAGCCAGTAGCTGGATCTCTGGAATTAATCTCTGGTTGATCTAAGGGACTCATTTTATCTAACCAAAAGTGGATTGGAGGGGGAAGAGTAGCACTATTGGAAGAAAAGAAGGAAGGAAAGAAAGAAAACCAGATAGTGGAATCCTCCTTCATGAGAGGCATGGCGAAACATAACATACATTTTATTTTTCAAAACCTGCTCTATGTAAAATGCACTATTTCCTTTTTTTAAAATGACTATTTCTTATAGTAGCGCCCTTAGATTCTAGGTATCATTGTCTTTAAATTGCTTTCTGTTCATTAAACCTTAATAAGTAAAGGCAGTGTCTTCAGGAAGCCAATTTTCATAAAGATACTATCCCAGAAGGAAAAGGACTGGGAGTTTTAGGGATTTATAGGTTCCATTCCAAAAAGGAGGAACCCAGAAGAGAATACTTTGGAAGAAAATCGGCAATATATTTTTGGAGGGAGGTTGAAATAGACTGAGGCCCTGAAGATATTACAAGGTAATATCTTGTATTATCTTGTATTTATCTTGTAATTATCTTGTATTAGCTGAATGACAATCATCTGTTAACCCTCCCAGATTTACGCTCCTGAAATAAAGCAAGACCTACTCGTCCTCATTCAGCTTCCCAGCAGAGTGACCTCTATGGACGGCATCAGTAGGGCTCCCCTGCCCTCTGCTTTCCCATTGAACTTGGCCAGTACAAGGCCCCAGCAGAGAACAGATGGGCCTGAGCAGAAAGGGCCTGGGATATTTTTCTCCTGGATCCCTCCCTGCCAGGTCTGTCTGACAGTGGTCCATGCTTTCCCATGGCTCCTGTCAGGCAGCCCTCTCCTAAAGTGACAGCCCTCATTTGGTTCTGAACAGCTTCCCTCCCTTGGCCCTTGCTGGGATGCTGATGGCTCCCTAGAGCCACGACCCTGCAGCACGTGGAGCTCCCCACTCATTTCCCTTAACCTTTTGCCCACACCATTGTGATCAAAATTCTTTTCAGCCTCCCCTTTAAGAAACTGTGCCATCTGTTTCCTAAGGGACCCTGACTGACACACACTCAAGAGATTCTTTTTGTTGTCATGTTAATTTCCATAGCCCAATATGGCTGTCATCCACATTACACAAAGGGCATGATACCTCCCTTAAAATATTTTGGTTTTATTTTTAAACTCTGGTAGCCTTTCCTTCTGGTTAAGTACATGCAGCTAATTCAAAGAAAGAGATTTGACTTAAAAAACAAAACAAACAGGGCTTCCCTGGTGGCGCAGTGGTTGAGAGTCCGCCTGCCGATGCAGGGGACACGGGTTCGTGCCCCGGTCCGGGAAGATCCCACGTGCCGCGGAGCGGCTGGGCCCGTGAGCCATGGCCACTGAGCCTGCGCGTCCGGAGCCTGTGCTCCGCAACGGGAGAGGCCGCAACAGTGAGAGGCCCGCATACCGCAAAAAAAGAAAAAACACTCCACAAACTTTCCTTTGAAAATTTGGATAGCTGTTGCTACACTGGTTTCCATAGCGACTGTATCAGTTTATCATCTCACCAACAACCTGCGAGCCTGCTGTTCCGCACACCCTCATCAAAACAATGTGTTGATCTTTGCCAACCTGATAAGTGAAACATGGCATCTCCCCATTTCAATTTGCATTTCTCTCTTTATGGATATGGTTTCATGTGTTTAAAGCTATTTGTGTTTCCATTTCTAGGTTCTATTTGTTTGTATTCTTTGGTCATTTTTCAATACGGGCTTGATTTTACCAATTTACAAAAGCTCTTTACGTATGAAGAAATTTAGTTCTTTGTATTTTATGTGTTAGAAATGCATTTGTACAATTTGTCATTTCTACTTTTATGGTATTTTTGCCATGCATTTTTTTTTTTTTAATTCAGATTTCAATCTTTTCTGTGTGGCTTCTGAGTTTTTGTTAGACTTAGAAAGTCCTTCCTGAGTCCAAAATCATAAATAATTCTCCCATGTTCTTTTCTAGAACTTTCATGAGTCAATACATTTAGACTTTATTTTGGTATATAGGGAGATAGGACTCCATTACTTTTCAGATGACTACCAGGTTTTTCTAGGAGGTTATACTAGAGATATACTTGCACATATTTACAAAGATAAATGTTAAAATATATTTATTATAGTTTTGTTTAGAATGACCACTTATTGAAAACAACCTTTGCATCCTTCAGTAAGGACTGGTTATATACATTACAGTTTATTCACACCTTACAGTAAAATACAACTGTTTAAAAGAAAGAGGTTCTCCAAGGACCGATATGGAATCCCAAAATGATGTGGTCAAGTTATAAATCAACCCTAATGTGAAGAACAGTGTTTATACAATTTCTGATTTTAAAATATACATACAGTACAAACCAAAGCAAAACATAGGTACAGTTACAGAAAAAACTAGAGTCAATGATAACATTGGGGAGGGAAACTGGGGGACTAAGAAACGGGTAGAGAAGAGATTTAATTATTTCTTTATGTTTTTTGTACTGTATTCATGTACAAGATCATCAGTTTAAATAAATGAATAAAAAAGAAAAAATAATAGACTTTTAAAACTCAAGTCATTCTATTCTGGTGGCTGACTCATTACCATGATATGTAGATTTGTAAGATAATATCATTTACATCATTGAAACCTGCCCCTTAGTTTAGCACTTTTTAATACATAGGTGTAAAAAATATGGATCAGCAGTGCCCTCTGCTGGTGACCAGTTGAAATTCAATGACCTAGAAATCATTAATAAACCTATCTTATGCTTTATTTTGTGATAATTATCATGTATTCAGTGTATCATGAGTGATAATACTTTATATCATAATTTTTAAAAATCACGGAGTTTCCTCAAGTTAAAAAAAATCACACATTTTTGTAGCAGTTCACAATTCTAGAGTTTAACTGTTGTCTGAGTACAGAACGCTACCTTTGATGATGTGGGAATATTGAGAATAAAATAACGATTTTTAACAATAGTTACCAACAATTTGTATAAAAGTAAGCAATATTGTGTATGCCTTGTCAGGCTGTATATTTTCATCATGTTCATCACTGTTATAATTCATTCATTCTACAGATATCAAGTACTTGGTATGTGTCAGGCACATCCTAATGCTGGGATACACTGTGAATAGGCAAACTTCCTGCTCTCATAGAGCTTACTTCCTACCAAAGGAGACAAAATTAACATAATTGACAAAAACTACATAGTATGGTAGTCTGATAAATGCTGAAGAAAGACAAATAAAGATAATGTGAAGACTGAGTTTGGAGGGAAGGCTGCAATTGTAGATAGGGTAGCCAAAGGAGGGCTTACCTAGGGGTGAATTTGAATAAAGACCCGGAGGGAGTAAAGAGGCTCACCAGGAGATACCCGAGAAAATGCATCCAGGCAGAAAAGCAAGTGCAAAGGTCCTGAGGTGCAAGTTTGCCTGGCATGTTTGAGAAACAGCAAGGAGGCCTGTGTGGCTGGAGTGAAAAGGATAGAGGAGAGTGATAGGAAATGAGGTCAGAGCATTAATGGGGAAAACTAATTATGTAAGATCTTTGGGTTATAGAAGAACATTGGCTTTTACTCTAAGCAAGATGGGAAGCCACTGAAGGATTTTAAGGAGAGCAGATATATGCTCTGAATAAATGAATAAACTGAAAGGAGTCAAGGGTAGAAACAGTGAGATTAGTTAGATGTTTATAACAAGAATCCAGGAGGAGAAATAATGACAAGAAGTCATAGAGAGATGGGCAGATGATGATAGATAGACAGACAGATGAATAGATAGACAGATAGGTAGATAGATAGATAGAAATGTAGAGAGGTAGGCAGATGCTGTTAGATGAGACAGGATATGCTGGCACGAGACTAATAGAAGACTCAAGAATGCCTTCAAGATTTTGACTTGAGCAACAGGAGGGATGTAGCTGTGATTAATTGAGCTGACTTAGAAGGAGGGATGAGTATCAGGAGCTCAGTTTCAGAAAGTTGAGTCTAAGATCCTATTAAATATTAACTATTCAAGTGTAGGTTGTCAGATAGGCAGTTGAGTACATGGTCTGGATTCAGGGGGACAGGTTTGGGTTGGAGATAGTATAAAACAGGGAGTCCTCAGCATAAAGGTAGCATATAAGTCTGTGGGACCTACTGAGCTCACCCAGGAAGTGAAGGCAGATGGGAAAGAGAAGTCCAAGGCCTGAGACCTATGACACGTCAACATTTATCAGTATGGGTAATGAGATGAGGAGGAACCAGCAAAAGAGACTGAAAAGGAGTGGTTAAGAATCCACCTTCCTGGGCTTCCCTGGTGGCTCAGTGGTTGAGAATCCGCCTGCCAATGCAGGAGACACGGGTTCGTGCCCTGGTCCGGGAGGATCCCACATGCCGTGGAGCAACTAAGCCTGTGAGCCATGGCCGCTAGGCCTGCGCGTCCAGAGCCCCTGTGCTCCGCAACGGGAGAGGCCACAACAGTGAGAGGCCCGCATACCGCAAAAAAAAAAAAAAAAAAAAAAAAGAATCCACCTTCCAATGCAGGGGACGCGGGTTCGATCCCTGGTCAGGGAATTAAGATCCCACATACTGTGGGGCAGCTGAACCCGTGCGCCACAACTACTGAGCCCACGTGCTCTAGAGCCCGTGGACCACAGTTAGAGAGAGGCCCACATGCCACAAGGAGCCCACATGCCGCAACTAAGACCCAATGCAGCCAAATAAATAAATAAACAAATATTTTTTCAAAAAGAAAGGTACAAGGTAGAAGGAGGAAAATCCAGTAAATGCAATGTCCTCAAAGCCAGGTGGGGAAAGTTTCAAGGAAGACAAAGTGATCAACTGCTGATCACTCAAGTAAAATGAAGACCAGGACATGCTTTTGGATTAGCAATAAAGGAGCAGGTAAGTGGTAATCTTGAAAAGAGCAATTTCATTTTGCAAACAAAAGAATGTTGCTCATCATCTAGTTCTACAAGAATGAAGTCACTAGCCACTGCAGTCACTGACCTTTAACACACCCTGAAAGGAGTTCAGGGCAGAGATAAGGAATGAGGCACTCTGTGCTCTGGGAAAAACTGGCAGAACAGGCCTTCAGATAGTTATTTTCAGGAGAAAATTTTATGAACCCAATGTCTTGCATCTTCTCATACCTAGAAAAGCACTAAAATCATTAACAGAGACAGCTGCTCCTCGTGATTAGCAGCAACCTTCTACTGAGATATGTGCTTGGTTGCACGTAACCCCTTCACCAAAATCACATACATACTGACCTCCCCCGGCACCCCTTTGGAGCAGTTCCTCAAGCCACCTGAGAGGCTCCCTGGCTATAGTCTCAGTAAGCCCCAAATAAAACTTAACAGCTCTCACGTTGTGCTTTCTTTTTTTTTTCAGTTGACAATTATAATGTGTTTAAAAGTGAACAGGAGGGGAGAAATTAGAGACTGAGTATGGATCCTGCTTCTTAAGAGTTCACTTTGATTGGGGACCTACCTGGTGGCGCAGTGGTTAAGAATCCGCCTGCCACTGCAGGGGACATGGGTTCGATGCCTGGCTCGGGAAGATCCCACATGCTGTGGAGCAACTAAGCCCCCTGCACCACAGCTACTGAGCCTGTGCTCTAGAGGTAAAAGGGGGACTTCTGAAGCCTGAGCACCTGGGGTCCGTGCTCCGCAATAAGAGAAGCCACCGCAATGAGAAGTCGGCGCACCGCAGTGGAGAGTAGCCCCCGCTCACTGCAGCTAGAGAAAGCCCACGCGCAGCAACGAAGACCCAACGCAGCCATAAATTAATTAATTAATTATTTTTTAAGAAAAAGAGTTCTCTGTGATTGCTGTACAATATTGTGCTTATAGTTAACAAAATTATATTGTGCACTGAAAAGTTTAAGAGGTAGATCTTGTGTTAAGTATTCTGACAATTAAAAAGAAAGAGCAAAGAGACATAAGGAAACTTTTGGAGGTGATGGATATAATTATTGCCTTGATAATGGTGATGGTGTCACAGGTGTATGCATATGTCCAAACTCATCAAACTGTATGCATTAAGTATGTGCTGGGGTTTTGTATGTTAATTCTACCTCAATGAAGCTGTTTAAAAAGAAAAAGAGTTTGCTATGAAAGGAAAGAAAGAAGTAGGCAATAGCAGAGAAGGAAATGGAGTCAAGGGAGTTTAGTGCTTTGGGTTTCTTTTAGTTGGAAGAAATAAGAGTATGCTTGCATGTTTATGGGAATAATCTGATGCAGAGGGAAAAAATGAGATTGCAGGAGAGAGAGTTGGGAATGGTGGAAATTGTGGGTGACTATGTATCAGAGGAGGAGGCCTAGTAGCCAGTAAGGGCTAGCCACAGAGACAGCCTATCCCCAGGACTGGGAAGGTACTGAGTTTGGGCACAGATGCAGGTAGGTGGCTGCAGGGAAGAGTTTGAGAAGGACAGGTGTTAGCTCTTCTCTATATGTTTGATAGAATTCGCCTGTGAAGCCATCTGGTCCTGGGCTTTTGTTTGTTGGAAGATTTTTTTTTTTTTTTTTTTTGCGGTACACGGGCCTCTCACTGTTGTGGCCTCTCCCGTTGCAGAGCACGGGCTCAGGAAGTGCAGGCTCAGTGGCCATGGCTCATGGGCCCAGCCTCTCCGCAGCATGTGGGCTCTTCCCAGACCGGGGCACGAACCCGTGTCCCCTGCATCGGCAGGTAGACTCTCAACCACTGCGCCACCAGGGAAGCCCGGCCAGATCTATCTTATCTACTACTTAGGCTTTCTGCATCTCTTGAAAAATGCTCCTCCTCCCAAAACAGGCAGATTTCCTCCTAGTCTGCTAGTTGCTCTTAATGGGAGAAAGGGGGGTGATTTTGTTCATGTAGAGTACGCTTAATAAAGTCAAAGTTAGCCTTTAGTGAGCCTTTCCAACTTCCTGTTTCTGCTCATGTCCCCGCCGCCCCTGCCTATAACGGCCTCTGACCAAACTTGTTTCCCTCTCCCCACTAGAATTATAACCATAAGAGGAGCAGGACAGCAGAGCAGTTGAGAGCATGGACTCAAGCTCTAGACTGCCGAGGGTTCCTCTAAACTCTGTCTCTTGGACTTAACCTCTCTGTGGCAGTGTCTTTGTCTGTAAAATGGTGATAATAACAGGATCAAAGTGAGGATTGAATGAACTGCTATATGTAAAGAACACAGCACACTGCCTAGCACAATGCAGGCACTCCGAGTGTTAGCTATATAATTGCCAAAAATATATCGGACACCCCAAGTAGTTTCTTTCAGCTTCTCTAGGTCTTACCCATCTGTCTTTATTAATTATGTATTGCTGGGAAGCAAATCACCCCAAGATTTAGAGGCCCAGATCAATAAAGATGTATTACCTCACAGTTTCTGTGGGTGAGGAATCTGGGACTGTGTAGCTTGGTGGTTCTACTTCCAAGATCACTCCCGTATTTACTGGCAGGCCTCCATCCCTCTCCACATGGGTCTCTCAGCACGGCTGCCTCACAACTTGGCGGTTGGCTTCCCCCAGGGTGAGCAATCCAAGAGAAAGTGGGAGAGAAAATGAAGAATTTACACAAACACACACACAGACCAAGAATAGCAAAGTCTTTTTAAACCTAATTTTGGAAGTGATATCCCATCATTTCTGCCATATTCTATTCATTGTAATCAAGTCAGGAAATCCAGCCCACACTTAGATTCAGGGATAACACAAAGGCAGGGCTCACTGGGGAGAGCCTATCATTCCTTTGATTGTGAGTTGAGTTAGAGGGGGTCCCTAAATTATTTTGCCTATACATAGATCGAGAGAGAGTATTCTTTTCCCCAGTGAGAACCAGCTTCTAACATCTACACTCTTACTAAACAGACATGAGTTTTGGCAATAAAAACCCATATTTAACATCCAATATACTAATTTCCCAAGGTTGATGGAGGAGCTCGGATAGCAGAGAGCTGGCTTTTTCTGTGCTGAGCTAGATAATGACCCTGGAACACATGCTGGAGAGCAGGACAGCTGATCACCCCTGGAAATGCAGGTTCAACTAATTGGCACATACATAATATTATGCCAACTACACTGAAGTTTTTAAAAGTAAATTACACACTTTATAACACCTTCCTCGAAGATATTCTGTATGTCCAACCAAAGTCCTATGTCTATGAATACCTCCTACTTTAGAAAATATGGCTATCCATAAAAGCATAAATAAAGGAAATAAGAACAAGAAAATGGTAGAACGTACATATTTTTCTAACGTACATGAGTCTCAAAATGGAAAATCCAGACAAGTGGAATGTCTGTGTTGAATCCCACTGCACAGCAGCTCAAAGCTGAGAAAGTGTTTTGTTGACTTAATAAAGCTCTTTGGCAGCTCAAAAAGCTGTGGTAGCATTTCTGCAGCACACAGTTCTGAGGAGTTGATCTTCCGTTAACTCTCAAATACAACTAAAAAGTCAGGGGGACACCCAAAGCTGATAAAATGAGAATAGTACAAAAATAATCTTTAAATTTTTAAAGCAAATAAAAGCAAATTATATATACTATGATCTCAAATATATAAAGAGTAAAGGAAAAAGCCTGAAAAGAAAACCCAAATTATTAACAATGGAAGTTCTGAGTAATCAAATTTTACTTTTCTTTAACTTCCAATATTTCCAAAATAAAGCCATGTGCTTGTGTGTTTATGTGTGTGCGCACATGCACATACACACACACAAACATGCATGTTTTAAATAGAGCTTTCCCATATTGGACTTGCAATGTCAATGAAATCCATTACAGAAAACTAAGAAATTGAAATTCAGCTATCCTTCAATAATCTGTCCCATCCAAACCTAGAAACTTCCTTCACAGCATTTTGTATGCAGCCTGTTCTGTTCCAGAACAGACACTCTAGCAGTTTAATCTCTCTCAGAATCCACAGTGCTGGGCTTCCCTGGTGGCGCAGTGGTTAAGAGTCCACCGGCCAATGCAGGGGACAGGGGTTCGAGCCCTGGTCTGGGAAGATACCACATGCCGCAGATCAACCAGGCCCGTGCACCACAACTACTGAGCCTGTGCTCTACAGCCCGCGAGCCACAACTACTGAGCCCGCATGCCACAACTACTGAAGCCCGCGTGCCTAGAGCCTGTGCCCCACAACAAGAGAAGCCACCGCAATGAGAAGCTGGCCCACCGCAATGGAGAGTAGCCCCCACTTACTGCAACTAGAGAAAGCCCCTGCTCAGCAATGAAGACCCAACACAGCCAAAAATAAATAAATAAATAAATTTATTTAAAAAAAAAAAAAAAAAAAAAAGAATCCAGAGTGCAGCTGAGATCCCTGAGAATCTATATCTCTTCCAGGTTTGAGAGTGATTTCTAAGTCTCCTGTGGACCCATAATATCTGAAATGCTGTCTGTTTTTAAGAAAATTTTCCCAAGTCGTAAAAATTAATTAACTATGACCACAAGTATATCATTCCAGCTTTATATTTCCTAAACTTGAGGAAACTGCTATGGCAAGCCACTTCCAGCTTGAAAGCAGATCCTGCCTGTTATACATTAGCCCACAAAGCTGTGAATATTAAGACACCAACTGACCAATCTACATACCACCCATTATCTGGAACCACACCAGAGGTTCTGGAAAAAAATTAACTCCTATGATTATCTATGCTGCCCATATGTGGTTATTTAAATTTAAATTAATTAAAATAAGACTTTTAAAGATTCCATTCCTCAGTCACATGAGCCACATTTCAAGTGCTCCATAGCCACACATGGCTGGTGGCGACTGTATTGAACAGAGCAGAATATAGAACATTTTCGCCATCACAGTAAGTTCCATCTGACAGCGCTGCATTTGATTATTGAAAAGTTACCTGTGGATGGACCTAGAGATGAACATAGTAAGCGAAGTAAGCCAAATAGAGAAAGGCATATATCATATGATAACACTTATATGTGGAATCTAAAAAAAAAAGATACAAATGAATTTATACACAAAACAGAAATAGATCCACAGACATAAGAAACAAACTTATGGTTACCAAAGGAGAAGTGGGAGGAGGGATAAATTAGGAGTTTGGGATTAACATATTCACACTATTATATATAAAATAGATAACCAAAAAGGACCTACTGTATAGCACAGGGAATTATACTCAATACTCTGTAATAACCTTTAAGGGAAAAGAAGCTGAAAAAAATGGATATATATATGTATATATATAAAACTGAATCACTTTGCTGTACACCAGAAACTAACACAACACTGTAAGTCAACTATACTTCAATTAAAAAAAAAAATTAGACAGAACAAAAAGAAAGAAAAGTTGCCTGATATCAGAAAATTCTGGTTACTCACTGTGTGACACAGATGTGTACATAATACAAAATTTTTTATCTCCTGGAACTGAGAGTACAAAATGAATAGAACCTAAGTTAAATCAAGATATTAGAGAAAAAAATGAACAGAACCTTAGGACTGCCTTCCAGGAGATTACCGTCTAGACCTGTGATGGTGAATTGCTGTAATCTGTTTCTTTGCTCTTCACTGACTTTCCAAATTTCCCATAAACCCTCTCAGTGGGAGTTGTGACACTAGTGAAAAACACTAATGATATGGGACATCCGATGTTGCAGACATATTCCTGCCATTTTTGAAAAAAAAAAATTACTCTCTTACACAGGATTTTGTTCTTACAGAAAGACTTAGTTTAAAGGCCACCTCTTTCATGTGGAATTCCCTGATTCCACTTCCTTCTGTAACTTCCTTCCTTCCTTGGCAGCAGAGCATGGTGGTTAAAAGTCCTGACTGGAAGAGATTGCCCAGTTTCAAATCCCAGCTATGCTACTTACTAGCTGTGTGACCTTGGGCAAGTTGCTTAACCTCTCTGTGTTTCAGCAGCACCATCAGGAAAACAGCAATGACAATACTACCAATATGAAGAGGTTTTGTAAACATTCCACAACTTCAAACATATAAAGTGCTTAAAGTGGTACCTGCCACAGAGACAATACTCAGTGAATGTGAGCCAGAATTAAGTTATTCAAATATTTTTTCAACAAGTAAAATATTGTTTGTCTACTGTGAACTGTCCTATACTAAAAGAACTACTAGCTCTGTTTTCTAACCTTCCAGAACACTTTGTTTCTTTATTAGGCAGGTTATAAAGTCTATCATCTATTAGAGAGGTCTCTGCAATACCTGTCTCCACTACCTCATAAACTCTTGGAAGGCAATTAGTCTCTTCCATCCTCATGGTCCTAAGTGCAGTACATTCATTAGCTGTTAAATCAATTGTCACACAATCTCTATCACACTCCTTCTTGAATAATAACAAGGATCTGCAAAGGCCCCAAGTCAAAATGGTCTTTCTATTTGAGAAATACGCCAATTTAAACTTTAGTTTAAATAATTATGTTTGGGTGGCATAAATCGTGGAGAAAGAATCTTCCTGAAAGAGCTTCAGGAGCTTCAATTTGCCATGAGTCTTCTTTTCGGGGGTAGTTATTTCCCCAGCCCATTTGGTCTAATTATGACATGAGTATATAAAAGGTACCAATAAGTTTGACATGGTAACAGCCGGTCTCTTTTACAAAATTCAACTCATAGTCTACCTTTGCTTTTTTCTTCTTCCTCAATTAAAAACAACAGATTTTAAGCTGTCACAAAACAGAGAAATACGGGGTTTTGCAATTTATATAGCTATTTTCATGTACTTATTTTCTAGTTTTATATAATGCTTCTGATATTCATTCATTCATTCCACAAAAAATGTATTGGTTAGAGCTATGTGCCCGGCACTGTACTAGCTACTAGTAATACAAGGAATACGGGACAGTCTTCTCCCTCCTGCTGCCTTCAGTTTTGTGGAGGGGACAGGCTTTAAATAAAACAATTACACAGTGATTATTTACATTACAATTGTTAAATTTGCCATAAATGAATGTTGGCTGTTCACACAGAACCAGGATGGACTTTCCTGAAGAATTGGCTCATCGGGACCTGAAAGGTGAATAATTTTTTAAAAATTTCCCCTGGGCCATCATTGTCTCGTTACATAGAGACACCTACCCCCTTCTCCAAAACACCCTCACCACCACTCCTCTACAACCATTAGGCTTTTCCAAAAGCCCTAGACCACTTCTATGTCTTCAGAGTCAAGATAGTTAATTACAAGGAGCCCTCACGCTCACCTGTGTCTTCAGAAAGTGTGTGCTTGTCCAGCTGTTAAGTTTCTTACATTCTTGGGCTTCCCTGGTGGCGCAGTGGTTGAGAGTCCGCCTGCCGGATGCAGGGGACACGGGTTCGTGCCCCGGTCCGGGAAGATCCCACGTGCCGCGGAGCGGCTGGGCCCGCGAGCCACGGCCGCTGCGCCTGCGCGTCCGGAGCCTCCGTTCCACAACGGGAAAGGCCACAGCAGTGAGAGGCCTGCGTACCGCAAAAAAAAAAAATTAAAAAAGGTGAGTTTAGGGGCTTCCCTGGTGGCGCAGTGGTTGAGAGTCTGCCTGCCGGATGCAGGGGACACGGGCTCGTGCCCCGGTCCGGGAAGATCCCACGTGCCGCGGAGCGGCTGGGCCCGCGAGCCATGGCCGCTGCGCCTGCGCGTCCGGAGCCTGTGCTCCGCAACGGGAGAGGCCGCAGCAGTGAGAGGCCCGCGTACCGCAAAAAAAAAAAATTTAAAAAGGTGAGTTTAGGGGCTTCCCTGGTGGCGCAGTTGAGAGTCCGCCTGTCGGATGCAGGGGACACCGGTTCTTACCCCGGTCCGGGAAGATCCCACGTGCCGCGGAGCGGCTGGGCCCGCGAGCCATGGCCGCTGTGCCTGCGCGTCCGGAGCCTGTGCTCCACAACGGGAGAGGCCACAGCAGTGAGAGGCCTGCGTACCGGAAAAAAAAAGATTCTTAAGTACCTGATAAAGAGTCCTTCCTCTTTCACAGTGGTTCTTAACAAGGCGATACCCCCAACCCCAGAAAGCATTTTGGAAGTAGGTGCAGACATTTTGTGTTATCACAAGGATGCGAGAGGGATGCCATTGGTCTTTAGTATGGATCTCAGTGCCCCAGATGCCTGCACAGGAGAGGCAACTGTATCCGCCCTGGTGTTCAAATGTCCCCCCAGAAAGTCATGTAGGTAGAAAAAGTTTAAAAATACCTGAGTCCAAAATCAATTCCATTTTATATCTAAACTCAAAATACGTTGTGCAGAGTTTAATAAACAATTTTCCAGGAATGCAAACGCCGTGTAAATAAAGGACAAATTTTGCTTTCATTTCAAACATCAGAATTTGGAAACGGTGTTCACTATTCAGAAAAACACGTCAGTTAAAGGCAACATACTTGGAGTTCTGGGTGATCAGTCCACACAGCAGGATCCGTCTGCACTTGAAGCTGTCCAGTTCACGCTGATTCCACATATGGGTGTAAGCAGTAGTCTCCACTGTGCCTTTCTGAAGAGTTATGTCTGTGCATTTACATATTGAAACACATTCTTTTATTTTAAATTAGTTTCCCTTTGGCTTTCCTTTATAATGTGTATGTGTTTAAATTATATGTGTAGGTAGGTTATCTTATCTATGAATTTCATTTTAGGATAGTAAAGGGAGCTTTGTCAAATATTTGCAATAAAAAGGATATTTGGGGATTAAAAGTCTTGAGGGCCCCTGCTCTGGCACAGGCTGGCCTTCTGCAGGCTTGGCTGGTTCTCTTCTCAACCACTCCAGCACATTGTCATCTTTGGAAACCCTCAAAGCAGGCACCCATTGCTTGTCAGTTTCCATCCTCACAGAGCTGTTGTTTAGTTTAGTCCCTCTGTTTCTTTCTAGGGTACAGCCTCACGGGGTCCGTGGGCATTTTCTTATGATGCCATAATTTTGTGAAGAAAATTTAAAATTTTGAGCTTTCAATTAGAAAAATATATATGCATATATTTCTCACTACCCCCTAAATTTTCTGAAGACCATCTTGTGACCTGAAACTATCATGAGTTTCAGTGCCCACATTTGAGTATATATTTATAATCACATCAGTCAAGAATTCATCTGAGGTGACAATGTTTTAAGGTTTAATAAAGTTAAATAAAGCTCATGCATTCTTTCTATGAGTTCAAAGTTTGATAAACACTAGTCTATTCCGTATTTTATTGTAACCTTGGTCACTGTTAATAAGAGAGGCCTGCATAACAGAGACCAGATAAATCTATGAGGAAAAATAACTATGACTTGACCTTTGTTCATTACATTCCAATCAATATTAACATTAGTTTGAACTGTTTTCATTTTCTTTCTCTTCTTTTTTTTTTTTTTTTTTTTTTGTGGTATGCGGGCCTCTCACTGCTGCGGCCTCTCCCGTTGAGGAGCACAGGCTCCGGATGCACAGGCTCAGCAGCCATGGCTCACGGGCCCAGCCGCTCCGCGGCATATGGGATCCTCCCGGACCGGGGCACGAACCCGCGTCCCATGCACCGGCAGGCGGACTCTCGACCACTGCGCCACCAGGGAAGCCCCTTTCTCTTCTTTTTTGGTCAATGTCACAATGAATATTTTCATCCTTTCCTTTCCCGGAGTGCAATCTGTATCTAACTTTGCCATCTTGTTTCTGCATTCCCTCTTTTGCTGACTACAAATACTTCTGTCTCTCCTATAATTTCTGGAATCAGCTTTATTCTCATGTTGACTCCCTCATTAATGAATGAATTAAATGTTTGACACATGTTCATCCTATATTTGTACTGAGTCATGTTACTAGCTTTTGCAGTTTATTCTTTGGAAGTTTGGGAGGTCTTACTGAGATGTCCAAGTGGACTTATCTGCCAGGATCAATTCACCTGCCTTAGAGGTACACCTTATGGGCTGCTTATGCCCAGTCAGGGGTCAATAGAATCCTTCCCTCTGCTGACTCTCTCCCTCAGTTTCCTTTTCTTTTAATTCTGTGTATTTGTTTTTATTTCTTTTCTTGGCCAAATCTATTAATCTGTCCACATTCTGTTTAACTTGTGATTTGGGCCATTTGTCTTTTCATTACTAGGTCCAGAGACTAGTGGATAAAAAAGAGTGGTATGCTGGTAAATGTTTAACAACTGGTTCTTTGAAGTGGCACAGGGGCTGATTTTCAGCATCTACTGACTTCTGTGGTGTAAATACTTCCAATATAGCCAATGATGAGCTACCAATATGGAGTCCCTGGCTACAAAGCTAGGAAGGGCTCTTGTGAGCCAGTGGAGCTGCCGCAACACACAGCTGGTCCTGGACCACTAGGCAGGTCTTTATTTTGTAATTGAGAGAGCACCCTGTATATTCCTGAGTCCTTAGGAAATAGTGGTTGGACCACATTTTTTCTGCAGTATGGTCCAGGAAGTCGTGGGTAATGGACTTTCAGGCGTCACTTCCATGTGATGCACATGGTGGAAATCTCCTCATTGGTGGCAGCAATAATTGCAATAACTGAGGATCTGATTCCATCATCTGCCCCCTTGGTGATCTCTCTGAGAATGATGAGGATCAATCTTCCATTGGGTGAAACGGGACAGACAAAGAATATGGTCTATTAGTCATTTTTTGTTTCTGTATTTGTCTATTCGTGAGCACAAGTCAATTCAGAAAATATTTTGTGCCCACTGGGAAGGAGAATAGCTCTTGGAGATACGACCAGAGAGTTTTTGTGTTTCTGTTTTGACTTTTGACCTGTGATTGAGAACAGAAGGTATAAATTCTCTGAGGCCTGTGTGTCTATCACTGAGAACAGAAGGTGAAATTATTAATAACTTAGATTGTAAATCATTAATACATTAAATTATAATGTCTCTTAAAAGGAGTATGGACCAATTCCTTGAAAGATTCAAGCTGCCAAAACTCACACTAGAAAAAATAACAATATTGAACAGGCCTATATCTATTAAAGAAACAGAATAAATAATAAATAACCTTCCAAAATAGAAAGCAACATGCCCAGATGGATTCCTTGGTTAATTCTACCAAACATTTAAGGAAAAAAATTGTTCCAACTCTCTACAAGCTCTTTCAGAGGATACAAACAGAGAGAATACTTCCTAACTCATTCTATGAGGCCAGTATTACCCTAATACCAAAACCAGACAAAGACATTACAAGAAAAGAAAATTTCGGGCCTATACCTCTCATGAAATAGATGCAAAAACCCTCAACAAAATGTTAGCAAATCACATCCAAGAAAGTATAAAAAGAATTATATACCACAGCCAAGTGGTACTTGTTCCAGATATGCCAGACTGGTACAACATTTGAAAATCAATTAATGTGATCCATTACACAACAAGCTAAAAAAAAAAAAAAAATCACATGATCATATCAATAGATGCAGAAAACGTATTTGACAAAATTCAATACCCATCCATGATAAAAACTCTCACTAAACTAGGAAGAGAGGTGAACTTTCTCAGCTTGCAAAAGACTATCCACAAAATATCTCAAGATAACATTGTACTTAATGGTGAGAAACGTGAAGCTGATGAAATAAAATTTGTATTTTAAGGCAGAACAAGAAAAAAATTAAACATAAAATTCTCTCTCTGTGTTTGTTTGGGCCTCTTCCCTCCCTAATGTGCAGTGTGTAACTGCATTACACATTAACCAGAGCTCCTCAAAGATGGGAGGGACCGCTCAACCATAAAGGTCACTTTTTTTTTTTTCTTTCTTCTTACCCTAGCTAAGTAACTTCTTAAAAGAATAGTGTTCTTTCCCAGCTCTGTAGGAGGTCGTGGCGACTTGCTGCTTGCTTTGTAAGTGCTTATCTGGACTATGTATCCTTGGTAAACTATCAGTGTGTCATTTTGATGTATGATCCTTTGTCTCAAAAATGTATATGATTAATGCCTTCGACTTCTAACAGGCAGAACAGTTCTCAGAGCTTTATCTGCTTCCCAGGTTATAATCCTCAGTTTGGCTCGAATAAAAATCCCTTTTTTTCTTCTTAACTTGATAATAATGGCTCAGATGGTGTTCTGGCCTTACTCCTACTCCCCCTCCCAGGAGTTGGGATTCAGTAGATCTGGGAGCGGGTCTGGAGTGAACATCTTTAAATGAAGTCAATGTTATAGCTATGTACATGGGTGGCTTACTTAGAGTATAAACAAAGATTATCCAGATCCTAGGGTGTCAGTCCCATTAGATGACCTAAGATAATGACAAGGTTTTGAATGGAGAGGAAATTTGTGAACCATGCAAGGAAATCTTCAGGCTTTTTGAAATGAATAGTCTAAGCAGGCGTAAATTACATTGTTGAGAAGACATACAAGAGTGGCTTGAACCTAAGTTGATGTACTCTAAGCAAGACCTTCAGAACTGCCAATAAATTGGTTTGCCTAAAGTAGAGGGTATTTGGGGAATTCCCTGGAGGTCCAGTGGTTAGCACCTCACTCTTCAACTGCAGGGGACCCAGGTTAGATCCCTGGTCGGGGAACTAGGATCCCACAAGCCACATGGCATGGCAAAGATAACAATAAAATAAAGTAGAGAGTATTTGGGCAGTGGTGATTTAGTGAAAGGTGCTTTATGTTGTAGAACACATCCCACAGAATATAAAAAACAAAACAAAACAAATTAGAAGAGAGAAATTAAAGGTAATAATGATAGTTAATATTTACTGAGCATTTACGATGTGGTAGGCACTATTCTAGTTATGTGTATTAGCACTTTTGGTCCTCATGGAAACCATAGAATTTTTTATTCCCATTTTATAGGTAAGAGAGATGACGTCAAGACAGGTTAATATGTTCAAATGTCACCCAGATACCAGTTAAGAAGCTAATGTCCAGCTAAGAGATGATGAGGGATTGAACTAAGGCATTCTAATGAGTATGAAGAGCAAAAGACAAATTTGAGAAATAATAAAGAAAAAAGCTTGTAGAAATTATAAATGATGAAACTGGCAGAGAGTGAAGGAAAAGTAGGATCTAAAGTTGACTTGGCTATCGTTTGGGTTACTAGTTAAACAGTACTGTTATGAAGAAAGATAGGAGGGCTTCCCTGGTGGCGCAGTGTTTGAGAGTCCGCCTGCCGATGTAGGGGACACGGATTCGTGTCCCGGTCCGGGAGGATCCCACGTGCCGCGGAGCGGCTGGGCCCGTGAGCCGTGGCCGCTGAGCCTGCGCGTCCAGAGCCTGTGATCTGCAGCAGGAGAGGCCGCAACAGTGAGAGGCCAGCGTACCGCCATCTGTGTATTTGGTGAATTGTGGCAAGGAGAGATTAAAGGCAGAAATAACAGTAATCCAAGGGGAAGGTATAATAAATGACTAAATCAGGGCAGTGAGAGTGGGAACAGAAGGGGCTCCACTATGAGAAATCTTGTGAAAATAGAACTGGAAAGGCTTGGTGATACGTGGCTGTGAAAGGCTCATGTCTTTCCTTCCTACTTTAAGTGCTGTCTATGAAGACATGAGCTATATTAAAATTTGGAGCCTGGATGACTGGGAGAATGTCGATGGCATCAGCAGAGAGAAGGAAGACAGCAGGACAAACAGGATTAATAACGAAGATTATGTGCTTGGATTTGGACTACTTGGCCTTGAAATAATAGTGATGAACCAGATATGGACCTTTGGAAATAAAGTCTGGAAATCAGAAGAGACATTAGAATTAGAGGCATAGCTTTGGAGATGCTCAGACTAGAAGTGACAATTGAGATACCTAGGAACAGAGTATCAGGGTCAGGTAGAAGTGGGGTGACTTATCTCGCCTACATCTGGAAGGCATGAGAAGAAAGAAGTATGATCATAATTAGGGGGAAAGGACCTGGCAGAGAGACTAGAGAGGGTCCAGAATAGCATAGTATCGTGGAAGGGAAGAGTTTCAAGGAAAAAGTAGCCAGCTTTGTGAGTCAGGGTGGGAAGTGCCCCGAGAGTTTGTAGCAGAAAGATTTACAACATCCTTTCAAGCCAGATGGGTATTAACTTACTTTTAAAGAATTCAGAAGAAAGATTCCATAAATCCCCCCTTGGAATTTTTTTCTTGGTTAAGATGTGTTTTTAATATTCTAGAATTTCTTTTCTTGCACCTTCAGTCCATATCCTTCAGTATTCCTTATGGAAAATGAATGGCTGTTACTTATTCTAAGGTGATCGGGATTGAAGGATTCATGGGAGATCCATGTGGAGCACACAGAGCGGGCCTCCTTTGATGGGCACTGTACAGGTAGTAACGCGCTTCTCTCTTAAAACGTACCTCCAAGGTAGGTACTCTTTTCCTTATATTAGTGATTTTTTTTTCTTTGCGGTACGCGGGCCTCTCACTGCTGTGGCCTCTCCCGTCGTGGAGCACAGGCTCTGGACGCGCAGGCTCAGCGGCCATGATGGCTCACGGGCCCAGCCGCTCCGCGGCACGTGGGATCTTCCCAGACCGGGGCACGAACCCGTGTCCCCTGCATCGGCAGGCAGGCTCTCAACCACTGCGCCACCAGGGAAACCCTATATTAGTGATTTTAAAAAATTAAACTGGGTTTCCAAGAGATTGAATAATTTGTGAAAGGTTGTACATTACAAATTTAGTGAAACTGGGGATACAAATTGAGGTCTGGTTCTAAAGCCAGTGCTTTCCCCTAATTTGTGCCACCCTTTTGTTTGATGATCGTTTATTAAATAGGGCCTTAGTCTTCTCTTAACTTAGTTTAGAGAGTATTATAGGGTTGGGCTTGAGTCTGTTTACTCCATCAAAAGAAAATACGAAGGAGTTGTAAAACTCTTATCTTTTTTTAATTTTCCTTGTCCTGGGATAGTTGACCAAAGATTACTGATTTATTTAGGAACAGTTGAATGTGGGAGTTACAACACCCTCCACGTTCAATAAGAAATCCATGTTGAGCCCTTTCTGTCTTTGGATATCAATACCCCTGGGCACACAAGATCATCCAACTTGGTACACACCCCCACTTTTTTGTGTGTGTGTGTGGTACGTGGGCCTCTCCCTGTTGTGGCCTCTCCCGTTGCGGAGCACAGGCTCCGGACGTGCAGGCTCAGCGGCCATGGCTCACGGGCCCAGCTGCTCCGCGGCTCGTGGGATCTTCCCGGACCGGGGCACGAACCCGTGTCCCCTGCATCGGCAGGCGGACTCTCAACCACCGCGCCACCAGGGAAGCCCCACCCCCACTTTTGATGGGGGGTGGCCAACCCTCTCTGATACAGTGAGTTTAATTTTGCATGGGAATTAGATTCTACTATGTATAGAATCTAATTGTTATTCTACACTTGTTATTCTTCTAGTATAATAAGGCTAAAAGTAAATCCATGGAGTTCAATTTTTCCTGGAAAATTTCTTAAACTTCCCATAAAGTATAGTATAAATGAATTTTGAGTATTGAACTTGGGGTGTGTGTGTGTATACATATATAATGGTTGCAAGTATTATAGGAAATATAAACAAGATAAAACCTTGCAGTAACTTTCATTCTGGGAAATAGAGAAAGAGAAGAATGGAATTTTTTTCTGAGTTTGTAGAGTAGAATTTTTTTTTTTTTTTTTTTTTTTTGCGGTATGCGGGCCTCTCACTGCTGTGGCCTCTCCCGTTGCGGAGCACAGGCTCCGGACGCGCAGGCCCAGCGGCCATGGCTCACGGGCTTAGTTGCTCCGCAGCATGTGGGATCTTCCCGGACCAGGGCACGAACCCGTGACCCCTGCATCGGCAGGCGGATTCTCAACCACTGCGCCACCAGGGAAGCCCTGTAGAGTAGAATTTTAGAGTAGATGTCCTTCTACTCTTTATGACAGAAAGGATCATTGCCTGCTGCTAATTCTCTTAAACCACATCCCAGGAATTGAGAAAATGTGACTTTCCCTTCCTCTAGAGAAGAATTAGTAAGATACAGGAGAGAAATTCTGCAGATACATAGTTGGCATATAATTTTCATAATGAATACAATAACACGTTTTTTGTTTGTTTGTTTTTTTGTCCACGAGGCACGAGGGAACTTAGTTCCCTGACCCAGAATCAAACCTGCACCCCCTGCAATGGAAGCATGAAGCCTTAACCACTGGACTGCCAGGGAGTCCCAATAAGAGACTTCAAAAAAAATAAATTTATTGATTTAATTTATTTATTATTTTGGGCTGTGTTGGGTCTTGGTTGCTGCACATGGGCTTTCTCTAGTTGCGGCAAGTGGGCTTCTCACTGTGGTGGCTTCTCTTGTTTCGGAGCACAGGCTCTAGGCTCACAGGCTTCAGTAGTTGTGACCCACGGAATCAGTAGTTGTGGCGTGCGGGCTCTAGAGCACAGGATCAGTAGTTGTGGTGCACGGGCTTAATTGCTCTGAGGCATGTGGGCTCTTCTGGACCAGGGATCGAACCCATGTCGCCTGCAGTGTGGCAGGCGGGTTCTTAATCACTGTGCCACCAGGGAAGTATGCCAGTAACAGACTTTTTTTTTTTTTTTTTTTTTTTTTTTTTTCTTGCGGCACATGGCCTCTCACTGTTGTGGCCTCTCCCATTGCAGAGCACAGGGTCCGGACGCTCAGGCTCAACAGCCATGGCTCACGGGCCCGGCCGCTCTGCGGCATGTGGGATCTTCCTGGACCGGGGCACGAACCCGTGTTCCCTGCATTGGCAGGCGGATTCTCAACCACTGCGCCACCAGGGAAGCCCAGTAACAGACTTTTTAATGACAGTGATGACAAAACAGAGCTGGGCTGTCTGGGGCTTTGAAATCAATCTCAAAGTTAGTGTCTCTGGGAACTGTTCGAAATTCTGTCTCCTCTTCGAGTTAAAAAAAAAAAAAAAAACAACAAAACAAAACAAACAAAAAGCCCACTGCCCATGGATAAAGATATGGAATACATCAAGTTTGAAGAATGCAACTTCCTTTAGTGTCTTTTAACTGTGACTTTCTTGAAGTGTGGCGCCACTGACAGCATAACAATCTTGGCTGATGATGACCCTCTTCATTTGGGAAACAGCATTTTTGGTGTCCAGGAGGGAAGTTTGGGGAATGTTTGCATGTTGCAATGAGGAACCTCTGTGGGATACTCCTCTCCACATCAGGGGGAAATGGGAGAACAGACAGAGCCATAGAGAGATTGTTTTCATATTCTTCTGTAGATGTTAATTCCCACAATTCCTCTTTCGCTTTACTTCTCGCTTCCCTTCAAGCTCTTTGCCTTTATACCACCTTCTCTCTTCTTTTGTTGCTTACGTAGGAAAGTCATTGGATCTAGAAGTCATTGCCAGGCATGGTTCAGAATTTACTCATTAATTCATTCAGGTCTATCACCCCATCAGTCTCTATCCCTCTACCATGGTTTATTAATCCCCATAAAATTTTCTACTTGCCACCTGATTTTTAAAAAATAACACCTTGGGCTTCCCTGGTGGCTCAGTGGTTGAGAGTCCACCTGCCGATGCAGGGGACACGGGTTCGTGCCCCGGTCCGCGAAGATCCCACATGCCGTGGAGCAGCTAGGCCCGTGACCCACGGCCACTGAGCCTGCGCATCCGGAGCCGGTGCTCTGCAACGGGAGAGGCCACAACAGTGAGAGGCCCGAGTACCGCAAAAAAACAAAACAAAACCCAGCTTTATTGAGATGTAATTCACTTCATACAATTGACCTACGTAAAGAGTATAATTCTATTTTATTGTATTCACAGAGTTGTGCAACCATCACCACAACTGAATTTTAGAACATTTTAATCATCCCCCCCAAAAACCCTGTACACATTAGCAGCGACTCTCTACTCCCCTCTCTCCCTAGATTGGCAACAACCATCTATTTTCTGTGCCTATGGATCTTCCTATTCTGGGTATTTCAGATAAATGGAATTATGATTTGTGATCACTTGTGACTGGCTTTGTTCACTTTGTGTAATGTTTGAAAGGTTAATTCATTTTATAGCATGTATCAGTAGTTCATTTCTTTTTATTACCAAATAATATTCTTTTGTGTGAATATACCACATTTTATTTATCCATTCATCAGTTGATGGACATTTTGCTACCTGATTCACGTTCATTTTCTGTTTCCCACTCTAAAATATAAGCTCCATGTGTGTCACTTTTTTTTTTTTTCTTTTTACCACTCTACCCCTAGAATCTTGCCCAGTGCCTGACACTTTATAAGACTTCAGGGAATTCCCTGGCAGTCCAGTGGTTAAGGCTCTGCCCTTTCATCACCCAGGGTTCGGGTTCAATCCCTGGTCCGGGAACTAAGATCCCACAAACCCTGCAGAGCCACCAAAAAAAAAAAAAAAAAACAATAAATTTAGCAAACGAAAGACTCTATCATTCATTCACCTAACCAAATTTAGTTAAGCATCCACACACACATTTGTGTTGAACACTCCCTCTCCAAGACAGTCCACTGGCTGTAGGAGATGAATACCACAGAGGATCTACCCTCAAGAATCTCGTAATCTCATGATGTAACATCCGTGCAAATAATTGAAATAAAGGATACGGAGAAAGCGCAGTGCATAGACAAGAGCTCAGTTCTGCTTGAGGGACTCAGCTATGACTTCATAGCAAAGACTCTAGTGGAGGTTTACAAAAACCGGAAGTTGCCAGATTGACAGAGTCAGTCAGAGAGTGGTCAACCAGAAGGGCATTTAAGCAAAATCGTGGAGCCTGACCAGACAGCTGGAGCAGTAGAAATGCTGGAACTTTTGTGTAGAAGTGGGGAGAGGAGGACCCAGAGAGCATAAACTGGGCTAGCAGGCAATATTCAAATCAGAAATAATTGCACATGTTCAGTCAAAGGATTCGAATAATTCCCCCAAGTGTATAAGAAGTTGACAAAAAATGTTGACTGAGCAGGGGCCTGTGGGACTAGAGGAAGGGTTGTGAGAAACAGAGATTGGCAAACTCTTAAAAACCAAGCACGTGTTCTTTACTATTCAAAATAGACATTTAAAAATTTTTCTGTTTTTAGATGACCGGGATCCACTGTATAATTTTGATCAGGGGCATGAAGGAAAGTTACTTTGGGGAGAGTGGAAAGTGAGGTGGGCAGGCGGCCAGCTAAGGACGGAACGGCAATCATGATCTGTGATCTGTGTTTCTCCTTTTCTTTGACGCCCCCACACCAATGATATACGCGCACCCAGGCACTAATGCAGGGGTTACGCGTTTGAAAAGCTGGCCTCCTCCCCTCCCCACCAGGAGTGAGCGGTGGGTAAGGGTCTGGAGTGGGCGCCGGGTCGGAATTTTCGTGCGGAAGAGGCTCTACCCTCTGAGGCCCGTCTGGGGGAAACACAGCCTCAAGACTCTTCCTGCTGATGCAATCCGCAGGAGAGCCAGCGATCGCCGCTGCCAGGGCCAGTCCGCGAGGCGCCCGCCACGTGTGCCCGCCGCCCCTCCAGCCACTTCCCCAGACTCGCGCCGCCCGGAACGCCTGGGGCGCGGCGCCTTCGCCTCCGCTCACCTCGAGCTGCTCTCACGGCCGACCGAACAATGAAGGTAACTGCTTATGGTTCTGACTGTATTTTTACAAAAATGTGTGTGTGGACCGAGCCTGCGATTCCTTAGACGCACGCTTGGCAGAAAGGGGAACGGAGGAAGGACCACACGGTTTCTTGGCACGCACACGTTTGCAATTTTTCCCTTATCAGTCATCGTCGGACAGGACGTTACATTCTTCTCTTCAGACTTCTGCTTAACCCCCGGTCACAGGACGTACCGCCCGTCTCAAGCTCTTTCACTACTGCATTCGTGAACCGAGATAAAAAGGCTGCTCGCAGCTCCTTCCCCTGCCTGTTTTGAAGCGCGGAAAGGAAGAGGAAGCTCTTCTCAATTTTCTAAGATGCCCAGGAGGAGGGGAGTTTCGGAGGAGCGGTCTGGGGGATGTCACTGGCTGTAAACGGGTTTTCTGCTCGGTGTTAAGTTATAAAGGAGGGAGGTGCAGAGCTAGGTAATGGGGGCTGTCTCATCGCTATTGAAACAGAAGGCTTGTCTTACTTTGTTTCTTGTGAATAGTCAAGCTTCGAAGAGTTACAAATCAAAGACGCCTAAGGGCATTCTTTTATTCTAGAACACCCTAGGGTCTTTCATTCTTATGCTAATCAATGATAATTAGCCCAGCTGACTATTGCTTGGGAAGGTTTATGTGTAGAAATGAACAGATTTAAGGGTTCTGTTTTCCTGGTCCTACAAGCATAAAAACTGCAATGATATGAAAAACTGAAGTGCAGCTTTTTTAAAGGAAAGTGAAGGGTGGGCAAGTGGTCCTGCCTTCTAACATCTTGGAAGTAGGAGATTCCTATATGCAGTCTGAACTTTGAGGAGAAAAAAAAGCTGAGTTTCCGGAGTTTCCAAGGAGGGAGATAGGTACGGTTTTCAACTGGGCTTATCCACAACCCATTCCAGTCTACAATTTCACTTACGAGAAATAATATGTCAATGGTGCCTTGTCACCAAACAAAAATTTCCACTATGATTAAGCAGGAAATGAGTGGAAACGTAGTTCTGTATTAAGAAGAGACATGCAAGTGCCCCACGGTGAAAAATTCAGCAGCCTTCCTCTTCTAGAGTTAAGAGATTCTAGTTCTGGCTTGCTCATGCCTGTCTACTTTCAGCTGAAAAGTACACTTTGATTGAGTATTGAATTAGTGAGTAAAAGGAGAAAATTATGAGAATAAAGTCTTGCTTTTCCAACTTTCCCCTGTACCATGTGGAGCTGTGGTTGATTATCTGTATGTAGTTGAATATCTGTAAGTTCATGGGTGCTTTAACATGAGTCCAAAACCCCCTTCCCTTTTACGAGGTACTTTTTATAACACAGGAACTGAAGATATCTTCAAGTAGTCTCATTTCTGTTTTCTGATATTTTACTAAGATTAAGAAAGAAATGCTTATGTATTTTAGGCATGATCTAAGGAGTATTTAAGGTTCCTTTAAGTGTGTTTTTATTATTTCAAAAAACCTTTCTACTAATCTTTTACCTAAGTATTGCTCATACTTGGGTCATCATTTAAAAAAAAAATTATTTGCACAAGACACCATGATAGGCTCTGTCCTCAGCAAATTTTCCAGACATGGTCTTGCCTGGGAGCTATTATTTTAAGATGGACACATACAGAATGGACAACCGAGTGAGAAAAATAGCACCTACATTGAATAGGGTGTGTATAAAAATGGTAATTACATACTATAACTCACTGAATTAAGGTGGAGATTTACAAGAGACATATCTGAAAGGACAGAGATAAGATGTCTTTGACAGGGATGCATGGTTAAATGAAGGGAGAGGGCTGTTTGTGTGTGTGCACAGGGGGCCCAACAGGACGGCTGGCAGGGAGAGGGGATTCACATTCCAGACCCAGGATGTGGCCCCGCAGGCCAGGCTCAGAGATGCGAAGCAGGCCTCACAAAAGGGCATTGGTAGAACCTGCAATGGTGAGGAAGAAAAAAAAGAAAAAGGAAGAACAAAAAATGAGAGTTTAATTTTGGCCAATATTTCATTTAGTGAGTTTCCATAATAAATAACTTCATTTGATTTTAGAACTACAGAGAGAAAGGAAGATGAGTTAAGAAAATTTTCCATTTGTATGCAAGAATTTCTCTTGCCTGTCAACTCATGGAACCTGAGAAGGTCTAATCATTTGAAATGGGCTTAAAACCTTGTGAAAGAAAGTTGGGAACAGTCCTCTGATTATTACAGAGGTTTATGCTAAGAATTAAAATCAAGTTATGGTTTCCTTCAGTAGTTGTGTATCTCCCAACTCTTTTCATAATTTTAGATGTTATCCCTTACATCAGTTCAGGACTTTTAGTTCTGTAGGGGAGGAAAAATAATTTTCCCTCTACCCTTCTAGATTCTTGGCTAAGATATCCCTGTAATAAAACACAGATTAACAGGAAAAAACACCCAGAAGTTTAATAACATGTATACCTCCTGTATACATGGAAGATACCCAGGAAAACTGAGTCACTCCCTTCAATGGCCCAAGCTATCGCCTGATATATCATCTTCAGTTAAAGACAAAAGAAAGATGCTGGAGCAGTGGAGCAAACCAGTTATGGGAGGTTATCAGAAATGCACAGAAAATTGCAGATTTAAGTCGGTACCTTCTCCATTGGTAAGAGTTTCTAGAGATTTAGTTATCCTTCCTTTCTTGGTACAAAGAGGGAGACAGCTTTACAAACGAGGATTTCCCTTGTAAATGCAACTTCTGCTCTGTTTTCAAATATTCTTTTGTGTCTGCAGCCTTTCAGAGATAATCAGTTCAAAATAATCCTTCTGCCAAAGAGGCATATTTTAGGGGTGATCCATTCTGCTTACCTTCAGTTATTTCTTTTTTTTTTTCATTATTTCTAATATTAAGAGATAGAGCAGGGGGAAGGGTTGACCTAAAACAGACTGCGGCAAATATTTCTCCAGCGAAGATGGGTTTGTTTGGGATCAGCAGAGAATTGCAATTCGGGGTCCGCAACCAAGGCCAGCCACAAGCAAGTCTCTGCACAGCAAGGAAAGAAGTCTTTATAGAGGGGAGAAGGACATTGGCACAGCTCTAGTAAACAGAGTCCATGGCTTTTCACTGACCGAGTTGCTGCTGGAGTCTTTCTTCTTCTCGTTGGGCTCTGCTCTCATTGCGAGCCCGGAGAATTCCCTCTTCTGGGCTCCTGACTCTATTAAATTGAAGTTTCTGTAATTTTTTAAAGAAGTGCACAGCTGGATAGTATAACCTGAGAGGTCTAGGCTTATGAGTAAACTTTTCCTGTGCATAAATGAAGAATTGTTTCTAAACTGCGGGCACTGTGAGTGTTTGGGTTAGTTATATCTTTGGGGGTTTCAGGTTGTTTGCTTCTCTGAATGGCCTCTCCTCAATGGGTGTAGAAAGATGAAAATGAAGAGTTTTCTCTGTCTTATTTTAGGCTTGGCAACTGTAATTCCTCTAACTAGCAGATGCCACACTACAGAAACCCAGTGGAATGTTCAGTCTTATTATGCCCGAGGGGGTTTAGTTACCATATTAGAGTGAGAATCCGATACCTCCCGTGATAGACATCATTATCCATTCTCCACTTCTTATATGGTACCTCATTCTTTCTGAGCACAGGAGGATACCATGGCTGGTCTGCTCACTTTACAGTTGTAAATGTGGGCAGCCTTTGTGTTGTAACTTTATCCCCTTAACAGCTGTCCAAATGCTCTAAACACTTAAAGTGACATATGGTAAACATTCCTACTGATGAGCTTTACTGAGTCTCTGTAGCCCATTTGGTAATCCGTGTCATGGCCATTCAACTAAGGCTACTGAAATTGGAATCCACGTACATCAAACTTGGGTGCAACTCAAATGTTTGAAATGTTTCAAAATGAAGCATTTGGGATGCTCTGATTCCTAAACATAACTTTGTAAATGTTTGCACACATTTTTATCATAAGATCTAGTCTATGATTCACAATGTCAATTGTAGATATGAAGCCACAGCAGAATCAGTCTTTTCTATCACACAAGGGTTCAGGATGTGTCAGCTGCACCTGTGCTTCTAATTAGTCCTCTCAAATCTACAAGATGAATAATATTACCCTAGAAATTGAGTCTTACATCCTTAAAATAACTTAGAAGTCGGATCACCTTATTATTGCAGTATAGCATATAAATATTTTCCTATTGTCGTATAGGCCATGCCCCTTTTGTGGGAAAAGCCATTTTGCAAAATATTTCTCTCACGTTCAGTGATTAATGGGAGAAAGAAAATCTTAAAGAAAGAGATAATCATGCTCCAGAAATTTAGGGGAAAAGGTCAAGAAGAGAAGAAAAAGGAAGACAAGTGAAAAAAAAATAGAGGAAATTACATTACAACAAGCAATAATCGGGAAAAGTCATACTGAAAAACATGCGATTCTTTGTGATTGAAAAATGTGTAAAATTCAGCTAGTTCCATTAATAGTCTTATATTTCATCTAAAAAGAACCAATTCATTAGTTTTTAAAAATTTTGATATGTAGATCTGAATATTTGATCAATTGCATGTACAGTCTATCCCCTAGTCTGAGAAATGTTTTTGCTATTTTGACTGGAGATGGTTAAGAATCCTAGGACATAATTAGAGTTCCAATTCTACCTGACTCCTTATAAATCTAGACAGAAGGGGCACCTGTTGGGATGTTCTAAGCCAAACAAGCTACAAATGTCTCTTACGTGACCAGCAAAGACCTCAGTGGATTTCTGGCATAAGGCCAAGGGTGGATTTGCACACGATGATCACTCAGCAGTTGTTAACATTCCATCACTATTAAAGGGCAATTTTGCCTAGTACATTTCATTTCGTTTTCGCTGATTCAGATTCAAAGTTATATTGTTTTGATTTCAGTACTAGATATTAGTGCAGGAATCTGAAATCACAGTAAATGTTTCTTTGAACTTTGAAGATAAAAGGTAGAGTTAGGGCTTCCCTGGTGGCGCAGTGGTTGAGAATCCGCCTGCCGATGCAGGGGACACGGGTTCGTGCCCCGGTCCGGGAAGATCCCACGTGCCGCGGAGCGGCTGGGCCCGTGAGCCATGGCCGCTGCGCCTGCGCGTCCGTGAGCCTGTGCCCCGCAACGGGAGAGGCCACAACAGTGAGAGGCCCGCGTACCACAAAAAAAAAAAAAAAGGTAGAGTTAAAATGGAGCTGTAAGGTCACTTGGGGAAGCATAATAATACATTGCTCAGGGATTCCATGGTTTTCAAGGTTAGTGAATGGTTTGTACTTGCAAGGTTAGTGTTGGTGTTTATAGTAGAAACACACCCAGGTTTGGGGAAGGACTTCTTTGCTTAACAAAAGTGAGATGCTTTATGTTTTTAAATGCTATATAAGTTACGTAACATTGAATCGTAACCTCAAAACAGTCATAGGAGGAAAGCATGACGACTATTATTAACTCCCATTTTACAGGCAAGGAAAATGAAGATCAGAAAACTCACTTAAATCGTTTAAGATCACAAACTGCCCAACATTATGAGAAACTAGATATATTTGACTCCTAGTCCAGTGTGCTGTCTCCCTCACCGGTAGTTCTAGCTCTTTTGGGGTCTGATGTCACTTTGCAAATCTTAGAAGAATGGATAATCACCCCAGCAAAATGCACAAATACACATAGGCACAAAATTTTATATCTAAATTATTTATTGTTAAAACCAAAGCGATGCAGTCCATACAGCATGAAAGACTAGTGGAAAATACTGAAATGATCTAGTTATTTAGAACAGTGGAGTGCTCTTGGCTCTTGCACCTGAAATCAGCTGAGATATGTAAATATATAAGCAAGAGAGCCACACTGCCCTTTGAATATTGAAAATACCTGCCTTTAGTCCAAAAGGCAAGCAATTATTTTCTTTGCCTTTTAGCAACACATGAGTTATCAGTTTCTTCTTTTTAATCTGATAAAGTCCATAGTGTAGTGGAGGGAGAAAAAATTTGCCTCTTTCCTTTTAGGTTCATTTCCTGGCATCTGGCAAATTAGGCTGACAAAAGACAGAATAACAAGAGAAAACCAGAGTTCATTAGCTCCTGCAGCTTGCATACATACAGGAGAAACTCAGTGATGAGTAACTCAAGGGGTGGTTAGAACTTGGGTTTATATAGCATCTTAACACAGAGAAACAAATATGTAAAGGCAAACGTTTTAAGTTTACAAGGGCAGCAAACTGTGGGAAGGTCAATATATGGGGGACACTAGTGGGGACACTCTTTGTGCAGGTCCATCTCAGTACTGACTTTCTGTCTTCTTCATGGCTGTAAAACTTCTTCAGGAGAGGAGATTTTTGGCAGTCCTCTTTTCTCAGAAGTTTCTGCTTTGAGTCAGAGAAGGGAGGTTCCAGGAAGGCTTCTTGTTGCATCTGTTGGATCTCTCGTGCCTTCAGTTTAAAATAATCCTTATCCCAAAGTAGCATACTTTAGGATGTCGTATTTTGATCCTCTACAGTAGTCACAGAATAGAACTTGATGCCACAGAAGCTGCACCCTTATTTCTTTGCTCTTCATCTCATTTTGAAGTGTATGCATGGCTGCTTTTATTAAACAGGGTTAGTATACAATTGCTTAGCAGAGTTTAGTAGTTTGGGGTGCCTACCCTTCCAATTTCATTGGTAACTTCCCTACCCAAATAGGTCTACATGGCTAGGTTGCTACCAGGTGACCACTGCCTCAGCCACAGCTAATTACAGCAATGGTGGACATTTGGCCCAAGTCCAACCATCTTTCACTTCTTTCTTACTCTCTTATCCCCTACATTCAATCAGATACCATACCCTGCGGATTCTGTTTTATCTGTTTCTATATGTTCTCTCTTTCCCATTGCTGGTGTACTGATCTATGCTCTCATTACTTCCTGCTTGCATTATTTCAAAACATGACTTCACCATTGTCTACTGAACTGAACTTAGTGCACGAGGTCTTTTTCTAATCTAGCCTCTCTTTTATGTGGATGTGCTCCTCCAATCATTATGGAGGATTTGCTGTTCCTCAAAATGAGCTTTCGCATTTCCATATATTCATTTCTAACTCCTTCCTCATACCTCCTCTCCATTTGGGCCCTCCATCACACCACTCACCACGTTGGCTCAGCCCCCAGGCACTTTTTGAGAAAGTGACTTGTTTTACAGTAGAATGAGTATGGGTGGAAGATGGTAAGGTAAGAGTAGGTTTACGTTTTGAAGTCAGGAAATAAGATATTGATCATATCCTGCAATTTCTGCACTCACATTTCCTCTCTTCCGTGAACCTTGTACCATCATTGGGGCTCTTACAGGTATTGGTTGAGGTAAATCAATGACCTCTTTCTAGACGTCCTAGATCCAGATTAATTGATTCTGTTTTATACTTCTTTGTTTACAAACAGCAGATACATTTTTTTTCACATCTGGATTTATTCGGAGTCAAAGTTTTTTTTTTTTTTTTTTAACATCTTTATATGAGTATAACTGTTTTACAATAGTGTGTTAGTTTCTCCTTTACAACAAAGTGAATCAGTTATACATACACATATGTTCCCATATCTCTTCCCTCTTGTGTCACCCTCCCTCCCACCCTCCCTATCCCACCCCCGGAGTCAAAGTTTTAATTGACTCCCCAAAGATAGAGGGTTATAAAACCAGACAACAGTGAGTACTTACATGTTTTCATGCTTACTGCCAAATTCATTTTATACAGCTAGTTTTTCCTGATTGATTTTTTTAGGGGGTGTCAGTGGTGAAACTGTACATAGATTGTAAGCATCATTGCACACATTTCTGGGAAAATTCAAAAAGATGCTACATAACAATATGAACTGGACCCATGAAAACCATAAGGATCAAACTCAACAATGCCTGTCCACTAAATCACTACCGTCTTCAGATTTAGGCAGTATGTAAAGAGAAAGTGTCCCTGCCACATCCCAAGGAACTGACTTAGAATATAGAACAAAGTCATGTGTCTAGGAATGTTAACAAATTCCAATACTGTTTAACATGGGGATTTTGTTGTTGTTGTTTGCAAACAAAGCAGTTTTTAAGCAAACTAATTAATGCATACACAGGCATACAAATCCAACAAAAGAGGCACTTAGAAGCAGGGTTCATTGAATACTGGAATTTTGAAAGAAAAAATCTATTAGGTCATTTTAGGCATTTACTTCTGCTAAAGAAGGATTGTTCTTTTGGGTTTATTTCTCTAGCTTTCGATTCCATTCCACCTAAAAACCTAAAGAACCAAGACTTCTCAAATCTTCTGTGGACAATTTTGCCACTTACTATATTCACTATTTAAAAGTTTCCTGATAATTATTTTCCTTCCCTTTTAGTTCTGTATTCTATTTGCTCTCATTAGTAATGTCAGTAATTCAGTGAATATGTAGATAGAGAATGTCAATAAGTTTTGTGCTCCTTTAATTATTTCATGCATGCCTCTTACATTAACATTGTGTCTGCTGGTCTCCCGGCACCTTTCCTCTTCTTGACCAATGTTCTTAGAACATTTATTCACAGTAGTCCGTCAGTCTACCATTTGATGTTAAAAGACAACTTTTTTTTTTTTTTTTTTTTTTGGCTGCATTGGGTCTTTGTTGCTGCGTGTGGACTTTCTCTAGCTGTGGTGAGTGGGGGCTACTCTTTGTTGCGGTGTGTGGGCTTCTTATTGCATGGCTTGTCTTGTTGCGGAGCATGGGCTCCAGGCACGCGGGCTTCAGTAGTTGTGGCTCGAAGGCTTTAGAGCGCAGGCTCAGTAGTTGTGGCCACAGGGTTAGTTGCTCTGCGGCATGTGGGATCTTCCCAGACCAAGGCTTGAACCCATGTTCCCTGTATCGGCAGGCGGATTCTTTTTATTTATTTATTTATTTTTTTCAGTACATGGGCCTCTCACTGTTGTGGCCTCTCCCGTCGCGGAGCACAGGCTCTGGACGCGCAGGCCCAGCGGTCATGGCTCACGGGCCCAGCCGCTCTGCGGCATGTGGGATCCTCCCGGACCGGGGCACGAACCCGTGTCCCCTGCATCGGCAGGCGGGCTCTCAACCACTGCGCCACCAGGGAAGCCCAGCAGGCGGATTCTTAATCGCTGTGCCAGGGAAGTCCGGACCTCATTCTTTTTTACACCTGATGAAATGTGGCTGACTTCCAATCTTTTGTCATTACAAACAATGCTGCAGTCAATACTCTCATTCGTATGTCATTTCACACATGTACACGTAAATACAAGGCACTTTTAATTAAACTAAGTATTAACAATGATGTTGACCTATTAAATCTATCTCAGAGTATGTACTTAAGATAATGTGGTTGCAAATGACCCCTCATTCCCAGCATCATAATGTTACCTTTTGGGGCTTCCCTGATGGCGCAGTGGTTGAGAATCCGCCTGCCAATTCAGGGGACACGGGTTCAAGCCCTGGTCCGGGAAGATCCCACATGCCGCACAGCAACTAAGCCCATGCACTACAACTACTGAGCCGGGGCTCTAGAGCCCGTGAGCCATAACTACTGAGCCCACGTGCGGCAACTACTGAAGCCCACGCGCCTGGAACCCGTGCTCGGCAACAAGAGAAGCCACCACAATGAGAAGCCCGCACGCTGCAATGAAGACCCAATACAGCCAAAAAAAAAAAAAATGGGGCTAAAAAAAAAAAAACAGCTAGTGGAGGAAAGAATGAGTAAGCTCTCTATATACAGATTAAAGGAAAATCTCCATGAGCCTTTTCACTGTATACGTTTGTACATTTGCTTTTTGACCATGTGAGTTTATTACATTCAAAATTGAAATTAAAACAAAAAAATGGAAATCCCTTGTAGTGGAATTAATTTGACTGTAGAGCCATTATCAAGGAAATCTGAAATTCTGGGTAATTCAGCACAATCAGTTAAGACCAAGGATATATTTCTTGACAAAATCTCCAAACTATTATATTTAATTATAAGTAACTAAAAATTATCCTTTGCTATCCTGAAACTAACAACATTGTAAATCAACTATACTCCAATGTAAAATTAAAAATTTTTTAAAATTATCTATTGAGAAAGCAGGTAAACATAATACGTACAAGCAACTTTACAGTAACTATTATATTAAGAATATACAGAAGAGAAGATGGCCTTCTATGAGCCATGAAGTGGGCCCTCACCATACATCAAATCTGCCTTGGTCTTGAACTTCCCAGTCTCCAGGTCCATAAGAAATAAATTTCTGTTGTTTACAAGCCAAAAAACAAAGAAGTATACAAACTCTTCTTGAAACCTAACATTTATAATAATGACTAGCAAACAATGATTGACTTGAGTTTCATTTAATTAAACACATAGACTACTTACTACTTACCACAACTACTTACTAAGACTACCAGGCTTTCTACCAGGTAATAGGCAAATGGAAATAATTCAAGCATTATTCACACTCTTGAGAAATTGCTATATTCAGAAAGAGATATATAAAACGTAACACAATAAAGTATAATATGGGTTACAGTAGAAGTCTGCACAAAGTACAGTGATACATGAAAAAGATGAGTCAGAGAAATCAGGGAAGGCTTGAAATCAGTGGAGGTGATGTTTGAACAGAAGCATGAGAGAAGGTCAGGTGAACAAGGAAGTCAGAGTGTTTTAGGCACATACGTGGTCCACTTTCACCCAACCCCAGACTTCTGGACCTAGATTCAATCACTCATTCCTTTACCATAAAAGACCATGAGGAAAAGCGTGCCTGGCCTCCCTTCCAGACCCCTGGTAAATACAGAGGCCTGAGTACCCAATATCGTTGAGGAATGAACTGTTAGAACTCACACCACTGGCAACCTTGCAATCAGTTAAATTCACCAAATCACATTTTGCTCACAATGTCTCCATCCTTCACTGTCTCTTGATGCTCTGGTTTTTCTCTCTTGACTCACCCCTCACTAGAACCTCCCACCAAAATTCGTCCACAGTACCCTTTGCAACTCAGGATTAGCACTCCCCCCTCTCCTTTCCTAAATCTTTCCCCCTCCTCCTGCCCTCAGGTGAGGTCACTTCCCTCTACAGAGGAGGTGACTCACATTCTCTACTCTCTCTCCTCTCCGAATTAGAGGGGGCCGGTCTTCACCCTGCCCATGCTGTCTCCACATCAGACAGCTCCTATAAAACCCCTAACTCTGGGCTTCCCTGGTGGCGCAGTGGTTGAGAGTCCGCCTGCCGATGCAGTGGACACGAGTTCGCGCCCCGGTCCGGGAAGATCCCACGTGCCGCGGAGCGGCTGGGCCCGTGAGCCATGGCCGCGGAGCCTGTGCTCCGCAACGGGAGAGGCCACAACAGTGAGAGGCCCGCACACCGCAAAAAACAACAACAACAAAAACCCCTAACTCTGCTCATACTGGTAGTCTGTGCCCTCTCTCCGCCTCATAGCTGTCATTGAGAGACACGCTGTCACTCTGCCTCATTCATCACTGAAGATTTTTAGCACTTGGCTCCTGATTCTCTCTTCCATCTCAAGTCCTCTCTTCTCATATTATTACAAGGTGCGTGGCTGGCCCATTCTCCTTTCTTGCATCTCAGTCGTTTTAATTTCTCATCTCCATTGTTGCACTGCATTCCTCATAATCCACCCACACCTATGGTCATACCCAGACGTATTTTTGTTTTTGTTTGTTTTAGCGGTACGCGGGCCTCTCACTGCTGTGGCCTCTCCCGTTGCGGAGCACAGGCTCCGGACGCGCAGGCTCAGCGGCCATGGCTCACGGGCCCAGCCGCTCCGCGGCACGTGGGATCCTCCCAGACCGGGGCATGAACCCGTGTCCCCTGCATCGGCAGGCGGACTCTCAACCACTGGGCCACCAGGGAAGCCCACACCCAGACTTTTGAATGACACTAAATTATACCAAGTCCCATCAGTTATGTTTGGTCCAAGATATAGCTTACATGAGTTTGGGTCTCTCCACTTTATCTAGCATGTGCCCAGTTCAAGCTACTGTCTTCTCTTCAGGTGGTATATATGTTTCTACTTTTGCTCACCTCTTGCTTATCCGCATCTCCCACCCCTGATCTGTTCTTCACGAAGCAGAGTGATCACATCGGTCATCTGCTTCGAAAATTCCTCAACCCCTTCCTCTTATGCTTTGAATAAAGCCCAAAGTCCCTCTCATGCCCTAGAAGCCCCCCCAAATCTGGTCCTTCTTACCTTTGCAGCCTCACCTTGTTACCACTGTTTCCATCTCCCTTCATCCCCCAAACTTTTCCTTCCGGGCCTTTGCATTTGCCAGTCGCTCCGCCTTAAAGGCCTTCTTCCTACTCCCCATCAAGCTGGCTCCTTTTTATTTTTTAAAAATATTTATTTATTTATTTAGGCTGCGCCGGGTCTTAGTTGCGGCACGTGGGATCTTCGTTGTGGCATGTGAACTCTTAGTTGCGGCATGCGTGCACAATCTAATTCCCTGACCAGGGATCGAACCCGGGCACCCTGCACTGGGAACACAGAGTCTCACCCCCTGGACCACCAGGGAAGTCTCCAGCTGGCTCCTTATCACCCTGCCAGCCTCAGACTGAGTGTCGCTACCTCAGAGATAACCTCACAACCCCCCAGCGATTCCCAGTCCTTTAGAGCACTAATTGCAATTTACAGTTATTTACTGGTGTGATTATCTGTACGGTTTGGGGCTTGATATCTGACCCTCCCACTAGATCATACATTTCTTGAGGGCAAGGAGCATATCCAGTTTTCTGCCACTGTGCAGACTCATGTAACCCAATACCTGGCCTAGCATAAGTGGTTGGTGAGTTTGGTAAGCTGAGTAATGAGCCCCCAGTTATGTCCACGGCTCAATCCTCTGAAGCTTTTATGGTAAAGGAGATTTTTGCAAGTATGACTAAGTTATAGCTCTTGAGATGGGGAGATTATCCTTGATTTTCTGATTGGGGCCAGTGTAATCACAGGGGTCTACAAGAGGAAGGCAGGAGGGTCACAGGAAGAGAAGGAGATGTGACAATGGAAGCAGAGGTTGGGGGGAAAGAGAGAGGGAGTAAGATTTGAAGATGCTACGCTGCTTGCTTTGAAGATGGAGAAGGGACCATGAGCCAAGGAATGCAGGTGGCTTCTACAAGCTGGAAAAGGCAAGGAAACAGATTCTCACCCTATGGCCTCCAAAAGGAATGTAGCTCTGCCGATACCTTGACTTCGGACTTCTGACCTCCCAAACTGTAAGATAATGCCACAAAATGTATGGTAATTGGTTACAGCAGCCATAGAAAATGCATATAGATTTTGGCACCTAGAAATGGGCTGCTACAGTAACAAATACCTGAAAATGTGGAAGTGGCTTGTGGAATTGGGCATTGGGCAGAGGATGGAAGAAATTTGAGGAGTACAAAAGGAAAAGCCTACATTGTCTTGAACAGATTGTTAGAAATATGGATGTTAAAAGCACTGCTGATGAGGGCTGTGAAAGTACTGGAGAATATATTTATGGAAGCTAGAGGAAAGGGGATCCTTATTATATAGTAGAAGAAAGCTTAGTGGGTTTGTGTATTACAGTTATGTGAATAGCAGAATTTGTAAGTGATGAACTGAGATATTTAGCTGAGATTTCCAAGCAATGTATTGAAGTTGCAGCCTGGTTTCTTCTTTCTGATTATAGTAAAATGCAAAAGGAAAGAGGTAAGTTGAGGGGAGAACTGTTAAGCCCGAAGGAACCAGGTCTTGATGGGTTGGGAAATTCTCAGACTCTTCAGATTATGAAAGACGCTCACATGAGGAGATTCACCATTAGGAAAGCATGCTCTGGCTGAGGCTGAGTTAGGAGACTGTGGTGACATGCAAGGAAGGGGTGATGGTGCTTGGACTAGTGGGGTGGTGGTGGTGTGGAAAAGATAGAGGAATGAGTTGCTTTTATTGGGACTTTGTTTAGGGTCTTTGGGGCCTATAAGTGGAAACACATGTTGCACTCTTATAGAGCTGCCTTTCCTGGCCACCTGAGCTCTCTGGCTGTCTAAACCCTCTCTGGAATGTTTTGTCTTAGTGTCCCTTGGGACCAGATCATCTTTTTTTCTGCTTGTATGCACTCTGGATTTCTCCCTGGACTAAAGGTCCAGTGAGGGGTGGTCTCTAGCTTCCTGCTTTTCCTCCACCACTCCATCAATGAGTCTTCCAGATGCCCTTTAGGCAACGTACTGGATCCACTTGGTCCAAGAAACAATCACCATCACATCCTTTTCACCCTGGGCACAGACCAGAGGGCGGGGCCATCTTGTCCTTCAGTCCTTGGGTAGCAGACAAGTTAATACAGTGTTAACAGGATTAGAGAGAAAAGGAGAGATAATAGTAATGTAATGGAGCCACCAAAGGACCCAAAGCCTGCAAGGAAGATAGGAATCTCTTGATTAAGAGATCCCAAAACTAGAAGAACCAGAGCAGCTAGTGCCAAAAGGTAAACAAAACTGAGATGTGGTGATATAACTAATAGTAAAGAAGGAAAAATTATCCACTCCCTTCTTTTCACTTCCCTCAGGATGATGACTTCATATTACTATCATGCATTTATTGAACAGACATTTGAAGAGTACTTACTGTGTAAGCCTCCAGAACTGCTCAAGGTCTTGAGGCTCTGAGAAGGAAGACTAGGCAGAGTCAACACTCTCATGGCACTCATAGGGAAAGGCCATGTAACATGACGGCTACGAGCAAAATCTGGGACCAGACTGCTGGTGCGTTTTCTTATCTATAAAATGGTGGTAATAATAGTACCTACCCCACAGGATGCTGTGAGGATTGAATAAAATAACAAATGTAGAGCCCTTCTATCAGTGGTTTGAAATAAGCATTACCTAAATATTAACTAAAGTTATTCTAATTTACTCTCATATGCTAACAAATAAAATATTTCAATTAGTGATGCCGTAGCAAGAAAATAAAATGAAGTGATGTTATAGTGATAGAGCTGAGGGGAAGCCAATACTAATTTATACTGGCTGGTCAGGGGAAAGCCTCACAGAGAAGGTGAACTTTGTGCTAAGACCTGAATACCATGAAAAACCATGGGGTGATCTGGAGGTAGTGTCCCATGCATAGTGAGCAGCAGAGTTAGCTTACTAAACTTCCTAGAGTTTAGTGAGAGAGGAGAAAAGTTTCATGATAGGGCCACATCATGAATACTCCTTTAAGCCATGGTAAGGAGTGTGGATTTTATTCAAAGTGCAGTGGATCATTTGAGCAACAGATGGAATTACATTTTTTAAAGTCACTAGTGAGTCAAATAGTATATTATGGTTACATTTTTTTCCTTACACAACCTTTTGTTTTTCCTGTAGTTAATTATTGCATTCTTTTCTTCCATTTGCTCACTTTACTATGCATTTATTATGAATTATTCCCAACTCTCAAATAGCCTCTATAATTTTGCATAGGTCAAGTGTATCCATTTATCTGTCAGTCCTTTTTTATTTTTCCTGGACTATTTTTTTTTCTGCCACCCTTCTTGTTCTTGTTCCAATCTGTCCTGGTTTCTCTCCAGGACAGCTGCACAGCTGTCTTTCTAAGACTTCTCCTTGGCATCCTGTATCCTCTGTGTTAGGCCCCCAGATTTCTGAATCTCATGGGTTCCTCTTTCTTAGTTTACTTCCTCATTTGTGTGGAGCATATCCTTCAGTAGTTTCCAATTAAAGAAATGCTTTTGTTCTATCACACTAGGTTGATATTTGATTATGAACAGCTTTCTGAGTTATAAATGATTTTGCATCCAAATTTTAAAGGAGTTACTATATTATTTTCTAGTTTCCTATGTCATTAATGAGAAGTCAAAGGGCACTCTTATTTCAGATCCTTTTTACATGCAACCTATTTTTGTTCTTTCCAGAAGCATTCAGGATCTCTTTTTATTGCTTGTGTTTGGAAACTTTAACATGACATGAGTCCTTTCATCCTAGGAAATTTTCTGGTTATATATCTTTCGAAAATTTCTTCCCCTCGTCTTTCTTTTCTTTTTCTTAATCTCCTATTTGTTTATTGTTAGACTGCCTTGACTGATTCTCTAATTTAAAAAATTTCTCCCCAAATGTCCGATTTGGGAAGGGGGGAGATTTCATCAATGTTATCTTCCAACCTTTTCCTTGAATTTAAAAATTTTAGTCTTCATATTTCTAAGACCATTAAAAATTCCCTAATTATTTAAATAATAACATCATGTTCTTGTTTCATGGATGAAATATCTTTTCTATATTTCTGAGGAAATTAATTATAATTAAAACATTTTCTTCCTACTCTCTGTATTGCTCCTCCCCTATACCTCTTATTTGTTTCTGTTTTTTGGGGAGGAGGGGGTTACCTTTCACGTAGGAGGCTTTGTTCAAATATCTGGTGACCTGTGGCAACTCATTTATATTTAAGAATGAGGCAGCAAGAAGCCTCTGGGAAGCTCTGTACACATGCTTGGTGCCTTCTCTGGTCCATTTCACAGTTTTATGACCACGGGGAAGTGACTAGCCCATTTCAGTGCAGGATTCCCAACTATGCTTAATTCTAGGTCTTTTCTCAGGGCGTTATATAGTTTTTTCAGGAAGAATCATCCAATCTGCATAGGACTTTCTGCCTATGTTTTGTGGACCACTGTAGGGAACTAGTGATTTCATCATTTAGTGTGTGGATTTTCATTATTTCCCTGGAAAGTGTTTAGATTCCCTTAAGCCTGGATCTCTTGTGGCTCATTTCTCCGGTGAATAAATCTCTCATTTCCTGATGGAATTAGGAAGAAGTAGCTACCTGGCTGGGCTAGGTGGGTGTGGAGCCCCAGGGGTAGGTGTATATGAACCTTATATGGGTAAGACAAGATGTTAAATGGGACCATGGTCTCCACTGAGGCTCTAGTAGAGTTGACCCTCCGAATCCACGACTGTACTACGTGGTTTTATATAAGGGACTCGAGCATCCTCGGATTTTGGGATCTGAGGAGGTGTCCTGGAACCAATCCCCAGCAGATACTGTAGGGAACACAGAGAGACAAGTACCTATACATTCCAAGCAGACATTTTTGATGTATCCAAAGAACTTCCTAAAGGACAGCAAAATTAGTTCTATAAACTTTTAATTCATTACTTATCTCCAATTTATATTTAACAGAAGGCTGGAGATTGAGCAGGCAGGGAAGAAAAGCATTATTTGGAAAAAAATTGTTGGCCAAGCAAGATATGCTTGGCATTTCCCCTCTTTTACCCTGGAGAGGGAAGGAGGGATACTCCCATCTCTCCTACAGGATCCTCACCAAAAACTATGTGAGGAGATCAGTGGGTCCCTTTGCTGAAAGGGTCTGGAGTGGAGCCTGGAGATTTCTTGAGCCACACTTTATATGTGTTCACTGGCATTTGGGGGGCGGGGTATATACCAGTGTCTGACTCTCCCCTGGGTCAGTCAAGGCTGGCTGGCGCTGCCTGTGATGGAATAGTCAAGAGAGAGGTCTTCAGAGGATGCAGTTTACAATTCCAGAGTTTTGTGGGGCAATGGTGCCATGAGCTATGAGGACTCTTAGGAAAGGAGCCATATCAGAATCACCCAGAAAGGATCCCGTCCAAGAAGGCTGCTTTCTGGGGCAAGTAGAGGCCAGCTGTCAGAGGCTGCTTAGGGGGTATAATGCCAGCGCCAGAGCTGAAGGGGGCCCATCGGAGGCGAGGCAGGGTGTGCACTACTGCAGTGGGGAACTGCAGGGCAGAGGTCTCCTTTGGTGGGGTGGTAAGAGAAGACAGGTGTGTGAAGCATCCATAGATGCCCTATGATGCTATAACAAGCCAGCATTTGACCATTTGCCATGGGACGGGGTGGGAGGGCAATACCAGAATATAACGGTCCTAGACAAGTCTGTTCCCATTTCCTCTTGTTGCTGGTACACATGACCCTGGGCGATCCAGAAATTGCAGCTGGGGCGTGGAGAGAAGATGGAACAAGGAGAGTGGGGAAAAAAATAGGAGGCCACATTCCAGCTGCTGGGTTTGGGCTGAGGGTCGATCAGGGAGAAACAGCCGTCAATGTGACGTGAAAGTTTCATTTCAGTCATACTGGGTCTTTTAAACACTTGACAACGAGATTGGACTCATACTTAAAAGTGACTGGGAACGCAACAGGATCAGCCTGGTCGTCTCCACATGGGGAGCTAGGTTCTAAAAAGTGGGGTTGAGGGTGGTGGTGCGAGAAAAATAAAACTTACTGATTGTACTCACCCCAAGTTAGTGCCATTCTGTAATGATTATGCACATTTTTATCAAAACTCCCTGCTTCATCTTTACCTTTTAAAATCCCTGGTGCAGGGCTTCCCTGGTGGCGCAGTGGTTGAGAGTCCACCTGCCGATGCAGGAGACATGGGTTCGTGCCCTGGTCCGGGAAGATCCCACATGCCGCGGAGCGACTAAGCCCGTGAGCCATGGCCGCTAGGCCTGTGCGTCCGGAGCCTGTGCTCCGCAACGGGAGAGGCCACAACAGTGAGAGGCCCGCATACCGCAAAAAAAAAAAAAATTTAAAAAAATAAAATAAAATAAAATCCCTGGTGCCTCTCTTCTGAGTCTTTCTGAGCTTCTGTGAAGGAAATCAGATTTTCTTCAGTGTCACCTTTACAATGTGGTTTCAGCTCCTTCTAGGCTACAGAGTTGGTGATTTCTCACTTTCCGCTTTCTGCCTTCCAGAATGGTTGACGTCACTCGGTACTCTTGTCTCCTATTCTCTTTCTCCTATGGATTACACTTTAAAAAATACTGTTGTTTCAGTGAGTTTCTGGAAGGATTGTGGAGAAATGGTCTTGTATTCCACCACGTTTAATTGGAATCTCAGACAAATATCTTAAGGACAAATAATAATATTCTCAGTTTTCCCAGTACTGTTACGTAGAGCTTGTCTATATAAATCACCTTGAGTTCTCCTTTTTTTCCCCCATAATTGGATTTTTGGTCATTTCATCAACATCAAAGAGCTGAAATTTTTTCTTCTCTTTCTCTTTTTTTTTTTTTTTTGGCCATACCACGCAACTTGTGGGATCTCAGATCCCTGACCAGGGATTGAACCCAGGCCCTTGGAAGTGAGAGCACAGAGTCCTAACCACTGGACAACCAGGGAATTCTGTGAAATTTTTTTCAATTTAATTTTTTATTTTTACACAATCTTTAAAGGTACTTTCCATTTACAGTTGTTACAAAATACTGGTTCTATTCCCAGTGTTGCACAACACATCCTTGAGCCTGTCTTACACCCAATAGTTTGTACCTCCCCCTCTCCACCCCTGTATTGCCCGCCCACCCACTGGTAACCATTAGTTTGTTCTCTTATCTGTGAGTCTGCTTGTTTAATTTTATACTCACTAGTTTGTTATATTTTTTAGATTCCACATATAAGCAATATCATATAGTATTTATCTTTCTTGAAGAGCTGAAATTTAACCCAAAACAAATAACTATTGTTTTATGCAAAATTTTTAAAAAGGGGATGAAGATTGTAACTCAGAGTTGAAATGGGGTTTAAAGGTTGTATGCGTTTTTAAATTATTCTGTCCCACATTTTACAGACTAGTGAAAAATTTATATATATGTATGAATTTTTATAATTTCTCCACAATATTTTTTAGAGGACTTCCAAGCCTACTGTATTAGGCACGGCTCTCCAGAGAAATAGAACCAATAGGACATATATGGAGAGAGAGATTTAGCCTAAGGAATTGGCTCGTGTGATTGTGCGAGCTTGCAAGTTCAAAATCTATAGGGCAAGTTGACAGGTTGGAAATTCTGGTAAGAGTTGATGCTGTAGTCCCAAGTCTGAAACTTGAAGGACAGAACAGGTAGGCTACAAACTCAAGTAGGGTTTCCGTGTTGCAGTCTTGAGGCCAAATTCCTTCTTCTGGAAAACAGAGTCTTTTTTTTTTTTTTTTTTTCCTCTTAAGGCCTTCAGCTGATTCATTGTGGCTCACCCACACTATGGAGGGTGATCTGCTTTACTCAAAGTCTGCTGATTTAAATGTTGATCACATCTAAAACCTACCTCCACAGTAACAAACAAATGGACACCATAGCCTAGCCAAGTTGACACATAAAATTAGCCACCATCACACTTGCTGTAGAGAGGAAAGAATATGCAAAAAACAACCTGTATGCCCTTTATCTAGATTCATCTGTGGTTAAGCTTTTCATGTGCTTTATCTTTCTCTCAAGCGATGAATCATATGAAAATAAATTCCAGCTGTGATGATACTTCTCACCCAAAATACTTCATGTCCCAGGAATAGGGACATTATCCAAATAGCACACTTAAGAAAATTAAAATGACTGCAGTGAGATCATTTCCAGTCCATATGTTGTTTGTTCCAGTTGGCCTTAGAATATTTTTCATTGCTTTGTGCTTATTGGTTTTGTTGTTTACACATTGCATTTGTCTCTTTCCAGCCTAGAACTATCCCTTTTTTTGCTGCTGTTCTTTTTCATGACACTGTCTGTTTTGAAAATTTCAGCCAGTTGTCTTGTAGGATGCCCCCACATTCTGGATTTGTCTAGTTTTTTTCTTTTGGGTCCAGATTAAACCTCTCGGTAAGAATACCACTGAGGTGAGATTGTGTCCTCATTGCCTCCCATCAGGAGACACATAATGTTTGCTGGTACCTCTATGAACATGTTAAGTTTGATCACTTGGTGAAGGTGATGGCCAGGACTTCTCTCCTTGTAAAGGGATATTTCCCCCTTTTAATTTTTTTGTTATTTTTGTGTGTGTGTGTGTGTGTGTGTGGTACATGGGCCTCTCACCGTTGTGGCCTCTCCCGTTGCGGAGCACAGGCTCCAGACGCGCAGGCTCAGCGGCCATGGCTCACGGGCCCAGCCGCTCCGCGGCACGTGGGATCTTCCCGGACCGGGGCACGAACCCGCGTCCCCCGCATCAGCAGGTGGACTCTCAACCACTGCGCCACCAGGGAAGCCCCCCCCCTTTTTATTTTTTTAATTTTTAAAACTATTATTATTTTTAGCTGCATCACGTGGCTTGCAGGATCTTAGTTCCCCAAGCAGGGACTGAACTGAGGCCACGGCAGTGAAAGCACCAATTCCTAACCACTGGACCACCAGGGAATTCCCTCCCCCTTTTTAATTAGTATGTAATCTGTAGCATGATACTTTGAGACTGTGCATATCTCATTCTCCAACCACCTTTCATCTGATGATTTTAGCATCCCTTGACTGATCTAATTATATTATTCTCAGCATTGGTCCGTTGGCATTCTCATGTAAAGAAGAGGTTTCCCTTTCTCTCTCTCCTCTCTCATAATTTGTTATTTTCTTATAAGTTATTAAAAATTATAATATTTTTCAATAAATTCTCAGTCTAGAAAAGGGAGGAAATGAGAGAGTAAGTTACAAACATACCTGATTGAAAATACCTAGTGCTCCAATCATGCCATCATTTAGACCAAAAAGCTACCTGTGCAAAATCAACTTGTATTTTTTTGTTCATTTTGTAATCAAACCTAACAGTGAATTAGTAAAAATTAAACAAATTGCTCAAGGTCCCCAGTAATTGCAGAGATGGGCATGGACTACACAGACTGCTTTCTACTTTCACATCTATTAAGTGCTCTGTGTGGTCTGAAGACTTGGGTTCTAGTAGCAGCACTGCCTCATTGTATTTTATTTTATTTTATTATTTATTTATTGTTTTCTTTTGGCCGTGCCATGCGGCATGTGGGATCTTAGTTCCCCCACAAGGGATCCAACCCGTGTCCCCTGCATTGGAAGCACGGAGTCTTAACCATGGACGGCCAGCCAAAAAGCTGCCTCTTTTTAGATGTGACTTTGGTCAAGCCAATCTACCTTTCTGACACGCAGTTTGGTTATCTCCAAAGTGAACATGAGAACTTCACTTGGATACTTCATGGCCTTTGCCCTCAATGACAACCTCTCCACAGTTGATCAGGTCTACTCCTGTGCATAAAAGCATTAATGAAGTAGATCTGGGATTGCTAGTCTTGGAAACGTCTACTGGCAAGGCTGGCCCTTGGTGTCTGGGAACTTGAATTTCCAGAGGGTTCCCACAGTTCCCTGATGAGAGTGGCTTACTGTACCTAAACTATTTGTACAATGTGCTCTCTGCCATACATCTGTTTCCTTCTGGGAGGCTGAAATTTGTATGTGCTGGTAGAGGGTGCCTACATGGCCAGCCTCCGATAAAAACCCTCGGGCACTGAGTCTCTACTGTGCTTCCCTGGTAGATGACATTTCACGCGTGTTGTTGCAACGTGTTGCTGAAGGAACGAAGTGCATCCTGTGTGACTCTGCTGGGAGAGGGCCCTTGGAAGCTTGCACCTGGTTTCCTCTGGGCTTTGTCCCACTTGCCTTTTCCCTTTGCTCGTCTGCCTTTTTGTCCTTTTTCACCCTGTAATAAATCACAGCTGTGAGCACTGAGGCCTGCACATCATCCTAGCAAATCATCGCACTTTTTCCAATTTTCTCATCTGCAAAATGGAATTTGTAATGATAACAATACCTACCTTATAGTGTTGTTGTATGAAACATGTGTGGGATTAAGGGCCTGATAGAAACGTGTCTGATGGAGGGTGGTTGTTATTATGCAGTATGTCCATTGTTTATGTGAGGAACACCTTGTGTTTTGCGTTCATGCTCATGTCTTTTTGTCAAAGTAACACTGACACATCCGCTCACGTAAATTAACTCTCAAATCTTTGATGACTCATTTTGTGAGAACAACAGGTTCACACCCCAGCTTATAAGGACACCTGCATCTTTCACTAAAATGTGTGTGGGGGCGTGTGTATGGGTGTGTGTTTCATCACTTAACAAATATGAAATAACTTGGGAGTTTTTTTATGGTCTGAATGTGTCCCCCCAGCATTCACATGTTGAATCCTAACCCCCAAAGGTGATAATAGTAGCAGGTGGGTCCTTTGGAAGGGGACTAAACTCTCATAGCTGGGATTCGTAGTTTATAAAAGAAGCTCAAGGGAGACCCCTTGCCCCTCTACCACCCAGGACACAACAAAAAGTCTGCATCCCCAAAGAAGACCCTCACCGGTCATGTTGGTACCATGATCCTGGGCTTCCTACCTCAAGAACTGTGAGAAATAAATGTTTGCTGTTTTTTAGCTGCCCACTATTTATGCACCCCTATGTTCACTGCAGCACTATTTATAATACCAAGATATGGAAGCAACCCAAGTCTCCATCAACAGATGAATGGATAAAGAAATTGTAATACACACACACACACACACACACACACTGGAATATTATTCAGCCACAAGAAAGAAAGAAATCTTTCCATTTGCAACAACATGGATGGACCTTGAGGGCGTTATTCTATCTGAAACTAAGTCAGACAGAGAAAGAAAAATACTGTATAATCTCACTCATACGTGGAATCTAAAAATAAGCAAACAAACAAATAAACAAAGAAGCGAAACCAAGCTCATAGATACAGAAACAGATTGGTGGTTGCCAGAGGTGGGGTTGGGGGCTGGACCAAATGGGTGAAGGGGGTCAAAAGGTACAAAGTTCCAGTTATAAAATAAATAAGTAAGTCCTGGGGATGTAATGTGCAGCATGGTAACTATAGTTAACAATGCTATATTGCCTAGTTGCAAGTTGCTAAGAGAGCAGATCTTAAAAATTCTCATCACAAGAAAAAAAATGTCTGTTAACTATGTATGGTGACAGTTGTTAACTAGACTTATTGTGGTGACCATTTCACAATACACACGAATATAGAATCATGTTGTACACTTGAAACTAATATAATGTTATATGTCAACTCAATTTTAAAAAACATGTAAATTTTTTTACATGCTCACACTTTTAAAAACATCTTTTTCTATGGCAGAAGGTAGAGTGTATGAGAAATGCAATTCTTTACTGCTGAGCCTATTTTTACACAGTAGATGGCTGCATTATTGTAAAGTCATAATATCTACTTATATTTTGTAAACTAATCATACTCAAATGCACAGAGTAAATTGCTTTTTAAAATCTGTACTCAGCCATAAAAAAGAACGAAACAATGCCATTTGCATATCATATATTATCATATATTATTATTAATAATATTAATATCATATATATCATATATTATCACTTATATGTGGAATCTAAAATATGGCAAAAATGAACCTATCTACAGAAACAGACTCACAGACATAGAGAACAGACTTGTGGTTGCCAAGGGGGATGGGAGGAGGGAGGGGGAGGGATGGACTGGGAGTTTGGGGGTGGTAGATGCAAACTATTACATTTAGAACGGATAAACAACAAGGTCCTACTGTATAGCACGGGGAACTATATTCAATATCCTGTGATAAACCATAAAGAATATAAAAAAAGAATGTATGTGTAAACTGAGTTACTTTGCTGTACAGCAGTAATTAACACAGCATTGCAAATCAACTGTACTTCAATTAAAAAAATTTTTTTAAATAAATAAAAGCCATTTTTGGCAAAACTTTTGCATTGTAGAAGTCCTATGACAGCAGTCCACAACCTTTTTGGCACCAGGGACCGGTTTCATAGAAGACAATTTTTCCACAGACCTGGGGTGGGGGGAGGCGGATGGTTTCGGGATGATTCAAGAGCATTCCATTTATTGTGCACTTTATTTCTATTATTATTACACTGTAATATATAATGAAATAATTATACAATTCACCATAGTGCAGAATCAGTGGGAGCCCTGAGCTTGCTTTCACTTGCCCCTCACTGATAGGGTTCTTTTATACGAGTCTGCAAGCAGTTGATTTATTGTGGTCTCTGTGCAGTCAGACCTCTCTGCTAATGATAATCTGTATTTGCAGCCGCTCCCCGGCGATAGCATCACCGCCTCAGCTCCCCCTCAGATCATCAGGCATTAGATTCTCACCAGGAGCGCGCAACCTAGATCCCTCGCATGCGCAGTTCAGAGCAGGGTTCTTCCCCCCTGAGATTCTAATGCAGCAGCTGATCTGACAGGAGGCGGAGCTCAGGCGGTAATGCGAGCGAAATACAGATGAAGCTTTGCTCGCTCGCCCGCCGCTCACCTGCTGTGCAGCCCGGCTCCTAACAGGCCACGGACTGGTACCGGTCCGTGGCCTGGGGGTTGGGGGTCCCCTGTCCTATGATATATCTGTTTGGTAAATTGAGACTGCCATATATTGGGCTTACTTTAGTGGGGAAAATGTATGCTGTCATCATGAGTGAGAAGGAGCTTCCATACCAATTTTTAAAAGCAGAGAAATAAATTAACCAGCCTTTTTGAGGAAGTGAGTTTTAATTCACTTGAGGACTGCACCAAATCCAAACATTGAAGGAACCCTAATGGAAAACTGGTTTTTCTGTATGTTGCTCCAGTAATCTGAGGAAAGGCTAAAAAGCCAGTGGACCTCTTAGTACAACAGTAGAAGTGCTAGCCACACGGGAGTGGTCAATTTGCCAGGAGGATTTATGGGCATCTAAGGTCAAACCACCCCTTCTCAGCCAGGCAGCAGGGTTGCAAGGAAGCCATGCCACAAAGTCTGTGTGTAGAGAGGTGAAAGTCCTGTGGATCCTTTCATCTCTATAAAATTAGAAATAATTCCAGTTTCACACATGCCAAATTTTCTCAAATATTTCTCAGATATGAAGATTCAATATGAATCTTCACTGCAATAATTATAACTAACGGAGTGAGAGCTTACTACGTGCCAGCACAGGCTTTATGTGAATTACCTCATTTAGTCCTCATGAATACTCTCTTATTAGCATTTCACAAGTGGAAAAATTGAGACACAGAAAGGTTAAGTAACTAGACCAAGCTTGCGGAGCCACTGAATCCAGCAATGTCACTCCAGAGTCTGTGTGCTTTACCGCTGTGTTATAGGGTCTCCCTACAAACTTGATAACCTGGTATTAGAAAAAAGAAACAACTATAACATATTCTGTTCATGTTTGCAAAATGCTCTAACTTAACATATTTCCTTTTTACCTCTGTAGGGAAGGTAGCTGAGGTTCAGAGATTAATGTGAGGTTCAGAGACACAAGGAGATTTGCCCAAGGTTATAGATCTCCTAGATAACAGAGCTAGAGCTTGAAACAAAATCTTGCAATGAACTCGGAACGCATGACTTAGTGAGATTCAGAAAAAGTTCCGAGGGGCATTTCTATACAGAAATGTGTGGAAGTTAGGGGAGGTAGGCAAAATATCTTGTAAATAGGTAAGGCAGTTTTAGTAAGGTTCAATATATGTATGACACAGAGACTGAACAAATGGCCGCTTTAAAATCTATCTTTGATTCATAGAGAATTTACCTAGGATAATGCAAATAAACCTTCTGGTATCATAAAAAAAAAAAGAGGTACAAACTTCCAGTTATAAAATTAAAAAGTCTCAGGGAGGTGTTGTACAGCACAGCAAATATCATCAATGGTGCTCTAATAGCTTTGTTTGGGGACAGATGGTTACTATACTTATTGGGGCCATCATTTTGTAATGTATTTAAATGTCGAATCACTATGTTGTACACTTGAGACTAACATAATATTGTACATCAACTACATTAAAATAAAAGATAAAAATAAAAACAAAACAACCCCATAGATCATAAAAAAAAACAAATAAAATAAAATCTATCTCTGATTCTTTTATGCCTAACACAATTGAGTTTACTTGGGTATCTGTTTTCTACTCTTTCTCCTTCTCTCCCTATATGTGTGTGTGTGTAAAACAAATCAGCTTATCTGTCCATTTTTTTTTAATTGTCACACTAAGTTTAGTTAACATCCATTATATCCTTCTTTAATTGAAACAAAAACATGGTGGAATGTATTCAATCAGCTTATTCAGAAAATATTTTTTGAGGTTCACACAGTTGCCTGGCTGTGTACTAAGCACTGGAAATCCAAAAGAGGATGAAGTCACTGCCCGGACAGTTAAAGACCGCAAAGAAGTGTCATAACTGCTCTAGTAAATGTAAGGTTAAACTAGCATCTCCAACCTGCAGAATTCACACCCCTGGGGATACAGGAAGACTTTTCAAAACAGTACGCAGGACAAACAAGTGTTAGGAAGCCAATCATCTCCCGGGCTTTTTTTTTTTTTTTTTTTTGCGGTACGCGGGCCTCTCACCGCTGTGGCCTCTCGCGTCGCGGAGCACAGGTTCCGGAAGCACAGGCTCCGGACGCACAGGCGCAGCGGCCATAGCTCACGGGCCCAGCCTCTCAGCGGCATGTGGGATCCTCCCGGACCGGGGCATGAACCCGTGTCCCCTGCATCGGCAGGCAGACTCTCAACCACTGCGCCACCAGGGGAGCCCATCTCCTAGCTTCTTAACCTTTATTTAACTCCTTCCCAAGCTCTGCCGGCAGGAAAACATCCGTGGAGCAAGCATCTTGCCAGCTCTCTTTTCCCATCTCCCTTTTCTCAGCAGCCTTCTCCCATGCTACCGGAGAAAAGCTTTGCTTTCATTCACTCCAAATTGCCCAGCAAACCACCAGGGCACAAAGACGTGGACAGTTCAGATGATGTGTCAATAAAACCTTTTAAAATTAAGTCCTCATAAACCCACTGTTGGGCTTCACTGCTTTGTCTTATTGCTGTTTCTCGTCCGGGGTGGAGAATGGCGTTAGGAACAGGAAGTTTTGTCGCGTGTTGTGATCCTCTGAATTTGGACTATGTTTAAGACGGAGGCAGCAGGAACAGTGACAACTTTTGCTGAAAAGCCTTGCCTCTTCCATCCCCTGACTCTGATTGATGAATCGTCCCGCCTGGCGAAGGCAGCCGTTATTCATCCGGGTGACAGACACACGGCGCTGTTCCTGCTGTGCCTTATCTCTCCACATTAAAATGAGAGTATTTGAGGTTTATAGAAAGCATGCTGGAAATGACAGATATACAAGGCGTGCCCTTGGCCTTTTCACCTCGAGAAAGCTTGAGGGCCTCTCATCCCCTTTGTTTGCGTTTCTCTTGGGATGATCTCAAAGAGCAGGTGGTGATAAGTGCCCTGTTTACAGTTCTGATGGGGAATGGCACATTTTACAGCCAAAGGGACGTATCTGAGAGAAGTTAGTTAGTATTGAACATATATTACACTCACAGGAAAGGCATTTTCATTAACTTTTTCCAAAAGTTCCCTGTATTCCAAAATACCTAATTTTCCTTTGCTGTATGTCTTTGGCTCAGGTCAATCATCAACCACTCCTCATTTTTCCTACTTATCATGTACTTATTAAAATTAGTTCATCTTAATGGGAGTATGTTGTGGATTCTACTGTAAATAGTATACTTAACAAACATGAATAAAACTTAACACGTCTACCTTGGTCGTGGCCCAAGGCCTTTTCTTTCTGCTGTTAATTTCCTCAAAGTAGATTAACTTGTACTCTTAAAAGCGGAGCAGCTGCTTTCAGTGGAAAACAAAATGTTCTCTGAAGCAATCCAGGATCTAATACTCTGGATTTTAAAAAACAAGCCTCATTTAGTTAGGACTAATTTCTCCCTCTCAGAAGTTGATATGTGGTTCTATTTCTGTAAAATGCAATATTATAAGCGTAATTGTTTCCAAACATGAAATGAAATTGCTTATCTTTCTACCTAGAATCTTCAGGTGTCTGTTTCTCTGTCTTTCTGTCACTCCTTTTTAGGGTACGTCAAGATGACCCTAGCGTAGAGACTTGCCATGCTAAGGATTCCTTCTGTGTATGAAGGAAAATGAGAAGTGCCAATGAGGGCGAGAGGAAGGGCAGGAAGGGAGAGAAAGCAAGAGCTTCAGAATTTGCAGAATCCACCGGGCTGAGGAGTCTGCACTTTGTCTGTGAGCCCAGTGGTTTCAACGTGGGTGTGTGCCCCCAGGATGTGCAACAGAGACCACTGGGGTGTCAGAAGCATTGATTATATTTGTTTTTTCTTTTTTTTTTTTTTTTTTTTTTTTTTTTTGTGGTACGCGGGCCTCTCACTGTTGTGGCCTCTCCCATTGCGGGGCACAGGCTCCGGACGCGCAGGCTCAGCGGCCATGGCTCACGGGCCCAGCCGCTCCGCGGCATGTGGGATCTTCCCGGACCGGGGCACGAACCCATATCCCCTGCATCGGCAGGCGGATTCTCAACCACTGCGCCACCAGGGAAGCCCTGTTTTTTCTAACATGTAGGAAAAAATGAAATTGTACATATATTTAACTCACATGGGTTGACATGGGCACCGCACCGTCTAACTCAGTCCATCAGAGGGTCACACTATCACTGACTTTGAGCACTGAGTGTCCCGAGGCAGTGCAGGGGAAGGGTCTCCTGTGCAGCCTTGGGCATTCATCCTCTTTCAGCAGAGGGGGTTGTGACCGTGACAATTTATATGAGCCTGGTTAAGGGGCTTTGTAGATTACGTCAGCCAGTGTTAATTGATAATCCTTGAAAAGGGGACAACTAGCTTTAACAGATTGCTGCAAACCGAATAAAACAAGCACAAACAAAATTCAAAGCATATATCATCAAAGAGTCTACAAATAATAAATTCTGGAGAGAGTGTGGAGAAAAGGGAACCCTCTTGCACTGTTGGTGGGAATGTAAATTGGTACAGCCACTATGGAGAACAGTATGGAGCTTCCTTAAAAAACTGAGAATAGAGTTACCATGTGATCCAGCAATCTCACTCCTGGGCATATCCAGAAGAGATGAAAAATCTAATTTGAAAAGATACATGCACCCCAATGTTCATAGCAGCACTATTTACAATAGCTAAGACACAGAAACAACCCAAGTGCCTATCAACAAAACATGTGGAGATATACAAACACACACACACACACACACACACACACACACCGTGGAATATTACTCGGCCATAAAAAAGAATGAAATATTTCCATTTGCATCAACACGGATGGACCTAGAGATTAGTAACTCAGACAAAGACAAATATTATATGATGTCTCTTGTATATGGAATCTAAAAAATAACACAAATCAACTTATTTACAAAACAGAAAAAGACTCACAGACATAGAAATCAAACTTACGGTTACCAAAGGGGAAAAGGGAAAGGGAGTGATAAATTAGGAGTATGGGATTAACAGATACACACCACTACATATAAAATAGATAAACAATAAGGATTTACTGTATAGCACAGGAACTATATTCAATATCTTGTAATAACCTATAATGGAAAAGAATCTGAAGCTTTATACCTGAAACTAAACAATATTTTAAATCAACTATAGTTAAACTTAAAAAAATAAAGTATTAGTGATATAAAAATAAGGAAATAACAAAAACAAAACAGCTAATATTTTTCCAATCCTATTTATTTGTTTATTTATGGCTGCATTGGGTCTTCGTTGCTGCATGCAGGCTTTCTCTAGCTGCTGCGAGTGGGGGCTACTCTTCCTTGTGGTGCACGGGTTTCTCTTTTGTTGCAGAGGACGGGCTCTAGGCACATGGGCTTCAGTAGTTGTGGCTCGTGGGCTCTAGAGCGCGGGCTTAGTAGCTGTGGCTCGTGGGCTCTAGAGAGCAGACTCAGTAGTTGTGGCGCATGGGCTTAGCTGCTCCGCGGCATGTGCGATCTTCCCAGACCAGGGCTCGAACCTGTGTCCGCTGCGTTGGCAGGCAGATTCTTAACTACTGCGCCACCAAAGAAGTCCCTATTTTTCCAATTCTTATTACAGCTTCTCCATTATCCATATCCCAAGATAGAAATACCAATGATTTAATCAGAATGATTACTTAGCCCTTCTGTATATTTGGCCTGTAGCCAAGGATGGTAGACGAAAACCACCATAATTAGGAAGATATTTTAAAATGCTAATTATTTCATGTTTATCTCATCTTTTATTATTCCTATTTTTGTGTATGACTTCCGTATTAGGTTATTTTCATAAACGACTATATATGTTAGGCTTGCATGCTGTTTTGGTTAATATTGCTATATAATCAACTAACCCAAAACTCTGTGGCTTAAAACAATGTTTTACTGTCTCTCATGGTCTAGAGATTATCTGGGCTCAGCAGAGTAGGTTTTTTCTTTTTTTTAACTTTTTATTTTATATTGGAGTATAGTTGATTAATAATGTTGTGTGGGACTTCCCTGGCGGTCCAGTGGTTAAGATTCCACGCTTCCAATGCAGGGGGCATGGGTTAGATCCCTGGTCAGGGAACTAAGATCCCACATTCCGCATGGCGTGGCCAAAAAACAAACAAACAAGAAAACAATGTTGTGATAGTTTCAGGTATACAGCAAAGTGATTCAGTTATACATATACATGTATCTATTCTTTTTCAAATTCTTTTCCCATTTTGGTTGCTACATGATAGTGAGCAGAGTTCCCTGTGCTGTACAGCAGGTCCTTCCTTGCTGGTTAGCCATCTTAAATATGTACATGTCAATCCCAAACTCCCTAACTATCCCCCCCGCCACCCTTCCCCTCTAGTAACTGTAAGTTCATTCTCTTAGTATGTGAGTCTTAGCAGAGTACGTTTAACCTAGGGTTTCTCATGTGATTTCAGTCATCTGAACACTCAACAGGGCTGGATGCTCAAGATGACAGCTCACATGGCTGGCAGCTGATGCTGAATGTTGGCTGGGAGCTCATCGGGGATTGCTGACTAGTGAGCCTGTACATGGCCTCTCCCTCATTTGCACTTCTTACAGCATGGCGGCTGGGTTCCAAGTGAGGGAGTCCCAAGCACCTTCCAAGAGGAAGGATGCAGAAGCTGCCAGGCCATTTAAAGTGTACGCCTAGGATTGGAGCAGCGTCGATTTTACATTTCTGCTCTATTCTATTGGTCAAAACAGTCACAGGGCCCACCCAGATTCAAAAGGGTAGGGGAAAACTCCACCTCATGATGGAGTTGCACAGAAGAGCAGATGCGATGGAGAAAATGTTTGTGGCCAATCTTTGGAAAATACAATCTGCCACGCTTGCTACAATTTTTAGTGATGGGTTTACAGTTGTAAAATTTGGAGCCACTGAAACAAGTCAGAATTGTAGGTAAGATCACAATCTTGAGGGCACATCGATTTAACTAACAGCTGTTTGATCTAGGGAAATTTAAGTCATGTCTCTGAGTCTCTGAAAATCAAGAAAGTAGAAGTTATGGGGTGTGTGTCGGGGAGGGGCTCTTTTGAGTATTAGGTGAGAAAATGTGTACCCAAAGTGTTACGGAACCAAACCTGGGTCCACTGGCCCGTGCGTTGTAAAGCCAATCTACTGACACCAGGTTGTGGTGAACGAAAGTGCAGCGTTTATGATAGAGCACCAAGCAAGGAGTCCAGGGAAGCTAGTGCTCAAAACCCCTGAACTCCGCGATGGGTTTTTCAGCAAAGCATTTTTAAAGACCACATGAGGGAGGGGCCGCGCTGGGTGCACAATTCTCTAACTGGTTGATGTTGAGGTAACAGGGTGGTGTCACAGGGGTTCACATTATCAACCCTTAGGCACCAATAGGTCTGGGGGCTACATACTCATGATCTTCAAGTAGTTTTCTTCCACTCGGTCGTGGTTTCTAGCATCTGTAAAACAGCTCAGGAAATGTGCATCAGATACTGTTATCTACGTACTTCGGATAGGAGCTAAAGCAGAATATATGGGGGAGGGGTCTGTCCTGGGAAGGCCCCATAGGGTCCTGCTTGGCTACAAAAGTGCTCAGGACATCATAACAGGCTGGGCCAGTAGCAGGTACCATTATGGTTTTGAACTGGGGAGTGAATCGTTTAGAAAAAGCTTTTCAGAGCAAGCACTCTGAGGAGAGCATGGAGGAGGTAGGAGGGAGGGGAGGAGACGGGAGATCAAGAAAGCAGTGGGTTGGGCTTCCCAGGTGGCACAGTGGTTGAGAGTCCGCCTGCCGATGCAGGGGGACGCGGGTTCGTGCCCCGGTCCGGGAAGATCCCACGTGCCGCGGAGAGACCGGGCCCGTGAGCCGTGGCCGCTGAGCCTGCGCGTCCGGAGCCTGCGCTCCGCAACGGGAGAGGCTACAACAGCGAGAGGCCCGCGTACCAAAAAAAAAAAAAAAAAAAAAAAAAGTGGAAAACAGGACACTAAAGATGGTGTGATCATTAAATTTAAAGTTAGTTAACTGTTAAGGGTTGAAATGTATCCCTTCAAAAAGATATACCGATGCAGGGGACGCGGGTTCCTGCCCCGGTCCGGGAGGATCCCACGTGCCGCGGAGCGGCTGGGCCCGTGAGCAGTGGCCGCTGCGCCTGCGCGTCCGGAGCCTGTGCTCCGCGGCGGGAGAGGCCACAGCAGTGAGAGGCCTGCGTACCGCAAAAAAAAAAAAAAAAAAAAAAAAAAGATATATTGAAGTCCTAAAAGCCCAGTAACCTGTGGATGTGATCTTACTTGGAGGTAGGGTCTTTGCAGATGTGATCAAGTTTAAATGAGGTCAAATTGAATTAGGATGGGTCCTTAATTCAATATGACTGGTGTCCTTGTGAGATGAGAACTAGAGACACAGGAAAGGAGACACCTGTGATCTCCCATCAGAGGGTGAAGGCTAGAGCTGCAAGCCAAGGAACAACTAAGGTTACCAGAAGCTGGAAGAGACAAGGAAGGACTCTCCCCTACAGGTACCAAAGGAGGCACATGGCCCTGCCCACCCCTCTTAAGACAGTAAGTTTCTGTGGTTTTAAGTCACCCAGTTAATGGTACTTTGTTACAACAGCCTGAGGAAACTGACACAGTAACTACAGTTGACCCGTAACACGGGGGTTAGGGGCAGGGACCTTCCAGGCAGTTGAAAATCTGCACATAACTTAGAGTTGGCCCTCTTATCCGAAGTTCTCATCCGAGGATTCAACCAACAGGGGATCAGGTAGTACTATGGTATTTACTATTGAAAAAAATCAGCATATAAGTGGACCCATGCAGTTCAAACCTGTGTTGTTTGAGGGGTTAGTTGTATATACACACTACAAAGAACTGCTAATTTTACTTGGGTAAAGGAGGCATGGCATAAAAAAGGCCAACTCAGAATTCTTTTGTCAAGATTTCTTTATGGTCATAGAAAGAAATTATTATTGACATGGAAGGGTCAAGTCAACCTTTCTAACGATGGGGTGTTCTCAGGGCAGGAAGGAGCTGTTTCTCATCCATCTGTGTCCTCCCAATGCCAAGCAGAAGGCATGCAAATAATAGGTGTGCAGTTTGCTTTATGAGCCAAACTGAGCCTCTTTTTTTTTTTAACAAACTTTACGTTAAAAACAAGAAACACTTGAAGTGCTAGATGTAGATTTTTAAGATTTCTCCTCATATGATATAGTTCCGATTATTAATATACCTAATCTAAGGGTTACACATAAGTGAAAAGCCATCATGATTTTTAATTTAAAAAAAAAAGAAAAATAATAACAGCTGACATTTATTGAGCAATTATGAGATGCTAACTAAGACCGCTGAGTCCCTTATACAATATCTTCATGTTGAATGTCATCACTGCCTTGTCACTTACTCTAATTTAAAATGTGAGACTCAAAAGAGGTTAGTCATTTGCCAAAGATCATAGAGCTGATAAGTGACAGAGCCAGGACACCAACTCTCAGCTATGGCCAAACTTATAACAATGCCCCCAATCTGCACTAAGACCAGAGCCACATATGGCTATTTAAATGTAAATGCAAATGAATGAAAATTAAGCAAAATTAAAAATGTAGTTCCTTAAGCACACTAACCACATTTCAACCGCTCAATAGCCACTTGGCTTGGCGCAGAGACAGAACATTCTCATCATTGCAGGAAGTTCTGCTTGAAAGCATTGATCGAATCCCTTAACAGTCATAATAGGTTGAAAGCCCATATGATGGGTAGTTAAGGGAAGAGATGGAAGAGTGGAAGGATGAGAACAGAGGAAAAGGAAGGAGAAAGATTTAGAGAGAGCAGTTCATGGAGAAAGGAGCCTAGATCTACCGGTAGAGTGGCCCCTGAGGACATTTTTAGTCTGTTATATTTGTAAACTTTGGCAGTTAAAATTCCAAAATATGTTAAATACATACTTTAAAAAAATTAGAGTTGCAATTCAACAGATGGTTAAGTCTCAGTTGTGTGCCGGGCATTGGGTGAGGGGGGATTCCTAGGTGCACAAAGTGGACACAATTTCCCATCATCAAAATTAGAGCAACATTAATCCAATAATTAGAATAAAGTGTGACAGTTATTTTGTAGTGGAAAGAATTCTATAGAAATAAATAGCAGAGGGACCAATGTAGCCTAGACAGGGCTTAGAAATGTCTCCCCAAGGAAATGCTGTGAAATAATCTGAGAAAGGAAGGATGAGAGAGGCAGTGGGCAGTAGCAAGGGGGTGTTGCAGGCAGACGGCCAGCTGTGAGAAGGCCTGATGTCAAAAAGAAGGACTGAACTAAGTTACACGGGTGGCTGGAGAGAAGAAGAATAGCAAAAGGGGAGCCAGAGAGCCGGGGACAGGTGGGGGAGCTTGCTAAAATAATCTGTGATAAGGAGGACGTAAAGCCTGAAGATTTTTCAGCCAACAAGGGATATGTTCAGATTTGCATTTTGAGACAATTTCTCTGGTTGACACGCTAAGAATGGGTTAATGGGAAGCAAGGCTGTAGGCAGAGGTTACTTGGAAGCTATTTTGTACTAGGATGGCGGTAAAATGGCTGGAGAAATGGTGATTGTCATGATATTTGGAGCTAGAATGTAGACGGTGGTGATCACTTGATTGTGTCTGAAGGATGACACTTATATTTCTAGCTGTGGAAACTTCATAGAGTAGGGGTCAGTAACCTACAAGACAAATCCACTCTGTACTATTTTTGTAAATACAATTTTATGGGAACACAGACATGCCTGCTCTTTTATGTATTGTCTATGGCTGCTTTTGTGATACAGTGACAGATTTGAGTAGTTGCAGCAGAGACCACATGACCCTTGAAGCCTGGAATATCTACTATCTGGCCCTTTAAGAAAATGTTTGCAAACTGGGATAAATGATCATTACCTACTAGGGATTAAGATTTACCAGGGAAGGCTTTAAGTAATTTACATCTGTTACATATGTTATGATAATCTATCTCAATTGGCAAACCTGAAGTGTTTGCTATTGTCCCATTTTACAGATGAGAAAACCAAGGCAGAGATATGACATTCTCATTCACACCCATAGCTTCAGTGATCACGCCAGTGACTTATCAAATGTTTACTTCTAACCCAGACCTCTCATTTGAGCTTCAGACAGGCTCAATATCTCTAGCAGGCTTGTATCTCTAACAGCCAGTCTCAGAGGCATCTCAAAACTCAATTGGCCCCAAACCAGACTCCTGTTCACCCCCTCAAACTACATCACCTGGGCTTCCCTGGTGGTGCAGTGGTTAAGAATCGGCCTGCCAATGCAGGAGACACGGGTTCAAGTCCTGGTCCAGGAAGGTCCCACATGCCACGGAGCAACTAAGCCCGTGCACCACAACTACTGAGTCTGCTCTCTAGAGCCCGTGAGCCACAACTACTGAAGCCCATGCGCCTAGAGCCCATCCTCTGCAACAAAGAGAAGCCCCCACAATGAGAAGCCTACTCACCACAACGAAGAGCAGCCCCCCGCTCACCACAACCAGAGAAAAGCCCACATGCAGCAACAAAGACCCAACGCAGCCAAAAAAAAAAACCAAACAAAACCACCTCATCTTTCAGTGTTCCATTTTTCTTGGTGAATATTTTAACCAGAGGAGCAAGACAGAATCCAGGGAGCCCTCCTAGGCCCCTCGCCCTCCCTTGTTTCTTCTCATATCCAATGTATCTAAAAATTGCTGAAATCTGACTGCTTCTCTCCATCTGCATCACCTACCACCTGCCAAGTCCAGTTTAATAGGATCATCTCACATGTGGGTTCTGTTAATAGCTTCCTTATAACCCACTCCACCCAGGCCCTCCTCTAATCTCCAAACCGCAGCCAGAGGGCACTTCAAGCCTGTCAACTCCCACCCCCATTCCCTACCAGATCCTAATCTTTTTTTGTGTGTGTGGTATGCGGGCCTCTCACTGCTGTGGCCTCTCCCATTGCGGAGCACAGGCTCCGGACGCGCAGGCTCAGCGGCCACGGCTCACGGGCCCAGCGGCATGTGGGATCTTCCCGGACCGGGGCACGAACCCGTGTCCCCTGCATGGCAGGAGGACTCTCAACCACTGCGCCACCAGGGAAGCCCCAGATCCTAATCTTTTGAACGTTTTTCTCCTGAGGATTCCTTGGGCCCTTTCATTGTGGTTTTACATTGTTTTATTGTTTTTTGAGTTATTGTTCAGCTAACTGATAGAAATGCAAAATAATTCTTGTCAGTAGACATGCAAATCAATTCTGAAGGTCAGGGTTCAACCAACATATCTCCTCCACTTGGAAGAAGCCAATTTCATGTCCATTAGCAACTTCCTTTAACAATTCACTAACCCAGTAATGTGTCTGTTCTTTGAACCAGTTTTAACCTGTACCTGGTAACTTCATTAAATGAGTTAGATAAACTCTACAAGTTCATTTTCTATCTATATGACAGTCATACCGTGTCCCCTGCATCGGCAGGCGGATTCTCAACCACTGCGCCACCAGGGAAGCCCTAGTTAACACTTTTGAGTAACATTTTTCTATTTGGCTGGAGGCAATGCATGGTAATAGGATGGAGGTGTGCTCACATTGCATCTCCAGCACTTAGCCCACTGCCTGCACAAATGTTACATAATTAATGAATATTTTTGACTGTGAGCATATTACTGCTCAGGAGAGAGGCGGGCTGAAAAAATATGTATTAAGAAGTCATCAGCATCTAGATGCAGCCATGAAAATGCACATGAAGGAAAACCATTGGGTTGAGCAAAATGAAGGCTACTGGGAAGGCTACTGTGGGTGGAATAATTGGACAGAAGTCAAATTATAGTCACTTGAAAGGGAAGGAAATAGAAGCAGTTAATACAGATGGCACTTTCTCAGAGTTTGGCTCTCGAGGGGAGGAAAGGTCAGGGTGGCCCTGTAGTAAATCTTTAATAACATCATTCTTGTATTACACATGCTTTCTTGACTGAAAAGGGAGGATTTACAAGTCACATTTAAAATGGCAAGAAAATTGGAGTTGTATTTAAAACAATAATAGACTTTGAATGAATAGTACAGTGTAGACATTTATTTTTTTAATTTTTATTTATTTATTCATTATTTATTTATTTTGGGGGGGCTGTTTTGGGTATTCGTTGCTGCGTGCAGGCTTTTCTCTAGTTGCGGCGAGCGGGGGCTACTCCTTGCGGTGCACGGGCTTCTCACTGCGGTGGCTTCTCTTGTTGTGAAGCACGGGCTCTAGGCGCGCGTGCTTCAGTAGTTGCGGCTTGCAGGCTCTAGAGAGCAGGCTCAGTAGTTGTGGCGCACGGGCTTAGTTGCGCTGTGGCATGTGGGATCTTCCCGGTTCAGGGCTCAAACCCATGTCCGATTTTTTTTTTTTTTTTTGCGGTACGCGGGCCTCTCACTGTTGTGGCCTCTCCCGTTGCAGAGCACAGGCTCCGGACGCACAGGCTCAGTGGCCGTGGCTCACGGGCCCAGCCGCTCCGCAGCATGTGGGATCTTCCCGGACCGGGCCACGAACCCGTGTCCCCTGCATTGGCAGGCGGACTCTCAACCCCTGCGCCACTAGGGAAGCCCCCATGTCCGATGCTTAACTACCGCACCACCAGGAACGTCCCAGTGTAGACATTTAAACCAACATTTTGAACGCAAATAAGTTGTCTGTAGCTCTTCAACTAAGGGTTTCTTATTTTTAGGCTTGGGGCAGGAGTCAAAAACGGGCAGCCCTAGAGTATACTTAATCTGTATACCTTCTTGTTCAATTCAATGTTACATTTCTTCAAAAAGAAGGACTCTGGTTTTCAGTGACATGTGACCTGTCAGGGCTCCACCCCAGCATAAGAGGCTTTTCTATGCCTAGTATGAAGGGGAGAGAGGAAGGGACAAGTGAATAATGCAGTTTTCTGAGCAATAAGATTAGAGCTGTATTGTCTTTAGGGCTGTATGAAATCAATTCTAAAAGCAGACTGGATTTAACCCAAAATAAACTGCTCTCTCCCCTTCCTAAGATCAAATCAGCACAAGTCACCACTTCCTATTAATTTAAAAGCCCAGAAAGGCTCATAATTTAGGTTGACATTGCTTCAGGAGCACACAGCAGACAAGAGCCATTACAGGCTTCCTTTTCCCTCTTTCTAAATGTTGCCATCACAGGCCTACCTCAAAAAATTGTCAAAGCTGCTTGGTTGGGAACTCGTGGTCTACTTTGCCTGAAAGCGATGAATGGGTTGGGTGGGTAGGTGGGGGTCTAAGTGGCATCAAGGTCTTTGGGCAGAAACATCTCTTAGGGGATGTGAACCTAGTAGCCCCGTAACACACCAAGTTACAAATCCGACTTGGGTAGGTGGCGGAAAGACATCTAAAACCCGGATTCACGTTCTTCTCCTTCAGTTTGCGCGTGGAGGTTGGTGGCAGACAAGAACCCAGGCACCACTGCCAGTCCCGGCTGCAAACTCTCAGGGCAGGAAGGGGGAGGGAAGCAGAAACTGCCTCTTGTGGGCTGGTCGAAGGAAAATCTGCCCTAATGTAAATTAATTTCCCCGAGGTTGCCTTGCCCTGGGCGGAGGGGCGTTTCCAGGCCCACCCAGGCGTTGTTTGGTAAATAAGGATGCTTGCTGAGTGCCTGCAACCGGAAAGGCGCTCCTGCACTCTCGTGCCCTGGGGGCTGGGACTACGGCTGGGGGTTTCCCGACCGGAGGACCACAGTGCCCAGGCAGTTGAAGGTTTCTCCCCCAGGGATGCTGGAGGCGCTGCGCTGTTCCCTGCGCCTGGTCCCGGCCTGCGGCTCCGGGTGTTGGCGGCCGGCTCCGCGCGGTCCGTGCGCCGGAGCTTGGCCGCGCCGCCCGCCCTCGCGTCCAGCCGGGCGCTACGTGCCGCCGCAGCTCTCCGCAGCCGCGCGCTCCCGGAGCCGCCCCATGGCCAGCCCGCCCCACGCCGCCGCAGCCCTCGCCCGCCAGGTACGCCGACCCCGGGCGTTCGCGGGCGTAGGGGTGGGGCGGGTTGGACCCCGGGTCCCGGAAGCCCACGGGCCCGGCCGGGCGCGCTGCTGCCGTTTCCCGCACCGTCCTGTTTCGCCTTGCACCGCCGTGCTGTCTCCATCCGGGCGTCTCCTCTTTCCCCAGCCCTGCCCGAAATCTCGAGTCCCAGCCTGCGAATTCCTCGGAGAAGCCCCCGCCAGACAGGTCTAAAGTCCTGCCGGGGACCCGCTCCGGAGCGCGGCGCGGACAGCCTCGGGGAGCGTGAGGGTCGCCATGGAAGCCGCTTTGGTGGAGGAGGGGTTGGTGGGGGGAAGCGGAATTTCTGGGCCGCCAGAACTGACAGCCGCATCCTGCGTGCCTTCGCCACCCCAAAATATTTTGACCGCAGCCTTCTGCCTCCTTGGATTCCCTTTCTTCCTCTTTCCCCTAGTGATGTACCAGATTAGGCTTTTTTTTTTTTTTTTTAAGGTCTTCCCCGTTTCCAGTTCGACCTGTTTCCATTGTGTCCTTAAGTATGTTTAAAATTTACCCCCTAATTCCATGCGGTTTTGTCTTTCACGTGTGGGGTTTAGTGTCCTTGCGCCTGCATCGGAGGACCCTGCCCGTAGAGCAAATGGTTCACTCTGGTCCCCAACCTTTTTCTAGGCTTGCTATTGTGCGCCCGTGATCGACAAGACCACGAGGCTGAGCGCGCCCGGGAGGTTTTTTCTATAAATGGCTTAAAGCCCTAGTCTAGACTATTTTCTCGGATAAAAGGGGGAGACAATTACCTTCTTGTTCTTTGCTGGTGAACCCTGGCTCTGTAGGGCGAACCTGGAATTTAACCAGTCTGCCCGAAGCCGGCGGTGGAGGACAAAAACAGCCGCGACCTCCGGCAGGGCAGAAAGAGAAGGGCAGCCCTCGCAGGACGCTCTCCTTTGGGGCTCGTGCCTGGGTGTTTGATCCTCCTTTTCCTGTTTGCTTGGGGACCGGACCGGAGCGGAGCAAAGGGTGTGATGGTGAGTGATATTAATTACCCCAGACCCCAGTCACCCACCTAGTTTTACTTAATGGATTTAATTCTTCTTTTAAGGACTGCAATAATGGGTGCTCCGCGGAATGTACCGGAGAAGGAGGATCAAAAGAGGTGGTGGAGACGTTTAAGGTAAGTTATTTGCCAGAGGCTCAGAGAAACAGCAATTCAGTTGAATACCGCCATTTCTTGTTGAGATTGGGGCAATTTTCACTGTACGGGTTTATACAGTAATTTAGATAAGCTGCCATGCATTTTAAATTCCACTCTTCCAGGGAAAAAGTGGAGAGCAGCGCAGTACAGATGTGTCTAAAATTACCTGGCAGTTAATTGCTTGTTTTATTTCATGAATTATAAAAGTTTTCTTGGAAAGTAATCAGTTCATGAATTTCACCTAGAGGTTTATATGATTATATAATACTTTTAACTCTTCACCCTATTTGTGGAAAAAGTTAAACTCATGTATTTCGTCTTTAAGCAGTAGCTAACATTTTACAGTAAAAGGGAAAAAATGGTTGTATTTCCTTCTTTTCTCTCCGAATTATGGAATTTATATATTAAATAATCTCATACATCACAGAGGAATAGTGAGGAGCAAAAGAGAAAGAATCTTGTAAAGTACTTTAAAAATCATAAAATTCTAAATGTAAGGTGTATTATCATTTTCTCTATAATTCATTATCTCCACCTACTCCCGACCCCCCAGACCATGGAGATTTTTGCTTTTTTTTTTGCTTCCTCCTGCTCCTCTGCTGCCTGTTTCAGTCACTGTCAATTGTCATCCATAGCACAGCGTGTCCTAATGATCTCACATCCTGGCAGGGTTCAGAGAGGGAGTGAAACTTGACTTATCAATTTCACACATACCCTGCTCTTACTATGTGCCAGGGACTGTGCTAGGCATTGGAAATCCAAAGATAAATTTAATATAAGATCTCTGCTCTCAGGACTTTTTAAAAGCCAAAATATAATAGGATACAGTAATAAGTTTGTGAATTTGTTCCTTGTCCTTTAATGTCCTCTGTAACCCAACAGTCAATCTTCTCTGCTAGTCTATGAAGACTAAGCTCCTAATACATTTGAGGGACTTAGATGTTGAGATGTGGGGCCTTGAAAGAATGAGATAAAAAGGAATTCTACTTCATAATCTCTGAGGGTCATCTTATATAGTAAATTCCTCAAAGTAAATTCCTCAAAGGTTATAGATAAAATAAAAATTTCCCCAAAGGTCTTTATACATAGAAGAATGGTTTACAAAGTGAAGAGTTAATTCATCATGTAAGTAATCTCTTTGTTAATTAATTTAGATTTCAGTTAAGGAGGGGTGTATTGATAGTCTATACTCATGTATTTGCATATCGAAATGTGAGTGGTAATGGTGGTTGTATTCACAGTGCAAATGTGATGAGGTAAACGAAAAATGAAATTGATAATTTGGGGGAGAAAAATGGTGGCTTTTACAGGATCGTGTTGGCTTTGGACGTATTCTATCTCCCTTTTGATCAACTCCATTTATAACTTAAATTGCCTTTTGGGTCTCTCATGGGTAGTTTTCACATTGCATCTCTTCCCCCATTTTGATAGTCATTTTAACGTGAGGAAACCGTTTTCCAAGAGTACAGTAACAAGATGCCTTATTACTGGGAAATCCTACAGAATTTTTCTGTGGACTCCAGGGTTGTCTTTGTTTCAAGGAAGTCAGCTGTCTGTTTCTTCCCACCCGCCCTGCTTCCACAGAATATGCAGCTCCAAAAGCCCTAATTTACTCCTATTCGTACCTCCTTATTAGATTTTTAGAAAGTGTCTGTAAATGATAATGAACGTAGCACCCATGGCTTTCCAAATAGAGCAAGACAAACGCACTTGTTTTAGAACAAAGTTATGCAACATCTGATACAGTTGTCATGCAGAGATAGCCTTTGAAAGTTTAAGTGCCAATTCAGAGAAGTACTGATGCCATGTTGGATGTTTCCTGAATACCGGCTAATACAGCCCTCAGGTGCTCTCAATCCAGTTGCAGTAGCCTGCTGTGGCTTCCCCATCTCAGACCAAATGGTTCCCCAACCACACATTTTGAGTCAAGAAATTGTTGTTTTTAGTATGCCCTGTTTTTGTCAATATTTCTTGCCCTTTCACAATCCAGTCTTTGCGGCCTTCCAAAGTCTTCCACAAGTATATGGTATCCTGACTTTGAAGTCATCAGAGACCATTGGAGCATCGGAAAGAGACAGATTAATTATTCAGGATAAAATATCATTTTACAAGTTCTGTTATTTTTATCCATCTTTAGAAAGGAAATATAGAAAAAGAAAATGGTTTTTAAAGAACACTGATGAAAATTGTTTGTGAAATGTTTCTTTTACACCAATACTCTTTCCCCTTGGAACTGCACTTCATATCTACTAAAGCCAGTCACACACCTTCAATGCATATTTGTTTACTTTTGAATTTCATTCAACCGTATCACCTAATTGTTTAGATTTAGTATTTTTAGGTCATTTCTCAGGTTAAAAGCTGTTATTTTTAGTTTCCAGAATTGCAGGAATTTTTGTCAAATGAAGGAAAACTGGAGTTCTTTTTTTTTCATTTTTTTAATATGTTTTTTAAAATTTATTTGTTTATTTAGGCTGCGGTGGGTCTTCATTGCTGCCCGTGGGCGTTCTCTAGTTGCGACGAGCGGGGGCTACTCTTCGTTGCAGTGCGCGGGCTTCTCATTGCGGTGGCTTCTCTTTTTGTGGAGCATGGGCTCTAGGCACGTGGGCTTCCGTAGTTGTGTATCGCGGGCCCTAGAGCGCAGTCTCAGTAGTTGTGGCTCACGGGCTTAGTTGCTCCATGGCATGTGGGATCTTCCCGGACCAGGGCCGAACCCATGTCCCCTGCATTGACAGGCGGATTCTTAACCACTGCGCCACCAGGGAAGTCCCGAAAATTGGAGTTCTTAATGAAATTCTGAAGCCACCTAATAGTGCGTTACTTTGAAAAGCTCCATGTAGGGGCAATCCTCACGTACAAATCAGAAAATTAGATGGTCGCAATTCACATCCTTAAGAAATTACATGTCTTACAAGAGGATGTCATAGTTTACTGAAATGGAACTAATACCTAGTAATATAATCACTTATATTCGATTTCTAGGAACTTAACTAGTATTAACAAGTTATTATTACAATAGCACTAGGTTGAGCATAAAAACATAAAAAAGTCTTTGCCATTAACTAACCTGATCTCAGGGCAAGAGGGTCCTACCCACTATGGGTGGTCTTAGAGGTATTTTAAAGAGAGGATTCAGAAAAGTAAAAAATACGTACTAGGCCTTGATCATTCTTCAAGTTGGCTGTCTAAGGGTTTGGAATAACAACAACAACAAAAGTCTTTTATGAATTATAGTAGTACAAGTTTTTGTTTTCAGTTTTGTTTTTATACAGTCTGTTATGTTGAGATATCGAAAACCGTGAAGATAGATCCAGGTTTAGTGAAGTTTGGAACAGAATTAATCGGACATATTTGCTATGATACTCTGCTAAATGAGAGTTAGGCCAAAATGATAAAGAGAAATGACTCCCATTCCCAATTGTTTAAATCAATCTGAAGGATTTTTACATAGGAAACCAAGCATTTTGGAGAGTGAGCTGTCTATCTGGAGGGTTTGCATGAGCAGTAGGTAAGGCAAGTGTTAGGCAGTTGGAAAGCAGACTGCTGGGCTGGGTGAGCGTACTAGTTTCCACATTTACTGCTGGAGGGAGAAAGGAGGGAGTTTGGATAAACTGGAGGCACCTCATGTTCTGCTTTACAAGTGGAAGAAATAATGGAGAAAAAGAGGTGAGGGTGGGAAGACAACTGTAGCCAAGTTTTAGTCCTTCTATCTCTTCCCATGTTAGACAAGAATACATAAGTGTTCGGGCAGTAGGCTAATGTGTACCGCAAATACAGCCCCAGACACGTTCCTTGTTAACAGAACCCTGGTTTTGTTTGCAGTTCTCCAACCAGCCCTGGATGACAAACCTGCCTTCCCAGCCTCCCTTGTAGCTAGAGAGATCACTACGACACGTTTCTAACCAATAAGGCATAGGGAATTTCTGGGAAATTTTTGCTTTTGCGATCAAAGGGAACAGATTTGTCTGTATTGTCCTTTTCCTCCCCTTTCTTTGGACTTTGATTAGATCATTAACACTGAAGCTACAGCTGTAGCTGTAGGGCTACAGCTGTAGCTTCAGCTACAGGTAGCTCCTCTGGGTGAAAAGTAGCTTCAGGCTTCTTTTGACCCAGAGGAGACGGCCAAGAAAATCACAGAGCCTTGACATTAAGGGGTACTGGCAGGCCTGGCTCCTCCAGACTTGTTATGAGAAAACCAGCTCCTGTTGGGTTTTTATTTACTTGCAGCTGAATGCATTGATTGGTAAATGATAAAAGGTTTATGCATAACATTAGTGAGAGGTAGAATTGTAAAAGGAAGTTAGTGCCTTGCTTGGGATCCTTGATTTTGGGGTTAAAATATTTGGACTTGAGTCTGTAGCCATTTAACTGTTCATGGACTTTTGAAGGTAATGATTAAACATGTGATACTTGAAAGTACAGGTGTCTTAATTCAGTGATCGATATGGGAAGCAGGGTTGGGAGAATGTTGTGAGAATGATGAGCTCAAAGGTAATGAACATGCAAAGAAAATAGAGGAAAAATACACGATGAATGTGCTAGCAGAGGTCATCTCTGGGAAGTGGATATGTAGTTGCCAGGTAAAAGATGGAGATTTTTACTTTTCATTTTTCTTCTTTCCGTAGAATTTTTTGAATAAATTAAGGATTAAGAAGTCAAGAAGTAGAAAGTAATATGAATATCAGAAATAGGGACCCGATTTTGAAGGAAATATTATGTGTTCCATTTTAGACATATTCAGTTTGAGATTACCAAGTTCATATGATTGCAAGAGAGTCAGTGGCTTTTGGTAACTATTTACAAATCTGTGAGATTTGAATCTCTGTCACTGGCTCTCAGCCTTTCTTGTGCATTGGCGTCTCCTGGAGAGCTTGAAACCAAAACTGATGTGGAGCCCCACTCCTCAGTTTCTTTTGCACTGATCTTAGGTAGGGCGTGGGCATTGATATTTTTCTTAAAAAAAAAAAAAAAAAATCCTCCCAGGTAAATCAACTCAGCAGCCAATGTTGGGAACCATTGCTGTTCAAGTTGATGAAATCTTCAGGGGAGACCGTGTGGTGTGGTTCTCAGCCCTGACTGCACAGTTGGAATCCACCTGGGTAAAGTTAAACAAACAAGCACCCACCCTGCTCCATCCTTCTGGGATTCTGGAATGGGGTCCAGTTTAATGTTTTTTAAAAACCTCCACGGTTGAATCCAATGTTTGGCCAGGGTCGAGAACACAGATGCCAAGGGGGGAAGTGTAGAGGCTCAAGGAAAAAGCTCAACATTACCCAGATTCTCTTATTTTTCCACCATTTAAACTCTCCTCCTTCCTCCAACTTTGCATTTCCATACTTAACAAAAACAGCAAGAAATTAAAGCATGGTAGGCTAGCTCTAGTATTATCCTTCAAATTACCTGGAATGGAGAGAGAAACTGGGTCTACCTTAACTGCCAGCAGTGTCTATGGTACAGGTCCCAGGGAAAGAAAGAAGATGGCGTACAATCTTGGTTACACAGAGCCAGAGCTCATGGAGAATTGGAATGTCGGTCGGTGTACAATGGAGTAACTGGTTCTCTCAGCCCCTCCTTTTCCTGCGTCCCCACCATACCGGCTCTTTGCTGTTTCCTGTACATGCCAAGTGTGTTCCCACCTCAGGGCCTTTGCACTTTCTCCCTCTGCCTGGGAGACTTTGCCCCTAGATATCTATGTGACCTACCCTCTTCATTCAAGTTTCTGCTCAAATGTCACCTCATCAGGGAGGCCTTCCCTAACCCTTCTATCTAAAATAATCCTTCTCTTTCCCACTCTGTCCTTTCAAGCTGCTTTCATTTTCTTCATAGCACTAATCACCTCCTGACATCTATTTATCCATTTATTTCTTTATCCTGTTTTTCCCCCTCGCCAAGAGAAGAGGACTCCCCTGAGTTTCTTTGTGCCAATACAGGTACATAGAAGCTCAAAAACTGTTAGGTTAAAAAAAAAAAATTGTTGGGTTAATATGTTACTGAATTGATCAACCGGACCTGTGCTGGGGTCCTAGTCTGGGTCAAGACCCCCATTTCCCCCAGGGAGGTTCTTTTTCCCATCAGATTGTGCAGCCAATAACAAAACCAATGCTGAGACTGGAACAGCAAAAGCTTTATTCAGCGGTTAAAGAATGGAGAAGTGGGAACCTAGTTCATCAATCAACTTCTCAACCCAAGTTGGGCGGGTTGTATAGGAGGGTCAAGGTAAAAGGGAGGGAATTGGAAAGAGTGGGAGGAATATTCATGAGTTATCTGAGGACAGGGGTGTGATTTGAACCCAGAACTGATGCAGCTCTCCTTTTCAGTCCTTGTGTGTGCTTTTCCGGTGGTTGTCATGGCAACCGTCAACTGTCATGGTGCTGGTGAGGGTGGCATTTAGCTAACATGTTACAATGAGCGTATAATGAGGCCCAAGGTCTAGTGGAAGTCGTCTTCCTCCATCTTGGGCCTACTTGGTTCTAACCAGTTCTTGTTTTTTCCTTTCAGCTTTGTCCTGAAACTTAGAATTGGTTTCTGTTCAAGGGAGGGGAAGGGGTATGATTCTGGGGTGATAACCTTGGTAACAGAATGAATGAATAACACTTGTTCACAGAGGTACCACCTGTCTTTGGCTGGCAGCAGGTGTGCCTGAGAAGGAAGGCTGAGCCCTTGCATCTTGGTATCTGCTGTGCTTGTTTAGTGCAGTACCTGAGCCACTGTGCTGGTGCAGTGTTCACTGAGTGAATAAAAAGGCAAAATACTAAGAATAATAAAGCAGGTGACGAAGGAAGAAGAGTGAGGGAAGGAAAAAACAAACAGAATCACCCTACAGTTTGATATGAGGCAAATCCATAGTCTTGTTTTTAAAATATTCTGTGCAGATTGTTGTGGGAATAAAGTTGTATATATTCCATTGCCTATTGGTTTCATGGCAGATAGGGTTCATGGAAAGCCTAGAAATCCTGAAAGGTAGATGGACCCTGTGTGGTTTGCTTCTTGTTGACTAGCTAATGATAGAATGGTTTGTTTGTTTTTTTCACATCTTTATTGGAGTATAAATGCTTTACAATCTTGTGTTAGTTTCTGCTGTACAACAAAGTGAATCAGCTATGTGTATACGTATATCCCCATATCCCTTCCCTTTTTCGTCTCCCTTCCACCCTCCCTATCCCACCCCTCTAGGTGGTCACAAAGCACGGAGCTGATCTCCCTGTGCTTTGTGGCTGCTTCCCACTAGCTATCTATTTTACGTTTGGTAGTGTATATATGTCCATGCCACTCTCTCACTTTGTCCCAGCTTACCCTTCCCCCTCCCTGTGTCCTCAAGTCCGTTCTCTATGTCTGCATCTTTATTCCTGCCCTGCCCCTAGGTTCATCAGTACCACTTTTTAAAATTCCATATATATGTATTAGCATATGGTATTTGTTTTTCTCTTTCTGATTTACTTCACTCTGTATGACAGACTCTAGGTCTATCCACCTCACTACAGATAACTCAGTTTCCTTTCTTTTTATGGCTGAGTAATATTCCATTGTATATATGTGCCACATCTTCTTTATCCATTCCTCTGTTGATGGACAATTAGGTTGCTTCCACGTCCTGGCTATTGTAAGTAGAGCTGCAATGAACATTGTGGTACATGACTCTTTTTGAATTATGTTTTTCTCAGGGTGTATGCCCAGTAGTGGGATTGCTGGGTCGTATGGTCGTTCTATTTTTAGTTTTTTAAGAACCTCCATACTGTTCTCCATAGCGGCTGTATCAATTTACATTCCCACCAACAGTGCAAGAGGGTTCCCTTTTCTCCACACCTTCTCCCACATTTGTTATTTATAGATTTTCTGATGATGGCCATTCTGACTGGTGTGAGGTGATAACTCATTGTAGTTTTGATTTGCATTTTTGTGGTTTTGATTTGCATTTCTCTAATGATGAGTGATGTTGAGCATCATTTCATGTATTTGTTGGCCATCTGTATGTCTTCTTTGGTAATGATAGAATTGTTTAGCTAATGTTAGAAATAGCAGGTGGAGGAATTCCCTGGTGGTCCAGTGGTTAGGACTCTGCACTTTCATTCCCGGGCCCCGGGTTTGAACCCTGGTTGGGGAACCAAGATCCTGTGGGGTATGCCCCCCCCCCCAAAAAAAAAAGAGGGCTTCCCTGGTGGCGCAGCGGTTGAGAGTCCGCCTGCAGATGCAGGGGACGCGGGTTCGTGCCCCGGTCCGGGAGGATCCCACATGCTGCAGAGCGGCCGGGCCCGTGAGCCATGGCCGCTGAGCCCGCGCGTTCGGAGCACATGGGAGAGGCCACAGCAGTGAGAGGCCCGCGTACGGCAAAAAAAAAAAAAAGAAAGAAAGAAAGAAAGAAAGAAATAGCAGATGGGAGGTTGAACTTTATCTTACTTTTGAAGAACCACGCAAATTATTGGTTTTGTCATTGGAAAAAAATAAAAAAGGTAAGGTCTGTTGCCTTCGCAATATTTCAGATGCATCCAGAATTCAGGGATAAAAACCTCATCCCTTCTACTCACACTCTCTCTGCTACATTTTTAGCTACTTTCATCTTTCTGCTTTTGTTTTCTATCTTACTCTCCCGTTATTAAGAAACTTTTATTAATAGTGTTAATAGGTGAAATTTTGCATTAAGTTTGCCTTACTATATTGATATAGTTCCAGATTTTTCTTAGCCCAGGATCCCCCCAGCCACTTTTTCAAAAAAGCTAACTAAAGCCAAAGCACAAGTACTTCCTTGTGGAAGGATACTGTGAAAGCATTCATGCAATAAAAAGTTTATGTTAGAATTGCACTCACTTTAAATCCCGCCATCTTCTGAGAATGAGTCTGTCATTCATTATGGAGTGCATCTGAAATCAACCAAAGTTATTTTTAGCATTTAAGAAACCTTTACTGCTGTGTGTGTCCGGCACTGTGCTAGGTTTAACTGCAAATACTCTAGCCATTGTTCTTAACTAAATAGTCTAGAAGGATTGGCAAGCTTTTTTTTTTTTTTTTTGTGGTACGCGGGCCTCTCACTGTTGTGGCCTCTCCCATTGAGGAGCGCAGGCTCCGGACGCACAGGCTCAGCGGCCACGGCTCACGGGCCCAGCCGCTCCGCGGCATGTGGGATCTTCCCGGACCGGGGCACGAACCCGTGTCCCCTGCATCGGCAGGCGGATTCTCTACCACTGCGCCACCAGGGAAGCCCGGCAAGCTTTTTGAATGGGCCAGATAATAAATATTTTGGGCTTGAGGGTGATCAGGTTTCTGTCACAGCTAATGGACCATATGCCATCAGGTGAAATTTGCCTAACATCCTCCCTAGTCTAGAGGATAAGGGGAGAGAAATGGAATTCGAAGATCAAAACAGTGTAGCTGGAATAAATTTATTTTCTTGCACTTAGTAAAGGGTTTTACTTGGATTAAATACTGATAGAAGAAATTTTTTCCTGCAAATTTTGCATTTTACTGGCATATTCCAAAGTAGCGTTACTAGACTGGCCTGAAAATTACAGTAATATGTTGTCCTTAATACCTTATACTTCATTGTAATGTGAGCTTTCCGGTTGTTTTGAAATAAATGACGTTTTTATGTTATGTGGCAGCCTGAATGGGAGGGCAGTTTGGGGGAGAACGGATACATGCATATATAGGTATGGCTGCGTCTCTCTACCAGTGCACCTGAAACTATCACAACGTTGTTAATCGGCTATACTCCAAGATAAAATAAAAAGTTAAACAAAAAATAAATAAATAACATTTTTAGCCTAAATGTTTTTCTAAAAATAACTGAGTATCGTTCATAATCTATCAGATGACCCAAGCAGCTATAAAGCAGTGAATTAATCAGAAGTAATTAGATTATTTGAAAAATAATGATCAGAGCTGGTGATAGGAAGTGAAATTCTGTTATTTGATTTTGGGGGGAAATGACTACTCTTGTGTATGGAAAGAAGTGGAGTCTGATCTTCCTCAGAACCTATTAACAGCTTGAACTTGTCCTTGGTTAATTTTGTTTTTAAGTGTTCTGAAAGCTCCCTCCGCTGTGGTTTTGGTCAGCATTCTACCGCTATTGTGAAGTTAGCAATGCTATTGTCTGTGATCCGGATGCTTACGTGTTGGCCATTGTAACCGCCAAGCCGGCTGTGGAGAGCTGGTGAAATGCGGCTGTGTGAAGTTGTTTCCTATTACTCTTATTTATCTTTCTTTCAATAAGGGGTCCTTTGTTCACTGTTTCCTCAGTACAGAATAGAGGATTTATATCTTAGTGTTCAATCTCGACCTGTGTTTGCGGCGAGGAAAACATTTGCTTCACTCTGCTTGCCGCCTGTCTCCTACGATGCACCCGGAGGATTTTGGAAGCCTTCCGCCAGGAATTCTTTGGGGGGGAGCTGGAGGATAACCATCCCAAGAGCTTCAGTTCTTAATGACATTCTTTTTAGTTTAACAAGTCATTGTGAGTGTTTCTGTTTTCATTCTAAGACCCCTCTTTCTTCTTTCTCGAATGATCCACATGGGTTCTATGGTGGGAGTGAAGAAGAGATATGTTCTTTTAGCGTCATTTAACTCCATCGACTCTTCTGTCCCTGTTTCTAAATGCCACTGAATTTTGGTTCTGATATTTGTTCGGCGGTATACGTTGCAGAGATTTTTTTTTTTTTTTTTTTTTTTTGCTGTGCCCCGCGGCTTCTGGATCTTAGCTCCCTGACCTAACCTTACTGGACCGCTAGGGAATTCCCTACGTTCCAGAGATTTTTAAACAACAGTCCAAATTCTGAATGCAGGCATGATTGGCTTCTCTCACGCAGTGTTGTTAAATTTCTGCGTTAGTTGCCAACATTTAAAAGTCAAATGATTTCACTTTCTAACTGGCCAGTGACTTATATTGTATCTGTCTTTTTATCCTCTATCTCATCCAGCAGGTGTTCAGTTACTTTTCTTTAATGGTGCTGATTTTCTTCCCCAGGCTAAAGATCTAATAATCACACCAGCCACCGTTTTAAAGGAAAAACCAGACCCCAATACTCTGGTTTTTGGAACGGTTTTTACGGATCACATGTTAACAGTGGAGTGGTCCCTGGAGTTTGGATGGGAGAAACCACACATCAAGCCTCTTCAAAACCTGTCATTGCATCCAGGTTCCTCGGCTTTCCACTATGCAGTGGAAGTAAGTACTTGGGAATTAATGATGGCGACATACTTGGTCTTCACTGGAGTTACTAAGTAGCTCCCCCGCTCAAAGCAGCAGGGCTTTACCATATTAACTAGAGGCCATCATAAATGGCCTGTAAACAGTTGTATTGAGGGTAAGTCTTAAGAACTAAATTTTCAGATAATCTTGAATTTTTAAAAATCTCAATTAAAAAATTATGTTGGTGGTAAGCACGCTGTAGGGTATACAGAAATAAAAATATAATGTGCATATAATGTGCACATGAACTTGTAACATTGGCTTATAATATTATTTAAAAAATTATTTAGAGCAAATGGGAAGGACAGTTGGCAAGAAAATTAGCAACCAAAAAGCCTGTACTGTTGATATTTCACTAAATCACCTCTCTTAGATCTTCTAATGATTGAGAAGGGGTCATTGAGTACAATATTATATTTAGATTTTAATGCTAACTGCATGGTTTTATGACAGCAATAAAATGTAGTTATGCATGTTAAGGGACATGTAATTAAATGTCATCCTTCAGGCACGAGTGGGATAATTATAAGCATCAAATATTAAATAGTTAGAGGGTGCTTCTCTGGTCCTTCTCAGGATACACACTTAGCCAAATACACAATATACTTGACCCCAGTATATTTTACTCTTTTTTAATGTGTTGAATATCTTTCCTAGAATATTGGGGTATAGAAATGAAGCAATGGCCTACTTACTAGGGGACTAAAAGGTGGTAATAGTAAATATTCAGAATGATTATGATAAAATAACTACATTTGTTTATTGAAATCCTGCAATATGCCCTGTACCTAGGTATCTCATACGGGTCATTACATTTAATTGTTTTAAGTGAAAAAGCATATAGTTAATTATTCAGGTTCTGGAGTCAAACTTCCTGGGCTCAAAGCCTGTCTGTGGTCATATTATTTTAATCCAAAAGTGAACATACAAATAATTTCCTTGGACATCTTTCTCCTCCACTCATCAGCCCTGGTGATTTTAGAATCCTATTGATTTTATTTTTAGAGCTACAATTACATGTGGTTTTGTTGATTTCAAAAGTATTTTTTGATAAATATGTGAAGATTTCAGAGAGTGAAGGAGAGACATGTGAAGTGTGAGTAGGGAACCTGGATGAAAGAAAATGCAATTTTATAACAGTTACTTCATTTTTCAGGTTGAGATACATATTTAGTGAGATAGAATGTAATTTGAAAAAATGGACAACATGTACTATTTAGTGAATACTTATAAATGAGTGCCCACGTAGCTACCACCCAAGTAAGGAAATAGACCTAGACCCTTTGAGCATCCCAGAAGCCTTCTCGTGTCCCTTCCACATCATAAAACCTGTATCTTCTGGCACTCGTTATTCTTACTTTTGTGGTAACTTTTCTTTGCTTTTCTTTTTGGATTGTATGTATCCCTACGGTTTTGCTTCTTTCTGAACTTTGCATAAGTGGAATTCTAGTGTGTGTGTGTGTGTGTGTGTGTGTGTGTGTGTGTGTGTGTGTGCGCGCATGTGCGCGTGCGCCCATGAGCCTGTTTGAGCTCAATGTTATGTGAGCTCTAAGCATCCAGGACCAACCCTAATATCTGTGGGTCCTGGGACAAATGTACAAACAGAGGCACCCCAAAGTCCACCCTCTATCTCTTTCTATCCTGGCTCCATCCTGTACCACAGGGGGCCTCACACACACACACGTAGATGCCCACACCACCTGCAAACAGATGACCCTTGGCCATCCCTTGGACTTAGATGTGGACATCCTAGTAGTCCTGTCTGTTCTTAAGAGGATGAAACCAAGGAGGCCCATTGAGGCCCTGAAAATAGGATCAGGGCCATTTGGGTAGGGAATTCTAGGGAGCTGAGTACTTGGAGTCTGTCTAGAAAAAGGATTCAGCCAACGCCTTGCTCCAGGGGGGTCACAGCTGGAGAAAGACAGGGGTGAGAGGCCCTCTAAAGTGTGAGGCTCAGGGCAGAGGCCCAGGTTATCTGGGTCAAAGGGTGATAGGAACCACATCATATGCTCCTTATAGCAATAGTATTCCGTTCTGTGAATATATTCAGTCTATTGTTGACGTGCACTTGTGTGGTTTCTTTCTGTGAACATTCTCGTACATAGTATGCTGGTGTGCTTGTATACCTGTTTCTTTAAGTCAGCAGCTCTCAAAGTGTGGTCCACAGACCCCTGAGCTCCCCTTTCAAGAGATCGCCAAGGTTAAAACTCTTCACAATAATACCAAGGTATTATTTTTCTTGTGTTGACATTTGTACTAGGTAACACTCTGCCACCCAGCCTCTGTTAGTCATTATCTTGTTTACTGGCATGCATTACAGTATAAAAAGAATGTCAGTTTTACCTAGGAATGTTCTTGATGAAGCATAATAATGATTAATTTTATTAAATCTTGACTCGAGTAAACATTTTAATATTCTGTGTGAGAAAAACAGCAATTTCGCGTAAACCTCTAATGTCATACTGAAGTGCTAAGGTTGTCTCAAGGGAAAGGAATTGTATGATTGTCTTTGCGTTGTGAGCTGAACTGGTTGCTTTTTCCATCTAGCACCATTTTTATTTGAAAGAACAAAGAAAAGTTACTCAAACTCAGGTGTGTGGCAGATTTTTTTTTTTTTAAATAGAGCTTTTTTTCTCTTTTTATTTATTTATTTATTTATTTATTGGCTGTGTTGGGACTTCGCTGCTGCACTCGGGCTTTTTGGTCTGTTTTGCAGTGAGCGGGGGCTACTCTTCGTTGCGGTACCCGGGCTTCTCATTGCGGTGGCTTCTCTTGTTGCAGAGCACGGGCTGTAGGCATGCGGGCTTCAGTAGTTGTGGCACGTGGGCTTCCGTAGTTATGGCTCGCGGGCTCTAGAGTGCAGGCTCAGTAGTTGTGGCACACAGGCTTAGTTGCTCCACGGCATGTGGGATCTTCCCAGAGCAGGGATCGAACCTGTGTCCCCTGCATTGGCAGGCGGATTCTTAACCACTGCGCCACCAGGGAAGCTGGCAGATGTTTTTTTGAAAATGAACGACATGAGTCTGTCACTTCCAGCAAAACAGTGGACTCTGTTGCCTGTGATAAAATTCTAGCTCTCAAGTGAAAAATTGGAATTTTGGAAAACTTGTTTCCACCACCGTGAGCTTGTCCCTTTCTGCTATAAAAGAGGTTTTATTTTTTATGATATTGGTGGTGATATTTAAAGGAGTTACCCTTTGGAAGATCTGTGTAACTCAGGGAACCCAACATTTTTCCAAATGAGTGTTACATGATATTACAAATTTATGTATGAGTAAAGATTTATTCAAAGTGCGGGGCTTCCCTGGCGGTCCAGTGGTTAAGACTCTGTGCTTCCACTGCAGGGTGTGTGGGTTCGATTCGATCCCTGGTCAGAGAACTGAGATCCGCATGCCTCACAGCACGGCCAAGAAATTAAAAGATTCAAAAAACAAAAACAAAACTGAAGCACATTTTAAAATGAAAAAAAAAGTAAAGATTTACTCAAAGTGCAAGATAGATTATGATGACTTTTTTTTTAAATTATTTTTTTAAGCAGTACGCGGGCCTCTCACTGTTGTGGCCTCTCCTGTTGCGGAGAGCAGGCTCAGCGGCCATGGCTCACGGGCCCAGCCGCTCCGCGACATGTGGGATCTTCCCGGACCGGGGCACGAACCCGTGTCCCCTGCATCGGCAGGCAGACTCTCGACCACTGCGCCACCAGGGAAGCCCTATGATGACTTTTTGATGTGTTAATTTGCTTATTCTGAACCACAGTCCCCAGAATAACGTTTTTCATCTCCTGCTGGGGACGGACTACAAGGGCGTTCTCTTGTGAGCACTGGAGGACATAGGAAGGCAGTGGCGGTTTTGTTGCGTACATGCGCCTTCTTCTAGTTATTCAGTCACACGCTAATTTAGGTGCTGTTTGAAGGAACTCTGCAGATGGGGTTAAAGTCCCTAACTAGTTGATTTGAAGTTGATCAAAAGGGAGATTACTCTGGGTGAGCCTGACCTCAGGACTTCCATGCAGCAGCTAGGCCTACACATGCACACAATCTCTTCCGCTGTCGCTCCTTCCTGACTCACTTGCAGATGGGCTGCAGACCACACTTCCTGGGTCCAGCCTGCTTGTGATCTTCTCACAGGCTGTCCTACAGATTTTGGACTTTGCTTAGCCAGCCTCCACAAATGCGTTGGGCAGTTTCTTCTAATAAATCTGTAAATGTTATACGTATTTCTTTTCTTTTTTGTTTTTTTTTAAAATAAATTTATTTATTTATTTTTGGCTGCGTTGGGTCTTCGTTGCTGTGCGTGGGCTTTCTCTAATTGTGGTGAGCGGGGCTGCTCTTTGTTGCGGTGCATGGGCTTCTCATTGCGGAGCATGGGCTCTGGGCGCGCAGGCTTCAGTAGTTGTGACACACGGGCTCAGTAGTTGTGGCTCGCGGGCTCCAGAATGCAGACTCAGTAGTTGCGGCGCACTGGCTTAGTTGCTTCGCGGCACGTGGGATCTTCCCAGACCAGGGATCGAACCCATGTCCCCTGCGTTGACAGGCAGATTCTTAACCACTGAGCCACCAGGGAAGTCCCTGTTTTATGTATTTCTACTGGTTCTCTTTCTTCTCAGTTGAACTCTGACTGACCATTGAATTTTAACAAATGAACAGAGCATGAAAACCTCATTTATGGGGTTTGATTCCACAGTGTAACTAACCTTTAAGGGACTGCCACTTGTCAAGTTGTGGAGGAGTATCAGAGAAGAATATCCACAATTATCTGAAAAGGTTATCAAAAATACTTCCTTTCTCAACCACATATCTATATGAGACTGGGTTTTCTTTGTGTACTTCAGCCAAAACAGCATTGCAAGAGATTGAATGCAAAACCAGATATGAGAATCCAGTTGTCTTTTGTTAAGCCAAATATTAAAGATTTGCAATAATTTAAAACAATGCCACACTTATCATTAATTCTCTTGGAAAATATAGATAATTTTAATGAAAATATTTTAACATTTCATAGTTTATTGTTAATAAATAAATAAATTTAAAATTTCTCACTACTGATAATGGTAAATATTGATAGAATTACCTTATAAATAAAAGCTCTTTGGGACCTTTATAATTTTTAAGAGTGTAAAGACATCCTGACACCAAAAATTTGAGAAATGCTGCTTAAGGGTCTAGGAATATGCTGATGGTATTGGATATTAACTTCATTTTTACACAGAAAGGGTAACTATTTTCCATAGTGATTTTACCAGTTTTTATACCCACCAGCCATGAATTAGCAACCACATTCAACCATGACTCATCAACCTTGCCAACTCTTAGTATAACCTGATTTTAAATTTTTAGCCAGTTTAATGCAATGGCATATTATTGTGATGTTTATTTCAATGGATATCTCCTTATTTGAGGTCCCTGCTTGTTTCCATCTTTTGCTCACTATTGTGTTCCCTTTCTCTTTTTTTTTCTTTCTTTTTTTTTTGCGGTATGTGGGCCTCTCACTGCCGTGGCCTCTCCCACTGCGGGGCACAGGCTCCAGACGCGCAGGCTCAGTGGCCATGGCTCACGGGCCCCCGCTCCGCGGCACATGGGATCTTCCCGGACCAGGGCACAAACCCGTGTCCCCTGCGTCGGCAGGCAGACTCTCAACTACTGTGCCACCAGGGAAGCCCAGGGATTGTTTTCATTTAGTTACCTTGTAACATTTATTTCTCTTTTATCTTCAGTTATTTGAAGGATTGAAGGCATTTCGGGGAGTAGATAATAAAATTCGTCTGTTTCGGCCAAACCTCAACATGGATAGAATGTACCGGTCTGCTATGAGGGCGACTTTGCCGGTATGTATATTTAGGAGTTTCTCTTGTGTTTCTCTTGTTGTAATGGGTCACTGAATTCCACCAGACAAACCATTTCTGAATACTTAGATCAGTATTTGGTATAAACCATATGAGCGCTGAATTTCTTTCTGATCTGTTTTTTAATCAGTGAGTTAAAAATACAAGGAAATAACCGCTTGGCAGCTCCACAATCTGTTTCTTTGTGAGTGTCTGTGGGAGATAATGGGATAAGGAAGAAAAATATACCTCAAACAGAAATAATAAAATTTAAAGACCATATGAAAATATGGTGTACTGCACAGATATATGTGGGATGTTTTGCCTAACTGCTAAAGACACTAGCAAGTATGCAGTGATTTAAGTAGTTGTTTTGATATTTTAGCTCAAGTTTTATTTAAAGAAAAAAAAAAAAAAGGATGTATAAAACGGTTTCTCACGGCCACTGGGTCCTGGCTATAACATTGTTTTTTATGGAGCAGAATTCATTCTAAGGTGGGTTGGATTTAGCCCCTAAGGTTCATGTCTAGGTAGGAGGTGACTTAGATTACTTTCATTCCCTGAGACTTGACCAGGCTGTCTTTCTGAACTGAAAGAAGTCTTTTCCGCCTTTGACATATTTTGTTCGTCCCTAACCTTCAGCTGTGCATTGAAGAAGGCCAAGTGATGACTCCTTTTTAGCCAGGCTGTTCCTTCTCCTTCCTTTATTTTTATTTATTTATTTTTTTTTTGCGGTACGTGGGCCTCTCACTGCTGTGGCCTCTCCCGTTGTGGAGCACAGGCTCCGGACGCGCAGTCTCGGTGGTCATGGCTCACGGGCCCAGCCGCTCCACGGCATGTGGGATCTTCCCAGACCGGGGCACGAACCCGTGTCCCCTGCATCGGCAGGCGGATTCTCAACCACTGCGCCACCAGGGAAGCCCCTTCTCCTTCCTTTAATAACACATTCTTCACCGACCTTCTTCAGAGGCCATAATATAGTAGCAGAAGGGAAATTCAGGAAATTTCTTTGGACTCCGTCCTAGTTCCACTCTTTACCCATTACAGACAAATCATTGGGAAATCCTTTAAAATGAGGACAGAAGGAAAGGGAAGTAACATTTATTGGACATCAACTGCCACAAACTATGTTATGTGGTTTTACGTTCCTTGCCATTTTAATCATAACAGTAGGCTATCGTCAAGAAGGTATGTATTGTAAATTTTAGCAACACCTTTGTACAGAGAAGAAAACTCAAGCCCGCAGAGGTTCAGTGATTTGCCTAAGATGACACAGAATAATGGGACAGGGCAAGAGCTTCACGAGGGATGTAAGTTTTTAAATCCCTAGTGAAGTTCTTTCCACTAAATCTTACATCTAAACAGCAGTATCAGAGATCCCGTGCTTGATACAGGGAGATGGTATATCCTACATGATTGGCAGTCCCGATTTCTATAACATTACCACACTGTGATTGCTGCTGTAAGTTAGTATTTAAATAGCCAAATCCTGATGTCATGAGCTCTATCCATGTGTGTTTCTGACTCATTTCTACCTTGGATAACCCACAGCATCTCTGAAAGTATGTTTCTTTGCCCTGCCAAGTGAATAGAAACTACTTATTTTACAAACTGTCACCCATCTAGTATATAAAAACCTTTTTCACCTTAGAAGTAAACTACTCTTTGCTTTTGCCCATTTTCCTGTTGGATCATCTGTCTCTTTCTTACTGATTTTAGGTTATCTTAACATTTTCCTGTTACGATCCTTTGTTGGATATGTTATAGATAACTTCACCCAGTGTGTCACTTATGTCGTTTGAAGAACAGAAGTTCTTAAGTTTTAAATAGTCAAATTTTGTCCATTTTTTTCCTGTATGATTTATGCTTTGTGTCTTTTAAGAATTCTACTTTAAGGTGACAGATATTTTGTATGTTTTTTAAATAAAAGTCTTAATGTTTTCTCACATTTAAGCGTATAATCCAACTACAGTTGGCATTTGGGTATGGTAAGAGGTAGGGAACCACTTTTTTATCTTCCTCATGTAGATAATCTCTCATTCCATCACAATTTGGGGGGGAAAAGTCACAGAAAAAAGAAGTTTTGTTTGGGTTTATTATTATTACTTTTAAAATATTTATTTACTTATTATTACTTAATAAATTTATTTATTATTTTTATTTTTGGCTGCATTGGGTCTTCATTGCTGCACACGAGCTTTCTCTAGTTGCGGCGAGCGGGGGCTGCTCTTTGTTGCGGTGCGCGGGCTTCTCATCACGGTGGCTTCTCTTGCTGCGGAGCATGGGCTCTAGGCACGTGGGCTCAGTAGTTGTGGTTCGCGGGCTCTAGAACACAGGCTCAGTCGTTGTGGCGCACAGGCTTAGTTGCCCCGCGGCAGGTGGGATCTTCCCGGACCAGGGCTTGAACCCGTGTCCTCTGCATTGGCAGGCGGATTCTTAATCACTGCGCCACCAGGGAAGCCCCATATTATTTTTTTTCAATTAAAAAAAAAATTTTTTGGCCTCACTGCGTGGCCTTGTGGGATCTTAGTTCCTCGACCGGCATTGAAAAAGGGCCACTGCAGTGAACACACCAAGTCCTAACCACTGGACCACCAGGGAATTCCCTATTATTACTTTTTTAATAGTCAAAGCTTTCCTGAGGATCATTTCTTACTGCTACAATGGAAGAACATTGCATTATTCATTATGTTTTTCATTCCTTCAGGCGTTTGACAAGGAAGAGCTTTTAGAGTGTATTCAGCAGCTTGTGAAATTGGATCAAGAATGGGTCCCTTACTCAACATCTGCAAGTCTGTATATTCGTCCTACATTCATTGGAACTGAGGTGTGCAGACTGACTTCCTGTTTTGGGGGGAGTTATCATTGTTTATGCTTGAAACTTCTAGTATGTAGTTTGAAATAGCCCCCCCAGTAGCATCATTAATGCTCCTTTACCTTGATTATTAAGACTGTAAACATTTTTTTTAAAGGGCCAGATAGTCAGTATTTTAAGCTTTGTGAGCCATATGGTTTCTGCCACTAATCAGCTCTGCCACTGTGGTACAAACACAGCCACAGACACCAACATAAATAAGTAAAGAAATGAGCGAGGCTGTTTGCCTTCCCCTAATCAAGACTAACCACGATGTCCTCAGCTTAGCGGTGTAATGCTAGGTAAGTGCCCCTCCAAGGTAAGAGTGGTAATGGCTTTGAAATTTGGAGGAGAGAGAGCTGCTACTTTTTTATCTTCATTTTCCTCATGTCTTGGGATTACTTGGTAAGGAGATGGAGGGAGTGGAGGGCCCTCTTCTCCCATAGAAAATGTTGGAAATAAAGTTCACAGTGGATATTAGGGGAGGCACTTGAGAGCTAGGGGAACAGGTCTAAACAACATGGCTGTGAGATCTCCCAGTAGGTCACAGTCTATTGGTTGGTGCCCTTGCAAAGGAAGGACATGCCTGGAGTGTCCAAGGCCATCTGTGCAGGTGAATATGTGATATAAAATATAAAGACTCTGTCCCTATCTCCTTCCTCTACTGGGTAGGGGTGGCCTTATGGAGAATAGGTGATAATGAGAGATCATTGATGGGGGGAGTTGAATGTGGGTGGGGGGGTGAGGGGTTGTGTGGCATATGGAGATCTTTAAGGTTAGGGACAAGGAGACAGAGCTTTTGCTATAGTCTAACCATTCTGCTCTCTACGAGGTAATTGTATGGTTACCAGATTTTCCACTGGGTTGTATGAATGCAAGCAGCAATGCCAGAGGATAAGTACCTAAGTGGTCCTTTGGTATCCTTTTTTTTTTTTTTTTTTTTTTTTTTGCAGTATGCGGACCTCTCACTGCTGTGGCCTCTCCCGTTGCGGAGTGCAGGCTCAGCGGCCATGGCTCACGGGCCCAGCCGCTCCGCGGCATGTGGGATCTTCCCAGACCGGGTAACGAACCCGTGTCCCCTGCATTGGCAGGCGGACTCTGAACCACTGCGCCACCAGGGAAGCCCTGGTATCCTTTTTGATGCCTTTTGAAATACTATTAAGAGCCTACATAATGGATTTCATGAATTGCAGTGTCCCTAATAAGCTTTAAAGAATCGGCACAGTTCAAAAAGTCATCTTCTCCTTAAGTTTCTGACATTTGATTATTACTGAGCTTTTAAATATTATTATTTAACTTTAGACTAAGAAGTAATTTTTTAATTTTGTTGAAACGTTTCTAATCTCAAAGCACTACCTTCTAAGGTATCCTGAGGTGCTTTCCCACTCTGAGATCTGATTCTTCTATTCCTAGTTTGTTGAGAGTTTTTATCATGCATGGAGGTTGGATTTTGTTGAATGATTTTTCTAAATGTCTTGACATGATTATGTGGTTTTGTCCTTTATTATAATATATTATATTAACTCATTTTTAGATGTTAAAACAACCTTGTATTCATTGGCTAAATCATACTTGCTCATGGTGAATAATTCACATTATATCTTGCTGTATTCACTCTGCAAATATTTTGCTACGAATTTTTGTGTCAACGCTCATGAAAGGTATTGGTCTGTAGTTTTCTAACATACCTAGTTCTGTGATTTAGTCAATTCTTTAGAGTCCTGGAATTCTATAATCTAGAGTTAGAAAGCTTTTATTTTTTTTTTATTTTTTTTTTTAATTTTTTTTTTTTTTGTGGTACGCGGGCCTCTCACTGTTGTGGCCTCTCCCGTTGCGGAGCACAGGCTCCGGACGCGCAGGCTCAGCGGCCACGGCTCACGGGCCCAGCTTCTCCGCGGCATGTGGGATCCTCCCGGACCGGGGCACGAACCCGTGTCCCCTGCATCGGCAGGCGGATTCTCAACCACTGCGCCACCAGGGAAGCCCTAGAAAGCTTTTAAATCTGATTTTATAGTCTGGCTGGTTGTCCCAATAATCCTGGCTATTAGTAGTCCTCAAAGTTTTGCATATGAATCACCCATGTGTTGTTTAAAAAACACATATGTATCCCAATCCCCAGAAATTCTGGTCGAGTGGGTCTGGATGGTGATTCTGATGCCTGCCCCAATATAAGGACCTCAGTGATAAAAACCCTGCCAAGCAGTCCTCTCCCACTGCACTCTATCAGCTTACATGTTTGATCATGCTTTGGACCTAAGAATCACGAATTTTTAAAAATCTGCTTTCCAAGAATTGCAAGCAATAACTGATACCATTTGATGAGTCAACACTATTTATATTTGGTTGGCATGTTTACATCAATTAGAATCTTCTAATTCATGGTATAGGCAGAAAAAACAATAACCTGTAATTCAGAAATGAGCATGATATAAATAGCATTTAGGGAAGTATATAGATTTAAACATTTGTGCACCACATGAATGTTTATACAGTCCAGTCTGGTAATTATCACTTGTTGCCTTTTCATGGTGGCTACATTTGATATGTGAGCTACTGGCTGGAGGATTGGAGCCAGTGGGTTCTAGGTCACTGGGATTCCTTCATCAGGGATGACTAACTTTTGCTTGCCTTTTTAGGTTACTCGGTTTTCTGATGGCTCTGTCATGTCTCTGCCTTCATAGAAGAACTGCAGGCTCACCTCTGTATCAGTTATCTGATGCTTTGGTCTTGTGTGCTGCTAGCTAACATCCACTTTTTTAAAAAAAAATTAATTTTATTTATTTATTTATTTGGGGCTGCGTTGGGTCTTCATTGCTGCGCACAGGCTTTTTCTAGTTCAGGCGAGCGGGGGCTACTCTTCATTGCTGTGTGCGCCTTCTCATTGTGGTGGCTTCTCTTGTTGCGGAACATGGGCTCTAGGCGCACGGGCTTCAGTAGTTGTGGCTCACGGGCTCTAGAGCACAGACTCAGTAGTTGTGGCGCACGGGCTTAGTTGCTCCACAGCATGTGAGACCTTCCCGGACCGGGGCTCGAACTTGTGTCCCCTGAATTGGCAGGCGGACTCTCAACCGCTGCGCCACCAGGGAAGTCCAACATCCACGTTTTTCTTTCATGGTATTTTCATGGTTATTTTGACTGATTAAGTGGATCTTTTATCCAAGAGGTATTTTGATTTCTTTGAATGAACGAATATATGTTGGGGAAATTTTTTAAGGTATGTAACCACCTACTTGCTCACATGTGCCTGGTCTCTAGTCCCTGGTATGGCACTCACTTGTGTATAGAGAATATTCAGTATTCTTCAATAGACATATTTGTACTGGGCTCCAGCTTCGTCCCAAATAACCTAAATCCATGGAGCCAGGATGAGACACTGCATTTAAACAAACTCTCCAGAGATTTTTTTAACTACTTACAAGAGAATCACCATCCCAAGTCTTGTGTTTACTCCAGGGATTGCAGACTTGCACCAAGGTGGAAATATTTTTATCTTTGAGAGCTGCACTTCATCCTACGGGCAGGGTGTTGTTTTCTTTTTCATGAGCTGTGATATGACAGTCTGATGTTCATTACTGCTTCACACTCAGTTAAATTTTGTAGCTGCCATATAATTTGAGAGTAGCTCTGACACCAACTTACGAATTTCATTACATTTGCACAGGCGCTCTGCCTCTCTACATGTTTTTTTTTTTTTTTTTTTCCTCTATGCAGGCCTCTCACTGTTGTGGCCTCTCCCGCTGCAGAGCACAGGCTCCAGACGCACTGGCTCAGCGGCCATGGCTCACGGGCCCAGCCGCTCCGCGGCATGTGGGATCTTCCCGGACCAGGGCATGAACCCGTGTCCCCTGCATTGGCAGGCGGACTCTCAACCACTGCGCCACCAGGGAAGCCCTCTCTACATGTTTTATAATCAATGGATTCTCCATTATTTTTATTATTTTACATAGGTAACACCTATGTACCAATGTTTTTGTGCAGTTCTTCATGTCTTCCAGCCTTCTCTGATAATAATTGGATCCATTACTAAAAATCCTTTTAGGTTTAGGACTGTAATGAACAGAAGAGTATTTACTGGAACATGTATTAATAGCTAATTAATTAGCTAGTTAAATAACCAGTGAACAGAGATTGCCAATAAAAAGATACCAGGTAGAAATTTGAAAAAAAAAAATTTCTAGAAAGTTTACATTATTAAGCAAAATACTAAACAGGATTACATAAACCTCTTGTAAAACATTTAAATTAGAGGATAAAATCATTCATGATCCCAGACACTTTCTCATATTAAAAAAAGAATTTCAGCATCATTTCAGTCAATATCTTCTGAAATATTTAGTTACAGGTAGTTGAAAACTTAAAGAGGAACTAAAAGCTATAGTGTTTCAAACTGCTGCTGATTGTTAACTGGAAATTAGATAAAATCTGAAATCATAATGTTTAAATAAAAAACATTTACATAAACAGTTTCTAAATCTTTACCAGCTAAGAAGCTAAACTTATATGATTATCAGGTTCAGTACTGAATACCTCAGAAAGCTCCATCTAAAAAAGCTGTCTTGTGCTGGGTTTTTTTTTTTTTTTTTTTTTTTGCGGTATGCGGGCCTCTCACTGTTGTGGCCTCTCCCGTTGCAGAGCACAGGCTCCGGACGCTCAGGCCCAGCGGCCATGGCTCACGGGCTTAGTCGCTCCGCGGCACGTGGGATCCTCCCGGACCAGGGCACGAACCCGTGTCTCCTGCATCGGCAGGCGGATTCTCAACCACTGCGCCACCAGGGAAGCCCCCTTGTGCTGGGTTTGACATCTGTTTTATCCAACTCTACCCTGTTTGGTAACTCTGAGAAGGTACAGCTACACACGCGCAGATGGGCTTTTATTTCCTCCGCAATCCTGATAAGTGTACACAGGTGCTTTGACCATGGTCCATAGCAAAATATGCACAACCACAAACCGAGGTTCCCTCTGATTGGTGCTCCAAGCCTCCCACTTTTCCAGTTTATCTCAGCATCACCTCACCTTACTCTCTCCACTGGGGAGGTGGTGCCAAATAACATCAGGGCTGAGAATAAGTGTCGTAAGGAGGGTCGAACCTGATGGGAGGGACAACCCTCTGGGCTGCAGTGGTCAGGCTGCCCAGACCCTCTGACCAGGTCCCAGGCTGTCTACCCCACACACATCTGCAAGCGCCCAGCAGATCTGACTTTTTCAGCTGCACGCCAAGACAAGGCTGACCTTGGATCTAACACGTCCTTCTACTTTGGAGTGCCCCACGTATATTTCTGGAGTTGAGCTCAACTAGAGAAGCTCTCTGCTTCAGGTTAATACCACCTCCAGTGCACAGAATACAATTTGGACAATGCAGAACAACATTTAAAATCATTTCACATAAAGTTGCCCCATCTACAACTTCACTGTAAACCTTTCAGTGTGATCTTTTCACGAGAGCTCGAATTGTAAAATCCTGCTGCCAAATGGGCCACTCTGATTTTTGGTTCACTCCACAGGGAGCTTAAGGACATGTAAATATCATCCATTGACATGTCTTTCTTTTCCTTTTATCACCTTGTAAAATCTTTATATTACATATATAATTTTACCTATAATCATAACAATTTCCACGAAAAGAATTCTCTATTCACAGCCTTTGTTTATTTATGCTTATACACCTTTTCATCGTTTCCCTTTATGACTAAGCTCTATAAATGAAAGGATCTGAACAGATTTGAAAACTAGTTATTACAGCAGCAATTTGTAACCGTTAACTTGGGTTTTGTCCACACTTTTAATATATTCTGTTGCAGTCCTATTCGAGAGTTTATATGTATCTCATTACACTATTTAGAAACAGTTAAAGATCTTACTTGCATAACTATTAACATGTTTTATATTAACAGCCCCCTTTTTAGTATCTTCAGACCTCAATTACCTGTTTTTAGGGATACAGCTTGTCTCTATTGATTTTAGTCTTTGATGATCAGCTTGCTATTATCAGGCCACTCCTAACAATGGACATCCTCTTGAGGCTGTTCTTGCCCGTTTCAACATTATTACAGTGGAAAATTGTTTTTATTCTCTTTGTTTTTACTTTTTTGGAGTGTTGGTGCACATGGTTAATAATAATACCGCTCAGTTCATGGCACTTACCATCATGGGGTAGAAGGGGGCCCTCTCTTTGTTTTTTAAATTCCCTTTTATCGTCTCTACTCTCATCTCCTCTTCTGCCATTGGAAATCATTCTTATTGAATGAATATTCTTTTGGTTCATATGGGTTTTAAGTATCTTATTACCTTGGATGCCTGTAATTTCAATTCATATAAATGATTTTGTCTTACACATCTCATTGTGTCTCTTAGCGTTTTCCCTCTGTGCTGTGTTTCTCATTTCTATCCAGGTTCCTATGTGTAGATCCAGTCCATCACTTCTAACTGCTGCAGAGTTCCCCACGCTGGACGCTAACCACACTTTGTCCAAGTTCCTTTACTGGGATTCCATTTCCCTGTTTCCTTATATGATACCGCAAAGAGCAGTTTGAAAATATGCAACCTAGGGAATTGCTGAAAGAGTTACTGTTTCCCTGAAAGATGCCATAGGCCAATCCCAGAAAAGTCCTGCTGCCTTTCAGGGAGGTCCTGGTTCTCTTTGAAGAAACAGGGTGGTCCAGTCTGTCATCACCCCCATCACCTGGCATTGTGAAGTTCTCCTAAGTGCCAGGCACTATGCTTGGTGCTATCCCTGCACTGACTGACAGCAGCCCTGTGAGTAGGTGCCACTGGCATCACTTTAGAGATGAGGAAACTGAGGCCCACAGAGGTGAAATCAGAACCCCTGTGTGCTTGCCTCTGTGCCGTAACATCTCTTATGCACTGGTCACTGTGCTGTTCTAGGGACGCTACCTCCCTGCCTCCGTGGAACTCAGTGTCTCATGGAACTTGTGGGAGTGTCAGACCCATGGAATGAATGTGTTGATAGATGTAGGTCAGTGTGGTGAAGAAATGGGGCCTGGTTGAATAAGAGTGCTTGTTGTGGTAACTCGGATGGGAGCTAATAAGTGCTTTCCCGTCTTGTTTCTGTTTCTGTTTTTGATGGTAATTTAGTTTGACAAGGATGTCAATACAATTCATTGGGGGAAAGTATAATCTTTTTAAAAAATTCTTATTGCAGTAGAGTTGATTTACGATGTTGTGTTAGTTTCTGCTGTGCAGTAAAGTGGATCAGTTATATCGATATATATACATCTATCCACTCTTTTCAGATTCTATTCCCATATAGGTCATTACGAATATTGAGTAGAGTTCCCAGTGCTGTACAAAAGGTTCTTATTGGTTATCTATTTTATATCTAGTAGTGTATGTCAATCCCAATCTCCCAGTTTATTCCTACACCCCATCTCGTCTTAATGTAAATCTGCCTTCATGTCCATTTCCTTTCCTCCTCTGAGCTACCAGCTTTCCTGCTCTCAACTATATTTGACATAATCATTCCAGATTTTATATATTTTATAATATGTTATATGTATTCTGTAACACACATGTATAGTCACACTAAGTCTAAAGTTCATTCACAGTGCTTCTGAGTTTAGGAATATCAGTTTTCACAGGAAACCTGCCACTATATTTCTGGGATTTTAAAGGAGGGATATGGGGGAGGGAAAAATTTGATTCAAAAATTTAGATAGTACCAAAAGTATACAATGGAAAGGAAGTTTCCTTCCTACTCTCATTCTGATCCAGAGTCCACAGTTCGCCTCCTTCTGAGCAATTCCTGTTGCCAGTTTTTCTTATATCTGTCTAGAGATATATATAGATAAATATACACACCTCTTACCAGCTTACATGTGTTTGTACATTATTATCCTTTTTACAAAAATGGCAGTAACTCTTTGCCCAGCTTTTGCCAATACTCAAGACTTTTTTTTTTTTTTTTTTTTTTTTTTTGTGGTACGCGGGCCTCTCACTGTTGTGGCCTCTCCTGTTGCGGAGCACAGGCTCCGGATGCGCAGGCTCAGCGGCCATGGCTCACGGGCCCAGCCGCTCCACGGCGTGTGGGATCTTCGCGGAGCAGGGCACGAACCCGTGTCCCCTGCATCGGCAGGCAGACTCTCAGCCACTGTGCCACCAGGGAAGCCCCTCAAGACTGTTTTTAAATGATTTTTCTTATTGGCTGTGTTCTTCATTGCTGCACTCGGGCTTTCTCTAGTTGCAGCAAAAGGGGGTCTACTCTTCATTGCGGTGCGTGGGCTTCTCACCGCAGTGGCTTCTCATGTTGCGGAGCACAGGCTCTAGGCATGCAGGCTTCTGTCGTTGTGGCACATGGACTCAGTAGTTGTGGTGCACGGGCTCAGTAGTTGTGGCTCAAGGGCTCTAGAGCACAGGCTCACTACCTGTGGCACACGGGCTTAGTTGCTCCACGGCATGTGGCATCTTCCCGGACCAGGGCTGGAACCCGTGTCCCCTGCGTTGGCAGGCGGATTCTTAACCACTGTGCCACCAGGGAAGTCCAGAGAGGGGATGTCTTAGTCGGCTTGGGCTGCCGTGACAGAATACAAAGATTAGGTGTCTTAAACACCAGAATTTATTTCCTCACAGTTCTGGAGGCTGGAAGTCCAATAGCAAAGTGCCAACAGGGTGGGTTTCTGGTGAAGCCTCGCTTTCTGGCTTGTATTTGTCCATTTTGTCACTGTGCCCCGCAGGGCTTTTCCTCTGTGTTGGGGGAGGAAGGGGGGTGCGGGAGGGAGCAGGGTGCACTTGCTCTGGGGTCTCCAGGCTGACAGGATTAGGGCCCCATCCTTGTGACCTCATTTAACCTCAGTTACCTCCTTAAAAGCCTTATCTCCAAATGCATTCACATTGGGGGGTCAGGGCTTCAGTGTATACATTTTGAGTAGAAAATTGAGGAGGAATCTGAAGGGTTCTGCATGGTTTGAGCATGGGTTGCCTTGAGTATGAGGGCTGTGGTGAAGGCTGAGGGTAGAAGGAAGGTCTGGTTTGAACTCTCTTCACATTAGGAAATCCTGGGAATTTCACTGGGTTTTTGTTTTTTGGGTTTTTAAAAATCAAACTCATATCGAAAAAGAGCTCTGGACTAAGAGTAGAAGATGTAGAGCTTAATAACTGAAACTTTGGGTGAATCATTTGAGCCTCAGTTTCTTCAACTTAAAAATAGGAATTATAACCCTTAACTTCCTGAATTGTTGGATTTTCTGAGATAATGGCTATGGAATGTCTTGGAAACCGGAAAGTACTGTGTAATTATTGAGGATCGTTGATTATTTTTTTAATCTTAAACCAAACCAACTAGTTTTTCCTACAAACACATTCACACTCAAGGCCCCACATGGACCACTGGTCAATCCCATATCTCTTACAGTGCCCTGTTAGTCTCATGTTCTTTATCATTTTCCCCTCTGACTAATCTTCTTTCTTAAGAACTGGTAGGATTTTTTTTTTTTAATTAGGCTATTCTTTGGATAAAAAATTTTAAAAAAGTGATTTGGATCCCCCCAAAAGTTCTGTTCTCTTTGAAAAATGTTCCCCTGTTATTTCTAATTATCTTTTTTCTTCTGTCTCTCACTTGCCTCGCCTGGCAGAATTGTTCTCAAGCCTCCTCATGGCTGCTGTGCTTCTCTGCCTTCCAGGCCAAAACACAAACTAGTAACTAGTACCTTTCTCAGCTTGCTGAGTGCCCGCTGCTGTCAGACGCCCTCTGAAATCCTGCCTTTCTATAAAGTAATTTTCTGACTGACACAGACAGAAGTGGTATTTTCCACTATGAGATGTATCTTTATTTTCCATCACACCCAATTGTCCTGTTATTCTGTGAAAAATATACACATATTTAATACCCTTATATATACATGTATATACTTGTTATTTGTGAGGCATAACTTAGAAAGTAAAAAGTATTTTTTTGAACACATCAGAATTTCAACTTCATGTGGTCTCTTGAGGCATTATAAACTTTGCATCTGAGATTTTATATACTTCATTTTCCCTGGGGTTTCTTTTAAAATAAATATCTTTTTCTTTTTTGGCTGTGTTGGGTCTTCGTTGCTATGCGCGGACTCTCTCTAGTTGCGGCAAGCGGGGGCTACTCTTCCTTCGGTGCACGGGCTTCTCGTTGCTGTGGCTTCTCTTGTTGCGGAGCATGGGCCCTAGTTGCACGGGCTCAGTAGTTGTGGCTTGTGGGCTTAGTTGCTCCACGGCATGTGGGATCTGCCTGTACCGGGGCTTGAACCCGTGTCCCGTGTGTTGGCAGGGAGATTCTGAACCACTGCGCCACCAGGGAAGTCCTCCCTGGGTTTTTTTAAAAGCCCCTTTCAATTCCTTATTTATTGAAATAATCCAAGACACTAGTAGAGAAGAATTTTTTAAAATCAATCAAAATAAGACATTGGGGGCTTCCCTGGTGGCGCAGTGGTTGAGAATCCGCCTGCCGATGCAGGAGACACGGGTTCGTGCCCTGGTCCGGGAAGATCCCACATGCCGCGGAGCAACTAAGCCCGTGAGCCATGGCCGCTGGGCCTGTGCGTCCGGAGCCTGTGCTCCGCAACGGGAGAGGCCACAACAGTGAGAGGCCCGCATACCGCAAAAAAAAAAAAAAAAAAAGACATTGGAACTGGTCTACATAACTTAACAGCTGTTATTATCTGCATTTTTACTTATGTGGCTTTTGTTTTATTTCATCAGAAGCCTGACCTTGTCATCATAGAATTTTGTTCATTGCCATTTGATTAATTTTTAAAAAAAATAAATTTATTTATCTATTTATTTATTTTTGGCCGTGTCGGGTCTTTGTTGCTGCGCCCGGGCTTTCTCTAGTTGCGGCGAGCGGGGGCTACTCTTCATTGTGGTGCGCAGGCTTCTCGTTGTGGTGGCTTCTCTTGTTGCAGAGCTTGGGCTCTAGGCCCCTGGGCTTCAGTAGTTGTGGCTCGCGAGCTCTAGAGCACAGGCTCAGTAGTTGTGGCTCACGGTCTTAGTTGCTCCGTGGCATGTGGGATCTTCCCCGACCAGGGCTCAAACCCGTATCCCCTGCATTGGCAGGCGGATTCTTAACCACTGCGCCACCAGGGAAGTCCCATTTGATTAATATTATACTATCATAAACTACTCTTAATTGTAGGAGTAGTGCAGAATTTAAATTGCTTTCCATGAAAGAAGGGAGAATTAAGAAAAAGGAACAAATAATGGCTCCTTGAGGGTAGAAACAGACCTAATCACCAAGTTCCCTTCCTGATCCATAAAGTTACCTTTTACTTATTCTCACTCATGAAGCAGTGTGACCATTTTCAGTAAAGTCACAGTTCTTTTCATGAAAAGACATTTGACATAAATAATCATTTAAGGAGGAAGGTGACTGAGCTCTGATCAACACAAGTACTTGAAGTGCTTGTAAAACATGAGTTGACCTTGCTTAAATTTAAAATAAAATGTTAGTACACATAAACACGTTTTTTTCTCAGCATTGAAAAACTCTAGTCTATTATTTACCTGCTTGCTAAGAGTAAAAGTTTATCAAGATACTGTTTTCTAGAAATAGTTTAATGCATGTTATTCTGTTTTCCATCTGTGCTCTCTACTACCACCTAGTGGAATAAATACAAGTTTACCTGTCAATTAAATCAGGGGAAGGAAGTGAATAAGATGAAATTTATCTCTGAAAAATATTTCCATAATGATGAGTTATTGTTACTTTTAAACAAATATTTACTTATTTATTTGGCTGCGCTGGGTCTTAGTTGTGGTGTGTGGGATCTTTGTTGCAGCATGTGGGATCTGTTAGCTGAGGTATGCAGGCTCTTAGTTGCGGCGTGTGGGATCTAGTTCCCTGACCAGGGATCGAACCCGGGCCCCCTGCATTAGGAGCATGGAGTCTTAACCACTGGACCACCAGGGAAGTCCCTGTTAGTTTTTTTAATACCGTGTAGGTTGCAAAAAATACGTGAGTGAGAAAAGTCCAGGCATTCATGTGGTATCTAATAAAATGCTTATCAGCTTGTCCATAAATAAGCTATTTTATTTAGAACATTAGAAGCTAGGTAAATTATTGAGATGTGTCCTGCATATTGTATTTCTAAATTATGTTGAGAAGTTTAATTCCTCATTACAATGGTCAATAAAAATTTTATTTTAATATTAAGCTTCAAAGCATCCCTGATATGAAGTGTACTTACTTAACTGATAGGTAAATAAAAGTGCGGAGATAAGATAGTCAATTTTTATCAAGGTTGGGAAGAAAGGCAAATGTGTTTGTTATTCTGAGGATTTCTTTTCCAAATAACGAAACCAAAAAAAGCAAATGGAGTTTAAGGCTCCTCATTCTTCCCTTGTAGGGGTGTCCTCTTTAGCCCCCCTTAAAGAACAGACAAATGAGCAAAAAAAACAAAACCTGTAGACGCTTGCTGACTCATTTCTTTAACTCAGTTATCCATCACCTATAATCCGTTTGCTCTGGGGCCAGCCAAGCTGCGTGGTCCTCACATTCACAATGGAGGGTGAATGGACTCAGCTTCCCATTTCCTAATCCTTCCCGATGGCATCAGTGTGCACATATACAATCACATTTTATTCTGCTCACAGATATTTTACCTACCTGATTCTTGACAATCTGGGCACAAGTAGTGGGTGAGGGGCCTTGAGCTAATAGGTAATGGAGGAAGAGATTTAATTGAAATTCAGAAAAATATATATCCCTAGGTCTACTTTCAGTGAGTTTCATGGAATATTACAAAGGCCACAAAATCAGGGGAACTGAGTCTCCTCTTGTTTTTTCCACGCCAGACTACTACCCCATCCAGGCAGACCAGGTTCCTTTTGAAGACTAGACACAAGTATTTTATATCCCAATACTTAATGTAAGAATCCTGACTTGTTTTCTTAACTCGTGTGGTCTTGAATCGCACGGGATAGCCCAGTGGCCTTTTTTTGCCTTTATAATACGTAGCCCTCAAAACTTTTCAGTCTCTCAGTCTTCCTCCTTAAAAAACAACTGGCAGTAATTACTTATAACTGCTTCTGTGCTGGAGGCATTTGTATGATTTCGCATCATTGGCTTGTGATTTTCCGGTATTGGTGGGAAAGGCCACTTTCTATCTTTGTCATTCCTGACACGAATTCCTGAGTCCTTCATCCTCTTGTCTTTTTTTTGGGGGGGGGGATTTATCTTGTCTGGTGTCTTTGCTTCTAGTGCAGTTAAACACTCTTGCTCTCTGCTGTTTCTCACAGTCAGGTGTGCTAATGACACACTCCCCCAAGCCCACTGCCTGCTGGAGGCGCTGGCGTATCCTGAAGCAGTCAGCAGTCAGAAGCAGAAGAGCAAGTTAGAGAAGCAAATATTAGGTTTCACCCCCAAAGACTGAAATCATGTCTAGGTTCTTCCCTTTTTCAGTTCCCAATCGGTGCAACGCTGAAAGGTGTTGTATGGCTAGTTGTTAAAAATAGACTCCTCTGGGGCTTCCCTGGTGGCGCAGTGGTTGAGAGTCCGCCTGCTGACGCAGGGGACACGGGTTCGTGCCCCGGTCCGGGAGGATCCCACGTGCCGTGGAGCGGTTGGGCCCATGAGCCGTGGCCGCTGGGCCTGCGCGTCTGGAGCCTGTGCTCCGCAACGGGAGAGACCACAGCAGTGAGAGGCCCGCGTACCGCAAAAAAAAAAAAAAAAAAAAAAAGACTCCTCTGAAAAAGCCTACTATTTAAAAAGTTGACAAATGTGTTTTTCCTTTAAAATCTTAACTCAGAAAGCAAAGTAAAATGGAACCAAAGTACCCCCATTCTCGGTGTTTCCTTCTTGAAAGAGAAGACCATCAGGCTTTGTGTAACTCAACTTCAGAAGTAACAGCTGTCCGTAGTCCCTTCTGGGAGATTGTTACAGATCTGTTCTAGACTTTGAGACTGGTGTCTGCATTTTAAATGAACAGTTGTGTGTACTTTTGCTTTATTGCAGCCTTCTCTGGGAGTCAAGAAGCCTACGAAAGCCCTGCTCTTTGTAATCTTGAGCCCAGTGGGGCCTTATTTTTCAAGTGGAAGCTTTAATCCGGTGTCCCTGTGGGCCAATCCGAAGTATGTAAGAGCCTGGAAAGGTGGGACCGGGGACTGCAAGATGGGAGGGTAAGTCAGTCTGTGTTTCTGTCTAAAGGAAAGAGTCCCTCGTGACCATTTAGTTATTGCCGTTTCACTTCAATACAAGTACACATATTAGTATTTACATTGTAATGCTCATTTTTATTCTGTGTTTAGTTTTCAGTGTTTTGAATGTGCTAGTTGTTTAAAGGATAACCTCTGTGGCCCCCTCGTAAGGGAGAAACATTGACTGTTACATATAGGCAAGAGCTAAAGTAACTAAGCCAGGAATAAAAGCCGTGCTTTGAATAAACTACCCCTGGATGCTGGTCCCTGGCCACAGACTGAAAGTTGGCATTCAAGAGCATCTGGTGCTGGGGCCCAAGCTCCCAGGTGGCTCCAGGGAGTCCTGTCTGGGGAAGACGCCTGCTTCACTGAAGCGCTGTCTTCATTGCCACAGATTGTAGACATACCTGCTGCCAACTGGCTGAGGGATAGCCCTGCTTTGGCTTGGTCAGGCCAGTGGCCTAGGCCATATGTAGCTGGCAGGAAATAAAAGAGCATTTGCAAGTGTTAGACAGTTTCAGGGGTGGACTTGGCCGTGAATTGGGAATGCCCTGATGGGTGAGCAAGAATTGCTGGATTAACCAGCATGGCTCTTCCTTCGTGTGTATCACACACCCAGGGCAGCAGCAGGCCCACAAGGTGACTCAGTGACCGTCTTCTGGGCCCTGTTACAAAACGTAGATTCATGGAGCCCTGCAGAATTGAAGAATGTGCTGCTGGGATGCCAGAGAGACATTGATAGCTGGCTTTGACCCCTCCATAGACTTTATTTCCTTCTTTTCTACCAAAAAAATAAGCATGTTGACAAAATTCTATGTCCTGTCATCACTGTTGGTATTCCCTCATAACTGCATTCCCTCAAGGGGCTAGAGAAACCCTGTTGGAGTCCATTAAACTAAAGAAGTCACTTTTTTCCTTCTATGCCCTAGGCTAGCCAGGTGCAAAACTACTGTTCTTTGCTCTCTTGATGTCTTTTTTACTTGTTCAGACTTCTTCACAGAGCGTATGCATATGCACCACTGCATACCATCTGTATTACTCTTTTAAAACTTCTCTTAGAGTGCAGTAAAGCAACAATCTTGATGAAGAGATAATAACTTAAAAGTTTTTCTTCTTTAAACCTTGCTCTCTAGCTCCCCCTACCTGCTTAGGGAAAAGTTAACACGGGAACACAGAAATTGGAGGGAAATCTTTAGTTTGGTGTCTAGGCAGATTGTTATTTGTTATAAAGAAGAAATAAGGCAGTCTCACAGAATATATGATCACTATAGGGCAATTAAAAATTAATACTTTTGGGGCTTCCCTGGTGGCGCAGTGGTTGAGAGTCCGCCTGCCAATGCAGGGGACACAGGTTCGTGCCCCGGTCCGCGAAGATCCCACGTGTCGCAGAGCGGCTGGGCCCTTGAGCCATGGCCGCTGAGCCTGTGCTCCGCAACAGGAGAGGCCACAACAGTGAGAGGCCCGCGTACCGCACAAAAAAAGAAAAAAAAAAATTAATACTTTCTGGGACTTCCCTGGCAGTCCAGTGGTTGAGACTCCATGCTTCCAGTGCTGGGGGCGCGGGTTCGATCCTTGGTCGGGGAACTGGGATCCCACATAACACGAAGCTCGGCCAAAAAAAAAATAAACAAACAAACTTTCTGTACAACACAAGGAGTGAGCCCCAGTATTACTATGTACACCTAGTGTATCAATATGGGCTCATCAATTATAACGAGTATACCGCACTAGTGCAAGACGTTAATAGCGGGGAAACAGAAGTTGGGGGGTAAGGGTATATAGGAGCTCTATTTTTTGCTCACTTTTTCTGTAAACCTGAAACTGCTCTAAAAAATCAAGTCAATTATAAAATAAATTAATAGTTAAGCTCAGTTGGACCAGGATCAGTGGAAGTTGACTTGAAGTCTCTTAGAGGAGAGAGTACTAGATCTCATAAGTAAAAGGAAAAATGGCAAGAAGGCAGACAGGAACCAAAGGATGGACTTGCCCCACACATGCCTGTTGTTTCCAAGAAGTTCCAAAGCTCTCTATTCCTGTCCTTCCCACCTGGAGGAGTCCAAGGGAAACAAAGGATTTTGCATTTACCATCATCCAGTTTAGTTGACAAAGACTTTTGTCAGGAACCTTAGATTTGTGTGTTACTGCTCTTTTCTAAACATAATTAATTTAATAGCTACCTTCTAAGCTTTTTTAAAAAAAATCAATTAGATTTATTAAATAGCTATTGATTTTCATAAGCTCAAGAATTTTCTGCTTTTATCTCAGTGAATAGGAGGAAGGCAGAGGAGAATATATATATATATATATATTCTAAGATTATGTCGCTGTTTTGAAGCCATCAGAGATAATATTATCCTTTTATTTCTAAGTGTACTTCAGTGAGAAAAGTAACAGTGGCTCACGGTTGAAGGGGAGTTCGAGCACAGTGGTTCTCACCTGTGGGTGCAAATTGAAGTCACCTGCAGGAGCTTTGCCACCGAGTGATGTCTGGGTCCCCCTGTTAGAGATTCTGGTTTAGCTGGTCTGGCAGATAGCCTGAGCGTCAGGATTATTTTCATTGTGCAGCTAATCTTGAAAAGCACTGAGCTAGAAGTCAGTCTTTCATCAGAGGAACATCTTGATTCCCAGGCAGTTTCTTAGTTAATTTGGACTGATTCAGGTCTCTCCCTCTCTCCATCTTAATTTTCCTCCTTTTTCCCTTATATTCTCATTCTGCACTTGAGTGCAAGCTTTGAAGTCAGGAGGACCTGGCTCAAAAACCGAACTCCTTGGGCATGTTACTTGTCTAAGCCTCAGTTTCCTCATTTATAAAGTCAGGGTAATAATGCCCACTTTACCTGTGAGGATGAAGAGAGATAATATAAAGGACATAGGACCCTGGCTGGCATATAGGGAGCTCTCAGCAAGTGTGGTGGTAGAACCAAGCAATTACCAGAGTGGATTGGGAATCAGATATCTGAGAGCCATACACGTCACACATCTGCGTAATCTTGTACAATTAACTTCAGGTCCTCAAAAGTATAATAAAGTCTAGGGTTGTGTTGAGACAATTCATTGAAATAATAGGGTTAAGTACTTAGTACCCTGCCTGGTAGGTGGTACCCTCTCAACAGACAATAGTTTCTATTGTAAGGCTCTCTTTCTTGTTTCATCTCTAGGACTCTCTTTATCTTAAGAGCAATCAGTTGGATTTCACACACTAGAATTTACTCTTTGGGAAGGATATATTTAATATTTCCATCTCCCAGATTCTATTTAAAATTATATTAAAATTTTTTCCATGTAGACAGTTTTCCCACTTTTTCATTTTTCCCTTTACTCCAAGAACATGTGTTTCTCTTCTGAATATTGGCAGCACATGGGAGGAAACCCAAATATATTACCAAGGTATCAATTACCCTGTGGCCAATAATAATACAGTTTACATCTGAGAGAGAACTCTTTTTTTGGTTGCCTGGGTCTTCATCATTGCTGCCCGCGGGGCTTTCTCTAGTTGCTGCGAGCGTGGGCTACTCCTCATTGCGGTGTGTGGGCTTCTCATTGCGGTGGCTCCTCTTGTTGCACAGCACGGGCTCTAGGTGCACAGGCTTCAGTAGTTGCAGCGGGCGGGCCCAGTAGTTGCAGCACGCAGGCCCCAGAGCGCACAGGCTTCAGTAGTTGTGGACCACAGGCTTAGTTGCCCCATAGCATGTGGGATCTTCCCAGAACAGGGATCAAATCCATGTCCCCTGCACTGGCAGACAGATTCTTAACCACTGCGCCATCAGCGAAGTCCTGAGAGAGAATTTTTTTTTTTTTTTTTTTTTTTGCGGTACGCGGACAGCACTGTTGTGGCCTCTCCCGTTGCGGAGCACAGGCTCCGGACGCGCAGGCGCAGCGGCCGTGGCTCACGGGCCCAGCCGCTCCGCGGCACGTGGGATCTTCCCGGACCAGGGCACGAACCCGCGTCCCCTGCATCGGCAGGCGGACTCTCAACCACTGTGCCACCAGGGAAGACCCCTGAGAGAGAATTTTGATACACACTTGTGTTGGGGGAAAAATACCACCTATAAATAAATACTCCATTTCCTTGCAGTGCACTGAAGCAGTCGGGGTCTTTAATTCTTTTTTCTGCCCAAGTAGCTTTATGATGCTGGGGAACCATGGTTTTGATTCAGCCTTACTCTCAAAAGTGTATGTTTGTTTTTAGAAGTTTCTTTGAAAGGCTAGATATTCACACTGAAACTTCTCTATGTGCTTTTGAATAGACCAAAGGGCATTCATTATACTTAGGAGAGAAATTGTTTCTTTATTTTCAGATGTTTGTCTCAACAATTTTATCTTATGAACTAGAGAAAAGTCAATTAAAATAGTCATTAAAAAACAACCTTAATTTCGTTAGGATATAACAGGCTTGTATAGCCTGTTTCTTAACTTTTATTGTTTTATTTTTGCCAAACAATCTATGCAGTATATCAAGCAACTGTTTTTACTTTTGCCAAATGAATTCAGTGATGCAAACTATGAACTGACTTGCTTTAGTTCATTTATAACCCAATAGTAGAAGTAAAAGAGCTGCATCTGGGCCTGCTGGCTGCAAACCCATGCTCTTTCTACCAGACTCCCCCTGCAGCCTGGTTTATACTCATTAAAAAGTACTCATGATTTAACTCAGTTATTGCCTATTTGCCATTAAAAACGAAAGCCTCCTGCATATCAGAATTGTGTCATCTCCAGATTGACCGATAATTTACATTTTATTACCTGTGTTTTGAAGTATACATATTGAGGGTCTTTTATTTTATTTTTTATTTTTTTTGCGGTATGCGGGCCTCTCACTGTTGTGGCCTCTCCCGTGCGGAGCACAGGCTCCGGACGCGCAGGCCTAGCGGCCATGGCTCACGGGCTTAGTTGCTCTGCGGCATGTGGGATCTTCCCGGACCAGGGCACGAACCCGTGTCTCCTGCATCGGCAGGCGGATTCTCAACCACTGCGCCACCAGGGAAGCCCTTAGGAAAGCATTTTTTTTTTTTTGCTGTATGCAGGCCTCTCACTGTTGTGGCCTCTCCCATTGCAGAGCACAGACTCCAGACGCTCAGCGGCCATGGCTCACGGGCCCAGCCGCTCCGCGGCACGTGGGATCTTCCCGGACCAGGGCACGAACCCGTGTCCCCTGCATCGGCAGGCAGACTCTCAACCACTGCGCCACCAGGGAAGCCCGAGGGTCTTTTAAAGGAGTCGTAACACCTTGGGTTGAGTGAACCCCTTCATGCCCCAGATTGCAATAGCCCTATAGTATGATGCCTGTTTCCCATGGCTTTCTAGAATAGTTTAGTTTATTAGTCAATAGTCTTGGAGTTACAAGTCAGAAAACCAGCTCAAACCATCTTAAGCAGAGAAGGGACTGATTGGCTCGTGTAAGTAGGATGGTAGCTGTGGACCAATAGGAGCTCAAATCCTTGTTGCCAGGTTTCTTCTGCCCTTGCCTGTGTCCTGCCCGTGCTGCTTCCTCCGCAGTCTCTCTCCGCTCTGCTTCATCCTACCTCTGTCTCCTGTCATAGCTTCTGGCTATGGGTCGACTTAGGGCTCTCCTGCTTCAGATGGCCTTCTCCTTTGAAGGCTGGTGACTATGGACACAGTAGACCCAGACTTACGTCCTAGCACACAAGCTGCCACTACTCTCAAAGGGAGAAAATACATCTTTCAGGTTTCACACATTAAAATGGATGAGTGAATGAACTCAAAGAAGAGCTTATGAGCAGCTTAGTTACTTGCCCACCCTTTTGTTCAGTTGTGGCAGGACAAGATGCTATGATTGTCAACCCAAGCAGAATGACTTGGCTCTGTGGGAAGAGCCAGAGAGAATATAGTGGGAAGAGTACGTGTGCAGATGAGAATGGCACGTAGCCACTGTGATATATGGCTTTTGTGCTTACCTTACACTTTGACTTAGTACTATAGTCTTTAATCTTGCCCAGATGTAAAAGAGACCATTAAAAGGCCTAGGTGGGTATTTTGTAGAGGGTAACATTAATGCTTTGTAGCAGTTATTATTATATGTTTGATTATTTCTGTGTTCTTCTGGGGGTTCATAGTCCAAGGTGGGCCTAGGGTTTATTTCCTATGCCTGATTGTGTCATGGCAGTGCTTCTCAAACTTGTTTGCTAATATCCTCTGAAAGCCCAGGAAAGTGAATTATATAATCAGGGACATAGGAAGGCAAGCAAGCATCACATTTTTTTTTTTTTTTTTTTTTTTTTTTTTTTTTTTTTTGCTGTATGCGGGCCTCTCACTGCTGTGGCCTCTCCCGTTGCGGGGCACAGGCTCCGGACGCGCAGGCTCAGCGGCCATGGCTCACGGGCCTAGTTGCTCCGCGGCATGTGGGATCTTCCCGGACCAGGGCACGAACCCATGACCCCTGCATCGGCAGGCGGATTCTCAACCACTGCGCCACCAGGGAAGCCCCAAGCATCACATTTACTTGAGGACTGTCTTGTTTTATCTAAAACATTGATTCATATTTTGTAGTATACTCCATAATTTTCCCATTTAAGTTTAATAAAAGATAAATTTAAAATACCACTTCCTTTTCTCCTAAAGCAACATAAAATTGGAGAACTCATTAACGAGAGGACAGTGAGAGAGCTAGGCATTGTTATGAATGAATCTACCCATGCCAAATGAAATTTTTTTTTTAACGTCTTTATTGGAGTATAATTGCTTTACAATGGTGTGTTAGTTTCTGCTTTATAACAAAGTGAGTCGGTTATACGTATACATATGTTCCCATATCTCTTCCCTCTTGCGTCTCCCTCCCTCCCACCCTCCAAATGAAATTTTAGGGTATAAAGAACATTAGTATTTCTGTTTAGTTTAGAATTCAGTTCTCCTTCCAAATGATAGACCATTTGTGAAAATATATCTTCTTAAAAAAAAGTGAATTCCAAGATATTTAAATTTCTTATCTCTGTAGTTTGAGTTTATTCTCCATGAGCCGTGTGTGTGTGTGTGTGTGTGTGTGTGTGTGTGTGTGTTAAATGTCAATTGTATCTTGCACTCTGATTCATAGAGGAAAGTGTTCCCCTAACAAGTTTACTTAAACTTCTCCTAGGAGTCAGGTAACGAATGAATGAATGAATAAACAAACTACTAAACTACATTGTCATTCCAGGAAGATATGCCATGTTCCTTTGATTTCAAGTAATCCAAGGTGAATAGTGCTGGTTGAGAAAAACAGGCTTTTGGAATACTTTTAGTTAAAATCAGGATTTTTAACATCTTATCTCACCTTTTAGGGAATTTAGACATTGGACATTAGGTGTTTCTTTGTTATACTTAAAGGTCTCAGAGCACAGCGTTGGTGTTCTGCTAATTTTTTTTTTTTTTTTAAGATGTTGGGGGTAGGAGTTTATTAGTTTATTTATTTTTGCTGTGTTGGGTCTTTGTGCGAGGGCTTTCTCTAGTTGTGGCAAGCGGGGGCCACTCTTCATTGCGGTGCGCGGGCCTCTCACTATCACGGCCTCTCTTGTTGCGGAGCGCAGGCTCCAGACGCGCAGGCTCAGTAGTTGTGGCTCACGGGCCCAGTTGCCCCGCGGCATGTGGGATCTTCCCAGACCAGGACTCGAACCTGTGTCCCCTGCATTAGCAGGCAGATTCTCAACCACTGCGCCACCAGGGAAGCCCATGTTCTGCTAATTAATAGCTGTAACTTGATAGTAGTTACTTCTCTAAGCCTCAGTTTCTCATCTGAACCATGGAAATAATGATCATGGCTAACTCACAGTGTTGGTGTGGGGTTTAAATGAAATGTAAAATTGATTGGTATGTGAAAAAAATACTCAGTAAGTTTTAACTGTTGTTAACTTGTCTATTTACCTGTGTTCTAACTTTTCAAGTTAGAATTCCATGATTTTTCTTTGCTCTCTCTTTCTCAAATGAGTGCAGTTAGACCATTTAGGTTCTCTAATGGGTTTCCTTTAACATTATGCAGTTAACTAGAGAGTATATATTATTAAAAACATAGTACATTGACTACATCCACACGTGAATTAAAGACTTACTGGGAGGTAGGGGCTGAAGTATAGTCATAATCAGTATGTTTCCTCTTTCTTAAAAGGAATTACGGCTCATCTCTCTTTGCCCAATGTGAAGCAATGGATAACGCATGTCAGCAGGTTCTGTGGCTCTATGGAGAGGATAATCAGATAACTGAAGTTGGAACAATGAATCTTTTTCTTTACTGGATAAATGAAGATGGAGGTAATCCACTCAGATTTCAGCTCTTGGCTCTTTTTCAGTCATTTTCAGTGGGACTGGAAAGAAAAGAACTAGAACCTTAGAACAAGAGAATAAGTAGCACGCTTGCAAAATCTAAGGAATTCTGTGCTTTTGCTGTCCAAGTATTTAAGTTTACAGCATTTATAAAGATTTTGAGTTTTGTTTATGTTTTTTGGCTTTAGATGTACTTACTACTGAGATGTCAACTGAAGGAATTTATTTATTTATTTATTTATTTGTGGCTGCATTGGGTCTTCCTTGCCGCGCACAGGCTTTCTGTAGTGCGGTGAGTGGGGGCTACTCTTCGTTGCGGTGCACGGGCCTCTCATTGCAGTGGCTTCTCCTGCTGCAGAGCACAGGCTCTAGGTGCGCGGGCCTCAGCAGTTGTGGCACGTGGGCTCAGTAGTTGTGGCACACGAGCTTAGTTGCTCCGCGGCATGTGGGATCTTCCCAGACCAGGGCTCGAACCCGTGTCCCCTGCGTTGGCAGGCGGATTCTTAACCACTGCGCCACCAGGGAAGTCCCAACTGAAGGAATTTAAAACTCCACAATTTGAAGATAATGCTGCCTTATCCCCTTTTCCATCTTATCATTTTTCCTGAAATCCCTTGCATTTGGAGATGGGTCTCAGATCAATTCAGTGGTTATTCACCATATACTATGTATAAAATGCTGTTGTAATAAACACAGTCTACTGTTTCTACTGATACGAAATTGAGTATACTCTCTTGTTGTAATTCATTTGACAATCATTGCCCTTTCTGCATATTTTGACAATACATTAGAAGCCTTCCAGATTTACTCTGGAGCTCAATTTGAATGAAGAACATGATTTTTAAGGACAGATCGATCTATTTGGGTATTGTTTTTAGATTCTGGTTGATTCGAGACTATTAATATATGTCTACTATAAAAATCAGTACTTCTTTGTTACCTTTAATATCCTGAATGCTCACTTTATCCCTCTTTGTGATTATTTTTTTAAATTAGTTGGCAGAGACCACAGCAGTTCGTTGATGTTTTGGCAAAGTCTATGGTATTAGATTAACTGGTATTTTTCCCAATAATGGAGGGAAAATACATATATATGCATTTATTTTCATTAGAATTTTAATAGTCAAAAGATTTAAAAACATTTTTAGGCCTATTTACATTCTTAGGCTGTTCATTTCACAGTACTGAGTGTTGAGACTAGAAATGTAAAATGATAAGTTTCTAAATACTTGTGAAATCTCGGGATTGGTTTTAATTAAAATTTTAAATGAAATTTTAATTTTAAAGCAGCTATAGTAGCCTCTATTGCTCTTTTGTTATTTGGCTACAAATAGAGGAAAATGGTGATTCAAATGTGGCTGACTTCAGAGCTAATTTGAGCATTACTTGCAGACAGTTATAAGATGAGCCTCATGTTTTAGTCAGAGTTAGAATAAACAGAAGGTGTAGTGACTACACCATGTCCTGGGGTTGCCCAGTGGTACTCCTTAGCATATGAAAAGCCAGGTATAGATCATGCTTGTTCTTCCATACCTGCTGTTTGTACTTGACACTCTTGAAAAACAAAACTTTCACTGGAATATTTGTGATTTCTAAATTTGAGTTATTTCATATGACCTGTATCAAAAGCCATGCTTAGAAGTTGACAGCCAGTGTTGGACAGACAGTATTACTTAGGAGATAATAAATTGGTTCAACTCATTCTTTCCACTTGCCCACTGCCATCCCCATCCCCCAGAAAACCCACACAACCCCAAACAAAACCAGTTACATCGTACAGAAGTGGCACCATCCTTATTTATGCATGGGAGATGTCAGGATTTAAGCACAGTCTGAATCAGAGCTACATGATTTAACCAGAAACTCTCCTGGTGAAAAATGACCGCTTATGCAAACAGTAATCATGAACCACTTCCACCATGGCTTTTAAGTCAGAAGAGGGCTTCCCTGGTGGTACGGTGGTTGAGACTCTGCCTGCCGATTCAGGGGACGTGGGTTCGTGACCCGGTCTGGGAAGATCCCACATGCCGCCGAGCGGCTGAGCCTGTGCGTCCAGAGCCTGTGCGTCCAGAGCCTGTGCTCCGCAACAGGAGAGGCCACAACAGTGAGAGGCCCGCGTACCGCAAAAAAACAAACAAACAAAAAGTCAGAAGAGAAATGAATGAATTTGTCTTTGGCTCTTATAAAATGTACAAGACTGGGCTTCCCTGGTGGCGCAGTGGTTGGGAGTCCGCCTGCCGATGCAGGGGACACGGGTTCGTGCCCCGGTCCGGGAGGATCCCACGTGCCGTGGAGCGGCTGGGCCCGTGAGCCATGGCCGCTGAGCCTGTGTGTCCGGAGCCTGTGCTCCAGGAGAGGCCACAACAGTGAGAGGCCCGCGTACCGCAAAAAAACAAAAAACCAAACAAACAAAAAGTCAGAAGAGAAATGAATGAATTTGTCTTTGGCTCTTATAAAATGTACAAGACTGGGCTTCCCTGGTGGCGCAGTGGTTGGGAGTCCGCCTGCCGATGCAGGGGACACGGGTTCGTGCCCCGGTCCGGGAGGATCCCACGTGCTGTGGAGTGGCTGGGCCCGTGAGCCATGGCCGCTGCGCCTGCGCTTCCGGGGCCTGTGCTCTGCAACGGGAGAGGCCGCAGCAGTGAGAGGCCCGCGTACCGCAAAAAAAAAAAAAAAAAAATTGTACAAGACCTTAACAGTTACTCTTCAGGCTATGGTTGCCTCCTTCAATTTGAGGCTGTTCACCTGCCAGATCAGATAAAATTTGAAGGAAGGAGAAAGGAAATGGAATAAATGTTTGAACAGTACTCTGAGAGAAGTAAGTAGAATGTCAGGAATAATCTTTGGGCTTAAAAAAAAACAATTGAAGCAACTCCCATAACTTTGATTTATACCACGTGGCTTTAGGAAAATACAAAGAATAATGTGTTGAAAATCAGAAAAATACTGATTTCCCCCCCCAACTTTACCAAAAGCAGAGTTCTTCCCATGAGCACCCACTCTCACTGCTCCTTGGGGACAAGGTGGCTGCCACAGGGCTGGACACTATTTTGTGGCACTTGGCCTGAAACTCATGTGGTTTTCTGTTTTGTTTGTCTTTGTTTTTGTTTCTGGAGCAGAGAAAGGTTTGTTGCAAGGCCGTGCAAGGAGATGGAGGTGGCTCATGCCCTGAAAAGCCTCGAGCTCTTATTTTTGTTTTTAAATTGAAGTATAACTGATTTACAATGTTGTGTTAGTTTCAGGTGTACAGCACAGTGATTCGGTTATATATACATATGTGTGTGTGTATTCTTTTTCAGATTCTTTCCCCTTATAGGTTATTACAGGATACTGAGTATAAGTTCCTTGTGCTATACAGTAGTAGGTCCTTGTTGGTTATCTATCCATGTGGGTTTTGATTCCAGTAACAGCAGCCCTGGTTGTAAGATCGCACGGCCCCGAATTCTCCTTTTTTATTCCGTTGATGAGTAATTTAATTCAATTTAACTTGCTGTTCACTGTTGAGAGAACAGTTGTATCTTCTACCAGACACTGGAGCTACCTTGAGAGTAAGAGTCGGTTGTTGTGGTTGAGTTCACAGTTGGTCTAGGAGGCATTTACACCGCCTCTGCTTGGAGTACTCTTCCTGCATGGCTGCTCCCTGCCCTCCCTCAAGTCTTTGCCGCATACCCCATTCTCAGTAAGGCTTTCCCTGGATACCTTCATACAAATCTTAAACTCTCTCCCCCAGCACTCTCCATTGCCTTCCCCCTTTTTTTGTCTCCATCACCTGACATACAATTTAATATAACTGTTTGCCTCTGCTTGTTAGAAAGTAAGCAAGGAGTTACATCGGTTTGGTTCACTGCTGTATCCCTAGTGCTTAGAACAGCCAACGGCACTGATACTGATAGACACTCAGTATATATTGTTGAATGAATGAAGAATTGTGCTGATGGTGTTTGGGGCATTCCTGGTTCCCATTAGTGCTTGAATTTGGGAAGTCACAGATGAATCCTGCTGTTACTGCTTCTAAATCCTTCATCTCCCCCAAATGATTTCTCTGTCAAGAACAAGCTTCATTCGTAGGCTCTCTTTTCCTCCTGTTGAGCAATCTGGAGCCCGTTTTGGCTCTTGTAAGCATGTTTGTGGTTGCAGAGGAAAATGAATATTTCTCACCCAAATGTTGTCATGTCATCATCTCTGTCTGGCAACCAGAGAAGCAGATGTTCTGTTCCTTGACCTCAGGCTAGTGGTTACGGTTTTGAGTGTTAAATATATTTCACAAAACTGCATTTGCACATGAGGGGGCCGCTGTTTTCATTTAACTTTATGCCATCTTAGAGCTCAGCAAGTATTAGGAAAGGTCCCATTTGGGAACACTAGAAGTGTTCGTCTATATGTATGCAGTGTGTATGCATACGTGTACACACATATAGATCTATACATTTATATATCCAGCTAGCTTGCTATTGCAAAACACATGTTTATTTTGAGACAAACACTTCTAAACAAGACAAAAAGTAGCCCTAAGAACATTGCCAAGAACAAATTTTCTTCTTTTGAGAGGTGATTTTCAGCAGATAATTTTTAGAAATAAAATTCAAAGAAATCATACTGCTGTATCCTAGCAAAAAGGATTATTCATTTATTTTCTTATTCAGAAACATGTATTACATTACCACTGAGGGCCAGGTACATTGCTGAGGGGACACAGGAATGGACATAAGAGTTTTGGTCTTCCAGAGAGCTGGGTTGTCGAGGATGTCTGATGTGGCCACAGTGGAGTGGGTGAGCCCAGACCACAGTTTACGAAAGAAAGGGCGGTGGCCACAGCGTTGGGAGACTTAGACTCTGGTCCTGACTGTCCCCCAGTGTCACCAACCTTGGCAAGTCACTTATGTTTTTTAGGGCCTCAGTTTATCCTTCTATAAAATAAGGATTGCACTAGGTGATTTCTAAAGTCTTTTTTGCCTGCATCAAATGGCTTTGGAGCTCAAAGACTGATTTCTACACTGCTTTAGCTACCCAGTGATCCTTTCCAGCATCCCTTGTGAATTCCTCTGCAGACACATGATGGGCTCAACATGTATATAAAGTGATGGTTGAAGGTTTGAATTTCTCACTAGATTCAGCTTCCTGGGTGCCAGAGGTGAGGAGGAGGGCGGATGTTGAGTACCAGAGGCATCCTTGTGTAAGGAGGCTTTGTGGCTGGCGGACCACACTGACTCCTGCAGACAGGTCATAATGTCAGCCCTTGCCACGGTTGGGAGTGTCTGCGGTCATTCTCAGAGTAGACCAGTGTCTGGGCCCTGGGTCTGTGAGTCACCCGTGGAGTGTTATTTTGGTTTTTTTGGATTTCTTTTTTTCCTTCTTTTTTTTAAAAAAAAATTATTTATTTTATTTTTTTATTTTTGGCTGCATTGGGTCTTCGTTGCTGCGTGCAGGCTTTCTCTAGTTGCGGCGAGCAGGGGCTACTCTTTGTTGCAGTGCGCAGGTTTCTCATTGCTGTGGCTTCTCTTGTTGAGGAGCACGGGCTCTAGGCTTGTGGGCTCAGTAGTTGTGACTTGCAGGCTCTACAGTGCAGGCTCAGTAGTTGTGGCTCACGGGCTTAGTTGCTCCGCGGCATGTGGGATCTTCCCGGACCAGGGCTCGAACCCGTGTCCCCTACATTGGCAGGCGGATTCTTAACCACTGTACCACCAGGGAAGCCCCTTCTTTCTTTAGTATTTCTTTGTTAGCCATATACATGCCTGAGCCCACTCTGAGCCCATGCCATCTGAATCTCAGAGGGTGAAGTCAACATCTCCATATTTGATGTGGATACTTCACCAGGCTTGAAAGTCACTCTGGATGGACTTGTCAGAGGCCAGTGTGGGAGCAGTGATGGCCTGAGTGGGCACACACACCTCTTAGGGCTGGGTTTCTCCCCAGTATTCATAGAAGGTTTGGTAATGCCCAGTGTTTCTGAGTAAGGGTCTATGCACATTATCCTAATTACTGACCAGCTTTAATCCACTGAGGTAAATTTTGACTTTGGAATGTTCCTCTTAAGAGTATTTTATGACTCTTACTGTTTGTTAGTGGGAAAGCATCTCATTTTTCACAGGTTAAGGATAAATTGAAGATGGTAGGATGACTGATTTCCTTTCTTGTTCCTTTTTTTTTTTTTTTTTTTACTTAAACATAAGGATCTACCTGAAGTATGAGTTGATTTGGAAAATTTGACAGTGCAGAACAGTGACCTCCTTTTCATGTTTATTAGCAGCAAAATTGCAAGAAACATTTTTTTTCTTTTAATGGCTGTTGATAAAAGGCATGGCTAATAAAGTTGGAAACTGTTCCAATTTCTAATTGACAGAGGAAGAACTGGCAACTCCTCCACTAGATGGCATCATTCTTCCAGGAGTGACAAGGCAGAGCATCCTGGACCTGGCACACAAGTGGGTGGGTGCCTTTGACATGAACCACTTTTCTAAGCATGGAACAAAAAGTAATCAAAATAAGTCCAGCTTAGTGTTGAAATAATATCCTGTAGTTCCAACCAATGCTGTCGAATCTTTAAATCTTAACTTGAGTGAAAAGAACTCTTCTAGAAGGGCTGTCCTGGTGAGACTATCAAGTAAGTATTGTTTGTAGGGAGGGCAGGCAGGAGCTAGTATAGCAGGCCGACCTAGTGAAGAAGTATTCTAGTACTAGTCTTAAGCTTTATACCAGGTGTCTCCTACCGACTCATCTGGTTTATCCCCTGAGTGCTTCCTGTTCACCAGCCTTTCACTTTTCAAGGCTGAGTGTGTTGTTTCCAAATGGCAGTGGTACGTAGCCCTTCCCTTCCTCTATTTATTCCAGTGTAACCGTGCTAGAAGTTAAAGAATTTTTCTGACATATAAATGCTTACTAACATGACAGTATTAGTTTTGCTGCCTTCTTTCTCCCTCCTTCCTGCCCCCTGTCCTCCCAACTTCACATACATGCTTATTTTAAAATGTAAACATTCAAGCAAATGTAAAGTTGTTTTCAGTAGCCTTTCTGATTCAAGTGACACAGGCATGTGTGTTAAACCATTCGGTATTGGAAATGACTTAGCATATTCAAGATGAATACTGAATGAGTTGATTAATCTGGCAGAGGTTTCTGGATGGGACTTTTGACCCATGTATTGAAATGGTCTCCAAGGGACCAGAAAAGGCTTTGAGCATACTGTGGTGAAACAGTGCTAATAGGACAAATGTTTAGAAACACACACATCTACGAGAGTACAGTTTCTCTGGAAAAGGCTTTGGAAATAGAGAAAATGTGCTATAAATAATTCTACAAAACCCTGAAGGAGACAAGACCCTACTGCCACATGCTGGCTGGCACATTGGGCATGACATTTACAAACTGTCAGTATAATTTCAAACAGCTTGCCCTGTCCTAATTGTGTTTTCGATTGGAAAGATGTATTTTCCAAGCTCAGTAATTTTTGTTTTATTAAAGAGAAAAATCAACCAAGTACAGAAGGTTTGATGAGAAGTTCCAAGTGGAAATTCCCCCATGCTAATGATTTGCTAGCATGAAAAATAGGTTATTATGGAGGAAGTTTCTTCCTGACTCCTTAGCTATAATTTATTTTTAAAACTGTGAGACACAAATGCCAAGAGGCATGCGGGGGGTTACCACTATTTGCCAGGTAGGGGAAATTGTCCAAAAATAAGTTAAGGGTGAGCAGAGTAAAGAGAATTCTGTTTATGTACAGAGATTTCTTTTCTTTTCTTTTCTTTTCTTTTCCAGAACTCAGCTTGTTCTCACTTGGCTGATTTTCTGGAATTTATTTATTTACCTTTGTACAACTTAATTGCAATTGCAGACTGAGATAGGTTGAAACTTATAAAAAACCATATTTCTGTTGCAGGCATATTTCCCTACCCTTCCGAATATACTTACAGCATGATGCATTCTTCTTCTAATGTTTTGAACCTTGCCAAGGGCTGTGATTTCCATCTTTATCTGTTGTGGATTTGTAGATTTAAAAAAATACTCTCATTTTTAAAAAATGTATTCATTCTTTGTTGCCCTTAATTCAAATAGCCTCCTGACAAGCTTTGAACTTTCACCACTAACATAGGAGAATGAGAGTTAAACAGATTAAAGAATGAGGATTAAACAGATAGTTTAAACATAGTTTAAAAGCATCAGATTTTTTTTTCCACTTCCTATGCTTGAGCAAATAAATAGTTCAGCTGAAGTCGATGAGCGGGTATACCAGTAATTCTATGATTAAACTCAACCTAATACAGCATCAGAGAGAAGGAAGAGGATTGCTGCTGTAAAGTCGACTGAATCAGTGAATGTAGGAAGAAAAAATATACAATGTAATTTCTCAAATAAAGTCCAAATACACTATCTATGTTTTAAAGTAGTGAAATGTTTCAGATATTTAAATTCAGTCTCTGTTTCTACTCCATAAAAGAAACAGTAGAAAGAGGACCAAATTTGGAGCCAGTCATTATCAGACCTGAGTTCAAATCCAGTTTCTGCCATTTACTAGCTGTGTGGCCTTCAGGGTGTCACTCAGCCTCCTTGAACTTTAGTTTCCTCATCTGTAAAATGGGGATGATAATACCCACCTTAAAAATTAGAGAACGTGGCATGTGGTGGTTGCTTGATAAGTGATGGCTATAATTATTAATATTAGATAATAATATATTTTCTCTTATGATACATAAGGTTTAGAGTACACATTAAGTAGCACTTGGGGTGCATCCATTTGTGAGACTTTGGCCATAATAACAAATAAAAGGCAGAAAAGCAGGCATGTATTAAAACATACCATGAACTCTATCATGCTGCTTATCTTATATTTTATATTCTGATCATCTCATTTAAAGATGCTGTGACCTTGGAGTAGGTTGCTTAGCATCTCAGTGTGTTTCTCAAGAAGATGGTGTCGATCTCTCCAGCTTTCCCTATAAGGACAATTATGACATTATCTGAGTTCATTCAGAATGTAAAGTAGAATGGTCCGTACCACAGGGCATTTTTTGTATGCCTTTTCCTTAAAAATATATTTATTTTTACTTCTATTCCAAACAGGGAGAATTTAAGGTGTCAGAGAGGTACCTCACCATGGACGAGCTGACCACAGCCGTGGAGGAGGACCGCGTGAGGGAGATGTTTGGTTCTGGTACCGCCTGTGTTGTTTGCCCCGTTTCGAATATACTGTACAAGGGTGAGGTAAGACACTGTTTCTTCACTTCCTATCATTTTCAAACATTTGCCTGTAATTTAATTCTTTAAATATGTGGACAAAGTGCTGGCTGGACCCAGGATGCAAAGGATTTTTTTTTTTTTTTTTTTTTTTTTTTTTTGCGATACGCGGGCTTCTCACTGTTGTGGCCTCTCCCATTGCGGAGCACAGGCTCCGGACGCACAGGCTCAGCGGCCACGGCTCACAGGCCCAGCCGCTCCACGGCACGTGGGATGTTCCCGGACCGGGGCACGAACCCGCGTCCCCTGCATCGGCAGGCAGACTCTCAACCACTGCGCCACCAGGGAAGCCCCGCAAAGGATTTTTAAAATAACTTGGCATCCTGTTAACTGTGGCAGTTTGTTCCGATGAGCTTGTGTTAGCAAATGATTTACTCATCTTTCCACTGGTTTCCCGTGAGCTCCAACAGTTTTGTCCTTCGTTACCGTACCTGCCTTACATCAGTTTAGGGATTGGAGATGTACCGATAGATTTACACTCATTTCTTTCTATCATCTCACTAAAGAAGGTTTTACAAGTAAGTGAAATTTCAGTCTCTGGTTTCCGAAAGTACTTCTAAACTACTGGAGTAGGAATAGCAAATTATTAAAGAAAACTCATTTGAATGATCAACTCCTACATTTTTCATCTTCATCATCGTCATTATTAATTAGACCACTTCATAAAAAATTTTCATTTGGCAAACCTGATGCATTTACTAAAATCTTTCAGAAGGAATTCAAGCATTTAGTGAGAAGACATTTCCTCCTAGTAAATTAATCTTGTTTATATGTGCTGTACATCCATTTTCTTGTTAGTTTTTTTACTTTCCTCTTTACAACACAGCTCCAATACTTATAATTAACATCAGCATCTAACTTCATAATTCAGAGGCATGTGGGCATTATTTTTATAATGTGATTGGCTTAAATTACTCATAATAAATACAAATTCTATTGGTTTGTTGGGTTTTTGTTTGTTTTGGTTTTGTTTTTGGATGTGCTGGGTCTTCATTGCTGCGCGTGTGCTTTCTCTTGTTGCGGTGAGTGGGTTCTCATTGCAGTGGCTTCTCTTGTTGCAGAGCTTGGGCTCTAGGCCCGTGGGCTTCAGTAGTTGTGGCTCAGGAGTTGTGGAGTATGGTCTTAGTTGCTCCTTGGCATGTGGGATCTCCCCGAACCAGGGCTTGAACTTTTGTCCCCTTCATTGGCAAGCGGATTCTTAACCACTGCGCCACCAGGGAAGTCCCTTCTCTTGGTTTTTTTTTTTTTTTTTTAACATCTTTATTGGAGTATAATTGCTTTACAATGGTGTGTTAGTTTCTGCTGTATAACAAAGTGAATCAGCTATATGTATACATATATCCCCATATCTCCTCCCTCTTGTTTCTCCCTCCCACCCTCCTTATCCCACCCCTCTAGGTGGACACAAAGCACAGAGCTGATCTCCCTGTGCTATGTGGCTGCATCCCACTAGCTATCGGTTTTGCATTTGGTAGTGTATATATGTCCATAACACTCTCTCACTTTGTCACAGCTTACCCTTCCCCCTCCCCGTGTCCTCAAGTCCATTCTCTAGTAGGTCTGTGTCTTTATTCCCGTCTTGCCCCTAGGTTCTTCTTGACCATTTTTTTTTTTTTTTAGATTCCATATATATGTGTTAGCATACAGTATTTGTTTTTCTCTTTCTGACTTAACTTCACTCTGTATGACAGACTCTAGGTCCATCCATCTCACTACAAATAACTCACTTTCATTTCTTTTTATGCCTGAGTAATGTTCCATTGTATATATGTGCCACATCTTCTTTATCCATTCATCTGTCAATGGACACTTAGGTTGCATCCATGTCCTGGCTATTGTAAATAGTGTCTCAGTGAATATTGGGGTGCGTGTGTCTTTTTGAATTATGGTTTTCTCTGGATATATGCCCAGTAGTGGGATTGCTGTATCATAACGTAGCTCTATTCTTAGTTTTTTAAGGACCTCCATACTGTTCTCCATAGTGGCGGTATCAATTTACATTCCCACAAACAGTGCAAGAGGGTTCCCTTTTCTCCACACCCTCTCCAGCATTTATTGTTTCTAGATTTTTTGATGACGGCCATTCTGACTGGTGTGAGGTGATAACCTCATTGTGGTTTTGATTTGCATTTCTCTAGTGATTAGTGATGTTGAGCATCCTTTCATGTGTTTGTTGGCCATCTGTATGTCTTCTTTGGAGAAATGTCTACTTAGGTCTTCTGCCCATTTTTGGATTGGGTTGTTTGTCTTTTTGATGTTGAGCTGCATGAGCTGCTTGTATATTTTGGAGATTAATCCTTTGTCAATTGCTTGGTTTGCAAATATTTTCTCCCATTCTGAGGGTTGTCTTTTGGTCTTGTTTACTGTTTCCTTTGCTGTGCAAAAGCTTTGAAGTTTCATTCGGTCCCATTTGTTTATTTTTGGTTTTATTTCCATTTCTCTAGGAGGTGGGTCAAAAAGGATCTTGCTGTGATTTATGTCATAGAGTGTTCTGCCTATGTTTTCCTCTAAGAGTTTGATAGTGTCTGGCCTTACATTTAGGTCTTTAATCCATTTTGAGTTTATTTTTGTATATGGTGTTAGGGAGTGTTCTAATTTCATTCTTTTACGTGTAGCTGTCCAGTTTTCCTAGCACCACTTATTGAAGAGGCTGTCTTTTCTCCATTGTATATTCTTGCCTCTTTTATCAAAGATAAGGTCACCATATATGCATGGGTTTATCTCTATTCAATTGGTTTTTAAATTCAACATTATAATTACGTTTTTCTCAGCTGGGTGGATTGATTTTTTTTTTTCCTGCTAATTTTAATGGTTGTTGATTCATTGCTTGAGATTTTCAAACTTGGCTCCTGACACAATTCCATCTACAGATTGATTTTTCAAGGGAGATGAATTATTCTATTATATATGAATGCTTACACTGATTATAAAGCTACTGTTTCACATTTTACTATGGTAGTATCTAGGTAATATATTATCAGTCCACTTTTAATTTTTATTTATTTATTTTGTTTGTTTATTGTGGTACGCGGGCCTCTCCCTTTTGTGGCCTCTCCCGTTGCGGAGCACAGGCTCCAGGCGCGCAGGCTCAGTGGCCATGGTTCACGGGCGCAGCCGCTCCGCGGCACGTGGGATCTTCCCGGACCAGGGCACGAACTCGTGTCCCCTGCATCAGCAGGAGGACTCTCAACCACTGCGCCACCAGGGAAGCCCTAGTCCACTTTTTAAATGAACTAAAGTTGTCATTAGGTCAGATTTTTAAAGTCCAATTATTACTTCTCCAGAAGTAAGTTAATAAGGTTTAATGTATATTTATGGTTTTGTTTTAGGGAGCCATTCAGAGCCAAAAGGTACATCGAATTATCCTATTATCCTAAAGGGCATATTAAGAAAAGTAAGAGGGCTTCCCTGGTGGTGCAGAGGTTGCGAGTCCGCCTGCCGATGCAGGGGACACGGGTTTGTGCCCCGGTCTGGGAAGATCCCACGTGCCGTGGAGCGGCTGGGCCCGTGAGCCATGGCCGCTGAGCGTGTGCTTCCGGAGCCTGTGCTCCGCAACGGGAGAGGCCACAACAGTGAGAGGCCTGCGTACCACGAAAAAAAAAATAAAAGAAAAAGAAAAGTAAGAGTATGGACTCTCTACTGAAATAAAACTATCAAAAGCCTGCAAGCCAGTGAGGCATGAATGGGCATGACTCAAAGTATAAATTAGGGCACATACAGTCTCTGTGCCCTGAATTTAACCATGCTGTCCAACTTTGTGGAATTTGTGGCCCCTGGAAGTGTGGCTTAGAACAGACAGATTTGGCAGCCCCTTTTGTGAAGGCATGCACTTGCCTCAATTTATGTCCCTGAGATGACTTGCTTTAATTTGCGACAGACTGTCTTTTGAGGTCTCATTCCCTGACGAGAGGGTTAGATGTGGAGGCTAATCATTCATCCTCGTAGATTCTCAGAATGCTGGAAGAGGTGTAGGGTTCTTTAAGTTTAGCCCCTATTCTAGGTACCCCTGCTTCTCATTGGGTCCTCAAATCAGCCTGAAGACTGGCATATAAACCAGTTGTGCCCTGAAATCAGTTGGTAGGAAATGAACAACCTATCACTGGCTAGTTCATTTTTATTCAAATTCAGAATAGAAAAGCGTCTTTGGCATAAGGAGCTAGCATCCATAATGAGGTTACCATAGCGCCATTCCTTATTTCCGTAAAATTGCTGAGTTTCTTACTTGTTGTTACTGTGTACATGAATATCCTCAAATGATTTCGTGTCTGGTTTCCTTTCATAGACTATACATATCCCAACTATGGAGAATGGGCCTAAGCTTGCAAGCCGCATCTTGGACAAATTGACTGATATTCAGGTAAGGGCATCTATTTATTTATTTATTTATTTATTTATTTATTTATTTATTGCGGTACGTGGGCCTCTCACTGCCGTGGCCTCTCCCATTGCGGAGCGCAGGCTCCGGACGCGCAGGCTCAGCAGCCATGGCTCACGGGCCCAGCTGCTCCGCGGCATGTGGGATCCTCCCGGGCCGGGGCACGAACCCGTGTCCCCTGCATCGGCAGGCAGATTCTCAACCACTGCGCCACCAGGGAAGCCCAAGGGCTTCTATTTTTAAAATGCTGTCTTTTTTTCATTCAAAGCCTAGAACCAAGTCATACTTAAGTGGAGAGAAGAGAGTAAGTGCTACCATCTGAGGTCAGCAAATTAAATTTAAGGAAGATGTTCCCAATAGTATGTGTGGGCATGAGCAAAGCAGAAATGAGAAAAAAAGATACACAGTTTAAAAAAAAAAAAAAAAGGAAGGAAAGAAGGGGGGGAATATATATATATAGTCAGAGACTCAATTAACGTTTTTAAAAAGTATATAAATTTTGATAACACTTAATCTCATGAAAATTATAACAGACTTCTTATAAAAGAAAAGACTTTAAGTTAGAAGAAAGCACAGAAAAAACCTAATATTACCTGTGATTACATCACAGATAAAATCAGTTAACTTTTGATATCTCAACTTTCCGTATTTTGTAAGCACTCATGTATTTTTAGATAGATATTTTTCTGACAGTGGGATCGTACGTAATTTTGTTAATCTGCTTTTTTTCAATTAATAAATCATTTGCTTTTTCGTATCAATAAATTTTAAAATTCTACGTATAAAGTTTAATTAAATTCCACTATGTTGATATACCATAATTTTAAAAGAAATCTTATTATTGAACATTTAAGTTGTTGGAAATTCTTTCACTATTATAAACAGTGCGTCCTTGATTTTTTCCATAGGATAGATTCCTGGGATTGTAATTATAAGGTCAAAGAGTATGCACACCTATTTTTTAATACTGCTAACTTTGTTTTGCCTGTTTTTTTCTGAGCAACAATCTACGGTAATGTCATCAGGCAGTTAAGCATGTTTCTCGGTAGACATATCATATACCAGGTAAACCTGGGTCACCTATAAAAGATATTGTTCTAAAGTTTGCTGAGCCCGGATGCCATCATTGCCAGTCAGTGAAAATACCCGAGGGAGCTGAGTTCATATTGAAATGTGAAATAAAGTTTGATAGATTGGGTGACATCAAATGGTGTAGGGTCTTAAAAAGTAAGCAAAAATGTAAAGTTGGTTGGGAAAGCAGCAGGTCCCTACAGAGGACTTTGGATGAAAATGCTGTTTTTTGAAGACTTAGCAACTTTTGTGCAAAATTTATAGCATTAAAAGAAAAGAATTATTGTGCTTTTAGAACCAATGAGTTGTCTTACAATCTTCAGTAGAAGTGTTCTATAGGAATTTTCTGTAAGCTAAATAAAGGAATATCTTAACATTGAAGACTTAAAATTTATTCAGAGTTGGTTTCTACATAGAAACAATCCAAAGTAATTCGGAGAAATTTAATAAAAATTTGTGCATGGATGGTTCATGTATTTTTATTTTTAGAGTTGTCTGGGTAAATCTGATGAAAGTAGACAAGTTATTAGTGTTTTGTTCAAATAAAAAACATAAACAGGGCTTCCCTGGTGGCACAGTGGTTGGGAGTCCACCTGCTGATGCAGGGGACACGGGTTTGTGCCCCGGTCCGGGAGGATCCCACGTGCCACGGAGTGGCTGGGCCCGTGAGCCATGACCGCTGGGCCTGTGCGTCTGGAGCCTGTGCTCCACGACGGGAGAGGCCACAGCAGTGAGAGGCCCACGTACCGCAAAAAGCAAAGCAAAACAAAACAAAACAAAGCAAAACAAAAACCATAAACAGAACAAAAAATTATATAATTGGCTAGATTGTGAAAACCTTTATCCAAAACGGAAGTTGAAAGATTTTTTAAGAGGGGAAGAAGTGTGGCTATAGTAATAAGGAAAGATTACCTTGGAGAATTTTCTTGAACATATTGTACAAAAAGCATGTTTCACTCTATAGTTTTTGTTAATACACAGAGCAGGAGATTTCAGGATTACTTCTTAGAAATTATATGAAATAAGGAAATTTAAACTTACTGGATTTGGTTGTAACATATTAAAAGAAAAGGAAAAGTAGTCAAAGAGGCTGAGGGAAAAATTAAACTCTATTAAACAGGAATTAGAAGAAAAAGCTAAGTAGAGGTGTTGAGCTGATATAATCATGAAGCTTTGGAAGGCAAAAGCAGAAATGTGTGTCATCCCCATTGAGATGGTGACAAAATATATGCCCCAGAACCCTAAAGTATGAGTAAAGGAAGCCCAAAGACAATTTTGTGGCGAGATGCAAAGTCATTACAAGAGGTCTCAGAAAGAGCATTTTTAAAAGTAAGATTACAGAAGCCAGGAATGTAGGTGAGGGAAGTGAATGTTTTTGATTCATTCATTCAACAGATGCATAGTATTGAGCACAAACTGTGTGCCAGAGGCAGTTCCAGGTGCTGGTGATAGAGTAGTGGAAAAAGTGACCGAAAAACTGGAGAGGTCAAAGCACACTGATATTGACGAAAGACAAATTTATTCAATTTAAATGTGAGGCCATATCAAAAGGTTTAAAAATAAAAGTTATATATGAAGCAGAAAATGAGAAGAAATAGACCATTTTCCTCTTACCTGTGTATATGCTCTATATAACTTGGTGCTTGTGGCCAAGAAGTTAATACTCTAGGTAGTAAAGTATAAATGGTAGTAACACTACGTTCAGAGCTCCAGACTGAACAAAGAAACAAAGGGATACATGAGATAGTACAAGGATTCTGAATTAAACTACAAACCAGAAGCACCAAATCTGCTCCAAATTGTTAAGTAACAAAGGACCATCCATTTGGAATCTAAGACCACCTCTTTCTTCTTCAATTATTTTGTGCCTGTGGGCATGGAACCTACAGTTTCGAAATTACTCTCTTACAAGCTGGCAAATTGGTGCTGTCAGCCAAGCTACTAAATTGTCTGTTTATCTCCAAGAAAAATAATTGAAGTATAATTATTGGGAAAAGAGCGTAGAATTGCATCATGTTTTACATTTGATCTCTTTGACATTGCATGGAAACCTGATGTTTCCTCCAAAGTGCTCTGGTGAATTGAAGAAGAGGGCAACAACAACCAAGAAACCTCAAGCTTCCTACAGTGTGACCCAGGGGGAAAATACCTTCTTAACCACAGATCTGATTTTTATTTAACTTGTGTACTTCTGTATACAAGTAAGAATTTCTGAGGTTGAGTGTTCATCCTATTTGGCTAATTATCCACATAGTTCCCTGGGTCTTAGATTGCCCTACAAATACCTCTTAGGAGGGGGACATTTCAGATGACAGGATTCTTTTGTTTTTGTTTTAAGTAAGTTTGTTTGTTTGTTTATTTTTGGCCGCGTTGGGTCTTCGTTGCTGAGCGTGGGCTTTCCCTAGTTGCGGCGAGAGGGGGGCTACTCTTCGTTGTGGTGCACAGGCTTCTCATTGCGGTGGCTTCTCTTCTGTGGAGCACAGGCTCTAGAGCGCAGGCTCAGTAGTTGTGGTGGACGACGGGCTTAGTTGCTCCACGGCATGTGGGATCTTCCCAGACCAGGGCTCAAACCTGTGTCCCCTGCACTGGCAGGCGGATTCTTAACCACTGTGCCACCAGGGAAGCCCTCTTCTTTTTTTTTTTTTTAATGCAACAAAGAAAAACACTTCTGTGTTCATACTTAACCAAACTTGAACTTGCAGAACATCACCACATTGCCCATGTTTCCCCTCTCTCCCATTACTCTTTGCTATTCCAGTTACCATCATATTCCTTTGCCGCTGCCATTTGGGGTCTTCTCTGTCGTCCAATATGCTCTGCTCTCTGCTGCTTCCTTTCTGCCTTTCTGTATCTTCTACAGTTTTCCCACTTGATAAGGCGTTGCTTATCCTTCGAGACACATCTCCTTTAGGAATCTTTTCAGTCTCTTGAACAGCGTCCCTTTCCCGCAGTACAAACACATACTCACCCACTTAAATGCGGCTTCATCCTCCAGCTTCCATGGCCCCTGGGATGATCACATAGGACCTTTTATTTATTTTTTTTAATGGGATGACATTTATTCCTTTTCCAAATGTTGCAGTAAAACCATGTGGGAGAGAATGGTTTTAGCAGTTAGGAAAAAAAAAAATTATAATCTGGGTTTGGCCATTAAGTTATTTACAACAATGGGAGGGGGGAAAAAAGACAACAAGAAGTTGTTTCACATCACATACCTCCCCTAGACCCCCAAAGCTCAATAACTTGCTTACCAAGTCAAAAAAGAGACACAGGTGATTCACAAGCTGGAGGTTTGAACTTGAGTAAGACATTTATAAAAACCTAGACAGGGGCAGTGTCCTCCCCAGCCCAGGGGCCACTAGGTACAGCACGAGAGTAAAAACTCAACAGGGGAAGGCTGGACACTCAGGGTTTGGGAGTATAGCCACCCCTACATGGGGCTCAGGGATTTGGGGAGTAAACACCTACTTGGAAAAGAATTGGAGAAGAAAACCAGCAATTACCTTCTGCACAGGTGGGGACAGGGAAGGAGGCAGGGACAGGAAGACAGGAACACTGGAGCATTTCACATCACTCACCTAACTTGGGAAACTGCAAGGGACCATCTTCAACTGGCCTTAAGGGGAAGGCCAGATGGATGATGGGAGAATCCACAGGAGGGAGAGGAGGAGAGGCGACGTGGCCACGGGGCAACAGCCCCTTCCTTTCTGGGCACAGGAAGGCAGCCAGGGCACCAGGTCCAGGAAGTGACCGCAAGGACAGGGCAGTTTTCTGCCGCTTAGAAATCACCCACCTGCCCTCACCCAGCTACTCATTGTGGCCGCTCGCTGGTGTAGGGCCCCCAGCGGTGGATGGCTGTGCGCCCGGGCCCTGCCTCTTCTGTGTCTCCTCCCTTGGAGGCAGCACCAGCCTCTCCCCTGTGGCCTGAGGCTCCTGGCTCTCGGGTGGCGGCAGCCTTCCCTCCCTGGGCAGTGCCTTCCTCGCCGCAGGCACCGACCCCCGGCTCCTGCCCTTCCTCTGAGGGCGACGAGGCAGACAGATGCCCCCTGTCCCCTCCCTCAGATTTCGCTTGAAGGCCAGGCCGCCCGATTTGAAAGGCTTCTTGAAAGAGAATTTCTTCTTCTTCTTGGGGGTCTCCTTGGGCGGGACCTCCCGCTTGGCCTCAGCGCCCCGGCTAGGGGGTGCCGGCTCGATGGCATCGCCAGTGGCCCCGGCTGCCTCCTCTGTTCCGTTCACGGGGGGGGGGGGGGGTGACACTCCCTTCACCTTTGGGGGATGAGTCTGCATGGCTTTTCGCGTGGCCGTCCTCCTGGCCGCTGACCGGAGCCGGGGGAAGCGCCGGCTACCTCCTCGGCCGTCACGTCGCCGCGGGGAGCCTTGGAGCTCTGGCTGCCCGTGAGCCGCCCCGGGCTTGCGCCGCAGTGGATCCTATCGATCGGTCGGTCGGGTGGGCCTGGCCGGTGGAGGGATGGTGCCTGAGGGGGAGGGTTGGCGGGGGGAGACCGAGCTGCAGCCCCGGTCCGTGCCGGGATGCGCCCCCCGTATGACCTTTAAATTATGTTTTAATTAGTCACACACTTATCTTTGTTCTGTGGTTGTCTGAGGGTGGGCATTGTTTTATTCTCTTTTGGTAAACCTAGTGTTAGGTGCAGGGCCTGGGCCATAGTACATACTCAGTAATGTTTCTTAAATAAAGGAAAATGGGTGATTGACGCACCGAGCACGTACCAAAGAGAAAAAAATGTGTTGCCTTTTGCATATTAACACATTCTGAGAATTGACGGGAGGAAGGTCTTGAATAATGTCAATTTATTTTTCAGAAAAACCTTCAGAGAATCTGATTTAGGTCTTTGCAAAGTAAGATACACATCCAGACTGCTGTCAAGATCAGATAAAAGCTGGAACCCGGGTCTTAAATATCAGGGTAGCATGCTTGACTAACTAGCAGTGCGGCTATTACCATTTCAGAAAGTGGGAGGAGTGATTGCCAAGACCCAGAGGTGGACGTCTTCAGCAGTTTAAAATAAGGGAAGCCAAATGGGATAGAAGCAGGATCTGTGTTGACTGCATGTCACCAGATAGAATTTCAAAAATCTGTTTTCCCACCAGTGGCCACAACTTTGTACGAATAAATGACCATTAGTTGTTACTGTATTTTTCTCGTTTTCAATGGAACAGCTTGATGACTTTAGTTCTGGAAGTTAAAGAGCCCCACCCCTTTTGTGTGCAGACTTGATAAACGTTCCAGATTGTCTTGATGGTTCAGTCCCTTGACCAGCTTCCCAGCCCCTCCTTGTTCCCTAATCCACACTTCTCCCCTTGTTATGGGATCACAGAGCTTCTCATGGCCATCAAATGCGATTTAGAACCAGGATCGCAAAGTGCTACCTGGTGAGCAGTGCTGGTTATATTTTTTTTGGCCTTGTGGAGAGTAAGTACCTGACGTGAAGATTCACCTTTTATGTTGCTAAGAATTTTCTGCTGAATGTAGAAAGTATTTTAGCAAAGGCCTTGGAAAATTTGCCATACATGCATTGAATGCGAGTAATAAGCTTGTCACCAGTCATGTTTTAGTTGAGTGTTCTAATTGGAATTGATGAAAAGATAAAAATTCTGCACATCACACTGAGCCTTCCACACGGACTCAAAGTACCATCCTACAGGCTCGATTTGATTTGCTGTGTTGCAAACATTAAAGGTGCGGGGCTGCCACCATGGTTGTGTTAACGACACTGCCAGTGGTATAAGGACAGCCTGGCTCATGCAGGTGACTGTTTTCTTGCTCTTGCTTCCCTGGACACCTCTTGAGGAAAAATTTCTATCCCTGCTAACATCTGTCATCTCTACTCTGAATTATTTTGCCTTGGAAAATTAAATAACATTATCCATCATTGAAATGAGAGGTGATTGTTAACCACCTAGGTCTAGATATTATGAATTACCTGTATTATCACATCTCTTGGATATATCTCAGAATGCTATGATTTTACATAAAAGCATAAATTATAGGATGAGAGAGATAAACCTTAACACATATTCTGCCGGTTCATAGAATTACACAGCCTATGACTGGCATTGTATTGAAAATTGATCTTGACTGTCTTCAAAACTAAAACAATTAATTGAAAGCAAATTCACTTTAACTGGTGAGATTCAAGATGAAATTATAGTGGTCATGAATCATAAGTTTTGCAACAAGATCTGCTAAAATGTCAATATGCTGACGCCCAATTATTATTAAGGACTAAAGTGTCTGATGTATTAACGGGAATCCACATCAGAAAAATAAAACATATATATTTTGCTCTTAGCCCTAAGTTGTGTCGCCACCATCTATAAATCCGGCAGAATTTGGGAATGTTTTATCCAGCGTTCATCATTAGCCAACAGAGTCAACAGTTGGGGGGGGGGGTCACCGTCTTTAGGCAACCCTCTCTGATGTGGATTGAGCAAGTCGCTTACAATCATTGGGCTTCCTTCATTCTCCTTTTCATGTAAACCAGAAGGTTGTAGGTGGACCCATTCCTTTCCTGGCTTCCAGGTTTTTTGTTTTTTTTTTTATCAATTTGATAGATTCTGTTCTCCGAGGTCTTTTTAAATTATTATTATTATTAATTAATTAATTTGGTAGTGCCGGATCTTTAGTTGCGGCAGGCAGGCTCCTTAGTTGCAGCTCTTGGGCTCCTTAGCTGTGGCATACGAAATGTTAGTCACAGCATGCACGTGGGATCAAGTTCTCTGACCAGGGATCGAACCCAGGCCCCTTGCATTGGGTGCACGGAGTCTTAACCACTGCATCACCAGGGGAGTCCCCTCTGAGGTCTTTAAAGTTCTTTAAGAGGCACCCAGCACATGGACATTGTGATGTTGAAGGAATAGCATTGCACAGAGGCAGAACTGGGCTGTGATTAAGAGCTTCCTCGAAGAGAACAGACTTGTGGTTGCCAAGGTGGGGCAGTGGGGTGGGGGAGGGATGGATTGGGAGTTTGGGGTTAGCAAATGCAGACTATTATATATAGAATGGATAAACAACAAGGTCCTACTGTATAGCACAGGGAACTATATTCAATATATATCCTGTGATGTACTGCTACATTTAAAATGGGTAATCAACAAGGACCTACTGTATAGCACAGGGAACTCTGCTCAATGTTATGGGGCAGCCTGGTTGGGAGGAGAACTTGGAGAATGGATACATGTGTATGTGGCCGAGGCCCTTTGCTTTGCCCCTGAAACTATCACAACATTGTTAATCGGCTATACTCCAATATAAAACAAAAAGTTAAAAAAAAAAGTCCTGTGATAAACCATAATGGAAGAGAATATGAAAAAGAATATATATATGTATAATTGAATCATTTTGCTGTACGGCAGAAATTGACACAATATTGTAAATCAACTGTACTTCAATAAAATTTTTTTTTTTTTTCTTTAAGAGTTTCCTTGAGCCTCAGTGTCCTTAAATGAGAAGCTGGGCTTAAAAGTTCATTGCTCTTCACACTTGATTTTTCAGCCATAGAAAGTTTCTACAAATGAAACGTTTCCTGGCATCCCACTATATAAAACCAGTAGAAGTGGAATTGCTCTGAAGTGAAATCCAGAGCCCTATTTATATGGCTCATCCCCTGCATGCTAGATGGTCATTAATGTTCTTTCCAGTTCAGGAATTCTATTGTTTGTGTTCATTTCAACTCAAGTTATATTAGTACTAAAGAGGCAATTCATGTGGAAAAGGGGACATGATCTGAGAAGCTAATTACAGAATGGCAATGAAAAGTTATAGGTAAGGGAGACCTATACCAGCTATAAATCTGAGCTCCACAATAATTATAAAATTTGTGATTCCAGGTATTGGTTTACACGCAGTCTTATTTTCAATGTGAATATGCTTTTAATGTTCAAAATAGAAGTGAACCTTTTGTACAACAACGTTGGTTATATCATTAAGTTTATTTATAATCTGTTCCTGCGCTGTGAGCTTTTACACTGAAACATGTTTTCTTGCTTTTGTTGTAGTACGGAAGAGAAGAGAGTGACTGGACAATCACAGTATCCTGAATGGAAAAGAACAGGCTATCATTTGTGTGCTTTTGGGACAGGCTGTTGCATTTGAATTATGAGACATTTCTTTGGCTACCTGTTTTTAGTTGCGCATAATGTAGTTTGTATTATCGGTGTTACCAGGGCGATTGTTTCCTCATGCCAGAGGAGATGAATTGCAATCATCCAGTAGTAGTTTATAAACTTGCTCCTAGAAGCTTACCTTACCTTCTCTAGAAAGATGAGAATGGAAGCCATCTAAGCGTAGAATTTTCCTCCATAACCTGAGTGCTTCCCTTGGTACTTCAGTCAGATAAAAAAGTGTTTATTCTTTAGCATAAGTTACGTTCTGCTCCTCAACCAAGTGTTTGAAAGCTGATCTGAGTAAATTTCATAGGTACCATTTCCTGCGACACATCTTCATCCTCGGAAAGTGTTTTTTGTTTGTTTGTTTGTTTGTTTTGTTTTGTTTTAAATCAAGGCTTTGAGAAACTGGATTTCCTCCCCTCATATTTCTTTCCAGGTCCCCTAAGTCCATCGTAGAGAAAATCTCTCCCTCCTTCCTGATGTCACGGTCTGCGTCAGGCTCTCCTGGTGCGTCAGCAAGGCCCACCTCTGCCCTTTCCACATTGTGTTGTAATCAGCAGTCAGGCTTCTCTACAAGACTGAGGGTCTTGTGCCTTATAGATCTTTGTATTCCCCTGCTTGGCACATAACAAGGAATGAATGAACATGTACCTTCTATAGAAGTGTACCTTCTTTGTTTCTATATTGTGAAACCTCTTTATTAGAATTTGTGATTGATTCTGACTTTATATTTACCTCATATTGTCTTTATTTTCCATGGATTGCTAAGTCATTAGAGATGCTCAGAGTCATAGTTTGTTGGAGGAATGATTTCTTATTTGAAGACTGTCTTGGAATTAAAGAAGTAGCTCTAGAGAGATCATGATACCATACCAACCAAATGGAAATGATATATGTTTCGTGTTAAACACATAAATGTTGTGTTAAATACAAAATAAATCATATTTAGTTTTTTGATAGAAAGCAAAAAGGTATATACTCTGGTTTTTATACTCTGGTTTTATAGGTGCTCATTTCTGTTGAATGGGGATTGGATAAGCACATGGTTAGGGTACAGGGAGAGTGATTATAGATGATATTTTCCTTGTTTGGGAGCCATAAGTTAAAAATTGTATCCTGGTTTATCTAGGGGAAAGTCAAATCTTGATAGAAAACATTTACCCTTGGAAGGTCAACTCTCAGACATTATATTTTGGTTTCCTTTAGTCCTAATACCTTTCATCTTGCTGATCATATTTCATCCTCTTTTCAGAGCAAGGAAAAAAATTCTAAAAGTTTTGACATGCTGGAAAATTTTCCTTAAGGCATTTAGCAACACATAGCAAATGGGGCTTTGATTCTTTTCCAAGACCTTTGGCCATAGCGTCTTTTTAGATAGGAACGGTAAAATGAAAATGAGGGAAGGATAAGATGAAAAGGAATGGTAAAAATGTCTTTTAGGGGGCTTTTAATTGGCGATCTGAAGTCTTGGGAGAGTCTGTTCTTTTTAGGTAGGGCTGAAGTGCTTTAATTATCCTCAGCACAAATTTGTTCACCAAGTAGCATTCTAAGAGTATACATTTGCCTTGGCTAAATCCTGGGACCTCATTTTCAATGTTGTAGGCTAGAAATGACTTAAGGTAATTCTCACCTGTCAAATAGCCCATAAGAACCAGACTCAACATTCCAATGAGAAATGGAAATCATCTATTTGCAACAAATACATTTTATACCTTGCATCTCTGAATTTAGTATGGCGAGACATGTTCGTTGTAAGAGTTGGAGAACAATATGTCTTGACATTATGTCTGTGTGATTTCTTTCATCAAACCTTAAGAGCATTTTAAGCCCTTTCTACCAGACTCTGAAGATGAAGGATATATACATTTAAAGAAACAAGGTCTCCTACAACAGGGAACACAATCTGCCATTCTCCTTTAAGTAATAAGACAGGAAATTGACCTTGACACTAACTTGTTAAATAGATTTAAAGGGAACATCTGCACATCTTTTTTCCCTGTGCACTATTTGTTTAATTGCAGTGGATTAATACAGCAAGAGTGGCACATTATAACTAGGCAATTATCCATTCTTCAAGACTTAGTTATCGTAACACTAATTGATCATTTAAGGCGTAAGATAGGCTAGCATTAGGAACATGTGAGGCTAATCTGCTCAAAAAGATCAACAAATTAATATTGTTGCTGATATTTGCATAATTGGCTGCAATTAGTTAATGTTTAATTGGGTTGATCAAATGGGATTCAGCAATTCACATGTGCATGAATATAAACAGAACTGGTGGCACTTAAAATGATAATGATTAACTTATTTTGCGTGTTCTCTTCCTTCCACTTTTTTTTTCACTTTTTACATTTCAGACCAAGTTCATCAGCCTTTTTCAAAACACATCAGTAGAAACCAAGACTTTAAAACGAAGCTTTCAGGCATTAGACAAAAAACCTGAGCATTTCCTAAAGCTATTTGCTGTTAGGAATTATCTTTGTTACAGTCATTTATCAAGGATTCAACTCGTGATACACCAAAAGAAGAGTCCATTTCAGGCATGTGTATCGTGCTTCCCAGAACCTGCAGGAATGAATAAACTAGTAATACCTAATAAAACCTTTACTTTCAAAAGTACAGAGGAAAAGTAAAAGGGAAAGAGGAATAAATGACTGAGAAAACTTGTTAGGGAATCACTTTTTTTTTCTTCCCGGTAAACACCATTTATTCTTTTCTCAAAAGATTGTCACGAGAAAAAAAAAAAAAAGATCAGAGGTAGCAAGAAAGCGCAATGTCACATCGATTATATAACTTGGCAGTGTCAGCCCTCCTGAAGATCTGGGAAGCCTACATTAAACAACATCATACCTCGCTTTCCTGAAATCACAGTACTCTGGGGGCACTTAAAGGCAATTAATGAGTATATCTTGGTCAAAAGAATTGTAGGAACTTTTTATTAAAGGTTCGGTTTCAGCTCTGCTTTAGGGAGTTTGTGCTATAAAATTAGCTGCCAACATAAGCTTATTTATTTTCCCCATTCCCACTTAGTGCTCAATCACTTAAAAGTTCCTTTTTAAAATTATATGTTCACTTTACCCTTATGATTGGGAAAAATCTATTTTAAGCAGGAAACGACAACATTCATTCACTTTCAATGAGTGATACTTTCTGAAATATTTAGAGCAATAAACATTCATGAGATGCACTAAAGCTTAGACTGGGGTTAGAGAATCATTGTAAGAGGGATCTTTGATTTCATGTCCTGATTCTAAATAGGATCAAAGAATTATTCCTTTAATGTGGATTTAGGATATGCAAAAACTTAAGTTATAAATAGTAATCCTGGCACATAATTTTAGTAGATGTTTATAACACCTATCACTTTGTTTTGCCACAAGTAGAATTTGTTCAGCTGTCTGTTTTCCAGATAATTCCTCACAAGAGGAGGCAGAGTACCACTCTTTCAATAAGCATTACTTATTGACAAAGATCACAGAGATTATAATTAATTGGATCAGTTAACTTGATAAATGTTGATCGAGTACCCACAAATATGTGTCTAACACAACTCACAGTAGGGATTAGAAAGTTAGTTTTAGAAAATAAGTAGTATATAGACATAACCCTCATGGAGTTTATACTCTGCTACTTGAAGTTTTAGGTATAAAAGTAATATTTAATACAGTTAGATGATAAGGAGACAAAGGTCAGAGCACACCTGTTGTCGGTGTGCTATCAAGAAATCACAATAAACATTTTCATCTCATTTTTAAAAGAAATAGTGTCCTTTTTTCCACTCCTTTCTTTCCTCTCATGGGAAACTACTCAGTAGATTAGTATTTAGGGGTTCTTGGTGTGAATTACCTCCTGGTTTACTGTTTACTGCCAACCTGGTACATTTGTTAACTGCATTCCTTTGGAGCAATGTTAAGTTGTCTTGGTACATCTAACAAAAGAACACCTCAAATTACAGCATCCTTGCTGATCTTAAACTCAAAGTCAGGTATTGAAATAAACAAAATGTTCCTAGAGTGACTTTTTCTGGAAAACGTCAATTATGAATCAAACTGTTGAGACTGTTGGCTTGAAAATGATGGATTACAGCTACTCAGAAAATAGCAGGTGGAAGACTAACTTTAATACAACAGTTTTTCACAGTTTGAGGTTTAAAAAGAAAGGCCATTTAAAGTATTGAAAGAGATTCTTTTTTACCATTGCCAGAAAGTTCCTTTAAAAATACAAAGGTAGAAGAAAGTGATTTATTTTCCATCTTCAGTATACATACCATAGTAAAAAACTTCTCAGATATTAATTTGAGGAAGTGATAAAGAAACATATCAATAGACTAGAAACATATCAAGTGTTTGGAGGTAAATAATTCCCTGGGATCAGATATATGTAAACATATTTGCTTTAGTGAATGATAAAGGCATGAAATTCAGTCTTAGCAAATGAGGTGGTCTTTAAAATCTGCTGGATACAAGTATTGAAGTTTTAAGTAATCTTGGTATACTTTCTGTCTGAAAGTATGTTTTGCATACCACATACCGACTAATAAGGTCTAAAACATGAGTTACATAATGTTCTACCTATGGAACCCACTGTTGGGATGGTAAAAATTGTGAGCTGTGATACGGGAATGAATTAAAATGTATTATCATTGACATGTATTTTCTCTACATGTCCGCTGTCACAATGGCTAGGTGCCTTGTTACCCATCATTGAATGGAGACAATTTTAACTGCAGAAGATGTCAGAGGAAGAACAAATGATAGTAGAGAAAGAAAGGCAAAAAGTCAAACTTGCTTCTGTGCTGTCCAAGAGAGCTCTTTTTCCTCCTCATTCTGCCATCGGGATCTTCGGCTTTCAACATAGGTGCCAAGTACAAATAGTGCCAATTAGAAAGTAACTAAATATAGTGGCCAGCTTATCAGATAATCTTGAGATAATGATCTAAGGGTCGTGTCACATGGGAACTACTTTAGATTACTACCAACATGGAATTTATAATTTTTATAATTTTATAATTGCATAGTCTATAAGATCTATTATGTCATTTCTTCAACCATTTTATTTTAAGATCTGTGAAGCTTCTTGAGACTGAATAAAAGAATAAGTGGCAAGGGGTAGATTGTGACTTCTTTTTCCCCTTCGGAATACTATTTGCCACCATCCCCCCCTTTCCTTGGTGAAGGTTAACTGATTTGGAAATTAGTTGAATATTATCATTTTGTTTCTAACGAAAATGTACAACACGCTGCGATTTCCTCAAGCTAATTTCACAATGGTCATTACAGTCTTTCTCAGGGTCGAGAAAGGAATACAAATAACCTGCCTGAATTTCTACGTCATTGATAAGTGTTTGAAGAGTGTTGGTATTCAAGAAGATGGCAGTAAGTAGTTTCTGAATGAAATTTGAAAGATAAGTTGGCTAATCTGTATGCACCTATAAATTCTGCAGATGGTCCCCTGTAGACGTAAAAGAATGCACGATCCCATAGTTAGCCAATAAATGGAGCCTAACCCCCTATGCTGAAGAATCTGTGCTTACTTGATATGGTGGCTGAGAGAAAAGTAGTGTGAGGACGTAGTTTTTAAATCAGTTTATAGTTAGAAATGGGAGAATACCAGCTTAACGATGGAATTTTTAGAATGTGTTCTCTTGCATCGAAGTCTGATTGTAATGAAAAAGCCCCAGCCATCGCTTGTCTCAAATTTCTCTGGTTGTGTAGTGATTCTTGAGATTATCTTTAAGAATAATCAAGTAGAAAGAAACATTTTATAAATAAGCCTTGGCTCTCATGAGCAATTGTTTAAAGATTAAGTTAAAAGGATTTAAGCTCACTGAAAGCATAATAATGGAAATGTGGAAAATATGGTGGGTAAAGGAAACTACCTCATTCTTTGAAGGTTTTGTAGAAGCACAATGAAGCATTCTAAAATGGCTTCGTTAATATGAACCATCTGGTGTGAAAGAACTATTTGTAATGTAAAGGACCTGGAATAATTGTATTTTGCTGGCAATAGACATTCTTTATTGTTCCTAGGTTCCTCATCAAATCCTCATCAAATTATACACTGATTCTGTCATCAATAAAACAATTTCAAGGATTCCTGTTTCTGTAGTCTCTTGAAATCAGCATTGTTGAATTCATAAAATAATAATGCTCAATTACCGTTTTTTTTTTTTTTAATGTTCCAAGGTTTTTGGTCATGGGATGTAAATGTGGTGTGGTGTTTTTAAACCAAAATGACTTTGAGAGAGAGAAGGAATTAAGCACACCAGAAAGACCTGAAACCATACCCCTGGCTAGAGTCTAAATATGTCTCATATTTTCAAACATGTGGATAAGAAATTCAATGGGCATTTAAGAGTTGTCCTTTCCCCTGGTATGGATCCGTCTTTAGCAAAATTTAGCTTTGTCTTTTGCATTTTGAGCGGAATAAGGGGAATGGATTACTTCTTCCCATTGACTGTCATGAATCTCACTGATGAAACAACACACACCCATATGTGGCTTTAGAATAAAACACAATGTAAAGTGAAAGGCATTCGATTTAAACTTAGAGAACATCAGTGATGTGTCCTTTTCGTCAAACAGTGATGTGTATAAATTGCTCTCATAAGCACATATCTTTGAGAGAATAAAGCCAGATGCAGTATCTCTGAGGGTCACGTATTTCATTCATTTTCTTGTGATTTGTCCCAACAATTGCAAGTGCAGCAAAACCTAAGGCTTCTCAAGGAGTTACTGTAAACTGAAGTTAAACGTGTCAAAGTGCTCAATGACCCTCTTCTCACAACCCTGTCAACCTGTGAAAATATTGGGCTTTATCAAGATCTTTATCAAGAAGTTACATGCAGAGTTTGGAAGGTCCAGGTGAAGGTTATTAGTCAAGTTCTCTGACAGTGTCAATGCTCAAATCCCACAAGAGCGACAAAGATAGACCTGTCATTCCTGTGGGTGATGACATACATTCACTGGAGCTTATATGATTTATCAGATGAGACAGCAGTCTCCTTCAGGGTAGAAAGTGTCTCTTCTACATGGGTTTACTAACAGAAGCCAAAAAAAAAAAAAAAAAAAAGCGGGGAGGGGGGTAATTTTCAGCCTTTGTAATTATTTTTGTTACATTGATTAGATTTGATCTTAAGCATATTTTTTGAATCAAGAATTGATTCCACATACATGGCCTTTCATAGGTGCTTGACACCATCATAACTTTAGATGAAATGTTCTATGGTAGCCTGACACTATTTAAAATTGTGACTTGTAGAGCCACACTCCTGTAACCAACAAACCCACAGCCAACATGTAGACTCTTCTGTGTGTGTAGAATCATCACTGGGCTTGTTCTCTAGCTATGTCTTTAGTCAGCAAGGATAGTTTTTTTTTTTTTTTTTTTTTTTTTGCAAGGATAGTTTTGATTGAAACCCATGGTTCATTCTCTCCAAAGGTCGTCATCAGGAAGTCAACAGGATTTTTGAAAAATTACAACCCTAGAGAAGTGGGTAGAGTGTAACACAAGAGCTTCACTTATGAAAACATTTTAGAGTTGCAAGATTCAGGCTGATTGTATCCTAAATGCAATATACCTTTTTTAAAACTGAACTGATTGAATTAAAAAGAGATTAAATTGCATTTGTTTTCAAGATAGTTACGATAATCTAGTAAACATTTCTCATCGATATCCATGGTAATGGTATGCAGAGGTAGTGCATGCTTTAATCTCCGGCATCCTCCAAGCCACAGCTGGATGTAACAAAACCTCTTGCTGTGCAGGTTGCCTAACAAGTAATGGTTAAGAGCCACCAACTGATCCTTTGATCTTCACCGAGCTACTTAAACTGGTGAAAAAATGGAGGTCCTTGTAGTACCAACCTCATGTGTTAACAAAGATTAATGAGTTAATATTGTAAGGCGCTTACAACAGTTCATGTGTAAAGCTGATGAGATTTGATTAAACACGAGAGAGTGAACACAAAGACAGAGGGGCTAATAGATACTTCGCCATATGCTGGTTTGAAGAAACTGGGATCAGCCCCTCCCTCTAGGCCTGGTGGGGGTGGTGAAACGTCCTAGAACCAGGGTGCAAATACTTGCCACAGGAAAAGTGGCATCAGCTAGCTCCCCTTCCTGCATAAGGTGAGTTAGAAATGTGTAATCTGCTCAAGCCTGGAGATAAAAGCCGTTAAGCAGTGGGTGGTAAAATGATTGGGAAGTAATCAGGTGTTTTCAGTTTTTAGAAATACAAACTGTTTCATGCTCCACATGAATATAACCATGATGGTTAATTTCATGTGCCCGTTTGACCAGGCTACGGTGTCCAGTTGTTTGGTGAAACACTAGCCTAGATGTTGCTGTGCAAACGGTATTTTTTTAATGCGATTAACATTGTTTTTTCTTTTTGGCCGTGGCATGTGGCATGTGGGATCTTAGTTCCCTGACCAGGGATTGAACCCACACCCCCTGCACTGGAAGTGCCGAGTCTGAACCACTGGACCGCCAGGGAAGTCTGTGATTAATGTTTAAATCAGTAGAGTTTGAGTTAAGCAGATTATTCTCCCTAATGTGGGTGGACCACATCCAATCATTTGAAGGCCTTAAGTCATGTTATATATTATAATGTTATATATTGTACATAAATATTATATAGTTTCTGTATACATTGGTTCTGTTTCTCTATAGAACCCTGACTAGTACAACAATGAACAACATTCTTAACACTGACTTATGGTTCCCTCTTCTAAGGAAGAGAATCATGTGCTATATTATCTCCTTTTGACTCTGGTATCTTACCTAAGGCATGCCTAGCTTTCAGAAAATTGTTCATTGCATCAGGCACCGGTGATAGTTTGTTCAGAATTCCAGGACTAGCTACGTTATACACCCCGAACTGACTAAATGAAGGCAGACCTCACCAGTGAAATTTCAGGCATCAGTGAGGAAAATATTTTTTAGTGTTGGGTCATGAAATACCCCATAAAATACTGTTAGCTTAGTGTTTCTTGCCTGAATCAATGTCCTTAGAATGCAATGTGGCCGAAAGTAGATGGTAAGAACTCCCTTTTTGGTGTAATTAAGGGATGGGGTTATTTTGTCAGGTGAGCAGTCATCTTGGTGGCAGAAATCAGTTTCACAGACCCACTAGGCTACAAGGGTCATCATGGAGTCATCTGGACCCTGCTGACCTCACACAGCACGGCCGCTAGGTCCAACCCCATACTTACTGATGCTCTCACTACCACACTCAATTTAGGAATCATCTTTGTAGTTGTCTGGACTTTTATTTACCTACCTTCCCCATATGTTGAAGTTATATTTTGCAAGACAGTCTTTGTAAACTCCTGAGTAAAGAGAACCAATCGGTCTGCTTCTCCAGTGATATTTGACAAGGCAATTTAAAGGCAATAAGAAGCCAAGTGAGGTTAAGGGATGGGGACAGAGAACATCCAAAATAGCTCCTCATCAGTTTGGTTTTTGTCACACGAGAAGGTGATTTCATATTTCCTATGAGAAGAAATGGTATTTTTCTTGGGCTGGCTTTTGTCATAAACATGAGGTTAATGTTTGCATTTTCTGCAAGAGTAGTCCTCCACCCCAGTTTAATGCAAACTCTCTCTTTTTTTTTTTTTTTTGGCTGTGCTGAGCAACATGCAGGATCTTAGTTCCCCAACCAGTGATTGAACGTGTGTTTCCAGCGGTGGAAGCTTGGAGTCTTAACCACCGGACTTCCAGGAAAGTCCCTGCAAACTCTCTTTAATGTCAATAATTCTGACACACTTCAACAGTTATTCTCATGACTATTCACTGATTTGAACGGCTAGTATTCAGCTGAGCATATGAAGGCCACAGAGGGTTCTGCTGTCATCCTTCCCCTGTCATCTAGGTGACTATGAGAACTTATAATTTTTTATGTCAACGGTTGCCTCTCCCACTTGACCAATAACTCTTCAAAGGATTACATCTTCCTCATTCTCCTATCTTCTCAGAGCAAAATTCTTTAATCCTATTATATAATCAATCATATTATATAATTGTAAACAGTGGCAAATAACAATGACAATCATATAAGCAGAAACAAAACCTCACAGGAAAAAGAAAACTGGGCACCAAAACTCAAGATGTAAAATAAGAGAAGATAAAGAAACTCCATGAACATACTCACGTGTGGTGCTAGAAAATGTGCTATGGTGCACAGCAGCTGACATGTGTTACCTTACAGATGCAGCCTACATTGACAAGTATGTATTAAATATGATTATGTCGTATGTAGTAAACACCCTGTGTTGTGCTCAGCGTTTAGGAGGTACACAATATTGGTCAGCTCCATGCTTTTTCTTGAAGCACCACTTAGCTCCAAGTATTGATGACATCTCATGTGCAGACTTAATCTCACCTCATTCATGAGTTAATTGGAAACAGGTCTGATAGTACATGAACAGCAGAAATTCAGAAGCATGAAATTAGCTTTGCTGTCCTAATCCCAGCATCTGGTGTCTCTTGGATGAGCTCCTGGATCCCACTGCACTCTCTCCCTAACCCTCAACCTGCATGTCCATCCATCCTGATGGACTGGATTTCTGCACTGATACAGTTCTTTGTAGGAATCACCCTGCTCACAGCCTCAGCCCATCTGACGGGGGCCCAGCCACTGCCTCAAGCCTGGACATCGTCTCTTCCTACCTAGACATAGACTAATCCAGTTTCCATCCAGATTGACTCCTTTGGAACAAAATCACTGCCTATTGCTCGATTATGATTATTGCTGGACCCCATCAACCAGACTGTAACCATTCATGATTGAAAATGACCTTGATTAGACCTGAGTTTGCCAAAACCCATGGACAAGGTAATTCAGGCTGAGCCCTATCTCCCCCATCAGGTGGCATCTTGCCTGGCACTGTTTTTGTCTGCCAGCTTGCTCTTGATCTCAACTCGCAAGAGCTCATTCTTGGCCCAAAGAGACATAAGCATTTAGCTTTGAAAATCATCTTAGCTTCCTGTTGCTTGGGCTTAATTTAATTTACTGTTTTTAGAGAGTGTCTTTAAAAATCTAAAACAACAACTACTGGATGAGTATCAAAGTTATCTAAAACCTCACTACCCAAAGCATCATTACTAGACGAACAACATGGGCCTCTCCTAGGCACTTGTTAGAAGTGCAGAATCTCAGGCCCCTCCCCAGATTTACTGAATCAGGATCTGCATTTTAACAAGGTAATTCATTTGCACATTCACATTTGAAAACGCTGATCTAAATACTTCTCAGCAAACATCAAATGGAGGTACTACTGAGAAACTATTGCGAGGTTAGAAAAAGATTTATTTGTTTATTTTAAAAAATATATTCTGTTGGTTTTATATAGATATTCTTTATTTTGTTTAGGTTATATCTCTTTCTTCCCTTTATTATTATTATTATTATTATTATTATTACTGTTATATTTTTTTGCCGCACCTCGAGGGTTGTGGTATCTTAGTTCTCCGACCAGGGACTGAACCCAGGCCTTCAGCAGTGAAAGTGCAGAGTCCTAACCACTGGACCACCAAGGAGTTCCCAGAAAAACATTCATCTGAAAGAATCAATTTTATCAACAAAGGCAATTGTTCTGAAGTCGAAGTGATTTTACATCACTGTACTCAAGGTAGTCCTGAGTTTGCTCAAAACCCAACATGTGGGCTTCCCTGGTGGCGCAGTGGTTGAGAGTCCGCCTGCCGATGCAGGGGACACGGGTTCGTGCCCCGGTCCGGAAAGATCCCACATGCCGTGGAGCGGCTGGGCCCGTGAGCCATGGCCGCTGAGCCTGTGCGTCTGGAGCCTGTGCTCCGCAACGGGAGAGGCCACAACAGTGAGAGGCCCGTGTACCGCAAAAAAAAAAAAAAAAAACCCAATATGTGCAGGTTTGATTATGAAATGCACTTCCTGAATTGCTAGTCACTTCTGAGTTCTCTCCTGGCACGTCCTTTCTGTCTCAGCCTCATGTGAGTAAATTATCATAGTGGTCTCCGTGAAAATTACCATACAGGAAACAACAGGAGACTCTTAATTACTGAATTCCCACACAGCATTTATTCTTTATGTTAGAGCCATTGGAGAGCCTCTGGGCATATATATACAATTAAAAAGATAAACAAGATTCCCAGGCAAGTTGCAGCTGTTCTTAACTTTCTTGGAACACTAACCTGGATAACTGCTTCCTTTTATATCAGAGTAAGTTCCCTGCCAGTGACAGTTTGTTGTCTAATAACCTGAGGGACTGGAGTATGCTTGTGAGGTAGTGCAGGTGCAGTGCTGGGCCCAAGGGGTCCCAGTGGCTTTTCCTTCCCCAGCTCTGAGTGCAGTAGGTTTCTTAGAACCTGACATTAGGGTGCTGAGAGGCAAGTCTGTTAGGTTTAGCTCCTACCAGAAGAATGTTTCTTGCTCTACTGCGGACCAGAAATGACTCTTAAATTGGCTGCACTACACCTAAACCAGCACAGACAGAAGAAACAGCTGGCCCTTTTAGAAGATCATTCTTATGTTTAACGTGTTAGGAATTTTTTTTCTCTAAAGTCTAAAATCCTTTTTGCCGCCAAATGAAGACATTTTCATACATATTCTATCTACAGACAGACATCTACCCACTGGAGAAAATGATAGAATATTAGTGTTCAGTGTTCAATAATTCTTCTCTAGGTGAAACTCCAACTCTCCTCTTTTTTCTCTTTAACTTTTGTGTCTTTTTAAAAACCCTCTCGGGCTTCCCTGGTGGCGCAGTGGTTGAGAGTCCGCCTGCCGATGCAGGGGACACGGGTTCGTGCCCCGGTCCGGGAGGATCCCACGTGCTGCGGAGCGGCTGGGCCCGTGAGCCGTGGCCGCTGCGCCTGCGCGTCCGGAGCCTGTGCTCCGCAACGGGAGAGGCCGCAACGGTGAGAGGCCCGCGTACCGCAAAAAAAAAAAAGGTGAGTTTAGGGGCTTCCCTGGTGGCACAGTGGTGGAGAGTCCGCCTGCCGATGCAGGGGACACAGGTTCATGCCCCGGTCCGGGAGGATCCCACATGCCGCGGAGCGGCTGGGCCCGTGAGCCATGGCCGCTGAGCCTGCGCGTCCGGAGCCTGTGCTCCGCAACGGGAGAGGCCGCGGCGGTGAGAGGCCCGCGTACCACAAAAAAAAAAAAAAAAAAAAAAAGGTGAGTTTAGGGGCTTCCCTGGTGGCGCAGTGGTGGAGAGTCCGCCTGCCGATGCAGGGGACACGGGTTCGTGCCCCGGTCCGGGAAGATCCCACATGCCGCGGAGCGGCTGGGCCCGTGAGCCATGGCCGCTGAGCCTGCGCGTCCGGAGCCTGTGCTGCGCAACGAGAGAGGCCACAACAGTGAGAGGCCCGCGTACCACAAAAAAAAAAAAAAAAAAAAAAAAAAAAAAGGAAGGACTTCCATTAGTTGACTCCTCCTTAAGTCTCTTCTTGCTCTAAGCTTCCTCAAGTCTGAGAAATCTGTCATTAGTGGACTCAGTGTTTTTCACAATCCTTTCCATCCTTCCACTCTCCTTTAATTTTTCTATTTTTAAGAGCTCATTTGCTTGAAAATTAGGAGAGAATCTGAAGGTAATCATCTACTTTTAATAAAGGAAGTATTAAGGAATATATACAAAAATCCAAAACATTATAAAGATGAATACTTTTATCACTATGCACCCACCTCACAACTTTAATAAATAAAATATCACCATTAAAGTTTAATCCACTCAATATTTTAATTTAATCCTCTCATCTATTGCCATTACTTCCCTATACCTAGGAGGTAACCTCTCTCCAAGATAGTCTTTTAGTCTTTAACGTAAATTCAAGTCATAGTGTTATCTCTGCAAGGTCTGTTGTATTTTAGCCTAAGATCTAACAATAAAATAAATAAGTTATAAATACATTTATCAGAATTTTTGGCAGATGGACAAAAGGCAAGGAGCAGAGTGTCCATCCCAGTGGAAAGAGCTGACGCTGAGAATCATAATATACCTATATTTTGTCCTACGTGTGTCAACAAGTGGAGTTTTCCTGTTGCCGGTGTTTTATTTACATATGGAGGGCTCTTGCAACAGTACTAATTCTAACTTTTCTTTCCCATTTTGTAATTGCTTAACGTCCTTGTTTGTTAGCTTTCTCTTTGGAAACTGAATATGGAAGAATACGGGAACAGTAGTGGTATCTACAGGAGAGAGACAAAGAATGACTACTTTAAGATTTATTAGTTCAACAACAAACTTGTTTACTTTAGAACACGTCAGTAATTATGTCAGTCCTAGCTGACAATCACCTGTAACAACACTTGGAGTTACTAGGCTTTTGCTCTGCCCACAACGTTGCCAGCATCATCTTTGCTTTTGCCTTACCAACCACCTTCCATCCAGACTGACCACCTTCCGGGTTCTCAAAAATATGCAGATCCATCTCTGTCCCAGGCCTTTCACACATGCTTTTCCTTCCACTTGGAGTGCTCTTCCTCTGCTCTCCACAGTGCTAGTTATTTCTCCTCCCCCGCCTCCTCAGATGGCCACCTCGTCTACAGTGGGTCCTCACTCCCCTTATGTCATCTCAGCCCTCTCTTAGTTTTCCTCTAAGCATGTATCACAGTTGCAATTTTACTCTCTCCTCCTTTAAAACATAAACACCGTGTGGGCAGACACCTTTCTGTCTTCCTTACCAATTGCTTACCATAGTCTTTAGCAATAGGAGGGATTTAATTGTATCTTTTAAAAGAAAAAAAGTAAGAGAGAGAGAGAAGGAAAGAAAGAAAGAAAAAGAGGAAGGGAGAGAGAGAGGAAGGAAGGAAGAAAGAAAGAAAAAGATAGGAGGGAGGGAGAGAGGGAAGGAAGGAGGGAAGGAAGAAGGAAGGAAAAGAAAGAGACAAAGTGAGTACTCACTTTCTTTATGTATAAATCTTGTGTCTTTTTTTAAAATTAGTAATTCATGGAAATATCCCTTGAATGTGGTTCAAGTCTTTGCCACAATGAATCTTATTGTATGGTAAATTGGGCATTTCTTCATTAAATTATTGGTTTGAAAGAGAATCTTGACATTTTCAAGTCCTTTAAATAGACTTAAAGCACCAGCACTAGCAGTCAACCATCTTGGGAGGTTATTGTAGATTTTTTAAAAAAATTTTAAACTTTGAGAAAATTACAGATTCACATGCAGTTGTAAGAAATAATTCACGGGAACCCTGTGTATCCTTCACTCAGTTGCCCCCAGTGGTAACATCTTGCATTACTATAGTACAACATCACAACCAGGAAAATGATTGTTTTTAACAAAGTGACAGGTTTTTTTTTTCCAATTCCAATCCAAGCTCTTTCACAAAAGAGCTTGAGGTGGTATATAAAAAGGACAAATATAATACCATTGCTTTACAATTAATTACAAAGGAGGAAAACAAGGTTAAAAGCAGATAAGAAAATAAGGTTAACTCTTGGGGCTAATTCAAAGTTTATAACCTAGTTCTCTGCAGGGTCAACAGATTCTAATTAATTCCCAACTGGAAACATGCCACCTCTTCAATGGAAGACAAAGCCTTTCTTAATTCCTAAAACAATAAAAAGTTCTCATAAGGGACACCTAAGTATGCTTATAAGAGACACAGTTTTTAATCATTTTCCTTGAATTACAGTGAATGTGACAAGTGGGGAACCACAGAGCTAACTCTTTAGCTAAATATCTGCCTCCTGCAAGACAACAGATCTTATCATAGACCTTCAGGGTCACTCACATAGCATCAAAACACTAGATGCTAAATTATCAAACTGCACAGTATTATTAAACTCCTATGAGTCAGTCACAGGGAACAGGCAGATCTACTCACAAATATTCTGGTTTTCCTCCTTCTGGGTCCCTGTTAAGACTGCAATTTCCAGCCCCCTTGAAGTTAAGCTTAGCCAGTGACTTGCTTCCGCCAATGAAATATGAGTGGAATTGACATGTGTCAATTCCAAGTGGAAGCATTTAATTGGTGGTGTCAACGGCACACTTCTTTTCCCTACTTCAGTGACAGTGGGATAATGAGTTAGCAAGAAGCCTCCATTATCCTGGGCCCCAAGAGAATAAACGAAGCAGAGACCTCTGCCGGTCCATGTTGGACTCATTGCATGAATGAGAAATAAACCTGGATGGAGGTTGAGATTTGATAGTTGTTCATTATCGTAGGTTAACTTGATAGCCCATCTTTGTTGTTATAGGAAAAAAAAAAAATCCCTTAAAATATAGTTACTTGGGCTTCCCTGGTGGCGCAGTGGTTGGGAGTCCGCCTGCGGATGTGGGGGGCGCGGGTTCGTGGGCCCGTGAGCCGTGGCCGCTGGGCCTGCGCGTCCGGAGCCTGTGCTCCGCAGCGGGAGAGGCCACAGCAGTGAGAGGCCCACGTACCGCAAAAAAAAATATATATATATATAGTTACTTGTTATTCTATCTAGTCAGGTTCCTTTTCTTGAGGCTATCTATGCCCATTTCCTCCCCTTGATGAGTGTGGAAAAGACTGGTTGCAGTATTAAATGGACCTTGCCGCCAATTTAACCGTAAGTATGATTTGGTCCTTGTTTGCTCTGAAAATAATCTGTCCATGACACTCCCGGTGAGGATGACTCTAGCAACATACTGAAACTCTGGGAACATCTCACGACTAGTCCCATAAGAACAAATTGACTCGTTAAAGGAGAATAGCTCATCATTAAAACCCAAACCTCGAGGCTCAAGTGACAAAGTGAGATGGGAGGAAGTTGGCTGTTTGATTTTGATACATCTGACGTCTCCCATTGCTGTGACCGCTTCCTGCACTTCATCCTTCCACTCTTTGGTGATAAAAGGAAAGGGGAAAAGGTCCTCACACAAAGCATTTTTAATTATCTGTTAATTGGATGAAATGGCAATTAAAGTGCCTAAGGGCTATATGCATATTCACAGATTGTCTTCAAAGGGTACAATTACCAAAGCCAATGAAAAAGATTATGAGTTAATATTGGATTGTGATTTGGGGCAGAGGAGGGTGAGGTATGTTCAGATATCTTCCTCCAAATAGCTCCTAAGATTAATTTGTCTCTCCGGTTTTATATGATAGTGTGTAGAGGTACAGTTTGCCTGGGAGCATAGCATGTTTGTCACAGGAACAATTTCCACAGTGGGTAGTCATTGGCCATTTTCCTGATTGCTCTAGGTGTACAATACTCTAGAGGTACAGGATGGATTTCTTACTCAATATAAAAGTTTAGATAATATTTTCCATGATTTCCATGTCTAATATTATTTCCATCAGAAATAAGTATTTCTGCTTGTGGTAAAGATTAAATATAATATTCCCTTTGTGAATTTCCATGGGAACATAAAAACAATATTGTTGAGAGTAGTAGCAACATTTTCTTTCAGAGCTGCCGAAAAGAGTATGGAAAAGACATTTGGGGATACCATGCTGAACTCCTCTCTCTGCCTTGAAGAATATTTTGACAGTTAAGATTCAATGTCCAAGTGACAACGCAGTAAACATAAGTTCAAATTCCACAGGGCCCAGGAATGGATGGGAATTACAGGCACTTTACTCTGTCTGCCGGCGTTCTGCTCAGCCTCTGAGGTCCTTGGAAGGGGAAAAAAGCCACACACATCCCCAGGGCACCCTCTAAGTGCCTGAGTCTTTGTCACTATATTCCTGCCACTTCAGATAATGTAAGGCAGCTGGCGAAATATAAATGCTCAGTGACCACAGTTTGGAGATTTCCAAAGATAAAAGTTTTTTCAGTTACTTTGTGGTCAGGTCCATCTGAAAGAACCATTGACTTTTTAAAAAATATTTTTAAAATTAATAGATTATTATTTTTAAAATGTTAATTGAAATATAGTTGATTTACAATGTTGTGTTAGTTTCAGGTGTACTGAAAAGTGATTCATTTTGTGTGTGTGTGTGTGTGTATGTATGTATATATATACACACATATATATATTCTTTTTTTAGTAGTGTGTATATTTTAATCCCAAACTCCTAATTTATCCACCCCTCCCTTTCCCCTGTGGTAACCATAAGTTTGTTTTCTATGTCTGTGGGTCTATTTCTGTTTTGTAAATTAATAGATTTTTTTTTAGAGCTAGTTTAGGTTTACAGAAAAATTGAGCAGAGGTACAGAGTTCCCATTCTCTTCCTTCCCCCATTCCCTTGTTATTAACGTATTGCAATAGTGTGGAACATTTGTTACAATTGATGAACCAATATTGATACGCTATTATTTTTAAAATTTTATTTATATTTATTTTTGGCAGTGTTGGGTCTTCGTTGCGGCGCACGGGCTTCTCATCGTGGTGTCTTCTTTTGCTGTGGAGCACGAGCTCTGGGCACATGGGTTTCAGTAGTTGTGGCACGTGGGCTCAGTAGTTGTGGCTTGTGGGCTCTGGAGCGCAGGCTCAGTAGTTGTGGTGCACGGGCTTAGTTGCTCCACAGCGTGTGGGATCTTCCTGGACCAGGTCTTGAACCTGTGTCCCCTGCATTAGTAGGCAGATTCTTAACCACTGTGCCACCAGGGAAGCCCCGATACGTTATTATTTATTAAAACCTGTACTTCACTTAGGGTTCACTTTTGTGTTGTACAGTTTTATGGGTTTTGACAAACGTGTAATGTCTTATATCTACCATTATAGTATCAGATAGAATAATTTCACCTAAAAATCCCCTGTAAGAGACATTGACTTTTATAGCTATTTAAGAAGTGTGTTCCCAGGCTCCTGGCCCTCTGGACACAGTCTAGCTCCACAGGGCTGAATACTGTAACCGAGAAGTGCTCTGTAGTAATGAGAGATGTGTGGCCTGGTGGTAAAGTGAATTGGCCCTGCTCTGCCACTGCCACGTCATTTAGCCTCTCTCATCTGTAAAATGGGGCTAAGTATATAGTATTTTGTACATGAGTATTAGATGAGATTATACATGTAAAGAACTTAGAACAGTGCCAGGTAGATAGCAGGTACTCCATACATTTTAGCTGAAATGATTTTTCAAAAACGAACGAAGGTGTAGAACTAAACACATATACACACACAAGAGTACAAGTTAAATTAGGAAAATCCAAATAAGTTCAGTGGGTTGTATCAATGTCAGCATCCTGGTTGGGATAGAATCCTACAGTATTGTAAAATATTACTTATCACTGGGGAGATGGGGCAAAGTGCAGCTCTATTATTTCTTACATGTAGCATGTGAATCTACAATGGTCTCAATAACAATTTCAATTTAAAGTAATTCAGGTGGCGGGGGTGGGGGCAGTGCTGTAGGGGTTACCAGTTCGAGATGGAGAAATGGCAACAGGGGATCATTGATCACACCCCACCTGGGAACCAAAATCAGCTGTCAGGGCCTTTGAGAAAAGTTGGGGAAATTTGGATACAGAATGAGAATTGTGTTCTTATTTTTGTTAGAACTGACCTGGGTATTGTGGTTATAGAAGGAAAAAGAAATGAATTTAGTGCCTCAACTCTTCATGGCCTGAACCTGCAAGGCTGTGACAAGCTGATTATTAGAAAGCCTCCCTACATAACTCTTTTTAAAAATATATATATATATATATATATATATATATATATATATTTATTTATTTATTTATTTGGCTGCACTGGGTCTTAGTTGCAGCACACAGGATCTTCAGTTGCAGCATGTGGGATCTAGATCCCTGACCAGGAATCGAACCCAGGCTCCCTGTATTAGGAATGCAGAGTCTTAGCCACTGGATCCACCAGGGAAGTCCCCCAACATAACTCTTTACTTTAGAGTTATAATCACCACCACGTTCTAGAAGAGAAACTCAATCAGCCACAGCTGGCCATTATTTTGCCCAAGACCTAAGCCTTTAGATACTGCAAACAAAGTCTTCCTATAAGAGGGTCACCAGCTCTACGGGACATATTCTCAATAAGGGATTATTAATCATACATTATGTGCAAGCTTCCTCCCAAAATGAACTACCCAGATATAAAACGGAACAACAGGCTGTACTGAGGATTCAGCCTCCTTGAATTTGAATGCCACAGATGTATTCCCAGCAAGACAAATGAATGAGTAATTATTACTCAGCACAGTGATAGACTGTATGCTTTAGACAGTGTCATTTCGACTTTAGCCAAGGTGTTTAATGTCCCTGTTTGTAAAACACTTTCTTCCCCAAAACAGCTAGATCTTGGGAATTTCCTTACTGTCTAACTTTCAAGTTCTTGCAACTGAGGAGTGCATTTCCAGGCATGAAAGTTTAGGGAATGCCTTTTCACCTACTGAAGATATTCACATTGCTGAGAAGTTTTAGATAAAGAACTGCTCTGTCTCAGCTTCAAAGAATTGTAATAACATATGCATTTTTTTCCTCTCTAAAGATCTTTTGTCGACCAGGCTCCTCTCTTTCTGATCTTTTCTGATAGAAAGTTACCAGCATGAACATGCTTGTGGTATTCCTGGAACTGTTATGTTAAACTAAACTTTTAAAGGTATTTTGAATTCAAATACGAAAATAAGCTCCCGTGGGTTATTCTTCCTGAGTGTAGATATATATATTTCTTTTTTTATAAAAACATCTTCATTGGAGTATAATTGCTTTACAGTGGTGTGTTAGTTTCTGCTTTATAACAAAGTGAATCAGCTATACATATACATATATCCCCATATCCCCTCCCTCTTGTGTCTCCCTCCCACCCTCCCTATCCCACCCCTCTAGGTGGCCACAAAGCACCGGGCTGATCTCCCTGTGCTATGCGGAGGCTTCCCACTAGCTATCTATTTTATATTTGGTAGTGTATATATGTCCATGCCACTCTCTCAAAAAATATGGAACGCTTCACGAATTTGCATGTCATCCTTGCACAGGGGTCCATGCTAATCTTCTTTGTATCGTTCCAGTTTTAGTAAATGTGCTGCCGAAGTGAGCACTAAATATATATTTCCATTCCTATTTTTTAATTATAAAAATGCGGGGGTTTAAAAATATTTATTTATTTATTTGGCTGTGTTGGGTCTTAGTTGCAGCACGTGGGATCTTCGTTGCAGCGTGCAGGAGCTTTTAGTTGCTGCATGTGGGATCTAGTTCTCTGACCAGGGGTCGAACCCGGGTCCCCTGCATTGGGAGTACAGTCTTAGCCACTGGACCACCAGGGAAGTCCCTATAAAATGTGTTTTTAAATGTATGCTTCGCGGATCACATATTTAGGGCAGGCACCGTCCACACTCCACCCACAGTAGTAGCTGGTCAACACTCAGGGAGTTATTTTTTATAGATTAAATAGAACAGTTAAATCACATACGAGTAACCTGGGCTACCAAATTTAGTTTCTCTCTTGGTTAGTATTGTTTCTTTCAGCAGCTTTACCCATATATTACAGGTTACTTCTCATTTGTTTGCAATGAAAATATTGTCTCATGCATTAAAGTTTTTTGCTTTTTTGGGTTTTTTAAATTCTGAAAATGGAGAAGTGTTTGTTCAGGTGATGGTTTAGACATCACAATTTCCTCTTTTGCAAAAAAAGGGGGTGGTGGGAGTTGTTTACAAGTAATCTCTAGTTCCCCTTCAGATTGCATATCCTTTGAGTCAACTCATTAGTAGCTCAGAAGAATACCCAGAAAGCTATGGCATCTAATATCTGCTTTTATTTTATTTTTATTTTTTATTTATTATTTTTTTTTGCGGTACGCGGGCCTCTCACTGCTGTGGCCTCTCCCGTTGCGGAGCACAGGCTCCGGACGCGCAGGCTCAGCGGCCATGGCTCACGGGCCCCGCAGCTCCGCGGCATGTGGGATCTTCCTGGACCGGGGCACGAACCCGCGTCCCCTGCATCGGCAGGAGGACTCTCCCACTGCGCCACCAGGGAAGCCCCTAATATCTGTTTTTAAAAGATAATTTTCTATCTTCCCAACTACTCTTCTCAACTTGAAATGTCCCAGTTGGTTTAGCTTTCCCCAGATTTAAATTATTCCTGGCACAAAGTTAAAGCTATTTTGGTAAATTTTAGCTTACTTTGCCTTGAAACCCATTGACGTTTAAGTGATCAATAAAATGATCATTTTTCCTCTGAGTCAACAAACATGAGACATTATTCTGAGAGATGGAAAGGTGAAGTTTACAACTATATTAAGTCAAAGTTTTTGATAAACTAACTGTGGTACCAGCATTAGGTATACAAAGAACAATATGGTTCTTTAAGGTAAATCTATCTTTGGAATTAGTAGAATAAAAGTAGTTTTCTCTGAGATCCTCTCATTTAGGGCATTAATTTGAGGGCCTTACACACACAAACACACACACACCCCTGCTGTACTTAGAAACTAAGTACCTGGATTAAATTGTATCTCTAGATAGATATTGATAGATAGGAAGATAGATAGATATAACCTAGCCAAATGTCATTTATAGTTATAAAAATATAGACCATGCTAACTATACCTTTATATAAATAAATAAATGGGCCAGTTTGTCTCTCTAAAGCCTTTTATGGCTTTAATTGGACTGCTTGTTTCCTTTATCCTTTAGTTGTTATAGCTATATGGCAGTTAGCCATACTTGAGTACATATTATCAGGTAGGGGTTTTTTTTTTCCCCGTTAAGTGTCATTTTTACTGAATTCATTTATTTATGTATTTATTTATTTTTGGCTGCGTTGGGTCTTCGTTGTGGTGCGTGGGCTTCTCATTGCTGTGGCTTCTCTTGTTGCCGAGCACGGGCTCTAGGTGTGCGGGCTTCTGTACTTGTGGCACAGGGGCTTAGCTGCTCCGCGGCATGTGGGATCTTCCCGGACCAGGGCTCGAACCCATGTCCTCTGCGTTGGCAGGCGGATACTACATTCATTTCGTTTGCTTTTGAAGGTAAGCTCCTAAAAGCTTGCACTTGAAGCAGCGTACTAAGCCATGCTTAGTACAACTGGAGTTGTCTCACAGCTCAATATTTTGGGCTTTTTAAAGGTAAAGGAGTAATATTGTTCTCTTCAAAGAGCAAAATCTGTCCTCATACAAAATCTGTCCTTTGGTAGAGAAAGATCCATTCTTTAATGTGGGGAGAGGAATACTTTTATGGAGGACAGTTTCTGTATCTTCCTCCGTAAGAGTTTAAACTCATGTTTTATTCTGCAGACTTTCCAGGCAACCCCTGTTCTTTTCACTTTTATCTTGTCCTTATTTTGGCTTTCCTAAAATAATCTCATTTTCATGGCTTGCATAACTGGAGCATACATTTCCTGATAAAATGCACTTTCCAACCCTTACTCCTTTCACTTAACACTTAAAACGTGTCCTGTCTCCAGTGATTGGAGGTCCTCATTGATTTAAGCTACCAGGATCACCCCCAGATTATTCTTCATATCAGACTTTGCATAGGCTTGGTTTTGTTCACGTGTTTGTTCACAATTACTTTTTTATTTTCCAAAAGACAAGCAGACCTCTTCTTCCTGTCTTAAATTAGCTTTGAGGTCTGATTTGTTTCTACCCAACACAAAGGAATATTGCTCATGCTGGATATCTTCACACCTCCCAGTCAGTGACTTTCCTGAAAGTTCTTTTTCTTTTTAATAATCATTTTATTTTAATGACTTTATTTTAATAGTGATTTGTGGTTGTGAGGATTCTATGAGTTCATTTATGTAAAGCATTTACTCAATAACTGTTAGTTGTTCTGGATATTCCTACTGGGTTTGTTACTGTACTGGACATTGGTCTTTCTTCCAGGACTGTGTTTTGGATACTGATTGCTCTCTACTTTGGCAGATGTCCATTGTTAGCTCTCTCTTGCTGCTTGATATTGTGGGTTCTCTGTCTTCTTCTCCCTCCACAGGGAACTCTGCACTGTAGTTTCTTTTTATTTATTTATTTATTTATTTAGGCTGCACCAGGTCTTAGTTGCAGCATGAGGGATCTTAGTTACGGCATGCTGACTTCTTGGTTACGGCATGCCTGCAGGATCTAGTTCCCCTGCCAGGAATCGAACCCGGGCCCACTGCATTGGGAGCATGGAGTCTTAGCCACTGGACCACCAGGGAAGTCTCTGAAAGTTCTTTTTCTGTCTTTAAATTCTAGTCCTTGACTGCACATCCCTCAGAATTCTCACAGTCTATTCACAGAAGATGATGTCCTTTCCTCAAGAAATTTATGACTTAATATGGGGAAGATGGAAGAGGGGATCAAATATTACCTTAGCTTGTTAGGAATGGTTAGAATTAATTTGGAAATACTTCTTAGATTATGTAGATTTACAGCTGTAGTCTAGTAGTATATAGCTGGATGGATAACTTCCCTGAGATTTCTGATTTCCTCAGAATATTGGAACACTTGTTGAGCTTATTTCTTTTTCTTTTAGCTGCGCTCGGTCTTTGTTGTGGCACGCAGTTTCTTCTTCGTTGCAGCACTCGGACTTCTCTAGTTGTGGCACGTGGGCTTCAGAGCACGTGAGCTCCTGAGCACATGGGCCCAGTAATTGCGACGTGCAGGCTTAGTTGCCCCACAGCATGTGGGATCTTAGTTCTCCAACCAGGGATTGAACCCGCATCCCCTGCATTGGAAGGTGGGTTCTTAACCACTGGACCACCAGGAAAGTCCCCGAGCTTATTTCTTATATTTATCCATATTGTCCTGGCAACCTTAATATGTCATGGGAGATAACGGATATGATTATAGTTAGTGGATTGGATATGGGGACCTTCTAATTTAAGATATATGCATATTTTTTCCTCCTTCAAGAAATGCAGATAAGTTCGGAAGATCTGGTTTTATCAATGTGATTTTGTAATTTCATGTTAGTTGAAGTGAATTCCCTTGATTCCAAGGTTTGAATGAGACGTGATTAAGACAGAAAGGAACTGAACATCTGAGCAACAGATGTTTCACGTGAAATTCTCAGCAGTAAACCAGGGAACACAGGAAGGTGTCATATGCAACACACATAGACGGTGTGAAAGAACAAGAGGATGCCAGAGTGGGCAGAGGAGAAATGAAAGAAGAAGAAGGAGGTAGGGCCAAGTGTGTGAAAAGAATGTTTCAAAAAGGTGGTTGATGGATCTCGAAGAGAGGTACTTTTATTTTTCCTTAGTTTAGGCTATGTTTAGGTGTTCACCTAATTACTCTACTTCCATGCAAAATGAGAGAGTGAGTTCTCATACAGAATGCTTGGCTAATGCCCATAAATCACAAGTTTTGTTGATAAATACGTCAAAACAGAAGTATTATTTCTAATGGGTTTTCACTAAGAGAGTGTTTGTTTGAGATATATAGGGGTCTACTTATGGAAATTAAGAATATTCTCTCCTTAGTGTTTTTCTCTCCCTGCATCTTCCCTGCCCATACTTCACTTGCTTTTTTTTTTTTTTTTTTTTTTTTTTTTTTTGCGATACGCGGGCCTCTCACTGTTGTGGCTTCTCCCGTTGCGGAGCACAGGCTCCAGACGTGCAGGCTCAGCGGCCATGGCTCACGGGCCCAGCCGCTCCGCGGCACGTGGGATGTTCCCACACCGGGACATGAACCCGCGTCTCCTGCATTGGCAGGTGGACTCTCAACCACTGCGCCACCAGGGAAGCCCCCCAGTTTTGTTTTTCTTTTTTCTTATTTTATTTCACTTGCTTTTTTTGACTCGAATACCAGGTGCTGAACAAGCCCAAAGATTATAAATTTATAATCTCTGTCATCAAATGACCTTAATTTTGCCTTCATTTTTTTAATGAGTAATTGGATCATTAATGAGTTTTAGAAATATTCAACTAAAAACCAGGAACATTGATTAATTTCTGGAGGCCGATAAATAGGACCCATTTGATTATTTTTAAGAAAAGATTAGAGATTCGTCTTTGGTTACGAAGAAGTATAAATTTTGTTCACTGCTATGGAATAGCCATTGCCCCAGTTGATGGAGAAATAAATGGGAACTCATTCAAAATTGAAATACCGTATTATAGAAATGATTTTACTTACAAGATTCAATATTTGATTATTTTTGAACTAAATTTTGATGACATTACATATACCAAATTGCATAAGCTTAATATGCCTGTAAAAAAAATAAGGAAAAAAAGCGAATTCGAAAAGAATATAATCATACTTCTAAAGTGATCTGATAATGCTTAACTTTGGGTTGGAAACAAGGACAACTTGACCAAAGAAAATGTCATTACCAATCTCCTTGAAGCAAGCAGTGATTAAATGCAAAGGAGCAGTATTTTTTTCTTTTCTTTTCTTTTTTATTTATTTAATTAATTTATTTTTGGCTGCATTGGGTCTTTGTTGCTGCATGTGGGCTTTCTCTAGTTGCGGCGAGAGGGGGGCTACTCTTCTTGGTGGTGCACGGGCTTCTCATTGCGGTGGCTTCTCTTGTTTCAGAGCATGGGCTCTAGGTGTGCGGGCTTCAGTAGCTGCGGCTCACGGGCTTAGTTGCTCCATGGCACGTGGGATCTTCCCGTACCAGGGCTCGAACCCGTGTCCCCTGCATTGGCAGGCGGATTCTTAACCACTGCACCACCATGGAAGCCCAAGGAGCAGTATTTCTTTCTTTTTTAAATTTTTTTCTAAGACGAAATTTTTTTAATTTCAGATATGGTAGCATTAAGACCATGGAAAGGTATCAAAATAAGCAGTGCTACACCTTTGGAAGGCATTAAAACAAATATATTAATAATGAAGAAATAAATATGGTATTTCATATTTTAAAATAGGTTTACATAGAAATATGGTAGAACATTTTACAATTACTGAATTTTTATGCTTTTCTGCTGCTTAAGAAATTTTCCATAATCCAAAGAATTAATTATGTTCACTTTGTAACTGTAGTTTAAATTATTGGAAGGAATTTAATAAATTAAATTATAGTCAATACTTAGGAAAAATTGGCTTACCAAATCATATGTATTTCATTTAATATAAATGTGTGTATATATATAATATATATATAAAGCACAAAGGGTAATAAATATTCTCCACGCTCAAAAGACCTTCAGATAGTGAAGAATCATATTAACAACAACCAATTTATTTATTGCATTGTCTTTAATGGTTATTAAAAGATGTTAGAAAAAGAGAATGCTCAGATATAGATGCACTTTATTTTAAGAAAATCTTAAGTATCCAAACCGTGGATTCTTAATCCACATAAATAAATGACTGTTCTTTTCATAAAACATAACCATAGTTTTCTCCAAAAGAGCTAGTTTTCCCCCTTATTATTTTAAAGCAGTATTTGTTTCATAAAAATTAAGCTCAGAGTTTTTAAGAACTCTTCTATTTATATATGTATGACACACCCATTACTGTATTATACTAGAAGATTACTTCTCATTTTCCTTACTTTTTTTAAATTAAAATTTTATTTATTTATTTATTTATTTATTTATTTATTTATTTTTGCGGTACGCTGGCCTCTCACCGTTGTGGCCTCTCCCGTTGCGGAGCGCAGGCTCCGGACGCGCAGGCTCAGCGGCCATGGCTCACGGGCCCAGCCGCTCCGCGGCACGTGGGATCCTCCCGGACCGAGGCACGAACCTGTGTCCCACGCATCGGCAGGCGGACCACTGCGCCACCAGGGAAGCCCTATTTATTTATCTTTTAATTTGGTTGCGCCGGGTCTTAGATGCAGCAGGCAGTCTCCTTAGTTGCAGCTCATGGGCTCTCTAATTGCAGCAGGCAGGCTCCTCAGCTGCAGCTTGTGGGCTCCTTAGTTACGGCATGCGAACTCTTAGTTGCAGCATGCATGTGGGATCTAGTTCACTGACCAGGGATCGAACCCCGGCCCCCCCACATTGTGAGTGTGGAGTCCCATCCACTGTGCCACCAGGGAAGTCCCCTTTTACATTTTTATATTTCAGAGAGTAGAATTTACAAAAGATAATTTTTTTTTTAGAAATTTCATGTAATGTCTGAAACATTTATATTAACATATTTCCATACAAAAGTATTTCTTGAGTTGATTGAAGAGTGCTGTAAGTTTCCTTGTTCTGAGAAGTTAAACATTTAAAAATTAACATATCCTCTCTGTTGCTCACAAGTAAGAATTTTATCTTCTGAATCCTCCTCTCACTAACTGATTTTTAGATAGGTGTGTTCTCTTTTATTGTTTCATTATGCAGCCTTTGAGTCATTTTAAAGTTATTAAATATTTTTGACTGCTTTGGTGTGTATTTGTGTAATGATGGGGCAGGATGGGTAGGGCATACAGGAGTGAGTTAAGTTAGTACCAGTTATGCATGGTCAAGGAACCATGGACTCACATATTTCAAGTGACCCAAGACACTGTTGCTACAACATTTTCTCAAAATGGTCTTCCCTTTGCCTGAGAAGAGTAAAATAATATAGTGCAAGTTAGCTGAGGAAATTACCATGTGCCCACGAGCCCTGAGAGCAATCAGGTCATCTTCATAGAAATCAGGTAGTAAGCCCTTGCGAAACTTAATATGTATGGTATTTCTCGCTTCCCATTGTATTCTTGTGAGACTTTTGTGGCATTCATATTTATGGTAGGCAATGTGCCAACATTTGGCTGTGGCAAATTCTGGACTCTTAATAGGCTGGGGAGAACCAGCAGGAAGGAACAGGGAGGGTGAGAGAGCAGAGTCAGGAGACATTGAAACATGGGAAACAGGTATGGGTACACTGCATTGTCTGTCAGCAGCTTAGCTTCACTCATGTCCCCTTAAACATTCTCCTCCTGCAGGGACGAACTCCAGAAATACGGTTCTCAGAGTCCCTCTCCAATATGTTTCTGGATGAGATTCTGCTAAATGGTAGACATTTCCATGAGGTTTGGAGGGTGCACAAAGGGAGAGCCGTTATTCTCCAGTGGCAGCTGGGATCATCCATGGTGGCTTCCTCTGTCTTCTGGGGTCCTCCTGGGAGTTACCCACTGTGGTGCCACAGGTGGCTGAAGTTCTCCAGTGGAAGTTTTCATGTGATCCCTGTACTTCCTGATTAAATAACTTGGCCAAGGTCAAACAGCTAAGCAAAAAAAAGCGTGAATTCAAGCTCAAGAACTGAACTCCAGAGCCTGTGCTTTTAGCCACTCTCTGTAGTGACTGCTACAGAGTGGATATGGGATGCTATTCTGCTGTCTTCGAGTGCTCTTGTATTTTCTTTTCATTTTTGACAAATCCTCAGGCCAACCTTTGACCATCCCTTAACTGTATAACTTTAACCTTTTCCATTGCTTCCATTATTCTGTTAAGGCAAAACAGAGCAACAGTCTGTCCTTTTTGCCAGCCGCATCAACCTAAAGCAAGGCTCTATTTTGTTAAAAGCCTGGAGAGGTACCTTATTTGTAGAATTTATCTAACAGCCTTAGCTTAGAGAGACTGTACTGGGGTAGCTTTATTAGCACTTCCCAGACCTCACTGTACACTCCAGTCTCTAGGAGGACATTTCAGTAACAAGCATCCCCATGTCCCACATCAGACCTACTGAATCAGAATCTGAGGATGGGACCCAGACATCTGCATCTTTAACAAGCATCCCCAGGTGATTATCGTGCATTCCGATAGATACTGATCTATCGGATCAGTGGTCTGAAGATACTAACATATCAACAGAGGGGAGGGTTATTGGAGGAAGTTCTACATACCCTGCTTCAAACAAAGCAATTCCGTTTTTAGCTTGTTTATACGTTGGAGTGCCAGTGGATTTTATTTGCTAAAAGAGTTCCACTACTTTTTTTTCAACCACTACCATTCTCTCAGTTGAATAGCTCTCCTCAACTCTACATATTTTCCTGTTTAATTCCTCAGCAGCAGCACAAAGTTCCAAATGCCTTTCTTTCCCAGCTCACCAGGACACTTCTTTCCATTTTGCATTCCATCTCTTCCTGATTCTCATAGATAACTGGAATTGAGCTGAAAATATTCCCAGTTAGAAACACAGTCGTTCACTTTTCTCTCAGCAATGAAATCATTGCATGCATATAATTACACAGTGGAAACACTGAAGAAAGGTCCTTTGTTTTTCTTTGAACAGATTTCCGTATATCTATGCGACCTTGTTTATGTTTGTCATTTATACTAATATGTTCTGAAAGCAAAAGGAGTATTTAATTTGCTTGACATAATATTCAAAATCTGAGTCAGGTGTACTTTTTTAAAAAAATTAATCAATTTTTGGCTGCATTGGGTCTTTGTTACTGCAAGCGGGGCTTTCTCTAGTTGTGATGAGCAGGGGCGGCGAGCAGGGGCTACTCTTTGTTGCGGTGCACGGGCTTCTCATTGTGGTGGCTTCTCTTGTTGCGGAGCACGGGCTCTAGGCACGCAGGCTTCAGTAGTTGTGGCATGCAGGCTCAGTAGTTGTGACTTGCAGGCTCTAGATCGCAGGCTCAGTAGTTGTGGCATAGGGGCTTAGTTGCTCTGAGGCATGTGGGATCTTCCCAGACCAGGGCTTGAACCCGTGTCCCCTGCGTTGGCAAGCGGATTCTTAAACACTGCGCCACCAGGGAAGTCATGAGTCAAGTGTACTTAAAAGCTAAGATCACTATGCTAAAGTAATGGTTTCTGTCATTTAATGAAACTACTAGGTTTTTCCCCCATGTTTAATGACTAGAGACCATAGATTCTATGTTGTGAGTCGAAGGAATTAGGGAAGGAGAGTTAACAGTACCAAGTAAAATTCCTGATGATGGCTAGAGATGGATTTCAAAGCACACACCAATCACATCACACTCACATACAAAACACAGACTATTTCAGAATTATTGCCTGATGAAAATTATATGAACTTGAAATAAAATAGATACTATTTTAAAACTTTAATATGTATTTAATCACTTTCATATATAGTTATGAAATATGTCTCTGAGAAAACTGCAGACACCCTGAAGTGTTTTAATTTCTCAACTGATGCAACTATTACCACCCCTCCCTTGTCTGAGCACCAAACCCTGTACCTTTTACCCATTATCTGTGAAACATCATGCAAAGCACTTTAAATGCATCATCTCAAACCATCCTCAATATAATGACAGGATGAGGCTATCATATATTATTCCATTGAACAGATAGGAAAGCTAAGGCCTAGAGATGTTAAGAAACTTTCCCAAGGCGATACTGCTAGGGAACAGAGGAAGCTGGATATACATCCAGGATTTTAATTCTAGCGACCAAGTGCCTACCATGATGCTATTTTGCCCAGTTCTCCAGTGAAACAAATGTTAAATGTCAGCTCGCCAATCATTAGCCAAATCTCTTCTCTGCCTTTTCCTACTTCCTCCTTTTAAGGTTCAGGAGGTAGCATGCTTTGGTGGGATAAGCACTGTCTCTGTCGCCTTGGCAGATACATGAACTTGGCAGATGTATCAATTATTTCAACCCTATGAACTTCAGTTCTTCTGAAAAATGGCCACATCAACCCTACAGGGTTGCTGTGAAGATGAAACAAAATAATATGTATGGATGTGCTCTACCCAGGGCCCAGTCAATGGGAGTTCAATAAATGCTAGCTTTTCTTCTTGCCTACTTTTCTCTTTTTTTCTTTGTTATTAGCGCCACAAAAACAAACAAATGGACACAAAAACCCTAAGCTGCTTTTTATTCTATGTTCTTTGAGTCCCCATAATTGGAGGTGTTCAAAGAAAAAAATGAATGACTCCTTGATGGAATGTTGTGGCTGGAATTGAGGCCATCTGGGTTACTGGCTTCACCAACACTTAATTCACCTTAACTCTCCATTTCTATGATTCCACGACAAATTACTGATCAGAATGTGTCATTTTATTTTTAAAGGATTTAGTTACAGGTAACTTTACCCTCTGCACCCTTCTTTTTTGGTTACCTCTTATTGTGTCAAAAACATATGTGAAGCAGAAGGACCTCAGCTCAGCCACACAAAGGGTGCAGTCAAGTGAATGGTAGTGCATTCATTTAATAGCCTGGTATACAAATTGATGATAATAAAGTAGAACAGAAATACATGCTTTTATATCTATTCCGGTTTGGCGACTGCCCAGATTGCGATCGATAAGTCATTCAAACTTTTTTGCCAGAAAGTCACTTCAGATTCTTTTAACAAGTTTCTCTATAATTGGACATCTAAATTTTTTTTTGAATTTTATTTTATTTTATTTTTTTAACATCTTTATTGGAGTATAACTGTTTTACAATGGTGTGTTAGTTTCTGCTTTACAGCAAAGTGAATCAGTTATACATATACATATGTTCCCATGTCTCTTCCCTCTTGCGTCTCCCTCCCTCCCACCCTCCCTATCCCACCCCTCTAGGTGGTCACAAAGCACCGAGCTGATCTCCCTCTGCCATGCGGCTACTTCCCACTAGCTATCTATTTTACATTTGGTAGTGTATATATGTCCCTGCCACTCTCTCACTTTGTCACAGCCTACCCTTCCCCCTCCCCGTATCCTCAAGTCCATGCTCTAGTAGGTCTGTGTTTTATTCCCATCCTACCACTAATCTCTTCATGACATTTTTTTTCTTAGATTCCATATATATGTGTTAGAATATGGTATTTGTTTTTCTCTTTCCGACTTACTTCACTCTGTATGACAGACTCCAGGTCTATCCACCTCACTACAAATAACTCAGTTTCGTTCCTTTTCATGGCTGAGTAATATTCCATTGTATATACGTGCCACATCTTCTTTATCCATTCATCTGTCGATGGACACTTAGGTTGCTTCCATGTCCTGGCTATGGACATCTAAATTTTGTATTAGGGTCAACTCTGGCTTCTGTGTCCTAAAATTTTGGTAAAAGTTTATCCTTGCTCACATGAAGCGTAACGTTCCTAGTCAGCGTACTCTTCCACATGGTTGTTCCAGGGAAGGACACAGGCTTGTTCCTCTAGTAGCTTTATCATCATCTAGGGCTTTGGGTTTCTTCACTGGGTTCTTTGTATCTCACCAACATTAGGACAAGAGAGCATGAAGGATCGCTCAGGAGGTAGTTAGGGACAAGAACTTGAGGCTGTTTGTATCACTTCTTTTTTTTTTAATTTAATTTTTATTTTATATTGGAGTCTAGTTGATTTACAATATTGTGTTAGTTTCAGGTGTACAGCAAAGTGATTCAGTTATACATATACATGTATCTATCCTTTTTCAGAGTCCTTCCCCATATAGGCTGTTACAGAGTATTAAGTGGTATCACATTCCATCACCCAGAAACGCAGTCCTATAATCATCTCTACCAGCAGAAGAGGCTGGGAAATGTAATCCAGCTGTGTGTCCAGGAAACAGATTTTGCAGAATATCCAGCAGCTTCTACCATAGGTTATTTCCAATTTATGGCTATCATAAATAACTCTGAGATGAACACCACTTTATTTCAATCTTTGGTCACATTCTTAAACCTTTCCTTAGGATGCATTTTGTACAGTGGAACTTTAGCCAAAGACTAACTTTAAAACACACTTTCGCATTTTCATATAGTCAACTGGCCTTCTGAAAAGTTGGATTAGCTTGCTGCACATTAGGTTTACCCAGGGACCTTTTAAAAAATCCTAATGCCCAGGTTACACTGTGGACCAGTCAAATCAGAATGTCTGGGGGTGAAGCTGAAGCCAGACATCAGTGCTTTTAAAAATCTCCAAGTGGGGCTTCCCTGGTGGCGCAGTGGTTGAGAGTCCGCCTGCCGATGCAGGGGACACGGGTTCAGGCCCCGGTCCTGGAGAGGCCTGCGTACCGCAAAAAAAAAAAAAAGTCTCCAAGTGATCCAATGTGCAACAGAATTTGGGAACTACTGCCTTAGGGATTCCAGACCAGAACATTGAAGGGCAATGTTAGTGTCTGCTAGTGACAGCACAGTGTTCTAGAACCACCTGTAACAGGGCTATCACATGTCAGAGAAATAGACTTCTAGCCTGTGTAAGTCTGTTATTTGCCATCTCAGTTACGGCCACCGAACCTATATACTAATAAAGGTGGGTTACTGTCATTAAAAATGACTGGCTTTTATTTCACAGAGAAGAAATGTCTTCTCCACCAGCATTATATAATGGTAATCATTTTTCCATACTTTTGTTAACAAGTATGCTCTTTCAGAATCCTAGTCAATTAGAAATGAGCATTAGTTTCTTCAGCTGTAAAATGATATCTGTCCCTTAGTGTTGGTGTCATTATCAAGTTAGATGGTTGGGAACGTGATTTATAAATTGAAACCTCTGTATACATTCTAGCTATTTTGAGAATGATGTTCCGGTAGACCTTGAATGGCTACCCTCGTTTTCAAGTCCTTGCAGAACTGCAGTGCCTGGCTTTTATTACCAAATTTGAGAAATTACTTTAAAAGGCTGCTATTTTCCAAAATGTCCATTCTCCCCATCCTGAAGTGAGAAACATCAAGAGTGAATGAGGCCAGAGTAAACTATTTTCTAGGTATTTCCTCTCCCCCAGAGATCTTAAAGTGGTGGGCACAGGTTATAAGTCAACAAGAACTTAAACAAAGTTGTCAGCCAAAAGGTGTCTTCTTGGGACTTCCCTGGCAGTCCAGTGGTTAAGACTTCGCCTTCCAGTGCTGGGGGTGCGGGTTTGATCCCTGGTCAGGGAGCTAAGATCCCACATGCCTTGCAGCCAAAAAACCAAAACAAAACAAAAGCAATATTGTGACAAATTCAATAAAGACTTTAAAAATGGTCCACATCAAAAAAAGAAAATCTTGGGGCTTCCCTGGTGGCGCAGTGGTTGAGAGTCCGCCTGCCGATGCAGGGGACGCGGGTTCGTGCCCCGGTCCGGGAAGATCCCACATGCCGCGGAGCGGCTGGGCCCGTGAGCCGTGGCCGCTGAGCCTGCGCGTCCGGAGCCTGTGCTCCGCAGTGGGAGAGGCCGTAACGGTGGGAGGCCCGCGTATCACAAAAAAAAAAATAAATAAAAAAAAAATAAAATCTTAAAAAAAAAAAAGGAATTAAAAAAAAAAAAGATGCCTTCTTTTTTCAACTGCCACCAGTGTCTCTGATCAAATAAGGAATGGGTATGGGTGGAGAGAGTCTGTGGAATATTACTCTAGCTCCCACCCTTTGCCTCCTCTTCTAGCTTAGTCATGAAGTGCCAGCAGCATGCGGAGCCTCCGGCAGCTCATGATCTGTACTGCTGTTATAACTACAATAAAACTGGGTGTTGAGTGCTGTCAAAGGTGTCCATCACTAACCTATCACTGGCATGACTGTAGAAAAGAAAGTAACTAATCATAAATGGCATTTGGGTGTTGTCAGGCTGGTGGGAAAGTTATCCGTATGTTCTAAAAGAGGCATTCAAAGCAGAGTCTCTCCACAGAACAGAAGGTAACATTAGAAAATAATGACATTTATTGAATGTGTCAGTGACTGTAGATGTTTGTATGCCTCTGTGTGCACACACGTGTTGGTGATGAGGCTGAACGGTAGAATGAGGTGAGGGACAAAGGTTGGGTGTTGGAAGATAAGAAGAAATAAGGACTGACCCTTCCCACAAGGAAATTTAAACTTAGTTGGACGTTTTCATAAGAGATGGCCATTTTAAGAATACTTTGCCTAATATGCATTAGTGAGAGAAAATTAACCAATTGTACCCTGAGTCCACAAGAACTAAAATGATACAAATAAAAAATGTTGCAAACACTAGAATGCAGCTTTCCTCTACCCTGCCTCCAATATAAATGATAATAAACCACTGCCAACATGTTGATGCCACCAGAAGTCAAGGACTTGAATTTTGGATATTTGCTCAAGGTTTTTAATGAATGCTCTAGCTCACAGACCCTGCACAATAATGGCTGCCCAAAGATGTCTGGGTCTTAATCCGTGGAATCTGTGAATATGTTACTTTGCATGGAGAAAGAGAATTTGCGGATCTCATTCATGAACTTGAGATGGGGAGACTATTCTGGATAGATTGGGGTTTGGCGGGGGGAGAACCCAACCTAATCCCATGAGTCCTTAAAAGCAGAGAACCTTTCCCAGCTGAGGTCAGAATCAAAGGGAGATGTGACCATGTAAGATTAGTGGGAGGGATGCAGTATGGCTGGTTTTGAAGATGAAGCATGGGAAGGAACCATGAGTGAATGTGAGTAGCTGCTAAAAACTGTGTCCACTACAAGCTAGAAGATGCAAGGATTCTCCCCTAGGAAGGAACGCTGTCCTGTTGACACCTTGATTTTAGCCCCGTGAGACCTGTTGCCGCCTTCTAACCTCCAGAACTCAAAGATAATAAATTTGGGTTGTTTTGAGTCAATGAGTTTGTGATAATTTGTTACAGCAGTAATAGGAAAAAAAAAAAAAAATCCTGTCTTTAAAAGTCCTCCCCGTAGGAAAGTGGCGGGGGTGGGGTGGGGTGAACTGGGAGATCGGGATTGACATGTAGACACTAATATGCATAAAATCGATAACTAATAAGAACCTGCTGTATAAAAAATTTTTTAAAAAAGTCCTCCCCCTAGAATGATTTCCCCCTTTATTTATCCTACAGTTGTTTTGTTCTTGAACAATAGGTGGTGCTAAGCATCCATGTTTCTAGTGTCATCAGCCAGATCCTCCAGTTTGAAATAATTAGGACCATATGACAACAGTTGAAACAGTTCCTCATGAAAATCTACAAATCACATAGCTGGGGATTCAGAAAACCTTCCTCAGAGTAGTGATGAACACCAGGATGTTGGAGACTGGGTGGCTATAATTCAAAAGTTAACTACTTATTAAAAACTCAAAGAACAATAGAACATATTTTCTGTTTGCTATATCGAATTGCTTACATCTCTTAAAAATATTAAAACTTGAACTTCAATCCTCCTTCAAAAACACTGAACACCCTGAGGCCACACAGTATATGAAAGTGAATTGGAGATGAGAAACTACAGGGAAAAGACGTCTGCCAAAGGAGTTATGCTGCTGTTGTTGGCTTTTTCACATGTGGTGTGATACAACACTTAAGAAAAGCAGTGGAAGATAGCATTCATGTTTTTCTTGCAAACGATTCACTGTATGTTTTCTTATTAGTGCTGACTTTGAACAAATGCAACGTTATTTATATTTAGTTCCTAATGGGCAAGATTATATCAGTTTGACTAATTTTTAATAGTCTGAAGTATCTGTATATGTAGATTTTTGATATTATTACAATTTGTAAAAGCATGATCTGTGCTATGGTAATATTTTCAACCACAGATCTATATTCAATTCTCTTCAGTCTAATATAGTAAGCTGTGACGATGGCATCTTGAATTTGATGACTAGCGTTGTATAATGTATCATTTTGGGACTCAAGTAAACCCTCTTATAATAAGGGGGAAAGAGGGTGCATTCTGAGATCTTTGGGGAGCCGGTGTACGGAAAGATTTAGGAGCACTCAATGATCTCAATATCAGTACGATCACTGCTTCCATCCTTTTCCTTTTCTAAACGGTAAATTAAAGATACTCATTTTCTGAATAAAAGCAAACACAACCCTGAAGGGTGAATATTTTTCAACTGAGAGTGCGGGCAGGAAATACATATCCACTTAGAAAAACCACAAACTCTTGGGAACTGAACGATGAATCCTCTGAAATTCTGAGACCATCGACTAGAAACATAGATAATGACAGAAATGTCAAGGGGACAGCATATAATGTCAAGGAGACATCTCATTTCTCTTTAGGTAAATAACTTCTTAATCTCCTCTGAGCACAATTCAAGATTTTCTCTATTTGAAAGCCTCCTGCATCACTCGAGTGTCAATCCCTGGAAGACTCTGCTCCTACATGGGTAAGAATCAGGAGCCGAGAGACAGTACTTACGCACACTGACTACCCCACACCACGGTGTATTCTGAGTACAATTATATTCAGCTTGCACTCTTGAATTAGTGAAATTAAAGAAATGTTTAAAGGGACTGAATCAGGAGAAATACAAGTCATCAAGGGCCACACAAATGAAAAAAGATATTCTTTAAAAATTAAAATCAGGACTTCCCTGGTGGCGCGGTGGTGAAGAATCCGCCTGCCAATGCAGGGGACATGGGTTCAATCCCTGCTCTGGGAAGATCCCACATGCCGCGGAGCAACAAAGCACATACGCCACAACTACTGAGCCCATGCACTGCAACTACTGAAGCCCACGCGCCTAGAGCCTGTGCTCTGCGACAGGAGAAGCCGCCGCAATGAGAAGCCCGTGCACCACAACCGAGAGTAGCCCCCTCTCGCCACAACTAGAGAAAGCCCACGCGCAGCAACGAAGACCCAACACAGCCAAAAAAAAAAGTTAAAATCAATTTCTAAAATCTGTTTAAGTAAGGAAGAAGCCAGAGCTCTGATTTTTCAATTGAGGAACCAGGGAACTGGCAAAAGTTTTAACTTTTAGCAGTGTCACAAAACGTGAGAGCATTTTCTTTTTTCTTTTTTTAAAATCATATGGTTTTTATTCTTCAGTTTGTTAATATGGTGTATCACATTGATTGATTTGTGTATATTGAAGAATCCTTGCGTCCCTGGGTTAAATCCCACTTGATCGTGGTGTCTGATCCTTTTAATGTGTTGTTGGATTCTGTTTGCTAGTATTTTGTGGAGGATTCTTGCGTCTATATTCATCAGTGATATTGGTCTCTAGTTTTCTTTTTTTGGTGTATCTTGTCTGGTTTTGGTATCAGGGTGATGGTGGCCTCATAGAATGAGTTTGGGAGTTTTCCTTCCTCTGCAATTTTTTGGAAGAGTTTGAGAAGGATGGGTGTTAGCTCTTCTCTAAATGTTTGATAGAATTCACCTGTGAAGCCGTCTGGTCCTGGGCTTTTGTTTGTTGGAAGATTTTTAATCACAGTTTCAATTTCATTACCTGTGATTGGTCTGTTCATGTTTTCTATTTCTTCCTGGTTCAGTCTTGGAAGGTTATACCTTTCTCAGAATTTGTCGATCTCTTCCAGGTTGTCCATTTTATGGGCACAGAGTTGCTTGTAGTAGTCTCTTAGGATGCTTTGTATTTCTGCGGTGTCTGTTGTAACTTCTCGTTTTTCATTTCTAATTTTATTGATTTGAGTCCTGAGGGCATTTTCTTATAAATCTAATGTCACGGGCAAGTTGTTGTTAGGAATTTATAAAATTATTTATAAGATTTATAAAATAATTTATAAAATAATTTGCAGTATTTTATCTACTTTATAGAAACGGGGTGAGAAATTGTGTATGGCAAGGGGGAGGGGTGGCGGACGGTGGTGAGAGCAGAGGCAACAGGGGGCTGGTGGCAGAGACAGGTGACAAAAAGCTCGGTCTTATTTAAAACTGACTAAAATGACCACCAGAGGGACTCCAAAGTTCACTCACTGATATCGTACTCCAAGCAAGAAACGTTTTAGAAGATTTAGATTTAGGAATATGCTAAATAGTTAAAATATGGATAAAATACAGCAATAGGTGTTAGCCGTTAATTCAGAGGAAGAAACTCAGATGCTTAAAATTGAGGGTTTTCAAAGACCACCAGTGGGGATAGAAAAGACTAATAATTGATATGAGAGATTTGTTAAATAGTTAAATTTAGTCTGGATTTAAAAAGCTGTTTTTATTTCCCCAAATTTCCAGTCTCTGTTCTGCCAGAAGGTGTTGCTGTAATGTAGCTGGGCTTGGAGGACAAAGTAATGTGGAATGAAATGTGGTCAGACTGGATAAAAAATGTAAACCATATAAGTATATAGAATTCAGGCACAAAGCTATCCATTATATGGGGAAAAGAGGGCTTTACTGTAGTATGTGCCCTGCTATAAATAGTTCAGTAAAATGTAAACATGAAATATTTCCCCAGTGATATTTGCAGCCATATAAACAGTAACCCTACTTTTCTTTTCATTAACTCTCATTTCTTAATAAAAGGACTTCTGTAAGGTGAAATTTGGGAAAAAATAGAAATGATTTGTAACTTTTTTTATAACAGGCTATAGCATACATGGAATAAAAACTGGAATTTAAAACCAGATTTTTTTTAATTTTTTTTTTTTTTACAAACACAGCTTTGCTTTAATGTATGAAGTCCCATATGTTATAGAAACAAGCACAGTGGTGCACAAAGGAAGAAAAACTAACAAAGGATTGAAGAAACTGGAATACAATCTTCTTTTTTTTTTTTTAAGTTAGGATTTCTTCCAATATTGGTAAACAAAACTCAAAATGAATACTTCTTTTAAAAATCTCACACAATCAGTCAAAATTTTAAAACTGATTGTTAAAATGAATGTCTTTTTAATTGAGTTAAAATGTATTTTCACTCAGACTTAATCCAGAATATATTAATTTTACCCTCAAAATTCAGACCAAGGCAACTCATTTTTTCTTATGACGAAGTCCATACCATGCAAGGCAAAATAGATCAAGCATTTAAAATATGGGACTCCAGCTTATCCCAAGTTAGCTCAGCACAGGTGAACAAACCAAAAATAAACTAAGGCACATAGATAATCCAGCCTCCCTTAAAATACTAAGTCTCAACCTTCCTCTTCTCCAGTTTTTTTTTTTTTTAAACCAAATTGGTAAAAATGGATCACTGTAGTTTGGAAATGCCCTTTCCACCCTGTTTTGCCCAGCTTACACTTCACTCGGATTGAACAATTGGCCCAGGTGTGCAGAAAGTTTTCTCTGAACCGAGGACTAGGCAAGCACCCCTCTGGGTATTACAGAGCACCCTGTACTGATTTCCACCATTACACATACTGTGTTACAAGCAGGGCCAACCCTTACTTGTCTAATGCTTAGCACTTTATCCGCAAGTTGGATAAATATCCGTAGGACTGAACTGAACTGAAACTAATTAAGACTAGATAATCCAAAAATAGCTCTTTGGCAATCAGTTGTGTGTTGCCTTCAATCCTCAGTTGTAATTACCTCTGTAGAACTTGGTGGAAATTTGAGAATCCTGCTTCTTTAAAAAAAAAAAAAAAGAAGAAGCAAGACACACCCTGCAAGGATAGCCCTGATTTAGGAGGTCTGCCCCCAGATGTGTTTGAATGTTGTGCTGTGAACTGCAGGGCTGCAGAAGAGGGCAGCAGGTTGTGTCTGGTGTTTAGGATCTCCTTACCTATTTCTTCTTCTTCTTCTTTTTTTTTTTTTTTTTGCGGTATATGGGCCTCATTGTTGTGGCCTCTCCCGTTGCAGAGCACAGGCTCCGGACGCGCAGGCTCAGCGGCCATGGCTCACGGGCCCAGCCGCTCCGCGGCACGTGGGATCTTCCCAGACCGGGGCACGAACCCGCGTCCCCTGCATCGTCAGGCGAATTCTCAACCACTGTGCCACCAGGGAAGCCCCCTATTTCTTCTTTAAGGGAGAATAAAAAGGGGAAAAGTATCAGGACTCATAACCAGATTTCAAAGTTCTAAGAGTTCCACAGAAGAACTTTGGAAGAGTGTCAAATACATTCTGAGAATTTTTTTTTTAAATCTTAGATATGTGACTGACAGGAGATCCAGGGAAGTACTCATATTGTGAACTCATTAAGAATGTTAAGCAAAAACTCCAGAAAACTGCCATAACATTTTTCAGTTGTAGAGGTAAAAGAGGTAATTATGAGACTTCAATGAAATAATTTTTCAAATCAAAGTCAGAGATGTAATTTATTATGTTAAATGTTTTACTTTCTCCATCTTTTTGTGTGTGTAAGGTACATTATTTTTTCCCTCTGTCATGACTATATTTGAGCACCCTTGGTTGTTTTTTTTTTTAGTTGAAATGTAATTGACATATAATGTTACATTAGTTTCAGGGGTACAACATAGTGACTCAATATATGTATATATTGTGCAATGATCAGCACAATAAGTGGAGCACTGTTGTTTTTATCATCATCTCTGATGTGTATGGAAATGTTCTTGATTAATCCAGAGAAAGTTCTAGTCCAATTACTAAGTCATGAAGCGTTTTAAAAGGAAATATTTTTGTTTCTATTTCATAAGTCACCCTTTTCTATTTTATATGAACTAGTTAAAAACTACTGTATATTCACATGGCAGCTTTCATTGATCCAAACAGAAACTCAACAGTAGATTTGATTCTGTTTGGGAAGGAATAAATTGCCTATTTTAAGGTTATTTCCTAACTGTTTCTAGGCCCCCAAGTAGTGGAGAACCAAAAACCTGAACAATAAGCAAGCAGTATTTCCCTCAATGTGGAGATTGGATCCTTAAACCAAGGTAAGCAGCCAATGGAGCAGTTTTTCCATGTAAAAGAGATATTAGTAAATGACTAAGTCTATGTGATACAAAGTGAGATGGAGCTTTACACCTTATATCCTTATATTCGAGAGAGAACTATATTCAGTAATTAAGGTTGTGACGTCATCTGGTGCAATTCTGTACACTAATAAGATTAAGTGAAAACCAGGCAAATCTACAGCTAACTTTATGTCAAGAAGGCATGGACTATTCATTTAAAAAATATCTATTGAACGCTTACTATATGCCAGGCACTGTTCCAGGCTCTCGGGATTCGTGAGCAAACCAAACAGACGAAGATCCCTGCTTCTGTGGGGCTCACATTCTAGCAGTGGAGTCAGGGGATAGAAGCCATGTGGCAAGAGCTAGAGAGCGGGAGGGAGGGAAGGGGGAAATAAGGTCAAAGGGGCTTGGTGGGAGCAGATCACGTGGGTCTCACAGGCCATCGTGAGGACTTTGATTTAACTCTGGGCAAGATGAGAGCCCCTGGAGGCCTTTGAGAAGAGGAGTGATACAATCTGGGTTACTTTTGAAAATGATCCTTTGGCTGCTGCCCTGGGCATAGCCTGTAGCAGCAGGCAGGGCTGTTAAGATGCTGTTAGTAATCCAGGTAAGAGAGGATGATGGCTTGGACCAGGGCGGTAGTTGTGGAGACAGTAAGAAGGGTTTGGAATCTGGATATATGTTGAAGTGAAGGTAGAGTTAATAGGATTTCCTGCTAAATTATATAAGGAGTGTGTGTGTGTGTGTGTGTGTGTGTGTGTGTGTGTGTGTGAGAGAGAGAGAGAGAGAGAGAGAGAGAGAGAGAGAGAGAGAGAGAGAGTGGGAGGGAGGGAGGGAGGGAGGGAGAGAGAAGAATAATGATAAGGTTTTCATCTTGATCATCTGGAATATGGGGAATATGGAAAATAGGAAGGAAAAAGTTGGCAACAAGTATAAACAACTCTTTCAAGCAGTATTCTTAAAGAGAGAAGCGAAGAAATGGCACACCGATCACAGGAGGCATGGAGTCAGGAGAACAGTATTTTAGGTGGAAGAAATAGCATGTTAATAGGCTGATGGAGATGATGCACTAGAGATGGAAAATTTCCTGATGCAGGAGGGAGGGGCAGATTTCTGCAGTGATGTCTTTAGTAGGTTAGAGGGACTGGGATCCAGGGTGTAAGTGGAAGGTCAGGCTTGAACAGGAGAGCAGACAATTCACCTCTGGTAACCAGCAGGAAGGTAGCATATGGAACTGAGGCAGGACCAGAACTCAAATGAAGGTCTGTGGGACTCCGAGTTCAAGCTCTGTCCACTATGCTACACGAAGGGAAGAAAACATGAAGCTAATCATGGTGCTAAGCCACCCACTCAGATGATCTATGTACCCTTCATAATCAGGGAAACCCAGAGATGCGTCATGATGTGATGGAAAGCGTGGGCATCTTAAGGCCTCATGTGATCCTCCATTGGGTGTATGACTCATCATTTGTAAGGTGAGAATAACATTACCTGCAGTGCCCTTTTTCCAGGGTTGTTGTGAAGATCAAATGGAACCCTATATATGGAAGTGCTCCAACCTATAAAGAACTATACAGAACGCAGTCTAATAATCAAGAGTGTTAACCACCTCAGGTCCTTTGTACTTCTTGTTGCCTCTGCCTGGAATAATTTTACACTTGTTCTTTGCACATCTCTCTTCATTTTATCATTCTTGTCTCAGCTCAGAGAGGCCCTCTTTGACCACACAAAAGTGGCCCCCATGCCCCATACTGGCTCGGTCATTCTCTATCCCCTTGCTATATTTTAATATCTTCTTAGCACTTACACATATTTGAAATCATCTTATATAATTATTTGTTAGTTTACACATTGATTGTCTTCCATACTGAAATAAACTCCATAAGAAGGTGGATCTTTGTCACTAGTTTTCCCCAGAGCCTAGAACAGTGCCTTGCACATAGTGGGTCCTCAATAAATATCTATTGAATATTAATATTATCTTAATTATCGTAGAGATAATTTGCCAAAATAAAATACCAATTTAAAGGAAACACTGAAAAGCTATTACCTTTTTCAGTTTCATTATTTAATGGCACAGCAACAATAAATGACTCCGATTTAGTGGAAGCTTCCAAAATAGTTTCCTAACAATTCTACTCTTCTGTGATTTCCCTCCAGGAGAAAAATCTTATTTGATGTGTTTAACAACTGTATTAATTCATCACCGTGACAAACATCAGAGAATTGTAACAAATTGCAGGTCTTAGGAAACATTCAATCAGTATTAAGCCAAGAAAGGAGACCTGTCTCTAGTTTTAATGGAGTTAGAATCTCCCTTCTTAGAACATGTTAATGCTCTTTTATTGTTTTGCTTGACTATAGTAAAGAAAAGTTATGGTGCAAAAGAATGTCTATGAAGGGAGGTGTACTCAGAGTCTGGGCCCGAGACACGGTGGACTGTTCTCCCTTCTGAAAGGGCTTGCAGAGGTAGCCTTTGGACCTCCTTGATACTTACCAGGAGGTCCTGTGATTGTGCATGACCTCCACCATTCATGTGAACTGTGCTCTCCAGAATGGGAGAATTATATGCTGTGGTCATTTGGCTTTTGCTTCCAAAGACCTGGTTATTTTCCAGTCGGGTTAGTATGCTCCACACACCAGAATTGGTCACAGAAAAATTAACAGGCAGCATTTGCTAACAGGATAGACAAGTGTGAATTGACCCAGTATATTGAATAATAGATGACTGTCTAGTGATAAAGTCAATTTACAGAAGGACTGTGGGCTAGATTTTATTCCCCAATAGTTCTTTACTTCCTGTGTTAATTGATGTTGTGTGACTTGTGTTATTTTTTGTAGCAGAAAAAAAAATCTCTTACTCCAAATACTATAGCTATCTTGCATGCTTTTATTTCTTCTTCTCTCCTTCCTGCCATCCCTTCCTCCCTCTCTCTTTCTCTCCCTTTTTTTCCTTCCTTTTTCCCCTACTTCCCCGCCTTCTAGTCTTTTTCAAATGCTCTCTGTAAAATGAGGGTCTTTCAAGGAGCCTATAGTCCATCCTTCTTAGAATTTGCCTCCAAAAAGGAGAATAAATCTAAAGTCACAGAAAGTTCATCTAGCCTACATTTCTGTTAGAAAGAGATTTCCATCAGTGGTTTGCTTCCCTGTGTGAACATTCAGAGCCCTGTGTGCAGCTGCAGAGATAAGAACTGTGAATTATGCTGCAGAGTTGACTCTGACCAAGATGATGGCCCGTCAAGCAGCCATGTGAGCAAAAATAGATCATTTTCTTTTTCTTTCCTGCCCTGGGGCATCAGAGTCTAAAAAGGTAGAACTTTTCATTGAATTCTCTTAATTTACTGAGAAGATATTTCCAAGGAAGGCCATGTGGATTTGAAGCAATGAAAATCAGGTTCATTTTCTCCTGGAACTATAAAATACAACTGCCTCATCCTCCATCATCCATATTTCTAGCCCTTTGTGCATCTTATATGAGCCTTATCTCTCTGATTGTAACTGTTGACCTTCCTTCCTCGGTAGACCATGAGTTCTTAAAGAGTAATGTGTCTTGGTTACTTTGAAACTCCCCAGGCATACATAGGTGGATCACACGATAGGTGGTTAAGTGTTCGAGAAATGAATGAATCAATGAATGAGTTACATTAGAATATACGTCTTATTGAAGTCTGTGTCAAATCCTATACTTTTAAAAATAATTAATTAATTAATTAATTAACTTTGGCTGTGTTGGGTCTTTGTTGCTGCACGTGGGCTTTCTCTAGTTGCGGCGAGCGGGAGCTACTCTTCATTGCAGTGCACAGGCTTCTCATTGCGGTGGCTTCTCTTGTTGTGGAGCACGGGCTCTAGGCGTGTGGGCTTCAGCAGTGGTGGCTTGCGAGCTCTAGAGGGCAGGCCCAGCAGTTGTGGCACATGGGCTTAGTTGCTCCGTGGCATGTGGGATCTTCCCGGACTAGGGCTCTAACCCATGTCTCCTGCATTGGCAGGCTGATTCTTAACCATTGCACCACCAGTGAAGTCCCCTATACTTTTGAAAAGATCACATAACCTGTCACTACACCCCAGAACTATGTACCCTTACTGTTCCCTCGGTGGCTCGAGCTGGAAAACTCCGTACTGCCTTTTAGCAGAGGGTGGTACGTGAACTGTACGAGCTATAGACCAATTCACATCAAGTAGGCTTGCAAGAAATGTTAACACGTAACTACCAACAAGGCAGTGAAACATTCCAGAAACAAAATTATGAGTACATTTACATGGAACATTACCATTTTCAGACTGCTCTCAGTGAAAAAAAAAAGTGTTTATGTTCAGGTGTATGTCAATATGAATGACATATTCTTGCATAAATACCAAGATTCTAATGAATGCTCCTTCATTTCAAAGAAGGAAAAGTAAAGTCAGAGTAATTTGTATAATTCTTCCTGAACCAGTTGATGCCAAGGACACATGGTTTCTGGCGATGGAGTCAAACTGCTAGAACACAGGAGAGGTGTGGTTCAGTAGAGTTTATGTGTCACCAATTTTTTTCCATCCCCCAGGTTTGAGAAGGGTCATTATTTGGACACGGCATGAAATCAGCACATGCTGGAAGCAGCTGCTGGATGAATGACAGTAGTGTGGCTGTGCTTTTTTTTTTTTGGTCATCAAATAGCAGTGTTTGGGTCCAGTCTCTGTATTTTAAAGAGGATAAGACAAAAGCAATCTATCCCTAATTTACAAGTTCCCAGAACACACACAATATGTTCATAACCAGACCGTTAATTTATTGCCTGATCTCGAAAACAGGGCCTCAGTTTGATTTCACCACTAAGTCTTCCACATTCAGAGGATGCAGGGGTACACGCATCACTGACCTTAAAAGGAATTAAAGTAACAATGTTAAATTTTTAAAAGAGAAGCTATTGTAAACTGTGACTTCCTCATTGCTTTTGATAGAGGGTTTTGTTTGTCACTTCTCTCCAAACAAAACAAAATTCAAGCCAGTGAGGATGAGGATGGAAGTCTTGTACAAACAGTACAGTTTTTCTTGAACTTCAGTAGAGCAAAAGCAACCTACATGCCTTGCCAAAGTCAGTACTTAAATCTCTCTCATAAAACTTAAAGAAGACCCTGATTTATACAATGCAGATTACAAGATTAAGTGAAGGATGATGAATCAGATAATCTGGCACAGGGCATCCTGAGGAATAGTTTAATGGATATAAATTGAAATTCTATCACACAATGAAGAGTTCAAAGCCAGCCACTAATTTCCTTTCATTCACCTCCTTTCTTCAGTTTCACCTTGAAATAGCATCAACAATGTTTTATCCATCTTTCCCCAAGACAAATGATCAATAAGGGACAGAGTGTTCAAATACATATATATGTAATTGGGATGCAACGAGTATTTTTTGTGTTTAGGAAGAGCCTTAATTGTGATGGTAGTTTTTAAATTAAGCAATGGTTCCTGAAATCCTCTAGGGACGAGCAGGAATATGCCCTGTGTATATAGCTTTTTGGTCAGATTTTCAGGGAAGTTAATTTTATGATAATGTGGCTTATATAGCCACGGTTGCCCACGTTACTGAATCAGCCTTGCATTTTCTTTTGCCTGAGAAATAGGGCAGAGTCTCCTTGTAACATGTTTCTCCTTCAGCCTCATAGTGAGTAAAGTAACGAAGTGAACCAAACACTTAAACATCCCTAAGCCCCACCTGCTGAAATGCAGTTTGGTAGACTTGGCAATGACAATTCAGTTATGATTAACTCCTGATAGGTCATATGAGTGGTGAATATTGATAATTAAGATTAGAATTATTCTATTTTTTCCACTCTAGATTCTTAATCAGAGAGAAGAGTAGATTGCAGTTTAGAGCATGGTCCAAAGTAGCTACCATAAGAGAGAAACTTTGACGTCTTTTAAAATTTAGTAGATGAGAATGCTGCTTTCCAGTCTATCATATATCTGTTGGCAGTTCAATGTCCTTAAGCATACAATTGCATCTCTTCAGTTTATTGCAAAGTGCTGGGCAAATGTAGCTCAAGTCCATTCTTCCAACCAGCTGGCTGCCCTTAAGCCCAAAAGCAGAGCCTGAGACAAGGACTTGGGTACAGGTAGTTTATTTGGAAGGTGAGAAGTGGAAGAGTGAGCAAGGAAGGAAGAAAGCCAGTAAAGGATGCATCACTGAGCTGCTTCCTTTTGCAGGCACTGGGGCTCAACCCTCTGCAGAACCATGTATATTGCACCTTAGGACTGTTCCTCTGAAGGACAGGGGCTGGGGTACTTACCCCTCCTTAGCTGTGGATCCTGCCCAAGGACATTAGCTCTCCTGCACTTCTGGGTCTGCCCTTCTGGCAGCTTGATAAAGCGCTGGTGGTTTGGGGAAAGGGCTTGAGACAGAAAAATTAAAGATGGGGTGGGCACTCAGGCTGGGATGTTGTGAACTTTCATGAGAGCTGTCCTTCACTAAAGCAGATGAAATCCGAGGTGACTGAAAGGATACAGTGTGGAATGCCAGAAGCATGTACTTCATTCTCAAATGTAGCGCTTTTGAGCCATAGCTGGATACATTTTATTTTACATATTTTTCTCGATGTATATTCTGGTAAAATTGATACTCCAGAGAGCATGTTCATCCTGTGGTGTTGAGTGGTCCTCGTATACCCATCTAGAAGCCCAGAAATAAATGGTAATTTGGAAATCATAGTGGAAGATACACAAATAGCTGAAGAGGTGTCTAGCGTGGTGGGGACAGGTAGCACTCAATGGTCCCAAGAGAAGAGAAGGTAGCTTCAAACTTGTTTTTCATCTGTTCCCTTAGCTTCTCTGGATTATATTAATTTCTCTGTTTCAGCTCCTACTGTAGAACAGACTCTTAGATTCTCTCTATGTAGTTACCGCTGAGAACTGCTAGGTGCATGAGACATGACTGTGGATCACTCAGCCCATAGTAGAGCAGAAACTTGGCCTAGGTTCTCTAATTCCAAGCCCAATGCATTTTCTGTTAACCATGGCAACCCCAGAGAAACAAAAATTGGCTGAAAGTTGGAAACAATATGTCCAGACGATGGTCTATTTGATCAAATAGAGTGTTGTACACTTTACAATCCACTCACATTCTGGGGAGCTATGTCAAGAATAAAGAACCCAGGAAATGAGTCTGAAGAAGAAAGTTTGGGTCTGATTTCTATCACTTAAGGGCAGAGGAAAAGCATTTTTGAGTACTTGCTTTAAGGAAGACATGAGCCTAAGCCTTTTATATACAGTTGATTCTTATTATTTGCTGTCCTTACATTTTATAGCTGCTGTGAACACTGAATTAGGGAATACTGCTCCTAGGTTAAAATATAGGGCTCAGTTCCTATGAGCCTCTGGTCACCACATTTTTGTCAACTGATAAATATATAATAACATTGTTGTATGTGTGTTTCTGTTTAAAGAGATCTTATGTAGTGTATAGTGTTGAGTCATTAACATGAAACTCACAATTCTATACTCACAGCACTGTAACTCAAGCCTGTACAAAGGCTTATATAACACAGAGATTTTCTCCATAAGACTCATCAGAGCTTTCTTGTGCTTAGGAAACACTAGACAGCACTTCAGCACTGTGTTTGGGGGGGCATTATCAACAGTGAAATTACCAACAAAAAACACAAAAATGCAAAAAAATAGCATTAAAAACATGGAAAAGACACTTGTTCACAGTCTGAGAGCTGAAACAAGAAGGCAGAGTGTGCCTTGTGGGACCTCAGCTGGGAACACATGTGTCACGTGACTTAATTTTTTTTGTTGCTCTGTGCTTGTCTGTAAAGGATCACAAAAGCACCACAAATTCTGACTTTAGAGTTACAAATAAATTTTAGCAAGTAGTGAATTTACAAATAATGAGGATCTATTGTACACATGTCATTTAATCTTCACTAAAAACTCTGGGCAATATATTGCATTTCCCCCAATTTATAGGAATAGAAAGTGAGACAACTGGCCAAAGACTTAAAGTTAATCTGTGGACAACAAGAATGGTATATATATTGTTGTGCTTTTTTTTTCAGTTCAACTGTAAATAATTCAGTATGTGTCTTAAAGGTATTGTCTTTTAAAAACATAAACACATTATCACAACTAAAGTAATTGGCAGTTCCTTAATATAAAAGATCACAATTTCTCCAATTGTTTCATAAATCATATTTTACAGCTGGTTTGTTTGAGTCAGGATCCAATGGGGTGCATGTGTTCCATTTGGATAAGGTGTCTTTAATTCTCTTTTAACCCTGTAAGTTCTATCTCTTTCCTTTTTATCCTCCCTTGGAATTTATTCATTGAAAAGCCATCATTTAATTTTTTCTGTGTTTCCATTTTTTCTCTAACAGCCACAAAGTTCATGAAAGTCTTGAGGCTCAACTTTAGTCATTATGGAAGATCTTGGTAGCATAGTTAACATACATAACTGTTTTCTAATTTTCTGCTAATTCTTATCTTTCCATTGTACTCCTATTGTCCCTTCATTAAGTTTCTTTCAATTCATTTATATTTTTTCCTCCTATTGTGTTGCATGTATTATTGTAAAACATCTCAATTTTTTTTTGCATGTGCAAGGATATTCCTACAGATATAAAATATTAAAACAAACCTAAGTCAGCGTGGCTTTAAAGCCTAAGCTTTTCTATTCTGTTTGTTGTCTACCTCTTGGCTTTATTTTCCTTCTAATCTCATCTGGTAAACAAGTATCCTAATAATATTTACTCTCCTCTCAGAACTGTATTTGGGAGAAAGGTGATGATATATGGGCCTGACACACATAATCAAATAGTGAATGCTTGCTGTATGAGTGACTAAATTCATGATTAAATAGGAATGCTTCCTAAACCATAAATATGCTATATAAATGTTGCTTAAAATTATAAATGACTGATGAAACAGTTTGAATAAAGAAAAAAGAATTTTCTCTCAGGCTAAGAATTTATTGCCCCATTGTAAAGCTAACTTTATTAATGAAGTGGATTATTTAAGGCTTTGGGTTCTTCCCTTCCTCCTTCTATCTCTCTGGCCATTTTCCTGCCCAGCAGGAGACGATGAACAGAGAAAGGTGAAAGGTCAATCTGTCTTGCCTTTTTTTGCAGGATCTGGAAGAAAGTCTTGTCAAGGAAAAGGTAAAAATTTATTGAGATTGTTTGTTGTTACTCTCTTTGAATTTCAACTATTTATCTTTGTTTCTGTCCTTCAGACTAAAATGTGAACTCCATGAGGACAGGAGTTTTTGTTATTTTGTTTACTGCTCTATTCCTTTACCTAAAATACAGCTTAATAAGTGTTCAATAAATATTTGCTGAATGAATTCCTATACATCACTGGCATGTTGGCTAGACTTAGATTTGATTCATGAATGCTGTCTAAGCTTCAGCTGCTATAACAAAGTACCATAGACTGGATGGCTAAAACAACAAACATTCATTTCTCACAGTTCTGGAAGCTGGAAAGTCCAAGATGAAGGTCCCGGGAGATCCGGTGTTTAGTGAGGGCATTCTTCCTGGTTTGCAGATAGCTGCCTTCTCATTGTATCCTCAGATGGCAGAGAGCAGAGAGAGGAGCAAGCTGTCTCTTCTTATAAGGGCACTAATCCCATTCGTGAGGGCTCCACCCTCATGACCTAATTACCCCACAAAGAACCAATCTTCTAATACCATCATATTGAGGGTTAGGATTTCAATATATGAATATGGGAAGGATACAAACTTTCAGTTCATAACAAGTGCAATGGAAATGCTAGTCACAGTGCTAGCCAAGTTCACCTTACCTTCTAAAAGACACTGTCAAACCTATGGTTTCCTCTACTAAGAAATATGCTTTGAGCTTTTCCTTAAGCAGGACTGGTCATATTCTGTACCTTAGATCTCCTCCATCTTCCATTTAGACAGATCAAAGATAGGCACCTGAACCAAAATTAGCCAAATTCATAGTATTGGCAATGACACATCAAATGATGGTCTGGCACAAAAAACTTTGCCTAAAGAAGACTGATGGTGGACGAACCATGAAGGACCAAGAGAAAACTAAAGCTATGAGTAAACCAAAGTTATGTGTATGCAGAAGCCATCCGAAATAGGAGCCATGAGACAGAAGAGAAAAGGCATTTGTTTGAGGGTGACAATATTGGTTGATAATGGCAAGAAAGGTGGAAGCAAAGACAGAGAAGGGTTGAGTGACTTCTGGCAAGGCTTCTATAGACTTCTGTGCCTTAGGAGGGATCTTAGGTCAGGTTTCCGAGAAACAGACTGAGATAGAGATTTGTGTGCAGGAGTTTTAGTGGGGAAAGTTCTCTGGAAAGTCAGCTATGTGGGAGAAAGAAAAGCAGTACCAGGCAGAGGGAGAGACAAGTCAGATGCATTGGCAACAGAACCTCATCTGATCCAATGGGAGCTCTGGAGCTAGAATGACACATCAAAGTTGGGCCCAAGAGAGCAAGAGGCAGAGCCTTTACGCCCTCACCGAGACGAGTCCTTGCATGAGGGTTGCATGAGGATGAGTAACTTTGAGCTAGGTGGCTCCTTTTCACCAAGGGCGATTCCTGGAGAGGGACCCAATTACCAGCCACCAGCAACCAACACTCCCTGAGTGGGGATGAGAACCTCAGTCTGACGGGGGCGTTGAGCAGTGAGCCCTGGTATCCACAACACAAAGTGACAAAAATAACTCAATTTCTAGAGCTATCTTAAATACATTTTGTTTTTAAAGTATGCTTTCATCTCCATGAAGCCCAGATGTATGGCTGTTCTTGGATCCCCCCCAAAGATACAGTTTTTGTGTGTATATATACTTAATACATTATATGTACATATAATATGTTTTGTGTGTAAAATTATAAATATATATATAATATTTTATTTATCTCACCGTATAATAACCTCTCCTCCCATTTCTTGAGCTAGCCTGAATCTCTTACCAAACAAAAAGGGAGAATCCATTCCATTGATCACTAAGGAGAAGAGCACAAACTTCAAAGGGCTAAGCCAGAAGATGCCAGAAGAACACAATTAATCAACTTTAATATTAATAGACCCACTAATGTTAAATCAATATCGAACCTTCCCATTTATGAATGAATTTACTGAAATCTTTCAATCCTGCACCTAATGGATATTGATTCTTTCTTTATGAGAATTTGCGTGGAATATCCATGAGGGCAAGGTGTGGATTAATTTCTATGAGTAAAAGAGAAAATTCTAAGAAAGTTACCTAGTCCCTGAAGATACACAGACTGAAGTGACAAAATAATTTTAGGAGACATCTGTCTGCATGGCCTGGTGACATAAGGATGGACTTTGAATCTAAGAAGGCCCAGATGTGACTTCTGGCTCTGCCACTGTGTTACCTTGGGCAAGTCCCTCAACCCCTCTGAATATCCATTCTTTGTTTCTAAAATCGAGACTGCAACACATTAGTTAAAGAGTTGTTGTGAGAACTAATGAAATCATACACACACAGACACACGTCACCAGTGGTAGAGCTTGCCACGTAGTAGCAAGTACATACTATCCATCCCTTTATGTTTATTATAGCCAGTCCTTACTGACTGAGTAGTCTTGTTAGCAGTTGAATGTAATTAATACTCATGGAGTCAATTCTCCCTTATTCTGCAACCAGATTCCAGGGACCCTCGATCTGCTTTGGGAATATATATTTAGGACTGGACTAGAATCCTTCCTTTATCCATAGCCTTCCTGTAAAGCACACCTGGTCCAGGCATTTCCTTGCCTGGAGCATCTCTTCCAAGTGGATCAGACTGAGGGCCTCTGCCAATGTTGAGCTCTAGAAGGATGTGGTTAGATTAGCATCACTTCTGTCTTTTTTTTTTTTTTTTTCTTGGCTGCGTTGGGTCTTCGTTGCTGCAGGCGGGCTTTCTCTAGTTGCGTGAGCAGGGGCCACTCCTCCTTGCGGTGCGTGGGCTTCTCACTGCGGTGGCTTCTCCTGTTGGGAGCACAGGCTCTAGGCGTGCAGACTTCAGTAGTTGTGGCACACGGGCTCAGTAGTCGTGGCTTGCAGGCTCTAGAGCGCAGGCTCAGTAGTTGTGGCGCACGGGCTTAGTTGCTCAGCAGCATGTGGGATCCTCCCGGGCCAGGGCTCGAACCCGTGTCTTCTGCATGGGCAGGCGGATTCTTAACCACTGCGCCACCGGGGAAGTCCCCACTTCTGGCTTATTGCAGGTATTCAACACGATTGGGTTTCCTTTCCTACCTTTGGTCCAGGTACCTCTCTTGAACTCTTCAGAATCCCAGGAAGATTCCTTGAGATTTTACTGAACTCACAGGGAATTCCTCAAAGCAGTATACCAATGACTAATGGAACACATGGTCAGCTTCTAGTTTCCCTGTTGGGCCCCTCAGGTGGTAAATTATTACAGTCCCATCCAGGAGTGTGAACTTCTGTCACAGGTTCAGCTCCAGGGAATAATATTTCTGGTTTTAGGTCAGCCCTGTAACAAAAACTGTAAAGCCCCCTGTAGAATGTGGTGGTAAATGCAGGCACCCTGGGGGCGCCATGCCTGCTGCCTGCATTCAAGTCTGTAGTCTCCAAGCACAAAAAAAATAATCCTGAATTCGATGTTGTTCTTATAATCTAGGGAAGGCCTTTACAAAACGTTGGAACAAATAGTGTCCCAAATTGGTTCCGTAATTAAGGTATGCAGAGCTCGGCTTCAAAGATCCCTGACGTCTGTTTTAAGGGATGCTGTTAGCGAGCAGATAATTGTACTTAGCAGCTATAGAGCCATTAGAGGAGCTTAATCTATACAGAAAGCTTTGGATATTAGGAGCTTCTGGGACATTGCTTCTACAGTAATGCCTCATCTGCAGATATTACCCCAAATGTGCACTTTTCTCCATTATATTTTATTTTTTAAAGCCAGAGACTTTCCATTTGGGTACAGTTTTGTAGCAGGATGAATAGGTACCTCAAAGATACTTTGATTGCTATGAAAGGTAAAAACATAATGAGAAAACTAAGAAAACTAGTTTTCTGAGAAAACTTAGAAAACTGAGAAAGATTTCAAGGATGCAGTTCTTATGACCTGTTAAACGTGTGTGGGATGGAGAAGCGGCCCCAGGATGGCCCCAGAGAGGAAACCTATTTGCGTTAGAGTCAGCCCCGTTTTGAGGCACTCTATCTTATCCTTAAGAAGTCATGCGAGTAGGAGATGTGAAATTCAAAAGGAATCCAGGAGTTTTTTGTTTCATTTTGTTTTGTTTTACTAAAAACCTCTGAATTGTACATTTTATTTACCTGTTTTCTTTTTTATCATTTCTATTGGCGTATAGTTGACTTACAATGTTGTGTTAGTTTCTGCCGTACAGCAAAGTGACTCAGTTATACATATACATATACATATGTCCACTCTTTTTTAGATTCTTTTCCCATATAGGCCATTACGGAGTTCTGAGTAGAGATCTCTGTGCTCTACAGTAGGTCTTTATTAGTTATCTATTTTATATAGAGTAGTGTGTATATGTCAGTCCCAATCTCTCAATTTATCCCTCCCCCTCTTAACCCCTGGTAAATCCAGGAGTTTTGTTTTTCCTAAGGGTTTTAGTGGAGAACAGATGAGAACCTGGGAATGCGGCTAAGAGAAAAATACTGACGACAAGTACTCCTTCTGGACAGGCAACTTCCAGCCTGTACCAACCCCAAATCTTTCTCCTTGATTTGCAATAAATATGCTTTTATAAGTAATAATTATTGAACAGCTGAAGGGTGAAACCAAATCATCTCAAACAGTGACAGGGTCCATGAGTAGAAGAATCCAAAAATCCTTGCTCAGTCACTTTAAATAGTATAGGGATTATTATTGTAGTTGTTATTATTATTATTTTTAGTGTCTACTCATGTTCAATTCATCCCTTCTACCTCCACCACACACATACACTTTTAACTTTTATAGTGCATCTCTTGCATAACGGGCCACATACAAAGGCTTGGTTAAAAAACCTCCTCCCAGCCTGTTGCAATATTTATAAAGCCCTGGCTTTTAACACACTGTGAGAAGGGCTTAGTAAAACAAAGGGCATCATAATTTATTGTTTTAAGATTATTGATTCAATAAATTAACAATGATTTCCGTGAAGGGTAGGAAACCTGGTGCCATAAAAGTTTATTTATTCCTACTTTAACTAGCATTGATTAGAGTATTCAAATTGTCCCAGTGTTCTATAATCACTCTTTATAGGTGAAATGCCCTCCGCTGTGCAGGAGACAGTAAAATAAACATTCTACCAGAAGCGACAATGGCTCCTTTAAAAACCAGAAACGCTAGATTTTTTTTTTTTCAAGAGGGAAGAAATAGTTCAGATAGAGCTTTTAATACATGCTGTGTGCACGTTGGGCTCTGCTCCCTGATATATTGCAAGGACATAGTTTTAAGAACCTATTGCCATGGTTAGCAAACAGGTAGGATCTAAATGGTGATATTTATATCCCGTACCTCAAACAAAGACATCATTTTGTTGTTGTTGCTTGGGTTTAAACTATCATTGTATGTGGCCTTTAAGAACAAGATGAATTTTTTTTTTCATGCAAGTATTGTTTCAGTGCTTTTGTTCCTCAAGTGGAGACTAAAACCTTCAAGGTGACTTTGTGAGGGCATTGTAAAATTGTAAATAACTTGAACAAACAGGTACTGCTTTTTCTTTTGTGACCACAGGGCAGATTAATTTGAAGTAACTATCTGAAAAGACAGAACAATGGGCAAGCTAGCTCGCGTTAGGCATCCCAGACCTGAACTTGGGTTTCTCCTGTCCTCAGGATCAATTCTCCTTTCTAGAGCACCAATATGATAGGGTCATGCTTCCCTTTTGTATCTTCACCCGTCCCATTTCCCTCCTCTCTTGACCTCTGGACAACGGATTGTATTTGTCAGCTTTCGTGCTGTATTTTCCAGTGTGATTTCTTATCTTTTCCACCAGCAAGAAATCTCCAAGCTGAAATATGATTTAGAAACAGGAGTTTGCAGTAATTAATAAAAGGAAATGAAATAAAATACAATAAACCTCTTGGTCACCAACAGGCTTATGATTTACATAGGCTTTAAATGATCGTTGGTGTTAGATTGTTTCTCAGAATGCAACTCAGGAATTTTAAGTTGTCAGATTAACTGCTGCATTTACTGGTCTGTTTGATTAGGTGAGCATAGTTTATATTCCCTCTTGGAGACCTAAATAGCAACCATTTCCTACCAAAACAGCACTGAGAACAAAGGCCTCATTCACAGCGCAGTGGGCATTGCTCTATAGGCCTTTGTATGTGAAACAACATGGTTTCTAAGCACCTCGAAAGGAAAAGGTGCAACTAATTTTTTCAATGTACACGTAATAGGCAGAAAAAGAATCACGTTGCATACCAAAGAATATATTCTATCAGAAGTGCACGGAGTGTTTGTTTGTACTGCTGGCCTTTCCAAGGCTGGAAGAAGAAATTACTGCGGTCATTTCTGAAGGACAGCAGACAACAGAAAACACTATTGGATGATCTGGTCTCATCATTTCAACTACTCACAAACACTCTAGAGCTTGATTAAGATTCTTTTAGTCCAGAGCCGTCTTTTTAAGAACCTTCCGCGGGCTAGGCTCTGTACTTGGCCTCGCGGGCATGAAAGCCAATCAGCTTCCTTTCTCCCCTGCTCCTTAGTCCTACATTCCAGAGGTTGGAGAGTATCGTGACACCAATTATTTCAATGACAAAGATGGAGTACAGAGGAGGGATGTCTTCTTCAAGAAGATGACCCCTAAGCTAGATCCTAAAGACAGGGGCTGAGGCAGCAACTCCAGATCGAGGGGACTGCACCAGCAAAGCATGGGGAATGTCCATACAGGAATCTACAAGAGGTTACTGGTGCTGAAGTGGAATTTAAGTGGAATTTAGGACTGAAAGAAGATGAAGAGGAAGGAGAAAGCAGGATCCACAGAGCACTTTCTGTGCCAGGCTAAGTAGTTTGAACTTGATCCTGCAGGAGCCTCTGAGCCTCTGAAGGGTTTCGGAGGGTAAGGAGGCAGATAAAGCTGGCCAGTCTGCACGATTCCAACTCCAAAGCGATTAATTGTTCAGTTGTTCATTTAGGGTCCCAGAGTGAATCTCGTCACACTGGTTAATATACGTTTTCTTGACCTGCCTTTCGCTGCTTCATTGTCTACACTGTTTGAATTCACAGATAGCCACTCGACACTTCCCTTTTCTCGCAAAGTTGACGTATCATTCACTGAGGGACGTTATGTGTCACCCATGAAGACACACACCAATCATTTTATGAAGGACTTTCAAAAGGATAAACATGCGATACCACCAGTTCCTTATGTCTGAGGCGTGGCAGTCTTGAGGAGTTTAAGGGAAACTCAGAAGCGTCCCCCAGGGCCGTGGGGGTAATGTTAAAGTTGCACGATAAACGTTTTCAAAAACAAGGTAAACACAGTCTGGCTTTCCCCGTCTCTGCTGCCACGTTCTGGTAGTTATTTTCTCTTTACAATGCATTAAGATGAAGGGGATATTTGGGTGAAGCAAATGATCTTACAGTTACATACACTGGAAAAACACATGTCCTGTACTTACCTGTTATGTCATTCAGATGTAAAGTATTTAATTTTTGATCCCAAACTGATCACTTCAGCTAGTCTAGTGTCTTGGCAAGACAGCTGTGTGCACTTGCCAAGACAGCCAGGTTTTAACCTCTCGAGTTGAATGATCACTCAGCAATGGGAGAGCTACTCTCAAGGTGAAATGGGCAATCACCCATTTTAATTGAGACTCTGGACTTGATTTACTTCTACCCGTAGTTTTCGCCACTTGTATGAGGATAAGAATCATCCTGGTGCCTGTTAGGTGTGCAGGTTACTAGACATGCCCTCTGTGAACTTTGCTTCAGTAGGTCTGGTTTGGGGTCCAAGGGTCTGTTTCTGTCAAGCTCACCAGGTGTTCCTGACTTTCAGGGAATTTGGGGAAACATTGCACAAATGAGATCGAGTACATGGAATAGGACAGCATTCTTCAGCTCACCATATATGTAACATTAAACTTTAAGAGACGCTATAATGTAGCATCAAAATAATGAGGAAAGAGTTGGGGTTACACATTCTATAATTTTGTAGGTTATTTTAGTAGAAGGAATGAAAGCAGTATAAAAAGCCACTGTGCCAAATTGTTTATTGGGTCTCCAGATTACTAAAGTACTGCCAATTCGCTTGCAGTTAAAAAAAACTTGTGGGTCAGGCGATAGTTTCTTTTCATTACTAAGTGAAATAGATTTGTTATTGGTGCTTCAGTTAAGAAGAATAAATCCTTTGTTTCTTCCAAGTACAATGTATTATTACATGCTTATGTGACAATGAAGGTGATCCTTTGGGTCTGTGGTACCTGCTCTGTCATCATCCTCATCTATGCCATCCCTCCATAGAAACCATTACAGATAAAACCTACCTAAGGCAAAAACCTGCTTGCCAGCAATGTATTTGTTTCAAACTAGTTTGTTTTTTTTTTTTTTGCGGTACGCGGGCCTCTCACTGTTGTGGCCTCTCCCGTTGCGGAGCACAGGCTCCGGACGCGCAGGCCCAGCGGCCATGGCTCACGGGCTTAGTTGCTCCGCGGCATGTGGGATCTTCCCGGACCGGGGCACGAACCCGTGTCTCCTGCATCGGCAGGCGGGCTCCCAACCACTGCGCCACCAGGGAAGCCCCTAAACTAGTTTTAAAGAAGCTGGATACTTTTTCCAAAACCGCAGTATATAGACAAGTAGGAACAGCTATGTTTTCATCGGGGGCTAGAGGAGTGGGGTAGGGGAGCAGGTCTGCAGGGTCCTCCCAGCTCTAAGTCAGCACCTCCGTAATTCACCAGCCTCCCTGTGGTTGGAGAGGAGAGTTCAAGTCACGAGGACAACAAAGAGTTGATGTTAAATGGAAAATGGTGTTTTGGTAACTCCTGAAACACCTCCACAGACAGGGCAGAGCAGAGTTTGAAAATCTCTGCTAGGGTTTTCCCTCAAGGGTGATAGCCCCCGTTCACTCAATCCAAAGAGCACCTACCACATGCCAGAGACTAACGAAAGGTTTCTCGTAGGGCATTTTCATCGCATGCTATCAGAGAAATTTTCAGAGTTGACGTCCTTTCTCAAGGAACAGTTACAATTTTAATAAAGCACATAAGGATCTGCAGCAGCAAACAGAAGAGAGAGTGTTTCTAACTCAATTGATAAAGCATGCATGCACTTTTAGAATAAGGTCCCACCGGTAACGGTGATATCCTAACTTTGTGTTGTGGGAAGCCTCTGGGGTGCAAGGAGATGGGCTGGAATTAGAAGGCATGGCTGTTTCTGTTTAACTTGCTTGACACAGAGCTGTCTGCAGGTGGGCACTCAACAAAAGCTGCCCGTCTTAGCATCCAGAGAGGCAGTTGTGATCAGTCATCATATTATTAAATTATTCCTCTCATATTAAGTGACCACAATTTCAACACAGGCTTCTCTTGATAGATGTACAATTCCTGTAGACTATTGGAATTATATTTGGGGCGTGCTGTGATTTCATTTGCTGTGCCACTCATAGTGGAAAAAATATGCCACACTTTTTTAAGCAAACAGGCTTCTTTTCACAGTGGACAGAGAATACTGTTAAACAGAGGAAACGCAGTATCCCTTTTCATAGCAAGAGATTAAATGTCTGCAGAAGAGTTTAATTTATACTTTGCCATGTGCCAGAGCCCAGTTTGAGACATAGCAAGACTTCAGTACTTTCAATCAGGTCATAGTTTCCACCCCGGATGACTTCATCCCTTTTAAAATAGAATAAATGGAATTCCACATTATACTATGGGTAGGGATTATAGGAAATTAAAAGACGTATAGTGCTCAGCACGCTAAGTAATTGTGACGTTGAGCTGGGAAAATAACACTTAGGCAGCAAGTTCTTCTTGGGTGTTATTTGTGAAAGAGATTTTGCTCAGCTTTCCAGGAGAGTGGAAGAGAAGTGTTGCCGCGTAGGCCAGAAAGTAAAATCTATGCCGTGCTTGCTCGAGGTTTTTTCCCTTTTCAAAATATATGTAAGCGTTAAGTTAGATCAGAGGTGTGACTTGATTTCATTGTCCACCAGCCCCGCCCGCTGACGCTTTCTGGACTTAGTTCTCTGGTTTTCGTGTGCTGGCGATGAGGATTTTACAGAATGAAGTTCAGCCTCCTGCAGCTTGGGGTGGATGCAGTTAGAGAGGTGGGGAGAAATCCTGTTCAGCCAAAAGAAGTTCTGAAGTTAAAATATGATAGCATACTCTGCGAATGCCCTCAAACGCAAATATCCCACGTGAGCTGAATTGTTATAAAAACCAGAGGTTTGGGGTTGGTCTGTAGAGAAACTGCCTAGAAGAAAAAGCTGTAACGGTCAAAAGTTAAGAGGGAGGTCGATTCTTCTTTGGAGGACCTTTTCTTCACAATGTACTTTTGGGCTGCCTTTTGACCTTATTTTGTACAGTTTTGTAAGTGAAGGAATTTGATGTGTTTCCTGAACAAATGAATACACACACTAGACGCGCCTACAACGGGTTTATTACACACGCGTAAGCCTTCTTTCTGTTGACGCGTAGTGAAAAGACAGTATTTTCATTCTGCTGTACTCTCTTTACAATCACGTTTGTGGCATTAAATGGTTGCGGTGTTGAGATTTGCACACCTTTTAAAAAGAGCCCAGTGAGCAAGGCCTTCCCTTTGGGAAGATCGCGGCTGGAAAAATGGGGGTTCTGAGAGACAGTGAGTACAAATCCACCGCAGGTGAGCCAGCACACTTTAATCACATACTACATTTATAATACATCCCTAGGAATTCATGTTTGCTTTGAATCTGCCTACCAGATAGGCCACAAGGAGCTAGAAATGACTTACCGTGGTTTCTAGTGCCCAGCGCTGAGGATATGCTCTGCTTCTGTTCACACATAATCAGCAAGCAAAGGAGGAGGTGGCAGCTGCTCAAAAGAGCTCTTGGGAGGGAGATGTACAGGTGGGAGTTTTAAAATCCTGACACACTGATAAGATTTCAGCATGGCTTCAAAGCTTATTCCAAAAAATGACCCACGCCAGTATTTCTTTGAAAATTCTAATCTGTTGCTAAAACAGAGCAAACCAAGTTCTCCTTTGTGAACTTGAGTAAACACATTCCTCACCACCATCAAAGGCTGTGTGGCAAGAAGAGGGAAGGACCTGCCTTTGTGATTCAAGAGTCCTCCACGAGTATTCTGTGCATATTTGTGGGGACAGTCATATCTTTCAAAGAACAACCCAAACCAAATACTTCTGGTAATCTCCAGGCTTTTAATGTGTAACAAAGCAGGGTAATGGGTTCAGGTGTGTTATTTGGAGCCTTCCTGTGACTGTAGGACCAGATCAATAGCCACACTTTCCCTTCTGGGCACCTGCTTATGGAAGGAGCTCAGAATATTGGAGAAAGGAGCGTTATACAAGGAGATGGGGAAACTGAAGCAATGAAAAGTTCTTGACCTGGTCAAAATCAATATGACTGGTCAATAGAGGAGTAGAAAGCAGAGAACTTGCATTGTCCGGCTCTAGCTCTCTGCTATGACAACATGTACAGAATATGATGTCTTCGAGTTGGTGGAGAGGGTGGTCAGGGTGAGTCTTGAGGCCACAGAGTCTAACGTGTTCCACAGCAGAGAACACTCTGTCCATTTACCCAGATTACAGTAAGTCTTACTCTTTGTGAAAGTTTAAAACAGGAAAAATGAGCCCTAGTCTGGGCTCTACGTTAGCAGCTTCTATGGTTCTCTTAAAAACGGGTAGCAAATTGAAAACGGCTTGGCGATGGAAACAGTGTTTAGGGTTCCCCAGAGAAACAGAAGCAATAGAAGTGTGTGTGTGTGTGTGTGTGTGTGTGTGTGTGTGTGTGTGGATAGAGAGAGAGATTTATTTTAAGAAACTGGTTCATGTGATTGTGAAGCCTGGCAAGTCCAAAATCTGCAGTGTAGGCCAGCTTACTGGAGACCCAGGGAAGAGGTGATGCTGTAGTATGAGTCCAGCAGCTGTCTGCTGTCAGAATTCCCCCTTTTTTGGGGGAAGTTGGTCTTTTTCTTTTAAGGCCTTTAACTTATTGGATGAGGCCATCTCCAGTATGGAGGGGAATCTGCTTTACTCAAAATCTATGGATTTAAATGTTACTCTCATCTTAAAAAAAACCTTCAGAGACACATCCAGACTAATGTTTGATCACATATATGGGTATCATGGCCCAGCCACGTTGACACATAAAATTAACCATTACAGACACAGGGCAGGGTAATTATTGAGATGGGAGACTCCCTAGGAGTCTCCAGGAATACTAGATGCTGGAGACCACGCAGCAGCTACAGCCCCCTACCTGATCACACAAGACATGGGAAATATATTCTCTGATGGAAACAGGTACTTTTCCTTTTTATTGATTATGGTGGGACATTTTCTGAAAGTCATTTAGAGTAAATTTCATACCCAAAGAAAGTAATATCATGGGAAGAAGGAATGTTGGAAAGTTATCAGCAGAGAATGATTACACACTCTCATATAGCACGCAAACACGTATATAAAGCGTTGGACCAAATGTGAAGTAAGTAAGCCATATCCAAATGAAAATAGGGAAGTGAGAAAATGAAATTCAAATAAGTATTCAAACATATAAACATCCATTAACACATATATAATTGAGCTCCTACTGTAATATGACACATTATCAAGTCCTGGTTAATCACCCCCTTTGATAAGGTTGGTAAAGTTTTAAACACTTTTTTAATGGTATAGGTAGAAAGATGAACTTTGGAGATCATTATTTCAACAAACTCCCAAAGTAGATAAGTGATAGTATTACTGAATATATGTTATCTCTATAACACGTTTAAATCAAAAGGTACATATGCCACAGCCACTGTCTTTTTGGGTGTGGGTATGTATGCTTACACAGATATGTACTTTTCTCTTTCTCTCTTACATGTGCACATCTATGTATGTATGTATGTATGTATCTACCTACCTACCTATCTATCTATCTACAAATGCATGAAGATATGAACTCGATTTCTTTTTTTTGTGTGTGTGTGTGTGTGGTACGCTGACCTCTCACTGTCGTGGCCTCTCCCGTTGTGGAGCACAGGCTCCGGACGCGCAGGCCCAGCGGCCATGGTTCACGGGCACAGCTGCTCCGCGGCACGTGGGATCTTCCCGGACCGGGGCACGAACCCGTGTCCCCTGCATCAGCAGGCGGATTCTCAAGCACTGCACCACCAGGGAAGCCCTGAACTCGATTTCTATTGTGATAATACTAATCAATGTTTTTTGAGTACCTACTATGTGCCAGGCCCTGTGCTAATCTCTAGGAATATAATAAGGAACATAATGATCATGATTTACCTTTTGTACATATTGGAGCTTATATTCTGGTGAAGGAGAAAGATACAAAAAGTAGACAAGAATAAGTAAAATAGTTACAATTAGCATTTAAGTGTTATGAAATTAAGGGAAAGGGGCTTAAGATAGAAAATAAGGAGACCTACTTTATTTTTTAATTAATTAATTAATTATTAAAATTGAAGTATAGTTGATTTACAATGTTTCAGGCGTACAGCAAAGTGATTCAGTTATACATACATATATATTCTTTTTCAGATTATTTTCCATTATAGGTTATTACAAGATATTGAATATAGTTCCCTGTGCTATACAATAGGACCTCGTTTATCTATTGCATATATAGTAGCATATATCTGTTAATCCCAAATTCCAATTTATCCCTCCCCGCCCCACCTTTCCCCTTTAGTAACCATAAGTTTGTTTTCTATGTCTGTGAGTCTATTTCTGTTTTGTAAATAAGTTCATCTGTATCATTTTCTATGATTCCACATATAAGTGATATCATAAAGAAGATGTGCAAACGTAAAATAGATAGCTAGGGGGAAGCAGCCGCATAGCACAGGGAGATCAGCTCGGTGCTTTGTGACCACCTAGAGGGGTGGGATAGGGAGGGTGGGAGGGAGACGCAAGAGGGAGGGGATATGGGGATATATGTATACATATAGCTGATTCACTTTGTTTATAAAGCAGAAACTAACACACCATTGTAAAGCAATTATACTCCAATAAAGACGTTAAAAAAAACCCAATGTGGTACATATATGTGTACACACACACACACATAACACACACACACACTGGAATATTACTTGGCCATAAAAAAGAACGGAATAATGTCATTTACAGCAACATGGATAGACCTAGAGATTATCCTCTTAAGTGAAGTAAGTCAGACAGAGAGAGGCCTACTTTAAATAGCAAGTCAAGGGGAATCCCCTGGCGGTCCAGTGGTTAGGACATGAAGCTTCCACTGTGGGGGCACAGGTTCGATTCCTGGTTGGGGAACAAAGATGCTGCATGACACAGGACATGGCCAAAAAAAAAAAAAAATTTTTTTTTTTTTAAAGAATTCTCAGACATTATAAAAAGTAGCAGGTCATGAAGGAAATCTCTGAGAAGGTGATATTTAGCTTGAAACCTGGAGAATGAGAGCATTCCAGGCAGAGAAAACAGTAATTTGAAACATTTTCAGAAAGGAGGACTTGAGACATTAAAAAAAAAACACCCAGAGATACTAGAGTGGTGGGTACATACTGAGGAAGAGCAGGGCAGCGTGAGTTGAGACTGGGGAGGTCAACAGGGCCTCAAAGGCCATGATAAGGGCTTTGGACTCCATTCTAAGAGCTACGGGAAGACACCAAAGCAGTAGAGTGCAGACAAAATTTATATTTTAATAAGCTGATTAGTGCTGCTGTATTGAGCATGACAGGATGAGAGGTAAGAATGGAAGAGATGAGATCGATCAAGCCTAAAATAGCCCATGCAGTGAGATGACAGTGAACTAGTCTGTGGTGGGGGCAGAAGAGATGTAGAAAAACAAACTGATTAAGATGTACTTTGGGGCTTCCCTGGTGGCGCAGTGGTTGAGAGTCCGCCTGCCGATGCAGGGGACACGGGTTCGTGCCCCGGTCCAGGAAGATCCCACGTGCCACGGAGCGGCTGGGCCCGTGAGCCATGGCCGCTGAGTCTGCGCGTCCGGAGCCTGTGCTCCGCGACGGGAGAGGCCACAGCAGTGAGAGGCCCGCGTACCGCAAAAAAAAAAAAGATGTACTTTGGAGATAGATCTGGCAAGACTTACTGTTGTATGGGCGTGGGGCGTGAGGAAAAGGAAAAATCAAGGATGACACCTGTACTTCTCACTTGAGAAACTGAGTGGATGGAGGTGACATTTACTGAGAAGGGGAAGACTGGATCTTCTGATGGGGAAACAGTTCTGAGGAGGAAACCAAGAATTCCATTTTGGATATGCTGAGTTTGAAATGTTTGTAAGGTATCCTATTTAAATAAGCAATGTGCTGTGTGAGTATGCAGCTCAGAAGTGAGGTAAGTTCTGGAGTCATCAAAATTAAAATGGTATTTAAACCCATGGGAATGATGAGATTTTTGAAGTGGATTATTTAAAGAAGTTAAGAGGCTTCCTATTTGAGCCTTGAATTCTATTTAGAGATTAGTTATAGGAGAAGGATCCAGCAAAAGAGAATGCCAGAAAAGTGAAAGGAAAATCAAAACAGTGTGTTTTTTCAAAAGCCAAGAAAAGACATAATTTCAAGACAGAAGCAGTATTTACCTGTAACAAATACCGCTGCAAAACTGCATGCATTGTGAATAGGAAAGAGTCCGTTCAATTGGGAATCACGGAGTTCACTGGTGACGTTGACAAGTGATTATGCCCTCCCTTTGAAAGTGCTTGGAGCTGGGAATTCCCTGGAGGTCCAGTGGTTAGGACTCTGCTCTTCCACTGCAGGGGGCACAGGTTTGATCCCTGGTAGGAGAACTAAGATCTCACAAGCCGCACGGTGCAGTCCCCCAAAAAAGTGCTTGGAGTAGAAATTGGATTGTAGGGACTTCCCTGGTGGCGCAGTGGTTAAGAATCCGCCTGCCAATGCAGGGGACACAGGTTCGAGCCCCGGTCCAGGAAGATCCCACCTGCTGAGGAGCAACTAAGCCCGTGCACCACAACTACTGAGCCTGCGCTCTAGAGTTCACAAGCCACAACTACTGAGCCCGTGTGCTGCAACTACTGAAGGCCGCTCACCTACAGCCCACGCTCCGCGACAAGAGAAGCCACCATAATGAGAAGCCAGTACACCACAACAAAGAGTACCCCCACTCGCTGCAACTAGAGAAAGCCCCGCGCAGCAACGAAGACCCAATGAAGCCAAAAATAAATAAATTTTTTTAAAAAGAAATTAGATTGTAGATAATTGAAATATAAATGGGAGATGAGGAATTTGTGTACATAGATCTTTCTTTTGAGAGATTCATATTCAGATATGCAGGAGACCAGAAAAATGGGGTAATTGCAGGAGAAAGATGTGATTGTATTGATGGTAGATACCAAACATGTATATTTTCTGAGAGCACTGACTTCTGATTTGTAAGAAAGTACAGCTGAAGGAACCAAGAAGTAACACTTGAGATGGAAGAAGAGAAAGAATCAAGAGCACACATGGATAAATCGAATGGCAGTTTGTAATATGACTCACATGGAAAAACCCTGTAATAAACATTCTAATATACTTTTTCCTTTCTAACTCAAAGCCATTCTAAACAGATTGTTCAAGGTTTAATAGAATAACTCAACCCATGAAATGACTTGATGTCATTGTAGTGTAACCTTTCAGGGAAAGAGACCTTTATTGAGAAAGTAATTCAACTATAGCATTTCTTAAAGAGAAAATGTAAATGTATCTTTAACGTCCTGATTCTTCCCTTCTGAGTCTGGAATGCCCAGTTGATCTACCTCAAGAGGCAGAGATGGCAGAAAAATCTCTCCCCACCCTCTGTAAAAAACCAGCCCACTAGAGCTTGTAGTACTCAGGACCACAGGCTCTCATGATTTCATATGCTGATTTTAAAATAACCCTATATTAGCCAAAATTTTCATCTCCAAACTCAGTGCTCAATCAATGGGACTTTCTTCATTTGTTTAAAACTGAAGGCAATACTCTCAGTCAATTCAGGGCTTCCTCCATTTGCCTTGGGATTGTTTTTTGTTTTTGTTTTGTTTTTGTTTTTTATTGAAGTATAGTTGATTTACAATATTGTGTTAGTTTCTGGTGTACAGCAAAGTGATTCAGTTTCATATATATATTCTTTTTCAGATTCTTTTCCATTATATATTATTACAAGTACTGAATATAGTTCCCTGTGCTAAGAGTAGAACCTAGTTGTTTATTTCATATATAGCAGTGTATACCTGTTAATCCTAAAGTCCTAATTTATCCCTCCCCCCTCTTTTCCTCTTTGGTAACCATAGGTTTGTTTTCTATGTCTATGAGTCTGTTTCTGTTTTGTAAATAAGTTCATTTGTATCATTTTTTTTAGTTTCCACATATAAGCGATATCATATGATATTTGTCTTTGTCTGACTTACTTCACTTAGTATGATAATCTCTAGGTCCATCCATGTTTCTACAAATGGCATTATTTCATTCTTTCTATGGTTGAGTAATATTCCATTGGGTATATATGTACCACATCTTTATCCATTCATCTGTCAATGGACATTTAGGCTGCTTCCATGTGTTGACTATTATAGGTAGTGCTGCTATGAACATTGGGGTGCATGTATCTTTTCGGATTTAAGTTTTCTCCGGATATATGCCCAGGGGTAGGATTGCTGGATCATATGGTAGCTTTATTTTTAGTTTTTTAAGGAACCTCCATACTGTTTTCCGTAGTGGCTGCACCAATTTATATTCCCACCAACAGTGTAGGAGCGTTCCCTTTGCTCCACACCCTGTCCTACATTTATTATTTTTTTCTTTTTCTTTTTAAGATTTGGAGGGATTATGTGGTGCCAAGATGTGGGGTTGGAAGTGTACCTGTGCCCCTCTCCTTTGCAATGTACCCATGTCGTCGCCTGCTGGGATGCCCTCATTGTTATCTGGTCTTTGGTCATTACTCCACACAGATTATTGCTATAAACTCTTTGTCCCTTCAAACCCTGGGCTTTTTGTGCAATGTCTGAGTTCTCTTGGATATCGGGAAACGTTCCACTGGTATCACACAACTGTGGGTTGCAGCAAACTCCGTGAGGCTGTCTCACTGCCAAGTGCCTGAACACCTCTATAGGCCTTTCTGCTCTGGAGTTTTGGACTACAAGAAAAGAAAGCAGATTTCTCCCTGTTCTCCCATTCCTCAAAACTATCTGGAAATTTCTACCCACTTCCTAAGAGTTGGCGTGTGGTTGGGGAGGTGGAGACCCCAGGAGGCCCGTTTCTCCAGCTACATCATAAACCCTATACTTTAAACTGCTCTCCTTCCTGAGTCAAAAAAACATTTATTTAGTTTGAATGCAGGGTAGCTTGATTCTTTCTCTTCTTGCAAATCTGTGGTTTATGGCCTGATGTAAACTTGTACCTTTTTAAAAAACAAATTTATTGAGATATAACTCTGAGACCATGCAACTCATCCATTTTCAGTGTACAGTTCAATATCTTTCAGTGTATTTGTAGAGTTATACAACCACCAGCACAATTTCTAACCTAAACTTTTGAAACTTTCCACAGCCAATGGTTTGATTCTTTCTTTTTTTTTTAACTTTTCTTGAGGCATCGGAAAGTTTCCTGAATGAAGAAAATAAACAGGAAAAGAAAATGCACATGGGGAAACCTTGATTAATATATCAAAATATTAATCTGCCACAATGTGTGGGTCTCTGTGATCTATAGCCAGCCCTTCAATACAATGAACTTCCTGTGTAACATGGATGTAGAATGCTGTATAAAGCACGGTTTGGCTTGTTTGCAAAAGATCTCTACTTTTGCTCATCCCATCTTTAAGTTTACAGATGTTTCTTTTACATGAGTCATCAAAATTTGGAGAATGAAGCTGCACAGTGAATATACCGTTAGGTAATTTATTCCACCTCCTATTTCTATAGCATTAGCCCCAGTTTCGTCTCATATGGAATTTGCTCTGAATTCAAATTTTAACTGCATTTTCTTGTCCATCCAGGTGTTGCCACGGTATTAGAAGAGCAGTTGGGCCTGCGGCAAGTTTCACCTCTGTGATAAGGATTTGTGTGCGTACCTCTGGTTCAAAGCACGGTAAGATTTCAGGAGCCCACAAGCCATGAACGCACCACATGTGTTGAAAGATATGCCTGAAAATGCAACGTAGTGTTTTTATCTAAGCAGTCTCATGCTATGGCTCAATCATGCAAAGCCATAGCAGGAATCATGACCCTACCTGTACAATTTGTTAAATTCGTAGATACAGGCAAATCTGAGTAGGGATCTAAATTACCTAGAGTTCTTGATGATATAAAACTGAAGAACCACAATTTTGTCACAAAACCTTGCTTACCTGCTCTCACATCAATATGTGGCTAAAAAAAAGAAAGGAAAAAACTTTCTTTTTATGGAACTCTGGCATTTCTATTTCTTATTTTCCTTGAGAAAGGGAAATGGAGAAAGAACTGAAAAGAAATATTGGAAAACCTTCCACACTAGCAATTAGCATTTTTTTGGATCCTAAGGAAACAGTCAGCTTTTTGTTTTTGTTTGCTTTTGGTTTTGTTTTGCTTTTGTCAAATATGAAGGCCAGCACTGCAGGTAAAATATTTTACTCTTTGTTTCGCCAATATTTAGTCCTTATGGCTGTTGTGCCTCTGTCATATCTCAGGATAGAAATTTCCTTATGGTCAACATGATTAGAAATGCAATGAGGTGACGGACGGACTTACACATACTGTGAAATGATTACCACAATAGCTTTATTTAGCATCCATCATTTCATACTGATACAATAAAAAGGAAAGAAGAAAAAAAAAGGTATGCAATGAGAGCTATTAAATATATTTGAAAACAGGCAGCAAAATTGCCATGCAATGCATCTCAAGAGACAGTCCAAAAGTATCATGTGTACACACAAAATGAATCCTGCCCACACACAGTCCCTTCATCTGGTCTCATTTTGTCCTTCCTTTCATGACTAATTCCTTCAGTGTCAGTTTAGCCTCCTGATGTTGGCATATATTTGACTCCTAAACGTCCACCAACGTCAGGAAGCAAGTCCGGATGGGAAAGGTGAAGGGGTGAGAGCAGAGAATAGGAAAGACCAAAAGGAACGAAATGAGAAACAAAGGAAAAGCTGAGGTTTGAAAAACTTCTTTTCTGTGGTCGTTTTGGAAACTGGCCTCCGACACACGTCATGACTCTGTCACAGTGGCTCTGAAACTGAGGGTTCAACTTTCACCCATGAAAAGAATCGCCAGCATACCTGTGGTTATTTGAAGATTATACGTGATATTTGGCGACCTTCTAATATGGACAGCCACGATTCCATTTTTTTAATAAGCCCCATGCAGTGGAAAAATCCAGATTTTAAGTTGAAAAGTTCTCAAGGGCAATAATAGTAACAATAGCTAACAACTACTGAGTGCCCACTGTGCTTTGTGCCAGAACGTCATGACCTCCTGACTCTACTATGATCTCATTTAACCCTTACAGTGATCATTGGAGGAATGCTCTGTCATCCTCCCCCATCTCACAGCTAAGACACTGAGGCTCAGAGTCCAGAGTGCTATAACCATTACACGAGAATAGATACATGTATATGTATAACGGAATCACTTTGCTGTACACCTGAGACTAACACAACATTGTAAATCAACTATAGTCCAATATAAAATAAAAACTTTTTAAAAAAGGGAATTCCCTGGCAGTCTGGTGGCTAGGACTCCGTGCTCTCACTGCCAAGGGCCCGGGCTCAGTCCCTGGTGGGGGAACTAAGATCCCACAAACAGGGCAGTGTGGCCAAAAAAAAGTATACATAAGTATATATGCTATATCAGAGAAGATGGTTTAATATCTTTGCATTTTCCAACTAACTACATACACTAGATATAATGGACATTTTTGATGCTAGTTAACATCAAAAGTAAAAAAAAAAAATCAATCATCTAATTAATAAGAAGAGTTTTAAAAAATTAAAACAAACAAACAAAAAGAAACTAAGGCTCCCAGAGGCAAAGTACTTTGCCTGAGGACACAGTCACTTAGAGGCTCTGGTGCGTATACCCCTTACCACTGAGCCCTCACTACTCCCTCTTCATAGCCCGCTGCTTCTGATTCTGAAGAATTTATTTTTTTAAAGAATTTTTGTCTACGTTAAAAGCTTTGCAGAACAAGCAGTATAAAACCCTGGAATAAAATGTTTTTAAAAGTTCCCAATTAATTTTCCATTTATCAGACCCTTGATTACCACATGGAAACCCAAGAAAACGACCAACTCGAGTCCCCAAAGGAAGAGCCAATGGAGACATTGTCTCACCTCCACCCGCCAACCCCTCTGAGCACAGCATGCTCCCAGCAGAGCCTGTGGGCAGCCCCAGACAGCGTCTTTGAAAAGGAAGCACTTTTCCCGCCCTATACTTCACACTCCTGTGACCTTCTGTGTGTACAGCAACATAGCTTCATTCTTTATTTTAAAATTTCTCTTTTATTCCTCCCCGAAAAGTCCCAGACTTTGGTGGCTCTTGCATAGCTGAACAGCTGAGTGTCTCCAAAGATATCATTAAAAGGTGGGGAACTGGGGTTGGAACTGTGAAGGAACGCATGCATCCTTGGCCTTATGAAAGTAATTTCTTATCAGTGTCAAATGGTGAAAAGGTTGCTGGCCGAGAGAAACAGAAATGAGGAAGTATCCAGGACAGATAAAACTGAGCTGATTACAGTGGAAGAAAAGACACACACACACAGACACACACAGACACCCCCACACACCCACACACGTTCATTTATTGAAAAATGTTCAGGCCACCTCCATGCTATATTTTTTCCTCTTTATTAAGGTATGATATACATGCAAAAAAGTGCATAAAGTTTGAATGTACAGCTTGACAAACTTTCACAAAGTGAACACACCAATATAAGAAAGAAAAGAAATTTAAGAAAGAAAGCACTATCAGGGCCCCAGAAACCTCCATTTTCCCCTCCCAGTCACTGCCTACCCTAAAGGTAATCACTCTCGTGACTTCTAACCCATAGGTTAGCTCAGCCCATTTCTTAACTCTACATTAATGGGATCATACAATAGGTACTTTTTGTGTGCCTGTCTTCTTTGTATGTAGCAGTAGTTTATTCATTCTCATTTTATGTTATTTTATTCTGTAAACACACCTCAACTTAATTCTATTGTTGGTAGAGCCTTGGATAGTTTCCAGTTTGAGGCTATTATGAATAGGGCTGCTATGAATGTGCTTGTACATGTCTCTTGGTGAACATATGTTTCTACTTCTGCTGAGGTAGCCATAAATGTTAAAAACAGGTTCCTTACCTGTTTTATACTCTTCTGAGTGATATTTATCCCATGCATTTCTGACTCTATTATTAAAGCAATTCAGTTGTCTTTTCTTTTTAATCTTGCCTCCTTCTTTGCTTTCCCTCTTCCTGAACTTCCTTTCTTCCTAAAACAAAACTGACCTCAGACACTGGGAAAATCAAAAATACATAGCTCCAAGCTCATCATCTGAGGATGTAATAATGAGTGTGTTGTTTTAAATTACTTTCCATCATGGTCCATGCTGCCTTCAAAGGTCAGGCCTTCATCCCTTGTGTGTTCCGTGGGAGTACATGGCACATGTGACCAAAAGTAGAGGAGTTTCCAACAAAATTCAAAAAAACTTCTGGTCTTCTCACAGAAGTCTTTTTTTTTTTTTTTTTTTTAAGGTAAAAGAATCTACATTTGATTCTCTGAATCTAGCTCATTTTAATATGAGACATTTTTGTATGCAAAGGACTGCTGACACCAGCAAGTTTTATAGTACTGATTACTATGGAAACATTTATCTATAAATATAAAATCCTTTAAAGCTTAGCCTTTTATCTTTATAGAAAAAGGCCTGTTTATGTCACTTCTAAGATTCCAGCTTTAATGTAGACATGAGCTATTCTAATGCCAAACAAGATAACCTCTGTGTTGGAGCCATGCACGCTTTGAAAAGTGGAATTTGTGCTAAAACTATCATTTTTTGGTAAAATATTAATAATGAAATAAAAATATTTAAAGAAGCTCACTTAAGCCTATAGCCCTGGTTTTGTTGGATTCTTTTTGTTGAATTTAATATTGTGAATATGTCTCACTCTTTTTTCTCTTCTAATTCATGTTCTTTTCCATTCTTTGTGCATGTGTGTGTGTGTGTGTGTGTGTGTGTGTGTGTGTGTGTTAGTTGCAAGGACTGCCAAAGTGGAAGTAATTCATTCATTAACCTTTTCCTTTGGCATATTTATGGATTTTTCTTTTTCAAAGTTCCTGTAAAACCAGATATGATGATGCAATGTCTTTGTATTATTATCACTTCCTTTCTTGTTTCTCTTTTACCAAAACATATCACTTTAAATAACTAGAGGTTTACAAGAGGAAATTATTGCAAAATGAGAGGGGAGAGATTGCCATATGGCCCAAGGGAGAGCACTTTATATTTTCCTGCTTCCTCATGGGATAGGTAAGTGAATTGAGATGGAAGTGGGAAAAGTTGGGTCAGTAGGAAAGCATCTGAACAAGATAATTATTGTCCTCACTTTTTTTATATAAATTGGAAAATCCAGGAGTTATGGGTCTAGCCCTAAAAGAGCAGCTCTCTCTACTTCAGCACAACCATCTAAATTTAACATAATTATTTCTCAAATGTATTCATGCTTCAAATCTGTCTCTAATCCAACAATTTTGAGTTATGCCCAAATAATTACAGTCTGAGTAGTTAAAACCCTCTGAGACACTTCTACATTTCCGTTCACTAGCAGAAACCCCCCATTCTTAAAAAGTTATAATACAAAAATGTATGTCAGTATAATTGTCAAGCTTTCAACCAGTGTTTTATCAGTGCAGTTTTACAGAGCCCTAGAAGTAAAGAGAAGAGTAGGAGAAAGTTGCTGAGGTGCAGGAGAAAGGCACGTTCTGCAATTTCGTGGGTCTACCAGATGTCACTGAAGAGTTAAGTGTTAAACGATGAAATCCAGAGGAGCTGCTTCTCATCATGGCTGTGAGGATGGGAATGAGATGCCAAAAATGTGTGGCTGTCACAACTGACCCAATTAACTTTTTAATTGCCAAATTCCTACTTATTTATCTTGGTGGTACATAAATAGAGGTTCAAAAAACATCTTTGAGACACCATCCATTTTAGACGACGTTTTAGATGTTGTGAGGACCGACTTCAGTTGCTAGATAAATCTTCAGTCTGAGGGAAGTAAGAATCCATTGACAGGATATAGGGGAATTATTATGGCAACATAGAATTGTAAAATCACAGGGTTGGAAGAGGGCCAGAGACTTATCTATTCTGACCACCCAGGTCTTAGCCATAATTTTTTAGAAGCAAAGAGAAAGAACATATTTCATAGATACTAAACAATAAGGGTCACAGAGCAAATCTCTTTTCAGTATTCTCCTTTGATCTGCTATTTTGTCGTTCCTTTGAGCACCAGGAAAAAGGATTCAACTATGGAATATTTGTCCAGCGCTGCAGATAGCAGCCACACTTATGGGCTATGCGTTGTTATTAAGCGGCATAGACAGGGCTGACTCTGAGAAGACTGTGATATAAGGAATGATCACTGGCACATTCCTACCTTCACTCTATCTCTCTGTCCTTTCTCTCCACACATCTCACCAACCCCCTTTTCCCTACTCCACACCAAGATGTGCCTTGCTCCCCAGCTTAATCCAGGCTTGAATTCTTCACTTATAATAACAGAAATAATAATTTTATACATTTCACAGTGTTGAAATTACAAGAGTAAATAATGTCTTTAGTTCCATATCCAGCACACATTAAGACCTCAGTAAGCAATGGCTTTTATTATTTCTGCCAACTGCTGAAGATGTAACCCAGCCAAGGGTATTGAGAATGTAAGATAGTACTTGAAGATGGGAAAAGCAATTAATGGATGGGGTTGACATTTGCAAGCAGAGTGTTGCCTGTTCAACACCTATTTATTGGGCATCTACTATGCATCAAACCCTCTGCTTCAGGGCTGGGAATAGAAGATTTAAAAACACTCGTTGTTCTTAACTTGATGGAGCAAATGGTCTAACGAAGGAAACCAAAACCAACTATGAGCATTAGCCACAGAAGTATTTGTATAACACCAGTTGTAATTAGAGCAATGAAGGAAAAATAAAGGGAGATATGAGCATGTATAGCATGGGGATCAAATTTCAGAAGTGAATTGGGAAAGCTTGTCTGAAAAGTGCCACTTGAGTTGAGTTAGGCAAGGAGGAGTGGTGGGGTGGGAGATGACTCTTCCTGGAAGCAGAAGTGGGTGTGCCTCCTGGGACTGGCCTTGGGTAATGTGGAAGGAATTGTAAAGAGAAGAAATTGGCCTGTGACCATCTTCCTTCCTCCTCTACCCAGCCCCCAACCTCTCTTGGTTCAAATGCCACCATCTCAAGTTTCACAGTCCAGCTACTTCTCAGGTTGAATTGCAGAAGACTGGGGCCCCTCTTTTCCTCCTCACAAAGTAGACCACTGGTCCCCTTTTCTTCCCTTGCTTAAGAGGCACTGAATAAAACTCAGCTTGCTGTCCCTTAGTATGTGCCACCCTGGTGCATCGACTGGGCCTCCAAGGCCCAGATTTGACCTGAACACACCTTTCAATCCCAAACCATATGAAACTGCAAGGTTTGCTAAACCTGATATGAACCTGATCTTATTGTTATTTTTTTAACTGAACTGTCAACTGAATTTAAACCATTTCAAAGTAAGCCTAAAGAACTTGTTTGAGCCAGACCTAAGCTCACGTTTTTTAAAAAACTAATAAACCAGAACTAAATCAAAATATTGAACCTAAACAATCGTTTCATTTAGTTTGAGCGCCCATCCTGAAGAAAGAATATTTATTATAGGGCAATTGAAAGATATTTATGTTTAGGTTAGTTGCAGTCAGAATCATGCTTCGAGATGTTCGGGAAATTTCAGAATTAGTTTTCATTTTTCTGAAGAAATTTTTGACAAGAAGTGTGCATTTTTTGTTGTCAATCTGGGAACTCTACATTTCCCCCTGCAATTTTCCAGGAACTCTCATCACTATAGGAACACCCAAATCAAGATTTATGTGAAAGTTAAATAAAAATTAAAGGTTTGATTCCTTCCTGGTGCTCCTTCTGGCTTTCCATAATAACTGTGTTTTGTTTTAGAGCTGGTAAAGGAAAAAGGGATTTGGGAATGTTTTATTTCTAGTCAAAAGATTCCGTTATGTGAGGAGACATGGGAAAACAAGATGAGATATGGCAGTGTAGTGATATGCAAAAAATTTTGACCAAAAATGTAAAGTCCATTTGAAAAAGCAGTGACTGACCTTGACAGCCTTTCTGGGTCTAGATACTATAGTGAGTAGAATCTTCTCCCTTTGGTGCCAGTAAGAGCTCGTTCTGTGGGGTCAGCAATTTCCACTTAATGCTTCATCACTTTGTGAGGCGTTTCATAACTTGACTTTGGGTTTTAGACACCGAGCCCTGGGTAAAAGCACACAATTTCCCCTTCATTTAAGCTCCAGTTGAACTGAACCACTGGCTTAATGATAACCTCTCAATTAGTATTGCTAACAAAGAAAATTTCAGTTGATTTACTTTGCATTTCTAATGATCTGAACTAGTTTTTGACTTTTGAAGTAAGTGGAGTTCTGTGTAGGATCTTGCACAGATCAAAATGGATTCAACTGCAAGCAAAAAAACCAGTTAGCAAACACAGCCCTTCCAACCACCCCCGCGCCCCACCCTGCCTCCCTGCCCCTGGAACGTCTCTTATTTTGGAAGGAAAAATAACATTTCTTAGTCCAAATTTTAGTTCCAAATTTTTAACAAATATTTTACCATTATCAAGGATATCATAATAATGCTGGGACATGAGTTTTAAGTATGTCAATTTTTCAGATCAGGAAACTGAATTTTCTTTGGGTGCAGTAACTCCATTTCACGTGGTCAGTAGGGGGCAGAGCCAAGATTTGGCTTATTTTTCTGATTCTGCCGTTTATTCTTCATGGTGCCATGTGCACCAACAACACTAGTACAAAACAAATAGCATAGGAAGCCTTTTTTTTGTTTGTTTGCGGTACGCGGGCCTCTCACTGTCGTGGCCTCTCCCGTCGCGCAGCGCAGGCTCAGCGGCCATGGCTCACGGGCCCAGCCGCTCCGCAGTACGTGGGAACTTCCCGGACCGGGGCACGAACCCGCGTCCTCTGCCTCGGCAGGCGGACTCTCAACCACTGCGCCACCAGGGAAGCCCCAGAAAGCCTTTTATCAAAAGCTTAACACCCTCCCAGTTGGGTCCTCCATCTGTAGAATGGGGTGTCCCCACAGCACGTTGTGTCGAGTTAGTTGTGAGTGTGTGTAAGACGAGGCTTAGATTTCCTCTATCATTATCTTCTGGGATAGAAAGAACACTGGAAAGGACTCATTCTGAAAAAGTGTCCTTCTTAAACTCCCCACTCCAGTTTGAACTCTTGAACCTGCGGCAATGACACAAGAGCTAGATACTTGGACGGGAATGTCAGTGTCCTGGTGTAGGAAGCTCTGAGGCTTCTCTCCCTTGGTTCCCAAGCATCTCTGAAATATGCCATCTGCTTATTGTCAGACCTGATGAATCATCATGTTCTGGTTCTCTTTGTCTCCATCTCTTAAATGAGGGTCATACTTCCTCGGTCTTCTTGTACCTAAGTGCTGTGGTAAGCTTTAATTAGCCAATATCTGTGAAGTCTTTGAACATCTTAGGGGTAACAAAGTGCTAAATGAATCTAACATTTTATTAAAAAGTAGTATTTCTCTAGGGAGTAGTTAAATGAAAAACTTTAATACAATAATCTCATGGCAATCTTTGCTCACCTATATTAATGAATCAAACTTTTGTATAGATGACTAATATCAACTTTGAAAACACAGAACTAAAAGAAATTTAATATTTGCATTTCTGCTTTTGTTGTTTATGTTTGTAAACCCACAGTTATAGTGATGGGAATGTAAAGTTCCCAACCTTAGTAATGTTTGGGTTAAATCTTTCTTCAGAGACTGTAAAATTACCCCCTATTTGAGGTCAATAAATTGGGAAGACAGCTTGTGCTTCTGCTGGTTTACAAGTGGAGACATTGACATTAGACCATCTAGAAGGATTGTTCTGCCTACATTAATATGAAGTGATGATCATTTCTCTAAGTAATTTAGATGTAGCTCTTGAACAATAGTTCTGAGGCAACCAAGAGAAAGGGGCCACCTCACCACCACTCACACATAGACACATACACAGTAATTCAACTCTAATACTAAGGAGGCACGAGTTCGTTAACTCAGTAAAAGGTAAGTAATGTAATATAAGTAATAGCATTGCCTTTCATTTGGGGTTGCCAAATACTTTTCCAATATCACATCCCCAGTAGGAGCTAGCCAGTCAAGAAAGTACAAAGAATTTAGTTTTTAAGGGCCAAATATAATCCTGAATTTTAATTTACACACCCTGTCACCTCCCATTCAACTCATTTCTAAAGTTCAGAGATACAAGGTAATGAGATAGGAAAATTAAAAAGATAGTGCCTTACGCATATCACATACTCAATAAAAGTTTGTTGAGTTAAATTAAGTTGAATTAAACAATGACCTAACTAATCCAGATTAAGACATTCCATCCCTTAGCAGTTTCATTTTTGTTGTTGTTGATTTTGGACTCACTTCAGAGAAAAAGAACAAAGTATTCTTTTGGGAACTTATTTTTTAAAGTCCATTTTGGTTTATTTTAAATCAAATGTGAAGCTTTGAAGAGTTTGAAATTATGCTTCTATTGCCTTCAGCTCAACAAATGACAAATCACCTGATGAGAAATTTATCTAAACCACCAAAAAAATCCCCCCTGTCTTTATCATACTTCCTCTTTCCACATCTTTCCCCTTCACTGCAACATGTCATTTCTAGACTTTATGGAAAAGACTTCTTTCTTTTGAAATAGGTTTAGTAGTTTGGGCTCTTCTCTTCAGTAGGAGAAACATAAAGAATTGCATCATTTCTAAGGCAATTATCTTAAAGAGGTGAAAATGTAGTGGCCGACATCACCGAAATTGGCACCGGTGTAGAGTAAGAAATGAAGACTTGGGCCTCAGTTTCTTGATCTGCAAAATGAAGGAGTGAGAATAAAATCTGTTCAAGCCTTAGCATTCAATGCAGTTAACTCAAGATTGTGAAACCCAAAAGGCTGAAGTTCAAAGGCTTCCCTGGGGAAAATTTTCCAGAGGAAATGCCACTTGGTATCCATGGCCACCACACTTCTAGGAGGGAATTTGTTGAGGATATTGTTTCTCATTGGAAAGAAGACTGTGGGACTTGAGAAATTTCAAAGAGATCTTTGGTCATATCTGCACACATAGGGTTTTTGTTTGTTTGTTTTTTGTTTTGTTTTTTCTGTTTTGTTTTGTTTTAAGTGCAGTGTGGGGTTTTTTGTTAGTATGGTTTTTTGGTAGTGCCATTGGTCCACTATGTAGTAGCTAATCTACAGTTTGGCTGTAATGTTCACTTTTCAACTGATTAGATGACATCGTGTGGACATAACCTTAGACCGGGCTAATTAAGATCTGTTTTATACAAACAACTGAACTTTTTAGTTTATCCTTCTCACTTTATTATGTAAGAATCTTAGACTGTAGGAGTTGCAGTATACCTTAGAGATCTTGTCTGCTCCCATCATTTTCTAATTGAGGAAACTGTCAAGAAGGAGAAATAGAAGTTAGATTTTCTTTCATCCAGTTTTATATTGATTTTGTAGGTGACTCTGGCAACATGTCTTAGGCTTATGTGACTATAATAGGGAATTCTTTTATGTCCACAAAGCTGTCAGATTTTTTTTTAAAGTCTATACTTTAGAAAAATTAAATTCTTTGTAGTGGGGTGTTTCAGTTGAAACCTCCTAATATTTAATTTTGATAATTAACTCTATCTTATCTGTAACACTTTGAAGATGAAATGGGATCACATTTTTAAGATGTCTACTAGTAGGCACAAACACACATAAATTCCCTCTTTCCTGCAGCCCACCCATGCCCTACCATGTGCAAATGAGTGTGTTCCTTCCCTACCTTCAGTTGAAACCACAAAAGAGATCTAGTTCTTAGCATCATCATAAAGAGCAGCAAATGTTTAGAAAAATGCTTCAATGATAACAGGCAGAGAAATGCATTTGTGAACTGATCGCATTTCTCAGATATCTTGGGGCTTCATTTTGCCCTCTTTTGTATGTGCAGTGATTGTGAATTGCACAAAACTTTGCATATGTTTTTTTGATTCATTCAAAGTGTGAAACGATTAATTGAGGAATCTCATATTGTTGCAGATAGACGTGTAAAACAATTTTATTTTGCCAAACCGTGCCTTTCACTGTACTATAGCAATTCCCCTTTTCTCATCCCTAATAGCATCTTGGGCATATGTATGATTTACCAATCAGTTACAGTTGTTAAAAATGTGTCCAGGCCTATTTAAAATTTCAATCTCATATTCAATTCAGAGCTCTTTCCCTCTTCATTGCAGCCTAGATTTCTGTAGTAAGGAGTTTGGAGTAGAGAGGAAGGCATGGCGTGGCATGGGATAGCCTCTCCTTCTTCAAAGTTTAGTTCCTTTGATTTGTCTACAGTAAAAAGGAAAACAGAAGGGGAAGAAGTAACTTCAGCACAATGCTCTCTCCATGAGGTTGACTGTCCATACCCTCCTTTCATCTTCAGTCATTTTTTAATATTCACTGTGGGAGGAGAAGTTGTAGTGGTGATTGTCTGTAAGAGGGCCAGTTCTGTGCCTCCTAATACACCTGACCCCAACTGTCAGAACTTAATAGCATCTATCCATGGGCTGAAGTGTAATTTTACAGTCTGAGCTTTGAATCTTAGCTGCAGTTGTGGATAACGAAAAAGTCCTTCCCACACAACATTCTATTAGAGCAGCAAAATAATTCTTGAGACAAATTTGTATTTATATATGTACCCTGTGTGTGTCTATGTGTGTTTGCAGTGGATTATCTGTAGGAAAAAGGATATAACTGAAAATTCTTGACGAGACTTTGTCATATTGCATAAGAAGGGAAGTATAAGAGCTGGACATTCATTAGGTTTCTTGAGTAGAGTATTTCCTATTGTTCTTAACCTTTGATGTTCAATCTCTCTGTCTCTGTCTGTCTGTCTGTTGTTTGTCTCTCTCTCCCTCACATACACATCCCCAAAATTGTTCCTTCCCTAGTTTTTCCCTTCTCAGAAAATAATGCTACTATGCGTTGTGAATGACCACAGCCACCGGTTTTCAAAGATGCAGCAGTAACATCAAGTTCATTGAACTTAAAGAGAATTCTGGGACCGTATTTGATAACAGTCCACTCTTCTCCCAGTTTTGGCTACTTAATCTAGGTTGTTTTACCATAATGGATAAGAGAGCCCTAATATACAGTAATATCTTCACCTCTTATCTTTGAATAGATATTCACATTTTATATTTTAAAAATAGGGTAGACAGATTCTGAAAATCAGAATAGCCACTCTTAGTTACTGATGTGGCAGGCGTCAAACCCACAGCAATACTAAAGGATCTTGGGCAACAAAATATTACAGGTAGGCTCAAGGAAAACATTGATTTAAGAAAATTTATGCTGTTTTATTTTGGTAGAGCAAAACATTCAGAGCGAGGTGTGTTTAAGAGATAATTTGAACCTAGAACTCAAACTAATGTATCCTCCTCTCTACCATACTGAATTCAGTTCAGATCAGCAAATATTGACTAAAGTTCACTATGTGCAAAGCTCTATTATTTTAATCTCTGGGAAAAAAATAAGTGACTAAGTTTTAAAGGTAATTTTACAAACTTTTTAAAAAATTATCTGAAAGAAATATATTTTTGTTACCACTCAGCTACAGAAAAATGATGATTTGAATGACAAATCTGTAAACTTATTCCTCCTAGCGATATTTTTCAAAGTCTCTAAGCAATACTGTATTTTATTTCTACCCAGCTGAGAAAAAGTTTAGTGACTCAATTAGCAACGGTACTAACAGACTTCATTTCATGAAGTTTCAGCTATCTTAACTTCGTCAGAGTGTGGTTTCTTAAGATTGGTCTTTTGAGTGAAAGCAAAAAATGTTTATTGAAACTTCTTAAAATTGGACTCCTAGATTATGTCAATACTTCAAAAGTAAAGTTGAAGGTGATAAAGAATATTTGGACTGTCCAAATTTACAAATAACTCATCTCCAAAACCTGGTCAAGAGTCTCTCTTAGGGACACAGAGGAAAATGCAGCGGACCAGTCTCGCTGAATCTTCCAGCCACTTTTTATCTCTGATCTCTGCATAATGTCAAGGGATGTGGAAGCAATTTGTCTTTAGTGTCTATCAACTATCATTTTTGTTATGTTTTTTCTGGGCATTTTCCTTTAAGTGTGTCGTACAATCGTGCTCCATTCTGGCTGCCAAAAGCAGGTGGGATAGTGCAGGCTCAATATTTAGTCCGATGTTGACTTTCTTTTCTTTTTGTTCGGCCTCCCTTCCCATACCCCTCTATAAACACATCAAATTACCATTATTTCTGGGTGATGAGTCTAATTAGTTGAAGAGAGGGAATTGTTTTGATTACCCTGAAGTGTGAATGACCCACTAGTTGGCCTAGTGTCTTGCACTCCCAGGAGCACTTATGTTTACAAGTCAAATTTTTAAACCTAAAATAGGAAGGCTCCATGGTGTGTTCTCAGGCAACAGAACAAGAAAAGTTTTAAATCAAACTCCAAGAGAAGAGCTGTATCTCATTGTTGTTTTCCCCCTTGCCATTTCTTACCTTCATAAAATATTTCTTCCTATCTTAAATGTTTTCCTAGACAACAGAAAACACACACATAAAGCATGCATCTATTCAAATTCTTAAATCTTTACAGAAGGTCATAAATTTGTCTGGTGTCAAGAACTGTGAAGAATCTGAGAGTTTACTTGCATGCTAACAAATTGGCTTGTCATAGTTCCATGGATGCTGGTAGAAGACACAAGACTCTTGGGTCAGAGACAAAAGACAGTTTAATACTCACGGCAACAAAAGAAGCCCAGATCATCAGCATTTTTGCATCAGTTCCCTGAGCCCCAATTCTCACAAATTGATGCAAAGAGGGCCAGGTCACACCTTCAGGTCAGTGGGTTGTGTTACAGGAGAGGAGCCTGATGTACATAGGGAACTTGGATCTTTCACATTGGGCAGTAAATATTTATGCTCTTTGTTCTAGAGGGAGACATTATCTTTATTATATTGAACTCATGGCTCCACCAAACAAATTTCTCATGATATTGCTATACCAAAAGCCCTATGTCAAGTGCCAAGTCCATCATTCCTGGTACCTTCTATTTAAACTTTGAGGATCCCTTGATTCTCCAGCCAAAGACATGTTGCTTTCTAGCTGGGGCTGCAAGATTTGCTATCTCTGGGTGATTCAGGCTTGACTGAATCCATTTCTTCGAAGATCCATCTTACTCTGGGGAAACCGCCGTCTGTTACTAAGAAAGCATCTTATATTCTTGCCTAGGTTCATCCTAAGGGTTCGGGAAGTTTTCCAGGACAAGAACACTGACCACAAGAAGTTATGTACATCTCTTTGGGTCCATTTATCACCCTCTTTAGTGGGTCATCTTCAACAGTTGTAAAGCCAATCAGGACAAAAAGAACCCAATTCTCCTGGGCGTCTTTCTTGGGAGAAATCTCCCTTCAAAAGGCTTTTAAAGGTCACTTTTATCAACAAGGACTGATCACAAAAAAACTTTGAGACGTTTACTGTCATCTCCAAGTAGATTGAAGGTTGGCATGATGACAGAGTGTGAGACATTTGAGGGGCCAACTGTTGCCAGTCTTCCTTAATAAGTATTACGCACCCTTCCTCCTCCTACCCTGAGCATACTAGGCCAAGTTCTACCTGTATGGCCAAAACTTTCTCTCCTTTAATGTGTAGTGTAGGTGTTATGTCTCGGCAACGCTTGTCTGAAAGGGGGCATACCAGGATGACTCTTGTTATTTGTCACAATGTGGAGGACCTGAGGCTGCCCACCAGATGGGAAAGGAAGTCCTCCCCGGACCCCACCGCTGCCATCCCCACCCCTGACCTGGAGGAGAGTTAGCAACAACCAGAGCAGCGTCTGGGCAGCTGTCTTTGAACTTTTTCCTGTGTTCAGTCTTCAGCCACTTTCCAAATACCTCCTCCTTAGCAGAGAGAAGGAATACTTACTGCCCAGTACACCATACAGTTTGGCCAGCATATTCACTACTGATTGTATGGACTCCATCAAGTCCCTTTAATTGGCCTATGAGGCCACCACCCTTCCTTCTTCACGTTGCCATGACCAGTCGGCTTCCCAGCCTCATCTTTAAAACTGCCAAACGCTGAGAAGGGTCTGGGATTTCATTCCACTTGCAAGCAAAAATGTTAACCTGCCACAGTATCATAGATGCAGGTAGAAGACACAAGACTCCTATAGATCAGAGACTAAGAACAATTTGTAACTCACAGCAATAGAAGCAGTCAGAGTATCAGCATTTTTGTGCTAGTTCCTCTAGCGTCAGTCTGCCCAGCTTGATGTAAAGAGGACTGGATGACACCTGCGCACACAGTGGGTTATGTTACAGGAGAGGAATTCTGAGCTTAGGGAACCAAAATCTTTTATAATAGTCAGTAATCATACCTGCCCTTTGTTCCGGAGGGAGACACTATTTCCATCTTCTTTTAAAAAAAAACAATAGATTTATTTATTTATTTTTGGCTGTGTTGGGTCTTTGTTGCTGCCCGCGGGCTTTCTCTAGTTGCAGTGAGCGGGGGCTGCTCTTCGTTGCAATGCGCGGGCTTCTCATCGCGGTGGCCTCTCTTTGCAGAGCGCAGGCTCTAGGCGTGCAGGCTTCAATAACTGTGGCGCGTGGGCTCAGTAGTTGTGGCTCGCCAGCTCTAGATCTCAGGCTCAGTAGTTGTGGCACACGGTCTTAGTTGCTCCACAGCATGTGGGATCTTCCCGGACCAGGGCTCGAACCTGTGTCCCCTGCATTGGCAGGCAGATTTGTAACCACTGCACCACCAGGGAAGCCCTATTTCCATCTTCTAAAGCTGTTAAGCAAATCTAATCTTTGCTCCGAAGTGAGAAACTGTCTCTATATTCAAAGCCTGTCTGTGATACAAGCTTCCTTGAAAAGATAGTCTGGAACAAAGGTCAGTCAATGCTTCTCTTTCAAAATGTGCAGAAATACAATAGACCCATAGAGAACAGAGAATTGTTTCCCCACACTTGGAAGGAAGGGGAAATAGTGCAGCTACAAGTAGCCTTTGTTTTATGATTATAAGGACCCAATTGAAAACAATAGCACAGGAAAACAAGTTTGGAAATAAGAACAATTGAGTTTTTGGTGTTTTTTGATAGTTGGAAAATATATTTCAGTGAACAATATACTTAGCAGTTTATCAAATGTTATATTAAGCTTACAGGTTTATAAAAGATGTGCACTGAGGTTTCTTCTGAAAGTTCTCACATGACATATTGTCATGAACTGTTACTCTCCTAATGGGAGAGACAAGGTCTTTTAGTGAATGGGCCTAGACTCATCCCATTTGTAAATTCCTTAGGTTGCAAAGAGCCCTGGAACCTCACAACGGAAGTGAAATTGGTAGATGTTTGGTCTTGGAAGGATTGAATTGAGTCTATAGGGCAGTGGTGGCAATGTGGCTGCTTTATCTTCCTCTTAGGAAACATGCTAGGTTACAATTTTGTCAATTATACCTTAATAAAGCTGAAAAAGGTAAAAACGAAAGAAACATGATGGGATTTTGACTCACTAATAAAACAGAAAACATCTTTTTCTCTCCCTGAGAACTCAAACATATACATGTTTCCATTCAGAAGGGTCTTCCCAATAGCTGGAACAGTTGTACAAGATTTGGATAACGAACGACTAAGTGTAGAGCAATTGTTTGTTTGCTGTATAGGTAGATTTTGTGTCTACTCTAGTTACATAGATTATAAGGAATTTTCCATTGCCGGCATACACTGAGTTAGTCTTACAGTTCTAACTGGCTCTGGGTCTTTCAAATTCTGACAATCCTGGTTACTGTGTAGACTTGGGCAAGTTATGCAAGCCCTGGGCCCTCTTCTTTTCTTCTCTGTTAAAAAAACAAAAACCAAAAAACGGTAGAAAACTCACTTATGAGATTTCCTGACATAAAATTAAATACCTTAAAAAAAACCTTATACGGTGCATAGTACATAATAAGTTCTCAATAAAAGTCTGCTCCCACCTTTCCCATGTGGTTTGACTCCATATGGAGAGAAGGTCATCATTCTTCATTTCCATGTTACTCATTACTTCGTAGATTCCTCACTGATCCAGGAACAGAAATTAATCCTCCCTGAAGGACCTTGCCTCCTTCTACCAGAGAACAAACTTCTCTGCTCACTGACTTCATATTCTGTTGTTTGTCACGGTCCCCAGATCACATCCATGCGGAATAATGAAGGCTCACTCCGCAGACAGCAGACAAGTCCTGGGATTGATTCCATGTGAGAGCTCATAACAGAGGGGAGTGTGTTAAAAAGCTAAAGAACAGATTTAAAAAAGCCTAAAATCCTTAGAATCTCAGCTTCAGATCCTGGCAGGATTGAATTAGCTTTTTTTCCTCTGGAGTAGTTAAACTTAGTTTCATGTGTTTTGTCTGAGTACTGCGTGTGGGAGTGGGAATCTATATCATTCAGATGGAAGCTTTCATCTGTTTCAAGCCTGTATGTATATTAAAACAGCCATGAAATTTTATATGTGCTCAAAGCCTAAAAATATCAGCACAGACCTTAAGAGAATCAGACAGAGGGCTGAAGAAAGATTTAATATTCAGTACTTCTCCTTTCTATTTCTTTTTGCATCATTTTAATAAAAAGGTGGGTTGACAGGAGCTCTAAAAATATACTTTGAAAACTGAGCAATTGTCCACTTTAATGCATATTTTAAGATTACAATTACAAACACATTAAAATAAAACAAAACCACAACATTTTCCTCAATAGCAGGGAATTAAGACCCAATTTGCCCAAATGAGAGCCTTCAATCTCCTTTTTATTTATTTTCTTTTTAAACTGCTCCAGTCATGCTGTCAACATAATCTTGAGTTCCTTTAAAAACCTTCAGGGAACAAGGGAAGGAAGTAAAGATGCCTCAGAGAGATAAATGGCATCTGTGGATGGGAGCCTATTCTGAAAATAGGTGTTTTGGGGTCTTACATTGAGGTCACGTTCCTACTTACCAGGGTTCTGTATCATTGGTACTTTAAGTGACTTATCAAATTCAAGGTGCCTTTTTGTTTGTTTGTTTAAAAGCAATGTAAGTGTCTGTCAATCTTCTAAAGCAATAAAGATTGCTTTATTAAATAGAACTGAATGGGGGCTTCCCTGGGGGCGCAGTGGTTGAGAATCCGCCTGCCAATGCAGGTGACATGGGTTCGAGCCCTGGTCTGGGAAGATCCCACATGCCACGGAGCAACTGGGCCCGTGAGCCACAATTACTGAGCCTGCGCGTCTGGAGCCTGTGCTCCACAACAAGAGAGGCCGCGATAGTGAGAGGTCTGTGCACAGCGATGAAGAGTGGCCCCCGCTTGCCACAACTAGACAAAGCCCTCGCACAGAAACGAAGACCCAACACAGCCATAAATTAATTAATTAATTAATTTAAAAAAATAGAACTGAATGAATGATTTCACCAGAGCAGGATTCCATTACACCAGAGAGCCACTTTTTTTTTTTCCCATCCAAGACATCCCGAAACCATCTGTAGATGAGTCTTTGGCTCCCAGGACAATGCCTCAATCACCAAAGACCTGTAGGTATGTCATTGAACTCATCCATCCCTTTGCTCCGTGATCTTGAGAAAAACTTGCCTTTGCTGCACTCAACACCATGACCTCCACATCCTCCCCTTCTATCCACTCTTCCACATGAAAGTAAGAGCTAGAGCATATGAAGACCTATTTTTGGTAAATGTCATGGTTTTTCACATCACTGAGTAAGCATGAAAATTTCTCTCTAAATATTTGAATCACTTCATTTATAGTCAAGGACACTTTCTCAAAATGAACATTTTAAAGCCAACCAATTTGACTATACATCTGGGTTTGAACCCAAGAAAGGCAGAAACACTATAGTTGATCAATTTGTATTACTATTCTTATCTGGTGGTCTCACTTTGAGGAAACCACAAAGATGTAATTTTGGGAAGTCACAGCTTTAAGGGTGGGGCTGAGTTAGAGGTGTTGGATTTTCTGGTGGTCAATGATTGTATAATGCACAGCCTAAAATTGTGAAAAAAGATTTTTAGTGAATTTTTCTTCTTAACACATTGGCTTTTTTCAGAGCAGTAGTTTTGAATTATGACAATTTGGAAAGAATGAATGCAGTGCGACATCCAGCAAAGAACAAACTACTAAATTTAGGGATTAGAATAAACTCAGACCTAGGCCCATCTATGCCATTTTTTACTTTTGTTGTGTTGGGCAAGTTGCATACCAATATGGTGTCAATTCCTTCTCCATCAAATAAGGAATTGGCTTAGATCAGAGCTCTCAAAATTTGTGCTTTAGACTTGTGAAATTGTCTGCAGAAGTAAAATTATAAAATAAATTGGGAAATGCTGCATACTATACTCTCCAAATTTACATTAGCATGGTAAAGGCTGTGGAAGGTTCTGCAGTTAAAGACCCCAGCTGTACTTTAGTACAGTATTTTCAAAAATTTGTTTTCTAGTGATACATCTTAATGTTTTTTGGGGGTAGGAAACTCTAGATTCAATAATCTCTGACATCCTTTCCAGCTAGCACTCAATTATACCAGTTATTCTGCTTTTGTTATTTTTTTAAAATATCTTTATTGGACTATAATTGCTTTACAATGGTATATTAGTTTCTGCTGTGTAACAAAGTGGATCAGCTATACATATACATATATCCCCATATCTCCTCCCTCTTGCGTCTCCCTCCCACCCTCCCTATCCCACCCCTCTAGGTGGTCACAACTGCTTTTGTTATTTTTTATGTTTTGACAATAGGAGAGGGTTTTTTTGTTCATTTTTGGTAATTTATCAGATAAAGAATAACAGGAGATGAAATAATTTAGTTGCCTAAGGATTCATTAGAATGAGTCCCTCTGTTCCATTTAAGGTACTTTCCAGTATTAAAGTTTATGATTCTAAGATTCTAATTTGAGACCAGGGACAATTCTTCCTCTAAGAAAAATTAATTGTAGTTTTTACCTTCTAGAAAGCCTTTTGTTACTTCATGCACCTATTAACGTACACAAACGTTTATTTTTCCCCCCAAATTATCATCTCAACATAAGAATAGATTTACCTACAAGCAACAGAGACATTTGGTAGCCTCATGGCTAGTACTTTTTAACGCTTCTGAAAAAGCATATTTTTCATCACATAGTATTTTTAATCTAAATAAATTTTAAGCTATATGTTGGTACAAATTTACACAGGCATTAAAATCTCTGGTTACTCTTCAAGACATTATATCGAAGTGTATGTGTTGTTGATTTTACTCATTTGAATACTTTTTTTGTCTAAATAATCTACATCTTTTGTTCCGAGAAAAGAGCAGGAAAGAGTGCATGCCTGAATCTTTAAATAGATGTTCAAGTTCATTTATACATAAGATAATCTTTGTTTTGAAAGATTGCATCCTCATCGCCTCCAGTTTATCTCTTTCATCAAAGTGGTTCAATATGTATTGATATTTTGGTAAACAAAACAAAACAAAACAAAACACTTCCAACAGTTCCAGAATCAAAAAATAAGTACCATGTGTTTTATTTACCATTAAAAAAATGGTTGAAATATTTTCTAATTACTCCCTCTCTAATTGGTCTCCCTTCTTCTAGTTCTAAGTGGAGGATGGTAAAATACTCCCAGTACCCACAAGGTGGCATGGCCTTCTTGTGTAATTCAGTTTCATTTGGTTTATTTCTACTTTAGCTGCTCTCTATTGTAGATTCTACTCTTTTATTAATGTTTTGAATTCCACTTTATGGTTTTATTTTTCCTCACTTGCAGCCTATGTATAGGGCTTGAATTTCTAGACTGAGACATATTTTTCACAAACAGAGGCATTCAAGTAAAACTCTTCAGTCTTTGCTAATTGTTTCAGACCACTTTGGAGCTGAATTTAAATTCTTTGACTTTGTATAATGCTTAATGCTTATCATAATGCCTAATAAACACTAGGCACTCAATAAATATTTGCTGTGGAATTTCATGACTTGCCTTATGGGAAAAAGTATTCAAGTATATCAAGTACTCAATATCATCAGAATAATTTCTGGATACTTTTAAATATGTTTACTTGCTGGTGAAAAAGATCTGCCTCCATTGCCCAGGAAGTACTGTTATTTTATGATATTACAAAAATATATTATGGATTAGGGTGAAATTTCCATCCTACCTCAGTTGTAAGCAAGGCATGCTTAATTCAGTTTACCCATGTCTTTTTTCCTCGGTAAACATTTGTGGATGCTCTGTCTATACCCAGCACTGTGCTAACTGCTAAAGAACATGCAAGAATAGGTAGGAAATAGATAAGTGGGTAGATATGTAATCACAATAGTGTAACAGTCATACAGTCAGTCATTCATTCTTTCATTCAACAAATATTTATTGAGCTTTTACTGTGTGCCAGGTGTTGTGGGCGGTGAATAGTGAGTAAAATAGTCAGAAATTTTACATGAGAGTGAGGAAGACAAACAATGAACTAAATAAATGAGTGAAATACCTAGTACAGTAGAAAATAATAGGTGCTAAAGAGAAAAAATAAATCAGAGAAAGGGCCAGGATTGGGAGGAATGAGAGTAGTTAGGCTTTTAATTTGAGTAGTCAGAGAAGGCCTCTCTAAGAAGGCAGACTTTGCAAAAGAGTTAAAGAAGGTACAGAAGTGAGCTGTGTATTTATCTGGGGGAAGAACATCTCGGCAGCAGGGATCAGAAATACAAAGGCTTCAACTTGGGAGTGGGTCACTGCTGGAAGGTATGCAATCTTAGAGTCTTGTGTGAAATGAAATGGGAGCAAAGGGGAGGGAGGGGACCCTCCCGGGAAGCTAATGAGGACTTTGCAGAAGAAGCGAAATTTCCCCGGGACCAAAGGAAGAGAACTGCACTCCTGGTAGAAAGAACAGCAGGAGCAAAGCCATAGAGGCATAAAAGCTAATGATGTGTTCGCCTGGGAAGCAAAAAAAATGAGATAGTAAATGGGACCAACGTGCAATAATAGTCTTGTATGTACAACTCCATGTTATATCTACTTGGGAGAAAAAAACAATGATTTTACCAGACTCATTTTGAGAAAAAAAATAGCTCAGAATTTTAATTGAGGCAAAACATGAAAAAAAAAAATTAACTGACAGTATATGTGCAGGGCCATCGTAACCGATAATTTGTATCTGTTTTCCATTACAGAGGAATCTATGATCCTTGTCATTGGGATTAGGAAACTTTGAGTTCAAAACGCCTAAGAGGACAGACAAGAAAACTGAGTACCCTATATTTTCTAGATGCCAGTTCTGCTTTTGAGATAAGGCACACCCAGTATGCAGTGTCTACCTTGGAATGCACTAAATTTTAGATATCGGAGATCTGGACAGTGGATAGGGTAAGCCTCTTTTATGAGAGGTTTCACCAAAGGAGAGCTCACTGGATTCTATCTGATGGCTTTTTCCAGGTTTTGAACCTTTAGTAGGGCTCAGATAAGGGTATGGAAAACTATCCCTTGATTGTTTTGGAGAAACAGAATCTGACACGTTCAACTGTAACAACTGCAGTTCTAAATGAATGTATACTTCTGCCACTGCCGTATGTTTTCTTTGCTTTTTTTCTATTTTTTTTTTAAGACAAAATGGTGGGTTTAAATCTCAGTCTACAACTTCAGGTGTGCAAGCTACCATTTATTTTTCTAAAATTCAACTTAATTTCTCCTTTCAGACATCACTCCACTAGCATGGAAGAAAACTTAACTTTGGTACTTAAAAAAAAAATTTTAGCAAAGTTTAGTTGATTTACAATGTTGTGTTAATTTCTGCTGTACAGCAAAGTGACTCAGTCATACATACGTATATGCTTTTTCAGATTCTTTTCCATTATGGTTTATCACAGGATATTGAATAGAGTTCCCTGTGCTCTACAGTAGGACCTTGTTGTTAATTCAACTTTGGGGCTTTGATGGGCCCCTTCCCTCCTGAAGTTTTGGCAAGTGTTTGTGAAGGTCGTGGTGAAGTCTAAGGCCCTATGTGGGGTGGAATCTGCTCCACACAGACAGCTACGGGGAAACTGTCACCCATCTGTCCATGTGGCACCTTCAGGCCTGTGGCTCCCCTGCTGATTCCATGACACCATTGGGGGCAGGAACTTGCTGCTGCTTTCTTGGCATGCTAGGGCCGTGAGAATCCTTGCCGGGCCACCCTTTGTCCCATATGCCTGAATGCTCATCCCTTGTCCAGGTTCATGTTATCTCTCCCTGGCTCTGCCCTACGCATTCTCAGCCTCTATCCCCTCAGGGCTAACTTGTCCCTTCTGTCTCTCCTCCCCATAATCCCAAAGAAACTGTTTCAAAGTCTAGAAAGGAAATCTTTCTGCCCCTGTGTTTTCTTCACTAGGTGGCCTAATATCCCGAACCATCCATATTGTCCCAAGAGTTGGGCTCTTGGAAACCAAGTATAGGAAGACCAGAGGATGTTTTCTGCCCCCTCCTGTAACCCTTCTAAGCCAGGGCCCTGAGACTGATTCTCTGCTCTAACCACTGGAGGGAAAGAGAGAAATACCAGAGGAGGAAAAAAGTTGCTATTTCACAAATATTCACATGATTTCATACACCTAAAGGCTGTGTTCAGACTCAAAGTATTTATTCATACGTGTCTGTGTTCTTTGTGGGAAGACAAGGTTACAGATCTGCATCAGGCAATCTTAGGCAACGCCTTTAACCTTATAGCACTAGTTTCCTAATATGTAAACAGTGGACACTAAGCTTGCAATTCCTGACTGGAAGACGGTTGTGAGGCTTAAATGAGGCAACTGTATGAATGTGATTAATCATTATGCACGTATATATACATACGTAAAGTACCAATAGCACTCTTCTGTTTTTAGCTCAAAATTCTGTTTTGAATTTCAAGAGACCTACGTTTTCAAAAGTAGTAAAACTAGGGATGAAACAGAATTATTAGACTTACAAGATAAAGTGTCAGTTTGTATTCTCTTTCCTAGGAAGAGTAGAAAATCTCATGATTGTTATAGATCCTCCTCTTTGCCCAAACCTTTGCACAAATCTCTTCCGTTCTGCCCATTTCCTTCTTAACACCAGTGGCAGTGTCATGAGGGCATTATTTTGTGCACCTCTCTGAGAATGTTGTAGCATCCTCAGGGCTGAAGGATGGGATGGTGTGTGGAGGTTTCTGAGCTAACTTTGGTTGAGTAGAGGATTAGGGGCCAGGGGCTTGCACCTGCCTTGGAACTCAGCACAGCACTGAGTACAAACCAGCTTCCACGTTACTGTTCCTCACATGATAGGACCCTGGAAAGTGGGGTCCAGGATGTCTGAACAGATGTCCACACAGAAGGGGCAACAGGAGTCAGGCGACAGTAGTGGGCCTGGATTCCCCGGCAGGCCAGCTGGTGCTCTCCTTACTGGCCCTTCCCTGTCTATGCTTCATTTGCCTCTCAACAGACACACACACACACACACACACACACACACACACACACACACACACACACACACACACACGCAGACCGAGTCCTGTGACCTGCAACACCAAGTGAGCGTTTTCACAGACTATTAACCCCCATGTGTATGAAATTATAGCACTTATGGTACATTTCAATCCTAGTCTTATTTCTTTTTCCTCTGATGCTACTTAATTATTTCTCCCTTCTATCATTTCTCTAAGCAAGATAGACTTCAGATATAGTTGTGAGGTTCTTTACATAGGAAAATAATAACGCTCATTTATTTTTTTTATTTTTTATTTATTTTTTTTTTTGCGGTATGCGGGCCTCTCACTGTTGTGGCCTCTCCTGTTGCGGAGCACAGGCTCCGGACGCGCAGGCGCAGCGGCCATGGCTCACGGGCCCAGCCGCTCCGCGGCATGTGGGATCTTCCCGGACCGGGGCACGAACCCGTGTCCCCTGCATTGGCAGGCGGACTCCCAACCACTGCGCCACCAGGGAAGCCCAACGCTCATTTATTGATTGAGTACTTACTGTTTGCCCAGCCTTGTGCCGAGCTCTTTAGAGTCATGATGTCATTTGATCCTTACAAAAGCCTCTGAGGTAAGAATTATTATCTCCTTATTTTGCTTATGGATGAGGAAGCCAGAGCTTAGCAAAATGTGTCTTTCTCTGAGGTCACGCAGTCAGTGGCAAAATGACCACTCTGACCTCAAGTGCTCTGACTCTGGAGCTTATGCTCTTAAACACCACAGTATATGGATAAGGAAACTGAGGCACAGAGAGATTCTGGGAACTCATTCACAGTTCTCAAATGAAGATCTGATCACACAAAGTGATTTCTCCTGACCTGCAATCCAGGACCCCACCCCACTGTCTTTGGTCAAGTCTAAACGCACACCGAACAGGGGAGAACCAGCTCCGCTCGGGAACACACTTTGTACAATCTCGCTCCAGCAGATCACACAGCCCTGCTGTCTCCGTGATGAATGACCGTGCGCTGCAAGCTTCCCCCGATCAAGTAAGTGCCGCTACTTCTTTTCTGCTTACTTTCCTGCAGGGTGTCTCCATGGAACCTAAAACTCAAACATTTTGGAGAGACCCCTTTGAAAAATACACAATTAGGGATTCAACATCAGAAATATTTATCTATTCCAAATGGGAAATCAAATCAAATCAAGTAATAAGTGTCAGGAAACTAAGTACCACAGAGATCCTAAAATTCATAGAAATCATACATTTGTCTCAGTGAACTGCCTGATAATCTCCACAATACTTTGTTTCCCTCTACTTTTCCTTACGTAATTCAGACTGCCTTTTCCTATAACAACCAGTAAACAAGTCAGTCATTTCTTTAGGATGGTTGACTGATTTCTTAAATTAATTGTTGAGATGCACAAAACATCAGTGACTTGACAAACAGACATCCTCGCTTTGGGTAGTGTCGCTACAGGTTTGGGTTGTACAAACAGAGGAATTCTGACAAATTCTATTTCATGAAATTCGTATCCCAAAAGACAAATTGTGTAGTGCATTTGTAGTTGTATACACACCATTATCAAGTACCGTTTTGACTAGACTTCTATTATGACTAAGCAACAAGGAGCACTCAATTTCCCACTTACAAATTTACATGTTACAGAATTATTCACTTCAGATACCATACATTTCACTTCAGATACCATACATTTCAGATAGCATACATTTCAAACGTTGGCTGTTCTTTCCTTTCCACATACAGCTGGTGCTGTGGGACACTTTCATACCAAATAGAACCTCTGACCCTGTATCTTTATGGCACGACACCAGGAGAGTCAGCACAGAGGGAGAGAGGAAGCCTGGAACCCAACACTACACTGGATTGAATGGCAGGAACCCAGCTACACACGAATGTGCCCGTGAACCACAAAGACACATCCCACTGAACCAAAAACAGTACATGCATCCTCAGACTCACCTGAGCCAGATCCAGGAAATACCCATGACCACATCAACACCATCTGAATGCAGGAAAGGAGGACCAAAAATTGGAGTGAAAGAGCTACCTTAACCAAAATGTCTTTGGTTAATATCTTATTTTTTCAAATCTTGCAAAGACTTGTGGCCTTGGGAACACATTTCTAGAGCCTCTCCCAGAGCCTTGGATGTACGCTGTATAAGTGAAGGGCCCTGAAGCTTAGCAATTTATGAACATGTTGGATAAGGGAATGCTTTCCATCCACTGTAATATACCTCCCTTTAATTGTCAATGCCTCAAACTCCTTTGTCGCTAAGGCTTTGACAGCTCAAGATTTATTTGCACTTAGTCAACTATTAGCTAAGGTATCTGTTGCATGCCTTGAGGTTATGAACATAGATTGCTTCATGAGAATTAAAGAATCACAAGGCCTTTAAGAGTCTTAATTTATTTCTTTGACCCTAGGTTTTAAAGAAAGCAGAGGGTGAGTTAGAACCTGGCAAGCAGACAACCACAGTTACAATTATAATGCAATTTAATTATGACATAAAAATGCAATGAGTCACAGTGGGACACCAACCTAACTTATTAAAGAGTGGAAAAAATTGTTAACCAGTTGTCTTGTTTTCCCACACAAACAACTGGTTTAATGTTCACATTGGATAAATTTGTAAGTTTTCACATCTGTAAATGAACATAATCCTACCCCCTACTAGACTGTAAGCTTAATGGAACAGAAATCATGTCTATTTAGCTTACTCTTATATCCTCAGTTCCCAGAGTATTAGCAAACATGTGGTAGCTAACATAGAAATATTTGGCAAATGAATGAAATGAAAGGATATCAATTACTCAGCTTCTGTTATGGCACATCCTAATACAAATTTCCTATTACTGTTGTAATCAATTGCCACAAACTCAGTGGCTTAAAACAGCACAAATTTTATTATCTCACAAATCTGGAGGTCAGGTTTGAAAAGAGTCTCATGGGGGCAAAATCAAGGTGTCAGCAGGGCTGCATTCCTTCTGGAGACCCCAGGGGAGAGTTGACTGCCTTTTCCAGCTTCTCAGGGCCTCTTGCTTTCCTTGGCTCACGGCCCCTTCCTCCACCTTCAAAGCACATCACTCCAACCTTTGATCCTCTTGTCCCACCTTCTTTTTCTGACTCTGCTTCTATTGTCTCCCTCTCATCAGCATCCTTGAGAGTTCATTAGGCCCAGATAATCCAGGACAATCCCCCCATCTAAAGATCACCAACTTAATCCCGTCTGCAAATTTCCTTTTGCCATGTAAGTTAAAATGTTCATAGGTTTGGGGGCTTAGGATGTAATTATCTCTGGGGGCCATTATTCTGTCTACCACATCAGTAAGAAAATCACTTCCACAATATGTGCTTTTAGGAACAATTATTGGAACCAACAGAGTTTAGACCTTCTTACTTCTGAGCTAGTGTTTCTTCATTGAAACACTTCTTTTACTAAAGTAGAAGTCTTTTTTTAAAGTATTCTAGTGCCTAGAAAGATATGCTGGACACAAGGACCACAAAAAGGTGTATATTCATACCAAGAAGAAGTAGTACAGATGTTGGGAAAATTGGCTCTGTGGGTAGGCTCTCTTTATTTTAGCAATTTATAATCCAGATGAGTGGATGTATCATAGATATGATTCTCGCCACCACTACCCTATCAGTTCTTTCCTTATTGCTTATTCAATTCTGGGGGACACTCAAAATGCTCTGTTAGTAAGGACTTATTTCCTTTCCTCCATTGCCTCTCCTCTTCTCTATATGAGTTACACAGAAACTAACTTCGCTCAAGTGTCAAGATTAAGATATTTGTTTAATCATGCTTCTCAGAGAGCCGATAATTCAAAAGGGTATATGATAATCACTGAAAACATTTTCAGAATATGGGTTGCAGACTGCCTCAATGTGAACTAATAAGCAGTGGAATTCCTGACGCTTTCTAGGTGCTCAATAAATATTTTTAAACTAATTACACATTTATAGTTAATGAGGGTAGAATGAGAATCATTTCAGTTTCATAGAGCAGATAATTTCTTATAGATAGCCTGGCTTGGGTGTAACAGTGAGTCTGAAGGCACAAATTCCACACTTTAATAATGAAAAGATAGAAACGAGAAGGGAGTGGTCCCAGGATCCTGTGACAATATATTGTGTACAATAGGCATTAAAAAAACTCTTTTGAAACTTGGTGTCTTCCATTGCACATTGAAACATCACAGTATTATTTCTCCCGTCTGACTCAACAAAGTGCCCCCCCTGAGTCATCTGGCCACTTCCTGGGTTTTCCCCCTCGAATCCTTCACACCCAGGGTCTGCCTGTACTCCACCCTGCTGGGCAATGATCTCAACAGGGTTCATTAACTACAGCCTTGATAGACCCTACTTATGTCATGGTCCCTGTGGATACCAGGATCCCATCCCTGGAGACTGACACACAGGAGGGTTTAGACAAGGGCAATTAGTTGGGAATTGTCTCCTACGTGTCATCTGTGAGAACCATCTGACCTCACAAGCCAGACTCTCTGTGGTGGAAAGGGTGGTATGTGCCTTACAGGAAATGCAAAAATGACTTCAGGGCATTACATACATGATTAGCCAGAGGGTAAAGTGTAGCACTGAAATCTTGCTTCAGATTTTTAGTGTAGAAAGACAATTAGGGGAAGGGAGAGAACACAGGTCACTTGACAAAGGGTGGGATAGATGATACCGTCTAAGGTGAAAGAGCTCCTGTGGCTTCACTCACTGACTCACTCACTCAGCAGGTATTCACGAAACCCTTGTTATGGGGCAAAGCCACTGTTCTGGACCTTTCTCCTCCTTACCCCTATTTTCTCCTGCTGCCAGCTCTCTTTTTTGTTGTTCCCAATTAGAATGTTTTTCATCCTTGGAGCTGTATAAACTTCTCTTCATCACCAGATTCTTTGATCTAGGAAAAATAGCAGCCCTTTGAATAGCAGAATAGGAATCTTTGTTCCATAATTTTAGTTTTTTCTAGAGAACTTTGAACATAACCATGTCAGGAAAATTTGAAGTTAAAGGTTTCCCATGGTTTGACCACACCCTGACCTCTTTGGGATCCTTTTAGTTCCTTTTCATAGGGTTTTTATTTTTTACACAATTTGGTCACACTCTTTTGAGGCTAATTATATACTGGCCTTGCAATCTTCATAAGATTTGCACATGACAAGTTCTGATTTGCTTGTTAGTCAGTGAAGGCAATCTTCAAAATGAAGCTTCATAAATAACCAAAAGGAGATTTTATACTAACAGTAAAGCTAATTTATACTTACAAGGATTTTTCCATGATGCATTATACAGTGTTAGGCATAATATTTTAATCTCCTACACTTTAACACACATTTCAGCCATCCTGACTTTGATTGACCTATGACATCTGGATGCTCCATAACGTTTTGTGAGACATACTGCACTACATCATATTATGGGCTGTAATGTATTATAATGCAATCTCTCAAGACTCTCCCTCTCTGTCTTCCACACACTTGCGCGCGCACACACACACACACACACACACACACACACGTGCACCGACAAACTTAGATGCTTATGTTCAATGGCCCCCAAACTTAAGCGATACTTCTCCCTCTTCTGTTATCCATTATTTATTCTGGTAGTGGAACAAAAGCGACTCTGTTTATTTCTGAGAAACTCTAAAGATATGTTTGTATAGATAGCAACACATGCCAACAACCTAAATATAGACGAATCTTCCCAGGGTTCTCTCAGCATAAAGTACCATGAATGACCTGACCGATAAATAACGTATCAGGAGAAAACGTGTTGTGATAAACAAGGTGCATACAGATCTAGGTTCTAGAAATAGTTTAAACTACTAATTAGTATTGTGACCTTCTGGAGATCCTCTAACCCTTCTGAAGCTCTTAAACAGACTATTACCTATCCTACCCACTTCCTGGGTTATGAGGACAAAATAGAGTAATGCACAGGAAAGCAGCTTGAACAACTTAATCCTCTATGCAGATGACATTTTTTTTTTTTTTTTCCGGTGCGCGGGCCTTTCACTGCTGTGGCCTCTCCCGTTGCGGAGCACAGGCTCCGGACGCGCAGGCTCAGCGACCGTGGCTCACGGCCCCAGCCGCTCCGCGGCACTTGGGATCTTCCCGGACCGGGGCACGAACCCGCGTCCCCTGAATCGGCAGGCGGACGCTCAACCACTGCGCCACCAGGGAAGCCCGCAGATGACATTTAAAGTCCATTTTATCTAAGTCTGTAGAGTTGCTTTAGAATGAAAACTGTTTCTTCTGTGCTTAAGTTTATCAGCTGGGAAACCATTTTAAAAATGGGGATTGAGGGCTTCCCTGGTGGCGCAGTGGTTGAGAATCCGCCTGCCGATGCAGGGGACACGGGTTCGTGCCCTGGTCCGGGAAGATCCCACATGCCGTGGAGCAACTAAGCGCGTGAGCCATGGCCGCTAGGCCTGCGCGTCCGGAGCCTGTGCTCCGCAACGGGAGAGGCCACAGCAGTGAGAGGCCCGCATACCGCAAAAAAAAAAAAAAAAAAAATGGGGATTGATTAACTTTTAAGACAATCAATCACACTTCTTAAAAGAAGCTATATGAGCCACTACAAAATCCTCTTGTTTACATTCCAAGATTCAAATTGAGGCCCCTTGTGTAACGCTCAAAACTCTTCACCTCTACACCTAATCAGACTTGGACGTTTTACAAAATACTGACAACTTGCCAAGGCTGTAAGTATAACTATCCTTCAAAAATTCAGGTGGACGGAGACTTCGCTTTTAATCTGGTTTCCTACTCACACAGCCAATTAAGAGATTAAAAGGACAGACCCGTTTTAAAATTCGTTACTTGCAGACCCTGGCGGTGTGTTGGCACTGTGTTTTGACTGCACTGACAGGAGTATATTTATAGGGAAGAATTCTACCTCAATTCTTTTGTTCAGCTCATTACAGTTGATTTGTTACTGGTATAAGCTCAGCGTTATTACAATAATTAGCACAGATATTAATGTAACAAAATAGTGTTTCCCAGCTAAAGTAACAGCCAAACGCGAGCCTGGTTTTCCTCCACTGGTAAGTGAAGTTCTTTCAATATCTTGATACCGAGAAGGTTCTTAATGCTCCATCTTCGGCTGAAGTTCCTTTACTTTTATTCTTTTTTGGGGGCTCCTGATGGAACCTTTCCAGGTCACAGTGATGCCTCGTTTGCATCATTCAACGCCAATGAGGTAACAAACACTCCTGCAGAAGTCAAATGCAGGATTTGAAGAGTGCAGGTGTTCGGAAGATTGTACACCATGCAATGTTTGACTGTGGGATTCATTATGGCTATGGGACGATAGCAGTGCCTGAAGGACTCAGATGACAGGAGCACATTTGCAGCTTGCTGCCGAGCCATACAGATGCAGAAGGGATGTTTACATTCATCTGAAAGAGACATGTTCACAACCACCTGAGCCACCTTTGTGGCTCTTGTCCCCGGTTTGTTAGAGCCACAGGCTTACACACCTGCCAAGAAGTGTGAACACACCTTAGGTCTTTATAAAACGCATCTGTGTGCAACTTTTGATAGCTTTTACAAAACACGCAATTACTGCTCCGAGTGGGTTCCCTTCAGCTGCTTTCTAGTCAAGGGAAGTAGGTGTAAAAATTTCTCAGTGGACTGGAATTCCCAGTGCCACTTGGATTCTGGGCTTCGGGTCTTTTTCTATCATCTGTGCATGTATTCCAGGCGTGTTCCAGCTGAGAAGGTTCGGGTTCAAAGGACATGTGGTCTAGAAAAATCACAGGTTCATGTTAAAAATTCGCCTTGGTAATAATTTGGGGAGTGGTGATTTGAAGTAAGCAGTGATAAATCATTCAGTTGTGGTGAGCAAAATGTGGCAATATGCTTTGATATTCCTATTTAGCAATATCAATTGCCTTTTTATGTATAAAAGTCGTGAATAAGGAGATCTTTTTTTTCTGGCAATTCAAATGACATGTTAAATTGCAAATTCATTAACACTGGGCTTTTGAATTGGAAGAAAATTGTGCTGACGTAGTTGCCACAGTCTTTAGGGTGAAGAGAAGGACAAGGCTTAACCCGAGCTCTTTCTCCCCTTCCCTGAGGCCTAAGACCCTGTAACACCAGCGTCATCGTCCAGGCTGCCCACCCGAGCTGGGGCCTATTAGGCGCTTGCTTCAGAGCTCAGAAGCTTTGGAGTTCCAAGTCAAACTCTTCACACGCAGCCATGTCAGAAACATTCATCATCTTCAGAAAAGTTGAGCAAGAATGATAGTGACTATTTTTTAATAACTTATTTTGGTCTGTGGTTAATTAATTCTCTACCAGCTTCAGTTAGCAGTGGAGTCTTCTGGACTCCTTCCTTCTGTTTCATGAGCCTTCTTTTCTCCTTCCCCCTCCAGGTCTGACTCTGCCTTTTCTCAGAAGTTCTCTTGTAGGTCCTCCTTTTCTGCAGGAGCTGTTCCGTGGTGGCACCAGAGATATTGGCACTCAGGCTGCAGGGTGTGAAGTTCTTTCTGAAGGTTACGAGCTTCCCTTTTCTCCTCTTCTCCTCCTTCTAGGAAGTCAGAGCTTGCAGCATCTTCTCAGGGCAGTTTTCACAAATCACACCACTAAAAAAGAATAGTGATAAAGACTAGTGAAGAGATGATAAAGAATAGTGAAAGTACCAAGTAGACATAGTAAATGATCACAAACATAAAAAATGCATAGGGAGTCCAGCTCAGGAAATACCTCCCTTAGAGATGCTATTCTTTTCTCTTTCTTCTTCCTTCTCTCCTACATTCCCTCCTTTCTTCCTTCTTTGTTTTCTTCCTTCTAAAATGTCTATTAAGTTACTTCTATGTGCTGGTGTGTCAGCACACAGTACATTTAAATGAGGTGATTTGCATGGAGTTTAATAAAAAGGACATAAACAAAGGTGTGGGCTGGGATAAGGACACTAACAAGATGTAGTGTAAACATATCCGCTTTTCTCACCTCCCACGTGTTTCTGCTTGATTGGGACTCCCATGAGTGGTGGCCACCAGCTTGGACACTGCTCCATGCTATTGTCAGATATGGTCAGGAAAGTGTAGAGAAAGGTCACAGTGTCCACCACTGTATGCTTAGTCGCATATGTGGCCAAGACAGGTGCAAGCCACACTAGAAAAAAACATTTTAATTTTTTTTATTGTTTTACTGAAGTATAGTTGATTTACAATGTTGTGTTAATTTCTGCTGTACAGTAAAGTGATTCAGTTATACATACATAGATACCTTCTTTTTTAATATTCTTTTCCATTATGGTTTATCAGAGGATGTTGAATATAGTTCTCTGTGCTCTACAGTAGGACCTTGTTGTTTATCCATTCTGTATACAATAGCTTACATCTGCTAACCCCAAACCCCCACTCCTTCCCTCCCTCCCCCAACCCCGTCCCCCTTGGCAACCACAAGTCTGTAGAAAGAACATTTTAAAGCACACTCCCAGAGAGTGAAACATTGGGTTCGATGGCATCAAAGATAGATGTTCTCCTTTCTGTGGGTCTCCATCTTCCCCCATCCCTCTCTCTCCACCAAAGGTAGTTCTCTATGAGCAAAGCTATGTCTTTTCTGAAGCCATAGTTGGAGAACTGGATTTAAATTATTTTGCATTTGTTTAAAAAGTGATGGGAAATGAAGAACTGATTATTAGGAAAATTAGAAAGTTGGCAGATTTGTCTTCAGTAACTCAGCTCCCTTGAGAGGTCCCTGTGTACCTTGCTTCCAATGTCTTTTTACCCTAGAATTAATCTCCTGGAACAGTGCCTTGGGAGCTCCCTATCTTGTCTCACTGTTTTTCTTCTTTTTCCATCCCTTTCCAACATGGTCTTTTACCTTACTCCAAAAGTTACTTATTTTCAAACTTATACCTTTAGGTTTCTACATTCCTCCCCACCCCACAAAAAAATCTAGTTATAAAAATAAAACTTAAAAAAATAAAAGCTAACTTTTTTGCTCTGTTGTTGAGTATTTTTGAGTGCTTACAATGTGGTAGACAGCCTGCTAAGCAATTTACATGTACCATCTCAGTTAGTCCTCATAACAACTCCTACACTGTAACAAAATTCAGCCGTTCGTTCATTCAGTCAATTAGTTATTCAAACAGTATGCCCTGAGTGTCTACTATATGTGAGGTAGTGCTCTAGTGTTTAACAAGGCATGGGTCTGATTGAGATTAAAGTCTAGACAAGGACACAGATAACAAACAAGGAGACAAATAAGATCACTTCAGATAGTAATAAGTGGCATAAGGGAAATAAAATAGGATTGTGCAATAAAGATGGACATTAAATAGAGTGGTGAGAGAAGACTTCTTTGAGGCAATGATTTTTAAGTTCAGACTTAAACGATAGAAAAGTTAGACATATAAATATCTGGGAGAAGAACATTCTAGAAAAAGGAAACCATGCTAATCAAGGCTTTGAAATATAAATAATCTAAGAGAAACAGGTAGAACACTAATGGGGTTGGACCACAGTGAACAAAGGCGAGAGTATTAGATTAGGGGTTGAGAGCACAGCTGGGTGCCAGCACCTATAAAGCCGTGTAGGCAATGGGAAGGGGTTTGGCTTATATTCTGAGAGTCAGCATAAAAGAGCAGCATGCTCTGATTTATCATTTAAAAAGATCACCATAGAGAATGGATCGCAGGGGTCCAAGATTGTAAATAGACATGTTGAATAGTCCCGAAGAAAGATGGTAGTGGCTCAGATGCTAGTGGTAGAAGTGAAAGTGATTCAGTCTTCAGGACAGATAAAAGAGAAGTTTTGAGAGTAGAACTATTAGGTAGTAAGATGAATGTGGTTGGGGGTGATGGGAAGAGTAATGAAAGATGATTCACAGTGTTTAGCATAGCAGTTAGGTTGTGTCATGATTGACGTGAGGATGGGTAGGGGAAGAGTGGGGTTTTTTGGTGTGTGTTTCTTTATTAATTAGGATTGAGTTGAGGGAAATCCAGAGTTTTTCTTGGCATACCTTTTAGACATCCAGTAAAGATGTCAAGTTGGCTATGAGTCTAACACTCAGGACAGTAGTCAGGGTTGGACATATAAACTTGGGAGATATTAGCATTTTAATTTACAGGTGGTATTTAAAGTCTTGGGACTGAATGAGATATTCTTAGACACAGAAAAAGAAGAAAAGAGAATTCAAGCCTGAGTTGTAAGTCACTCCAAGATTTAAAGTTTAGGTAGAGAGAAAAGATCCAGCAGAGGAAATGAAAAGGGAATGGCCAGGAAGGCAGGTAGGGTAGTAGGAGGGAGTGGAGTCACAGGAAGCCAAGAGGAGAAACTGTTTCAAGGAGAAAAACGTGATTTCTTATGTCCGTTGATGCTGAAATGTTGAATAAGATAATAGCAGAGGTGGGGCTTCCTTGGTGGCGCAGTGGTTAAGAATCCACCTGCCAATGCAGGGGACACGGGTTCGAGCCCTGGTCTGGGGAGATCCCACATGCCACGGAGCAACTGGGCCCGTGAGCCACAACTACTGAGCCTGCGCGTCTGGAGCCTGTGCTCCGCAAAAGAGAGGCCGCGACAGTGAGAGGCCTGCGCACCGCGATGAAGAGTAGCCCCCGCTCACCACAACTAGAGAAAGCCCGCGCACAGCAATGAAGACCCAACGCAGCCAAAAATAAATAAATAAAAATAAATAAATTTATATTTCAAAAAAAAAAAAGATAATAGCAGAGAATGACCACGGAATGACATGGAAGCTGAAGAGACTAAAGTTTGATTAGAGGGTTTCCCTGGTGGCACAGTGGTTAGGAATCCACCTGCCAATGCAGGGGACACGGGTTCGAGCCCTGGTCCAGGAAGATCCCACATGCCACAGAGCAACTAAGCCCATGTGCCATAACTACTGAGCCTGCACTCTATAGCCCGCGTGCCACAACTACTGAAGCCCGTGCGCCTAGAGCCTGTGCTCTGCAACAAGAGAAGCCACTGCAATGAGAAGCCCACGCACTGCAACAAAGAGTAGTCCCCGCTCGCCACAACTAGAGAAAAGCCCATGTGCAGCAATGAAGACCCAACGCAGCCAAAAATGAATAAATAAATAAAATTTAAAAAAAATAAAATATAAAGTTTGACTAGAGAGAAATAGGCGAAGAAGTGGAAAGAGTCAGAAAATCAAGGCTTAAAGGATGGAGTAACTTGTTCAGGATTTGAACTTAATTCAACTTTAGAACCCAAGGGCCCTGACTTCAAAGCTAGACTCGGAACTCACCTCCTGTGTCAGGGAAAAGGATAAAAGTGATACCTAGTCACCCCCATCCATTCTTTTCTGAGTAACCAATGCTCAGTGACCTCAGGAAGCCAGTGATGTGTGGATGTTTACTGATCTAGAGAAGGGCTGTGACACTCTGACCAGATGGGCAGTGCTTGGGAAAAGACAGTGCCAGGAAACGTAGTGGGCGGGGAAATATTTTGAGAGAACATATTAAATTCACAGTTTAATTATTTACATATGCATAGTTACATTTCATAAAGCATTATATCATTTGATTTCTACAGAAACCCAGTAAGTTAGAAATTGTTCTAACGTGTGAAGAAGACATATATCTGCATGGCAATTCCTAAGGAAGGAAGGACAAGGATTACAGTTACAAGCAAATCACGGGAGAGATTAAATATTTTTTGTTTTGTTTTCCATTAGCATAGCTATTTGACTTCTGTCTTCATACGAATACTTGAAAATCCTGGATTACATCTATACCATGCATTCATCTATTCATCCATCCATCCATTTATTCATTCATTCATCAGAAGTACACCTGGCTTTAGGCTTATCACATGGGCTTCATTATAGAATCATGAAATATCATTTACACTCACTGCTATTCAAAATTACAATAGTCATTAGACCTGCTGCTAGATCTTATTATTTAATACATTAAGGAAGACACACATTTATTAATTTATTATATCACAAATTTGCTTTTTAAATCTTGATAACTGTCTGTCTCTCAATATCATTGATTTCTTTTGCAATCCTCTGCATTTAAAATCATTATTAGGAGAACGGATCCATTGGCTTTTCCAAACTGCCAAAGAAATCAAGGTACACATTAAAAAAAAAAGTTTAAAGAACCCTGATCTAGTCCAAATTCTCATGTAATATAGGAATCTCCTCGGTTCCATTATTCAGAAGCGATTGGGTAGAATTTGTTTACTATTTCCAGTGATTGGGGAGTTCACTATCCAACAAATGAATACGTTTTATTTCTTTAAAGCCCAAAATATTTTTGAAAACTCTTTTATATATTGGAAGTAATAAGTGGATAGTTAAACTTTCTCCACCCCACCCCTCACTGACCCCTTTTTAGAACTGCCCTTCCCTCTTGAGCTACGTTCTTTTTAAAAAATGTTAACTATTTCTGTCTGGTTTCTTTGAGATCTATTTTCCTGAAGTCCAGGGTGTGTTTCTGACTCTTTCCAAAATTCCCACCCCTCACTCTTACAAATCTCCAAGATATCAGGGTGATGGTCTCACAAGTTTCCTGGCACTGACACATCACCATCTAGTCCTTCCCTGAAATTCATGATGAGATTGAGTTGTAGGTCTCCTTATTGCTTCCACAACCATCTGAGACATGTAACTACTAGGAAAGCAAGGCAAGAGTTGATCCGATACATGTTTTTAGCAGAATGCAACCTTCATGGCTGTCTAGATAAAGCCCCAGCCCTTCCCCCATTGCTTCTGGATTCTGTTGCTTTGTCAGTGGTATTGGCTGCTTTCAGAAAACACCATGCGTCTCCAGTCTCTGGCCATTTAGTGTGAAGTTTACCTCCACAACGATATCAGTTGTTTCTCTCTCCTTTATCATCAATGGCCAAATGATCTCCACCATATTTCTACACCTTGCTGCATGAATTTTCATACAGGTGGCATGCCTTCCTGACAAGTTAGATCTATTTCTTTTGAAAAAGTATGTCTTTCCACTGCCATCTTACAGTTGGCAACTGTCCCCTTCCTATCAAGTCACAGTGATTTCTGTTTTCCTTGGCTGCCACTGTAAACTTGCAGAAAGGAGAGAATTTGCAGTTCCTGGGGACTATCTATGCTGCGTTGGGTGTAACCACAGAGTTAGAAAGGACAGCTACAGGCAACACTCAGGAAACTTGGCAACAGAAATCCACTTTCCATCCCCTTACCACAGCTGTGAATGCCATTGTCAAGCAATTTATAGTGAACTTTAAAAAAGTGTTTAAAGACAGAAAACTGTAGTGGGAGTTGGTAGAGTCAGTGCTTTTTTTTTTTTTTTTTTTACACTTCTCATTTGTTCTTTGGTATTTGAGATATAAGTTCACTCAAAAAAAAATGTTAGGAAACTTTTCTGGTGGCTCAGTGGTTAAGAATCTGCCTGGTAATGCAGGGGACATGGGTTCAAGCCCTGGTCTGGGAAGATCCCACATGCCGCGGAGCAACTAAGCCCATGCGCCACAACTACTGAGCTCCCGTGCCACAACTACTGAAGCCTGTGCGCCTAGCTCCCCTGCTCCGCAACAAGAAAAGCCACCACAATGAGAAGCATGCGCATCACAATGAAGAGTAGCCCACAATATTACATAACAGAAACTCATCAGTACTACTTCTTTCTCTCCCCTAAATGTTTTGTTTCCATTTTCAAGTCTGGGATCAAATCTTTTAGGAAAAATAATAAGATAAATAAAGGGTGAAAATGCAAAGTACCCAATTCTGGAGTCCCTGACCCTAAGTATATATATACATTTTTCATAGTATTAATAGTATTTCATAGTATTTTTGAAGTTATATTTCCACAGAACAAATCAATTCATAACATAATACATTTTCTTTTTGTAGAGACTGGGATAAAACCAGTATAATTTTTAGAAGTTAGGAGCCCAAAGTAGTAACAGATCCTAAGGCTGAAATAGAGACTGCGATTAAAGATCTTCCAACAGACAAAAGCCCAGGACCAGATGGCTTCACAGGCGAATTCTACCAAACATTTAGAGAAGAGCTAACACCCATCCTACTCAAACTCTTCCAAAAAATTGAAGAGGAAGGAACACCCCCAAACTCATTCTGTGAGGCCACCATCACCCTGATACCAAAACCAGACAAAGATACTACAAAAAAGAAAATTACAGACCAATATCACTGCTGAACAAAAATGTAAAAATCCTCAACAAAATACTAGCAAACAGAATCCAACAGCACATTAAAAAGATCATACACCATGATCAAGTGGGGTTTATCCCAGGAATGCAAGGATTCTTCAATATACGCAAATCAATCAATGTGATACACCATATTAACAAATTGAAGAATAAAAACCATATGATCATCTCAGTAGATGCAGAAAAAGCTTTCAACACCCATTTATGATAAAAACCCTCCAGAAATAGGCATAGAGGGAACTTACCTCAACATAATAAAGGCCATATATGGCAAACCCACAACCAACATTGTTCTCAATGGTGAAAAACTGAAACCACTTCCTCTAAGATCAGGAACAAGACAGGTTGTCCACTCTCACCACTATTATTTAACATAGTCTTGGAAGTTTTAGCACAGCAATCAGAGTAGAAAAAGAAATAAAAGGAATCCAAATTGGAAAAGAAGAAGTAAAGCTATCAGTGTTTGCAGATGACATGATACTATACATAGAGAATCCTAAAGATACTACCAGAAAGCTAATAGAGCTAATCAATTAATCTGGTAAAGTAGCAGGATACAAAATTAATGCACAGAAATCTCTTGTGTTCCTATACACTAATGATGAAAAATCTGAAAGAGAAATTAAGGAAACACTCTCATTTTCCATTGCAACAAAAAGAATAAAATACCTAGGAATAAAGCTACCTAAGGAGACAAAAGGCCTGTATGCAGAAAACTATAAGACACTGATGAAAGAAATAAAAGATGATACAAACAGATGGAGCGATATACCATGTTCTTGGATTGGAAGAATCAACATTGTGAAAATGACTCTACTATCCAAAGCAATCTACAGATTCAATGCAATCCCCATCAAACTACCGATGGCATTTTTCACAGAACTAGAACAAAAAATTGCACAAGTTGTATGGAAACACAAAAGACCCCAAATAGGCAAAGCAATCTTGAGAAAGAAAACTGGAGCTGGAGGAATCAGGCTCCCAGACTTCAGACTATACTACAAAGCTACAGTAATCAAGACACTATGGTACTGGCACAAAAACAGAAGTATAGATCAATGGAACAGGATAGAAACCCCAGAGATAAACCCACGCACATATCGTCACCTTAGTTTTGATAAAGGAGGCAAGAATATACAATGGAGAAAAGACAGCCTCTTTAATAAGTGGTGCTGGGAAAACTGGACAGCTACATGTAAAAGAATGAAAGTAGAACACTTCCTAACACCATACACAAAAATAAACTCAAAATGGGTTAAAGACCTAAATGTAAGGCCAGACACTATCAAACTCTTAGAGGAAAACATAGGCAGAACACTCTATGACATAAATCACGGCAAGATCCTTTTTGACCCACCTCCTAGAGAAATGGAAATAAAAACAAAAATAAACAAATGGGACCTAATGAAACTTAAAAGCTTTTGCACAGCAAAGGAAACCATAAACAAGACCAAAAGACAACCCTTAGAAATGGAGAAAATATTTGCAAATGAAGCAACTGACAAAGGATTAATCTCCAAAATTTACAAGCAGCTCATACAGCTCAATATCAAAAAAGCAAACAACCCAATCCAAAAATGGTCAGAAGACCTAAATAGACATTTCTCCAAAGAAGATATACAGATTGCCAACAAGCACATGAAAGGATGATCAGCATCACTAATCATTAGAGAAATGCAAATCAAAACTACAATGAGGTATTACCTCACCCCAGTCAGAATGGCCATCATCAAAAAAATCTACAAACAATAAATGCAGGAGAGCGTGTGGAGAGAAGGGAACCCTGTTGCACTGTTGGTGGGAATGTAAATTGATACAGCCTCTTTGGAGAACAGTATGGAGGCTCCTTAATAACCTAAAATTAGAACTACCATACGACTCAGCAATCCCACTATTGGGCATATACCCTGAGAAAACCATAATTTGAAAAGAGTCATGTACCACAATGTTCATTGCAGCACTATTTACAATACCCAGGATATGGAAGCAACCTAAGTGTCCATCGACAGATGAATGGATAAAGAAGATGTGGCACATATATACAATGGAATATTACTTGGCCATAAAAAGAAATGAAATTGAGTTATTTGTAGTGAGGTGGATGGACCTAGACACTGTCATACAGAGTAAAGTAAGTCAGAAAGAGAAAAACAAATACTGTATGCTAACATATATATATGGAATATAAAAACAATGGTTCTGAAGAACCTAGGGGCAGGACAAGAATAAAGATGGTGACATACAGAATGGACTTGAGGACACGGGGAGGGGGAAGGGTAAGCTGGGACGAAGTGAGAGAGTGGCATGGACAGATATACACACTACCAAATGTAAAATAAATAGCTAGCGGGAAGCAGCCGCATAGCACAGGGAGATCAGCTCTGTGCTTTGTGTCCACCTAGAGGGGTGGGATAAGGAGGGTGGGAGGGAGAAACAAGAGGGAGGAGATATGGGGATATATGTATACGTATAGCTGATTCACTTTGTTATACAGCAGAAACTAACACACCATTGTAAAGCAATTATCCTCCAATAAAGATGTTAAAAAAAAGAAAGTTCATCAGTCCCTCTGTTTTTTTAAAATTGAAATATAATTCACATACCATAAAATTCACCTTTTTAAAGTGTACAATTCAGTGCTTTTTATTGTATTCACAAACTATCATCACTGTCTGATTAGAGAAGATTTCATCACTTCAAAAGGAAACCTCATACCCATTAGAAGGCATTGCCCATTTCCCCTTCTCTTCCAGCTCCTGAAAACTACCAGTTTACTTTCTGTCTCTATGTATTTTCCTATTCTGGACTTTTCAGGTAAATGGAATCATACAATATGTGGCTTTTTGTGTCTGGATTCTTTCATTTAGCACAGTATTTTTTTCCAGTTAGTTTTTTTTTTTAGCACAGTATTTTCAAGATTCGTCTGTGTTGTTGCATGTATCAGTACTTCATTCTTCTTTATGGCTGAAAAATATTCCATTATATGGGTATACACTTTGTTTTTCCACTCATCAACTGATGGACATTTGGATTGTTTCCATTTTTTGTTTATTATGAATAATGTTGCTATAAGCCTTCATGTACAAGTTTTTGTATGGACATATGTTTTCCTTTCCCTTAAGAGTGAAATCTCTTAGGCTCAGTCATATGGTAATTCTATGTTTAACCTTTTAAGGAACTGCCAAACTGTTTTCCAAAATGGCTATGCGATTTTACATTCCCACCAGCAATGTATGAGAGTTCCAATTTCTCTAAATCATTTCCAACACTGTTTTACTGGTTATAAGCCACCCTAGTGTGTGTGAGGTGTTATCTCCTTGAAGTTTTGATTTATATTTCACTAATGACTAATGATGTTGAACATCTTTTCATTGGTCATTTGTATATCTTACTTGGAGAAATGTTCATTTAAATCTATTGCCTGTTTTTTAATTGTTTTTCTTTGTTGAATTGTCAGAGTACTTTATATGTTCTGTATACTAATTACTTATCAGATAGAGGATTTGTAAATATTTTCTCCCTTTCTTTGGGTTGTCTTTTCACTTTCTTCATGGTGTCCTTCGAAGCACAAAAGTTTTAAATTTTGATGAAGTCCAATTTATCAATCTTTTCTTTGTTGCTGGTGTATTGTGTCATATTTAAGAAACGGTTGCATAATCCAAGGTAATAAAGATTTATGTCCATGTTTTCTTCTAAGAATTTTATACTTTCAGCTGTTATATTTTGGTCTTTGATTCATTTTGAGTTACTTTTTTATATGGTGTGAGGTATTCTCAAGCATTTTAAATGTTCTTCTACATTGTTATAAGTATTTTGAATGGTCCACATCTTAAATACTCTGATTTATCTCATAAAGTTATGAAGATTATATCACTCTGCTTTCAATTAATACATAGATCTGTGTAATAATCACTTTTATTCTCCTCTCTCTTTAAAAACTATAGAGAACAGACAACTCTGTATTTTTTAAGCTTTCTCTTTTTGGCATTCTTCTTTTCTGGATACATACTAAATAATAGATCTGGACATGATATGTTTCTTAGTCTCAATTACAGAAAATCCTCAATTAAATTTTAAATAGCTCTCTTAATACTCTATTGGAAGACAGATGTGATAATATTTTTAGAACCTAGCTCTAGAAGACTGCTACACATATATTTTTCTGGATATAAACGTTATTTATATACCTGTAAGAGTCAAATAATTGAAGTAGAAACCCCAAATCTCTTTTAATCAGGTTAAGGATAAACAGGGTCATTAGTATCAGCTTTAAACATAACTTGGAGGTTTTTAAAAATGAATTATTTGAAATTTGTTGTTTTACCATAGCTACAGGAAAATGGCTTTGTGGAAATATCCTTTATTTCTCCAAATGCTTTTCATGAAGCACATTTTAAATGACTTCAGTATATTCCATCAAGTGGACATAGCATCCTATACTTATTTTCTTTTTGTTTTAAAATTTTATGCTTTAAATGGATTCTAACTTGATTTATCTTATCCCAATGAGTACACCTAATATTTGGGTTAGCTCTAGCCCAGTTTATTGGCTAGAGCTGCAATAATATATTTTCTCTCTCTCTGGTGGACAATTGTAATGCTCTTTGTAATAAGTAACTATTATATACTCAAAGGATAGTTGGTTGTATTAAAAGAACCATTTATAAAAGCTGTTATTTCTGTAAATGTGAGTTTCTATATGGTTTCATTTAATCATTTGTATTTTTACTTTCCAAAATAAGTGAGCAAAATGGAAAAAGCCTATACAAGTGGGCCTTTTAGCCTAAAAGAACAAAAATTATGCGTGTACTTGGCAAAAGGACATAGAGATATTGTTATCTGGATGAGGCAGCGACTAATGAATGTAAAATAGTGATTTTTTAAAAATTTCACTAACATGCCATTCATTGTTCTCCCATACTTTCTGGCAGGTTCTCCTGTGACTTTAACCTTCACACTGGTCTTCGGTCCACAATGCAAGTCACAGGTGCTGGGACGGATTGCCCTGTGAAACTTCTAGTAGGAAAAAAAGCAATGTAAGTGTCTAATACATGGAAAGCAAAGAGTAAAGAAATACTTAAGCCCTCAACTTAAAATGTGCAGGACATTTGCTTATTTGCTTTGTCAATATTAGAGAATTTCATATTACAGGATATTAGCTGAGGTTGAGAGGCCCTAAGAGGCCCAAGTAAGATATTAAAATCAGTTAACATTTAAGAATCATTAAGAGTCTTTTTCCTTATTTTACAAGGCATATGCTAATCATCAGTTGGAATCAAGTATTTCCTCTCATGGAGTACTATTCCATAGTTAAGTAAAAGATAGGATTTCTTTTGAAGTATATGATCACTGCTTATTATAGGGGAACTGACAAGGAAGCACATTCATTATTTTTTTTACTGTATAGAAATTTAATTTACGGGATCATAAGGATAACATTTATTTTAAGCTATTGTGTTGAACATAATATTTCCCTAGGACTGTATTTTCATTTACTCTTGGCATAGTATCATTTATTTTATTTAATCATTCAACTCTTTTATTTAACTGAAATTCTCTCATTCACTCAGTAAATTTGCTCAGAGAGCATTAATTGAGTAGTAACCAGCACCAGGCACTGAGGTCCATGTTACTGTCTGAGAGACCCTTGGGTTGTTTGGGGGCTTAAATAATTCGAGAGGCATATAATCAGCTACTGTGTTCAAACCATAGAATTGTGTGGAGCTTCTAAGGCAGGAACTATACTGCATTTATCTTTGTATCTCCAGTTACACTGTAGGCACTCAGTTACATATCTGTCAAATTAAATTGAGTAGCATCCTTGAGCGTTAGACTTGGAGATGTAGTGTCTAAGAGGCTCATAGAGGTGCCCCAGAGATGGCCAAAAGGTAGCGTGACAAGGCAGATTTCTGGGAGTTCCCTACTTATCTTTCAGCTAGAGTATACTCCCTTTTATCTATTGGGTTTCTGTATAAGATTTCATTTTTTAAAAATGTATCTACTGCTAAAAAATGTTAGAGTCATTGATAATTCAATTGCCTCAATAACAAATGAGGTAAATCTATTTTTCAGGAATCTATATCGGTTGTAAGTTACATAAATTTTCTAAACAGATGTAGTTCAGATCATGTCCCCTGCTTGCCCTTTTTTTCTTCCTTTCTTTCTTTTCTCTCTCTTTTTGGTTGTTGTTTAAAAAAGAATGGGGGGCAACAGCCTAAAAATAATTTTCTCAAGCAACGATGAAGCAATAAAGTACAGAAGGCTTTGAAGACTGCTAGCAAGTTATGTCAGTGTCTGTAATGTGAAACTGCTTGAGGTCTCTTCAATGCTGTGTGCCCTCACACTGTGCATGAATTCATTAAAACAATGCAGAATTCTTCTGGGGCAGGAAAATAAGGAAACTAATTTTTAAATGACTAAGGACTGAGGATAAGCTTCTCTCTTAATTTCCCTGGCCTAATGGAAAACACATACACATGCTATCAGCTCATCTCTATCATTAAAAATAAGAACCGAAAACATGTACAATCACATCAAGGCTTGTCAATTAAAACTCAACCTAAGAAAGATGTTTTGGAGATTACTGAGCCTGTCAGCTTCCACTGAAAGTGAGACGAGGTCTAGAGAGCAAGGCCTTGGTTAATGTTGAGATCTTTGTTATAAAGCAAAGAAAAACTGCTTCCTCTAGGTAACTTGGTGTTGATATCATTTGCCTTAAGAGAATACTTCCAGATTATAGAACTGATTATTGGTCATACACTTTAACTTGTGAGCTCTAGGAATAAGTCAACAAGACTGATTCAGAAATACAAGGCCTAGGACACTTGTGGGGACTTTCCTGGCTGTCAAGTGGTTAAGAATCCGCCTTCCAATGCAGGGGACATGGGTTCGATCCCTGGTCGGGGAACTAAGATCCCACATGGCACAGGGCAACTAAGCCCACACACCGTAACTACTGAGCCTGTGCACCACAACTAGAGAGAAGCCCGTGCACAACAACGATAGATCCTGCGTGCTGCAACGAAGATCCAGTGTGCTGCAACTAAGACCCGACACAGCCAAATAAATATTAAAATAATAATAAACTCAGCCTCATAGAAGATTTTTTTTTTAATGAAATACGAGGGCTAAATGTCATGAGAGGTGTATCTCTCCCTTTTGCAGCAGGAAATTACAGAAAACTCTCGAATAAGCATTTTTCTTGCCACTGAGATTGTGGAATTTTTTTTAACTTCAGAGAATGGAATCCAACTCTCTGATGGACTTTTGTCTTCAATTTTCAAAACTGTTTCATAAGCTGAAAATTTCAAAGGAGTGGTTGGGAATAAATGTTATTTACAAATTCCAGAAGCCCATAAACTTCCTTTTCTTCACAAAATGGCCAACTGAATATTTTGAACTCATGTGTCTATCAAAAATGTAGATGCAACACATTTCTAAGTCAGCTGAGGCCCCGTGACTGTTTTTTTTTTTTTTTTTTTTTGCGGTACACGGGCCTCTCACTGTTGTGGCCTCTCCCATTGCAGAGCACAGGCTCCGACGCGCAGGCTCAGTGGCCATGGCTCACGGACCCAGCCGCTCCACGGCATGTGGGATCTTCCCGGACTGGGGCACGAACCCGTGTCCCCTGCATCGGCAGGCAGATTCTCAACCAGTGCGCCACCAGGGAAGCCCACTGTGACTGTTTAAAAACACAATACAAAAGGAACAAAATGAAGGCAGTCTTCATGATACAATTTGAAATGACAGGCCAACCATGCCATTTTAGTATTAAAAAGTCAGGATGATGAAGGAAAAAGGTTGGGTAGCCTACCAAAACAGAGGAGGTAGCAGTCAAAAGCAAGTATTGTTCTTCTTGCATCGACTTAGAGAGAATGGTTGCACTAAGGAGTAAATAGGCAGTGAGGGAAAGAACAGCATGTTGCAGAAGCAGAACGAGAGTATAGCTGAGGAGGGATGGGGAGAGATGGGGGTTGAAGAATGAATGCACAGCCAGGGACAGAGAAGTTGAATTGTGAATTAAAGAAGCAGAATATATGACACAGACCTAGAGATCATCATACTAAATGAAGTAAGTCAGAAAGAGAAAGATAAATACCATATCATATCACTTATACATGGAATCTAAAATATGACACAAATGAACCTATCTATGAAACAGAAACAGACTCACAGACATAGAGAACAGACTTGTGGTTGCCAAGGCAGGGGTGGAGGAGGGAGGGACTGGGAGTTTGGGATTAGCAGATGCAAACTGTTATATATAGAATGGATAAACAACAAGGTCCTACTGTATAACACAGGGAACTACATTCAATATCCTGTGATAAAATATAATGGAAAAGAATATGAAAAAGAATATACATATATGTATAACTGAGTCACCTTGCTGTACAGCAGAAATTAACACATTGTAAATCAAACAGACTTCAATAAAATTAATTTTAAAAGAATATATGACAGGGCTTCCCTGGTGGTGCAGTGGTTGAGAGTCTGCCTGCCGATGCAGGGGACACGGGTTCGTGCCCCGGTCCGGGAAGATCCCACATGCCGCGGAGTGGCTGGGCCCGTGAGCCATGGCCGCTGAGCCTGTGCGTCCGGAGCCTGTGCTCCGCAACGGGAGAGGCCACAACAGTGAGAGGCCTGCGTACCGCAAAAAAAAAAAAAAAAAAAAAAAAAAAAAAAAAAAGAGTATATGACACAAAGCATTTATACAGATGGAATTGAGTAACATTTGTAATAGGTAACATGGGAAGGAGATGAGGGGATGTAGACTCTCTCTCTTTATTGTGTTCTATCACAGTAGAGGGTAAAATAATTTGAATGAAATTTTTTTTACGATGAAAAAGAAATGACTGTCTATGCAAGGTATTTGTTTTTTGTGAGTGTCTAAAATGTATGCTCTGCATGTCTTGGTGAGAAAAAAATATCTTGTCTCTTAAATACATTTTAATTCTAATTGTATTTATTGCATAAATATTCCCTAAAGGACAACACACCTTTGGTTGCAGAGCCATAATCTTTGAATTCTTGCTAAGATTTGTCTGAGTTTTGTTTCGTATCCTCCTCTATGGTGATCATTTTGTAAAAGTAAACCTTTATACTTTAAAAAGTTGTATAGGCTTATAACAGAGCTTAAAACAAAACAAAGCAAGACAATGTCTGCTCTATGAATGCAAACTCTGCTCTCTACAGAGGCAACGACTTTCAACAGAGGGTTTACCTCTCTGTTTCCACAATCGCTTTTGCACGTCTGTTGATTGAGCATGCGTGCGCGCAATCTCTCTCTCTCTCTCTCTCTCTCTCTCTCTCTCACACACACACACACACACACACACACACACACACACACACATTTACCTGGAGTGGGAATAGGCAGGTTTTCCCAGATGAACTATAGATTCGCCCTTAGAACTCTCTCAAGGTGCTGTTCCACTGAACAACTTGCGGGAGCTCTTCCCTCATTTCTCCAAGAGGTCTCATGATATGTGGCACGGGCCCAAACGGGTCCCCAAATCAGTTTAAGCAGTCTATAATGCTCATAAACTTGGACCCTAGACACAGGCTCCAGCTTTTCTGGGAGAAATTTTAGATCCTACTTGCTAATTTGGATGGTGTTATTGTTATTCAGAGTTCATCCTAATCTGAGTCACATCTGTGACTGCTTAGCTGAACTGGGAGCCTCAGCATTGAGCTCTATCTTCATTTGCTCGAGGGACACATGGTGTGGTAGGAGCCATCATGCTTTGTTTTTACAAATCAAACTCTTAATTAATTACTGAACATACTGCAATCCACTAATCAAGCTGTATTTTTTGAGACATTTCTGACTGATAAATATCTAGTCATCTGGCTTTGCAATATATCCTCTGGTCCTTGCTTTAGACAAAAATGGTAGGAGTCATCGGAAATGTTTCTTTTTATGTGTGATTTGTTCATTATCATGTACGGGCTTGGAAGAAAATAATTTCCCATAGAATTATATCCCTATTCTTCTGGCCTACACCGAGAGGTAGCGTTTTCGAGTCAGAGCGGGTACTGAATGCAAAATCATAAAAGACTTGGGTTCAAATTCTGGCTTGGCTATTTCCAACTGATGGAACTTTAAATCTCAGTTTCTTATTTGTAGATTTGTTTTGAAAATTAAATGAGAAAAACCACATAAAGCACCTAGTTCTGTGCTGGGCATCTAACGAGCAGTGAAGTTTCCGATGATCCATTCATTCCCTTATTCCCACAAATATTTATGGAGGATTACCTGCAATTTCCTAGGCTTTTAGACATGGAGAAAACAAGTGTAAGCAAGATAGATAGAAAAAGTGGCTCTTTACATGAAGCTTATATTCTGGGGGAGGGGGATTCATAATAAACCAGAAACAAACAAATAAGTGAAATAATTGCATGTATATTATAATAGCTCTCTATTTTGTTTTTTAGATAATTGTGTATATATCTCACTTTCCATGCGATGAAAAGCTTTGTGAGAACAGTGTCTTACTGTTTTCTTTATAAAGATCACTATTGCACAAATTAGGAAACATATCTGTTGAGTAAATAAATGAACAAATGTAAGAAAGTCTCTAATCTGTCTATACATTTGGAATGGCTTATGGTTTACAGGGATATTTTAGTAAGCACATCTATTACAAAATTCAAAAAGCATTCCTGAGATTCTTAAAGAGGCAGTATAGGGCAAAGGGTAAGAACAACGAGTGCCCTGCACCCAGATTTCCTGGGTTTGAACCACAGTACGTAGCTCTGTGACTTAAACACTCTGTGCCTCAGTTTACCCACAAGGAAAATATGAATAACGAATACCTCCATAATATAGCTGTCATGCAGATTTAAAGAATTATTTCATGAGGAATATCTCAGAACCATGGCACATAGCAAGCATTCAATAAATGTCAGATTTTTTTCTTTCACTAGACAACTATTTCTCAACCCAGACTCTCTAAACAAATGGGAGTTCTTGGGAATTTACTCAGAAGTCTTCTCATTTGTGTAAGAATTTTACATTTTGTGTTTTCATTTTGATGAAAAATTCAAAAAATATTAAAGTTTGTTTATTTTGGAAATCTACCAAGCCATTTCAGTGCCCATATTTGCACTTACACTTAAAGTTGCTTTGAGTGATCACCCAACATGACAGTGTTTAACTTTTAGTTTCTCAAACTGGGATTACATATATTCTTGAGAGTTTAAAATTTCTCGAGATTGAAAAATACAATTTTGGAGCCTCAAGCATATATGTGCCATAAGTCATAATATAAATGTTCACAGTGCAAAATTCATCTGTCATTCAACACGTTTATCATGGCCCTCATTCATGCTGTCTCCCAGTTCTTTTGGATGCTCTGTCTTCAGGGCACATAGGATTTCACTTCTTTTTGTTTGGTTGGTTTTGGTTTTTTAACATCTTTATTGGAGTATAATTGCTTTATAATGGTGTATTAGTTTCTGCTGTATACCAAAGTGAATCAGCTATACATATACATATATCCTCATATCTCCTCCCTCTTGTGTCTCCCTCCCACCCTCCCTATCCCACCCCTCTAGGTGGTCACAAAGCACCGAGCTGATCTCCCTGTGCCATGCGGCTGCTTCCCACTAGCTATCTCTTTTACGTTTGGTAGTGTATATATGTCCATGCCACTCTCTCACCTCGTCCCATCCTACACTTGCCCTTCCCCGTGTCCTCAAGTCCATTCTCTACATCTGCGTCTTTATTCCTGTCCTGCCCCTAGGTTCTTCTTAACCTTTTTTTTTTTTTTTTAGATTCCATAATATGTGTTAGCATATGGTATTTGTTTTTCTCTTTCTGAGTTACTTCACTCTGTATGACAGTCTCTAGGTCCATCCACCTCACTACAAATAACTCAATTTCATTTCTTTTTATGGCCGAGTAATATTCCATTGTATATATGTGCCACATCTTCTTTATCCATTCATCCGTTGATGGACACTTAGGTTGCTTCCATGTCCTGGCTATTGTAAGTAGAGCTGCAATGAACATTGTGGTACATGACTCTTTTTGAATTATGTTTTTCTCAGGGTGTATGCCCAGTAGTGGGATTGCTGGGTCATATGGTAGTTCTATTTTTAGTTTTTTAAGAACCTCCATACTGTTCTGCATAGCGGTACATTCCCACCAACAGTACAAGAGGGTTCCCTTTTCTCCACAAAATCTACAAACAGTAAATGCTGGAGGGAGGATTTCACTTCTTAGTCTTGTTTCTGTTTGGATGGTGAGGGGACCTGTGGCTACTTCTGGCCAATAACTGGTGAGCAGAATCAACATGTGTTACATCTGTACCAGTGTGTTTCATTGTTGGTGTAAGACCTTCCAGCACCCACTTTTCAAGTTTTAGCTGTTCATTGGCTACAACCCTGAGCATCCCTGCCAACTTTTGTTGGACATGTAGCATACATGAGAAATAACTTATTTGTTGATTTAAGCTACTGAGATTTGTATGTTGTTTTCCATAACTGCAACCCAATTAGTATGTAATTTCACTGCACCTATTGTGTCTAAGCCATGATGAAACTGCTGCATAAATAAAAAGTAAGTCAGTTTCCCAGTGCAGACTTTTCTTCTCAGTTTACACCCTGCCAAATTATATTCTGAGAGCTGAGTTAATGTAAGCCTTTTATTATCTTAAACTTTCACTCAACTTGGAATTCCTCAGGTTCATGTTATTCTCCATTATCAATGAGGATGATAATAAAACACATACAATGTCTACGCTTCTCACCAGATGCTAAGTAAACAGTAAAGATTTACTCTTTATTCTCCCAAGAGAAATGGAGAGCTGCCACAAGGAAAAAAGGAATATTGCTTGGCAAGATGGTCTCTCTCAGCCTGATGTGCCACTCCCAGGCTGGATCTCTGGAGTTGCCTCGTGGTGGCTCCTAGTGGCAGCTTGAGACAGATCCTCCAGAAGTCATATTTGCCCGCTACTCTCAGTCAGTCACAAGACCCAACTGAGTCCACTAGAGCCAATTTGAAGTTTGTCAAAAGAACAGGTCTTTCTCAAAACAAATACTGTACGCTAACACATATATATGGAATCTAAAAAAAAAAAAAAAAAAAAAAGAAAACGACAGTTCTGAAGAACTTAGGGGCAGGACAGGAAAAAAGACACAGACATAGAGAATGGACTTGAGGACACAGGGAGGGGGAAGGGTAGGCTGGGACGAGGTGAGAGAGTGGCATGGACATGTGTACACTACCAAGTGTGAAGTGGATAGCTAGTAGGAAGCAGCCGTATAGCACAGGGAGATCAGCTCCGTGCTTTGTGACCACCTAGAGGGGTGGGATGGGGAGGGTGGGAGGGAGACACAGGAGGGAGGGGATATGGGGACGTATGTATAAGTATGGCTGATTCACTTTGTTGTACGGCAGAAGCTGGCACAACATTGTAGAGCAATTATATGCCAATAAAGATGTTAAAATAAATAAATAAAATTAAATTAAAAAGAACAGGTCTTTTAAAGATTTGTCTATAGCATTGCTCTGGCATCAGACGTAGGTCCAGTGAGCAAGTGGGAAAAGCAAATGATCTTGCTTTTATAACCATATCATCTAATAATATTTCTACTCTGCTCTAAAATGAATCATGGGCCCCGTGCCCTATAGGCTCTTCCTTGTCTCCAAGCTCATTGTCCATCTCCCTCAGAGGTGTTCTTCCAAGGGGTTGGAGTTTATATCCCAACATTTTCTTGTGTCAGGACCTGAACTCAAAGAAAGAGACCAGAAAGTCTACTTCAAATAACAACCAGAAAGTCTACTTCAAAAACCACCCCCTCCCATATGTTCAGTCCAGATTAGGTACTTTAAAATTTTTTTCTTGAAACATAAAAAAGTCCTAGCTCATATTTAAAACACTAAAGCATGAGTTTTGAAGTGAGATACTTTCTCTTTAAGCAACATATATACTTTATACAACATCAATTAATGCATTGGAGAAATTTTTTCTGGAGCACCAGTACATGCAAGTAAGCCACCATATTGAACAAAAGGGGGAAAGTGGAAAGAAATAAGGCTGGAACGTTTTATGATCATGAAGGATTTGTAAAACACGTCAAAATGTTTGAATTTATCCTAAGGACAATGGAAAGCCACTGAAAGAGTCGGTGGGTAACAAGGTAAGATTTGCATTTTAAAATAACCGCTCTGGCTACAGCAAGGTGGTGGGGTCAAGACTGGGAGTTAAGGTAGAAGTAAGGAAGTTGTTTTAGACATTCAGATGAGAGAGGGTGTTGGCTTTGACTTGAAGATCAAGAAGGACATTTAATATGGAGGTACTAATTTGGGAGTCAGCATAGACATGAGCACTGAAGCTCTATGAGTGGTTGATAATACAGGGACTGTATGGGGAGAACATGATCAAGGACGGAACCGGTAGGTTGATGAGTAAAAGAAAAAAGTAAAGAGAATAAATACAGATAGTTCTTTCAGGAAAATTATCTTTGAAAGAAAAAAGAGAAGAATAGCTGGAAGGAGATACAGGGTCAAGGAAATTTTCTTTTGTTTTACTGCTAATTTTAAGGAGAGTATAGAAAGAGAGAGGTAGAAGGTCTAGAGAAAGCAGATGGAAGGATTTTCTTAAAGGGACAAGAGGGAATGGGTGGAAGATTAACATTAGACATTAGGAACATCTCTTCCCTTGTAACTGGAGGGAAACAGAAAGGATGGCTGAGGAAATGGCTAAATTTCTAGGTTTGGTAACATACAGTTAAGGGATTTACCTTTTGGCTATTTTCCTTTTGGAGTTGGAGGTGAGGTCATGGTTGAGATTCAGTGGTGAGGTTGATGTTGGAAGTTTGGGGAGAGAGAGTGGAGATTCTTTGAAATAACTGCTGTAAAAAACTGAAGAGAGCTGATGATGAATGAGAACATCTTTCTCACAATTGGGGGGAGGCAGTTAAATAAGATGATGTATGGAAAGTTGTATGTGGTCGGAACAAAATAACTCAATAAATAGTAGCTATTATTATTATTAATATGATCATTTTCCTTCTACTTTTTATGCCACAATACTAATTCTAGCTTTTATTTACAGCTCCACTTCTTCTTTGAAATTTGATCTCTTTGGTTTCTCTTAAGTTTCTTCCTTCACTCCACCTCCAGGCTCTTGCTTTCAGCTCATCAATTTCATCTCTTTCAACTCTTTCCGCTTGGTTGTTTCACATAATTTCTTATTGATACTGTCCCTTCCAAGCTGGCCTGGCCCCCAGCATATCTCCTTCTGATTATTTCCCTGTTGGACAGTTCATCACTTCTCTCTTGAGCTCATCATCAGAACTCAACCAATACCGAGGCCAGGGAAATCATGAGCATTCTGTGGTTTACCAAAACTTATTTGCAAGAGAGATCCGAATCATAGCCCTGAGTTCCAATAGTATGATTCCATGAAAATCAGAGGATCAAATTTAATTTAGATCAGAGGATCAAATTTAATCAATTATAAGACTATGAAGCTGAAAGTTTTAGAGATGTTTATGGCTCTAGCAGGCAAAACGAGGTATTTTGTCTTTATGTATTTGCAATTGCCAATCCATCTCTTAGGTAAATCTGTATTTTTAAAAATTATAGTTGAAATCTGTCTTTACAAACCCTTTTTGTAACAAAACAAAGCTGATCTCGACAACTCTGCCTCTTCTACTGTTTGAGCTGCTGTCAGAGAAACTTCCTTCCATTTATCTAGTGTCTTTCTCCCTAACTTGAGCTTTATCTCATGACCTTCTCTCCAAGCTGCATGACTGGAACCCTGGGGTCTTGGCTCTGACTAGCTATAGTTTATAGTCTGAGAAGGTGGGCCATCCACCCTGCCTTTCTCAGCTCCTTTCCTTATTTATTATCATGTCTAAGCATTTTCCCTCACCTCTCACCACTTGCAAGTGAATAATATGAAACTGAACATTTTATTAGTAAAATGACCACAGTAGATGATTACTGAGTGGAGAAACTAATATCCCTCCTGAAAAAATGATAAGCTGTTTTCATTGACTGGTGATCCCACAATTATATTTCATGAGGTTGACTGTGCATAGATCAAACTTTAAACCTCTTACAACTCATACCTTGGCTGCATTTTTAGGGGTACCTAGTATATACTTCATTTTGATTATTAAAGCAGTGCACCTTCATCACTGCTCACTGTGTAAGAAATCATATGAAAGCTGCTATCAATTTAAAAGTATGCATGGAGTGTGTTTTTGAAACCTGGCAGAGGGCACATGTAGACACACCAGAAACAACCTCAGCCTCTCAATCCCAGTGAACTTTGTTGGAAAGAAACTGAGGATGCAGGTACAAAATGGTTGAGTGATTTTTTTTTTTTCTGACCAACAGAGCTGCTTGTTAGCAACTTGAAAGGACGCCTAGATCCAAAATAGTATTAACCAAGTGTTTCTTCAATATGAGATCATTATGTTTCTCTTCTAAATCCAAATACTAATTGCAACCTTGCTGTGAGCATACAGTATTAGGGCCATCATAGCCATGGCAACAGAATGCAACATAAAGTGGGATCCTGTCATTGGCACAGCACTGCTAGTGGTTTGGGTGGCGAATGAGCACTTTCTTACAGCATCTCCAATGCCCAACTTCAAAGAGGGGATCATACCACATACCTTTAGGCAATTTTGCCATACAGGTTCTGTGACCTTTGAATGTTTTGTATATTTCTGTAATTAATTTCAATACAATATGGCTTGTTAATCCATGGACAAAAATACAAGCACAAATGACAATTTCAACAGGCACTTTATAATGGCCATTTACATTTCAAAATTAAACCCATAATAAAAACTTTTGTGTACTTATAATTGGACTTATTTTTAACACCCAGTGATAAACATCTATGTAAATAGCCTCCCAAAGATTTTACACTTAAGAAAAAAAAGCTCTTTAAATGAGCTGCTTAAAGTCACCTTCTCTGCTTTGCATGATAATTGTAATGCAAAATAATAAACAGCACAGGGCAGGAGTACAACACTACCAGGATGATAGGGTGCCATTTATACGAAGATAATTAGGCATTTAAAACCTACCAATACCAATTTTAAAACCTACCAATTAAAAACAAAAAAAAGTGTGCTTACAGTAAACTCTTTGAAATAAATTTCCACTCGCCTTTGCCATGCTTTCATTGCAAAGACGTCCACAGCTCGTGCTGCCCCAAGGATTCTGTTTTTGTGTGTAGGAAGTGAGGTGCAGATTAAGAGTTCATAACCCAGCCTATCTTTCTACAAAAACAGAAAGTATTTTGTAGAGATTTGCTGTAAACATATGAACCATATGCCATTGTTAAAAAGAAAGGAAACAGTTATGTTGGCAGAAAGACTTGTTACTATTAGGAAGATTGAAGCGTGAACAGAATTCCATAGTCATTTGCTCCTAGAGTACGCAGGAAAGAGCAAAGGAGACAATGGGATCTGCCATCCACATTCAGAAGCAAATGCATCGGGCTTTGCTTTCATATTCGCCTCCTCAAGAATTTACCTGAAAATGCACCATGAAATTCATGTGAAATCAATCAGAAGATCATGTCGCTATCCCAGATGTACAAAACATGACACGTCATTTTGACCACAAAAAAGTTCGAACACTGGAGCAATAAAGAAGTCCCTAGCAGATAGATCAGTATATATATATATACTTTTTTTTTTTTTTTTTTTTTTTTTTTTTTTTTTTGCGGTATGCGGGCCTCTCACTGTTGTGGCCTCTCCCGTTGCGGAGCACAGGCTCCGGACGCGCAGGCCTAGCGGCCATGGCTCACGGGCTTAGTTGCTCCGCGGCATGTGGGATCTTCCCGGACCAGGGCACGAACCCGTGTCTCCTGCATCGGCAGGCAGATTCTCAACCACTGCGCCACCAGGGAAGCCCTATACTTTTTTTTTTTACTATTATTAGCGCTTCATTGGTTCATCCATTCATTCATTCACTCCTTCATTTTTCAAACATGTATTAGTCACCTACTTTGTGTCAGGCATTATACTAGATGCTGGCAATTCAAATACAAATTCAACACTCAGAGATGAAACATGTTAACAAGTAATTTCAGTAAAAACAGGGAAAATTATGAGTGAGTTTTACGCAAAGTGCGATGGAAGCAGGAAGGAGAAAATGACTTAATCTGCTGCTGTAAAGGAAGAGTTCATAATAATAGGCAACATTGGAACTAAGTGTTGAAGGATAAACAGGTGTTTGCTGAGGGGTGAAGAGGGGGAAAATAGGTGGAGAAATCGGGGGGGGGCAGCTTTAGAAGCTGGAGGCATCAAGGTATTAGATTTTAGTGCAGGCAAGTAGTGCCTAGAAGAACCTAAGGTGTTCATCTGGAAAACATTCACTGTTTCCCTATTTACCTTTCCATTAAATCTTATTTCTTCATCCTGGTCTGCAAAGCCTTTCATACTTGTGTGTTTGTGGGGAAGTGGGGAGGGAATTGTTGACTTAAATAATTGTGAAACCCAGGAGAATCATTTTGGGCACAGCTGAATTTAAGTGCTCAGAAGAATCTCTCAGTTTTGCTTTCCTCAGTTTTGGGTCCATTCTCAAGGCTGTTCTCCATGTATGACCCTAGAAACCCAGCAGACATTTGGATTTGTTTAAGGGATGATTTTTCCAAAGAAAAAACGGGGATATTGTCCCTAAATTGTTATCCATTTTCTGAGAACCATTTACTGAATAGTCAAATTTGGTTTATATATACCAAAAAATTGGAACAGCCAGTGCTCCTGACTATATATTTGGTTGAATTCATGAATTAAGTCAATAAATACCTATTGGATGCTTCCTATATGCCAGGCACTGTTCCAGTGATTTGTGTATATATCTTTGACACACTTTTATTTTTTTTAAATCTTTGCAATTTGTTTTATTGTCTGGTGAGTCAATGTTTCCCAAAATGTAAAACACATACTTGTGAGGATACTTGAGGTTATTTTACACCAGTGCAAATGATTTTTCCCTTTCAGTTCTCCTTTAATCCTTCTAATTATGTTGGCAAAAAGTCTTGTCTAGTACCTGGTTGTCTATAACATCCTTTTTAACAAAGAGATCTGGTAAGCTCAAAAGCTAGCCAAAATTTAGTGACAGTGTTTTATTTATTTTACAAAACTTTTGACTAAACAACTTTTATGCAATTTTAGTATCGTTTAGAAAGGTTTTTATATAAAATAATTTTATTTATACAATTTCATTCTATTAAAGGCAAAAAAATTCTAACTTACCAGTTGCAGTATTGATATGAAGTTTCCTCTTAAGTGGTTTAGGTAATACATGCAAATTGTTTAATAGAAAGATTTGAAATAATTAATCAGTGATGTGTGATTAGGGTAAAATTTGTGACGGCTATATGTAAACAACTGAAATTTGGAGTATTCCATATTAGGGCAGGAACCCACCGCCATTCTAAAATTTCTCATGTATTTGCATGTGTTTATTGGTTCACATGATCTTCATAATAACTTTGTAAATTTCTACAACAACTCATTGGTTTTTATTATAATTTAATTATATCTATAAATTCATATTTAAATGAAAAGTTCATTTGTTATAGTCAGTCTTCTTTTCCAGGAACATGGCACAGTTCTTCATTAATCAATTCCTATGTACCTTATTAGGAGTCCATCATTTTCTTCATTAAATCCCATGTATTTCCTTTTAAACATATACTTAGATATTTTATAATTCAGTTGCTATTGTTAAAGGGATTTTTAAAAATTGTGTTTTCTACCTGATTATCTCTTATATATGATACAGCTATTGCTTTTGCATACATTTGTATCCAACCATTCTTTGAAATTATTTTGTTACTTGGGACAGTGCAGTGTTTCATTCTCACTTTTTTTTTCTAGGCAGACAGTCATAATTTGCAAATAATGATTGGTTAATTCTTTTCTTTCCAATAGTTACTACCTTTTTTTCTGTTTCATGTCATACTATCCAGGACTTTGAAAATAAGTTTATGTGACAGCGTTTATAGCAGCTATACTTTTTATCTGCTCTTAATTTTAATGGGAATGTATCTTCTTTTGTACCACTAAGTTCCAGGTTAGATATTGATTTAAGAGGTTTTGTGGGTTTGGGTTTTTGTTTTTGTTCTTTTTTCATTTAGGGAAATATACTTCCATTTCTAGTTACCTAAGAGTTATAGAAGTACAATTTTCTATGTTTATAATACAACAATAATTTTAGTCTTTAATATGTAAAGTGTCGCGTTTGCACATAATACTGGATGGAGCCATGACTCTCATTGAATTTAAATTGGTGGCAGGAACTTTGTTTTCATAATAGGCAGTTTGATTACAGTCATCCATCTCCTTTTTGACCACCTCAGACTAGACTTTATATGTGGCAAAGTCAAACTTAATTGACAAATGTTTTGTTTTGTTTTGTTTTGTCCCAGTATTTTATTGTGAGAGTACTTAAACATTCACAAATTTTTTTCTTAAGTACAATAATTACCAATATACTCACCATCTAGATTTAACCATACATATATGTATGTACATATATTCTTTTCTTTTTAATTGACAAATATTAATGAAATATAATTTTTGCCAGATGGCCACTCTGGAAGATTATATATCAATGAGTTAAAAGTTCTTTGCTTTGGGGGCTTCCCTGGTGGCGCAGTGGTTGAGAATCTGCCTGCTAATGCAGGGGACACGGGTTCGAGCCCTGGTCTGGGAAGATCCTACATGCCGCGGAGCAACTGGGCCCGTGAGCCACAACTGCTGAGCCTGTGTGTCTGGAGCCTGTGCTCCGCAACGAGAGGCCACGATAGTGAGAGGCCCGCTCACCGCAATGAAGAGTGAACCCTGCTTGCCACAACTGGAGAAAGCCCTCACGCAGAAACGAAGACCCAACACAGCAAAAATAAATAAATTAATTAATAAACTCCTACCTCCAACATCTTAAAAAAAAAAAAGTTCTTTGCTTCTGAAAAAAATCAGAATTTTTTAAAACTAGATTAGAATTTACAGATTATTTAATTAAAACACTTTAATTAGATTTATTTTTAAGATTTATTTGCATGTTACCAATTATTTATTTAATATTAGTCTAGTAGTACTAGCTAAGAAAAAGCAAAATTCTTATTCTTCACTGTCTTCAATGTATATGAAGTTAACATATATCATATTATATATGATAGAGAAAGAACCAGGAATGTCCAAAAAATAAAATAAAATGCATTAACATGTATGAAGTTCAGTCAGACTTTCATAATTTCTATTTTACTTTGCATTTCTTAATAGTTAGTAGACATGTGAGAACTGCTGTCAAAATCTACCTGTTATAAGAAAGAAAGGGAAGACCTAAATATCTCATTCTGCCTGTGGGTGAAAATCAGACAGGCCAATTATGATTCCACCTAACAAAGAATTCTTTTTCTTTTCTTTTTTTTTGCGGTATGCGGGCCTCTCACTGCTGTGGCCTCTCCCGTTGCGGAGCACAGGCTCCGGACACGCAGGCTCAGCGGCCATGGCTCACGGGCCCAGCCGCTCCGCGGCATGTGGGATCTTCCCGGGCCGGGGCACGAACCCGTGTCCCCTGCATCGGCAGGCAGACTCTCAACCACTGCGCCACCAGGGAAGCCCTAACAAAGAATTCTTCACGAATGAAACCTTCCCCAAAGTGGAATGGAAAACTTCGTGAGGTTGTCTTTGTCTTAATCAATCAGTGATATAAGGGCTGCCATGTCATCTAAAGATGTTTTCTCTAGTAAGTTCGTATAAGATCACTCTGTTTATTTTTCTTTGCATTTATTTCTATTAAAAAGTATATGGTTTAAAAATAGTGGAATAAAACAAGAGTTTTGTCTTCGTTATACTGGCTTTGAGTTATTTGTAGGCTACTGGGTTAGAGATAATGTGAGGTTGTCAGATGCACTTGAACAAGGAAAGAATTTGAAGTTTGGAAAAATCTATGTAAGAAACAGAAGAAATAAGGAAAGTTAATAGGTTCCCTCAAAATTAAGGAGAGATGGAAAATAGCCTCGCGTGTCTATCGACACCAAATAGATGGTAAAAAGTTAATTAGAAACTTTTATAATTTTACAAAATAGGAGAAAAAGTCATCATAAAGAGGAAATGGTCATACATTTTCTTGAGTTTTGTTTGTTTGTTTTTGTTTTTTTTAAAATATAGGCACATGTAGGCCTTTAACAGTTTTTTTAAAAAATCACCGTCAGGCATGAAGGTAAGAGAAATTGACTTTTTCTTTCACTGTTGGTCTCAATGCCACATGGCTTGCCTTAGCCTTTTTTGTTACCTTTGAAATTAATGCACACTGAGTAAAATAGTATATCAGACAAATACAGAAACAGATCTTGACATACCAAAAAAACTGAACTATTTCTGCTCGCCCAGATACTTGGATATTAACAAAGCTGAAAATATTTAATTATCAGGCAATAATAAATTGATTCAACCATGATTTACTTAAATTATTTTTATATATCTTCATAATTATACCCCCAAAGAGGAAAATATAGGACAAGTTAGAAGTGGAAGTTTTATTACAATGTTAATAATAGTTCATATTTAATTGAGATCACATCTTTAATCTTATCTTTCTCCCACCGATGTCTCGTTTTTATTCTTAACATCTTGTTTTCAGTACAGAATTGTCACCCACTGGTTTTCAATTATAGAGATGCCCATATTGATTCCACTCTTGATTTTAACTCACAACTGAAAAATTACTTATTTGGTCCTATAAAGCTGTATTCTGTAGCTAGTTTAAGCCCTTTTATAAATTTATGTGGACTCAAAATACATAAAGATAAAACTCATAAACACACTTTAAATTATTTTAACTCAAATCACTATTAAAATGTAAGAAGACAAATAGTAATCAAAAATGTCATCACCATATGGAGGAAAACTTGATGTCAGTCACAGCATTTATAAAGAACAGGTGGCGCTTAAGCAATCAAAAACCCCTTATGGAATTACACAAATGTAACCTAAATTCCATAGATCTGTAGGAAAGTGATGTACATAAATTAGACAAAAGATCTTTCGTTAACACATACGTCCTAAGTTGTTTGACTATAATTTCCAAAGTTTCAGAAGGAATGAAAATATTCTCCTGTACACCACACTGTTTACTTCTACATTTCCTAAGGAAATAATTGCATCCTTTGTTTCCTGTCAAAGACTGTGCATGTTATTTATTTTAAAAGGGACCTATGTCTGTGAAAGCACCATAGGTGTTGTAATACCCTCTGTGCCAAAAACCTGGCAGCAAGAATGGGGGGAGGGAACGGATACTGAGGTCAGTCTGGGCTTGAGACCATCAGCTGAGCCATTTAGGGTCTGACTGGTCCAAAAGCATCCAACCATAGCATCTGCTGTCCAGAGAAGCTGTTCTGAATCCCCTCAGTCTGAGAGCAGTGCTGAGTGTGCAAATCTTAAACCAGAACCAATTTTTCTGAACGCAAATTTTACACGATTCACAGGAAGTCATTTAGGGGATAAAAAAAGCTATTAGGAGTAAGTGAAAATGTTGAAGCAAAAATCATAACTTCAAAATGGTTTGAGGAAGAGTAGATTGATATTTTGACCTGGGGTTTTATAGTATTCTCATAAGAAAATCTCTTCACACTTTGGCATTTCCAAATAATATTGGTGGTGACGCCCATTGATAATTGGAATAAAACTCTCATTTTGAAAAAATGTCCTGGGGTTGTATTTCATTTGAGGTCACCTATCTGACTTGAGAACAATTAGCAGCTGCAGATTTTCCACTGTTAATAGGTGAGCCTTGTAATTACCTCCAAAAGGAAATTCCCCTGTCCGAGTTCTTCCATATTAATCTAATTTCTGGAATTGACTGAATAGTGCAAAATCCCAGATGGCGGACTAGAGTGCTACTGACTCTGTTTCACATTTTTATTCAGAATTCACATAAATGTCAACTTTCCACTGAGTTTTTTCTTTAATATGAAAACTCAAGGTTAAATTTTTTGAAGAAAATAAATTGAGATTCAATTGCACAGACGCGCTAAGAACTCAGGCACAAAGATCAGAACTAAGCTGCTTCCATTTTTTATGAATTTTATTGCTTTTATGTCCATTTCCTTCTTAGAATATGTTAAAAATATGCTAGTTTCTTTTGAACTACTTGATTTCCTGATAACTTCTTTCTGCTTAAAAGATGTTATACACAACCATAGATTTCCAAAGTAGTTGGTGTCACTAAACGTTGCAGATTCAAAGTTATTTCCCCATACAAAATCACTTCAATCATAAGGCATAATTAATATTAACATTTCCACACACTAATTCTTATAGCACTTATTCTGTACCTCTCTTGGGATGCTTGCCATTTTCTACTTGGTTCAGTGTACATTTTCATACCTCCAACTGAACTTTCATTGGTCCCTTGTTCATGGGCCTTGCTTATGTTTCTGTCCCCTCTGCTGTGTCTCATAGCACCTGGCATGAAGTAAACTCAATTAGTATCTGTTGAATAAATAAAAGAAAGGATGAAGGAAAGTATGTTACATTAGCTTCCTGATATTTTCTCTAGGGTTCTATATTTAAAGTTTATTAAATCAAATACAATACAATTCAGTAGTGACTGGATTTGTTATTCAGGTTCTGATTTGGGGATAACTTTGAATATCAGTGTTTAGGGTAAGAATTCTCACATCAAGAATGTCTTCAGGGCTTCCCTGGTGTCGCAGTGGTTGAGAGTCCGCCTGCCGATGCAGGGGACGCGGGTTCGTGCCCCGGTCCGGGAGGATCCCACGTGCCGCGGAGCGGCTGGGCCCGTGAGCCATGGCCGCTGCGCCTGCGCGTCCGGAGCCTCCGCTACGCAACGGGAGAGGCCACAGCAGTGAGAGGCCCGCGTACCGCAAAAAGTGAGTTTAGGGGCTTCCCTGGTGGCGCAGTGGTTGCGAGTCCGCCTGCCGATGCAGGGGACGTGGGTTCGGAGGATCCCACGTGCCGCGGAGCGGCTGGGCCCGTGAGCCATGGCCGCTGAGCCTGCGCGTCCGGAGCCTGCGCTCCGCAACGGGAGAGGCCACAACAGTGAGAGGCCCACGTAACGGAAAAAAAAAAAAAAGAATGTCTTCATATTTCTAGATGTACTTAGGTAGATTCTGCTTTAACATAATTTTTTAGTCTGTAAAATGAGCATAGTACTTCCTACCCAATGTATTCATAGTAAGTGAGGAGATAAGAGCTTTTCCAAATTATATCAAGCATCTGTAAATACCATTTATGGTGAAGAAAAGAGTTGCTTGTTTTTTCCTTGTTTTTTCAGAATATTTTAGGGCACACTGAGTTGCTAAAATACAAGTAAAACAGATACAAAAACCTGAGTGTAAATTATATAAAACAAAAACAGATAAAATCGGAGACAGGAATAGTCATTCTCCTGTTGAAACAATAATACGGTATAAAAACAGAAACAATGATAATTGTTGATTTTTTTAGAGTTTACAGTTGCTCAGAATGCACTGTGCTAAGTGCTTTACATGCAATTTCCAACTTAATCCCAACAATGATCCTATGCTATAGGTACTATTATTACCCTTTTTTCCAGAAAAGAACACTGAGGTTTTCAGAGATTAAATAATGTATCCGAGGGTGATAGATGATAAGCGGCAGGATAAGGATTCAAACCCAAGTCCCTCTCACCCAGCGCCTTCATCCTTTCCTTTGCTATGTGGTCCCTGAACCGGCGTGTGAGGTTGCTGAAAACCCATCAGCATGGCCAGCATGGGAGTTAGAGCCAGTGAAAGATACCTGTGTTTATTTCCTAGGTGAAATCTCTTCCTCCTCCCTTCATCCCTAAACATAAGGCGGTCAATGCCATTCATTTGCCAGTGACATTTTAAATAAAATCTTTCTGTAAACGTGCAGTAAGGTAAGAGATTTGAGTGTCACCACCGTCACCCAGAGGGCGAGGAGCTGGTGCCCTCCTAGAAGAAGTAGGAATAACTTGAATCCAACTGCAAAGTAACATTTTTCTGGTAATCAGGGGATCTTCCCCCACTGGGCTCAAAGGCCTTGCCTCTTCTGTGTTGTGCCATTTCTAAAGCATTATGCAATACATAAAGAAAGGACCAGGAACATATCATTGCCTTGGAAACTGCTATGGAATTTGACAGACTGTAGGTTGTTCAGAGCAAATGTTCTGTTGCTGCAGTCCGGGCAGCAGTAGTGACTGGCAAGGTGGCTGAAGACTCATCTGCTGATCTTGATGTCAACCTAACTTGTCATCCCTGCCCTAAGGATGAGACAGGGAAGTTCATCTTGTTTTGCTTCCTTTAAATAAGGACATTTGAATGATTTCATTCCCAGCTGACAGTGATGAAATACAAAGATAAGGGCTAAAGACAAAACAACAGCTTTCTGGGGTAGTTATCCCGAGTTCACGGAGATGAGAATTTGCAACCTATGTTTTTAATAAATCAATTCTTACTGTATAATCTTGGGAAACTCTACTGCGTCTTTTAACCATAATTGTGACTCTTACGCTGCCTTTATAATGGCCAAAGTTAAGGGAGGAAAACCTTTTGAATTCAGAGAATGCCACTCACTCACTGTGGTCCTTTCTAATGAAAGTCTGGGAAAACAAATAAAACTCTGTATAAAATAGGAGGGAAAAAATTAAGGAAAGAAGGCAGGGAGTCAGTCCTCAGGAGCTATTTCCCAAGAAGCAAATGTGACTCTGCTGGTTGTACCATTTTTTTTTATTTGTTTGTTGGTGGAAACACTGAGAATAAAAATAAAAGTGATCCTTTTGTGATCCTGTTTGGCCGTGACAGATTCCTTCAGCATTGCCATAGTAACTGAAAGAAGTGCATTTATGAATAGACTTAGATTTCTAAGGCTTGAATTTCCTGCCAAGAAGAGAACACAGGGTGGAGAAAACAGAGGAAAGTCAAGGCAATGGGAAAGAAAACAGATCGAGGTGTTGATTTCCCAGCTCCCTCATTTGGAGAGTACAGGCCCACACCAGGTCAAGCCAATCTCACCTTCTTGGGCCTCCTAAGATTTTTAGATCTTGAAATTAGTCCTCTTTCAGCAGAATAAATTTAGGCAATTTCTTCAGCTCCTTTTGATACCAGGAAAGGGAAAACAATACTCAAGATTATCAAAATTCTCAAAATAATAATAAGGAGAATCTCCTCAGATGCGGTTAGATAAGGACACGGAACAGAGATGGCGGGGCCCGGCAAGTCAAACACTTCATAAGTGAAATGACCTTGATTAAGGAAAAGTCACCCAGCGACCTTGTCCTACTGTTTATTTGCTAAGTGTTTTGAGAGATATTTCTCTAAATAATAATAATAAAACAAACAATGAAAGAGGGGTGATAAATGGTAATTGTTGTATTGGAGAGAGGTAGGGACCACATGGTAGAGAGCACAGGCCTAAGATGACCAGGTAGTTTCTGGCAAGAGGAATATGATCTTATTGTTGCCAGATCTTCCTATTTTTCAAGAGAAGCTGGAAGTCAGTATTTTTACTTGAAATCTTCTGATATTTTTGTTACGCTCATAGATTTTAAAATACAATTAGGCCAAATGAAATATGCCCAGAAATTACATTTAGCTCATAGATGAACAGTTCGTGACTCACAGAGTCTGAGTCTAAACTCAGAATTGTGTCTCAGTCTAAACTCAGAATTGTGTCTCTAGAGCACAAGCCAGTGATAACAAGGAAGTGGCCGGAGCTGGGAGAGATTCAGGAGATGGAGAGAGGCAGAGGGGATTATGTTTTATGAAGCCTGGTAGAACTAAGACCACGTTGAGAGGCAGACACCACCAATCTCCAGGGCTTGAGGGAGAGAATAGACACTTTGGGCTTCACATTTGAATATTCAATTTTTATTGAGTGCCTGCTTTATTTCAGAAAATGTACTAAACAGGAAACTGCCCTAGGATGCTGGGTTTTCCAGTTTGATTTTTATGTGTGTGATATAATTTTTATTAAGAAATAATAAACACCTATAGGATTAGACATACACATATAGGATTATATGTAGTATATACATAAAATTTAAGGAACTTTAAATTAATATCAATGTTAATAAAGTGAACATTTATTCACCCACCTCCCACCATTGGGAGGCTTTTTGAGGCTTTTTGTAAGCCCTTCCCCAATTACATCCCTCTCTCCTACCCAGATGTAAGTCCTGAATTTTGTGAAAATAGCTCCCTTGCCTTTTTTTCTTTTAGTTTTTATAGTCTTGTGTGGTTGTTTATATTTGTTTATATATGGTTACTTCTACTACAGTTGTTTATAGTATAATATACTGTATACACTATATATTTATCTACTTTAGAGTATATACTCTATATTCTCTCCCAAGTATAGAGCATATATTCTAAAGTATATAGTATATATATAATATATAATACACTAGTGTTATTAGTATACTTACATATAGTATATTTGTTTATAGTTGCTGTTTATAAGTATTTCATTTTTCCCTTATTTGAATTCTACATAAATTGAATCATACTCTCTATATTTTTCTAGCTTGCTATTTTTTGTTGTTTAACACTATTTTAAAATTCATTCACACTGATGTTTATAAGCTATATTCACTATATTCTTATCACCATCTATTTATTCCATTGTATTATGGAATGTGTATATCCATTCTTCCGTTAAGAGTCATTTGGATGTTTCTATTTTTTGCTGTCATAAACTATGTTGTTATGAATGTTTTAATCCATGCGTCCTGTTTCAGCCATAGTTCTCCAGAGAAACAGAACCAATAGGATATATACAGAGACATACCTCATTGTACTGTGCTTTGCTTTATTGCACTTTGCAGATATTGCATGTTTTACAAACTGAAGGATTGTGGCACCTCTGCCTTGAACAAGTCTGTTGGCACCATTTTCCAACAGCATTTGCTGGCTTCATGTTACTGTGTCACATTTTGGTAATTTTCACAATATTTCAAACTTTTTCATTATTATTATATTTGTTACAGTGATCTGCAATCTTCGATGTTACTGCTACTACAACTAGCTGAAGGCTCAGATGTTGGTTAGTACTTTTTAGCAATAAAGTATTTTTAAATTAAGGTATGTATACATATTTTTAGACACAATACTATTGCACACTTAACAGACTACAATATAGTGTAAACATAACTTTTATATGCACTGGGAAACCAAAAAATTGCTTTTTTTGCAATGTTTGCTTTATTGTGGCAGTCTGGAACCAGAGAGAGAGAGAGAGAGAGAGAGAAGGGCAGAGACAGACAGACAGAGACAGGGAGAGACAGAGAGAGAGAGTAAAAGAAATTGGCTCATGCAATTTCATGCAAGTATGGAGACTGACAAGTCCCAAGCTCTGAAATCAGCAAGCTGGAGACTCAGGGGAGATGATGTGTAGTTCCAGTGTGAAGCTGGCAGGTGTTAAGGTGCAAGAAGGGCTGCCCATGTTCCAGCTCATGTCTGAAGGCAGGAAAAGACCAGTGTCTTAGCTCAAGTGGTCGGGCAGAAGGAGTTCCCTTCTACTCCTGGGAGGACCAGCCTTTTTGTCCTATTCAGACCTTCAACTGATCGAATGAGGCCCACCCACATTAGGGAGGGCAATCTGCTTTACTCAGTCCACCAATTCAAATGTTAATCTCATCCAAGGACACCCTCACAGACACACCTAAACAATGTTTGGCCAAATATCTGGGCACCCTGTGGCCCAGTCAATTCAGCACATAAAATTAACTGTCACACTTCCTGATCCACTTGTGCAAGAATTCCTCCAGGAAATATAGACAGGAATATAACTGAAGAAGCATTAAGTATGTGCATATTAAACATCAATTTGTTTTTCAAAGTAGTTGTACCAATGTACATTTCTATTTGAAATCTTGAAAAGAGTTGCCGTTGCTCTACATGCTTGCCAATGTTATCAGTCTTTTTGAAAATGCGGTGGATGTGAAATGGAATGTTACTGTGTTTTTGATATGCATAAACTAAATAGCCTACCAAGAAAGTAGAAAAACAGAAGCAGAATATGCCCAAAGAAACTAAAAAGAAGGAAATAATAAAGACAGGAGCAGAAAAGAGTATAGTATGTTTTTTTAAAAAAATACAGTAGAGAAGAGACAAAGCTAAAGGTTGAGTATTTGTAAAATGTTCAAAAATATCTTCTAGCCAACATCATACCAGAGTCCCTGAGCAGCAGGTAAGGAAAAAAAGTCTCAAATTGTCAGAGAAAATAACTGCTATTATTCACATATGGTTTGATTGTCTACATAGAAAACCTCAAAGACTCCATGGCCAACTTATTAAAATTAGTAAGAGAGCTTAGCAAACTTCCTAGATGTAAAACTAACATATAAAAGTTATTTGTCTTTCTATAAATTATGTAAAAGTACCTAGAAAATGTAATAAAATAAGAAACAGAATGGTAAAAAAAATTGTGTCATAAACAAATAAATCTAACAAAAATGTCCAAGAATTTTAAGTAGATAAAATTTAAACTTTATAAAGATACTAAAGAAGATGTAAATAATGTAGTGACATATCATGTTCTTGGATAGTAAGGCTTAATATTCAATATACGGATTCCATATTATTCTAATCAAAATCCTAATGGTTTTTCATAAAACTTGGCAAAGTGGTTCATATATATATGTATGTGAACAAAGGGTGAGGAATAGCCAAAACTCCTTTAAAATGACTTTCTCCACCAGAAATCAAAACTTATTGTTACAGCATGGCTAGCACATGCTCTCCTCTGACTATTCAGAATTTGAGTATCTCCTAGGTGTGTTTGGGCTCCAGCAATATTTAGGTCACAACTCCCCAGCATGTGTTCTTTCCCTGGCCTCCCAGGATCTCACGCTATGAATGTGCAGTTTAATTTTCAGTCATTGACTCAAAGAGAACGCTAAGCATATTTCTGGAGCTCTTGTCTACTTAGCTGCTCTCTAGTACTCTGTCCGTCAAATGCCAGCTGTTTTTCATCTACCTACACTGCAATCTCTGTCTTTTGAACTCAGAGAGAGACTACTGTGCTCTTCTTGGACTCCCTTTTTGTGCTGCCTTTGGAAGGTACCTCTAGATAAGGAGGTTTGGGAGGCTCACCTCGTTGCTATCCTTCCTCTAGAGGATCCAGTTGCTTCTGTCCAATGACTGAAAACAGAGGTTGAAATATTTTGTCCTGTTTTTCGGTTGTTTATAGCAGGAGTTTTATTATGGTACCAGTTCGCCCATGATGGCTAGACTTTCATGACTCCTTTTGACACGACTCTAGAAATCTGAAGACTTCTTTGTAGCTGGTATGACAAGACGTCCCAGGTTAGTCTGGTCCAAAATTTTGTCAGCAGATCTGGCATCAGATTTTTTTCTGTAAGGAGTCCTGGTTCCTTTATGGAAAATGGTATTTGAGTCAAGATGAGAGGAATTCATTACTGCTGGGTTATTTTTTGTTTCTAGAACAAAAGCTCTTTCAGTTGCCAGGGCTAGGATCTGTCTAGATCTGTATCTACATCTACAGCTAGATCTACACACACAGTGAATTCATACTATTCTCTATTGAATCCACTCCATCAGGTTTCTACCCTGTTTATCTACCAACATTTATGTTATTAAGATCACCAGTGTCCTTCTATTTTGTAAATCCCTTAGTCTTCAGTCCTTCCTCGTTTTCAGCACATCAGCAGCTTTTGACACAGTTGCTCCCTCCCTCTTCTTTTTGAAATACTTTATTCCCTTATCTTCTGGGACACATGGCTTTCTACTCAACATGTCCATTTGGATAGCCCAAAGGCCTCTCATATTTAACAAGTTTAAACACAGACTCTTGATTTTCCTTCTGAAATTTTCTTTTTCCATAGTCTTCTTAATCTCACTAAATACTAACTCCACCCTTCCAGTTCCTCAGGTCAAAACCCTGGATCAAGTGTTGACTCTGCTCTTTATTCCAGACCCCAAATTCTATACATCAAATCTAATTTCTTGGGCTCCATTTTCCAAATATATCTAGGGTCTAACCACCTCTCACCACTTCCATCACCACAATCCTGGTATAAGGCACCATTATTTCTCAACTAGATTATTGCAATATTCTCCTAACTTGTCTCCCTGTTTCCACACTTAGCCCCTAGGCAAGAATAAGTCCATTAAAATGTAAGTCACTTCATTCCATAACACCACTCAAAACTCTTTAGCACCTTCACTTCTTTGCAGAGTAAATAACCAGCGTTATTAAAATGACTCACAAGACTGCATGTATCACTTCTCTGACTTTACCCTCTTTCACTCTCCCCTCACCCACTCTACTCCAGCACACTATCCTCCTTGTTATTTCTTGAGCATGTTAAAGATGCTCCTATAGGGCTTCCCTGGTGGTGCAGTGGTTGAGAGTCCTCCTACCGATGTAGGGGACACGGGTTTGTGCCCCGGTCCGGGAAGATCCCACATGCCGTGGAGCGGCAGGGCCCGTGAGCCATGGCCGCTGAGCCTGCACGTCTGGAGCCTGTGCTCTGCAACGGGAGAGGCCACAACAGTGAGAGGCCCACGTCCCACAAAAAAAAAAAAAAAAAAAAAAAAGATGCTCCTATATTAGGAGTTTGTTACTTGCTATTCCCACCACCTTTTTGGGAAATTACTCTTTTCCCAGATATTTTCTCTCCTTTTTAGGTAATCCCCTGCATAGCATTTTTCACAATCTACGATTACATATATTTTACTTATTTATTGGTTTATTATATATTCTTTGTCCCTAGAATCTAAGGCAGTCAAGGAGAATGCCTAGAATACTGCAGGAATTTAATACATATTTTGTTTAAAAAATGAATAAACAGATGTTTACTGAGCACCTACTACGTCTCAGGGACTGTGCTACTTGCTAGCCCATGCATGTAACATATAACCCCTTCCTTCAATAGAAGTAGGGGAAGCAAATGGTCAATTTCCTGTTAAAGCCCCTGACACTGGTCTTGCACTTCCATGCACTTAGGCTACTGTTATTCCCACCCATTTCTTAAAGCTTTATGTGTGAGTACCTTTGATATATTATAGCCCTTTGACCTTTGAGAAAGCCATGCTCTAAAAATAGTCTAGAGGGCCAGCTCTGAGAAAATCAAACTGGGGATTGATACCACCTCTTTCTGTGGCTTTGGGCAAATTCAAGAACCTTTCTGCTTCTGTTTCCCCAGCTGTAAAATAGGATTAATAGTTCCTCTTCATGGGAGTCTTCTGAGGATTCTTTCATTCATGTAGTAATATTTATCAAAAATGGTAAGTGCTAAGTAGTATTATGCCTAATTAATTAGGTCCTCATCTCCCTGGTGTGGGTTATGGTGTCTGGCTGGTCATTAATAAAATATGCTGGAAGCTTTGCATATTTTCCTTTCAGAGCTCTCCTGATGGCTGCATAAGCAGAGCATGAATTGGACATCCAAACTTGCAGTTAAATACATACAGCTGTTTGAGTTCTACTGCGCTCACATTTATTTAGTTCTCAGAAAATACAAAATTGGAAGGTGCTAAAAACACCAGTTAAGAAAAAGAAATACTACAAAGAATCCTAGGGTGGTTAGAAATAAAGCCAGGAAATAAAACTAAGGCTCAATTCGGATTTGCCAGATAATACCCATGGGAATCCTAACACCTCCCCTGAAAATTTGAGTGGTAGTGAGATCATAGTGAAATAATAAACAATATTATAACTAGTTGCCATGGATGACATTATAGGAGAAATTATATAAGGATGTAGGATAAGACATCACTTAGGGATGATATTTATATTATTGTTTCATCACATCACAGGAGAAGATATTTTTCAGAGACTATACTTGTAGTAAAACTGTTATCATTTGAGTTCCCCAGAAAGCAGAGTCTCTGTGCTCTTATTTTAAAGTCCAGTCCAGTGCAATCCTGAAGAGCAGGAGTGAGGCATAAGCAAAGTGCAGAACAGAAGGAAGGAAAAACAACACTATGGTATGTTACTGAACCGGCTGCTGCTACCTGTGATTGACTGCTCAGTGCATGGGACCATGCCCCTCCAGACCTCCTCAGGAAAACATAGCAAGGTTGTGAGGTTTCTGTACTTAGACCACATATCCATTCAAAGACTCCCACATCCATGAGACTTCTAATCCTTTCTTCCCTACTGTGCCAAGGAAGATCTGGTGTCTTCATTTGCTGTTGGCCATCATCACATCCAAGTTTCAAGGAGCCATCCCGATAAACTATTAGGGCTGGTTCCAGGAATCCTTGACACAATATTGAATCCTAAATGCCCCCTGTCAATAAAATCTCCCTATCCGGGCTTATACTCCACCCCTTCCAATCCTCCTTTTCTCCCCCTGAATCAGAACATACTATCTTAGAGTTAGGAGGATGGACTAAATAGATTGTTTAATACAATCTCCTACCTAATGGAAGAATTCTTCCTGAAACACTGTTCAATGGCTGTCACTGAGCCTGTCTGCACTTCCATGCACCTAGTCTATTGTTATTTTCACACATCGTACTACTTAGTACTTACCATTTTCACATGTCTGAAACTTTTTAGAATTCTATCCACCCTTAGCTTCTGTGACACCTGATTTTTTTCTCCAGTATTTATGGCTACTTCTTATCAAGTATCCTCTGTCAGTTCCTCTTCATCAACTTGTCCCTTAAATGACCGTATTTCCCAGGCTCCAACTTTGGTCATCTGATTTTTTTCCTTCAATAAATAAGTGCTGTGTGTCCTCATATAAACCTCTGTCTTCAGCTCCCAGCTCCCAGTTCTCCATCTCCAACCCGGAGTGCTATGAGCACTCCAGCTCTGTAATTTCAATTCTCGGCTGCTCATCTTTACTTGGATGTCACGTAGGCCCCTCAAATGGAACGTATCCCAAACAGAACCCATATTCTTTTCCTTCCAAATCCCTTCTTTCTGCTGTTCTCATATCTTGGTGAATGGGATTCTTAGGCAACCGTCTACCCAAACCAAAGGTCTAGGAACAAAAACTGGATGCTTTTCTTCTCTCACCAATGTAAGCTTCCAAGGGATTCTAAATCCTAAAAAAAAAAAAAATATATATATATATATATACTCAGGTTAGGATTTATATTTCACAAACAGATTTTTAGGAGTAAATTTATTATACCTCAAAAGCTAATTTTTTTTTTTTTTTTTTTTTTTTTTTTTTTTTTTTGCGTTACGCGGACCTCGCACTGTTGTGGCCTCTCCGGTTGCGGAGCACAGGCTCCGGACGCGCAGGCTCAGCGGCCATGGCTCACGGGCCCAGCCGCTCCGCGGCATGTGGGATCTTCCCGGACCGGGGCACGAACCCGCGTCCCCTGCATCGGAAGGAGGACCCTCAACCACTGCGCCACCAGGGAAGCCCCAAAAGCTAATTTTTAAGTCAATGCCCAACATGTAGTTCTCTCTAGCCACTGATTTTCTGTCTTATCATCACGCCCATGTTGCTCTATACTTTCTTGAACTAACCCAGACCTGCACTTCTCCCCTATCTTCTAAACCCTCCTACTCTACCGTCTGGGACTAAGAAAAAATTTCAAGACATCACTAAGCTCTTCTGAAAGTATTCCCCACACTTCCTTTGCCATATCTGAAATCTACCTCTTATTAAAGAATACAACTTTAGGGGCTTCCCTGGTGGCGCAGGGAATTGCCTGCAATTGCCTGCAATTCTGCACCGACCCTGCAATTTTTCCTTGCCATCTACATACCTCAGGGTTAAGATGTTTCACCATATCCTTGGTTCTTAGCATTAAACTTCGTACGTAGTTGAAATTCAATAAATGTTTTCATTGAATAGACCCATCCCCTTCACCTGTCCCCACTGCTGCTGCCTTAATTCAGGTGTGCATCAGCTAGAACTCATATGACTGCAAGTACGGTTGAGCCTCATTATTTGTGGGTTCTATATTTGAAAATTATCCTACTTGCCAAAATTTGTTTATAACCCCTAAAATCAATATTTGCAGGCTTTCACAGTCATTCCTGGACATACTCAGAGTGTGAAAAATTCGAGTATCTCAGTGAGCAGTGAGCATTTTCCCAGCTGAGACTGAGCAAGGCAGGGCTCTGCTTTTTTATTTCAGCTCTCAGACTGTAAACAAATATACTTTTGGCGGTCTATTCAGTGCCACATTTTTTGCATTTTTGTGCCTTTTCTCTTCGGTGATTCTGCTGTTTAAAATGACCACCGAGCACAGTGCTGAAGTGCTGTCTAGTATGTCCAAGCACAAGAAGGCTGTAATGTTAGAATAAGCACTATCCAGACATGAATAACAGTGCTGTTGGCCATAATTTCAACGTTAATCAATCAACAGTGGGGTACATCCAAAAAAGGAAGATGAAATTTGTTGATCTATACATGAGGCACTCCAGAAAGTGCTACAGTACCATCATAGTACATGATGAAGCTATGGAAATGATGGAAAAGTGGATACATTTGTGGATTCATGAGATGATGACCGATTAAAAAAAAGCATGGTGGACAGCAATGTTGTGAGGGTGAAAGCCAAAGAAGTAATGGTCATATTAACCAGGGTCAGAAGATGTTACACCCTTCTCAGCTAGAAATGCTGCATATAATTAAGGTTTTTTTTGTCTTGTGATGTGATCTATTTTTTAATTGAAGTATAGTAGATTTACAATATCATGTTAGTTTCAGGTATATAGCACAGTGATTCAGTTATACATGTATATATATGTATTTAAGTATTTTTAAGATATGTATTACATAGGTATCTTTAAACATAAATACACATAAAGCCAGATTATATGTTGATTGGTTGGTGAAAATGTTGTGACCAGAGGCTTACAAGGAACCCAACCCTGTACTTTCCCCTGAGGCAGTGACTCAGTGTTCGTTAGTCCAGTGTTTGCAACAGCTTTCTAGAGCAAAACTACTGCAAACAATGAGAACCAGTCCTAACGCCTCCAGCCTGCCCCTCTGTTGCTTGAGGGATCTTTCTAAAATGAAAATCTAGTGACGTCATTGCTTAGTTTTAATGCTTCAAGGCTCACATAGCTTTCAGGATAAAGTTCAAATTCCTTAGTTTAGAACACAACTCAGGCCTCATTGCCTATCAAAGCTGCCACACACGTCCTTTCTTCCAATTATCAGAGCGTCTTGAGTTTTCACCAATTCTTTTATGCTCTTTTGATTTTCCCATACATTTACACATGCGGTTTCCTCTGCTCCAAAGGCCCTTCCTGCCTCCCCTTACTTGAGCTAGTTAATGCCTATTCATCTCTCTAATCTTATCTCAAGTGCACTTTTCTCTGGGCCTTCACCGACCCGACAGCCTGATCCCAGATGCCCTTTCTCTCTGCCCCCAGGAATACCTCTAATACAGCCAGTACTGTGAGGCTTGATTTTCCTTATTCTGTCTCTCTCACTAGGCTAAAAAGTCTTTCAGAGCAGGAATCATGTCTTTTAAAATTTTTTCTTCTTAGTACCAAGGACAGTGCCTGACATATTTAGCATACAGCAAAACTGAATATATATGAATTAATTCGGAATGAATATGTGAATGATTAGCTTTGAAATCGACTCCCTTCAAATATTTGAGGAATTTGCAGGCTGAACACTTTAAGTTCACATACCTCTTTCCCAATAAACATGTGCTCCAGAACTTTTTCCCTGTCTTCTCTCCAAGACCCATCCTGGGTCACATCCATTGGTTCAAAAGTTCATTTTAAACCATGGTATGCCTGGAACACTGTGAGCCATATACAAGGTATGGTATGAAGTGTATCTAGTACAAGAGTCTTTTATTTCCTTTGATTAGTACTTTAAGTAAAAATGAATAAATAAATGAATGAGTACTAATGCAGCCTTAAGATTTTTCCTTCTCCCACTTCTTTTTGTCCCATATCATTCTGCTGACTCCTATTGATGTTGCTATTAATTAAAATCCCTGTGTATTTTTCAGATATATTGCCAGTAAACCAAATATCAGTACATGCTTAGAAGATTATATTTTTAAATTCTGAATGCGTGCTAGATCATGTAATCCTTAGTTAATTTTACCCAGTAGGTTTTGGTCCATTGTTACACTTTGTACATACTATTAAGTATAAATTCTTTTACATAAAGCATTTAGTTATCCTTCTCAATTTCATGACATATGCCTTTACCCAAGTCAGTGACAGTAATATTAAAAAGGCACAAGAACCTTGAGCTTGACCTTGGTTTTATATCTGAAATTTACCAAAATTCTTTTAGAACAATTATTTACTTATTTGGAAATCCTCCTAACCATATTATCAACTGACCCAAATGTACATATACAGTTCATAAAGGAGGCTGTGCAGTACAGTGGAAGAGTATAGGTGTAGAGCAGCCCTGCATTCAAATCCCATCTCTACACTTACTAGCTGACAACTCTGGCAAATTACTTAACCTCTGTCAGCGTCACTTTCCTCACCTTAATTCAGAGAAATTGCACCCGCACGCGGCTTTTGTAAGCATTAGAGATAATGAACATGAAACGCCTACCACAGTGTGTGGCTGATAGTTCATAAATGGCTAAAACGAGAGAATTGTTAGATGCCCTCCTGAAATCTAGATGTCTATGGCATCATATTGAACTTCAATTGGTAAGCACACGAGAAAAAACCTAAATGAGTTTAGCATTCAACCTATGTGATCCTAATAGGAACCCGCCTCCTGATTGATCAGTTTTTGCTGCTTCAAGTAGTGCAAAGAACCCTTTTAGCACAAAAATTGTAGAATAAGATCATATACTGCTCTGGTCCAATTGATTATTGTTTATTATTCCCCCCACCCACCCACCCAAAACAGTCAGAGGAAAATGTGCACTTTGCCTCACATTATTAGCACTTGATAATGACCAGGGATGGTACACATGCAGTAATCTATTTTTCTGAATTACTGATAAATGCTTGCATCCATTCTGTTTTCAGTCTGACATTACCATACTTTTGCTAATTTTAACATTTCCTGCCAGCACTCCTCCAGAGTCTTTTACCTTTTCTATCACTCAAGTTGGCTGCTTGCTTTGCAGTTCTTTTTTTCATCTCATCCCAATTTCACCTCTGGCAAACAGATACATACAACATAAGGGCAAGTACCAATTTGATCTTGCCGTTGCTTTACTTTGCTTCTTTAGATCATTATTAATTCCACTCTCTTCCCTCATCTTGTTCCTAACAAGATCCAAGAGGCATCTTGGTGTGGTCTTAGCAAACCCATACCACTTCCCAAAGCTTGCCGTCTTCTTTCCTACGTGCTTTCAAAACCACTTTTAAACTTCTCTCTAACACTTTTCCAGGGATTATTGATGATCTCAGCTTCCGGTTGTGTTTCTAATATACCATTTTCCACTTGTTTAAAATCAGAACATTTACCTATTTCCAGTCTTCTGCCTTCATAAGTCTTTTCTGTAAATACTCGACGGCCTCTGCTGACAGTATTTCTGAGATCACACCTGTAAATTCTCCCAGTTCCCTGGGAATAATTTCCCTGAATCTGGGGACTTGAATTTATTCAAAAACAGCTAGGCGCTCTCTCATCATCTCTTCACCTAATTTGAGCATTATTTTCCTCTTAACCATGTTTGTTCTACTCTTTTCAGTTTGAAGATCGTTTTCCTTGATAGAGAAAATAGATGCAAATTAGGAGATGAGTAGTTTTTTCTTTCTGTAATCTGTTAGCATAATAAGATGAAATCAAACAACGAGCCTGTTTTTACCTTATCCCTTTTTCACTCTAAGATAGATTTTAAACTTTTTTTCCCCTGGTCTTTGGCTATTTTACACTAAAACTTATTCTGAAGCTTGTTTTTCCTGATGCAATTCTCTGCCTTTATTTTTCTGTGTTTTTTTCATTTTTGGTTATGTGCCTTTCTCTCAAACTTTTTACATGTTTACATGGTGTTACACATGAACTCAACAAAACTCCCCAAGCAGCCTAAGTAGTTGTGTTTAATTCCAACCTCCTTTTGGTCATGTTTATATAATTAAAAACTAATTTTGAGATTTTTATATTTGAGTGTGTCCTCATCTTCACCAATTTGAGCCATTGAAGCAGATTGATCTGTGGTGGAGCCTCCATTCTGAGCATAAACTGCCACTAGAACAAGTCTCGTACGTAAGCCAGGGTGGCAAGCCGGCTGGAAGTCTATTTTGCGTAAGGCTGAGGAGCTTTCCATGTCAGCTTGGCCCGATAAAAACCCTCTGATGAAACAGGCTCTGTTCAGAAAAAAGAAGAGTGATTCTGAGTATAATGTACGGTGGTGACTGTCACTTGAATTCATTCCTGTCCTTGTCTAATTCTCAGGGAGAGACAGCTCTTAGCTGGGGCTATCAGATATATAGATAAACTTGGCTCACACTCCCAATTTCATGACATGAGAAAATCCAAATCCCTTTTTTTTTTTATGTCTGTAAATTCCTAGAATTGGGTCATTTTCTGAATACTCCAAGAAGTGTGTGTGTGTGTGTGTGTGTGTGTGTGTGTGTGTGTGTGTGTGTGTTGGGGGAGAAGTTGCAGAGCCTGAAATCTTCTGCAAGAAGCTTAGAAGCCAGATCCAGAGAAATGTGAGTTATCATTAACATGATACCTTTGAATTCACAGAGTAGTGAATCTGGGGCAGGAGGGAGTTTTGTTTTTGTCTTTAACCTTTTTGAAAGTCTTCAAGGATAAAGACTCCACACACACACAACCACAGACACACACACACACACACACACACACACACACACACACACACCCCTGGTGAATAGGTAAATACAGCACACAGTAGGTACTTGATAAATATTTCTGAGTTAATAAAACCATTCAAATGGAGAACATGAATATAAATACATCCAGCATTACTTTATTTGGTTGTTATGAATTCTAAAATGACATAATTCCTTGAACTCTTTTTTTCCCAAATTCCCTGTGATGCCCACCTGACCAAGTAGCCCTCCCTTATATTCAGAATTAATTTCAGAGATGAAGTTCCCTCTGTCACTACCTCCTCTTTCTGTGAAATGACAGCAGGCAAGCCAAGAAATGATCAGACATTCCACTTTCAGCAGAATGATTTTGCTAGCAGCTCCCTCGATAATTGAAGTCTCTCAATACCACTACATTTGATCTCCTTGTCAGTTATGTCATGTGGGTTAGAATTATATTCAGAATTACATAAATGAATATAACATACTAGAATTAGAAAGATTTTTATTTGTCCCTGTTTTTCTTTTTAACCCTATTATGTTCAAAACATCTTCAACATCATCGTTTTTGTATGTTACCCTATAAAATATTACAAGGGAAATGTCCAGTTCTTTATCCTGTACACTTCTGCCTTATCCTTCACCAAGGAGTGAACTTCATATTGGAAGAAGTGCATTATTATCTTCAAGGGCTTTAATTGGTCTTCGCAATTTACCCATGTCCAAAGATACATGTAAATGAAATGTTGTCCTTCACCACAATCCCTAATTGCCCTTCTGACAAACTTTAAGACCCATCAGAACCTAAGTGGCAAAGTGTCTTTGGCAAAGGCTTCCTTGTACTTCCTTTGAACTCGTTCTCATCCTTGCACATATTTCTGTTACAAGACCTTTCACACTACTTCCTGATACCTTTATGTTAGGCAAAAAAATAGCATGTAAATAATTCCAACATTTTCTCCTGGCTGCTAAAGAGATTACTGGCCCAGCTAGCTCTGTTTCTTCCCTTACTCCTAAGATTTTCTCTGGCAGACTTAAAGCAGAATCAGGAGATAAGGATGTCTTGAAGCAAAATTTCATGGGGATTATGCAGTTGGGGGAGGGGGGAGAAAGAAATATTCCGTGAGTTTGGAAGAAAGGCAGGAATAGCTGCAGTGAGAGTAAAATGGGTGAGAGTGGGATTTTTAAAAACAAAGGTTGTACTTCATTTTTTAGAGTTTGAGATGCATAAGTTGACCCTCTTCAAAAACACTTTTTTGGTTGTTTGACTATGCTTCCGTAATTGCTCTGAGACTGGACCACAAGAGACCCTGGTTTCCATAGGGTTACATTTTGTTTATTGGTGTCTGTGATCTCTTCTCTAAGTTCCTTGCGGGGAGGGCCTACGCCATTAATTTCTACATTCCCGGTTCTCAGCCCATAATACGTATTTAATAAATATTTGTTGAACTGAAAACTAGAAGTGTTTCGTTTAACAAATGAGGAAGTCAGGAGGTCCCCCATATCTGTACAGCTGTGCCCTCTAGCAAGCTTGAAGTACTTGAACCTTTAATGTCATCAACACTTAATTAAAAATTTTCTTTAACTAATGCTAACTAATGTTGCTGCTAATTTTAGTGGAAAATAAATCAGGGGCTCTTCTAATATGATTCAACACTATGCCACAATGAACAATTACAATAGGAGATTTAGGGAGACACATATAGGACCTTCTGATGCTAGGACCAGTTAAATAAAATTGTTAAACGCATCTGCCCTATGGCATACTGCTCCCTCCGTCTGAGAAGTAGTTCTGTTATATAAATGACCTTTCTAGTCAGTTCAGTACAGATCCTGTGCTCTATTTAGGGTGCTCTTCTCCCCAGAAATAGAATTCAAAGATTTTTTAAAGTATTAAGGTGAAAAACAAAAGGAATAATAACAAAATTCTGATTTTTTCCTGTGATGCATGTTTGAATTTTTAAAAACTATAAGGTATAAAATACTTCCACAAACTTATTTTCTTATCTGTTTGAGCCAGCTCTGTTAGTGCCCTCTCCCTATTGAAACATGAGATTTTTTTTTTTTTTTAAGAACTAAAGTTGACAAAATTTTCATCATTAAATTAAATTTATACCATCCTCTTATTGATGGTGAAACTATGTAGTGATGAGAAACATATGCATTTGAGTTTCAGGGACTTAAACACTCTTTTAGGCTAGGAATTTGAAATCTAGAGAGCCCGAGACAGGATTTTGTCAAATGACATCAAGTCTGTTTTCAGAAAAATAATCTAGACTTTTAGACACCTATTCTAGCATTCTTTCAACCACACCCAATATTTCAATACAAACCTATTTTTCCAGAGCAAAAGTGTAATAAAAGCTTTTCTATGCCTTCTTTTATGTTTTACCTTATACACAGTGAGTGGAGAAAATATTAATCCTTCTAGTATTCACTGAATCTCTACTATGCATTGAGATTTATATGATGGGTCATGAGAAATGCTAAAAAAGAAAGAAAGAAAGAAAGAAAAGAAAAGAAGTAAAGCACTATTCCTGCCAACCCTGAATTTATTGCATTGTTTCTATTGATTATAGAAAAACTACTGTTTAGATCGCTAGTGGTAAGCAGCTGCATAGCACAGGGAGATCAGCTCGGTGCTTTGTGACCACTGGAGGGGTGGGATAGGGAGGATGGGAGGGAGGGAGATGCAAGAGGGAAGAGATATGGGGACATATGTATATGTATAACTTTGTATTCACTTTGTTATAAAGCAGAAACTGACACACCATTGTAAAGCAATTATACTCTAATAAAGATGTTAAAAAAAACTATTGCTGTTTAGAGGATAGAAATAATAATTATGCTAATGATCTTTAATTATAATAATCATAATGCAATCTCTCATTTGTTTCCAGTTAGTTTTCAGTGAGAGTGGTTTCACATGTAGGTATATATATATATATATATATATATATTTTTTTTTTTGCCTTTTAAACATCTTTATTAGAGTATAACTGTTTTACAATAGTGTGTTAGTTTCTCCTTTACAACAAAGTGAATCAGTTATACATATACATATGTTCCCATATCTCTTCCCTCTTGCATCACCCTCCCTCCCACCCTCCTCATCCCACCCCTCTCGGTGGTCACAAAGCACAGAGGTGAACTCCCTGTGCTATGCAGCAGCTTCCCACTAGCTATCTAATTTACATTTGGTATTGTGTATATGTCCCTGCCACTCTCTCACATCGTCACAGCCTACCCTTCCCCCTCCCCATATCCTCAAGTCCATGGTCTAGTAGGTCTGTGTTTTATTCCAGTCTTACCACTAATCTCTTCATGCCATTTTTTTTCTTAGATTCCATATATATGTGTTAGCATACGGTATTTGTTTTTTTCCTTCTGACTTACTTCACTCTGTATGACAGACTCCAGGTCTATCCACCTCATTACAAATAACTCAGTTTCATTTATTTTTATGGCTGAGTAATATTCCATTGTATATATGTGCCACATCTTCTTTATCCATTCATCTGTTGATGGGCACTTAGGTTGCTTCCATGTCCTGGCTATCGTAAATAGAGCTGCAATAAACATTTTGGTACATGACTCTTTTTTGAATTATGTTTTTCTCAGGGTATATGCCCAGTAGTGGAATTGCAGGGTCGTATGGTAGTTCTATTTGTAGTTTTTTAAGGAACCTCCATACTGTTCTCCATAGTGGCTGTATCAATTTACATTCCCACCAGCAGTGCAAGAGAGTTCCCTTTTCTCCACACCCTCTCCAGCATTTATTGTTTCTAGAGTTTTTGATGATGGCCAATCTGACCAGTGTGAGGTGATATCTCATTGTAGTTTTGATTTGCATTTCTCTAATGATTAATGATGTTGAGCATTCTTTCATGTGTTTGTTGGCAATCTGTATATCTTCTTTGGAGAAATGTCTATTTAGTTCTTCTGCCCATTTTTGGATTGGGTTGTTTGTTTTTTTGTTATTGAGCTGCCTGAGTTGCTTATAAATTTTGGAGATTAATCCTTTGTCAGTTGCTTCATTTGCAAATATTTTCTCCCATTCTGAGGGTTGTCTTTTGGTCTTGTTTATGGTATCCTTTGCTGTGCAAAAGCTTTTAAGATTCATTAGATCCCATTTGTTTATTTTTGTTTTTATTTCCATTTCTCTAGGAGCTGGGTCAAAAAGGATCTTGCTGTGGTTTATGTCATAGAGTGTTCTGCCTATGTTTTCCTCTAAGAGTTTGATAGTGTCTGGCCTTACATTTAGGTCTTTAACCCATTTTGAGTTTATTTTTGTGTGTGGTGTTAGGGATTGTTCTAATTTCATACTTCTACAGGTAGCTGTCCAGTTTTCCCAGCACCACTTATTGAAGAGGCTGTCTTTTCTCCACTGTATATCCTTCCCTCCTTTATCAAAGATAAGGTGACCATATGTGTGTGGGTTTATCTCTGGGCTTTCTATCCTGTTCCATTGATCTATATTTCTATTTTTGTGCCAGTACCATACTGTCTTGATTACTGTAGCCTTGTAGTAGAGTCTGAAGTCAGGGAGCCTAATTCCTCCAGCTCCATTTTTCGTTCTCAAGATTGCTTTGGCTATTCGGGGTCTTTTGTGTTTCCATACAAATTGTGAAATTTTTTGTTCTAGTTCTGTAAAAAATGCCAGTGGTAATTTGATAGGGATTGCATTGAATCTGTAGATTGCTTTGGGTAATAGAGTCATTTTAGGTGTATTTTTGATGTACTCATCGGGAGAGGAGAGCTCCATGTCTTCTTAATCTGTCATCTTGTACAGGAACCCTGTTTTCACAATTGTTTGTTCCTTGGCTGCACTAGTGAGGCTTCTGCAAGAGTCCAGGATGGTTTTTTCTGCCTTTTGCAGCAGGGAGAGTGGTCAGTGGGCCTGGGTACCCACGCTTAGAGAAATGGGGGGGCATCACTTGACCTTGAATGTGCGTCTCAGACAGGTATAGCAATTTAGAGTTTACAAAAACATAATCTCAGTTATCCTCATAACCCTATGTAAATTGCTATTTCTTTCATTTTAGTGGTGAGGAAACAGATTCAGATTGTCTCAGTGGCAGAATCTTTGAGTGACAAACAGAAACAGACTAATCATTTTATTTGTACAGCAACGTCAACATGAGGGAAATTGTTTAAAAATGAGAATCCTTGTAGTAAATTAAACAAGGACAATCTTACAGTAACTTAACATGGAAAGATTGTAATGTACAGGAAGGTTGAATGTCAGCAAATATACAATATTAAAATGATAGAGTGGTCAACCAAAAGAGGAAGATCTCTATTTTTTTTAACAATTTTATTGTAGTGATGGCATACCATAAATTGTGCCTATTTAAAGTGATGACAGATGTTAACTAGACTTATTATGGTGATCATTTCACAAATATATGGAACCATTGTGTTATACATATGAAATTAATATTTTGTTATATGTCAGTTATACTTCAATTAAAAAATATGTGTATGATTTGATAAGTTTTTAAAAAATTTTATTCATTTATTTTTGGCTGCGTTGGATCTTCGTTGCTGCGCATGGGCATTTTCTAGTTGCGGTGAGCGAGGGCTACTCTTCGTTGCAGTGCGCAGGATTCTCCTTGCGGTGGCTTCTCGTTGTGGAGCATAGGCTCTAGGCTTGCAGGCTTCAGTAGTTGTGGCACGTGGGCTCAGTAGTTATGGCACATGGCCCTAGTTACTCCACGGCATGTGGGATCTTCCCGGACCAGGGCTCGAACCCGTGTCCCCTGCATTGGTAGGAGGATTCTTAACCACTGCGCCACCAGGGAAGCCTGCTGATTTGATAAGTTTTGACGTATATGTGTGTGTGTGTGTGTGTGTGTGTGTGTGTGTGTGTGTGTGTATACATGCCAATGAAACCACCACCGCAATCAAAATAATAAACATACCCATCATCCCCAAAAGTTTCCTCCTGCCCCTTCCCTCCCCACCCCCCTTTTCCCAGGCAACAACTGATCTGTGTTCTGTCACTATAGATTAGCTTGGCTTTTCTATGATTTCGTATAAACACAACCATATACTGTGTATTTTTCCCCCTCTGGCTCATTTTACTTATGATATTGAGAGTTATCCCTGTTACAGCATATATCAGTGGTTTATTCCTTTGAATTTCTGAGAAGTAATTTCATAGGATCGGTATAACACAGTTTATCCATTCACCAGTTGATGAACTTCTGCATTGTTTCCAGATTTCACATATTACAAAAAAGCTGTTATGAATATTTTTGTCCAATTCCTTGTATGGACATATGCTTTTATTTCTCTTGGGTAAATATCTAGGGATGGAATGGCTGGATTAACTTTTTAGACACTGCCAAACTGTTTCCCCAAGGGCTTGTACCATTTTACATTTCCACCAGCATTACATGAGCGTAATAATTCCTCTGTATTCTCACCAACACTTGGTATGGTCAGACTTTTTAATTTTAGCCATTGTAATAGATATATAATAGTATCTCATTGTGATTTTAATTTGTGTCTCTCTGAGAACTAATGATATGAGAATCTTTTCCTCTACTTATTTGCCATCTGTATATCTTCTTGGGTAAAGTGTGTGTTTAAAACTTTTGTCTATTTTTATTGTTTTTTGTTGTTTTCTTATTATTGATATATCACTTATTTATATATTCTGGATACAAGTTTTTTTTAATCAGATATATAATTTGAAAATATTTTCTCCCAGTCCCTGCTTGTTTTTTTTAATTTTATTAACAATATCTCTCAAAGAGCAGAAGTTTTAAGTTTTGATGTAGTCCAATTTATCAATTTTTTTTTCTTTATGGATTGTGCTTTTGGTGTCATAGCCAAGAAACATTTGCCTAACCCAAGGTCACAAAGGTTTTCCCCAATGTTCTTTTCTGGCTCTTTTATAGTTTTAGATTTTACACTTATATCTATAATCCACTCTGAGTTAATTTTGGTATATTGTATAGAAAGTCTCACTTTTATATCAGATAAATTTTCTGATTTAACTGTGGCATGGCTTATGAAGAAGAGTAGTGGGAATTGTTCTGTTGGAGTCATTTTCAATACAATTGGAAAAAAAATTAAGGGATTAACTAAGTAAACAGCCCTGCATGTGCAAAAGATGGTACCAACTGGGTGTGCTTTCTATCATGCCATTTGCCTATTTTCTGATTCTTTGTCTGCTTTTCTGAAACAATTTTGATCATATCAAGGAAGCTAAAATCCCTTAAATTCACAAGTTGATGAATTTCACATAATTTAAGGTTACTGGATAATATTTTCATGCAATTTCCAACTTGTAGTCATTTTATCCCCTTGAAAATACGAGAAGCACAGGTTTCTCCCCAATCCACTGAAAGTTCATATATCTCCTTTGAGTAGCTTATTCCTTCTATTTGACACTCTAATTGATGTCTGGGGTGATATTTTAGAGTTTTCTTTGAATTCATTTACTCAATTTTTCAGCAAGAAGATTCTCCTGAGTACTAGCCTTTATACTGGGTTTTAGCTGGAAGATAGTATCTTTTGAAAAAAACGATAACTTACTGTCATATCCATTGTTCCCCATAGATTTCTTCTTTGTAGTTTAATCTTTATAATTAAACATTTAACTAGGTGAAAGATAGGCTACCAGAGTTCTTTTTAGAATAATGACTAATGTCGTCTTATTCAAAATTGGGGTCATGACCCCTAGGAAATATTAGAGAGGTTTATGGGAAATATGGAAATTTCCAAAATTATCTCAGAATCCTGAGTTTTGTAGGGCATTTAGCTAGCTTGCATGTAACCACCAGGGTTATGTGTACTTAAGAAAAAGATGGCCTCTTCCATCTTTAGAGTCTCTCCCTGCCTTTTGTCATTCTCTGCCTTGAACACACCTTAAGATGCAGATACAGGTCTTAGAATTGAGACATTCAGTCTTATCTTGACTAATATTTATACCTGCAAAATAGATTGTTTGATTTTTGTGTAAGAAAGATGCCATGAAATGAAACATGGATTAGAGGGAACTACAGAGGAGGAAAACTTTAAATTCTTATGTATAAAAATGATCTATGTACCTCCAGGATTAGCAAACTAGCATCAAGCAATTATTTGCCCAGTCAAATTAATTTGCCAAATAAAACTTTATTTAATTTTGGTAGAGGTTTCGCTGATAAGCACAGTGGTCCCCTGTCCATTATATTCCTGCTCTTCCCTCACTCAAAGGAAAGTATAAAGGCAAAAAGTACATCTTAACTGCTATTTCTTTACAACTTCTTCAGGGCGGCCAATAGATACGTTTGGCAAAGGCTGCCAGAAGCTACCCAGTATCTATCCTCCCTTTCTCTCCTAGTAACAGAAACTCAAGTTTTTCAGGAGAACAATGTCCAGCCAGAAAATTACATTTTCCAACTTCTTTCTAGCTAAGGTACACCTATGTGGTTAACTTCTGGTCAATGAGGCATAAGCATAATTGTTTTGTAGGGTTTCTGAGCGAGGAGCTCAGAAATTATTTGCCTCTCCTTTATTTTTTTGCGAGAGAGCAATAAACTAATTTGATAAATTGCTACTGTTTGGGGTTTTCTCTTATGTGCCCCTGAACCTAATGCTAACTGATACAATATGCACTAATGATTACAAACAAATTCTAAAGGTGGTTGTAAAGGAGCAAAATCAGTATCTCAGCATGTCCTGGGGTATCCCTGACCACCCTCCTCAATCTAAAGCTTTTGTCTAAACCTAATTTGAACCTTTCAGTCTTTTTCTAGAGTCAACCAGAAGGAAATATTTTTCTAAGTAGTGTCGTATTACAGAAACAAAGTTTATCACATGTTTTCCTTTATAAAATTAGTGCATGCTCATTTTAGAAAATGTAAGAAACTCAAATATAGTAAGAAATGGAAATGGAGAAAATAATCCATATTCTACAGTTAATATTTTAATATACTTACCTATGGTTTTTTTCTCTGCTGAGTTTCTATAACATATAAGTATGTTGCATATATGATTTCATATTCTGCCTTTTTCCTCTTAAAGGATGCTAAAAACATTTCGATGGTCGCATATTTGATTGAGTGGGTATAACATTTTCTACCTAATCATTCACACGCTGTTGGATATTTTGGGTTTTAACTGATGATACGATGCAGCAATAGGAAGGATTATGTGTCTAACGCTATTGAAATTGTGCGCCTACAGCTTGGTCCCAGACCTGTGTACATTTAGAAAGGACAATCCTAACGGGGAAAGAACAATTGGAAAGATATTCCACTCTTGATCATGTCTCTTAAAGCCGTGCTTCTCAAGCTGACACACTCATAGGCTCATTAAGATGCCGTTTGCTCCTCCTACCCCCAAGATTCCGATTCAGTAGATGTGGGTTGGGACCTGAGAATTTGCACTTCTAACACATGCCCAGTTGATGACGATGCTTTTAGAGTCATGGTCTTGAAAGGCATTAGAAAGGATTGTCTCATATCCACCCTTATATTTTCATAGCCCTCTTCCCCCCAATTCTCAATCCCTAAATTTGCCAGTCTTTCTTTGCTAGTATCTTCCCCAAAACTTCTAGGTTCCCCAAACTCTCCTTTATCTGTAAGTCATATGGCTTTTACTCTCTGACAGTCTATCTCTTCTTCTCCACTTTCCTGCCAACTTCCAGTTCCTGGCTTCTCTTACTTGCTCAGATTTTGTATAACGTTAGCAGAGTCTGGCCAAGATAGACCCATCTCAGAGGTTGGGGCAGGGACTGAGCTGAAAATGATAAAAGTGTCTTTACACAGGGGGAAATCTAAGAACCCTCCAATATTAAGAAAATTAATTCCATCACGAGCAATAAAGATTATTTTATTAGAATAAATTCCCAGAAGCAGAATTCCTGGGTCAGGAGATGAGAGCTGCTTAAATCTTGATCTAGATCGAGACGTCAAGGGTACAGATGCTAAAGTTGGTCACACATGAGTTTAAATCCCATTTCTGCTGGTTGTGTGATTTGGGGAAGATCAATTAACCCTACCAAGTCTCAGTTTCCTCATGTGTAAAGTATAAAACTTACAGCATTTACTAATAGGGTGGTTTTGAGGATTATATGTGACAATGAAAGTAATGCTTAGCAAATTCCCTGGAATTGAGTAAGAGCTCTATTGATGTTATTACTGCCCTTGCTGTTATTATTGTTGCTAAATTACTTCTGGAGGGTTTTCCAGATCCATACTCCCATGAATAATGTAGCAGAGTAGTAACTTGGTAGTTATTAGGGTCTAACTACACCAAACAGTCTTCTGTTGGCTATGTTGGGGATGAAAAGGAGTTCTTCCTAATTAATTAAGGAAGTCTGCTTACTCGAATTTGAAGGAAACAGTGGAACTAATGATTCACAATATAAGAGACTTACTGAAATTAATTCACGTTCATACAACATGAAGCTGAATTGGATGGATAATTTCCTACCCACTATAATATCTTTGAAATAATTTTTTTACCATTCTTCTGGTCAGAAAGTTCCTCATAGTTTTTAGCCATAGTTAAGACCCGAGTATAAATGGACCCTTTGTGGTTACAAGAATGTGAAGCATAGCATGGCATGCTTTCAGTTTTTCTCAACCAAATATCTCTGATTGTTGATTCTATTATTCTTTCCTTATAGCTTTTGTTTTTCAACTCTTCACTCATTATTGTTGATTAAAATTATCAAACTGGGAGTTTTAGTTTCAAATTTTCTGTTGCTCTTATGTGATGCTCAGGAAGTCAGTCAAATTCCTAGTGCCTCAGTTTACATTTGTCAAATACACACATAATAGGAATGCTTTACGGTTGTTATGCACTTGAATCTTTCGATCCATAAAAATAAATTTGCAAAGTCTTGGTGCAATGCACCATAAACAGCAAAACATATTCAATCTTCTACTTATTATCAGTGAAATCAGAAAAGCTTCAAAATCTCAGTCATTTGTTTCAGGAATGGCAAGTACGGCTTCTATTGTGTACATTAAAGTCTATTATTCAAGAGAAACATAAAGTAAATCTTGTGTGAGCTGAGTCGATTTTTGTCTTACCACGCAAAAAGGCAGGAGATAAAGAAGATGACCTTTGTTAAAAGGAAAAAAATCTTCAATACCTGGTGTTCACTGCCAGTGGGTGTTCTGGTGTTGGCTCTTAAAAGAAGCAGGAATCCTATTGTCATTTCTTCTAGCTTTAATGATAAAATTTACTTTCAAGTTTGTGTTTAGTCTCAGGCTATAAAAGTTCAGTACCTCCCCAGCACTTGATTCTGGGTCATTTCTTGGGGACCCTCACCATACTCTGAGACAAAATAAGCAGCTCCAGATAAAAAAGCTCCAAGTTTCAGCACTGAGTGCTGAAACTGGTACAAGAGCAAGGCTCTTAATAGCAATCAAATTGATTTTGAACTTCAGGAGATTTGCCTTCTCCCTGACTCTCAAGGCTTGACTCTGACTTAGATTCAATCTCTTTCTATTTAAATAGACAAGAGCTGTACTTGAGGAGAGGAGAAGAAAGAGAAATAAATTATGAAAGCACAAATATGTATACAAAAGCAATCAGGGGCTTGGCAGAAGAGTACAATTTATAACCCACCCTAAGATATTCAGTCTATATTATTGTTAAGAATTTTAGCAAGTGATTAGAGTTGGGTTGACCCAGCTTATTAGTAGTTGAAGGCAAATGAAGACCTTTAGTTTGAAAAAACATTCATGCCTCTAGATGACTATATTTCAAGAGGAGAATGGTTGTGCAGTTTGCAAAGTTTTGCCCACTAAGGACATGAACGTTCTGAGACCCTGAGAATATATAACTAAAACATCTTTCATAAAACTGTTAGGATATCAATCATGGCTTCTCATCAGGAAAACATTGTTGAACCCTATTTGGTATATACTGCATCCTCTCTCTTAGGCCCTTTTTTTCCTTTGGCAAATTGTGGGATTAACATAGTAACAGCTGACTAACCATCCTGTGAGGTTCCAATGCACATTGGTTCATTTATTCTTTCATTCATTCTTTTGTGATTTCATTAATACAACACTAAGGGCTGGAGGTACACATATAAAACAAAATTCCTGTCTCCAGTGGGTTTCCAGCCTGTTGAATGCCAGGCCACGTCTTCTAACTCATTTACTTCAGTGGTCCCCCAAACGGTCAGCGATGCTTCTGACTCTCCAACCATGCATTTCCGGGATTAACACTGTCTGGTTCCTATTGCATAGGGACAGCTTTTGCCTAGGAGTTCACTCATCCTACTTTAAAGGCAGTCTAGCTGAGAGGAAAGAGGCCCTTCTCTATTCCTCCATCTCCACTCTTACCCTTAATGCTATTACCTTTGACAGGTAGCATTTGGATCCTTGGGCTGGTTGTCATAAGAATTTAGAAAATGAAGGGTGGCCTCTCTAGGAAATGACTGGAAATCTCTGCTCTAGATACTACCTTGTCTTTTCCCTTCTCACTCTTTTTTTTTTTTTTTTTAACTTTGGCAAATGTGTAAGAGAGGTTACAACCATTAAATCTCAAACAGTAGAGACAATTTAAAGTTATCAGGTGAAGACAAATAAAAGGAGCTCATTAAAATCCTAACAATCATAATTTGTATAAGAACTGAAAAACACTTTCTGAGTCAAGCAACAGAGTAATTTTTAAGTGTACAGATAATGATAATTGGATATTAATGACATAATACAACATCTTATCTGAAACTAGAAAATAACATTAAGCTTTGTTTCCATTGTCATTTCAAGATTTGGTGCTGGTAACAAAGTAAGACTTTAAATGCTTTAGGAGTTGTACGACGAAACCACAACTTGGAAATCTTTTTGGTTATTTAGTTAAACATCAGTGTGAGCATAACTTTCCTAGTACAGGTTGGCACATACCAATTGGTAAAACAGGACAGTGATAAGACTATTAATCAGATTTTAGATTTTGGCAACAGAATGTATTGCTTTAAATTTAAATCAGTACAGTGGTCCCCACTTATCCACAGGGGATACATTCCAAGACCCCCAGTGGATGCCTGAAACAAACGATAGTACTGAACCCTATATGTACTATATTTTTTTTTCCTGTACATACATACCTATGATAAAGGTTAATTTATAAAATAGACACAGGAAGAGATTAGCAACAATGAAGAATAATAAAATTGAACAATTATACTAATATACTGTAATAAAAGTTACGTGGTCTTCTCTCTCAAAAATCTCATTGTACAAATTTAATGCTTTTTCCATCTTAACTAAGTGCTTATCATGCACTGTACCTTAAAGTTTCCATTTTGAGGTTCAACAGCAAAACTAGCATGAATTTCTTTTTCTTTCTTCACAGTTTTACAGAAAGAAGATTCATTCTTACCTCAGATCTTAGCAGCTTCAGCATACGATATTTTTTCTTTCCTTATTAAGTGAAAAACTTTCACCTTTTCACTTAAAGGAAGTACGTTAGGGAATTTCCTGGCTGTCCAGTGGTTAGGACTCCATGCTCTCACTGTGGAGGGCCCGGGTTCAATCCCTGGTTGGGGAACTAAGATCCCACAAGCCGTGCAGTGCGACCAAAAAAAAAGAGTAGGTTATGGGTTCCTCTTTGTCATATTTGAATTGCCAGCATGACAACTCTTGCACTTTGGGGTCTTTATTAAGTAAAATAAGGGTTACTTGATCACAAGCACTGAGACACCACAATCTGACAACCAAGTTGGCTACCAAGTGACTATAGAGTGGGATATGCTGAGCAAAGGGGTGATTCACACCCCCGAGACAGAACAGAATTTCATCACACTTTCCATTTAATATTTTCAGACTGCAGTTGAACATGGGTAACTGAAACCTCAGAAGGCAAAACTGCAAATAAGGGAGGACTACTGTAATGAAAAATACCTGTATATTGCAAAAATTAAGTACATAGAAGTCTTTGAACTAAAAATCAAAGGCCCCCATCACTCCTATTCCTAATTATCTCATTCTTCCCCACCCCCATTTCTCATTTCCCTTCCCAAGAGGGAACTATTAACAGTGTGGAGTATATTCTTTTTATGGCACTTACACATACATGTGTGTGGTATGAGTACATACATACATACAAGTAAAGACTGTTTTTCTCATAAATGAGATTTTATCATTCTACAATTTGATTTTCACTTACTAATGTGTCTAGGAGATAGCTAAATGTCAGACCATATACAATCTTCGTTCGTCCTAACTGATGCATTGTATTCCGTACCATAGATATAACATAATCTACTTAATCATTCTTCTTAACGTGAATACTTGTGTAGTTTGTTATTTTCACTAATATAAGCTATGCCAAAATGAACACCTTTGCACGTTCATATCTGAGTACATATTTATGTATTTTTGTAAGATAAATTTTAAAGTAGAGTACTTGGATTAAAAAATACAACCAAAAATCTACACAAAATATTATGCCAGTTTACCTACAATGGCTGTATGGTTTTTTTTTTAATTAATTAATTAATTTTTGGCTGTGTTGGGTTTTCGTTTCTGTGCGAGGGCTTTCTCTCGTTGCGGCGAGCGGGGGCCACTCTTCATCACGGTGCGCGGGCCTCTCCCGTTGCGGAGCACAGGCTCCAGACGCGCAGGCTCAGTAGTTGTGGCTCACGGGCCCAGTTGCTCCGCGGCATGTGGGACCTTCCCAGACCAGGGCTCGAACCCGTGTCCCCTGCATTGGCAGGCAGATTCTTAACCACTGTGCCACCAGAGAAGCCCATGGCTGTGTGTTTATATCCACTTCTATCTTTATCAATGCTAGATATTATAATTTTCTAAATTTTTGACACTGGAGATTTTATATATGTATAATTATTTCACTTGAATTTTCACAATTACTAATTAAGATTTACTTTTGTATTTTAGAAATGTGTGTTTTTGTCATTATACACATATATTCAATATATGTTGTAACTTGCTTACATGTGTTCTTTTCTCATTTTTCTACTGGACTGTCCTTTTGTTATAGAGTGGGGATTTTGTTTGTTTGTTTGTTTGTTTGCGGTATGCGAGCCTCTCACTGTTGTGGCCTCTCCCGTTGCGGAGCACAGGCTCCGGACGCGCAGGCCTAGCGGCCATGGCTCACGGGCTTAGTTGCTCCGCGGCATGTGGGATCTTCCCGGACCAGGGCACGAACCCGTGTCTCCTGCATCGGCAGGCGGACTCTCAACCACTGCGCCACCAGGGAAGCCCTAGAGTGGGGATTTTTAACCCTTTGTGGATTATATGGGTCTATCATGTTTTCCTACTCTGTTGTCAATTTTCTTAAAGTATGGGGTTGGGGCATACAAAAGTTTAACATTTTTATGTAACCAAATCTGTGATTATCTTTATGGCCTCTGGATTTATGTCTTGCCTTAGAAAGCCTTTATTACCATAAGATTATAAAAATTTTCTCCTGCACATACTTCTAATATTTTCATTGTTTAATATTTTACATTTTTTGCTTAATCCATTTGTAATTTATTTTCATGTATTTTGTTCTGAAGGAATCTTATATTAAGACTAAATTTAATTTTTATAAGAATTTCCAATTTCCAAACACTATTTATTAATTATTGCATAATTTCTCCTGATTTTAGGAGAAAACATTCCTGTATGTCTATATATGACATTCCTAAATGTCTATATATGTGTACCTCTTTCTGACTTCTCTATCCCATCAAATATATAAGTGTTTATCTCTTTGTCCAAGCTACTACTTAAATTTCTATATTTTAAAGTTTAGAAGTGGGAAAATTCCCAGTATTGATTTTTTTCTCCTTCTCTTAAAAGTTTCTTGCTTATTCTTATACATTGTCTCTTTGTGAATTGTAGAATCAGTTTAAGTACTGTAACCAATTCTGTTATAATTTCTGCATCCTTTATTAATCAATGTTTATAATGATCACAGAAATTTTTATCTTTTCTTATTCAACATGAAAAATGTCCTTTGAAAATCATTCATACCTTAAAAGAACTTAAAATGTAGTTGGATAAAATAATAATTTCTACAAACTCCTTATGAACAGCCTCCTAATAAGGTCAAGAAAAACATGTATTACTCACATTAAGATCACTTAAAATACTAGGAACATTTTCAACGGTAAGCAGAAGTGATTTTTGAAAGCAAAGTAAAACCATCTTCAAATAGTTCCTCCACTTGGAGAATTTTATAAATCCTGAGAAATGACATCATCCATCTAGCTTATCAAATATTATGCTGTGTCAGGTCAGTGGGAACATCTAAATGAATTAATCATTTAATAATAAATAAGTTGTGTGTTTGATCAATGATATTTTTCTTAAAGCTGTTGAATAGGAGACCATATACTCCCGCATGAAGCCATGAACCAACTATGGCCTTAACGTTTCAACAGTCTGACAAAGTTTGGCACATAAAAAGATTCCTTATAAGGATACTGTCTTTTAAAAGGTAATGGAGAGGGAGAAAATTACAAGATGACTTGTTCCATCATATCATACATTTTAAATTGTACATCATGGATTCAGATCATAATTACATTTTTTCTGGTCCCCAAGTGCCCCTACATAGCTTAATATGTACACGCTATATCATCCTAGCCAACTACATATATTTTTACAAATAGACAAAGATTTACAGATAGACAAATATATATACATATATCAACATACAAATATATATGCTTCACCACATGCACGTGCGTGCATTGGAAAGAGTAAAGCAAAAGGAATAAACGAAACTAACAAGCAAAAATAAAATAAAAAGATGAAGATATGTATATTCAGAAAACACTGAGGAGGGAACCCTGGGTGCACAGTGAAAGAAAATATGGAAGAAAACAGACACACGGAAAAGGTAGGGAGTGGTGGCAAGAAAGCTGCGTAGAAGTGGAATCATTTAACACAAAGTTCAGTTACATCAGCAAGTATTGCATCTGACCTAGATTGTTTGACCTTCTCACCTTCCAAAATTAAATGCAAATATAAGATTTTGTGAAAGGCCATGCATTTTTCTAAAATTGCATCTGGAATGAGCTTACTAAGGTTATAAAAACTTCCTCATTTGACTAAGAATGAATTCACATGTTTGCTCTAAATAGGTATAATATACATACCAAATATGAAATGGAGTTGTCTTAGAACATTGTTCTATGTTTATGTACTAGCAGAAAAACAATATATTTCTTGGGAAGAGAGCATAATACACAGCATCCAATTTCAGCGAGTCATTTCTTTTTTTTTTTTTTTTCTGTAGTACGCGGGCCTCACTGTTGTGGCCTCTCCCGTTGCGGAGCACAGGCTCCGGACGCGCAAGCTCAGCGGCCATGGCTCACGGGCCCAGGCGCTCCGTGGCATGTGGGATCTTCCCGGACCGGGGCACGAACCCGTGTCCCCTGCATCGGCAGGCGGACTCTCAACCACTGCGCCACCAGGGAAGACCCAGCGAGTCATTTCTAAATTTTCTTACTTCCAAATGATTTTTTTTAATTAAGAAAAAAAAGAAATGCTTTTATCAAGGTTGCCTACAGTGCAGAAAAGGGCACTTAGTTGGGAAATATTGATATTACTTGAATAATGGACTTTTACACATTTAGCTCACTGTTTCTCTACATGATAGAACCTCACTTGGGATACCTGTGAGTAGAGTACTTTTCTGAGTTGATGCTGCCAGATCTATAGACGGTCCTTCTGGAGGATACTGCCTTTCTGGGATAACACACTGTGGGAAATGTGTCTCCCAATATATTCATCAAAAGTTAAGCATAGGGCTTCCCTGGTGGCGCAGTGGTTGAGAATCCGCCTGCCGATGCAGGGGACACGGGTTCGTGCCCCGGTCCGGGAAGATCCCACATGCCGCGGAGCGGCTGGGCCCGTGAGCCGTGGCCGCTGAGCCTGCGCGTCCGGAGCCTGTGCTCCGCAACGGGAGAGGCCACAACAGTGAGAGGCCTGCATACCACAAAAATAAATAAATAAAATAAACTATTTAAAAAAAAAAAAAAAAAGTTAAGCATAACACAAATGAGACATCAAAATTAAGGGGCAGCCTTTGGCTAAACACCAACTTTTATCTTCTTAAAAATAATTCCTACTGTTTTATTTGCCTTAATTGCTATTTGTTTAACTACCAATGCTCAAAGGAATTAAGGAGAATCTTTAGAACCCAATTGTAAAAAAAAGCTTAAATGCAAACACTAATCGTGATATTCAAACCAAGTAGTATGAATAACTATAAGATTTTTCCCAGGTACTGTATAAAGTTTTGTATGTATGTGTTCTATATAATGTTATTTCTCATATTAAGCTGGTTGTAAAGTGATGCTATATCTAGAAAAATAAATGCCATCTTAAAATGGAAAAAAAAAATCTTATTGATACAGAATTTGCATGAGAAGTTAACGAAGTGAAGAATGATCATCATAAGGCCATTCAGGATTCTTTTTGCGTTTTTTCCCAGCAAAAGAAAAGAGGACAAGGGTAACTTGTGAAGGTGACAAATTGAGTGAATTTATCTCAGTACTTCAAGAATTACTTACTGGGACTTCCCTGGTGGTCCAGTGGCTAAGACCCCACGCTCCCAGTGCAGAAGGCCCGGGTTCAATCCCTCAGGGAACTAGATTCCACATGCTGCAACCAAGAGTTTGCATGCCGGGCTTCCTTGGTGGCGCAGTGGTTGAGAATCCGCCTGCCGATGCAGGGGACGCGGGTTCGTGCCCCGGTCCGGGAAGATCCCACATGCCACGGAGCGGCTGGGCTCGTGAGCCATGGCCGCTGAGCCTGTGCGTCCGGAGCCTGTGCTCCGCGACGGGAGAGGCCACAACAGTGAGAGGCCCGCGTGCCGGAAAAAAAAAAAAAAAAAAAAAAAAAAAAATTCGCATGCTGCAACTGAAAGATCCCGCGAGCCGCAACTAAGACCAGCGCAGCCAATAAACAAATAGATAGATTGATAAATAAATATTAAAGAATTTATTATTATGTAAACTACTTGTTGACTTCCCTTCCATCCCCACCCCTTGTTTATTATTTCTCAGAAATGTAGAGTCATCTAGGCATGCAATTTGCCAATGCAGAGGGCATACAGATTTACCCCAGTTCTCCTCATTCTCCATCTGGGGGCTACAAGAATCTTCTCAGATCTTAAACAGGAAGGCACGTCCTTGTGCACAGGCCCTATCTAGATTTCTTTTTTCACGTCTAACAGAAATACAGAAACGTGGCTCTAGTGGAGAGGAAGAGATCTCCTATTCCCACTGCCTCGTATTATATGAGGGAAGGGCTTGTTTCTGGGTAACATGAAGCATTTGTCATCATTTTTCTGCCAGAAGAGTACAGAGTAAATCGAGAACCCACAAATTCATTGCTTCCAGGACACCTCTGTCTGTGACAACTTCATTTCCCAGAATGCAATGCCACTCTGCCCTCTCTCCCTTTCCTGGGTTGAGCTGCAATACCGGTCGTTGTAGACTTCAAGCAAATGTGGGAAGAGGACTGCTGACAGGACAGGGAGTCGCCTCTTCATAAATCAGTTCCAGGACACAGCAGAGGGGTGGCTGCTTCATTTTCAAGTTCTGTTTTAGAGTGGGGTTGAGTGAGTAGAGGTCCGAGTGACGCTTCTTTCCACCTTCAGTTTTGGTTCAGCTGTTTCAGAGATCATCGTGATTAGTGGCAATTTCATACAGAGCCTCATTAGTCATTAGTCACTGGTTAATTCAACACATACTAATTGTTGACCTACTATGTTAGTCACCTAGCAGATGACTACTCGGTTAGTCATCTCTGCCTGAAAATGAATGTTCACGCTATGTGCTATAGCAGAGACCCAGTACAACTAAAATCTATGAGTGGATAACAGCCCTCCATGTGTTGCTCAAAATACAGGCTCCTGATGACCTACCGAGCTAACACAAACTCTCTGGAATGATGTTCACAGGCGTATGTAGCCCCAAACTACTTTTACAAATTTTTGCCCACATTTTTCTCTCCTTTTTGTCCCTCTGGAAACCAAATTAGGCTTGACTTTCTGAGCGGAATTCTTCCCATCGTTCATTTGTTTGTTCTCCTCCTACCTATGCTCCCTTTGTTATTTCTGCATGTTGAAAATATGTATCATTTAAATTAATTCTCCATTCTTAAAGCCTTTTCTGATACCCCCAGATTAAATGGGAACTCTCTCCTTTATACTCTTAAATACTTTGTACCTATTCCTGTGAAATTAACATTTTGATTTCCTCTTAGCATTTGTATACTTGTAGTGATATCCTAAGCTCTATTAGAGTAGGAATTGTATTCTGCTTGCCTTTCCACTAACAGTAATTTATACAAAGTAAAATCTCAATATATATTAGAAGGGAAATGAACTAACTTTGACATATTTCTCTGATTTGGCTTCTCCTGGTATGTAACTTTTTTGAGTTCCATGTGTTATCTTGAGAAAAAGTATTCCCATTGTACAAATCTAAAAATAAATATAGAATTTGACATTTTCCCTCCTTTCTCTCTTCCAGTGATAATATGTATTTGATGATGTTAATTCTTGTGAGGGTAAACCTTTGATGGCATCCTTGGAAGCCAGTTTCTGGAAAGATATTCCAAACATGCAATTGCCTTTCTTTACTATTGGAAGTAGACTTGAGACTCAGGAGAGTGTTCTCTCTATTTTTTAGAGAATGAAATATTGAAATAAAATATTTTAGTTAGACTCGTCTAGTGCAAAACAATTCTTCTTTCCCTACACCCATCATGTATAACATTCTTCTTATTTCTGATAAATTACGAAGTTTCTACTTTTGAATTTAAGAAATATGTCCTAATACACATTATCTTTTCCTCCTGGGGCAGCAGGTTGAATTTGTCTAAACGTTCTAATAAAGAGTTCTGTGTATTTGGCCTTATCGGTGGCATAAGTAGAAAAACTACTACTTACAGACACCGCTATTGTTGTCATCAAAAAAAAAAGGAAAGGAAAGAAAAAAACCTTTGTTTTAAAATTTGCTTGGACTGAGTGCATAGCCTCCATTTCCTGAAGTGTAGAGTGATATAGGCCGCTACATAAATAATGAAAGTAACTGCAAAACCCATGTCCCGCTAATACTCCCTTGATATTAAACAAGGGCAGTTCTGTCTTTAAAATACTAAACCGTTTATTCTTATAACATTCAATCTCTTCTAGGAATTTCAAGTGCTTTTGAACTTATAGATTGTTTCGGATTATTCACAGTAAGTGACCTGTTTCTCCTGGAGTTTCTTTGAATTGAGAAGCCCCCCAGGGATGCCAGAAGAGAAGAGAAAGGAAACAAACCTGACTCACCATAGTCTAGTTAGTTTACAGTTGAAAGTGAGTAATGGAGCTGTGTGACCAGCAGCATGACCTTCAACTAGCAAGCGCTTCTCATGGACTTACAGTTAGGAGCCTTTTTAAAACTTATTTTTATTTTTTTAAAGTTTATTTACTTTTGGCTGCATTGGGCTTTGTGGCTGTGCATGGGCTTTCTCTAGTTGTGGTGAGCAGAGGCTACTCTTAGTTGCGGTGCGTGGGCTTCTCATTGAGGTGGCTTCTCGTTGCGGAGCACGAGCTCTAGTTGTGCGGGCTTCAGTAGTTGCAGCATGCGGGCTCAGTAGTTGTGGCACACAGGCCTTAGAGCACGCAGGCTTCAGTAGTTGTGGCTTGCGGTCTCTAGAGCACAGGCTCAGCAGTTGTGGAGCACGGGCTCAGTGGCTCCGCAGCATGTGGGATCTTCCCAGAACAGGTATTGAACCCGTGTCTCCTGCATTGGCAGGCGGATTCCTAACTGCTGCGCCACCAGGGAAGTCCCACAGTTAGGAGCCTTTTAATTCAGGCTCTAGTCTTGTCCAATATTAGGTTTAATTAATCCCCCTGCCTTTTTGCAGCCTAGCTTGGAACAATAATACTAACAACTTTGGAGATGCTCTATCGATTTAATTAATCCATGATTTGCTAAATTTCAGCATTCAAATATATTACTGTTAACTGATGGATCTTGTTTTAGGGGTGGTGGTGATTACATACCTATATATGTATCTATCACAAATCTCATACTATTGTCTGTATTATTTTATGAAATTTTTACTCTGACATAGCTTTACTCTTTATTTCAAAAGACAGAGTCCTGAAGAGTTTAGAATAATGTCATTTCCCCCTTGTTCACAATAAAACTAATATGAAAGAAGACATACAATCTTGCCTTAAATAATTATATTGGCTAAGGGCCAGTTAGAATAAGAATATTAAACCCCAATCCCTCAGATGGCAAGAATTTCCTCTTCACTCAGCTGCAGAGGCTGGCGCTCAGTTTCCACTGAAAAGTGGTAGTATCATCATGTTTTAGAAGTATCCACTAATTTTACACAGAATTACCTGTATAAAAGTAGTGCTGCTGGAGACAGAAAAACAATGTTTGAATAGCAAAGCTTTAGGAATAGTTATTCTCCAGTTTTTCCAGATTGAGTATGTTTATGATCTGTGTACCTCTAGGGAGATTAGTCTAGTAGTATTTGTTGAACACTTTCAAAGTGCTTGGAAATGACGGTCAAACAAGAACATGATCCCTGTGTTCAAGTGTCTCTATTAAAAAGAGACCAAGATCTTTTGAGCCTGCTCCAGGTACATTGGCTTAATGTAATAGTGTTCCTTGAAAGACATATGTAAATTTATAGTTTTGCAAATCAAATCACGTTTTCTTATATATTTAAATGTAATCTTCATACCCGCTTTACAATAGGATTCTGTCTGTCTGTCCAAAGAGATTCCTTAAGATTTGAGATTTCAGTGATGAAAAATCATTTTAAGGGACACAGAACAACCACCAGTTTGGTCCCTCACTGAGGGACTATGGATGCTGAATTTGAAATCAAGGGGACAAAGCTGCATGGGATCCCCAAAGACTCTGCATTCATAAATGAGACCTAAGTCAGAGCACCTCTGAGAGTATCTTCTGTTTGAAAGAACAACATTTTCCCTGAGTTGAAGAAGTAGGACACATTTAAAAATATTCCTTGAACTCCAGCCAAATTAACTAAAAAAAACTTCATCCTATAAATTTTTAAAAACTGGGGTTTTACTCTACTTTCACTATTTTCGCCTAACAGAATTGTCTACGGCCACTACCCTGAGCTCTGTAAAAAGAATAATAGTTAGAGAACAAACACTTAAATATAAAGAGAAGTTTGTAAAAGAGATGAACTTTTTGAAGGGGGTAATTTGATCACTTGAAGAAACAATCTAGAGCAGAGGTCAGGAATCTAGAGATGAAGATCTGCAACCTGAAAGTGGTATAATCGGAGAAAGAGACTGTTCCAAGCAGTAAATGAAGCAGGAGATAGAATTGACAGAGTTAAGGGCTGTGATGAGAAGATTAAAAGTTCAAAATGGACTCAAAACCACACACAAAAGTTAACTCAAAGTGGATCATAGACATACATGTAAAACCTAAAACTACAAACACAGGAGAAAGTTTTTGAGATCTTGAGTTAGCCAAAGATATCTTAGAGCCAAAAATTACAAACCATAAAAGAGAACTTGATGAATTGGACTTAATCAACTAAAATCTTTTGTTCTTTGAAAGAAGTTGTTAAGAAAATGAAAAGTCAAGCTGCAGACTGGGAGAAAAATTTTTAAATCGTATATCAGATGAAGAGCTTAAATCTAGAATACACAAAGAATTCTTAATCTTAATAAGAAGACGAACAACCCAATTTTTTTAAATGGGAAATAAAGTTGAATACATATTTCCTCCAAAGAAAGCATGCAGATGGAAAAGAATCACAAAAAAAGATGCTCAATATCACTACACATTAGGGAGATAAAAGCCACAATAGAATACCACTACATACCAATTAAAATGGCTAAATTGATAACAATTGACCATGCCAAGTGTTGATAAGCATGCAGAACAACTGGAAGTCTCATACATAGTTGGTAGGAACGTAAAATGGTACAACCAATTTGAAACAGTGAGGCAGTTTTTAATAAAGGTAAGCATACACTTAATATACAATCCAGTAATCCCATACCTAAGTTTTTACTGAAGAGAATTGAAAGCATTTAACCACACAAAGACTTGTACATGAATGTGTATAGCAGTTTTATTTGTAATGACCAGAAACTGGAAACTATTGTATTCATCAACTGGTGAATAAACAAATTATGGTATATTTATAAAATAGGATATTACTCATTAACAAAAAGGAACAAACTACACATGTATACAACATAGGTGAAAAAAAACAGACATAAAACTACATGCCGTAAAGATACCATTTCTATGAAATTGCAGAATGGGCAAAATATAGTGAGAGAAAGAAAAGTGACTGCCAGGGTCCAGGCTAAAGAGAAGGGGACGTGAGGGGACTTTTTGGAGTAGTGAGAACGTTCTGTGTTTCAGTTATGGTGGTGTTTATACAACCGTATCTGTTGGGCAAAACTGACCAAGATATACACTTAAAATTCATGAACTTTACTGCATGAAAACTATACTTAAATAAATCTGATTTTTAAAACTGACTCAAAGTTACTGAACTTGAAAGCAAAACCAGTGAAGGAAGAAGTTAAAGACACCAGACATTGTCCTGCTTTAAGTTGAGGGAGGTAACCTGCTGGAGCAGAAACATCCTTTGGTCTCAATAACCAAACAGGTGATCTTGGACAAATCGCATAACTTCTCTGACCCTCAGTTTTCCCAGACAAATTGCAGAGATTGAACAAAATGGCCTTTCTTTACAGCTCTGAAATTGACAAAAGGCTTGGGTATTCTTATGTCAAGGAGAGCCAATTCTGAGGAGCATTTAATCAAGAATGTTGGTTCCTTTATATCAGGCTGTGTTAATAAAATTGAAAAAAGGAAAACTCTGATTTATATAGCTTGACAGTGTTTCGAACCAAATGGAAATGGAAAGGTTGAATAAGAAAATACCGGAAAGAAAGTGGCTCCCTAAATAAAGTTTTCATATAAAAAAATTCCTCTGATGTCCCTCTAGTTGCACAGAATATTTGAACAGTGCTGAGGATAAGTCACTATCAACACAGACCAGTGGAGTTTAGGGTATCAAAAAACACAGGGGGTTATTAAGCGGTAGACTTGAAAATATCCAATGGTGCTTGTCATTAAGAAAAAAAGCAACAATAGATGAAGTGTTAAAATGGTGGAAATGTAACCGGGAAACCTCGCATTTTAAGAGCCACAATACTGAAATAACTTCAGGAGATTGGCTTACACTCAAACAGGAAATTGACCAAATCAACATTTGGCTTGAGATAATGAAGTGATTAAAGGAGCGGTGGGGGCAGCACACTGTGAGAAAGAAAGAGGCGGTGGAAGTTCTGTGTTAAGCTATGAGGCTGTTTCTGAAAAGTGTTTTGTTTTGTTGTGTTTTTTTTTTTTTTTTTTGCGGTAAGCGGGCCTCTCACTGCTGTGGCCTCTCTCGTTGCGGAGCCCAGGCTCACGGACGCGCAGGCTCAGCGGCCATGGCTCACGGGCCCAGCCGCTCCGCGCGCGGCACGTGGGATCTTCCCGGACTGGGGCACGAACCCGCGTCCTCTGCATCGGCAGGCGGACTCTCAACCACTGCGCCACCAGGGAAGCTCTGAAAAGTGTTTTTAATTAAACCTCTCCACCCAATGTTCATGAAACCTAAACACAATACTGAATTAGTGCCTTTGGGAACAGGTACAATATTAAAAAACAAAAGCGAAAAAACCAAATTGGACCAGCAAAAGCACCTCCATCTTTTCAGACAAAAGTCTACACTGGTTTTGTTTTTGCCTTTATTTTTAATGGACGGTCCTATTTCAGGGAGTAACAAGGCAAGAAAACAAACCTATTGTGAAAGCAGGTGAAGAAGGGACCAGATTGCACAAAAACACCTAAGAATGAATTTTGCTTTTCCCCAGTCCCTATCTCCCCCAGTCTCTGACTCAGATTGGAGCTGAGTTCAGCTCCAGGACCTGGTAACTGGAACTTGACATTAGGAGCAAGGCCTGGTAGCTGGACCCAGGACCAAACCAGTGAGCAGCTAGCCAATGAAGAACCCAACCAAAGCTGAAAGAGAAGATGAGTTAAACCAACTAGGCTTAGAGTTTAACACAGAATTAGTAAGTAAGTACAACTGCCTAGAAGTGAACTAATAAGGCTTTCAGAAGTTGAACTAATGTACCTAAAAATGTTCTTTCTCCTCTTTCTCTCTCTCTCTCTCTCTGTTCCCACTCTGTCTTCCTGCAGTTATTTCTCTCCTTATCCAAATCTGAAACTGCATTGACAAAAATCAGAGTTGTCACAGGAGTCTAAATGGCATAGGGTATTTTAGTTTGTACACTGGGGAGTCTTTGAGGTAATAAATAATAATAATGACTAACATTTATAGTATATTTTCTACTTGCCCAGCACTGTCTTAAGCACTTTACAAAACAAAGCAAAGCAAAAAACTTTATGAGATAGGTACCGTTATCATTCCCATTTTACAATGACGCAGTTTAAATGACTTGCCAAAGGTTGCAGAGCTTGAGAGGAGAGTGACAGAGCACGAATGAAAACCCAAGAAATCTGGTTCCAACTATTATTAATAACCACAGGCCAATGGAGTAGCGTGGGAAGGACCCAGATCTAGAATGAAAATTGCCCTCAGGATGGAGCTGATCCCTGGAAGAACAGACCCAAATGCAGGTGCAGGAAGTTCAGTCCTGTGTGCAGAGCATGGTGTCCAGGGGGTGTGGCAATATTTAACAGGTGGTGGTACAGTCCCACCGTTAAACTCAAAGAGGTTCAGCCTGGGGTTGGGGGGTTCCAAAAGGTCAAACAAGAGCATTGAGAGATAAACAATTGTTAATATGGCCCCTGTTCTAGAACTAGAAATACTGGAAATGGCACCAAGGTAGAATTCAAGCCAAGAAAACAAAACTGAGATCTAGTTACCCTTACTGATGGGACTAAAGCCATCACCATGTTTGCACCAAGGCTCAACGTCCCTTGGGCTGCTCTCAGCCAATGACTTAGTGTGGCAGCGCGTCCTGGGAGATGTGGGACTCCTCTGATGGGCTGCTTTGGTTTGAAAAAGCCTTGACAAACTTTCCTTAGGTGGCATAATAATCTTCTACGTAACACCTTCTTCTCTTCACTCAGCATCAGTCGTATATGACAGCTCTCTCCCACTCCCTTTCCTCCTCATTTTTTTTCACAGATGTTTCCCCTAATAAAATCCTTGCACTTTTAATCCCATTTGGGCTTCTGCTTCTTATAAGACCCAGACTTAACAAAAGCATCTTATGCTTGTGTAGTGCTTTACAGTTTACAGAGAACTCACATATATTTGCTCATTTGATCTTCCCAGAGTTCTGTGAGGTAAGCGGGGTAGGTCCAGGTATACGCATTTTACAAGTTTGAAAATTGAAGCTCGGAGAGATCAAATGCTGTATCTATGGTGTGCAACCTCTAAGATGGCCCTTAACAATCCCTGCCTCCGGGTATTCACAGCCTTGTGTATTCCAGGAGGCAGGGAATACATCCACTTGAGTGTGGGCTAGACTTAGTGAATGACTTCTAATGAATAGAATATGACAAACTAATGGATTTTCACTTTGGAGATAAGATTATAGAAGTCTGGGGCTTCCCTGGTGGCGCAGTGGTGGAGAATCTGCCTGCCGATGCAGGAGACACGGGTTCGTGCCCCGGTCCGGGAAGATCCCACATGCTGCGGAGTGGCTGGGCCCATGAGCCATGGCCGCTGAGCCTGTGCGTCCGGAGCCTGTGCTCTGCAATGGGAGAGGCCACCACAGTGAGAGGCCCGCGTACCACAAAAAAAAAAAAAAAGAAGTCTGCAGCTTCCATCTTTGTGCTCTCTCTTGCTTTCTATTGAATCATTTGCCCTGAGGGAAAAGAGCTGCCATGTTGTAAGGCAGCCCCATGGAGAAATTCATATGGTGAAGGACCAAGGACTGCCAACAACTATGTGAGTGCATTTGGCAATGGATCTTCCCCTCAACCCCCAGTCAGGACTGCAGATGAGACCACAGCTCTGGCTGATAGCTTGACTGCCACCTTATAAGAGACCCTGAGCCAGAGACACCCAGCTAAGCCACAGCTGGATTCTTGGTCTACAGAAACTGTGAAATATTAAATGTTTATTATTTTAAACTGCTAAGTTTAGGGAGAATTTTTACGTAGCAATAGAAAACGAACATAGTATCCAACGTTCAGAGTAAGTAAGTAGCCAAATTCAGAATTGAAACTTATCCCAAAACTTTGTCTAGCTGCATTTTATTCTTATCTCTACCCCAATTTTCAGTACAACCTGTCTCTTTTCTTTTTGTAAACAAAGTTGAGTCACTAGTTCTTTTATTTTTGAGGGTATGGTCTAAGAAACATTTTTGCTGTGGTAACAAAACATCCCTAAATCTCAGTGGCCTTGAACACTGAACATTTATATTTGGTTCACGAGTCTGTCAGTTGGTTGTAGCTCGGCTGGATGCTTCTCAGGTCTGTTCAGTTCTGCTCTATATATCTTCACATCCCAGGCTAAAGGACCAAGGCTAAAGAAGCTGTCCTTAGCTGGAAATGCTGTTCTCATGGCAGAGGCAGGAAGACAAGAGGCCAAACTGAATCATTTAAATACATTTATAGTTTCTGCTCAGAAGTGGTATACATTGTGTTCATTCACACTCCACTAGCCAAGGCAATCACTTAGCCAGCCCAGCAATGTGATAGGATAGAATATGCTGCCTAAAGAGGCATGGCGTTGGAGGACAGAGAGAATGAGAACTGCCCACCAAACTGAGAAGGTGTCTTGACACTGAAAAGAGAGGCAGACAGCTCCATATAATCAATGGACCAGTGTATTAATACAGTAAGTTTCTACAGGGTGGTATCAGGATCAGGCAGACAATGCTTCCAGAAGAATTCACAGCTACACTCTGCACCGTTGACAGGCCATTGGGACAATTTTATAGCTAACCTAGAGAAGGGGGGTAGGTGCTTGGAAACAGGACATACATTCCTTAGTCAAGACTTATGAAAGGATACCTAGTCTCGTGGCCACTGGGAAGAAGTGAGTGAAGGGTTTCATCATTGTCTGGGGAGTAGCAGAACATAGAGACTACCTGGTCCTAATGATTATCAGACAATATCTATTAACTACAAAGCCCTTGATGACAGAGAAGTGATTTACTGCACAGTACAGTCCTGGGTAGGGTCAGCGGACAGACAGGAGAAAGTGTAAGGGCCCAAAATGGATTCAGTTATGCTAACAGCCATACACATGGGAAGTTACATGGCAAAGGGTGTGGATTTATAATGCATAGGAGCTACAGTTAGGAAGAATAATATAATCTACCACATATGATTATGACTGGTTATGAATTTAGACCATATCAATGGTTGAAAAATCAATGCTTAGAAATTTTTAAAAATTAAACTATTAATTGTAATAAATCGTCCCCTTAAAGTACATCATAAAAACACCAACACTCATGGAAACCATTAAGCAGAAGGGTAGAACATGCTAGACTATCATTTGGAAAAGCAATTGTCAGAGCACCCACATCCAAAATGAGTGACCATGGTTTAGTCATTATATCTTTCCAGTCAGTCATAAATTTTAGAGATGAGAATTGTTCCCTTCAATACCATGCTCACTTAAGGTGTATTTTTCTACTTTGTTTTATAAGTGGACATGAAAGCCCATAGGAAAACATGTGAGATCCCTTGCTTAATCCATGAAATGGTTAACACATCCTATCAACCCTGAGTTGGCCAGGAACATTATTAGAATTTCTAAAAAGTTGTTAGCACTATGCCTTGGAGAAAAAAAAAAAAAAAAAAAATAGAAAAGAGAAGATGCAAATTTTTTTTTTTTTAACAACCAAACGTTCCGGTAATGATTTTCCACTCTTTGCCTATCTTGATGCTTTAAATAGATTCTAGGTTAAAAATATCTGCTATAATAAAGAAATAGGCAGCCAGCAAATTAAGAAGTAGGCAAAGCTAATTAAAATAATTCTAAAGACTATTGAAGGTATAGTCTTACTAGATTTTTTAAAGAAATGTCAGTGTTTCAACCTTTTCTAGACAGTATTTTCACTGTTGCTGTTTAGAGTAACTTCAACAGCATCATCACACTTTTATACAAAAATATCACAGCAATGGTATATGTTGATGTCTGGCAGTCCAGCTTATGCTCTGGCTGGATGCTAAACACATCCCCTGTGTTTTCTGATGGACCTATAACAAAAGTGCCCTAAGTACAGTAGCCACAGAGGAGAGAACTGAGGGGTTGAGGAACCAATGGTACATATGGATATGCAACACAAAATCAGTCTGCTTCAAAGGGACAGCACCAGGAGAGAAGGCGTACATAGAGTGAGCTCTCTCTCCTTTCGCGTTAGCCTAACTAAAGCCAAGAGAGACCAATGCTTTCAGGTTTGTATAAGCTTAATTTCCAACTTCAAGCAAAGGTTGGACCATCACTTTTTTTTTTAACGGTAAGAGTAATAGAGAATTCAGTTCTATTAGCTATTTCTAGCCTCCAGTTCTTCCAGAGCTAGTTCATCTGGGTGGGAAAATACTTAGGTGTAATCTGCATGTTTATGACCAAGGTTATATAACTGCAGCGCTGTTTTTGAGTCTTTATACCAAAGTCCTAAAACAATACAATGAGAATATTATTCTCTGAAAGTTTGTTAATGTAGGTTGGTCCCTCTTTCTATCTCTTCTCTAGGTCCTAGGTAATATTTTGTTACGTTTGAAAATACAAAAATGACAATTTACCCACTTCTCTGAAACACATTTATAATATAAATATAAAACAGTGCTATACATAATTTTGTGAGTTATAAGCCTCACGTGTTAGTTTACTGTTCACATTTTTGTTCTCATTCTTTCAGAGTAGAAAATCTAAACTTCTATTACATGTTTGGATACTAGTATTACATGCATAGATTATTTTAAATATATGAACTTATTACTTAACCAAGAATATGAGAAATAGGAACCAGACAGTCACCCAGGGAATGCCATTACTATCTGATCTAACTCACAGCAAAGTTTCATTCTAATTCTTCAGTGAGTCAGAACACTTGGTTCAAGCTCTTTCTGTCCTCTCTCTCCACAGTGCTTCCTTTTCTTGGTTATATGCACAGCCATAATAAGAAGCACCAAAAACTCTGAGGAAAGCCAGTGTTGAAAAGAGCTGGAAACTGAGCCTTTCTCCTAAGACTTCCAGCCACGAATTCAAAATTAGAGGGATTCAGAAATATTGAAATCCCTGGCTAGTCATTAGAACTGTGTTTCCAAATATTTATTATGTGTCTATCCATCACTGACTGTAAGAAAGATTACTCAAATGTTTATATGAAAGTAATAAAAATCAGTGACCATAAATATTATAATGTATTTTTGTGTATAGTGCTACTAGCAGCACTTGAAATTTAGTTCCGTTTTTAGTCTAGGCTGTCTCCTCAATGACTAACTCAAGCAACTGAAGCCCAAATTAACTCATCATATTCATGGTTCCTGGCTGTGCAGCTTGGCAGCTCTGACAGAGGAGCCTCCTGGCATACAGTATAGACGGGACAAAACCGACATTCATATTCAACCTGACACTCAGGTTGCCTATTGTAAGAAGAGCTCTTGAGAGTAGAGCCATACTTAGGCCTAGGTAGTGATACTGAATGGATGCTACCCGTTATACAGCATTTTCTTTACATGTAATATAATTTCATTTCACCAACAGTTGCTAAAAAGTGGATGACAACCAAAATGAGAAGCACTGTCCAAAGGAGCCAATTTTACGTGTGAATGACTGTTTTTATCGTGTGATTTAAAGTTGTAAGTGGAGGCCCTTGCTCCCAAAATTCAGTCTCCTCTGCTGTCTGAAATCTATCTGCAATAATTCGATATCATCACCCTGATACCGAAACCAGACAAAGATACCACACAAAAAGAGAGTTACAGGCCGATATCACAGATGAACACAGACACGGAAATCCTCAACAAAATACTAGCAATCCGAATCCAACAATACATTAAGAGGATCATACACCATGATCAAGTGGGGTTTATCCCAGGGGTGCAAGGATTTTTCAATATCCACACATCAATCAGTGCGATACACCACATCAACAAACTGAAGAATAAAAAACCTTATGATCATTTCAATAGATGCAGAAAAAGCAATAATTCCTTCCATTGGACAACATCAGTACTTCTCTGGATGGCTACATTTCATTGGAAATAATTTGGGGAGGGATGCCCAAATTAAATACCCCAAATTTTAGAGTGAATAAATTTGTCAGGCATTTTATTCATTCATTAATTTTTCATTCACTCATTCATCTCACTGATTCCTACAACTGATAGAGCACCTTCGATGGGCCAAGCGCTCTTCTAGGTGATGGAAGTCTTGAGGGGAGCCCTTGAGAGGAGCACATCTCCATTTGGCAGCAGAACACTGCGCTGGTGAAGTTACCCAAAGTGGGGAAAGAGGCATGGAACAGGGAAAACACATTCACCAAACCTACTCTGCTACTTCACAGTTTTGCCTAAAGCTGGCACTGGCAGCGCCCACAGGTGTCCAACTTCAACCACAACCGGTGAAGCATGCAAAAAGCTGCCTTGAAAAAGGGAAGTTGACTTCGGAAGTGCAGGATTCCCTAGAGTCCAAGATTTCATTGGTTGAGCACAAGTTTTCCCTAGCATTTAAAAAATGTTATACTGTAAATCCTTCAGTGGCAGAATCCAATTAGTCTCCCAAAGAAGCTGCTCAACATATTAAGACGCATATGTTCAGCAAATCTAAAATGGAAAATTTCATCTTCCTGATCAAGCCAACTCCCCTATTTTTGTAAATAGGACCAGACACAAGACTTGAAACCACAAAATCACCTTGGACTACACATTCCAATCCTCTTTCCCATGTTCCATTTTGGCCATGTTCTTGTCGTTCTCCTTCTACAATCCCTTCCTTCCCTCCTATGTTCTGCCTCAATCTGAGCTAATGTCTCAACAACTTAAGTCATCTCCCTGCCTTCAGCATTTCCATCTCTTCTATCCATCCTGAAAACTGCCACTATAAAATCATTTTGATCATATTGTTCGTCCTTTTGCTGCTAGGTAAACACTCCTAAAATTTAGCTTCAGGCCCTTGTTGTACCTCAAATTGTGCTACAGCCGACCCTTAACCTTGCTGAGCTTCAGATAAAATCTGAACCCCTTAGCTTGGTATTAAATTTATCTACCCCCTATCCTTACCATCTTAATGTATAACCACTATTTTAAGGCTTCTATTTCAGTCCAGATGGTTTACTCACCCCTCCTTAACCACTCTTCATTTTTCCAGTTTCATATATTTACTCGTAATTGTTCCACACACACACACACACACACACACACACACACAGCTACAGGTTTAAGCTTTGTGCAGCACTCGACAATTCTTGGAATGTCTCTGAGTCTGATTGTCAACTGTAAATGAAATTTTAAATATCTAACCTCTCAAACCTGTAGGCTCTTTCTGAGGACCAAAGAAACTAATATTTTATTGACTCCTTGTTATATGCCAAACACTTCGCTAGTTTCAGTAAGCTATCGTGTTGCCTTGTTAAAATCTTCCAAGGCTTCCCTGGTGGCGCAGTGGTTGAGAGTCCGCCTGCCGAGGCAGGGGACACGGGTTCGTGCCCTGGTCCGGGAGGATCCCACATGCCGCGGGGCGGCTGGGCCCGTGAGCCATGGCCGCTGAGCCTGAGCGTCCGGAGCCTGTGCTCCGCAGCGGGAGAGGCCACAACAGTGAGAGGCCCGTGTACCGCTAAATAAATAAATAAAAATAAAATAAAATCTTCCAGTGGTTCTGTGATAGAGGTAGATCTTATTTTCTTCTTACAGATAAGGAAACTTAGGCAATAGTTTGTATGCAAATACTTTGAAAACTGAGAAACAGCTAGAAAAATGTGAATTTTTGTCTGTTTGTGACCTCCTATTAAATCTTCTGTTTTATGCAATCTTAACTTTTTCCTCCAACTACATTTTAAAGTATAAATGATTTTATGTATTTCTTTAGAGTATATCCTCACATGATAGTTACTAGAGTTAATAATTACTTTGTAAATATTTTCAGGTTTATTTTATTGTTTTATTTATTTATTTTTTTGCAGTACGCGGGCCTCTCACTGTTGTGGCCTCTCCCGTTGCGGAGCACAGGCTCCGGACGCGCAGGCTCAGCGGCCATGGCTCACGGGCCCAGCCGCTCCTCGGCATGTGGGATCTTCCCGGACCGGGGCACGACCCCGTGTCCCCTGCATCGGCAGGCAGGCTCCCAACCACTGCGCCACCAGGGAAGCCCTTCGGGTTTATTTTGATATACAGCTTATGTGATAGTTGATTGATGATTTTTACTTTTCCATCAGAGGAGCTTAAAATTTTCTTTCCTCCATTTTTGCCTATTTGGTGGCAGCCACATACCTGACATTAAAGAGGCTATGGAGGGGTTACCAAGGAAAAGAGATAAGCCTCACTTATGTGGGCTGCCTCAGGGTGTTATACATAGTTATAATTAAGATTTGTCCTGTTTGCAAATATTTCAAAATATATTTAAATGAGCCAATCAAATCTGACCTAATGAAGGGGAAAATATTAAGAGTAATTGAACACTATCTGCAGCATATTTTAAAAAGATCTATTAGTGATGAGGCAACTGAGGATAACTTCACTTCCCTAGTGCTGAATACAATAGACAAGATAATGATAGAGGCTCATCAGGCTCTACCTTTGAAACTTGCCTTTGATGATTTAAATAGAGGAAGTAAAACTAGTTAATGCTTGAACAGGGATTTGTTTATTCTATTTATCTGAAACTAAAGTCAACTATCACAGTAAGTTGAATGACCTCAAATCTCCATATTTGAGCAGAACTTAATGGACCATTTGCTGATAGATGAATTCAAGAAAATAAACCAGCTCCCAAATATGTGTGTGTTTATGTGTGTGGGTACACTATATATACTGTATACTTTGCCACTCAACTCTAAAAACAAATGTGTTTCTTTTATAGAAAAATTAAAATGATAGTTTCTAAACAACTTTCTATATAAATAAAGATGCTAGACTCAAAAAGTAGATGATTCAACTTAATTTTTTAAATTGTACTTTAGGTATACCTAATGATTAAAACTTTTTGGTTAAAAAAGGTGAGTTTTGGGCTTCCCTGGTGGCACAGTGGTTGAGAGTCTGCCTGCTGATGCAGGGGACACGGGTTCGTGTCCCAGTCCGGGAAGATCCCACATGCCGCGGAGCGGCTGGGCCCGTGAGCCATGGCCTCTGAGCCTGCGCGTCCAGAGACTGTGCTCTGCAACGCGAGAGGAGGCCACAACAGTGAGAGGCCCGTGTACCGCAAAAAAAAAAAAAAAAAAAAAAAAAGGTGAGTTTAGGGGCTTCCCTGGTGCCTCAGTGGTTAAGAATCTGCCTGCAAATTCAGGGGACACGGGTTCGAGCCCTGGTCCGGGAAGATCCCACATGCTGCAGAGCAACTAAGCCCATGTGCCACAACTGCTGAGCCTGTGCTCTAGAGCCTGCAAACCACAACTACTGAGCCTGCATGCCACAACTACTGAAGCCTGCGTGCCTAGAGCCTGTGCTCCGCAACAAGAGAGGCCACTGCAGTGAGAAGCCGGCGCACCGCAGTGAGGAGTGGCCCCCACTCGCCGCAAATAGAGCCTGCAGGCAGCAATGAAGACCCAACGCAGTCAAAAGTAAATAAAATAAATTTAAAAAATGTTTTAAAAAGGTGAGTTTGATTTCTACTACTTTTTTTCCTGTTCTCCAATTAGAAAGAACATGTTTTCATGGTACTTTGCTCAGTAGCAGTAAACATTTAAGGATGGCTCCCTGTAAGTCCATTTTTTCAACATGAAACAGGATGCCTGGCATGAACTACATTTCCTTTACTGCACTCTGTTAAATTCCAAATACTGTTATACATCTTAATATAAGAAATACGTGTGACATAGCACACTTTCCAAGACAATATGCTTGAAATGAAGGATGAACTAGGGAAATTAATCCATCAGACTATTAGATGATGACGGTTTAAGGAAATGCAGTCTTATCTTTTCCACGCATCAAGGCCATCAGTTTTGCCTTTATCCACTAGGGGGGGTAATGTTCCTCCATCCTAAAAGGACATGGAATTATCCCAATGAGATTTAAATGCACATAGTGACCTTATTTCTTTTGAAACCAGGTTAATTAAATAATATAATACAATGGATGCCAAAAATACCAATGAAAGTTGCTTCAAAAACATTTGTGACACCAAGACCAGAAATAGTTATTGTTTTTGTCCACCCTAAAACTTTGCAAAATCCGTGGTTGTAAAAAGGATGGGTAAATGTGTTTTAGCTAAGAGAGGAAAATTTTACATAAAGTAATGTTTTCTATGACCATTCCAAAAAGTACTGTGTTCTTTTTCATGTGATTAATTTCACCTTACTAGAGTTGGTAACTGGATTGTTGTCTGTTTGGTTCAGCAAGGAGGCAAATCACCTCTTTACATTTAAGGATGCATTTAAAAAATAATTAAAGAATTAAATAGATTTATAGAAGTTTATAATAAACATCATAAATACATGAATTTGACATATTATAACATGGTTGAATAGTGATACAGGGTTCAGAATACTTAAAGATCAATGCATATATACAGAACTGGTTTTTCACATATAACTATATAATTGTCACTGTTTATCACGGTAAAATTTTCTTTTAATAAATTACAAGTCAATAAGACAAGAACGTTTTTTTCTTTAAACCTACTGAAAAATGGTTTGAATTGGCAGAATAGCCAATCATGTTTGGTTGTTAAAAGATAATCAAAGTAATTGGTTAGAAATAACCAGTTGCCACACTGATGAGATGTCATAATTATAATTAACTGTGCTATTAGGTCAGTTGTTTAGTTATTTCTGTGAATACGAAAAAGCCTAATCAAAATGCAGAATAATTAGTTCAGTTGAAGAGATATAATTTCTGAAAAGCAAGTATATTACATCAACCTTATTTTTCATAATCCTAATCATTTTCTAAAATAAAAAATACTTCTAGTTCCTGGAGATTATTTCCCTTGAATAATAGCTACAGCAGTGGTTTCAAATGGTGGGTGAATATCATACTTATCATACAACTTTAAAAAATATTCATGCCAAGAGCCCCCCTAAAGGAATGCTGATTCAGTGGATCTGGGATGTGATCTCAGCATGGGGACTTGGAAAAAAAAATCTCCATATTCTAATCTGTAGCTCTGGCTGAGTGTCAGTGCACTGCCCAATTGTACCTGACTAGGTTTTTCTCCTTGTCGTTTGACCCCTCGAAGGTATATATTAGAAAGTCTTTTGAGGCAAAAGAAGAAAATTACTGTGAATTATTATGACTTTTTACAGGAAAATCTCCTATTGTATGAATGAGACTAAAGGCCTCAAAATACCTATGTGTGATAGTGAATTCCACATTACAGTGCAAATAAACATGCTTTTGAAGTTCTGTATTGTTTCTTAGTAATTTGTGCTGCCTGGAGATTTTCCAAATACAGCTAACAAAGACTTGTAGAAAAGACTTACAGCATTATGGAAAAATTTTTGCTATAGACAAGAACAAATATTTACAAACAATAATTCCAAATAGACCCAAAACCCTATAAATAACTATTGTGTTCTTGTAAATATATTACCATAAAAATACTGTTATTTTAAAAGTAAGCAATAGCTTTATCTACAATATACATTAAAACAAATTACCGTGAGGTCACATCTCAAATGGAGATTTTATAATAACTGAGAAGTTAAATTATATACATCTAAAACAAATTCGGCCTGTTTTCACAATGAAATATGTGCCACCTATAATTTATTTTACTATAAATAAGATTTCCTATGTATGTTATAGATACTTATTATTAATATACAGTGCATGATTTACTTTAATCGATATAAGAACAAATTTACTGTAAAATAGAGAAAGATTCTATTTATTTGCTCCTAGAAAGTCTTTTTTTTACACTTACTAAAAAGGCACTGTGGCTACAAAGAGCAGCAGGACCAGTGGAAGGAATTAATATGTATCCAGTTGCAACGCCATAGAATATTCTGCGTGTATTAAAGATGTTGGGAGCTATGGGTTCCCAGAAGAAAAAGTGTCCAACTCTGCCTCTAAGAAGTCCAGATGTGGTGAAGGTGGCAGTTGTGGAAAATCACTGAAGCGTCAGAAATAGTTTCAGGATTCAATCCATCAAAGTATATAGAGAACTTACTCGGCACATGGGCAGCATTTTTTTTTTCAAACAGCAGATAATCCTTAAGAGAGATGTTGAAAATTAGCCAGAAGAACAACGCAGAGAATGATGAATGACAGCGGGGATGGAAAGTGCTATAGCTGGTTTAAAGAAGGAAAGATCTTAAGAGGTGTGTGGCATTAACCAGGACTTGAAGTCTAGGTGAGATCGTTTCTGGAGAAAGGAATAGCATCGGAAGGCACAGGCAGGAGACCATGGCGACAAAATATTATATAGTAACGCTCTAGACAAATGGTATAGATGATCTTATTTGCAAAGCGGAAATAGAGGCACAGAGGTAGAGACAACTGTATGGATACCAAGGGGGAAGGGGTGGTGGCGGGAGGAATTGGGAGATTGGGATTGATTGACACATATACACTATAGATACTATGTTTAAAGTAGACAACTAATGAGAACCTGCTGTATAGCACAGGGAACTCTACTTAATGCACTGTGGTGACCTAAATGGGAGGGAAACCCAAAAAAGAGGGGATATATGTATATGTATAGCTGATTCATTTTGCTGTACAGTAGAAACTAACACAATATTGTAAAGCAGCTATACTCCAATAAAAATTAATTTTAAAAAAACGTGGCGACAATCTGGGGATGCTTTGTTTCTCTAGTTTGCTTGGAGAGTGTATTTTGTCCCTTAAACCCAGATCACATCCTTCTTCCCTCCAGGAATAATTTCTGAGCTGTTCCATTCAGATCAACTCCTGATTTCTACTAGATTTATCACTGGAACCACTTAAACAATTAATTATGTGCTATTTTGCATTGTTTTCTAATTGTTTATTTTTAAACTTCTTAGCTCTCTACATTGTGAATTCTTTGAGGGCAGGGATTGCTTTTGTACACACGTGATATCTTTCACATTGTTTACTATCCTATTTAGACACAGAGTTCAAATTCAGCAAGTATTTGTTTATTGACTGATAATATGACTAAATGTAGTAGTGGTAGGCTTGCCAGGTAAAAATGTAGGAAAACCAGTTAAATTTGAATTTCATATAAATAATAAAAATATTGGTGGGTCTTACTTGCACTAAAATATCATTCATTGTTTATTTGAAATTGAAAATCAAATTTAACTATATGTATATATGTATGTATACATATATATACTCACACAGATTTAGGTAGTAGTGTATTCTTTATGGCTTTGTCAAAGTTTCCAATGTACTGAATGTCAATTCCTGACCTTTCATCCAAGAATAAACTCACTTATTTTGTTGTTTGTAGTCTGGTTCTTCCCAGAATAAGTGAACTGCATAAAATAAGAAGAATAAACGGGCTTCCCTGGTGGCGCAGTGGTTGAGAGTCTGCCTGCCGATGCAGGGGACACGGGTTCGTGCCCCGGTCCGGGAAGATCCCACATGCCGCGGAGCGGCTGGGCCCGTGAGCCATGGCCGCTGCGCCTGCGCGTCCGGAGCCTGTGCTCCGCAACGGGAGAGGCCACAACAGTGAGAGGCCCGCGAACCACAAAAAAAAAAAAAAAAAAAAAAAGAATAAACGAATAACAGACACTTTTCAACCAAAGACAAGTGACTGAAGATGAAAGGATGAACAAAACCCAGTGGCTGAATCAGAAGGGATGAACATGAGAGCCCAGAGTCTACACAGAGGATAGGAGGTGATACAGGATGGAAGGAGAATGCAGTCTGAAGACCTAGATAGGGAGATGGGTTGGGAAATAAGTTAAAAACAGGAAGAGACAGGAGAGGCAAGTTTAAAAAAAAAAAAAAAGCAAAAAAAATTTTAAAATGAAAAGAGAGAAAACGGTGAGAATGAAAAGTTGATGAAACTGGAATAGAAAAAAAGCAGGAGATGAAGAAATAGAATGAGGAGATTGACGAAGTATGAGGAGTAACACACACACACACACACACACACACACACACACACACACACACACACACAGGAGGGGAAAAGCCTGATTGGGATGGTATGGCAGGGAAAAACTCTAGGAAAGGAACATGGGCTAAGAATTAATGTTTTTTAAAAATAAATTAATATTACTTACAATGGATTATTATTCAAATTTAAAAAGAAGAAAATTCTGCAATATGGGACAGCATGGGTGAAGCTTGAGGACATTATATGAAGTGAAATAAGCCTGTCACAGAAAGACAAATACTGCACGATTCAACTTATATGAGGCATCTACAATAATCAAATGCATAGACTCAAAGAGTGGAATGACAATTGCCAGTGGCTGGCTGGAGGGAGAAAAGCAGAGTTACTAATCAACGGGTATAAAGTTTCAGTTAAGCAAGATGAGTAAGTTCTACACATGTGCCAAACAACATGGTACCTACAGTCAACAACACTATATGGTGCACTTAATAATTTGTTAAGAGGGTAGATCTCCTACCAAAATAAAATAAAATAAATCATGAAAATTATAGTGTGAGAGGGAAATGTCAAATTTATGACATTATTATCTGCATTTGTATGGTAGCTCTTTCTGAATTCTTCCAGACACTTTTTTTCTTCCCTACCTACATAGACAAGGACATAGAATACCAAATGTCTTCTCTGGCTTTTTGTGGACTGAGAGACTTGTTTTTCCTTCCTACAGGAAGTATTGAGGCATTAATCAGGTATGAGACAGGCATAGGTAAGTAACACTTTTAATTCATGTACTTCAAAATCCTGTAACTTTTACCCAAAATGGTAGATAACTGCTTGATGGGTAGTTTGTTTTTTTTTTTTTTTTGCGGTACGCGGGCCTCTCACTGCTGTGGCCCCTCCCGCTGCGGAGCACAGGCTCCGGACGCGCAGGCTCAGTGGCCATGGCCCACGGGCCCAGCCGCTCCGCAGCACGTGGGATCCTCCCGGACCGGGGCACGAACCCGTGTTCCCCGCATCGGCAGGCGGACTCCCAACCACTGAGCCACCAGGGAAGCCCGATGGGTAGTTTTATAAGCCAACAACTTACTTCCCCATCTAGTTCTCTGCCTCGTTCAGTGGCTTCTTGGTCATACCGCACTAACAAATGGGATGAATTTTTTTTTTTTTTTTTTTTTTTTGTGGTATGCGGGCCTCACTGTTGTGGCCTCTCCCGTTGCGGAGCACAGGCTCCGGACGCGCAGGCTCAGCGGCCATGGCTCACGGGCCCAGCCGCTCCGCGGCATGTGGGATCTTCCCGGACCGGGGCACGAACCCGTGTCCCCTGCATCGGCAGGCGGACTCTCAACCACTGCGCCACCAGGGAAGCCCGGGATGAATTTTTAAAAATTTAGAATATGTTGAAAATAAATTTTACTTATAACTCTGATTCTTGCATGTATTTTGTACATGAGTCGGAGGGACTGGGAGGGGTGGGAATTGTATTGTTTTGTTTCCAAAACTAATGAAAAACAAAGAAAATCTGCCCTGATGGTCCAAGTTTGTTTTCATTTCAACTTCAAAGATGGAAAACCTGCTTTTCTAGGAAACAGCAGGAGGGCTGCTCAACTGTCCTGCCTTGAAAACCTGTCTCCCAAATCACTTGTGCTGACAGAGAGCACTTCCCTGAAAGAAACCACCATTTCTCCCTCTGTCTCCTGCTTATTTTTAATACACACGTATCGAACCCAGATAGGATGAAGAATTATGGGCTACATAGGTTTGTATTTATATACATTATTAGTTACATGTACAAAAGGTAGGACTGAAGTTCTTATGTTAACGTAGAGGATAGTCTCTAGAGTCAAGCCAAAGGGCTCTGTCTTGTCTAGTCAATGTTTTGGTTTTTTTTGGTCAGAGACTTAGATGACAATATAAAAAAATACTTACCAAATATGTGTTTGAGCATAATTTTGGGAGTTGAGAAATTCCATGTATGATGGAGTTAAGAGTTAAGATCCACAAAAACCCCAAAACTTCAACACGTGCAAAGAAGGGTCAAATCTAACAATATGAAATTTAATAGGGGTAAATTTGGAACTTAACACTTGAGTGTGTCCCTTCCCTTCCTTCCCCTCCTCTCCCCTCCCCTCCCCTTCCCTTCCCTCCCCTCTCCTCCTCTCCCTTCCCAATTCCCGAACCATTCCTTCCCTCTCTGTCTGTCTGTCTGTCTGTCTCTCTCTCTCTCACACACACACACACGCACACACACACGCACAAAACTGCATTACTCTCAGTTGAGGGAAGCATGGCTTATTGGAGATTGTGTAACAAAGATTTCAAAGATTTATGGATTTTATTTCGATAAAAGCCGGCAGTATGATGTGGCTGCTGAGAAAGCTAATACACCTTTGAGTGTGGTAATAGACCTATAGTGGTTATAATGAGGGAAGTGATTGTCCTGCTCCAGAAACTGGCTTGAACAATCTTGGTGTGTTACATTCAGCTCTGAGGATCTGGGAAACATAGACAAATTAGACTGTATTCAAAGGAGAACAATTCTTGGATAAGGAAACTCACAATAATTTTCCATGAGTTTCATCTGAAGGAATGGAACTATTAGCCTAGAGAAGAGAATATTCTTGGGCAATGCTAGTTAACTTCCAATTATTCATCAGATATCTGAAAGTGTATTAAATGGAAAAGAAATCAGATGTCCTCATGAATGGTAGAGGGGGAATTAATAAGTTGGTATTGCAAGGAAAAAGATTTTTTTTTTTTTTTTTTGCGGTACACGGGCCTCTCACTGCCGTGGTCTCTCCCGTTGCGGAGCACAGGCTCCGGACGCGCAGGCTCAGCGGCCATGGCCCACGGGTCCAGCCGCTCCGCGGCACGTGGGATCTTCCCGGACCGGGGCACGAACCCGCGTCCCCTGCATCGGCGGGCGGACTCTCAACCACTGCGCCACCAGGGAAGCCCAAGAAATAGATATTGACTCAATATAAAGAAATACTGTTTGTCTGAACTTAGAGTAGGATGTTATGGAGGAGTTCCCCACTTGGGGAAATTCAAGTATAGTCTGGAAAACCACTGGTGTGGATGTTAAAGAAGTCAACATCAGAAGGATGAATGTATTAGATAATATTTAAGGCCTGGGACACAGTATATTATAGCCAGTAAAGTTACATTCTCTGAAGTCAAACAAATCAGACCCAACATTTAGAGTCCATGTGACACTGACAGAGTATATAACCTCTTTGTTCCCCAGTTTCTTTATCTATAAAATAAAAAGAATAGAAATTAACTCAGGATTATTGAGAAGATTAAGTGAGAAATTCAAATACAGTGATTAGTACAGAGTAAATATTTAATGCATGATGCTTTGTTTAACTTTAAGATTTAGGTCCATTGCAACTCTGACAGTTGGAAGTCATTTGTAATAAAAATTTGGATTTGACTTGGATATTCTTTCATTGGGTCCTCTTCCAATATTCTCTACTGCTACCATATGTGATTTTCGTTCACTTTCTCTCTCTCTCTCTCTCCCTCCCTCCCTCCCTTCTTTCCTTTCCCCACCCTCCCCCACTCCCTCCCCCACTTAGCATAATACAGACACTCCTAGGACTCATTTACTCCCTGCTGGCTGGGACTATAGTTATAGCTTATTAAGTGCCTAGAAAGTTTTTATTTCTTGTGGGTATTGTTACCTTGGGAAAATGCAGAAGAGAAAGAGTAAATTTATAGGTCTTGATTTCAACCTATGACAAACTCCTCACATATAATTTGCACCCCATGAATTAGCAGAGTGTTTTTTATCATTGCTTCTGATGTAGCCTATTACACCGTAAAGAGAACTATATGTAGGAGCTAGAATTCTCAAAGAGTGAAGTACAGGCAATAGGAAGAGGTGTCCTGACCAGAGGACTGACAGAAGATGCATTCAGGCTAGGGGGCAAAGTGATTGGATCACAGAGCGTCTGAGCATTCAAGGATGGAACCACACTTTGTAGTATGCAGCTCCTTCTTCTCTAAAGATACAGTCTTTGGGCTTCCCTGGTGGCGCAGTGGTTGAGAGTCCACCTGCCAGTGCAGGGGACAAGGGTTTGTGCCCCGGTCCGGGAAGATCCCACATGCGGCGGAACGGCTGGGCCCGTGAGCCATGGCCACTGAGCCTGCACGTCTGGAGCCTGTGCTCCACAATGGGAGAGGCCACAACAGTGAGAGGCCCGCATACCACAAAAAAAATAAAATAAATAAAAATAAAGATACAGTCTTTGCATTCAAGAAAATAATTGTGTGTGTATGTATACATGTGGATATATGTATGTATACGAGACCAACTTCATGGATAATCAACCTGTACTGGAGCACAGGGTTCCATGCTTAGAATCTGAGTCTGTACTTGGTTTAATGTGCTGCTGTTGCAATATTAAAATTCTTAATTTTTGAACATAGAGCACGCATTTCCATTTTATACTGGGTCCTGCCAATTAAATATATACATGTGTATGTATATATATGTATATGTATGTGTGTGTGTAATCTTAGAAGTGAAAGGGACCTCACCCATTGTATAATTGAACATTTCTTCCCACCATTTCTTCTACTCCATGTTTTTCTTTAATAGGGGACTCTCATGATTGACTGTTTTTGCTTTCATTTTTCTTTTAAAAATAACACCAGTAAGGAATACTTGATGTATATCTTTCTGGTTATTTTTTAATGAGTATAGATGAATACAGATATACATACATATTATTACCTTTTCACATCTGTAAGGTCATGCAACACACATTCACTCCTGTTTCACTTGATGACTTGCGTTAGAAAGCTTTATATATATATATGCACATATCAGTTGTCATGATTTCTGAAGGTTACTAGTACTAGTTTAGCAGGCCATCTATTAGTTCCTGCAGTATCCTGGGCTGGATTTATCTTGACTGGAAGAGCTGGATTATTTTAATGCAATAGGTACTCTCCGTTATTTCTGCATATTTTGGACTTCAGCTGTCTTTTGGCTATGTTTACCTTATTCTTTCCAGTTTTTAAAGATTCTTCTTTTTAATAAAAAGATGAAAACCATATAAAAATGATGCCATTCTCCTCCCATCCTCTCTGTCAGAATTACATTGTCTTGAGCAAGAGACCTAATTCTTTCTTTTTTTTTTTTTTTTTTTTTTTTTTTTTTTGTGGTACGTGGGCCTCTCACTGTTGTGGCCTCTCCCATTGCGGAGCGCAGGCTCCGGACGCGCAGGCTCAGCGGCCATGGCTCACGGGCCCAGCCGCTCTGCGGCATGTGGGATCTTCCCGGACCGGGGCACGAACCCGTGTCCCCTGCATCGGCAGGCGGATTCTCAACCACTGCGCCACCAGGGAAGCCCCTAATTCTTTCTTTTTATTTTTCTGCTTAGCAGCTAAAAATATTATTTGGCTTGCTTCAAGATTTTTTCCTTTCCCAATAATCTCAGTTTATTCTGGACTTTCAATTTTTCTGACACTAGTTTTAAAAATTCATGTCATTCTTTTGTATTCATTCTTATCTCCCTTCCTTTGTGATTCATGCTTATCTTCTTCAAATCTGAACTCATTAGACAGTTCCCTGGGTTACATTATATGCCTCTCCTGCTTTATCCTCATTGAAATAATTGAGGTAATACTAATTAAGATAATGCTTTTAGAGAATCCTTCTCCACAACTCACCCCCGAATAGTTTGTTAGAATCACTAATAATTGATCATAACTTGATTTTCTTTGATCTTTAAAAAATGTGTTTTAATTCTTCGTTCACATACCAAAAATAAGCATAAATGAAATTTTGACAGATATTTATAGTCTAGGCATGTATAAAAGAACTACAGGTCCTAAGTAGTCTAGTATTGGTAACAGTACAGTAGAATGCATGAATGAATGAATGAATGAATGAGTGAATGAATTTAAGAGCAGGACGATATAATATTTGCTCCTTTAGTTAAATATATAATTAGCTAAACTACTTTGTTGCTACTGTAGAGGTGCTTCCTTTTTTTTGGCATTTCAACCTTGATCAATCTACGGACTAAAATACTAAATTAAATGTGAAAATCTTACTTTTTTTGGAAGGGATATTATTCTTATACAGTTTTGGATTCAATTTTCTAATATTTTATTGAGAATTTTGCATCTATGTTTATGAGAGATATTGGTCTGGTTTCTATTCTTGTAATGTCTTTATCTGGTTTTGGAGTTAGGGTAATGCTGGGCTCAAAGAATGAGTTGGGAAGTCTTCCTTTTATTCCTATTTTCTGGAGATTGTAGAAAATTTGTCATATTTCTTCCTTCAAAGTTTAGTAGAAGTTGTCAGTGAAACCATCTGGACTTGGTGCTTTCTTTGCTGGATGGTCAATTATTGATCAATTTCTTTAGTAGTTATAGGGCAATTCAGGTTATCTATGTTTCCTTGTGTGTGTTTTGGCAGTTTAGTTCATTTCATCTAAGTTATCTGATTTATAGGCACTTAGCTGTTTATGGTATTCCTTTATTATCCTTTCCTTGTCCATGAGATCAGTAGTGATGATCCCACTTTCATTTTTCATAGTAATAATTTGTATCTTCTCTCTCTTTGGTTTTTTTTTTTTTTTTTTTTTAGTTAGCCAGGGCAGAGGTTATCAATATTATTGATCTTTTCAAGGAATCAAGTTTTGGTCTTGTTGATTTTCTCTACTGTTTTCTGTTTTCAGTTTCAATGATTTCTGCTTTAATCCTTCGTATTTTTTTTCCTGCTTGCTTTAGGTTTTTCTCTTCTCTTTCTAATTTCCTAAAGCAAGCTTAAGTATTGATTTTTACATATTTTTCTTTTTGTAATATATTCACTAAATTCTATAAATTTCCCTCTAAGCACTTCTTTTCCTACATCCCACAATTCTTAGTAAGTTGTAATTTCTGTTTCACTTATTTCAAAATGTTTTTAAATTTGTATTGAAACTTCTTTGACTTATGGGCTATTTAGAAGTGTCTTGATTAACTTTTATATTTCCAAATAATTGGGGATTTTTCAGCTGTTTTTCCTGTTATTGACTTCTACTTTAGTTAAACTGTGGTCTGACATTACATGAAATTTCTAAAAATCTTATATGTTCTGGTAATGTTATAAGTCATAATTCTAGTTATTACTTTAAAATGTATATCTCAGAAACAACTACATTTCCTTGTCAATTGCATTATTATAAACTTTCATCAAATCTTTAACCGTGGTCACTTTTAAGTCTTCTGTCATTTACAGACAGTTCTGGGCATACTCTGATGCTTTTGCAAAAGTGTTCCTATAAAATGGTTTCATCTTCAAGGAATTCGTGGAAAAGACTCTGACAAGTACAGGTTTCTGGTAACTGACTATACTGCTCAACTGAATGAATAAGCATTTTCAGAACTCTAATGGAAAACAGATGAATTCATAAAGTGCTAACAAAAGATCAAGATGAAGAAAAAAATTAATTACATGGGACTGAGTGAACTGATGAGGATGATTATAATTTTTGTGACTTTCTGTTTGAATTAAAAAAAAAAATCCCACAAGGACTCAGAGGCAAAAAATATACAAATGAATTTTCACTGCAAAGTAAAGGAGCTGTTACAGTGGAGGATTACTGGACTGAATGTCAATATTATGACATAGTATGAGTGTTTCATGTTTGGTAATTGCAATCATTGCTGCTTTTGTTGTGGTCATCCATTTACAATGCTTGGTGTCAGTTTATTTATCTCTTGTAAAAAATAAAATACAGTGTGTGTGTGTGTGTGTGTGTGTGTGTGTGTGTGTGTGTGAAAAAAAATTGTGGTCTGAAAGCAATACTTTATATAATTTTTATACTTTTAAATTTGTTGAGGTGTGTTTTATGGTCAAAATTTGGTCTATCTTGGTGAATATTCTATATGAGCTTGAGATGAATGTATATGCCACTGGGTTGTTGGATGGAGTATTTTATAAATGTCAATTAGATCAAATTGATTGATAGTGCTGTTCAGGTCACCTATATCCTTACTGATTTTCTACCTTTTTGGAATAATCAATTACTATCAGAGAGATGGTGAAGACTGCAACTGTAATAGTGGATTGATCTAGTTTTTTTCAATTCTATCAGTTTTTTCCTCATGTATTTTGACACTCTGTTGTTAGGTGCTTACATGTTTAGGATTGTTACGTCTTCTTGGAGAATTGGCGCCTTTATCATTATGTGGCGCCCCTATTTATTCCTGATAATCTTGCTTGTTCTGCAGTTGACTTTAGCTGAAATTAATATAGCTACTCTAGTTTTCTTTTCTTTTTTTTTTTTTTTTGCGGTACGTGGGCCTCTCACTGCTGTGGCCTCTCCCATTGTGGAGCACAGGCTCCGGACGCGCAGGCTCAGCGGCCGTGGTTCACGGGCCTAGCCACTCCACGGCATATGGGATCTTCCCGGACCGGGGCACGAACCTGTGTCCCCTGCATCGGCAGGCGGACTCTCAACCACTGCGCCACCAGGGAATCCCTCTAGTTTTCTTCTGATTACTTTTAGCATGGCATATCTTTCTCCATCCCTTTATTCTTAGCCTGGGTCTTTACATTTAAGTTGGGTTTCTTATAGATAACATATAGTTGTATATTCTTTTTTATCCACTCTGTATACCTTTTGGTTTGTGTATTTATGCCATTCACATTTAAGGAATTATTGATGTAATTGGATTAATATCTATCATATCCGTAACTTTTTTCTCTGTTGCTTTTGTTCTGTTTCTCCTTTCCCCCACTTCCCCTGAATTCCCTGGTTTAATTGAATATTATATATGATTCTATCTTATCTTTTCTCTTAGAGTATCAAATATACTGTTTAAAAATAATTTTTAATGGTTTTCCCTAGAGTTTAAAATATATGTTCTAAAATAATCTAAGTCCATCTTTAAATAACACAATACCACTTCACATATAGTGCAGGTTCCTTATTCCCAATTCTTCCCTCCTGTCCTTTGTGACATTGCTCATTTCATTGATCCATTTACTCTAATCACCCAATACACTGTTACTATTATTACTTTATACTATTTTTTAGGTCAATTAAGAATAAGAAAAATAAAAGCCTTTCTTTTATTTATTCCTTCTCTAACTCTCTCCCTTTTTTTATATAGATCCAAATTTCTGACCTGTATTAATTTTCCTTCCACTTGAGTAATTTATTTTAACATTTATTACAGGTTAGGTCTGCTGGCAATGAATTATTCGGTTTTTGTTTGTCTCAGAAAGTCTTTATTTCTCCTTCACTTTTTTTTTTGTGGTACATGGGCATCTCACTGTTGTGGCCTCTCCCGTTGCGGAGCACAGGCTCCAGACGCGCAGGCTCAGCGGCCATGGCTCACGGGCCCAGCCGCTCCGCGGCATGCGGGATCTTCCCAGACCGGGGCACGAACCCGTGTCCCCTGCATCGGCAGGCGGACTCTCAACCTCTGCGCCACCAGGGAAGCCCTGTAACACCTTTCGAAATGGCCCCACAGTTCTTGGATATTCTGTTCTGTGTTTTCCTTCTTTTTTTCTCTTTGCATTTCACTCTGGGAAGTTTCTACTGACCTGTGTTCAAGCTCACTGATTCTTTCATCAGACATTCTAATTACTGACGAGCACATCAAAGACGTTCTTCGTTTCTGTTACAGCATATTTTCTTTCCAACATTTCCTTCTGAGTCTTAGAGTTTCCACCTTTCTGCTTACACTACCCATCTGTTCTCACATGTTGTCTACTTTTTCCTTTAGAGCCCTTAACATACTGATCATAGTTATAACGTTTCCCTTGCTATCCAAAACTAGAACATTCCTATGAAACCTTTCATGAGCTGAAATGGTGTAAAGTGGGGAAACAATTACTTTAGGACACATCTTGCTAACAGATGCACAAAATAAATTGAGATGAAAGCACAGATGCTCACAGACACAGTTCAAAGCTATGGCAGCTTGATGATGAGATGTTGAGCGTGGTTCCTGGGGAAGGAGCTTGGCGGTGCCACGCTCACTGCTCAGTGTGTGCAGCCTCTATAATGGGTCACTGAAAAATCAATGCTGATTGCTATTTTCACTTTTCTCCTTTTTTTCTTAAAAGTGAAAATCCGGGCTTCCCTGGTGGCACAGTGGTTGAGAGTCCACCTGCCGATGCAGGGGACACGGGTTCGTGCCCCGGTCCGGGAGGATCCCACGCGCCGCGGAGCGTCTGGGCCCGTGAGCCATGGCTGCTGCGCCTGCGCGTCCGGAGCCTGTGCTCCGCGACGGGAGAGGCCACAACAGTGAGAGGCCCGCGTACCACAAAAAAAAGGTAAGTTTAGGGGCTTCCCTGGTGGCGCAGTGGTTGAGAGTCCGCCTGCCGATGCAGGGGACGCGGGTTCGTGCCCCGGTCCGGGAGGATCCCACGTGCCGCGGAGCAGCTGCGCCCGTGAGCCATGGCCGCTGAGCCTGCGCGTCCGGAGCCTGTGCTCCGCAACGGGAGAGGCCACGACAGTGAGAGGCCCTCGTACCAAAAAAAAAAAAAAAAAAAAGTGAAAATCCTGTTTGGATTTCTTTTGGTTACTGAAAACAGGTACTAATATGGGTGTTTCATAAAAGTGAAGTGGCATATAATCAATTTTCAAAAACTGAAAAATACCTGTATTAATTTCAGTCTGAAAATTCTAACATCTCTAATATCAGAGTCTGATTATGATGGTTGCTTTTTTTCTTCCAACTGTGTTTTGTCATGCCTTCTGCCATGCCTTGTAATTTTTTTGTTGAAAGTTGGACATGATGTATCAGATAATTGGAAACTGGTGTAAATAGGACCTCACACTGAGAATTTCTATTCATATGGCTAGGATTCAGGCTGGGTTTATGTTTGATGTAGCTGTAGGTGCCAGAGGCTTCAAATTCTTTTAGTGTCCTTATTTTTACTTCCCCTCCTTACTTTGGGCTTCCCTAAGTACTCCTACTTAGAGGGAATCTGTGTCTTGCAATTCTTTCAGCTCTGATCCACTGTTATTACACTGAAGCCTTGCTACATTGGTGGTAAGGTGTAGGGGAGGGGGAAACATTCTATAACCTGAATTAAATCTCAGTTTTTTAGTGGGGCTGTGACTTGGGCTCGACTATGACCTTCACAAGTGTTTCTCCTGTGGTATAGCCTTTCCTCCCAGCTCCCTTCCCTGGTTGCAGGGCTCCCCCCCCAGCTCCCCCACCCCGTCTGTTTCCTTGATGTCCTGCTGACTATGTTTTCTCCCTCTGAGGTGAGATAGGTGAGACAAGAGGACTAGAGGGGCTGAATGGGTGGAATGCCTTTCCTCCAGCTGGAATAAAACTCTGGTAGTCTTTTCCCCTGGAGAATAGACCTTTGTTATGGAGAAGGCCCCAAGTATATTATTTCACAATAGTTACTTATTTCCTTCCCCTGCCAGAGCCATGAGTCAGTGAATCCACATCATGAGAACTTTACCTGGAGTTAAAGCCCACCCAAGTGGGGTGGGTGCTATTTAAGATAGGAGTTTCTCACTCTCATGCTGGTTCACATACAGCCTCCAGCAATGCATCATAATTACCAATGAAGTGTTCCTGCAAGTTTATGCCTTCAGCATCCTCTGATCCAGGTAAGCAGAACTTGACTGTGATGCTTGGAATGTGCCCATCTCCCCAGGTTTTGGAGTGACTGTTTACCTTATGACCTTAGTTCTCTGATGGGTCCAAGAAAAGCCATTAAATTTCAGTCTGCTCAGCGTTTTCTTGTCTTAAGAATATCTCGAGTGATCACTTCCAAGATCTTTACATGTCAGAGCTAAAACCAGAAATCCATTTGAAATATATTTAATATTGTATTTGTAGTCTAAATTTCTTTTGGCTTTTTTATAATAGCAAATTCTAAAGTCTTTAAAAATGTAAAATAAAAATTTAACATTTTCTTCACATATTTGGCTCCTTTTGGGGTGATATCCATGCACACCACTGGGGTTTGTTGTTGTTGATGCATTTCTAGGAGGCAAATATTAGCTGGGTAACCTTGGAAAAGTTACGAATTCTCTTTGTGCCCCAGTTTTCTCACTGGTAAGATAGAGTATGAATGGTACTTATCTTTTAGGGTTATTATGGAAATTAAATGAGATAACATATATATAATGGCTTGTTGCAGTAAATACCTGGCACAAAAATATTCTCAGTAAGCATTAACCTCACACTTTCATTGTTGATCTCATTCTCCAGATAGGGAAAATAAAGTAAAAAAAAAAAAAAAAATTAATGCAGTTCTCACTTCTGGATTCCTTGTTTTAGAATGTTCTGCACTTTGACCTGAAGCTGGTGGCAGAGCTGTGGTAGCTGCAGACTTGACCACACTGGAACTTGGCCAGATGAAGTGCCATCATCCTGATTGTGTACTAGGGCCACAGTTCACTGAATTAGTTCCTCTGAACTCTCCTGTCCCCTCCCACATACTGGCAGCATAATACAGCATAGACAATAGCTTCAGGTCAACCCAACAAGAAAGTGGCCCCTGGAGAAAGGCACTAAATATTCTTCTTTGCTAGTCTCTTGCAAAATTTTGAAATTAAAAAAAAAAACGAAGAAACTTTTTAGACTTCAGTTATGATATAAATGTTATATTTCATAAGATTTCAACTGGTTTACCTTAATTCTATTTTCCTAGGAAGTCATCTGTTCTTTCTCGATTTTGCTAGGATTGTCTTGTACTGAGGTATTGGGGGTGGAAAGAAGATGGGGTGAGCAATTTCAAAAAAGGTCTTGTGTGATTCAGAACTGCACAACTGTAAGCTCATTTCTAAAACTCCATTTACAGCAGGGGCCAAGGCTGGAAGTTCTGACAATGCCTTGGGGGAGCGTTCTCCCTGGAAAACTGTGGCATTGAATAATGATGAGCAGCGGCACAGACCAGAGCCCTTTTAAAGAAAGTTCACTTTAAAGGGTGCCTAAATCTTTTTTTTTTTTTTTTTTTTGTGGTACGCGGGCTTCTCACTGTTGTGGCCTCTCCCGTTGCAGAGCACAGGCTCCGGACGCGCAGGCGCAGCGGCCATGGCTCACGCGCCCAGCCGCTCCGCGGCATGTAGGATCTTCCCGGACCGGGGCACGAACCCGTGTCCCCTGCATCGGCAGGCGGACTCTCAACCACTGCGCCACCAGGGAAGCCCAGGGTGCCTGAATCTTAAAAAGTCTTTTGATGAACTTTCAATTGGTAGGTTTTCTGCATTTACATGTAGAGGAGAGGAGAAATCTAGCCTTCATGTCATAATTTCTTACTTATTTTGGTACAATTAGTTGAGTCTATTCCACTTTTTTCATAATACTATCATTTCCTTTATGAAAATGATGGTAAATTTTTATACACATATAAATGTTTTAGTGTTTAATGGTTTTATACTATCAGTGGGACACTTGAAGGGACAGCAAAGGTTTGCCTAGCCCAGCTCCTAGTAAACTACAGTCTAATAGCTTATCAAAGACTGACTGACTTATAGGCTTTCATTTAAAATAAACAAGAATGGAATTCTATAACCTCTTTATTATTTTGATAAGTGTACAGATATTTAATTTTGTCCGATTTCTTTTATAATCCAGTAATATTTGATATAATCATACTTGAAGGTTACAAAATACATTTGTAACCATCATCTCTTTTGATCTTTATAACAAGTGAAAGAGGGAGGGCAAGCAGCTGTCGCTAGAATTCTGATGTAAACAAGTCTGAATGCTCATCTAGAACTGCTGGGTTACTTAGGCAGTCTTCTAGGAATAGTTTTTACATAAGGGTCTGATGTTTCCTGGTGAGATGCACAGAGGATTTGCATTCTATGTCTCTAGGATTCTCATTCCCAAAGAGGAAAAGACATTTCTGGGATGGGACATACGTGAAGATGTCTGCATGTGGGGTACTCCAGAAAGCAGGGAACTCTCTGGGGTCTCTTTCATAAGGGCACTAAATCTCATTCATAAGGGCTCCATCCTCATGACCTAATAACCTCCCAAAGACCCACCTCCTAATATCGTCACATTGGAGGTTAGGATTTCAACATAAGAATTTTGAAGGGACGTAAGAATTTTGAAGGGACGTAAGTATTCAGTCTATTACAGGGAGATTCCTCTAATACCTACATTAGTTACTATACCTTTGCATATGACAGACATTGAACTTAAACCAACTGAAGTAAAATAAAATTCATGAAATCCATTGGAAAGACACCAGAGTGGATCAAAATGAGAAGAATGAAAAAAGTGAACAATAGAAACTAGGTTGACCTCAGACAACCTTTCAGGTTGGAATAATGGCCTCAAGTGTGTGAAGAACATTTCTCAGTCTCTTTTTTTGTGTTGCTAGTTTATTCTTTCAAGTTAGTTGCCATCATAAACTTGGATTAATGGCTGAAAGCAGTTCCTGGGCTTAAATTCTCACCAATGAGTCCTGAGGGGAAAAAAGGGCTATTTCCCCTAGTTACACCTGTCTCCTAGGAGGTGGAGCATGAAAGAAAAGGACCACATAACTAATGCAGTGGGAAGATCTGCTCACATAGAGAATAGAGAGCAATTTCTGGAAGATGAGAAAGGATGCTGAACCCAAAGAAAAATGTTTACTTAGTAACTGTACTCAATTCCAAGTAACAGAAGACAGCAAAACTGTGGCATAAAAATAAAGGTTTTATTTGTCTCACATAATGAGAAACCCAGAGGCAGGCAGTCATGCAGTCCTGGGAAAGTTCCTAATCACTTCTAGAACCCAATCACTTCCTTATTTCTTCTGAGCCAACCTTCTTATGTACTTGTCACTCTGGGTCACTAAAGGGCTGCTCCGACCTCTGACATCATGCCCATGTTCCAGGTCACTCCAGTCAGGGATGTGCTGTGCAGCTTAGTTCAGATCACCGTTGCACTGTTTTGTTTAAGCCACACGAGCCGTGTCACCAAGTAGTTACAGCCATGATGTTGTACACGACATAACCCAAGGAGGCTAGGGCATCAGGGGAAGCGTTTGAATTTGTATCAGTCAGAATGAAACAAGAGTGTGACAATGTGTGTGTTTGTACTTATTTGAGAGGAGCCGCATTTGAAGCTGCCCTTGGTGGCATCAGGTCCAGCAGAAGAGTTTGGGGCCAGCCAGGTCCACTTGAGTTTTTCTGCGCTTATAACATGTTGATGGAACTGATGAGCCAGCAGGTAGTCAGATTGCCAGCTGCAGCGGCTTCTTGCCAGACTGTGGTGCTGGATCTAGGACACAAGGAGATCCTTATAGTTGTTTCCCACCCCTCTCTTACCACCACCCCAGGTCTGGGGTGTTCCATGAAATTGGTGTGTTCATCCCAATAACTATAACTTCACCTTTTTCTAATCACCTCTGACTCAGACCTAGCCCTTTTGTCTAGAAAGATATGGTGCACATGAAACAAGGCATTTTTACAAAAGTTACACAGAGACCCATTATGTCCCCCACTTTGACCAAAGAGGGCCATGTAGAGGAGCTCAATGAACAATGCACTAAAACAAGTGGCCATCATCTCAGGATCTAAGACCCCATTGAATATCTCTTAGGAGAGATATTCTGGATGGTTGAACCAGAGGTAGGTTTGAATTCCCTATATCCACTTTTGTCTGGGCTACCATCCAAAGAGGGTAGCCAACCAGAATAGGCCAGGATTGCTGTCAGGGGAAGAAAGATGTCACACGTCTAGGAAGCGGTCAGTGTTAGATGCTATGCATGGGGTTTGCACGGAGGATGAGGAACACTGAGCTCGGAGAATTCACTGCTTTTATAAAAACCAGTAAGTAGACTTACTCTTTGTTTTGGAAGGAGATGTTATCTCACCCCTCAAAGTTTGCTTGTTGTAAACATAACCCTGAGAAATGGCCTGGGTAAAGAGTGGTAAAGACCCTTACAGGCTCTCTTGTAGGAGTACAGGAGACCAATGGAGAAGTGTCTTCTCCCAACAGAACTATAAGAAACAATCTTCTGAAACTCATTACTGTCTTGACCCCTAGGAAGTACTTCTTAATGTTACTCCATGTCATTGAGATGAAAACTCCCCAAGAAAATTTTCTATTTAGTCTTGAGGTCAGGAATAATTGGTCTTCTCCCGAACAATTGTAAATATGGAAATGGACCCTTTTTCCTCCTTCTTGGCTGTCGTAGCTTCAATGTGTGGCTCAATTCTAACACTGTCTCTGGCACTAGGAGGTCTTCAAAAAACAGAACTGTCAGGGGAGATGTGCATTTTGTGGTGAACTCACTCCTGGTTCCATTTTATTCCTCTGCTCTTTTATCCCTTTATCTCATTTTTCTTACTTTAATTTAAAATTGTAACAAAGATCAACACATTTTATTTTTAGTAAACTGGATTTCAAATCCAGGTCTTCTAATCTTGGTGCTCTATCTTGTATCTAATTCTCTTCTCTGTGAGTTGAAAAACAGCTGGTCAATATTTTTATCTTAAAATATACCTGAAGAAAGTTACACAATCACACATCCTGTGTCCCCTCCTCTGTCACTACCCTATTGGTTCTGTTTCCAATGGTTCAGTCAGTTTTGTCATTTTCCTCTGTAGTCCAGATACTCTCGTTTTGTACATGTAGACCCGGACCCTCTGATGTTAATTTGAAGATTTCTTCTCATTTTTTTCCCAAGCCCATTCAACATTCTCAGATCTTTTAGTTACATATGTTACTGAATAACCATCTTAAAGCTATTTTTTTTTTCCTACAAACAATACCATACTCGTTTATGTCCATTGCCCTTCATCCTGTTTTGGACAAATCATCTCACTATTTCTTTATTTTTGGGCTGAAAGATTTATGAGCCTTTATATATTGTCATTTCCTGCTGTAGGAAGGCAGAAAAGAACATTGTGGACCCTAGCTGTGTCCAGATAAGCACTCAGAACTCAGAAACTGCCTACTGAAATAAAATAGTTTTTATTGTATAAATGCTTGATCATTATGTAACAAAATTTAAAAAAATTAAAAATAGCTGAAAAATTAATAGATATATTGCACAAAGAGGTGACCGAAGTAACTAGAAGTGCTGCGTGAGAAAATCTGACCTCCAGGGTAGTGATCAATTGATTACTCTGTCACCTGGAAAGCAAGAATTTTGAGCATGCAACACAGTTTAGTTTAGAGTGCAGTAACTTACCATATCCTTTAAAAAAAAAATCAACCTATGAATTAAATTCTAAATTTGTTTAAGTGCATAAGCATTAATGAGAAAATAGCAGGTAGAAGTCCCAGATACCTCGAGATTGAAATTTTATTTACTGTCTTCAAATAATATACTGAAATTCAAATACAATTTTTAGTGATGTTTTTTAACCACCCTCCTTGTTTTATGTGCTTTCGTTGACTTTTCATTTTGTTCGTTCTTTCATTTGCGCAACATATTTCACATACTGTACGATGCATTTGGTAACGCAGTACCAAAAATCTGAGAGAAGTAATAGAAATGGCAGTAATCATGAGTTACTACACCCAAATACCTAAAACTTACTGGAACTCAAGCTTAAAATATTATTGTCTCATTTGATAATTCGTTCTGTTACCAATTCTAAATCAGCAAAATATATCAGTCATTACCCTTATCCTTATAAACCAAATCAATGTGTCTCATTGTACGTAAACCTTCATTATACTTTTGCTACAAAATTTGTAGCAATAGAGAACACAGACTACGTTGTGAAAGCTACACCTGAAAGAAATCCACATATTAAAAAAACGATTTTTACATGTTTAAATCCTCCCACACTGTATACTCATTATTTAAAATTAAAGGACAGAAGTCAAATTGAAAAACAGTAAAATTAAGAGACAAGATGTGGGAACTACAAGTTGTTTCACTCGAATAGAACCAATCTTGTTGTCTCTGGTTTTTCTCCCAGGAAAGGAAAATTTAACAATCAGAATAATAAACACACTTCCCTAATAAAAGCAATGCAATTGTGGTTTGGGTTGTGTAAAGTATTTGGGTTTTATACATTATTTCCTCTTTTCAAAACTGTGACTGAAATTAAAAAAAAAGTTCATTCTAAATACTTACCATTAAAATGAGAAAGTTTAAAAAATTAGAATTCACTTTTAAATGTATATGCTGCCTCACATTTCAGTCAACTTTGGTAACAAAACCAGTGTTGGCAGTTTTACCAACTGTCTTTAACCAGTTAGGTCTGGCTCCCAGTTAATATAGTACTACTGATCCTTAATTCGTAGAACCACAGGGGAATGTTTAAATAAAAGAACACTCGATTTCATAGTAGTTTTTAAATGAAAACATATGTATCTGTAATAGGGATTTAAAAGTTTTTTTCAGTAAGAACTTAATGTGTGGCATCTGTTAGGTATAGGGTGTCTTTTTTAGTTTTTCTGAAGAGGCACATTAGGCCCAGTAAAGTTAATAGTTTAGATGTCAGTATCTCAGGAGTTATCAACATTAAGAGCTTCCAAGGAAGGAAGATTGTTGTCAGTTATTTTTCCTTCCTTATTGTATTTAGGGAGAGAAGGAGAGAAAGAGAAGATCTCACAATATTTTCTCAAAGCTGTTTGATTTGGAGAAGCTCACTTTTAAAATTTGATATGCATACTGTGTTTGGTGAGACAGGTTAAAATAGACATGGCATAAACCACTCATATACCTGGGATTCTTATCAAATATTTTCAGGTTCCTGTGAAGGATGTCAGTGTTTGAGTCCATAATTGTTAAACATAAATCACCATTTTATAATATGCTCTTGTTAACGGAGTGAGGGTTGACAAACTACCCTAACTTAAAACAATAATAAAAATGGATAATTCGTAACCCTTATGATGACATGACATATTTGGTTTCCTGCATTCTCTAAATTTCCCTCTACCTCTCAGGTCACAGAATTTGGTATTTATTAGCATCCTTCTCGATCTTCTTTAAGATTGACGAGCACCCTATCTCTGCTCTTTTTAACATATACGACCAAAAACATCCAAAATGATCTTTGTACAAGTCAACTGGGGTCAAATATTGTCCACTCCTAATACATATTTACTAGCACTCCCCCAATGCCTCCAGATATGTTGGGGGGCTTGAGATTGCCTCAAAAATTTTTAGAGAATCTTTAATACCTTGGACAAATGTAAATACCTCTCCCATCAATAATATTTCTAGTGCCTCAGGAGGCAATTTGAATATGGGGATGCAACAAATCTCAGTTGACATGCCTTTATCTTTCCCCCAAATTTTGAGAGTCATATCTACATAGTTGTCCCTTGGTATCCATGGGGGATTGGTTCCAGGATCTGTCTGGATACCAAAATCCCTGGATTCTCAAATCCCATAGTCCGCCCTCCTCATCTGGGGATCCACCAGCTGGAGATGGAGTAGTACTGTGGTTATTTACTGAAAAAAAAATCTGCCTATATGTGGACCTGCGCAGTTCAAACCTGTGTTAATCAAGGAACAACTGTAGTATATATTTCTATGAGTACATGTATGTACACTGCATATACATCTGAGTATATACATTGAAAGGTAGCATTACAAAGTGGATAAGGTCCTGGGCTTCCCTGGTGGCGCAGTGGTTGAGAGTCCGCCTGCCGATGCAGGAGACACGGGTTCGTGCCCTGGTCCGGGAGGATCCCACATGCCGCGGAGCGACTAAGCCCCTGAGCCATGGCCGCTGGGCCTGCGCGTCCGGAGCCTGTGAGAGGCTCCGCAACGGGAGAGGCCACAGCAGTGAGAGGCCACAACAGTGAGAGGCCACAGCAGTGAGAGGCCCGCGTACCGCAAAAAAAAAAAAAGTGGATAAGGTCTTAAAGCTAGAGTACTTTGGCTTGAGTCCAGGCTCCCTCACCTACCAATAGTGTAAACTTGGACAAGTTATAAAACCTCTCTGTGCTTCAGTTTCCTTACCTATAAAATGATATAATAAAATTATGTACCTTATGGGATGGTCGTGAGGGTTAAATGAGTTTATACAGGTAAAGCATTTAGAACAATGTTTGTAAAATTATACAGATTCTAAAACTTTAGCTATTGTTATTATTATTTACATCATATGAATATATACATGTAATATAAAATGCTTAGCCTACAAAATAAGACAGATATATATTGCTAAGTACCTTTTATATTTAATATATATGGATACTCCTTTATATGGCACATATAGATTTTCTTGGAAATTTCACAGTTATCTGAAAACCAACATGAGTGAGAATACCATCATAGCTCATGTCTGGACTGCACATAGTATAAGTTTCGCATTTTAAATCTACGCATTTAATGAAATAATATTTCTCACTGAGAAACTGGCCCTAATATAAAGTGTCAGTGCGCCCAGTTGCAGTGGAAGAGCTTAAAGCTGGAGCAGTATGGATTGGCATCCTGGCACAGCCACTTAGAAGCTGTATGATTTGGGGCAGGGCATTTAACCTTTCTGAGCTCTAGTTTTCTCATCTGCAAAACAGGGATGTAACATTTCTTACAAGTGTGTGCTAAGAAGTAGGGAAGAAATACTTAAAAAAAAGCACTTGGCCAAGAGCCGGGCACGTGGTAAATGCTTGATAAATGGAAACATTGATCCGTCTTGGGTCAGTCCCTCTTTAAATATGGGTATTTTAAAAAAATTTTAACACAAACAATCATTCCATTGGAGGTTTTTGATCAGCTAGGCTGTTGCTATATAACGATCATGTGTTAGTCTTAAGGCCATGTGGTTTCAATAACCGTAAATGGTTGGAAGTTCTGCTGCCTGTAGGAGCAAAAAAAAGGAGAGGTTGGTGTAATTCAAGTTTCACCAATATCTCACCAGGCAGCTTGTGACTGTGCCCCTCCTTCTCTCTGCCTAGCCTCTCCTGTCCTGCAAGTAGGAAGCCTGCTGGTCCCCGAAGCTGTTACGCTGAAGAAGAAGAAGCTGAAACCCTGAGAAGGCAGCACTGCTCTTCTTGGCGAGGTTAGGCCAACCAGGCACGCTTGTCACCCACTGGCTAGAGAGGTAGGGGAAAAGGACTCACTCTGTCCCTTTATTTTCACTGAGTATGGGCTGAGAGGAAGTACTTCACTGTAAACAACAACCCCCTGTCAAATGTTACTTATTTTCATATAATTGGTAGTGAGGGGCCCTTTTTTTTTTGCAGTTGGCCTGATTTGCTTCTTGCAAATTATATAAGGACCTGGGTAGTAATAGCTAACTGTGAAAAGCAGCTACATATGTATTAGGAGAATAAATCATTTAATGTACGCCAAGAACTCTTTAGAATAAAAATGACACTTAAATTCCAGGTACAATACAATTATCGATGCATTCTTATGAATTCTTATTACACAAGTGGCTCAGACTTGAAGCTTGCATGATATAGTCAATGTGAGGAAAAGGAACATACAGGCAAGATGTTTCATGCACACATGCACAGAATTTTTTCACACAGTTGGTGAGGCCACATTGATCCAGCAATTTGAATATTATTATTATCCGTGGTCTCTCTCATTAAATACTTAAGAAAACATAGTAAAATTGTTTAAGGATACACATTTAGAATGCTATATCTAGAGCTATATCCAAGTTGGCAAATGATTACACTGCTTATAAATTCCAGGCAGATGATAATTTAGAGTCCCCATGAAAGCCTGGAGTTTGATTGTTCTCTTAATTACTGGGCTCTATGCTATCAAATATTTGTGGAAGAGGAAGTTTTCTTTGTGGGAGTGGATAATAACTGTGCTTACACTTTGAAATTTTTGCCTTGAGGTATTAAGATTTGCATTTCTCACTTTTGTTCTAAGGAAAGGTGTTTAGCCATTTTTAGAAAGCAGGTACCAAATAATCGTCAAACACCCCAGAAAGTTTCTGCCCTAGACAAGTGCAAAAATCTCAGGTGTTAGCAATCCACCCCCAGAGACAAATCTACAAAGGGTGGAAAGGGGGAGAAAGGATGTATCACTTTTCTAGGTGAATATATTGTGATGGGTATGTGTTGCGTGCTTTAAGGAACTCTATTTGCTTGCTAGCTGCCGTTTAGAAATCAGCTAGAAAAAGTCTGCGAGAGATCGCAGACAGGCAAGCCCTAAACCTCCCTCCCATGCTCCTTCAGTGCCCTGCTCTTGCAGGAGCGTGAAGAATAAACAGACTGGCCATTGATCTCCGCGTGGTGTTGTTGCACTCTGGGAAATGTTGGGGGTGCCGAGGGACGTGGCTTAGTCAATGGATGCGCGCCTGAAAAAAATCGCCCAGAAGAGGAGAGAGAACATGCAAATCAGCCTCAAGCTAGAGAAGAGGAAGGGAACAGCGAGAAAAAGAAACGTGTTGCTCGTATTGTGTCTTAGTCCTCTTCTCCGCCGCCTTCTTCCAGACCCGTTGCCTCCCTCGAGACACCTCCCTCCCTGTCCCTTTCTGGACACCAGATCTGGGAAGATCGCTCAGGATTCCCCCGCTCCACCCTAGTTTCGAGATTTAATAGATTCCCCTCCCCCCCTCCCCTCCCCCCGCCCCGGGGCAAACCGGCAGCTGTTTTAAGTCAATGAAAGTAAGATTGGTAGAGAGAAGCGCTGGAGCAGCCCGGGAGCTGTCAGTGCACACACAAATCAGCCCCACAGCTTCCGCTCGGGGCATCACCTACGGAGTTTCCTCCGATGGTGATGCAACTCCGAGGGCCTCGCTCTCGCCTTCCCGCGCCGACTCCACTGCCGCAGACGAAGGAGTCGAAGCCCAGTGCCGAGCCTTTCTAGACCCCTGAACATCATTCCCCGGTTCTTGGGCATTAGGATTTCGGGCTTCCCCCACACACAAAACAAAACCAGTTCAACCGCCCGGGAGGCAGAGATGAGAGCGTCTCAAAACTTTTCTCCCCCCCTCCCCCCCTCCGCCAAGGAGTAGGTGGGTGCAAAGTGCCGGCGGCGGGGACCCGCGGGCGCAGAGCCGCTCTCGGGGAGGCACTGGTCGCTTTAAAAACCCAACCTCTCGCCGCTCCAGCCTTGGCGCTGGGCGGACGGCGGCTCGCCTCTCCCGGAAGGTTCCGCGGACACCCGCAGACCTCCACGCGCGCCCTCCGTGCCGGCTTTACCGCGTGCAGACGGGGGTGGGGGGCGCGAAGGGGCCCAGGTAATGGTTACAGGACAGCGGGTGAGGTTCCAGCGCAGGGAAGAAGTTGACAAAAGGGACTTGACCAAACATGAAGGCTTATTTACAAACGCGAGCTCCACCGAGATCTGGAGAGATTCCCCTTCTCCCTGCCTCCTTCCCCTGCTGCCGTTTCATTTTATCGCTCTTTTAAGTGGAGGGCAGATTGTTTTGTTGTGTTTTGTTTTGAAACATTCCTGCATGGTGTGGGTCATCGCCGCGTTATTTACCATCTAGTTTACCCTGAGGCAGCCGGGGAAGCAAACTCTGGGGCTCCTTCCCTTCGGATGGACAGAGAGGGCGGCCGGGCGACGAGCGGCAGGAAGGAGGTCAGGGTGGGTTTACGGGAGCCCGGGGGCGACCTGGAGGGAGCGCGAGCCCCCGGCACCGCCCCCCGGCGCCCGCTCCCGCCCCCGCCGCACCCCCCGGGGCGGGCGCCGGGCCGCGCTGACCCGCTGCGGGGGCGCTGCCCTCGCCTCCCCCATTGTTCCGACTGTCTTTTTGCCTTTTGTTATTTGCACTCGCATTGTGTTGTTTGTCTCTGAAGCCGCCTCATGACCAGCAAAGGGATTTCACCTCGTCCTTGAGAGCTACACGGGGAGCGCGAGCGAGCGAGAGAGCGAGCGAGAGGCTGGGGGAGAGGGACGCGCGCGCGCGCACACACACACACACACACACAGACAGACACACACAGACACACACACACACACACACACACAGAGTGAAAAAGGCGAGCCACCAAACCCATCTCCAGTCTCCTCCCGGGGGCCCCCAGCCCGCCACTGTGCCACTTTGCATCCCGCGCCTGAGGAGACGCTGAGGAGAGCCGGTAAGGTGCGTGAATCGCAGCGTTTTAACTTTGTTGTCGGTCCCGACGTGGTGGTGGGCAGCCCTCCAAGGCGCCGAGCTCCCCTCTGCCGCTCGCCGTGCCCGCCGCTCCGCACTCGTTCGCGGCTCCAGCTGGAGAGCCGGCGGAGGAGGGCGGGGGCCGCCGCCGGAGTTTTCCTCAAGTACAGAGGGAGGGGGACGGGGTGGGGGCGAGGGGAGGCGGGAGGCGGCTCGAGGCTGGCAGCCGCTCGGTCCCCCTCGCGGGGCGGCCGTCCGCGGGGACCCCGGCGTGCGGGCTTGGACCCAGTTCAGGAAATGCGATAACTTTATATTTTGCTTGGGGAGCCTGCGTGCTGTTGCCGGTATTGTTTTGCAAGTGGTGGCGGTGGAGGTGGTGATGAGCCAGGAGGGCAGGAGCGCAGGGAAAATCCTAGGCTCGCCCGTGCATCTCGGCCGGCGCCAAACGGCAGCCCCTCAAAGTTGGCCGGAGGGCCTGACCCTTCCCGGGACAGAAGCGCGACCCCCGGCCCACCCCACAACCTGAGCGCTCCCCCTGTTCGTCTTTTTGTTTCGCTTTCTGCCATCTCTGTCCCCAGAAGTCCCCCCCCCCTCCTCCCCCCTCCCCCCGGCGCGGAATTTCGGAAACGAGTCTCATCCTTCGGGATTCTAGGGATTTCAGACACCGGAAGCTTTAATTTTTAATTGCAACGACTTTTTCCCCCCACCCCACTCCGTGTACCAAGTGGAGACCGCTCACGTGTTGTGTCACTTTAAGCGCGGGTTTGGGAAATCTCGCTTGCACTTTTGGGCTACGGTAATAAGCCAGGAAAAGAGGTTATACGAGTTGAAATCAAATTGGAGTTGGAAATGTTTGCGTTTGATAGCAGCAGTTTGTTGAGTATTGGTCTGCTGGCATCGGATGCACACGAAGCACTGTTTACATATTTTGAGTCATTTTCCTTGAACGTTACAAAGCAAATCTATTAATAAATAGATTGACCCTGGTGAATATCTAAAGACGTTGGCCTCTGACCAAATGTAGAGTGTGGTGAATGTGAATCCATTTTGATGTCTTCCTTTCTCAATTAAAGCGGGTCAGAACGAGGAATTCTTTGAATATGCAGAAAGAAGTTCTCAGTGTCAACCAACCCAGGCACTCTGGGTGGCAGTCAACAGTACTTCTTGAGAAAAGTTTAGGGGTTTGTTCTCACCCCGTTGGGAATCCTCACAATATCCAGATATCCAGAGCAGTTTGTCAAGAAAGGCATGAGCCGATTTCCCCAGAGACTGCCTTTAGGCCCAGCACAGTTCTTTAGTCAAAGGCAAGACCAAGGGAGATCTGTGGGATTTTGGGTAATAAGTGTGGGAATCTGGAAAGGGACTAGACAGAGTGATTTGTTTCCTTGCTGTTCATAAATAATGGCCCCTAGTATCCTTAAAAAACCCCTCCCCACAAACAGAACAGGCCAATCAAGTAGGCGCGTGGGAGATTTGTCGGCAATGGACATTTCAATCAGAAAAACCAGAGCAGTTTTTGATCAGGATTACAAGGAGTGAGGCTCGACTGCCAAACGTGATTAGGTTAAGGGCCAGATGGTTTTAAAGTATACGGAAATGTTTTTTAAGTTTGACTTTTATAGCATTTAGAAGGAGGACGATTTCTTAGAGTCTTTACAGAGCTGCTAAATTTTGATCTAATTTTGAAGGAATTCAGCTGTACGTGAACTGCTATTAGCTCTGATAGGGAAGGAATCTGGTTTCAGATGCAGATACATGGGACAGAGTTTCTGGGGGTGCTTCTTCCTGATTTAAATATAGCTCTGAGGCTGAAGCCTAGATAAATTCAGCCACAGTGACTTAAAATCATAAGTACTTACACTGAAAGTTCTCTTAGGCGTCGTGTAAAGTTCTCCTGCCGATTATGTCATCAACTGTTTATTCCTCAGAAGTATACAAGATAAAAATCACAAGCATCACTTAAAACTGATGCAACACAGCATCAGTTAAATCCTTACACTGGTAGAGATTGCTTTTGTTTGACTAAAAGGTAGATCTTTCATCACATGAGTTGTTTAAAAACATTTAATTGTGGGCGTGGGAAGGGATGTGCATAATTATTTAGTTATTTGTGTTAATTATATAGTAGCATACTTGCTTGAAATTCTTTCTTTTTTGTCCTTTCTTTCCAGTGGTCTTCTAACAACCTTGTACATGAAGAAATAACAGAGTTTTTGTTTGCCTGGGGGTTTTAAAAAAATCTCTTTTTGTAGCCTTTTTGAATGGGCAATAATGAATCGATCTGATATAGACTTGCAAGAGTACTCTTCTTACAGGGAAAAAGAACTTCAGCTCTTAATACGGAAACCCTATGTAGTTTTCTTGTTGAGATTAAGCAGTTCTGGTTGAATGCCATACAGGATTCAAAACTCTCAAACTTATTTGGTAAATAAGCAGGCATTTGAGATCCAGTGGTTATTTCAAGTTAACTTAGTTCTTTACATGTAAATGCACATCCTGTTTAGACTGACACATGGTTTTGTAAAAGAAAACAATGAATATACGCTTATAAAGATGTTATCTGTGGAGAATATGGAGTAAACAGTAAATAAGAAGGGTGAAATTTATGCTCAGGTATGGCTTCTTCCTTTTTTTTTTTTTTTTCCTTTTTGAGCGTAAAGCACAAGCTGCCGGGAGAGTTTAAAATCTCATTTTCCAAAGAATTTGAATGCTTAGAGAATTTTTTTCTCTTCTAAAGCAAATGAAAAATACGATATAATGATAAAAGAATATACTGTCTTCTTGTAAAAGCTCTATCCCTTTATTGAGTGATAGACAGTCATTGTTTTCAAGGTATGTCTAGATTATATAAAAAATGTAATATGCAGGGCAGGATAAAACTTGTTTTTATTAGTCTAAAATACACTGGATTTCAAATAACTTAGAGTTCTAATGTTGAACACTATTTAGATTTCCAGCAGGTAGCATTGTTGGATATGATTGATTGGTGTACTCTGGATGATTCACCCAATATCTGATCACCTCTAGTGGTAGAGAATGCTATAATTAGAGTTTTGAGAGTAGCCTGGAAAACGTATTTTCTAGGCCTGAAGTCGGTGCATTCCCTCACATATTCGTCACAATTTTTAGCCTGAGAAATGTAGATTTATTTTAAAGGCAAAGAAAGTGCTTGGCTGTTTCAAATAAACTATCCCTTGAGCTTAGAGTTGTAGATAGTTAATAAAATAAAAGTCCAGTTTTGTTCCAAACATTGTTTTAAAACACCCATTTGTAAATTGTCTACATTTGGTTTTCATATGTTAATGATTTGGGATCTGAAGCTTCTTTCAGAAAGGCATTTTGGTTTATCTTAAAAAACACCATGCAAAACTGTCTAAACAACTCTGTAAATAAACTGTTCCAAATGCCTCAATTTGATGAATGAATTAAAGAATTACAGTTCTTAATCCAATTATGATCAGTCTTGTTATTCCATTTCCCATTTGAGGGTGCTTAGGGTGTGGGGATGGCAAATGATTCTCAAATGTGAGTGGAATCTTTGTTGTTTATTTTCCGTGTGTGATATAACTTAAATAATCCCTTATACCTAACATTTAGGAGAAAGATTTTAGATGAAGAGATGTAATTTAACAGTCTTCAGTTAAACCAACAGTTCATTTGCATGTAAAGTTGCTCTTAATGGAAGAGTGAAATGAAGTTTATGAGACTGTGAAGCAAGGATCTAACCTTTTGCTTAAAAATAGTGAATTTTTATATTTAAAGGGGCAGAAATGGAGCACTTAAGGCTCAGTAGCAGGGCAGACATTCAGGCACTTTTAGTCACTTTCAGCTGGGCCATATTGGGACATTTCCATGGGACTTTTAAATAAACTTTGCTGTATTCAGTGTTCTTGTTTTTTAAAAAGGGGGAATATGCTTTTTGGGTGGTTTCCTCCAGACCCCTACCCCTTTAGCTGCCTATATGGGTGCTTTTGAATGCTTTCCTGATCTGGGGCCTGAACTTTAGGATGGGCCCTTGAGTACCTCCCAGTTTGCTTTAATGGACTTTTCTGAATTTCTGCCCCATTTGCCCAATTTAACCTCTGGCTCATAAGCCAATGGGTTCAAAGGTGATAATAGCTTATTATGTTTTAATTCTCTAACTAAAAGTTGTTATTATTATTATTATTGCAGTTTATCATGACCATCTAATTCCTTAGAGAAAGACGTGGAGTATCAAGTGAAGCTGCCAGGAAGAAATACTTGTAAACATAGGGAGTTTTTGTTGTACCACTCAAAGCATACCTTACAGGAAAGTCATTACTCTGCTTGTGAGTAAGGATGACATTCAGTGGGGGCAGTGTACTGACAGAATTAGGGGAAAAATGAATACATTTAAAGAATACACGAAATAACCACTCTTTAAAAATTGAGTCTTTAAAAAAAACACCCAGAAAAATAATGCGTCTCCAGGAAGTGGCAGTGGTGGTGACGGTGTTGGTATTGAATTCTACAGGTAGACGTCCATTCATGCTTTATTGCTGAAAGTTCATTATAAGTTAAAAAATAATCCCTACCTGATTATATCTTTGAGGCCCAATGACTTGTCATTCAATTACTTTGTGATTCTATGCTACCCCATGTCCAAAGGGGACAGATAGTGCTGCAGTCAAAGGGATGACCTCCACCTGGCATTCCTTGGAAGCTCAGGCACTGCCTTTGTCACTGCAGCAGCAGTTCAAGTCTGGGAGCTAGGGAATTCAGGAGGGACCCAGGATGCAAAAGAAGCCAGCCCACTAGCGTTTGGAGTTTTTCAGTTTAGGTCTATTTATAATTCTTCCAAGACTTCACTTGGAGTTCTGAACATTTAGTGCTCTGCCCCTTTTCTTAACCTCTGAAGCTTGAGTTTATAATCCTTTTCTTGTAGGGATATTGCACGGATTACAGTAGGTATTGTATATCAGATTCCTAGCATAGGGTCTCTCATGAACGAGGTGCTTGGTAAATGTTAGCTACACTCTTATCTCCCTTCAATCAAGTCTAGATTTTGATCATTAATAATGTTCGAAGCTTCATTTAATACTTGCTTTGAACTTATTTGAATCCAAGAAGAAAAATATATCACTTTCTTGAGGCTGAGATCAACACTTTAAAATGGTGATTCAGTTAACGTCTGTATATGATCTCTGACAATGTGGTTTTATTAAGATGCTGTGTTTGGTGCAAGTGTGAATTCTATCTTTTATTCATATAAATGTTCCTTCCGTGAAAGGAACAAAAACTTTAGGACCTAACTATAGAGCTCTCTTCTTGTTATAATTTTTGATTTCTTCTTACAGATATAAACTAGTGAAAATTTATTGTGATGTTATCCATTGAGAGTCATGTGCCTCCGGTTTATGTTAAGTTTAGCCCATGTGGATAGAGAGAAATTCCATTTGGAAAAAAAGATAAGTCTGACTTTGCAATGTTTTGCCCTAAAGAGTTAACAGTTCCTTCATTGGGAACCTCATAGGTTTGTTTGTTTAAATTGGGTGCAAGGAGAAAGGCACAATCAGTGTGCCATTGTCTATTTGAAGAGGTGATGTACAGTAACATGGAAAACTTAGTGGTTGTTTTCTTCTTGCAATGATTCAGAGAATTTCTCTGTAAGTACAACTGACCAAAGATAAAGAAAAGGCTAAGAAAAGAAAAAAAAAAGCAAGTAAATGACTTGGTTATTGCATTAATTTGGGTCCATGAAGAAGCAGACGCCAAGATGGGATTAGACATGTTCAGACGTTTTTTTGGGGAGGGCATGGGAGAAGACTGGGAGAGCCTTTTAGCCATGAACCAGGTTTGACGCTTATGTAAGGAGGAAGGGAAGGAAAGAGGATTGAGTAGGAAGAACTTGACTGTAGTGCAGTCTGAGAAGGGTTTGGCTCGGGAGCCGAGAGTCAGCCATTGGAGGAACCCTCTGTCTCAGTGGAATGGCCTGCATTCATAGCCCCCACTGTGCTCAGTCCTTGGCTAAGAGCAGCCCCCTGGAAGCAGGGCCTTGGAGCACAAATGATACTGGAGACAGAGAGGGGCAGCCGGTGGGACACTGAGTCCATTATATTCTGGCCACAGGAGATCTGACTGGTGTAGTTGTGGTTTGGAAGTATATCTCTGAGCACTCGCTCTGGTTGGGTGGACCTGCCACTAAAAAAAAAAGACCTGGCGATTTCTTTGAGTTCTGATGCTTTATTTTCCTCCATTGTACAATGAGAATAATGATTGTGTCACCTCACAGAGTGCTAGTCAAGATTAAATTGAGGTTATATGAGATTATATATAAATCCATAGCACCACGCATGGTACAGGCGAAATGCTCAACATGTAGTTCTCTCTTTTTAATGTACTCATAAAATGCAATTGAGAGGTATAGGTGAATCTATCAGGTGACGGTAAATGTATTTAAACGGTAGGTAGTTCGTGTAATTAGGAGGTGTTGTTTATGCAAGCAGACATACTTAATGCCTTTTCAGAGTAGCTCACTTCAGTTCGCATGCTGCAGTCCTTATTTTTATGAGGCTGTAAACAGTGCAACAGACAGACCAACTGACCTTGACCATCTTCTGGTAATTTGCCCTAAAGCGTGAGGTAGACAGAACAGTCTCTTCATTTCCTTACCCCTCTAGGCTTCCTATTCAGTTGAGAAGCGGCTTGCACTGTACGTCTGCATTTTATCTTGAGCCTCAAACACCTTGCGAGTCTTTGCTCCCCTGTGTTACTGTTCCTAAACCAACTTGCCAGCGCGCCGCACAAAGCACTGAACTCAAGTGGCCCTCAGCGCGAGCTCCTGCTGTGATGAGTCACAGAGCCACCAGCACTTTGTTGCGCTAGATTTGATCACTGCCATGAGCAGTCCCTTCGATTGTCAGCTAAGAGACCCTTCAGGGAGTTGTCCCTTAATAGAAAGTCTCTTTTCTTCCCTCCTGTTGTAACTTTAAATTAAAAGAAACCGTAGAGGAGCTGGTGGCCTTGCAGCAGTTCATTCTTCTACCTACTGGGAGAACAACATCTGAGAAGAGACGTTATTGGACTGAGAATTGAGTTGTTGCTATTTTTGGGGGGCCAGCGTCGGGGGAGGGGCGGCTGCGGGGGGAGGACGAGGCTCTCGGTAATGTCGTGGCAGGACGGCTGGCTGGGTGCCTATCCTTCTGTGCGTGCTGGGGAGCATTTGGGGGATGGAAGACATTGACTTAGCATGTTGGGATACATGAGACCACTGGTATTTTGCCCCTGATTTTTAGGTGGTTCTGTGTATGGTACTGTGGGAAACTGGCACCGGGACAGCTTCAGAATCCAAGGAGGATGGGAGGCAGGAAGAGAGAGCTAATTTTTGACACATTCCTCAGACAAGTGCCCCCTCTAGGGAATCTGTGCCCAGGGTAAGGACTGCTTACTGTGAGGCTTTTGGCATCATTTTCCCCAAATAGTGAGTGCTGGTGGCTTCAATGTCGCTAGTTAAAAAGGTTGACAAACTGAACATTTGGAGAGGCTCTCTGCTGAGCCAGGCGTTGGTACCCTCTGCAGTTGCCGGTCCATCCCCATTCTGGGTTAGGGCCTGCCCTCAAATCGGCTGACTGCTAGGATTCCCTGGGGCACTTCACGGGCTGCTGAAAGCTGAACTTGTTTGACGTGTGGTATCAGGGGCTGACTGGGGTTTGCATGTATGTTCTGGCGATGCTTGGTGTCACTATGCAGTATTGGCAGCCTTTCACACGTCTCTGGCACAGCCCCGTTACTTTACTCTTGCACTGGGAGCTGCTTTGGAACAAGTGCATACCATTTCTTATAACTCACTCTGTCTTGACTTTCCATAGTTCACTTTCTCAGCCTCATCTCCACCGTACCTTTACTACTAGCAGAATAGTAGAGCCTTTTCTACATTAAATCAGGAAGTAAAGTGACAGTTTGAATGCACACTCACCAAGCAACCAAACAAATCTCTTAAGTTTGTAAAGAAAGTTAATGGGCTCACTGTTTATTTCTAGGGACCTCCTCAGCCCCGCAAACGCGCCTCCTTTCCCCTGTCACTGCTTACTGGGCTTTTCTTAACCCTTCTCTCCCCACAAGGTCTTTCTCCTTCTGGCACCATCACCACTGTGCATTGAGTTAACTTCACCAGAGGAAGTGAGAAGTGGAGAGTTCTCTAAGTCCTCTGCTGCCTGTTTCCAAAGGGGTAGCCATAGGTGAACAAACACTTGGAAGGTAAGCTCCTTGAGGGCATGGTGTTGTATTTCCAGCACAATCACAGTACCTGGAACAGGGCAGCCACGGAATCAATGATTGCTGAGCCAACTTGTCTTGACAACTGAGCTTCACTCCTATTCAAGGCAGCCCTGCATGATGGGGAGGTGGGGAAACTAACAGTGGTTGAGCCTGGACCATGTTCCAGGCACGTGCTAGGTGCTTTACATGGATAATCCTATTTAATCCTCACAGCCCACAGATTAGGTGGCAATTATCCCCTTTTCACAGATGGCCAAACAAACTCCAGGGGGTCAGGTACTCACTCATTTTCCTCAGTTAGTGAACAGGAGAATCACGGCCTGGATTTCAGTCCTTCTGACTCGACCACATGTATTCTTTCATCCTGCTGTGGCCAAGATACTGGTGTGGGGCTCCCATCCATGAAATGGGAGCACTAATGCCTGTCTGTCTACCACAGGGATAGTTAGGAGCAGGTGGGAAGTGGTCACTGAAAGCGATGCTTGAGCTGTAATTTCTAAAAGTCACTTACTATTATCAAGTACCCACTGATCCACTTATTAACCAAGTGAGTGTTTATTGAACACACAGTTAGATGTCGCTTAAGCTGTACTTAACAGGAAATATTTTCTGGCTTGAAGCAGAGTTTCTGACTACACTAAAACTGATATCAAAGGAATTGATAGAACAGTGTCTCAAAGGTGACCACCCTGTCACCTTGCTGAAAACCACTTGGGATGTTTTTGAAAAGTCTACCTTTCTGCCCGCCCCCCTCAGATGTAGGGAACCTGAACCTCTGTGGTTGAAGCCCTGTAACCCTGAATTTTTAACAAGCACGACTGGCGATTCTTTTGCACGTAAAAGTTTGAGAACCAGTGATAAAAAACCTTGTATCGATTTAGTTTGGTAGTAAGTTATATATATGGCATATGGAGATAAAGTAAGATGCTCAGAGAGTAGTGGCAGGGCCAAGATAAAGCACAGGTGATTGCTGGATTGCTAGAAAGACTTTTTTGGTGATTTGGTGTTAGGAGGTTTTTTTTTTTTTTTTTTTTTCCCGGTACGCGGGCCTCTCACTGTTGTGGCCTCTCCCGTTGCGGAAAACAGGCTCCGGACGCGCAGGCGCAGCGGCCACGGCTCACGGGCCCAGCAGCTCGGCGGCACGTGGGCTCCTCCCGGACCGGGGCACGAACCCGCGTCCCCTGCATCGGCAGGCGGACTCTCCACCACTGCGCCACCAGGGAAGCCCGGTGTTAGGAGTTTTGAAATAAAATTTAAAAAACCTAAGTAAATTTGAGTATATAGAACGCTAGCATGCTTAAGGTCCAGAGTGAGGGGACCTAACACAGAGCGGGTAGGGGCAGGGGAAGGGTGGCAGTTCTGTGCATTCCAGTCTTGAAAAGATCTTTCTTTTCAAGGACAGGTGGTTAAGTAAACTAAAGACCAGGGGTTGATTTATTTATTTCAGTTCTGTATCGCAAATGTTTAAACAGTGTCTGGAACGTAGTAGGTGCGGAAAGACCTTTCCTTAACGAATGCATAAAAACAGATGGAGGGAGAGAGCAATATGTGGAGAATAGATTAGAATAGCTTGATTATGATTATCGTGGTTAAAGAAATCGAGAAGGAGTGTGCTGGAAAGGAATCCTAGTGAGATCAGACACGGACGAGGTTGTAATTAGACTAATATGGTCCTTACAGGAGAGTGACTTCATACAAACAGATAAACAATGCAGAAACAAACCTGAGGTTTGTATGGGATCAAATCATCAGGCTGCTGTTTGTGTGTATTATCTTGGGAGCAGCAATTACTACATGAGGATAGGGATTGAGTCTGTTTTGTTCTCCAAATGATCATAGTACTTAATAAATATTTATTGAATAAATGACCGGGTTTCCACAAGGACTGGAAAAGAAAGCTTCTAAACGATACAAACATGTCTTGTAAAAAGAGAGAAAAAAAATCTTTACAAATGCTAACCAATAGATTGGTCATCGTGAAAATAGTAAATCTTCATAAAACTGGAAGTTGTTAGTCTGTTTGGAGTTTAGTAGGCTGTCCATCGGATTGTTTGCCTGTCACCAAGCAGTGCTTTGCTGTTCATGTCACTTTCATTTTACTGTGGTCGAAAATCCACGGGGATGCCTAGCGCAGTGCCTTGCCGATATTAGCTATTGAGTAAGTATTGGCTGAAGAGTTCAATCTGTGAATGAAGCGTATTGACTGGGGCTGGGGGCGGGGAGGTGGGAAATTGAAGGCAGATGAAGAGAGTTGCCTTCCTTCACTTAGAATTCCCAGAGTGACCTGAGATCCAGTGACCTTTAGTAGGCAGATTTTCCGTATAACTCAAAGCCTGGTTATTGTAATCTTGAGAGGAAGGTTGCTTGCTAAGGTGATGACTGCAAAGGTGGGTTCAGCATTGTTAGAAGAGGCAACCATTTGTTTGATCTCGAAAGTCAGGCTGGAAAATGTATTGGGGAAAAAACGGTGAAAAGTAATTCTAAACCTAACTGGAGTTTCAGTAGAAAAATGGCTCTGATTCAAATGGTGTAATGTTAACATCAATGCGCTTCTTGTGGCTCAAGCCCCGCATACTGCTTTGGAAATAAAAGGAGATTGTGTAAAGAATTAGCAATACAAGGCATTTTTAAGTGCTTTATTGCAGAGGCCTGTGATACTCTGTGAAATCTATGCAGGCTTTTTCTTCCTGCTGTGCTTAATTTCAGAATCTGATGCTATTACCCATCCTTGGAGAAAAAAATATCATTCTCTGTTAACTCTTAAAAACCGAGTTTAACATTGCACTTGCTTTCAACATAATCTTTCTGACATTTCTCAGGAAGAGAGAAGTGGTGTATTTAGCCACGGAGGGTTTTTGTCTCCAAGTTTAGTATCCAGGATTGCTTCTGGGGGGTGGCATTAGAGTAAGAGGGCAAGTTGGAAATAAATGTTAAAAGCTTAAGTTTTAGAAATGGCTCAAGCAACTTGAAGAATAAGGTCCCTGAAAGAGTCGGCAGAGCTTGTGTTTGGCTTGCATCCAGATCAGAAGCCAGAAAGGCAAATGTGTTATAAAGAAGATCAGGCAGAAGCCAGGACAGGAGCTAAAGCTTTACAATATAGGTGACTGTCTTTTTTTGACATGAAGACAAGCCCCCCAAAATAAGTTCCTTGGCATGCCATTATTGTGCCCCTTTGCCTGTCTAGCTTGAAATAGCAGTTGATGTTGACTGATAGTTTACTGTTGCTAGGCATTGTGCTAAGCAGCTTATTTTTTATTTTTATTGATTCTTCCCAGGAATTCTCTGATGTAGATACAGATGTGGCTCCATTATACAGATAAGCAAACTGAGCTGGCCCAAAGTAGTGTAGCTGGCATGTGGTGGAGCTGAGACTTGAACCCAGAGTGGTCTGATTCTGAGGCTTGGGCCCTTACCCATTGTAGTATAGGAAGTATATTTTAAGTCCTGTTGAGTCATCCCTCAAAATGATGCTTGTGTTTCCCCCTTCCTCTATATATGTACTTCTGTCTCTCTAGGACAGGATCTCTTCAGCTTATTTCTGAACTTTTGCAAAGTTCCCCAAAGTGGAATCTCTCGCTACAATCTGTACTGTTTACAATTGTCAGGTCAGTCTTCCTCACATGCTATTTAGGTTATGTTGTCCCTTTCTTAAACGTTCTTGGTGCCTGATTACTACCCACAGATGGGACCCAGACCCTTAAGTCTGTTGTTTAAGGGCCTCACCATCTTCTCCAAGTCTTCTACCTTTTAGGTTCATATTTGAAACCTTCCTTTTGAGAACAGTTTGCTTCTGATCTGGATTCAAGCGGAGCACAGTTTCCCAGGTGACTCTCAAACTGTGACATGTGAACCTTGTCAGATCCTCTCAGAATGCTCATGCCAGGGCCCTTCCACGGGCATTGCATCAAAAGCCGTTGCTCGCATTTGAACCCTGTCTGAATTAGGGAATTCTTCCGGAGTTGCTTTTCCATATGCTTCAAACCTCCTCATCACTTGACTTTCCTTGGTTCCCAATCCACTTGACTCTCTCTTTCACCTTTCTCTTTTGATTTTGTCCCTTCATTCATTCAGTAATCAACAAATATTTGTTGAGCACCTACTATGAGCCAGACACCACATTAACTGCTAGAGAGTCTGTGATGTGTGGAACAGGTCCACACCTTGCATGCAAGGATTTAAATTCTATTGGGGCAAATAAATTTTAATCAAATAATCAACTGCATTTCTGATTGCAAATTGTGGAACTATATTTCACAAAATTATGTACAACATAGAGGACAAGTATCTGATATTTTGGCAGGACAGTCAGAGGAGGCTGCCATGAGGAAGTCACGTTTGAAGGATGGTTAATGAGGTAAAGAGGACATAGGGAATAGCATGTGCAAAAGCTCCGAAGAGAGAGGGAGAAGGATGTGTTCCTGGAATTAGAAGGCCAGCATGGCTGGAGCAAAGTGACTGGGAAGTGGACATGGATGGGGCTGTAAAGGTGAGTCTTCATAATAAGGGTGATAAGAAACCCATTGAATAGTTTTAAGCAAAAGACTAATAAAATTTGTGGCTAGAGCATGTAGACCAAATTTAAGAGAGGAAGGAATGGATTTGGTAAGCTAGTAAGAAAGCTATTGCAGTGACTCACGCAAGAGAAAGATGGTGGCTTGGATTTTGGACTTTAGCAGTCGTGTTTGAGATGGAGACAAAAGGAAAGGTTTCACAAGCAAACTTGGAGGGGAAATCGCCCAGTTTCAGGTGCTTTGTAACTGTCCCTCGGCCATTCCCCCTCCACCAACCTAATGGAATAGTCCATCTGGTAATTACCCATTGTTTCCATTTTTCATAGGTTTTTAGAAAAGAGATGCATAAGTCCATACACCTCCGAGGGATTCTGCTGGCTGGATCTGTACCTGCTTTAGCTCTTGAGTAATCAAGCAGAGAGATTTGATACAAAACTTAGTCCCTCCTGTTTACGCATACGTATTTGCTCTCACGTTTCTATGCTTTTCTTTTGTATATATCATCCCTTCATATAGATTTTCTGAAGCCCTACCCATTCCTTAATTTCCAAATTAAAGTTTGCTTTTCCACAGCATCCCCACAGAATATACTGACTGAAGATCTCTCCTTCTGATCTTATGATATTTATATCTATCACCACTTTTAAGGCTTTAACTGTATATTGTACTGTATTGTAAGCATGTTGTGAATATGCCTTATCCTTTGAGAGATATTGTGAGTTTGCCTAGGGATGTGGATGCTGTAGTTCAATATTATACTCCTATTTTGGATCATCATTTACGTCGTTAACATGGCAGTCTACTTAACCTATCTCAGTGGTTGATGCCTCATCTGCAGGATGGGGATAATTAGATGTACTACATAAAGCAGTTGTGCGGAATTAATGAGAGAATGAGTACAAAGTCTGTAAAACAGTCCTTGGCCATAATGAGCTCCACCATGTGATGACATTTTATGGTCATAAATGTTATTGTTTGAAAGCAGAAACCTGTATCTTATTACTACTTTTGTCTACTTGGAGCTCAAAAAAATGATTGAATTCAGATTTGGATTTAAATTTATGTATCATTTCTGCCAGGGGGATACAAATATAAGTAAATCTTGCTTCTTGTCTGCACAAATCTCTATTTGATAGGGAAGCTAGTAACATAAACTGGTAATTATATATCAGTGTGATAAGTATAGCGAGAGAGTATTTTGAGAGCACAGAAGAGAGGTTGGGGGAAGATTTTCTAAGTGAATTGATGTATGAGCTGAGTATTTTATCAATCAATTAAATACATGCTAAAATAAAGTATGTATATTGTATAAAATTCAAAGCTACATAAAAAATAGCACTCCTGTCTTACTTACGATCATGCCACTCCATTCCTGTTACTTCCAACTCGGTATTTCTAAATAAAATGTTTACTGCTTATTTTTCAAAAAATGTTAGTGATTAACCTCCTACTATTTGGCTTTGTTATTCTACTCTTCCCCCACCCCTACTTCCTAAAACAGCACATATTCCTTTTCCCATTGTCCCAATATACTTTAATCTCCCCCCTTTTTTAGGGTTAAATCAGTTCAGTAAACACAGTTACGGGAACTCCCTGACAGTCCAGTGGTTAGCACTAGGCGTTTTCACTGAGGGGGCCTGGGTTCGATCCCTGGTCCAGGAGCTAAGATCCCGCAAGCCCCAAGGCCAAAAAAAAAATCAAAAATACAAAACAAATAAAAAAACAAAAAATACCCCCAAAAACACACAGTTACTTTGACTCTTTAAAACGTTGTTTATCACTGAGAATATTATATATTGATTACTTTTTATACAACTTTTTTGGTTTTCCTGGAGTTAATAATGGCTTATGTTCAAACCTACAGGTTTTACTAGAAGTGCCCAATGTTTACTGGAATTTCTGAGTCAGGCTTAAAAAGGTGGAGTGACATATCCAGGGTGGGCCTTGGGGGCAGTCCGCTGTGATTGGAAGGATCATTTTATCACTGACATAATTTAGAATTAGTCTTAGAATTAGATAATAAAAAGACCATTGACTTTTAGTCATTTATATTGTGCTTCTTAAAATTTCTGCAGACATTGCGCTCCCTTATTGCCTGTACTTGGGCACACTGCTTCTGCCAACCTGCCCTTGGAAAGGCTCTGAGTTAAGCTAAGAAAGGAAGAGGGTGGTGCTTTGAGAAGGGAGGAGGGTATTCCAAGCCGATAGGACAACGTGAGTAAAAAGGCAAGAAGGTGAAAAATAGCATGGCGTGTTTGTGAAATTACAGAGAGCTTGGTGTTGGTAGAACATAAAGTACATGAGAGGAACCAGCTGAGATGAGGCTGTGATGTTGGCCGTGGTCAGAATCAAGGTGGTCTTTTTATTATAGACCAAATGCCCCCAATTCTGTGCTTTAGGCCATGGGGAACCTTATGATGTTCAGTAACATGGTCTGTGTTGCTTGTGAATGAACTAATGACACATTAGCCAGAAAATGCAAAAGTGGCTCCTTAACTCAGCAGTTAAAATGCATATTTGGTGACATGTTAATACTTTAGGGGTACCCTATCAGTAGAATTTTTAGAGCACACAATCCTGTAGAATGTACATGCATGCACAGACACATATTCATAATTTATGTACATGTGTTATACTTGAGCTAATATTCAGGGCACAATAAACTCTGAGAGCAAGGTTTAGTTTAAATAATAGTTGAAGTAACAGTGGTATTACATCAGAGTTCCCTGGGAACCAACTCTGACATGTAGATTTGCATGCATTGGATTTATTGGGAGGGTTCTTGGCGACAGCACCTGCGACGGGCTCAGAGAAGCAGGATGGGCCTAAGGAGAAGTTAACTGTGATGCAGTGGGGCTTCAGCTAACCTATGAGGAGCTCTGGAACTGGGTAGCTCCTTGGAGATGTCCTGAACTGAGACAAGGGGGCCAGGCCTTTGTCACCATACATTGGTGCTGGATGTGGGCCATCCCTCCCCATCCTCTGGGGAGCCGGAGGAACTTTGGATGAGGGCAGTTCTTGAGAAAGGCCTTAGATGTGAGTCTTCAGCAGCCAGCACTCTTGGTAGCTAGGAAATGAGTGCTGCTAGGTAGCACACTATAGTATCCACTAAACACAACCTTCCCGAGACTCTCAATTTTTTTGAATTCACATAGATTTTTCTTGAAATATGGCTGACAAAGAGCAAGCAGTGGGTCTAAAAGATACAGTTCTGCCATTTTCCCATGTTCACTTGTATTTGCATTATTAGTATTACTTTGAAAATTCCTAGATTTTTGTTTTGTTTTGTAGGACATATTTTAAAACCACTTCTCAGCTTTATGAGGGTTAATTTATCTAAAAATTAGACAGTGTAGTCCACAGGCCACAATGTGTGACAAAATGGTAAAACAAAAGAGAGAGAATGGCATTAACATTAAGTTCTTCCAGTTGTGAAATGAAGACCCCTGTGGCAATCTATTAATAGTTAGATGAAAAAAAGAAATAGGTGGATCATCTTGAACTTCCAGCTTTGGAGAAAATGTCTTTATGGAATGAGACCAAGGGACATTTTAATTGGAGGCAGGACAGCTGATTGGACATAGACATATGGTGGTGGTAATGGTGTCTTTGTGTATTTATAAAGCAGGAGGAATTCTTGCCCAGTATGTGGACAAGAGTATAGGCCTAGGTTTTTCAGGTTCCCAGATGGGCATCTAAGTCAGTGTTCTCCTAACTTTTTTTGATAATGTATATACACCATCAATAAAAAAAGAAAATATTACTTTACTAACAGTAAACACGCAAAAGTAGAAATTAAAAGACCTGAGATAAAGAGGGAATAAACGATATCTATAGAATAAGAAATATAAATAAAAATTGTAATATTCTCTTTTAGCATGCCAGTGGATTTTTTTTTTTTTGAACCCACCTTGAAGACTCTGAGCTAGTTTTCTAGAGCATAAGTTAATATACTTAATAGGGGAGAAAGTGTACTGGTGTCAAACTTTGACAATTTTATGAGTTTGACCTATGCAACTATTTAAATGTGATAGTATGAACTACAGGTATTAAGAAATAAATAAGATTTTAGAACACAATTATGGTACTTTAAGATATTTTAAAAATCATGAAAGGAATGTGTGTGTGCGTGTGCACACGTGTGTATGTCTGTTTGTGTGTTTGCGCTAGCCAGCGTCATAATGACTTAGCATTTCCTTCTGTTTAGCAATTCCTCATAATTAACTAAAAGGTTGGGGCCACACTGACACCATTACCCCTCTGTATATCTGGCTCTAATTTACGAGCCATATCCTGCCTAATATGCCAGAATGCTTTTGAATGTTCTCTCACTGCTTATTTTTCCTTGGATTCATAAATTTATAAATGTTGCAGGCAACAATTAAAAGATATCTTTATTTGTGTCTCTCAGCAGTAGAGGACCTGAAAAGGCAAAAACCCTTCCTAAATGTAGTAAGTTCCTTCATGTCCTTTTGGAATTTTAAATGTTTATAAGCATTTTTATAGCAAAACTCAGCATGGCTTTAAAGAATTATTTCAGATTTATCTTGTGCTTGAACTTTAGATAGCTTGGCTTCCTTATTAACATCTTTTATTTTGTTAATAAAAGTTCATTTCAGTTGTATTTTCATTTTTATATTTAACAATGTCTGCTCACAAATGTTGGTTGCTTTGAATTTCTTGGAAGGAAGGGGATAAATACATTTCAGGTAGCATTATTGGCATTATTACTACTTTTCATTACAGATTAAATTAAAAGGTAGCCAGATTTGGAACCAATACATAGAAATCTTAATAAGGATATGGTAACCATGGTTGGATTCCTAAGTAAACGTAATCACATAATTTAAAATATAGTTCATAAGTTAAAAGGCAGAGAAACCTCATTATGCTAGAGTGCTATTTTTAAAAATAATGAAGAATTAAGCTTCCTTTTTTATATACATACAAATGATCTTTCCATTACTGAGTAAAGGACATATACTGTCTCTCAAAAAAATACTGTGCCTTGACGTCTTCAGGTGAGTCCATCCATATTTGTTCTTATTCTCTTTATAACCATTTGCATATTGATCTTAATAGCAATTTAAAATATACAATGTTGTATTTGACTATGGTTAACTCTTAATTCATTCATTTAAAATATGTTTATTGTGAGTCTGTTCTTTGTCACATATGACAAACGTTGAGTAATGGAGTTACCATGGTAAATAAAAGAGATTTGGCCCCTGCCCTTATGGAGCTTCCAGTCTAGTGAGAAAGATGGAGTTTAATTAGCTAATCATGCTGGAGAGACATTCTCTTCTCTGGTGTAATTGTGACTGGCAACTGGATTGTTAATTTAAAAAAAAATTGCTACAGCATAGAATCTTAGAGAAATGATGTCATCCTTCCTTAAATATTGTAGAATTTTAAACAATGTTTAGTCAGTTTGTTTATTGGTGTTCCATTGTTTATCAATATTTATCAGTTTGCCAGTTAATTGATGTATAGTTGAAGCTTTTAAGGATGGGTCTCTTGAGTAACATTCCTTGTCATCTTCTTGGGTAAGTCACACCCAAAATATATGTTCTGTGGTTTTTACTTTTGATTTGCTAAAAATGATAGGAGAACTTCAAGGCATTTGGCAAGCAATCAAGTGTAGAAGTTTGTCAAGTTTTTTTGATTTTTATTCCAATATTATGAAGCTACTAGACACCTAATTTAGTGGTCTCTCAGAAACAATTTACCTTTATTCCTTAAAGAAGCGTTCCATCTAGGGTCACTAATAGCATCCTTCTTGCCCTCACATTCTATTACTTATGTAATATTTAATGAATTTACTCAATTACAATGGCAAATAGAAATGGTAGAAAGAGCCTGAGGATCCAGCAGATAAGTAAAGCAACTAGAGCGAGAGTGTGTGGTGTGCTGCAGTAGCCTTTTTGCTATTAGGGTGCCCTGGCTAATGGTATGTTTCACGGAGGCAGTGGAGCACATCCGTAACTCTGGTGACTTGGTGAACGTAAGTTGGCTATGAAAGTTGTATTCTACGGCTAGTGATGAGTACTATGGAGTATATTGTGGAGGATGAATAGAGGGAGCTATAAGGAGATATTATAGAGTAGCCTGATTTATTCTAGAAGTCACAGCAGGACTTTTGAGGGGGATGAGACATTTGGGTTGGAATATGAAGAGAAGTAAGCTGTGGTTGCGTATGGAGAAAGAACACTTTGTGCAAAGCTCTGAAGTCGGTTAAAGGTTGGGATATTGAAGAACCAAAGGAGACCAGAGTGGCTGGGGCACAGAAAAGAAGGGCAAGAGTCATGAAGAATGAGGCTGGAGGAGGAGGCCGGAGTCCTGTCATGTAGCGTCTTGTAGATGCTGCTGAGGTTCTGTGTGTTTATCAAAAAAGTAAGGGCAAGTAATTAAAGGATTCAGACTTGCATTTTAGAAAGATCATCCTGGCTGTTGTTTGGAAAATGGAATGAACAGGGCATCAGTTCTGTAGTGATTAGAGTAGTCTAAATAAGAAACGTTGTCCTTGTCTCCAAAACTATTCATTCTTCCATTTTTCAGGGCCTTATCCTGCTGCAAGTCTAAACGGGTCCTTGAAATACTTGAGGAGAAGCAGAAGCTAAATTCATCATAGGTATAAATCTTTTCAATACCCAGAAAGACCTGGAATGGTATTTTCTATAGCGCACTTTGCTTACCATTTTCTCCTTTTATATTCGTATTTATAGTCATGATTTCAGCACATCATGTTGTCAAGACAATAGGAAAAAAAGGAAAAGTCATTCTTTTAAGCTTGTACCATGCTAATGATTTTCTTTGAAAGGACAACAAGTGTGTTTATTTTATCACTGTGGGTCTAAAACTTAACCACGAAACATCATTCTTTACTTCTAAACTATGTGTAACAAAGAAATTCTTTATTGCAACTTCATCAATAATTCAAATGCAACTTAAAGGAAAGTAGGGCAGCGTAAGGATAAAAAGCACACTTGTTCCATAATTGAGTCGATTAAATAGTATTGAGTCCCACTGTCATATTCATATTGATGAAACAACTTTTATAACTACAAAGAGTCTAATAAGAAGTAAGACCTCAGAATTATGAGACAATGTCATAGACATTTCTGTATTTTTTCCTATTGTAAAATACAAATAGTGAAAGCAAGCTTTTACTTGTGTGCGATAATGAAGGAACAGCTTTTGAAAGGTACTCTTACTGGAATTTTCATAGTTTTCAAGGCTGTGCAGTAATAACCCAAGCTATTTTGGAACTGTGCATACATTAGTGTTCTGGTGCAACATGATACAATAACGTGTGAAAACGTATACGATCACACCTTGTTTAAATTTGCAATTTTTGCACGTAATCCCACAGTGAGCTCTTGTCAGGTTTTGACTGCATAGGGGAGGAAAAGTTTATAGAAGCCTAAGAATGGGTTTGGATGTAAATATCTGACTATGAAAATAAAACTTTCTAAAAATTGTACTTTTTTGAAAGATCAAAAGAGTTCAGTTTATATTATATATAATATTTTGCAAATCAACCTGTGGTTAGTTTCGCCCAGTGGAAGCTTCAGAATGTGCGTAAATAACCTTCAGAATGAAGATGTATATCTGCTGTATTTTGTATTTGCAGAGTGTGAGTGAAAAGTACAGAGTTTGATTTTTAAAGACAATGATCACATTATAATTTATGCATTCATATTAATGTTGTTTTTCAAAATTGTCACCCAGAGAAGCAAAACCCTGATTCCATTGATGCCCTTGTCCAAAACATTTTGGAAAACTTCCTCTCAGAACTGTCTTTTGAATCATTTGCAAGCCTGACGAAAACATCTATCTCATAATTTTCTATTTGCATTTTATACCAAGATTCATCATGCTTCTTTTTTACTCACCAGAGTTGGCTATAAATGTCTCTTTGAAATGATGAGAATGGCTAAAATTGACTTTCAAATTATGAAATTTGCCACCATTGAGGATATTTAGAAATGTGTATGCCTGTGTGTGGTACAGACTTAGAAAGCAGTTTCAAAAGGAGGTAGAAATACTGTGAGTAATGGCTGAGCTTTAGAGTGAGTGAGTGGTGTTCTGAGGTGACCACTGTTAAGGGAAGGCACATTTGGATGACATGGTATGTTTGTTTAAAAGCCACTCACATTACTTTTTAATGACACTGTATATTAGTTTTTACAACGTATACAAAGAAAAATGCAAACATGCCTTTTGGAATGCAAGGCCAAAATATCTTACACAATTAGCAGCATATTTTATTAGGAAGACAATTAAAAGATTAAGCAACTACAGTGCTAATCCTGTGTTGGCAGATTCTTCAGATAATGGTCTTTACGTGGGAATATCTCCGCACAGTTTTATTTTATTTAAATACTGTCATTTACTGTCTGATCTATAAGTATGTGTATTTCCTTTAGCATCTTACGTAATTCATACTTATTTTCATGTCATCTGAAGGTACTAGTTGGTAGCATTTGAAATTTTCAATTCAGCTGACCTCTTCCTGTAAGTAATTGACCTGCTTTTCAGAAGTATTAGTGCTTGTTTTCTTAACCGTCAGTAAAAAAAACCAAGTAGTCACATGTGCTTGAAATGTAAAATAATTGGATTGACTTCTAAATATTTTCTTCGATTAAAAATAATCTGTGGTCATTCAGTACAACTCACACAAGTTTATGTGTTAAATGATTTATGAATAAAATGAAAATGAATTAGTAATGTACATATCCAGAATGTTCACCACTTGCCTCCAGTTTGAACATCTTTGTGTGTTCTTTCTTAAATGGGTAGGAAATGAAAAGAAGTGATTGCCAGAGAGACTTAGCTGAGTGGCTTTTATTTCCTGAGTATTAGAATTGGTATTAGTGCTGTCTAATAGAAGGAGAGGAAACAATTCAAATATAATTTTGTCGTGGTTGGTTTTTGCGACCCTGTAAGATCAGTGAAGATTAGAAGCCCAAAGATCTCAAGAGAGTTTAGGACAACTTTCTGAGGCGGGGAATGGCAAATTATAGCCTCTGGGCAGGACTCTTGTTTAGTGAATAAAATTTTATTGGAACACAGGCATGCTCATCCATTAACTTGTTATCCACGGCTACTTTCAAGCTGTAAGAGCAGAGTTGAATAGTTGTGGCTGATAACATACAGCCCATAATACTAAAATATTTACCATGTGGTCCTTTAAGAAAAACATTGCTGGACTTGTAAGATACAGGACCACTAGTTGTACCTGCCATCCCCATCTTTATGAAAAATCTAAAGCCTTTAGAGAGCCTCTTTGGAAATTACAGGCAACATACACAACATATTTGGAAACATGGCTGTGATCCATTTGTCAGAAGATATAAAAAGATTCAAGGTTTAAGGGGAGCTCAAAGCAAGTGTGGGCCCTATTGCAAGTCTGGGCTGCAATCAGTGCAGATGGTTCTGCCCCTTGGGTCGTAAGACTAGGCAGAGGCCCAAAGGTAGTTTCTGACATTCAGCTTTGGGCGTTATCAACAGGCATTTATAGCTGCTTGAAAATGGATAGATTTAAGTGCAAACCAGTGTTTGAATATGAAGATCTGGTATACACTTTGCACCACTTTTCAGTATAGCGAACACACCCTTTGGAGATAAAGACTTCTTGTTTAACATGGTATGTAGTTTGTGTAGACTGATTTGTGTCATAGTGATTATTTTATCCTGGTTAAACTATGTTCACATTTCTTTTTTTCTGCTTTTGTGGTACTAAATGGGCCTTCTTTTCCTGAATGCCTTTATCCTTGACTGTTCTAAAAATTTTAAAACACAAGATTTATGCAGGAATTGTTCCAGACTAATAGCTACTTCCTTCATATTAAACACCTTAGTTTGTATTAATGAAATTGGGTGCTCTTTTGTTCCTTTTCCCAACAAGGGGAACAGTTTTGGAGACTAAATCAGTCTTAACATGTGCTGCACCTTTAGTTCTTTGGTAACTTTATTTTACCTATTAACTGTCATGGATTTTTGACAGCAAATGTCGTATTTGAAATTCCATTGAAGGAAAGTATAACACTGTGATAATGTTCATTTGCGATATAATTATTCATTGACAATTTCTAAAATCTATAATAGGTTAGAAAATAAAATCCCAGCAGCTTTCGTGTTCCCCATTAAGAAAAGTAGATTCAGAAAGCTTATATCATGGTACTGTTCACCAAAAGTTAGGAGTTTTATTCTTGTAGGAGTTAGGCTATTAAGTAATGTTTATATAATCCTGATAAACATTTCTCCATGACTGAATTTTGAGTGGAAAACTTTCTTTCCTAAAAGGCTCTGAGTGAAAAAAAAAAAGGCCTGTCCTCTGACTGTGTGTACTGTGTGTGTGTGTGTGTGTGTGTGTGTGTGTATTTAGATCTATCTTAATACCAACTAATGCCAACATCTGGCAAAGAGATGGAGATCTGGGAATTTGTTGCTTGAAACCCTGGGACAAAGTGTTCTGCTCTGACCAGCAAACATAGCTGTGGACTTGAACTGGAATCTTCAGGGGCAGAAACGTCTTAACTGTCTGGAAAATTGGCCTGAGTCACCATGAAGGCACTAAAACAAAACTAATTTTAAGCAGGTCAAAGTTCAGTGATTCCCTCTGGAATTCAAACTTTTTAAAAGAGTCTCATGTTTAAGTGAAAAGGGTCAAAGTTGATGCACTGTTACAATGTTTTGAATGCTTTCCCTTAAGAACAGCCACCCAAGCTCGGATTAGCATGAGGAACTGCAAGGCTGGCACTTGCGTCTAGGTTAAAAATATTTTAAAGCAGTGAATGCCGTCAGTACAGAGAGATCCCTGGGAGCCTTTCTATTCAAAAATGTGTGAGCTCAGGGCAGCGACTGCAATGTAATTTAGGGCAGTGTATGCTTCATAGCTTTGGAGAATATTGCTTCCTGCTAGTGTTCCATCAGAGAATGGTAGGATAGTAGTAATTTTAGAAGGTGGTATTCCTGTTTGTCTTACATCGAAAACTTCAGAATAAATAAAAGGACACAGCAACTGAACAAGAAATGTAACTATGGAAAAGTACCAATGAATCTAAATTTGAACTGAACAGATACAAAATCAGCATGGGTGTAGGAATATTTTTAAGGCGAAGCTACTGTGAAAGTGACTTCCCAGGGAAGGAACTGCACAGGTATGTATGGTGTGTGACAAATAGCCTAAAGAAACTTTCAAGAAAGTGCCTTGTCAACAGTGAGGTCCTTTGACTATGACCGGATGTAATGCTGTTGAATATTTGAATTGAGGAATTATTTTAGAAAATGGAAACATAGGAGATTTAATTTCAGTATCTGACATTCAGATGATATCTAGATATCCCGAGGATGCCAAGGAATTAGCTAGTCAGAATTCTTTGAATGAGATTGTTCTGGGATTGTATGGTGGCCTTAAACTGAAGTGTGTGATTCTAGCACTTTCGATGTTAAAATGTTATACACTGCAGCTTAATGCGATTGACTAGGTATTTTCTCAGTCTGAAGATCTTGTTGCTGACTAGGATGAGACCTAAACAACATTCTTAGACATTAAAAAGAGCCTATCATTTTATGGGTTGTGTCTAGGAAAGGGGAGAGGAACATTTACTCTGCCTTCAAATTTAGAGACTCAGCTAAAAACTGCAGCTATGAAATTTGGCAGGTATCCATAGTCTACTCAACTTCCTACAAAACTTTGGTTGTTCATATTAGCTGTTTTCTTTTTCCTTGATACCAGTGGCAGAATAATTCGGTTGCTCTTCATCATAAACCTACGATAATCACTTTGAAGAAGCTTTACTTATTTAGTTATTTATTCAGTAAATACCAGTTATTCCAATTTGAGGAATTACATTTTGCATTGTGTTTACTGTGTCTCAGGAGATTTGAACTCAATCATATCTGTTTATTTTAATGAGATAAGTCAGTCCCACACGATAATTTTTAGCAAAACACAGAATAAAAATGCATGAGGAAGAAGGAAAAGCCAAGTTATTGTATGACATGATGATTCTTTCTTGTACAGTTTTTAACTGGAAAGTGACCTGAGTTGGGCTGAAAGATGAGAAGATGTCATGCATGTTCTTTGTGCTTCCTTCACCAAGATAGGCTGACAGAAAGTGGTCTTTGATTTGGATCCTTGAATTCAGTTATGTTTATAATTATTAAGAAATTATTAAGATTGTGAATGCTGCTTATCTTAATGTAGAGATGCAGAAAGAAGAATAAGAGAGAATCAAATATTACAAAAGTTAAATTAGGAGAAGTAAAATGATAAATGTTTTCAAGAATTGGTGCTAGGATTATAATGCAGGAGTAGTTTTAGGGTGAGTTCTTAGATTTCTCAGAATCTTAATTATAGACCAGCAATTTAAATTTTTGAGCAAGGAATTTCCAAAACAAAATTTATTTACCATCCAAACTATATGAAGAAATAGTTAGAGAAACCTCAGTATATTCAATATTCTAATTTATTATGTCAACAGGACTAGTTAAGAGTTTTATCACAAATGACCTTTTGAAAAAATAGTTGTTGGTCTGAACTTTTGCCCCTCTATGTGTCTTCACAAGGAGAACTTTTGAAGAGAAGAGTCTTAAATCTGTCTGATAGTAAAATATCGTGATACGTTCTCGTTTCCCTACATCTCCAAGCTCTGTCAGCCGTTAAACTTGTGCTAGCCCGACTTCTGGCTCGACATGCTGAGCTGATCCTTTTGTTTAACTGGCATTGCTCTTAGCTTCCCCACTTAAACTAGCTATCAGAATCCTCTAGGTCAACCAGATAGTTTGCCTTATTGCAAGCTCACCTGAACCATCTTCTGAGGTAGGGCCTATGATTTCATGAGAAATAGTCACCTCAGTGGGGAGCTACAGAACTCACCTCTATCTTCCAAGTGTTAACAGTAACCTATAATAATAATTTGGTGACACAAAATGCTTCTTTTTATGCATTACCTATTTCCAGAGGCTTAATTTAGGTTTGTATCAAAATGGATATCACAAACAGTACAGCTTCCTGCTGAGAAGCAAAGTGCTGCTGAGAGACTTTCTGTTATTCTTTTGGTGGCATCTGGGAGGGGTGAAGAAACACGGGGGTGGGGAGGGGAGGGGAGGGAAGCAATTGTCAGTCGCGTAAGTGTCACCAGGACAAGCCGTGGTGGAGAATGGTTTTCAAAGGCAGAATAGCTTGATGGAGTTGTTATATCAGGGGCTGAACTTTGTTCTATTGCACTTGATAGGAGGCAAATTTCAGAGCAAGGAAAACAGCAGAAGTGGTTATAGCAGATATCTTATTTTTCTGTATGATTTTCATACTTCATGCTCTAGCAACAGTGACAGTGCTTATACTTCCCCAGGTGTAAATACAAACAATAATACAGTACTGAGAAAGTTTTACACTTTAAATCTCCACAGAAAGTCTTAGTTCTTCATCACAGAGTCCCTGGCTGTGCTAGAGTCAGTCCAATCGAAAAAGCAGAGTTAATGGCAGCGTGTCCCATCTTTAACCTTTTACCCTACTTTTAAATCGCCCAGTACCTACCCCAAACGTGCGAGTCTCCTCCATTGTCCTAGTTCTTCAAGCAAACAGAAATTTATCATAATTTTTCTTACTTAACTATACCCAGGAGTATTGTACTTTAAATAGAAACTTATGAAGGACTGTTTTTCATAAATGTTTAGAGTTAGAATTTCGGGCTGTTCTGGTAGTGAGAGATGGAAAAGTATGGCAATATTATGTCACAGAAGGGGTCTTCCAGGGAGTCCTCAACTCACACCTTATAGGTGAAATTACCATTACAGCAAAGCCGTGAGCTGATTTTTAGCCCAAATATGGGCTAGTAAATGACCTGCGTTTTAGAATTCAGCGATGGAGGTGTTGATGCATTTCCATGCTTTAGGTTCTGTGGCAGCTTCCAGCTTCTGCCTTTGCCTTGACTGTGCCCAGTCCTCCTACCTGGAAAAGGGATGGGAAAATGGCAGGGAGCTGGGCAAATTGTCAAGAACTCCATCCCAGAACTTTAACTCTGGCTCCCACTGTAACATTTCGCTCTTGCATGTTTTCTGAGAGTGCAGGGTTTTTCTTGGCCTGCTGCTTCCCCAAGTGGCCAGCCCTTGCCTCTTGTCTGCACTGTACCCTGGGGATGTGTTCTCAGAATGCCCATTTCCCACCAGCCCCTGGGAGCACTGCGAAGGAGCAGCTGTCCTCGCTTTCCCACTCCCACTCGAGGAGAGGCTTGGGTGCACAGGCTTCTGTCACATACTTGATTTGTGCATCTCAAGCACAGCTTGCTGGGCTCTGCGTTTTGGCTTAGTGATCGTGCTGATCATGTGCGTATAGGTGTTCATCTTGGGGTATACTCGTATAGGGATAATCCATATTATTTCTCTTCGCAAGGACTCAGTGTTTAAGAGTATCTAATGGCTATTGAAAAAAACATTAATTTTGTCAATGTGCTGCAAGAGTATATTCATGGCATTCTTTTTTTTTTTTTTTTTTTTTTTTTTTTTTTTTTTTTTTCGGTATGCGGGCCTCTCACTGCTGTGGCCTCTCCCACCGCGGAGCACAGGCTCCGGACGCGCAGGCCTAGCGGCCATGGCTCACGGGCCTAGCCGCTCCGCGGCATGTGGGATCCTCCCGGACCAGGGCACGAACCCCTGCCTCCTGCATCGGCAGGCGGACTCCCAACCGCTGCGCCACCAGGGAAGCCCTATTCATGGCATTCTTTTTGATTCTTTAAAAAGCTGTGTAGGGGCTTCCCTGGTGGCGCAGTGGTTGAGAGTCCGCCTGCCGATGCAGGGGACGCGGGTTCGTGCCCCGGTCCGGGAAGATCCCACATGCCGCGGAGCGGCTGGGCCCGTGAGCCATGGCCGCTGAGCCTGTGCGTCCGGAACCTGTGCTCCGCAACGGGAGAGGCCACAACAGTGAGAGGCCCGCGTACCGCAAAAAAATAAAAAATAAAAAAAAAATAAAGCTGTGTAAAAACTAGATTTTTTAAGGCGTTGCTACCATAAAGACTGCTTTCAGACACATGGTATCTGTTTCTTCATTTAATGGACCATAATTCATTTTGTAAACATTACTCTTTCAAAGCAGGAAGACTTTCTACCACCATGGTCTAAGAGTTCGGTCACTTTTCTTAGGGATTGCTCAGATCTTCCTTGTAATAGCAGCTCCCTGAAGAAAACCAGAGAAAAGAAATAACATCAAACCTTCAACTGCAGCTTTTGTCCCATTTAAATAGCAATGGATAATTCTGAAAAACTGTAAGTGGGGTGAGGTGTAAGATGGACTCTTAGCTCTCTTTTCAAAGTGTCTTCCCATTTTTGTGCTTACTTCAAAACCTTTACTTAGAAATGAGAGTGCATTCATGTAGTTTAATGTCCTTTGTTTTCAAGGTATTGTTTTTTATAATGATTGGTGGGTAGAAATGTGCCAGGGCTTTGGGATCTGAGCTTCCTTTGGACCCCATAGGATGTCAATGGACTCATTAGGATTTAGCCAAGTTTTATGCATTATTCATAATATACATTCACAGCGTGTACACTAACGACCGTCTCCTGTGTCTGCTTAGTCAGGACCATTTGCACGCTGTATTATGGAAACATAATACAGAATGCATTTAGCCACATTTTCTGTATTATCCTTAATATATATTGTCATCATGTTCTGTTATAGGGTATGTGGTGAATGTGTTTAAACAATAGCATGCACTTGTGCATTGTGATTCCATAAAAACAAATGTATAATAAAAGTCTTGATGGAAGTAATTATTGCACATGTGCAATAATAGTTTCTAAAACAGCCTTCATATTATTTCTAGTTTGCTTTCATCGTTTGCTTATCTAGTTATTTGTTTTATGTTGTTTTATGCCTGCTGGACGGATGTTCTGAAAATTTTAATTTTGAAAACAACATACCTTCTTTATCCCTCTCATATCTTTCCTCATTAGTTTCCCTAAATGAGTATTTAAAAATATAATATTTAAAAGAGACTCAATGATTAAGAAATGCATGTTTCCTAGCTACCAATTAAAGATCTGTGGGGTATTTGTTATAAAGAGCCTGTGTTCCATGTACCGACAAGAACTGTTATGTATGTGAGAAATTAACATCAAATTATTAACATCAAATTATCTTCCATATCTAGGATAGAGAGGTTCTGAGTTCTAAAGTTAACATGACTCTTATTTATTTAAGGAATTGACACTTTTATCTTTTTCTTTTGGACATCTTGCTTGCAAAATGGAAATGACCCCTGCTTAATTGTTAGCATATCAATAGCATATCAGATTCATTGTCTTTTAAAAAATATAACTTGGATCAGAAAGAAGAAAATCTAGAAATACACCTATGTGTCACAGGTGTGAAGAAAGCAAATTATTTAAAACTCTAAATGATAGTTTGTTGAAAAGTTATGCTGTGATGGATATTTTAGGTACAGAGGATGGTAAAAGGATTCATTGAAATTATGTCCTTTCTTTTGGAGGGTTATTGGTGGTTTTTCAATAGTTTGAAGTCATTTCGTTTTGGTTAGTGACTAGTAAACTTATTTTAGAATGTTCACTTTGAGAACCCTACAGTTCATTTAGTGTCCTCCACATCTAGTGCTTTTACACATGACCACATCTTATTTCCTTATGAAACCCTTTTTTGGAACAGATTTGGAGTTAGAAGCATATGAAAGATGGGAGCCTTAGTTTGAAGGGCCATTAGTCTTTTTATTGATAATGATACCTTTATCAGTAATCTGTTTACTTTGCAATCAGTCTTATGAAATTTATCTATTCTGCTAGACATTATTGATGAATTTGTTTCAGATAAATGATCTCACTGAAAAATTGAAGTATACCCACTTGATAATATTATAAACCATCCTTCTCTTGTCTTCTCTCTTCAGCAAGTTTGATATTATGTATCCAGATAAAATGGCCCTTTCAGTAGTATCCATATTCTTTGGAAATCTGTGGGGAAGTATAGACTTGATGCAAAATCTGATTAATATCTTTTCTGCCTAGCTCAGAATATTATTCTCTTTTTCTTCATTGACTTTCACATAGTTGTTTGAGTCATGTCTACATGCTGAGAAGGCAATAGATTAAAATCTTCTGGTTTTAGATATAGTTCCAAATGTGATGGGTTGAATTCCAAGTAGCCAGACCTCAAAATAGGACAGAGAAGTACATGGTACTCATCAAAACCTAGATAATTTTGTTATCTGGTATAATATGAGTTTGTCAGAGAAAGAGAATAGATTGAGTATTAGAGAAGTAGGCAAAAGAGGGTACATCTTTTTAATTGCTGCTTTTCTGACACAGAGAGAGGATGGGATCTCATCGGCTCTTGTTTTAACAAGCCATATTCTTTCTACTTTTATTTGAGATTTCCTCCCAGTGGGCTTATTTACCTAAGTTGATTGCTTTGTCTAACTTTTATTGTTTGTTTAAATAGTTGCTCTGCACAAAAATTCCTCATGTTAATTTTGGTAATTTTTTTTCAACTTCTTAGAAAAACCATTGATCCTCAACATATATGTCTGGATGAAATGGAATGCCTAAAAATATTTTATTTATATCTTTACTTATTAAGATACATTTATAAATCAGATGGCTAGAAACTAATTCAATTTTTTAAAATAAAACTTTTTATATAAAGGAGTGTTGAATCTGATTCAGTATGGTCACTTTCAAGGCTGTATATACCTCTTTCAGTGATTCTGAAATTGCTCAGAATACTTCAGGAACGCCTCCTTGGGAGCTGCCATGGAGCCTGAGGCATACTCTTTTGATAACCTCAGTGGACACATTTTCTAACTTTGAAGAAAGTCTTTGTATTTTAAAATAGTCAAAAGATATATTTGAGCCAAGTCTGGTGAATAAAAGAGGTAGGTAGTTCAAAAGGGAAGTGGAGGGCAGCACAAATTGTGGAACCGAAGTAGCCGGTCTGTTTTCTTGGGTCAGTCATAAATTGGAGGATTACAAAACAGGGCCTCCAAAGTCTTTTAAGCAATAGCCAACAGGGAGATGAGTATGTGGTTTCTTAAGCTCAGTTCGTTGAAGAGTCACTTATTTGTCTGCAAAAGTTTAAAATATGGTTTAAAATAGATTTTAAATATGTTACATTAGTTTGTAGTTGTACCTTACAGAGTCACAATAGATTTCATGTCTTTTTGTGTTCATCTGTTATAACTGACATGCAAAACTGTGTCCATTTTTAGATTGGGGTGCCTGTTCTTTCCAAATTATGAAAAATGCACAGAGTTTTTAAAAACCATTAATCCTGAACTAAGATAAGTTGTCCAAATGGAAAACTAATCTGTATGTCTTTTGGCTTTTCAGATTAATTTTTCATTTAGTAATTTAGTATTTCCAGAGTTAAGTATTTTAAATGTAGACTTATTTTTTTCTGCTTCATTATGGTCAGAGGTTGCTTTAGGTTTCATAATAATAAAATTTATTTCAGGGAGTTTCTTCATTTGAGTTTCCTTTCTGGCTCTTCCCGACCAGTTCAGCCCCTCGTTAGACAGGTACATTTACTTGCAGACCGATCACTTCTGTAGATGAACGCTAAGAAACACATACAATTTACACGGACACATGGAGTTTCATGACTAACTTTCACAGTCATACGTGTAAAAGGACCATAATTTTGGAGGGTTATTTAGTAACAGAGTGAATATTCACAAATGATGGGATTCTCATTTTGGGGTGGATCTCAGATATCACCATGTCTGAATCCCTTCTTTTGCTACTCTTTGGAATGCTCCTCTACCAGGAATCATGTTGGGAGGGTTGATACAACCAAGAGCAGGTCCAACAAAGAATGTTGGATTAAGAGGAAATAGTTGGGTCCTGTTTTATTTTACTGTCGATTATTTGTAAACTCAGATTACTTTGGGAATTGCCATGCTTTTGAGGAGGGTTAACGCAGGAACAGCAGTTTTCCTAGTGAGGTGACTAAAGGGGAATATTCAAATTAATGTGTAGGGGGCTTCCCTGGTGGCGCAGTGGTTGAGAGTCCGCCTGCCGGTGCAGGGGACACGGGTTCGTGCCCCGGTCCGGGAGGATCCCACGTGCCGCGGAGCGGCTGGGTCCGTGGGCCATGGCAGCTGGGCCTGCGCGTCCGGAGCCTGTGCTCCGCAACGGGAGGGGCCGCGGCGGTGAGAGGCCCGCGTGCAGCAGAAAAAAAAAAAAAAAAAATTAATGTGTATACTAAAAATAAGGTTTGGATTAGGTATCAATTTTTTCTTTTAAATTTGAATTAAGTTGGAATTGGCTTTGTAAATATTTTTTGTTACCTCCACAATCAGTGAATTTAAAGTACCATATAATCCGAGAAGTTTTAATAGATTTTAACAGTTTTCTTTATCTTAATATTTGTGTTTAAATTTCAATTACAGATTGTTTTAAGGCCTCATTTTTAAAAAAAAAATCTTCACTTTATTTATTTATTTATTTATTTATTGCCACACTGTGTGGCTTGTGGTGTCTTAGTTCCCCGACCAGGGATTGAACTCCCGCTCTCGGCAGTAAAGGCATGGAGTGCTAACCGCTGGACAGCCAGGGAATTCCCTAAGACCTCATTCTTTAACCTACCCTGTACAATTGCATATTGCCATCACAGTCTCTAGGCCAGAGAAGAGAATATATTCATTTAGCTAGCTTAGGAAATGTATCCTTGCTCTGTTTCTCCCTCTCTCCCTGTGCCCTTCTTTCTGTTTGTGTCTTTTTTAAAAATGTTAAATTCTCGGGCTTCCCTGGTGGTGCAGTGGTTGAGAATCCGCCTGCCGATGCAGGAGACACGGGTTCGTGCCCTGGTCCGGGAAGATCCCACATGCCGTGGAGCAACTAAGCCCGTGAGCCATGGCCGTTGCGCGTCCGGAGCCTGTGCTCCGCAACGGGAGAGGCCACAACAGTGAGAGGCCCGCATACCGCAAAAAAAAAAAAAAAAAAAAAAAAAAAAAAAGTTAAATTCTCAAGTTCTTTTTTTTTTTTTTTTTTTAACATCTTTATTGGAGCATAACTGCTTTACAATGGTGTGTTAGTTTCTCCTTTACAACAAAGTGAATCAGTTATACATATACATATGTTCCCATATCTCTTCCCTCAAGTTCTTATTGCCTATTGGATACAAGTGGAGAAGGGCAATAAAAATTGGCTTTCTAGGAAAGTTCTATATATTATTTTTATAGGACTTCTCCTAGTTCTTAATGGCTTAAATATATTTGCCCATTAGTCCCATAGTACACCCTGCCTGCTTTTGTATTACTGCTTCAGAAATAGCATGGCAGAGTGAGGATCTAAAGCCATCATCCGGGTTTTCTGTACTCAGGCCACTTAATTTCTCTTTCCTTACCAGTAAAATTGGGTTTAATTTACAGGATTTTTGCAAGAATTAAATGAGTCAGTTATATGAACTTTTTTGCATTTTGTAAATTGCCACCTCCAGATGGGATGTTAGTTGTTCATTCCTTGATTTGGTGAAATGCAGAGCAGCAAGTACTGCAGCTAGGTTTGCAGGTTTTTTTGTTGATGGTTTTATGGTCTTTTAAAAAATATTTTGTATGCCTTTTGATGAAGTTCAAACTTTATCACTTTTCAACTGGAATGGCACGAAGCCTGAAAGTTATAACCCCTGGGAAAAAAATACAAGGTCTGCTTTTGGGTTATGTTCATTTTGGTTGTTCTACAGTTTGGAGTAAGGTTTCTGATGGTACCACTGAGTGCTGACAGTAACCTTTATACTTGAACTCTTCTAAGATTCTACTCCTTGTTTTCTTTTTCTTTTTCTTGAGTAATGTAAATATAAATTTTATTTCAGGCCTGGGGATGATGTGTATATTTTCTTATTGTTAATAGGTATGTGGTATATAAATGGAGCATTTATATCTCATTATTTTGATAACACACTACAAAGATTCCAGTAGTCGTGTTTAATATTTATTTTAGGAAATTTGCCACTGCAGACAAATTTATTTTAGACTGCCTTTTCTGAAGAACAGTGAATTATTAAATGGTGGGGGAAAAACCCAGCATGGTAAAGTAATGTGATATATTATCTGAGTTCATGGGAACCATTTGTAATGTTTCTTAATTCAGAGCGTTTTTAAAAAAATTCTGTCCGTAGTGACTGCTTGTTTCTATTTCCTGCGTAGTAACTGGCCTCTAGATATGTACTAGATATGTACTGCTGAGTTTTAATTCCTAGTGAGGCGATAGGGACAAATACTTCTGGGTGTCGGTTGTAGCACCTCCATTCTAAGCAAGTCACTTCATCTTTTGTCTCCTTCATTCTCTTTCTTTCTAGCTTGTCAAGAAAACAGTGATAATATATTTTACAAGGCCGCTCAGATGACAAAATGAATATAAAGCTCAAATATTCTAAAATTGAAAAGTGGCAAACCAATACCAGCTATCAGCATACTGAGTGTTTGCCTACTGAAAGAGACAAACTACAATGCCCAGACTTTCAGGAGGGTTTTGTAAAAATTTTCTTCAAGAATTTAAATTCGCTGTGGAAATAAAATTTTAGAACTGGGACATGTTTCATAGCCTATAATCCTTCCTCCAAACCCACTGAAGGAAATTGAGGTCCAGGGCTGCTAGGTGAGAGTCTTAAAGTCACATAGATAAATAGGAGAATTGATCATAGAACCCAGGTCTCCTGGCTCCCTTGCTGGGCTGTATTCTCCACTCTGCACATGGCTGGGTCTATCATTTGGCCTCCTTTTTTGGTGGTAAGATGTCTCTCAAATGAGAGTGATAAAATATGAGTAGCATTCACCCTTCTCTCAGAAATGAAGGACTCTAGAGAGGCATTTTCCTTTTGCTTTCTTTTTCCCCTTGTGGTTATTGACAAAGCCTGGGATCATGTTGAAACTTATTGCAACCACCAGGAAACACTTTCAGCTTAAGAAATTTTTGTTTAAAATTTTGTTTATGTTTTTAAATTTTTACATCTTTCTTTCTTTCTTTCTTTTTTAACATCTTTATTGGAGTATAATTGCTTTACAATGGTGTGTTAGTTTCTGCTGTATAACAAAGTGAATCAGCTATACGTATACATATATTCCCATATCCCCTCCCTCTTGCATCTCCCTCCCACCCTCCTTATCCCTCGCCCTGCTCCTAATTAACAAGTAGCAAGCATGATTATGCTCCAGTTAGTTGGAAAGACTTGTCGGACTTTAATATTTAGATGAGGAAAAGACCTCCAGCCTTGAAGAAGAAAATCCCTGTTGATATTTTCCATAAAAGGGGATGTACAGTTAGTTCAGCAGAGCCGACTCTGCCACTTTGTGTAGATGAAACCCTGAGAAATGGCTATGAAGAGAGCATGTTAGTCACGGCTCACATTAACACAGTGTTCCCTCCAATTTGTTGGCTTCTTTCTCATGAAAATGCTGTATAATGAACCATCAGGAGGTTATTCTTTCCCTATGGTTTGCCCCCAAATAAAACAAAAAATAATAACAATTATTAAAAGCGCTTTTATGGAAGTGTGATGAAGGCAGCTTTTTGTAAATGGATGTTTCACTAGTGTCATCCATTTAACTCAAATAAGTAACGTGCTCCAAAGGCAACTTTTAAAAATCACGTAAATTTATTTCACCTTCTCTAAAATAATTGACATTTACACTCATTACAACTTGCAGTGACTCACTCTCTCTCAAGAAAAACAAATTTCTTTTCTTAAGAAATCAATAGGATATTCAGCTCCCCTGAGAAACTAGTTGGTTACATGCCCCTGTCTGGGTGCCCCCAGCTGCTCCCAGGTGAAGAGTTGGCCTTCAGTGATTGAATACGGTGCTGGATAATGTGCCTTGAGCTTCTTGCAGAATGTCAGAAAATTCCCTTTATTTTCTTTAGCCTCTATTTGGCAACACTTAAAGATTCAAAAATAGAAAATGAAAAGAGATGTAGAACTGGAGTCCTCATTGCCAATCGTGTTTTTTGGTAGACTTAGAAAACTGAATTGTTGTCTCAGTGTCATAGCTAGAGGTTAGTTCAAGTCATGTCCCAAACCTGGGTTATCACTGGTTTTAGTGTTGTTACAGATAGTCTCAGCAAGGACATGGATGGAGCAAATTTTAACTTTTGTTCTTCATGTGCTTACAACAAGAACAGAACTACGTTTACTATTTCACCTCTCTCCTCAGTTGCTATATTTATGTGGTTTTGAGAAACCTACTCTAAGCAGATGTCGCATGAAAGACAACATTTCTCTGGGGAGGTTGAGATCTCCAAAATGTAGTCCATGGTGCCTATAATTGAATACCTGCCATGTGCCATGCCCTCTTTTTTGGCATTGGGGATAAAGCAGTGAACAAAATGGACAGCCCTCGCCATTGAGGAGCTTAAAATCTAGTGTGCATGATAGAAGATAAACTATACATAAGAAATGTGATAATTTCATATGAAGAAGAATAAATAGCATAATATGATAGAAAGTAGTTCCCAGTATTTGCTTTGGTTGGCATGGTCAAGGAAGATGATGGTTGAGTTGAGATCTGAATGATGAGAAGGAAGAGTCTGTGGAATGACCCAGGAGAACAGATTTCTCAGGAAAAGGAATAGCATATACCAGGGTCCAGTGACGGGGGAGAGCCTAGCTTGTTCTGGGGGGAAGAGCCCACTTTTCTCAAACTTGTCATGATTCCTCTTCAATCTGCATTCTCAGCTCATGATCTTGCTTCCTATTTTTTCTAGAAATTAAAGGAACGAGAAGAGGACTTCTTGAAACTTCTGTCACCTAGCTATGCACCTACCTGCATACACCGTGCCTTCTCCTTGTCCCTACGTATAAACTCTAGGCAGTCCTAGTAAAGGCTGACTCCTCTGATTATGCACAATCTACAGTCTGTTCCTTCTGGCCTTCTCAGAGGTTCTTCCACCCAAGCTCCTCTTTCTCTCTGGCATCATCAACTTTTCCCTCTACCTGATCTTTCCTATCAACCTACTATCAACATTTTCCTCTTATAATATTATTTCTTCCACTTTAAGAGGAAAAACATTCTTTTGATGCCACTTCTCTCCAGCTACTCCACATTTGTCTCCATCTGTTTAAAGAAGAATTCCTTGAAAAAGTTGTGCAAATTTTTTTACTCCAAATTCTTCTCTCTCCTCTTCCCTTGAAACCACTCCAAAGAGGCATCTGTCTTCATCACGCCACCAAAACGAGTCAACAGTGGCCTCCATGTTGCTATGCCAGTGTTTGTCAGTCCTCACCTTACTTGTCCTGTCTGCAACATTAGAAAGTGTTATTTACTCTTGTTGCCTCATAACATGTTTTTAACTTGACTTCTGTTTCCTTGATTTTCCTTCTACCTACTAGGTGTTGCTTTTCTGTTCTTGGTCCCTCTTCATTGCTGTAATCGCTAAACAGTTAGAAGTTAGAAAATACACGAAAACTATAGAAGATTGCTGTATATCCTGCAGAAGTTTTGTTTCCTAAATACTAATACAAATATCATGTTAAGGAAGTAAAACAATTTAAAGTAATTGTTTTGGAAAATAACTTACAGGTGTAAAAGAGAAGCATATGGTCGAACAGAGATTGCCAATGAAATTGACAGATGATTAACATTCATTATAACTTTTAATTAACACCTTGGAAAATTCCATAAAATGATACTGTATGTAAATGACTATGTGTGATATCTTGGAGCATTCTCTTACCTGTTTCACAGAGGAGAAAAAGTGGATCACAAAACTGCTTATGATAATGATTTTACCCAACCTGGCGTTTGTTTTGGGTGTTATCTACTTGTGTCGATCATGCCAATTTGAGCTGCCAATATTCTAAATATATTTGTCTGAGATATAAGTGATTCTCTGTATTCTGTGGAGGAAAGAAAAAATACGTTTTAGTTTCTTATCATTTCTTCTTTTCAACATTTCATGATTGAGTAACTATGGGAGAATTTGAGCTTTTACCTGGAACTTTTCCAAGCTGATTTAAAATCTGGTTCATTCAAATCTGGTTAATAAAATTTGTGATCAATATATCATATATAATATAACACTGGAGGTGGTGAGAAGCTGATTTTTGTGAGGGTTTCAAAATCCTAAATTGCACTTTTTTCTGTATGTTGAGACTAATTTCCTATTCACTGTTTGTGGTGAAATGGGAATGTTTTCTGCTGAAAATAGTGGTGGTTGGTTTATATATAATATTTCCAAACTTTTGTAGAGGTACAGTTACTATAGGATTTTGTTAATTTTTGAACTCTTATAAAAGTCTGCTTTTTAGAGTTCTGCTCAAGAGAGTTGTGGTACAAATATAAGCTTACCTACTTGCTGCTGATTTAAAAAACTGGGGGTGGGGAGATGGTGAAAGACATAGAAATATGTTTTCTTTGACAAAAACATCTGTCAGTTACTAGATAACATGTTTGGTCACCATTAAACATTCATTGGTGGTCTAGGGTAATCCTTGGGGACATGAGTTATACTCTCAAACTGTTATCTCTTGAGAGTCTCAAGGACTGCAAAGGGTGTATGGCTCTCTTTTTTTGTACTGTCTACTTACAATTATTGTGTTTAACTTCCTCTGCTTCTTTCTTTTGCTACTTTCTCCCTCTCCCACCCACCTATCTTATCTTCTCTCCGCCATTCTTCACTGGGTTTTCCATGCTTCTGGGCTTAGTGCCAGTTGACTTGACCATTCGAATCATACCCAGCAAGTGATGGCCCTCTTCTCATGAGCTGCATGGTCATGTTGAGTTGTGAATGATTTTAGGTCTTCTTGGAGATTTCTGTTTTTCAAAGCTATTCAGAATTTATTAATTTGCTGCTTAAGATGTTGGTCAAAAGGCAGCAAGTCAAGGGAAGGTAGAACTGGGCATCACAACTGTTTCAGATGGCTGAGGTTTGCAGAACACTTGCTACATAAACAAGGCATTCTTATAATTTAAATTACTAAGTGTGATTTTAAAGGATCAGTTATAATATGCCTGCTTTTGAAAGCTAATGTCTATTTTAGGCTCAGTATTTAAGTTCCTTAGAATAATTTTTTATTCTCTTGTTTATTGTTTAGTGAGTATTAAGATTTTAAATCATTCTACAGATTAATTTAAGGAGTTAAAGCATTAGAACTGAAATATAAAAGCTTTAAAGGTACAAAAGAACAAATTTACGTTATTATTTCTATCTTTTAGAGTGTTAGGAGCCTAAATGTGTTGAAGCTGAAACATAAAGAATGGAGGAAGAAACAAAAAATTACACAGAAAATACCAATTAAGCGTGAATGTTGCCTGATTTATAATTCCTTGTACAGAGATTATAAAGAAGAAATATAGCTCAAGAAGGATGAGATGCTCTAAAATTGTGATTCTGACTATGTAATTGAGAATAATCCTGCTGAGAAAGAAAAGGAGTTAAGTAAAAGTGTAACTGTATTATCAGGAGCTCTTTGATAAGCTCAGAATTTAAAGGGGGTATCAGAGATAGAAGGCGTACAAAACTAGGGCTTATATAAGAAAGGCAGGAACTTCGGGAGAGTTAATGATCATGGTCATTCATTCATTCTGTCAACATTTATTGGGAACATTTATTATGCCAGATTATCTTGTTTGCACTGTGGATACTAAAATATAATGAGGTCTTTGCTCTCAAAAATCTACCATGATAACATCGGGCAATGAAATTAATAATTGACATAATAAAGGACGAACTCTTCAACCCCTGTTTTGTTCCCAAAATGGAAGGTGGAAATTCAGCATACTTCAGTGGAAATTCAAGCCCAGGCTGGGATAAAGAATAGAGTAAGAACTCACTTCTTGAAGTGCGTTCAGGGTTCTAGTCCCAGACAAATGAAGCTTACAAAAGAACTTGCTCATATAATTTTGAGAAAACAGTGTTGGGTCAATAGTAGCTTGAGATATTTAGGTAGATTTTTGGCAGGTAGAACAACTGAACTCATAGGTAATTGATTAATGGATGAGTGTTAATGGAAAGTGGACTGTGATCTTGCCCTTGGCTTTGAATATTTACTGACAGCTGCAGTAAAAGCGTGCTTAGCAGATCTTTAGATGACACGTAGCTGAGAGGGGTAGCTTACATATGTTGAATCAAATGATCAGGATTCAATATTCAGATAAATGTAAGATTAGTATGTAAGGCTAAAATAGGAGACTCTCTTGAGAGTGGTTCCTTAGAAAAAAAGAATATGAAGTTTAAATGGTTAATAATACAGTGCTTGGATGGCACTATTAAAAAGAAATAATTGGCTAATCGTTGCAAGGCCTTATTGATACACTTCAGTAGGTCCAGAGGCCTAACTAGGGACGTCGCAACTCTCTTCAAATATTTAAAGATCCGGCATGTGAAAGAGATAGTATTAGTGGCTTTGTGTTGCTCTCAAAGAACTGCAAGAGATAAATGAAGATCATTTTAGTACTATGAAATGGAAAACCTCCAAAAAAAATCAAAGTTGTCCAACAATGGAGATAGTGAAAGTATTGTTACAGAGAAAGAAGTGGGCCATATATGTCAAGACAAGAATTGCATTAGGAAATCTCTAAGGTTTCCTTTCTTTCAAATTGCATAATTCTGTAATTTCACAAACTTGTTATGACAGTTTGAGAAGATAAGAGTGATTTACTCCAGGGGAAATAATATGCGTACGAGTGGGGGCATTTGTAAAAAAAGATCCAACTAGTGGCAGTCCTGAAAACTAGAAGTTAGAGTCAGAATGGGAAGTGGCTATAGCATTTCTCCCTCAAACATTCTTGGGCTGTTCTCAGATAAATACAAAAGTATGTGAAGAAACACAGTGGTCTGAATTTGACCCCTGCTTTGTTGGGGAGGTAAAGCATAGACAATGTTGGAGATCCCTTTAATTTTTCCCTAGTGTTCTGCTCTCCTTTGATTAGAAGATATGCTTGCCAGGTTGCAAACAAGAGGTTTCATTTGGGAAACCAACAATCCTTGCCTTTGTATTGAATTAAATATGGAGGCTTCATCTTTAAGAACTAACCATGTTGGACGGGACTCCTAAGTACCTAAAAATTCGAATGTTGCTCAGTTAACCTCATTAGGCCTACCTGATATCTTTTCTATCAAGTTAACACAAAAGACTCTGGATGGATTAGAGTCCTTGGTTGAACAGATTCTAATTGAATTTAGAGATAACTCTGTATGTACACTGGGATCCTGGATTTGGGAAAGACCTGGAAGATGACCTGATCTCAAGTTCCTATTTTACAGATGCAGAAACTGAGTTCTAGGGCTCCTGACTTGCCCAGGACAGTTCTGTTTAGTTAGAAACAAGGTTGAGAACCCAGCTCTTAGGAATTTCAGTGAATTCACATCTCTTTCTATTATACCACACTCTCATTTCCTCTTTTAAACTAAGCTGAAGGTATGCAGTGTCTCAAGACACTAAAGAAAAAAAGGAGCTTATATCTACGTTGTCTTCATTAAGTTAAAGGTGTTATATTTAAGTCTTGAGTATTTTTCAGTTTTATTAAACTTTGATCTCTGCAAAAAAAAATGAGTCAGTTCTTAAACTTCTGTTCTCATGAAAATGGAAAGACTGGGGATAGGATTCTGTGGTTAATTTTGAAAAGGATTTAGAGCTTATGATAGTCTTAACGACTTCCCTAAATTATGTAGATTACTATTCCAGTAGTAGATAGATCAAGTATCTGTGTTTTAGGATAGCTTTTAAGCTGAGCAAATCTAAGACATCTGAACAGAGTATCACTTTACCTAGAGTTAATTCAGGCTTCTGAACTTGTGTCAGAGAGGAAGGTCAGCATACTGGAGCACTTTACTGCAAAGTCTCTAAGAGTTAAAAATCTTTTTATTATGATTCTTCTGTTTATTCTCCCTTGTGACTGGAATATAGATTTAAGTAGTGGTACTTCATTGTTTTCAGCAATAATTGACTCAGTATTGGATTTAATCATGATGATGGCTTATCAGTTAAAATGTATTGCAGTGATAATTTCAATGGAGTTTTTATTGAGCAAACTCCTAAATGAGTATCTGACTCACTAAAATTTATGATAAAAATAAGGTGTTCTCAATAAATGTTTGTTGAATTAATTCCATTAAGATTTTGAATAATGAATGCCTAAATGTTTTAGAAATGTATATATTTAGAAATAATCAAATTGATGCAATTTGATGTGACAGTGTTTTTTGGACAGTTCCTGATCAGTAATTCCTGTGTTCCTGTCATGTGAATTAACATAGAGATTTAACATAGTCATGGAACCTTGGGTGTTGTGGGGAAGGATGTTTGAATAGGCTAAGTGAACCTATTTGAATGGGGAAGGTGCACAGATTACTGAATTAAATTTAGAAAATTAAAATCATATGAATTTAAAGGTTGAATTAAAATTAAATTAGGATATTTGAAAGTAAAAATCAAAAGAGAAATAATTTTTCTGGTTTTTGTGACTTCAGGGAGGAAGACAGAGAGCAAATGTAGGGGGAGTGGTTTACAGATTTCCTTGTAACAAAATAGTTATGGTAATTTATTGCACGTCTTTTGTATACTGTCTATTCCAATAAAGTACAAGTCACTTTCTCTGGTCCTGCGGACTTTGCCTTCTTTGGGGGTGGAGACAGGATAAGACACTCACATATGAAGCAATTTGTTATAAATGCCTAAGATTTGTGTCATTGTGCAATAAGTGGAAAATACTCGAAAGACTGTACTTGGCTTCTCTTCCTTCATTGCCCCTTCCCAGCAATACGAACTTGGACCAGCTCAATAACCTTGGACCAGCTCCTGATCGAGATTCATGACTTTCATGGCATAAGAAATTCTTGTTGGGGCCAGGTCCTCACCCCAGAATCATGCTCGTACCTGGCATGTGTTTCCTCTGTTCAGATCACCTACCTTGTGCCTTAGACCCTTTGATTTCAATCCTAGCCCATCATCAGAGTCACCTGTGGAGGGTTAAAGTTCAGGCACTAGCAGACTCTCTGGGGCTGTGGCCCAGGCAAATGGATTTTGAAAAGACGTGAAGATGTGTTTCTGATAAAAGTTAACTATCCAGCTTCTGGGGCCAGTTATCTGCATCCCATTTGCTTATCTACCTGGTCTTTACTTCCTGCCTGCTTGTTCTCTTCCTGCCGATATAATGACCCGTCCTTTAGGTGTTTAATTTGATTTGTCTTAATCAACATTCCGGGGGCGGGCATAACTCTTTTAAGATCATTAAAAATTTGAAAATTGGAACCAGTTGATTGAGTTATAGAGAACCAGACCTCAGTTAAAAATCTCTGCCGTATGCCTAGTATCTCTTCTGGTCAGTGGTGATGTGTTTACCCAGTCCATCATCTTTCTGTGGAATATCCTATTTTTGGTGTCTTTATTTTGTGTACTAGAATTGCTTCCAGACATACTGTGCTCACCTGTGTGTTGGTTGTAGGTAGCAAGATGAACAAACGTCTGTTTTGAGCATGAAAATACACTTGTTTCTGTAACTGCTTGATTGTGGGATTAATTTGAGAAAAGTGATTCCAGTCTATTTGAGTAATGTCTCTGATGTAGTAAACATAAACCTTCTTATTCAGATGACAGGTTTCTTTTTATTCATTCTTAAAATGGTTTGTGAAGCCATTAATACAGATTAAGTGAAAAGAAATCAGGTCATTTTTTACGAAATTTTGTGGTTGATATTTTCAACATTTATCAATATAAGTAAGATTGCGAATGTCAGATTCATTGCCTGGTCTTTAAGGCTGTAAATGGATTTCTGGTTCCAATGTTAAAGTACAATCTGTCTGACGTGATTTAAATATTTAGTGTAGATAAGACCCAAGTTAGCGGATTTGCTGGAGTAACACGAACTAATTTTCTAGTTATTTGCTGGCCCAAGAGCATGACAACCATATATAAGCGTGGATCAAATAAAAGTGAGGACTTTTTTTAAAGCTTGCTGACTAGAGGCCAGTGCATTCCACATCAGGGCATCTCTCGAACTTCCCATAGGGTAGGAGGTTCAATGCTGTGTGCTTTCATGATTACTTACTGGGTTGATGGCATTTTGGCTATCACTGTTCATTACTCTTTATCCCCAAGGAACATTGTAGGAATTTATCTCTTAGTATTTCTTATGTTTGTGAATTGCTGACAGATAAATTCTGGGCCTGACGTGTCTCTTCATCTGTCATCTTTTAGTCGTTGCTATAAATGTCATGGTCATTTTTAGGCCCATGTAGGTCCATCACTTTTACCCTGAAGTGATTTAAAGACCACTTATAGGGAAAAAAAAAAAAACCCACAACGGTGGGAGAGAAAATGAGGATGAAGCAGGGAGTGAGTAGAGCAGAAGTCCAGCATAAAATGTAATGGACACCAATAGGCACTTGGCTCTTACTATCTTTGGAACACTTTAAACCAAAGGGTTTGCTTTTGTAGAATTTTAGAATTGAATGTAACCTTAGAGATAATACAGTTCATAGGCTTCATTTTAAAAAAGTAAGAAAAGAATAAGAAAGGTTAAATGACATGGTCATGGTCACACAGACAGTGACGTCTTCTACTTACTGGCCATCACGCTGCCACTTATCTTTATTTTTAGGGTGAGCAAAGTAGGTCATTTGCCTCAGAGACTCAGGAAGGCTAAGATCATCAGCTACCTCCATTTTGCCCAGTGAATGGACATTTTCCAGACCTTATTTTCCTCATTCCTGTCTTTGCCAGTGTTGACTCCTCATTCTTTCTTGAAATCTCTCTTCTTTCAGTTTCTGTGGCAGTGTGGTCTCTGTCCTCCTCCCAGTCTGAGCTTTATTATTTACTTCCTTCGGGAACCTCTTTATGCTTTCACTTCCCAGCGTCAAACCTCCAGAGTTCTCCCCTTAGCTCACTGTTCTGTACACTCCTCATGCTCTTCTTGGACAATCTCGTTCTTCATTTATTTAGTACTTATTAGGAGGCCTACACCATAATAAATACTGTGCTAGATACTGAATAATGACAAGCCTGACCCCTGGACTATGGAATGAGTGATCTTATCCATTCTTGGGGTTTCAGCTGTTGCCCATATTCTGAGGAGTCTTGGATCCATAGCTCTGGTTGTGATTGATACCTTGAGTTCTCCATGTATAACAAGTTGGGCTGTTTCACAGAAATTCGGGACGCTTAACATGGACTTTGTCATTTCCTTTTCCCCTCATTCCTTCAAATATGCTTTTCCTCCTGAATTCCACATTTCAGTGTCAAAGCCACTTAGCCACACCTGCAGAAAGTTGAAAGTCAGCCTTGATACTTGTTCATTCTTTCCCTTCCAGTGGCTAATTCCTGGCCCCTCTACCTTATTCCCACTCTCTCTTACTCCTTTGTCGTTCCTTGTCTTCAGTTTTGCCGTAGGCTCCTAACTGGACTTCGCTTCTCCAGCCTTGCTCCCCTTTCTATAGCCTTCCTGAAATCCACTCTGCACAGGGTCGCTGGAGTGATGGTCTAGACCAGAGGGTAATTGAACCACGTCATTCTCTGCTTAAAACCCTCGCTTGGTTTCCCATGGTCTACAGGGTAAAGCCCAGGCTCCCTCGCGTGACATCAAGGTCGTCTGGGACCTGGCCCTACCTGTGCTGCCTGCGCTTCTTACCCAACTGTTTGCTGCTCTCTGATGACGTCACGGTGTTTGTCGAGTCAGAGTTCCTGCTTATGCTGTTTTCTCTGCCTGGTACATAATACCCCCAACTCATGGTTTTCTGCTCTGTATTACTTGGCTAAACTTAAAAAGTTATTATGACTAATTTCAGATAATCACAGAAGGAGATGGAAACATACAAAAAGTTCCTATATTCAACATTAAGATTTTGACACTCTAGTTCATTTATTCCCCCCTTCACCCACTCCCGTTTTTTTGCAGAAGTATTTAAAAGCAAATCCAAGATACCATACAATTTCACCTGTACTTCAGTATGCATCTTCAGAAGTATGGACATTTTCATACATAACAACAATGTTATTATGAAAGCTAACAAAATTGACAATAATTCCTTGGCATCACTTAGTAACCTGTGCATAATGAAAATTCCTAAGTTGTTGCAAAAAAATCTTTTTACAGCTAGATTGTTTGAATTATGATCCAAATAAATAATGCATGTTAAATTTGGTTAAGTTTCTAATTCTCTTTTAATTGAATACATTTCCCACCCCCGTGTTTTATTAATGCTGTTTTCTTGTTGCAGAAACTAGGTCAGCGGTCATATAGAATGTTCCATATTCTGTATTTATTTACTTGTCTTCTTCTGGTGTTACTTGTTTCTATATCCACTGTACTTCCTATCAATAGAAATTAGCTCTGTCTGTGGGTTCAAGTGGTGACAGCCTTGTCCCTCCCTTACCATCAATCATTGTGCAGCTAATGGTTTAATCCATTGATGATCACTGCTTGAATTAATTATTTCATTAAGGATTGCAAAATGTTAATTGCATAATTCCATAATATCTTCCACATTTGCTGGCTGGAAGTCTTCTATAAAGGAGAATTTTACTTCATCAACTAAGAACATTTGGTTACCCTGAAATCGAGTTGTATAGGAGAGGACAGCAAGAATACTAGTTTTCATTTTGGTAACCTCGCTAAATCTTAATCATCCTTCAAGGCTCAGCTCATGGGGTTTCATTTGTAGGTAGCCATTGTTAACCCTGCAGAACCAAACTAAATGCTACTTTCTTCTTCGTGATATTCCATACTTATCTCTGCCATTAGCTTTCTCACAATGTATTGAAAGTATTGCATTTTTAAACTGAAAATTCATTTCATTGTGGATGATATGGCCTAAAGCAATGCTACTGAAAGCAATTTGGTAGAACACACTCTACTCAAGTAATTTGTTCAGAATCATTATTGCATCTCGTTTTTCTCTGAGGCAGTTTTTGTAAACTTTTATACATCTTGGAGCATTTTTGTCCATTTCAGATTTTTTAAATTGTTTTTTCTTTTTAATTTTGAATTGTTTGTCAGCCAGCTGTGCTTATTACTTCATATATTTGTAACAGTTACAAGTTGGAAACAATATAAATGTTTGAAAATGCGACATTGCTTAAATAAATTATAGGACCCCAAGCAGTGGAATAGTATACAGTCATTAAAAATAATTTTATGAACATGTAACTATCGGCATGTAAAGATTTTTTATATTATGCAGTGACAGAAAAAGATTACAAAAATATGCTATGGTACCATGAATTTTTTTTTGTCACACATAGAAGTGTTGTCGTGCTGTTACTATGTTGTTGTTATTGTTACACCATGAGGAAAAGTTTCAGAGTCTATTCACAAGGCAAAAATAGCCCGGAGTTAAATTACTCTCAAAATTCCCATAAATGCTCAAAAATGCAGGATGCTCATACCAGGAGGACCAGTCAGGAGGATGCACTGATGGGAGGAGTACTAGACCCACATCTTCTACCTCCATAGCTTTGTGTACAAGCCCTCTGGGTGGCCAGCAAGCAGGAGAAGTGAGTATATTCTGATGCTGCTTCTCTGACTGCATATAGAGGATTCAGAAGGACACACACTAGAGGGAGAATAGTGTTTCCCTGGGTGTGCTGGAATTTAGACCCCCGATGGAAGGTGGAATAAGTTTTCTATATGAATAAACTGTAAATGGTTGTGGTCTAAAAAATACCATTAAGGCTAGATTTGGGATACTGTCTTAAAAAATAATTATGAATAAAATTATATCTATGGAGAACTGTGGTCCATATTAAATGATAAAAATCATCATGAACTTGGTAAATGCTGCCCTTCCGAAGTGTATGCTTTTGCATTCTGTATATATCTTTTTTTTTTTTGCGGTACGCGGGCCTCTCACTGTTGTGGCCTCTCCCACTGCGGAGCACACGCTCCGGACGCGCAGGCTCAGCGGCCACGGCTAACGGGCCCAGCCGCTCCACGGCACGTGGGATCTTCCCAGACCGGGGCACGAACCCGTGTCCCCTGCATCGGCAGGAGGACTCTCAACCACTGCGCCACCAGGAAAGCCCTCTGTATATATCTTGAATAGGGGTTCTTAAACTAGAGTCATGGATGACTTTCAGGGGTTTATGGCTTCCGTGAAATTGAGTGTAAAATTTTAGGTGAATGTACTTTTCTTCTGTGTGGAAAGGAATTAGTTTCTTAAAGGTGTTCATTACTCAAAATAAGGCCCTTAGTGTTTGTGACCAGAACTGGAATAAAACAGATTTCTGCTTATATGGAATTTCGGAAACATCTGTGTAACTTGAAATTTGATTAATAGGTCAGCCTTGTGCACGTAGTAAGATATATTTTGATTTCTCATAACTTGCACTTAACGTTGTGAGTCAGAAGTATATTTACTGTAAGAGTACCACCCCAACAAACCCCAATTGTACGTTCTTTCATTGGCGCATGAAACATGATCTACAGATTTAGAAAATATATGTGCTTGCTGCTCGAAGTAATTAAACTACTTCAATTAACACTTCAGTTTTTTTTTTTTTTTCTTTACTACTTCTGCTTTCCATGGAGTAATAGCCAGCTCTTAGTGGCAGTGAGTCCAAGGCTCAGAACGCAGAAATCTGGGGACCGCAATGGGGTTTTTTAAGACAGAGAGAGATATGGGCGGGGCTGTTAGTGCTTCAGACTCATATTGAGTTAAGTGAGTCATGTGTTGATGCCATTCGTTTACTCTAAGAGATCACATTAAGAAATTCCCCAGGGCTTCCCTGGTGGCGCAGTGGTTGCGAGTCCGCCTACCGATGCAGGGGACACGGGTTCGTGCCCCGGTCCGGGAAGATCCCACGTGCCGCGGAGCGACTAAGCCCGTGAGCCATGGCCGCTGAGCCTGCGCATCCGGAGCCTGTGCTCCGCAACGGGAGGGGCCACAACAGTGAGAGGCCCGCGTACCGCAAAAAAAAAAAAAAAAGAAATTCCCCAGACTGCCAAAGATAGTAGAGACTGAAGAATATCACACGTGGGACCCAAATCGCCCAATTCGATCCCAGCTTGACTATTTTCCTTGGATGATTTCCTTAACTCCTCCACATCTCAGTTTCCTTATCTGTAATAATAGAACTAATCTCACAATGTTCTTTTGAGGATTAAATTAGTAAATACATATGAAACGCTTAGAACAAAGTGCAGTAATGCGTGCATCAGCTGTCCTGAGCAGAGTACTGGAAAGGGGTTGAGAAAAGAGAAGGTGGTAAATGGCTGTGAAGAGAGTGGTGTATGTTTGGAGGAGAAATTACCCACCCTCTGCTAGCTGTCCCCCAGCCTCACCTGCGCACACACAGACACCCAACCGTTGGCCTTCCAGGTATGGGAGTGGTAAAAGCTTAAGTCTTAATGACATAGGCTATTAGGACGGTGTTTTACATAAAGTTGATGGACCCATGGTATATATGTGTTTGAGAAGTTGTATAATAAGAAAAAAAATTGCTTTTGACCCACTTGGTTGCCTTGACGAACTTATCTGTGTAACAGCGGTGGGACATTGAATAGTTTCTTGTTATCGGAGCACCTGTTTTCTCTGGGTGTGTTTACAAAGTTCTTATGGTTAGATTTATCTACCTTATGGCTAAATATGGATATATTCAAAAGAAGGTCCATGCTAAAAGCATGACACACACTGACTTCTTATTTTTTTTCAATTGTTACATAATTCAATAACATCTCAAGAAACTACCATCTTATTTTTAATTTCTGTGACATCTGTTCTCTTGTATTGATCGTATTTCTCCAGCAAGCCTCCACTTCACTGCCTCTTTTGTTTCTGTGGCTTCTTTCTTTTTATCAGATATAACTGAAGGTTTTTTACATAGCAACTTTCAGTTCAAGCCTGATACTGATATTATACAGGTATTGTTCTAATTTAGCAGTTTAAGCCACTCTTTCTGAAGCTTCAGAATAAAAAAGAAAAATCAACAACAACAAACAGGGCACAATAAGGCTTCCTTGTCTTTTCCAGATTTAGGCATAGATTTACAAACATGGTCAGATCTCAAAACTGTTTTACCAGCGCTACAAGTAAATCCTGAAGTCTCCCACAAAGATTCTGGTTTTTAGTCTCTCCTTATCTGTATCACCTCCTCTCTCTGCACAATTTGCAAACCCCAGGATTGAGAGGTAATACTTTAAATAGTTTTGATCTTTTTTTTCTCACCTGCACCTCATCTTATCTTAGATGCAGCATGAAAAAACAAAAAAGTGAGAGCAGCCGGAGTGGTTGGAAATATTGTAATTGCGCCTTGTTTGGATTAGCTCGAGGCTCAGTTTGCTTGGCTTTTTAATCCACTCACCAAGGTAGATATGAACTCAAAGGAGACCAGGTTTTATTTAAAAAGGGGAGAAAACTAGAGTTGGAGTTCATACCATTAGCTATCATGAGCAGAAAGAAGGCAGGCTAGGTTCTATTTGAATGTTTATGTGTACTATTTATTTAGTTAGTTCTCTACTATTTTTGCATTTGACACCATTTTGGAAACATGGTAGATATTTTGAAAATAAAGTACACATGCTTTAAATTTTAGGTTTGTCATGAAAGAGACATTTTTTTTTGGCCACTGGGAGCATGTTAGGTTGACTCCTATGTCCTCTTGAGATGCTCATATCCTTTTTCTAGCACTTTCTCATCTTCTGGCACCACAAGATGTCCCAGCCTCATCTTATGTTTTCCCTGCCACCTCACTGGACTCTACTACTTCAAAGCACCTCCTTACTTGTAGCTAAATACCATTGAATAATGGTATCTAGAAACCAAAATCTTGCCCCATGAATTTATGAAAAAGACCTTTGCTTTTTATCTTTTTTTTTTTTTTTTTGGCGGTACTCAGACCTCTCCCTGTTGTGGCCTCTCCCGTTACGGAGCACAGGCTCCGGACGCGCAGGCTCAGCGGCCATGGCTCACGGGCCCAGCCACTCCGCGGCATGTGGGATCTTCCCGGACCGGGGCACGAACCCGTGTCCCCTGCATCGGCAGGCGGGCTCTCAACCACTACGCCACCAGGGAAGTCCCTTATCTTATTTTTTTAAACTATTTATTTTATATTGGAGTACAGTTGATTAACAATGTTGTGTTACTTTCAGGTGTACAGGAAAGTGATTCAGTTATACACGTACATGTATCTATTCTTTTCCAAATTCTTTTCTCATTTAGGTTGTTACATAATATTGAGCAGAGTTCCTGTGCTATACAGGAGTTTGCTGGTTATCCATTTTATTTTATTTTATTTTTATTATTTTTTTTGGTGGGGGTTCGCGGGCCTCTCACCGTTGTGGCCTCTCCCGTTGCGGAGCACAGGCTCCGGACGCGCAGGCTCAGCAGCCGTGGCTCACGGGCCCAGCCGCTCTGCGGCACGTGGGATCCTCCCGGACCGGGGCACGAACCCGCGTCCCCTGCATCGGCAGGCGGACTCCCAACCACTGCGCCACCAGGGAAGGCCAGGTTATCCATTTTAAATGTAGCAGTGTGTACACGTCAATCCCAAACTCTCTAACTATCCCTCTCCCCCTTCCCCTCTGAAGACCTGTGCTTTTTAAGAGGTTATAGAAAAAGAAAGAAATAGTAAATAAATAAATCAGAATATTTAGAGGTGTGTAACTGCAACCAAGAAGGCTGTTTCCAAGTATCAGGTCTCAGGAGCCCGTAGAAGGTACAGCATTCTTTTCAGGATGTGAAGACATTGGAAAACATTGCATCTGTGTCTTTTCCCGAGATGACCTAGAAGCATTTGTAGTAATCTTTACTTTTTACAAACAATCTGTTTTCTTTCTTTTTTTCTGTCTATTATATCGACTATAAATTATACTGTGCCAGTGAGGAAATGTATTTGTTTTTCACTACTACTTGAAAGTGAGGAGCATGGAACAAAAGCAAAAGCAAAATATAATCTATTAAAATGAACACTTATGTTAAAAAGTCTTGTCTATACTGGTTTGGGTTATGGGAATCTACAGCTTGTTCATGTTATTTTTCCCTGCACTGGGTCTTCCCAAGTACACAAAGGCATATCTTGCCCCTATCCTGGCCCCTCATAACTAAGTGGGCATCTTTGTGGAAAATAATGCAGACTCAACAAGATCACAGCCTTAGTGCTAAAACTGATCTTAATGAGGTACTGTGTATGAATTAATTAAATTAGTTTGCCCCTCATGTGGCAAGCTCTGTTTAGTGTTTGTCTGGTTGGCTAATTTATGAGGATAAAATTATGGTACAGTCTCTGCCTTGCTTGTTTTCATCAAAGAGATGGGCTAATTTGTAATGAAACTTTATCAATCAGATCATACAGTTGGTCCACCCTCCCAGCTCTGACTAATGAATTAAGGCTGTTTGCGTTCTTCCACAGAGGGCACATCCTGTTGCAGCGGAGCGGGGAGGGTGCGTTGGCTATAGATTGATTATAAGATGGATTGTTTCTTTTCTAGCAAATAGATAACAAACTTCCCTGTTTTCTGTTTCTTGGCATGATTATGGCTTTATGATTATTTTTCTTCTTGCAGGGTATGAATTTAAAGTGGAAAGTGTGCAGAAGTGCTGGTTTATATTTGTTTGGCAGAAACCAAAAGTTGTGCATTTCATATTGGAACCACAGTAGCTAAGAACTCTCAACAATGAGAGAAGGAATAATAGTACCACTGGCAGAGAAATGGAGAGTTTTGAAAGGCAATATTCTTCAATGTTGGGAAAGTAATGAAAGGTCAAAATGAAGCTCAATAGAAAAGCCATTATGAAAGGAAGGGGGTGAATTTGGCTTTTATGTTGCTGTCAGGATTTGGGATTTGTTTTCTTTTTATTCTGACAAAACTCTTTTGGGGTGTGTTTTTTTCTCGTCAATTCAAACAGTTTATACAAGTGTTATTTTAAACTTCCTTGTGTTTACATCATCATGTCTCTTGAAAAGAAACTATTTTTCAATTTTGTTATCTGGGAATTTTTAAGACAGAGCCACTATTTGTAAGACCTACACACTCTCACATATATGCGTTAATATGAATACTTTTTCCCTGCCTGATTGAGATATAAATAAGAGTAATTCAAGAATACTTTGTAAAGGATTCCATTAAAAGTCTGTATTGATTTCAATGTATTTATACAATTATTGTGAAAATTTATATTACTTCCCAGTAATGGATTAGTTAATTTGTAAAGCGCTTGCCACATAAAGATATTTTACAAAAATGACATAAAGCTCCATGTCAGACAGCAAGTCAGTGGCAGAAGTGGATTTAGGATTTCGAGTTCTGACTTCTGTCCTGTCATCAGGCTACTAATCTGCTTGATTTTCTGAAAGAATTCGAGGCCCGAGGAAAGAAGATGCCAGAAATGCATTTCCAAAGAGATGAGTCATTTTGGGTGGTTTGATATAATAAAATCTGTGTTTATTTTGCAAAAGGCTTTTGAACAGATATTAGAGAAACAAATTTCATCATTATGTTCAACTTTATACTTTATAACATTGTACTTTCTGTTCCAATAGTTAACAGCACTAAGTTCATAGTTCCTCTCTTCCTGTTCTCTCATGAGAGTTTTCTATTTAAAAAAAAAAAAAAAGCAGAGGTTTTTAGTGTTTTATCAGCGTGACTTAAAATGTTATTAGTGTCCTTTGCCTGGACTATTAAATCAGCCTTTCATCTTCCTAAGGCTATGCTCTGTTTTGCCTTCCTTGCTAAGAAACTTTTTGTGGCTCCCACTACCCACAGAATTCTTCCTTCTGACCCTGAACACCCTCCGTGATGTTAACTCAATCTCCTTTTCCTGTGTTTGCATGAGTACCATCCAAACTAGACTATTCCATCTTCGGTGAACGTGCTCTAGATTTCTCTCCTGGTAATATTTGCTCATGTTATTGAGCAAATAACCTTTCCTTGCAGTGTCCATAGCACCCATCTTTGCTGAGTTGCCACATGTCTTCTGAAGTCCATATCTTATGCTATTGACTTTGTGAAACCTTTCCTGTCCAGGAGGTGCAGGAACAAGGCTCCTGGTCTCAGGAAGCTTGCCTTCTGGTTGAGGATGGGGAAGTGGACCCTAAGCAAGAAAATAAAATTTAAAAATACTTAAATTCTAATGGTAATGCATGCTGTGAATACAGTTAGATAATTATGATAGAACTATGTACTTGGTGAGGGTGTGTGGTGGGGAGGAAAGCATAGGCCAGATTAGACTGAGTGGGCCAGGGTGAGCCTCTTTGAGAGGCTGTGCATTAGACTGTGACTTGAATGCAAAGAAGGAACCAGCCGTGGGAAGATCTAGGAGAAGAGGGGAAAGGCAGAAAGGTCCTGAGACAGGAGAAATCTTGGTGAGTTACCAGAATAAGAGGAAGGTCAAGTATCTGCAGCAACCTGAGATAGGGGGTAATAGTAATAGATGCTCTTGGAGAGGTGGGGAGAGGCCGGTTCATGTAGGGATTTGTGAACCAGCATGTTCAATGTGTGTTGATTTTAAGCTCTTGGTAAAGATTTAGGCAGAAGAGTGTAGTGATCTGATTCTTTGCAATTCATTTCAATTATTTGTACAGCCCTTTTTAAGTAGTGGATTATAAACTCTTTGGGTAGGAATTATGTATTAGTCAATTTTGTTCATAAATAAGAGGCAGTCAGTAAATATTGGTCAAAATGTTGAATGAATGAAGCTTGAGGGGATTCTGAGCAATTATTTTTGTAGGTGTTTGGAATTAATATTTTAGTGAAGCACGGAGAATCAAGATCATATTTGGCTCTTCACTGGTGGGCATGCTCAGGATCCTTTGAGGAAGGAAGAGGTGGAAAGAGCATAGACTAATATGATAGGGGCAGTGCAGCGAGAGGGCTAAAAGTGTGAATTTGGGAGTCAGATTTTCTGAGTAGGAGTCCCAGCTCTATCACCAACTTGCTGGATCTTCGGAAAGTTACTTTATCTCTGTTTCTGCACCAGTAAAATGGATAATCATATTAGTTACCTGATGAGTCTGTCACGAGTCTTAACTGAAATCATCCATCTAAAACACTGAGAATGACGCCTGGCATTTGACAAAGACCCAGTAAATAAATCCGCCAAATGTTAGGACAAAGGCACTTCACAGTGTATACTGCTGGAAGGTGCTTGTTGAAATTCTTCCAAGCTTTCAAACCAATCCTGAACCTCCTTGCCCACTTTATCTGGAATTTTAGTATGATTCTGTTGGTAGTTAATAAGGTAAAACAGAGGAACTTTGTTTTTAAAAAGTAAACAGACTCAAATGAAGACTTCTACTTTTTTCTCCCCGTGGCAGCTGAGAAACATATCTTCAACAAATAATATTTTGGAGAGAGATACTATAGCCATTTGGTAAACAGTAGTGATCTGAATACGTCTTGTTAGTTTGCTTTTATGGTTGATTCAACTATAAAATTTTATGAGAAACTATACCCTGACTTTAGCTCTGATGATACCATGTTCTATAACTCCTATGATTATATATGTTTATAGATAAAGCCTGCAGTGGCTTCATAGCACTATCTTCGGTGTCTCTGCTAAAGGACTGTGTTATAGGTGAGATCATTTTCTCACAGCTTCCTCTCGTATGAAGTCCAGGACAGCTCTGTGTCATAACAAATTCCATGCTTAGTGGCGCTTCTCAAAACCACAAATATTGGAGAGATGAGCTTTTTTACCTTGGGAAGAAGCCAGTAGAACTTCTATATCTATAAAGAGTAAGGTGTAAAGTAATAAATTCAGTCTATGTTCTTTAACCAAATTATGTTTTAGAAGTTTGATATTTCAGGCAAGCTAGATTGTATCACCACATTTGGGGGGGGCTCTTTTCTTTTATTCTCATTAATACACTGAAATTTTAGATTGGAAAACAGTAAACTAACGGTGGAATTCAGACTGGAGCTCTTTGAGGGTGTGGTTTATTGTTGCTTTTCCAACTCTTAAATAATTCTGAACATTTTAACCAGCCAAATACAAAAATCCCTCAAGGCTTTTTGCACAGTTGTTTTGTTTCTCTTCTGCTACTCCCAGTAACATTACATAAGTTACCTGGAACTTGTGAAGCTTGGTACACCGAGCCAGACAATCAAAATTCCTGGAATCCTCACTTCCTCAAGCATAAGGGTGAAGCTGGATAATTTTTGGATGATAAGGAAGGATCTGGGAGAGGTGTTAAAAATGAATGATACTTTTTCTAATTTTTGTTCTTTTCCATATAGTCAAAGCCAAAAAGTACGGAGGCAAGCCATGTCTCCAAGGATTTGTAGCCCAATTTGGCTTTTTCCAAAAAGTTTGGGTAAACTTTAACCTCTCTATGTTTAGGCATCACTCTTCTTTGTAGGTATTTCTGCTTGTGTAGGAGTTGTTTGAAAATGAGCAGAAGTTGCAGCTATTAAGATGCTGGAATTTTACCTCCACCACTTGCCCCTAAAACACACACTTTTTGGATCAAGGCGTATGGACACTATTGTTCTTCAACTTCAGCACTGTTTGCTTTTGAGATTAGACTGTTTCAAGTTTGTTTTCCCTTGAATAGTTTAGATCTTTGTGGTCTATTTTACTGAGTTTATTGTCATAGAATAAATTATGGGATTCACTTCATGTTTAATTCTCAAATATAGTTTAAAAACCTAGGGTGATTTATAACCCTTAGAAATTATCCAGAGTCAAATCCCACCTTTGGCTTTGCCAGGAAAGGACTCTCTCACAACTTTGCTCTAGATGTAGGTTTGCGTTCTTTGCTCTACCACACACCCACCCCCCAACCCTGTGGTTGTTTTGATTTTTATTCTCAAATCTACACCTTCTCTGGTTACACTAATTAATATCATTAATAAGTAGTTATTCATAAGCGGTACAGTTTTGGATGTTAGTGTATCATGAGATATACTTCACAACTTTAAACATTTTCTTTAATCAGATTCTTGAAACTAAACTAGAAATGACTTGTATCTTTTTGATGCTGTTGTCCTGGAAGTTGACCTCGAAGTAACCATTGGTCTCAAATATTCATTCAAACTGAAAAGAAACCAGCATCCAGATTCATTATTAAAACCAGGTTAAATTCTCTGGAATTAACTTCCCGAGGGTGGTTTTGTGAATTATCTTTTCCAAATAATTTTCCTAGTATTTTAACTACCTTTTGGACTCATTTATAGTTAGTTGTAAGTGGAGGAAGGAAAAAGAATAAGAACAAGAGGGTTTTGGATAATCCCTTCAGGTTTTCTGATTCTGTACCTAGTTATACTGGCTTCCCTTGATTAGACTAAGTTCCCACTACACTGGGTTCTGCTTTATTCGTAGTGGGTCCATATTCTAGTGCGGTGCCCACAGCAGACACCCAGTAGGTAGTCACTGAATGACCAAATCACTCTGATACTTTTTTAGTTGTAGCCAAATTGAACAAGAACTAAATTTCACTGTTTCTTGAGTAAATGTCAGATTATAAATAGATATCTTTATTTGACAATGGTTCATTGAAAGCAAGATGGACTATAGCAATTTTATAACAAAAGTGGCTATTGATGGTAGATTAGCAGTGAGTATTTGAAGTTGCCATGCTATCATGGTATCAGAATAAAATTACTTTTTAAGGCAAAGATGATATATATGCAATAATCAAATCCAAAATTAATAGGCCTCCAGTCATGTATCTTTGGAGATAAGACTCATTGAATTCTGTAAATAATAAATTCTGTACTTAATTCTGTAAGCAATACTGTTTTATTGTTTGGTATTTGTTTTCATTACACTGATACTGATGGAAAGACTGATCAGTTTTCTTTTATGCTACCATGGCTTTTAAATTTTATTTAGCATTTATGTTTTATATGAAATTGTGGTACATTGGAAATGCCTCACCATAGACTCCTGTTACTCTTAGAATGCTATGCATTACACTATAAAACACAACATTAAGATAAGAAAGTTCTTTTCTTGAAAGCACATTATCCCCAGGTATGAGTTAAAGTGAGAGGTTGAAGTTGGGAGAGTTGGATCCTTATTTGAATTTGGTCACTTACTTATGGTGTGACTTCAGGTAAGTTTTATAACATTTCTGTGTCTTTGTTTTATCCATAAACTCGGCTAATAATAATCTATGCTATCTGTTTCACACAGTTGTTGTGAGGATAAAATGAAATAATAAATGTGAAGCACTTTGAAACTTTCAAAGGTATTATTATCTGCTATCATTTTTATTGGATGGTCTGGATTAGGAAACATATTCCAGTTTCTTGCTTGGCAACTGATCTACAGGGAGCAGTAAACCCATCAGGTCCTACAGTTATCTTGCCTTTATATATTTCATAAGTGCAAGAGGAGCTTTGTCCATATTTTTTATTACCCTGCATAGTGCTATCTGCTGGAGGGGGAAGAGAAGGGAATGGAGTGACTTTCCTACCCAGTCATTCCATGTATACGTTCTATACCTCAGTATGATTTACCCAAACATTTTTCCTCTTTTTAAAGCATGAAAACCTTGAAGTTATTTTCACTGTAGGCAGGGAATCTCAATAGATATCATTATTTCTAAAGAGCTTGTGTCATTTTTTTCAGTTCTTTCACACCACCCAATACATTCTACAAATGAAGTTATCAATTGATACAAGTACTTCTGCATTTAAAGAGGACTTAGTTGCATCATTACTGACATGGACTTTTTAAAAACACACTTTTTATTTTAGAAGAGTTTTAGATTAACAGAAAAATTACAGTACAAAGAGTTCCCGTATACCACCCCTGCTCTGGTTTCCTCTATTATTAACATCTTACGTTAGCATGGCACATTAATTACATTACAATTAATGAACCCGTATTGATACATTATTATTAACTAAAGTCCATACTTTATTCCTACTTCCTTAATTTTTCGGTAGTATCTCTTTTTTCTCTGTTCCAGGACTCTATCCAGGATACCACATTACATCTCTTTAGGTGTCTCTTGACTGTAACTGTTTTTTAGACTTGTTTTTGATGATTTTGACAAGTTTGAGTACCGCTGACACTGACTTTTAGCCAGAGATTTCAAGCTTACTCATTAGAAGAAAATAAGAGAGCCACTCCCAACCCACAGACAAAACCCCATAGCGTGAAGAAGGATATAATTTATTGGGAACTATAGGATAGGCAAGGCTCACAAAGTCCAAGCAAGTATATAACAAAAATGGGATTCCTTCGGGAAACCATGCCCTTTTGGCAAACCACCTTGTAAAGTAGGTATAGGGATTGAACACCAGGAAAGACCATGTTATATTATCAGTTGTGCCCATGACAATTAAAATATTTTACTTAATGAAGCGGAAAGAGGCAAAGAAGTCATCAAAAGGCTTGAATAGTGATCACATATATATTTGAATTTTCTTATTTCAGTGTATTTTTTCTTAAAAAATCTAATACCCACATAAAAGTTCATATCTTAAACTTAACATCTGAGACCTTGTATATAGCAATAAATCTAAACCATTTTACAGTCCATTCTTTCGTAAAAGGGCAATTTTCATCAGAAGTATCAAGAACAAAATACATAAGTATCACTTGTAGAGTCCAAGAAGCGATTCAGTTATGGTAACATTGTTTAGCATCACTTGCCAATGACAAGATGGCCTTAAGTGTTTATTATAACCCCGAACCTCTGTTTCTATTAATACTTGAGGGGATTGAATCATTGACTTTTCAAAGCAACTTTACCAAAGTCTATGAAATGATTACTTTTTATAATTTCAGGATTATTACTGGTCTTGTACCTTGTGGGCTAGAATCTGTCCTTCACTTTTTTGCAGTTGTCTAGTTTTACTAAATGTTCTGAGATAGATGTACCACAGTATGCAATGTATTTTGATTTAGGCAAGATATTTCCTATGGGGAAAAATGTTATAATCTTTGCTTCACACCAAAAAGAGTGAGACTTCTCAGGGGCTTTTAAATCAGGGGGAATGAGACCGAACAATCAACCAGAAGGCATTTGTGTCCTTTATTACCTGACTTTTAGTTGGTTACCAAAATCAACAGCTATCTCAGTGGTTGAGTTTTCATTGGTGCTACATTTGGACTTTGAATTGTGAAACCTTTTTTAACCAGTCTGAAATGTTTGAATCTAACAGGCTAATATGAAGGGGAGACAGATGGTAGTTCTTCCTTCCTCTTTTGATTAGTTTGAGCTTAAGAATTTCATTATGACCAAGAATTTGGTGAGTATGTGTATCTGCTTGTAGTTCTTGCTTTAACCAAAGCTGTTTATACTTCATTGCCGCAAAACCATTAAATGGAGCGAAGATGTTGGGTTCCTAATTCGGCAAATGCATTTCAACATGTAGTGACTTGTTGGTTCATAATTTACCTTAAAAATTTTTTCACTAGGAGCGTGAAACAGCAAATCTCTATAATGTGAAAGGCAAAGCATTCTCTTAGGCCATGAGGGAAAACAGTGCAAAGAAGGCAGGTGGAGATCCATTACTTACTTACATACTTTTTTTTTTTTTTTTTTTTTGCGGCATGCGGGCCTCTCACTGTTGTGGCCTCTCCCGTTGCGGAGCACAGGCTCCGGACGCGTAGGCCTAGCGGCCATGGGTCACGGGCTTAGTTGCTCCGCGGCATGTGGGATCTTCCCGGACCAGGGCACGAACCCGTGTCTCCTGCATCGGCAGGCGGATTCTCAACCACTGCGCCACCAGGGAAGCCCCACTTACATACTTTTAGAGTGCGTGTTAAAGCACTGGACAGCCCTGGAATTGGAATGTGATCCCAGTGTTTATCATAATGGATGTTTGTCCTACATCCATTTCTTTGTCCCTTCGTCTGTCCTTTATCCCCTTGTTCTCCTATATTGGTCAGTTTAGTATGCCTTGGTTATTACTGTACTTCAAAGGACTTTTGTGCATCTTCTCTTTTAAAACTTAGATTCAAATATTATTTCTCACTTTCAGAACCCCAAATTTGTCCTTTTTCATTGCCTGAAACATTTTTTTTTAACCAAACACGCCAGCATGTGACTCTAGTGAGCATTACTTTGGTGATAAGCGTGGGAGGGGTGTTCAGGACGCTCATGATGGGTATAATAAAGGAGGTTAAAATACTCTGGCAAGGGCTACCTAGGAAGAGGAGACTCTTGAACACTTCCCAGAAAGCCTTTTAGGTGCTGCCACAGGCTGGAAAAATTTCCATGTAAGGGCCCGATTCAAGTCAGAGTTACAGATCAGTTGCCGTGGGTTTTACCACAAATGTAAATCAGAGAACCCACCACACAGAGTCATCTGTAATTTCCCCATTAACTAGACCCTTCACTCCAAGTGCACACAAGCCAGCATAATGGCTACCACCCAGGCAGCAACCCTGGCATGAAGAGAAAAAGAAAGAGATGTTTGGTTTTTGTCCGTTTGTTTGTCCATCTTGGTTGGCTTTGGGATGAAAAGAATAAGGGTGAGCTTGTCTTACCCTTATTTTGAATGTGGCAGCTTCTTTTGGTTTTTGTTATTTTAAAAATCTTCTTTGAGAGAGTGATGTCATTTTTAGCCATGTGTTTTTAGAAGCCTGGTGCTAATGTTTAAGTTAAAATAGGCAGAAAGGAATATTAGAGTATCATGCTACAAGTAAGTTCACAAGTGAGCAATAGACAATAAAACGGAAATGAGAGAGTTTCTCCATGCCCAGTTTGGATATTTATATGGATTTTGGAGCTCTTCATGTGCCTCCAATCCACCCACACAACACCATTAGAAAAATATGATGTGTGTATCAAATGCAGTCTGAATTTCCATGAAAGTGTTCCAAAAGAAACTGTGAGTTGCCCATGTAACCAATTTTCCCCTGAATTTTCCTGTGTAAGTGGAAAAAAATAACTGTTCGGGTTTCAGCCACACTTGGATATACTGGCTTCATACCTGTTTCAAAATGTGCTTGCATAGTACTAATGGCCATATTGAAAGAAAATGCTTCATCAAAAAGGACAACAGCCTAGTTTACTTTATAGTAAATAGAAGGAAAATGATATCAAAAGTACTATAATAGCAATCTCTTTCCTTTTTTTCTCCCTTAAATGTCCAATGCCCATCTCACGAACAAGCTTGGGAAACCACAGGGCAAAATTCCAGGAGGCAATTCTTGTCTTTAATTAAGAACTCCATACAAGTTCAAACTAAAATCTGAATCTGTTCTAGGTGCCCTAGGTGCTTTTCTTGCCCTGCATAGTGATAGAATATGTAACCCGAAGAAAACCCCGCTCTATAGAACAAATGGTTTCTCTTCTATTCATTGTAGTGTCTGTTCTGTGCCATTGTTTGGCCACCCAAATGTGACAAAGCAGCACGATGAATGTGTGAAGTCTGCCATAAAGGGCAAGGAGGACTTGTGAGCCCAAGAGACATTTGCTCTTAGGGCTTCAACATCAATTTTGCCTTCTGTCTCTGTGGGCAGTACAGAGTGAGCTCGAATCTAGGTGTCTTTGTACATCACGTTAAAAGTTAGAACATGTTTTAGGTGCATTTGTGGGTTGTTTTTCATAGACAGAAACCTCGATGTGTGGTTAGCAAAGCCCGATGGAAAAATCAGCCCCAGCTGATCTGGAAGAGAAAGTGAAAACATATACCCCTCTGTCTCCATCAGTCTTTTTTTCGGATCCTTCTTTGGGATGGCAAGAAATGCGGCCAGCTTGACCATGAAAATGGGTAAATGTTTATTGGATAGTTGTTTCATTTTCACCACTTGACAATTCTGAGTTTTATTGGAAGGTTGGGAGGCAAGAATTACTAAAAGCTCCCAGCTATTTGGAAGCAAAGGTTTTTGGTCAAGTGAAACAGCCTATGATCTTAATTGCAAGCCTTATCCTCTTTTCTCTGATTCCTCTTCCCTCATACCCTTGTGCTTCTGAAGGAGGCCTGCTCTGGCTAGGCCTTCTTGGGTGTCTGCCAGGTACTATGTGGGATGACTGTCCAGTTTCCCAGAAGCCCACTCAGACCCCAGGGAATGGAAGCAGCTCCCCACCCCCAGACAGATTTTACCATGTGCCTGTCTCTCCCACAGTCTCCCTTTCACTTGGCAAAGGTAGGCTTGGGAACTTGCCCCTCTTCAGACCGACATTCAAGTTTGATAACTGGCCCTGATGGTTGATCCGCTACACTGAGATCTACAAGCAGGAAAGGATTCTCATTTCTCCATCAGAGGCATTTAGGAAAAGGAGTTGAAGTAACTGGAAATCCGAGTGCAAACATCACTGCTCCCCTCTTTAAGAGGTTTGGACATCTGTGTTGGCATAAAAAGGTCATTTTAGGCCTGAGGGGTTTCACATTGTTCCTTTAAGTTAGACCTTCCATGTAAACTATTTTCAACACTTGCCATGAAGAACAAATGACCTTTAGTTACTTGCCCAGAAGACAAATGGTACATTAACACAATAAATATAGTTTGCTGGGATCTCATCTCATCCTGGCTTTAACTTTCTATTAGAGTATTTTAAAACTATAGAATCCTTGAAATCTGTAATGGATTAAAATTAATTTGTGATACTTTACCGTTTGAATTCTCTGTAGGTTTATGATAATGCCAATTAATGGAAATTGTCTAATATCACCTATATACTTCAGAACACATTCTGGACTTGGTTAGTAGAGGGGATCTGGGTAAGAATGGGGTTGGGGTTACAGGAGGATTTTAAGTATTTATGGAAAAATAAAAGATTTAATATTGAACATCTTCAAAATTAAATGCAAAATTTTCTAGTCAGATCTAATTACAAATTTAGTGATATTGTAGGTCCTTTTGCAACACATTGATCAGGTCCTTTTGTAACACATCAGATCACAATTCCCATGCAGTATATCTGGGAACTTGGCAATACATTGTAACAAATAAATAATAGGACAGGCCTGTAGTATAAGGGGCTGAGGAATTTTTTAACTTTAAGGAAAAGCAAACATTTTAAGTCATGCTTGAGTAGATCCATGGGGAATCATTCAATTATCTGCATTTTTCTCCTCTTCTTAAAGTCCACATCTTTGACAGTTTGACAAAGTTGAAAACTAAATATCTTAGTTTTGCTCCAGGGAAATAAGACTTATTTATTGAAAGTTTTCCTCTTTGGTGAAAAAGAGGACATTGGCTGCTATAAACCCAAAGGTCAGAGGTATTTGTACATCTCCTGGCAGCTGCTTCTTTAGACAGACGTTAGCAGACATTAGAATGTGTGATGATGACAGCCTATTTGAATGGGATCCTGAACTAAATATTCGCCATTTTCCTTGGGAGAAATAGCTCTGAAAGTAGAATGTTGGTAATTACAGAGATAATTTTTGTTACTCTGGATTAACTTCCTGTCTTAAATGGAGTATTAAGGAGGATTGTATATTTTTAAACGAAGAAATGGGCTATGTAAAATATTCAAAGAAGCAGTAGGGAAACATTTTGGCTTTTTCTTGCAGATCCAGTCTCCTCATATACCTGCTTTATGTCCCTTTCAATGAATATTCAAAAAAATTTTTCTGGGTTGTGGAGACTTCTCATGTATAAAGTCTCCATAGAGCATTTTACCTTTTGATTTTTGTAAAGAAACATTGATGATATTTAGAGAATGTGGGTGGAGGCCAGAAAGTTAAAATATGATAAGCAACATTTATTACAAATATATAAAGATATAAAATATTATGACATATAAAATATTGTAAAGAAAGATTTTCCAAGCATTTTTAAAATTTAAATTTTGTTTTCAGATAAATGAAGCAAGGCAGGGCTTCCCTGGTGGCGCAGTGGTTGAGAGTCCACCTGCTGATGCAGGGCACACGGGTTCGTGCCCCGGTCCGGGAAGATCCCACATGCCGCGGAGCGGCTGGGCCCGTGAGCCATGGCCGCTGAGCCTGCGCGTCCGGAGCCTGCGCTCCGCAACGGGAGAGGCCACAACAGTGAGAGGCCCACGTACCGAGAAAAAAAAAAAAAAAAAAAAAAAAAAAAAAAAAAAAAAAAAAAAGAAGAAGCAAGGCATTAATTTTCCTTTGGTTATAATTATAGATTATTTGAAAATCTACAGTGTTTTCAAGGAATAATTCATTGACTTATCTTAAGTAGGGTGTAGGGAGTTAAGAGGGTCAGAGATAAGCTTTGGTCAGCTTTTTTGATAAACTTCTGACTTTATAAATACCTGTGGCACAGAAGTTTGTTTAATGTTCTTTTCTAGGTGGCATATAGGCAATTATACCTAGTTGGGTTTTTTTAATATGCCAAGATATCCTACAAGATGTTTCATGTTTCTTTTGTTAATTAAAAAAAAGCAGACATAGTTGATGAGGGCAATACATTAAATGTAATGTACTTAGATATCAGCAAGGTATCTGTTTATAACATTGAAAATGGTGGCAGTAGAGTCAAAGAATGCTGATTACATGGATCCATGTAACAGTGAAAACTTTGAGTGTCTTTCCAGAGAGCTCTGTCCCTGATCATGGTCTATAACTCTCTTTCTCAATCATCATCTTGCTGGTAGGAGGATCAGATTTGAAGAGCCTTCAGGACTGGTATAAATTAACCAGTTGGTTGACAGTATCAGGGTTCAAATTCATCTCTGCAGAGTGGAATAGGCCAGTGGGATGAATATAAAGTCCCCATACCCAGGAGATAATAAAGAAGTGATTTCCTTGTATTGCGAGGCAAAGGGTTTAATCGCTTTAGGGGACTCAGTATGGGTTAACAGTTTTGTATTGTTAACTTTGTTTGGGCTGCCCCCCGAAGTATGGTTGCATTAACAGAAGTTGAGCGTTTGTTCAAGAGCAGTAATACTGATAAGGAACTGAAACTACTGTGTGACATTCCAGGAGTCTTAGTTTTCACTAATTTAAAATCATATCTTAAAAGCATTAAAGGAGAGAGCAGCCAGAATGATGTGGGGACTTTAGGAAGCGACAGGAAGAGAAGAGGCGCTCCAGGGGTGAAGGTGGCTCCCAAAAGCAAAAGATCTTTGGACACGAGTGTGCTTAGATTTCTTTCTTGTTTAGCCATTATAGGGAGAGGGGGCATGGGCTCAGTCAAAAGAAGAGCCTTTTGTTATAACTGTTTCAGATTGGAACGGGCTATCATTTGAAATAGTGGTCTTCCTGGACATATTCCACAGATGTTGAATTAATTCTATGGTAGGATGTTAAGTAAACACATATACCTGGTAATGGTTGGACCAGGTCACTTCTGAGTCTCCTTTATGTTCTGAGATTTTTGAGTTTCACATTATTTATTGAAAGGGATAGGATTTATGTTTCATCTCAAAATAATTACAAAAATTAAAAGCCCACTAGGAAAAAATATTATCAGGAATCATGTAGTAGATATGTGTAAAATGTAGTGGATTGTGTATAAAAATGTTCTAGTAATAGCTACTTGAAAGACTCACACATTTTGTGTGTGTGTGTGTGTGTGTGTGTGTGTGTGTGTGTGTGTGGTATGCGGGCCTCACTGTTGTGGCCTCTCCCGTTGCGGAGCACAGGCTCCGGACGCGCAGGCTCAGCGGCCATGGCTCACGGGCCCAGCCGCTCCGCGGCATGTGGGATCTTCCCGGACCGGGGCACGAACCCGTGTCCCCTGCATCGGCAGGCGGATTCTCAACCACTGCGCCACCAGGGAAGCCCAACTCACACATTTTTGATAGGTGGAGAAGGGAAGACAAGCATTTCAGGAATGAAGGGAGAGGTGATAAAAATATTTAATCCTTATATAGAGGCCTTAGAGTGGAAAAGTATATACTAGTAATAGTTACCAATTATTGATACCTATTATATGTCAAACTTTTTTGTAGGTGCTTTTAGATACATGTTACTAGTCATCACAGCAAATAGGAAGGGTATTTGTTATACACATTTTACACATGAAAAAACCAAGTGCAGACTGGTTGCCACATAGAAAGCCAATGGCAGAGACACTAAGAAGTCTTTTGGTCCAGTCTGCTCTGTTTCCCCTGCAGCACGAAAAAGTCTTGCTAACAATTGTTTGAACAGTTCTGTGCTACTCATATCCTAATCTGAGCACTGGTAAAGTTATTTTTTAAATAGCCTCCAAGTGGAGGAGTTTTGATTATGAGGGCTAGAAAAATCTTGGAATTATTCATACGATTTGAAGCCAAGAAGCACCCCTCCCCCCAACCATGTTATTTTAATTTCTGGCCTATGTTCTCATTATTATTTGTTGGGATTTGGTATTCACCTTTTGCAGTCTTCATTCTGCTGTGATATATTATTAGTGTTCTGTTGAGTAACAGAAGTTTACTTCCTTCAACTATTTTACTTGAACCCACCTCAGTTTTTCTGTACAGGCCATTTTCCCGGTACCTAAATGCTCTTATTCCCTTCTCCATCTGTCCGAATCTTGTGAATTCTCCTTAAATTCCAATTCCTGAATCTGCTTTAAATCTGTCTCTCATCCCTCTGAACACAAAAGCATTTTTCCCCATAGGTTTTAAAATTAACTTTAGTAAAGGGCCGTATATTATTTTATCATTTGCTTACTTTTTTCCACCTCCAGATTTAAACTTTTGGGGTTCAGTCTTATACAGAGCAGTGGGTTGAGAAGAATACAAGTTATTTATGGCTCTAGTCATTTGACGGGTAGAATGCTATCTATTTAGGGGAAAAGGTTCAGAATATTCACTGGAAACTGATTTCAGAAATCTTTGTTTAAAGGATTTTTTTTTTGAAGAAAAACAAAATACGGCTTGTTATCAATCATGCATAATGTTAGTTCCCACTGGGAAAATGTAATTCAGTTTCTTTAAGAGAATAATTGCATCAAAGGGCATTCAGTGGTAGTAATTCATTCCATCACAAATGGGTGTGTGTGAACACACACACACCTCACACCCACACACCCACCTCACACACCCCCTTCTATTGTCTAAAAGTCTGAAGGTGCTCAGCTGTGATACATTCTTTCCAAGAAGAAGCAAGCACACAAAAAAATGCAGCTTTCCTAATTAAAAAGATTTAAAACATAGCTAGCAAAAGGCAAGGGGATTTAAGATGATCTCATCTTATTTCTGTAACTCATTTTTAATTCAAGAAAACGTGGTCCTTGCCCTCAAGAAGTTTATAATCCTTTGAATAGAGATGAAGAGAAGGGGGAAGTCTTTCGTAAGATGCGCTACCTTCCTAGTAAACCAGACAGAAACAGAGACAAGAGACAAGAAAGATTAATGAGTTGAAGGGATTGACTTATGAGAAAAGATTAGAAGAACTAAATATGGGTAGTTTGGCGAAATGAGTATTATGGTAGGAGACATGATAAATAGACAAATTTGTTCCTTTGTAAGGCTTTTGAGACAAAAGATTCCATACAGGCAAGATGATGTTTATTAATAGTATAAACTTTGTACATTTCTTGCAGCTCAAATCAGCAGCATATACAAACTTGAAATGTAATGGACAGTGCAAATCTAATTAATCTTTGCCTTTGTGACATAATATATATCTGATTCAGTACACTTTTCTTACATAGAAAATGAATTATTTTTTAAAAATTTAGCAAAAGCACGTTGAAGACTTCATGCATTGTTTGGAGACAGAACTAATAAAGAAAATGCAAAAGTTTGATTATAAAATGCATCTTATGTGTGGAGTTTAAAATATGAAAACTGTTTAGAAAGCCAGTTTATAGCCAATTTAGACTCATTGTGGCCAAATTGTTATCACCTGGTAGCTAAATAAAAGTAGATAATTTGGGTGTTGATCCCCTAAGCTTACCACTGTTATAGAGTAAAATGATCTGTGGGCAGATGCCTGTGAAAAGAGGCTGAGACTCTGTGGGTGATCATTTTGCTTCCGTAAAACAAAGGTGTTCCTCTACTTTTGCAAGCCAAAATGATGGTGAAATACACAAGGACTCATTTGCTTTTCAGTTTTGGTTAAGAAGACTGCCTCTATGACTAGCATCTCATCCGAGAGGAGAACTTATGGTGCATTTAAACAACTGAATTATAGTGACAAAGAATGGGGAGGCCCAAAACAAGGTCTAGTTTCTGTGGTGAGTGATTTGGAAACAAAGTAGGGACTTTCACTGAAAAAGAAAATTGCTGTGGAGCTAAGTTAATTCACCTGGTGTTTTCACTTTCCAGAAAAATTCTACATGTTTTTCTCTTTTGTTTTGGGTAAAAGAAAAGGAAACATTATCTTCAGCACACAGTTTTATTTTTGAAGATTAGAAAAGCCTGATGCTTTTTAAAGGAAAATTGAGAAATCTATCTAAAATGTCTCTCATTAGTTACTAAACTGAGGAAAGAAGTATCATTGTAACTGACTTTGAGTTGTCTTAAATGTTGTTTTAACTCTGTATTTTCACTGTGGTTCTCTGTATTTTCACTCTAGCTGCTACACTGCTGTGGTGTTGATGGGGAAATATATTTTTTATAAAATGTATTTGTATGTGTATATATTTACACACATAACACATTAAATAACAAAACATCCAAAATTGATTTCCCATTAAAGGACAAATATCGACATAAGTAACGTATCAATGAGATAATTTAGAGCAAGCTTTTACTCACAATACTCTTACTGTAAATTTTTAAGTGTGCATACATAATATGTCAGTAATCCACATTTATGTGGTTTCCTTTGCTGTATCTGGTCCTTTAAAGATGCAGTGTATACACATTTAAAAGTAGTATTATAAAATGGAATCATAAGAATGAAAAATTATCCTGAAGTATAAATTTTCTGGAACGAAGACTTTTGGAATGTCTACTTTTGGATACACTTGGTTCATAAATACACCCTTTGTAGGAGAGTTGGACATACTGGAATGGAAGTTCAATGACAAAGTGTGGAGATTTTTTGAAAGATCTAACATTCCACACTGATCAAGGATTACTTACATCTTCACTCTGGTATGTATTGATATATATAGTAGTAATACTAGTGGGGAGAATGTAATTTCTGGTAATACTGAGTGTCAGCATTTCAAAGACTGAAAAATCTGTGAGTAAAATTGTTCTTAATGTGTTATCATTGCCAAATGAAAGCTGTCCTGATTTCCCCATTCTCTCCTCTGCAGAATTATACTTATCTTTCATTCTGTGTCAGGAGAAGCTGTCATTTAAGGGCAATTTCTGTTCCTCTGCTGGCATATTTCTTTTATTTATGTTCTTTCTTTTCCCATATGGGAATCTTTTTCTGTGTGTGAGTGTACAGTTTATCCATGCATAAATGGCAGCACTAGCTACTTCTCCTGTTGTCTTAGGAGTTGTTGCTGTTGAGAGGTGCTGCGTAGGATGGATACTGAGGGGAATGGCAATTTTCTTCTAATGTCTGAAGTTAAAGATAGTTCTTCTGTTCACATGTTTGGTTTTTCTACTTAAGATCTCTCAACCTATAAAGCTTTTGATGACTATATTAACTGTAATGATTATGAATAATCAGCTGTTCTCCCAGATCACATTAGACAGATTTACCAAAGGATATTTTAAGAATTTCAAAATATTTCTGAATTTAGGTACATGGTTCCATATTACATACTGGATAATCCAGACTGTACTGAGACCCTTGAGGGTAGACAGAATCCCAGTGTTGAGAAAGCAGTATGGCGCCGTGCTTCAGCATGCAGGCTCTAGGGCCAGACCACTTCAGTCCAGATTCTTCCTCTGGATCCTTGCTAGCTGTGGGAACTTGGGCAAATTAGTCAGTCAGCTGTATCTTTGTACTCAAATTATTCTCTTCTGAAAATAGAAATTGTGTAGCTTTCAGAATTAAAAGAGTTAATACTGGCCAAGTTCTTAGAATTCTGCCTTTGGTAGGTATCCAATAAGTATTAGTTGCTATGAATTTTTTTAATGAATTCTCCAGCACATAGCACAGACATAGCTCATGTTAGATAGTCACATAATAAGTAAATATACACAAAATTGAATAAATAACTGGATATCCCTTTAGTATTTCCCAGTGCAAAATTTTATAGAACTTCTTTTTCATTTAATATATCTTTGTTGAAATTATAATATGTGTTAAGTATTGTCTTAAGTACTTCATAGTGGGAGATAACATTACCCATGCCATTTAAGAAGCATATGGTCTTGGGTAAGTTTTGTAACCTCTTTAGCTAATTTTCCTTAACTGTGCAAGGGTTGTTGCAAAGAGTAAAGGAGACTCTACACATAGAAATATCTATGTTGAGTGCTTAGCTAGTGCCTGGTTATAGTAAAACACTTAATAGACGTTAGCATGTTTTCTAGTGTAGGAGGTAAAATATGTATAAAACAAATACGCAGGGTAGAAAATGACATGTGCTATAAGAGAGATTACAGCGTTAGTTGTGCATATTTCCAATGGGGCAGCAGTGGAGGTGGAGAGGAGTGGTCAAGGAAAGTTACGAGGAGTTGGCATTTGACTTGTACATTGAAGAATGCATGGAACTTAGACATCCTTTGTGCAGAGAAACGGTATTTCAGATAGGAAGAGGTTCTGCTTGTTTAGACCACAGGGGGCATCAACTCATACTCTTAGTAGGGGGAAAAGAAGAATAGAGTCTGAAAGGTAGATTGGAACCAGATAATAGAAGTCCTTGAATAAGTTGGATGTTATTTGTCAGGCATTTAAAAGATGTTTAAGAGTTTTGAGCAGGGGATGACTGGAACTTTTCTGAGATAATTCAGGAAAGTTTCATTTTGCATTTATAAGTAAGATGGAATAGAGATAGAGATATTGAAAGCAGAGGTGTTTGTAAGTAAGATGGAATGGAGGAGTTGGGTGATGGTTCAAGGAAGGGATGATTAAGTCCTGAGCTAGTGTAAGTGGGAATGCAGTGGAAGGAATCGATGGAAAAAGAGTTCAGCGTAAGAATTGTCAAGGCTTGGCAAATAGATGTGGTAGAAAAGCAAGAGGCTGGACAAATAATGCTCCAGGACTTCTAGTTTCAGGTAACTAAGAGGATGCTGCTGCCATGAACAGGAATAGGGAACACCGGACAGGACACGGAGCAGGTTGAACAGGAACAGTAGTTAGCTCCATTTAGAATTTATCGAGCCTGAGATATTGGCCTACATCCTGGTCGTCTGGGTGGAGAGGTCTTCCTTTAAGTAGGTGGGAAGGAATATAGTTCTTTTTATAAACCGTGAAATCTGTGGATGGAAGGTGAACATTGCACTGTTCTGATAAAGCTGTTGAGTTACAGCGTTATAGGAGAGTACTTTTGTTTCTTTTCTTTCTTTCAAGAAAATAATAATATGAGAGAAGCCAAACAGAAAAGTGTAGATGTGTTCTTCAGTGATCTTAATGGATAAATGGAAATCTGATCCTTTATGAACTTGGGATTTTAATATCAAATACAGTAAACTGTTTAAGTAGTGGTAAGGTTTTATGATAAGTCAAGTGAAAGGAGAAAATTCAAGATTAATTCTAATACCTCAGTAGTAATTTAAAAAGCTCTTTCAATATATTACCTAAAACGTATTTTGGGGGGTGTTAATTAGTTACTCCTTGATTCTGGATTCACCAGGTATTAGACAAATTCACTTTTTTATGCTTAATTATATTAATTTTGAGGGTTTTGTGTTTCTTTTTGGAAAGTTTTTCTGGCTTTTTATAAACACACTAATAAATAAGTTTGATAAGTTAATAAAATGTATGATTCTTAGACAAGTTATTTTATTAACTGGTGGCTTCCATTAAAGTCAACTTTATTTAGCTGTTTTTTTTTTTAAATAGGCTTTAAGGGACAAACTATGCTGATCAGTTAGTGTCTGGTATACTTATATATAAATGATTAATCCTTGTATCTAAGTATAAAGAAGTATAACTATAAATAATAAGTAAATAATAGAAAAATACAACTAAACGATGTTTACCAAGCTCTTCAGTTTACAATAGCAGTTGATGTAAGTGAGACAACAATGTTCTTCTCATTCCAAAGAGAACCTGAAACCCAGAGTACTTAAGGGATTTGTCTGTTTCTTTAAAAGTTGTACCTTATAATTAAACTGAGACTGTCATTCATGTAACAGTAGTGAAGAATTTATTTTTTCAATATGTGTCCCTCATTCCTAGGGCATTTAATGTTTCTAAAAACGCCTGAACAGTGGTAATTTTCAACACTCTGGTGGTGAAAGTTTGATTGTATGTAGGTCATAAAATTCTTTGACTAAATCTAATATATAGCAGTATATTAAAATATTTAAATCTCCATCCTAGAACTTAAGTATGAGTTTACAAATAGAAGTGATATCAGGAGACTATAAACCCATTAATTTTGGAATGTTGAACCTTGTTTTTGAAATGTGTCATGAAATTTTCTTTAGACTGGAATTCTCATTCTCTTAAATTACTGAAACACGGACCAGGTCTTCAATATCAATTTTATATAATTTTGATGTCAGAGATTTATTTTTGCATTAAACTTTGTGAGCCTCACTGTGTTCAGGGACCAAACAAAGATGAAGAAAACACTGTCCTTGCCCTCAAGGCACTCCCAGTCTTTTGGGGAGGGCGCAGGCACTGCTGTGTGATACCTGAGAAGAGGGAAGCAGTGTGGAGCTGTGAGTCCAGGCTGGAGGAGGAGTCTCAGCTTCTCAGCTGTCCAACTTCCTCTTGAACAATTACAGCGAGGGTTGGTTCACTACATTTTAGGTCAGCCACCTCTACTCTTGGTCAGTTTTCATTGTTGCAAAGCTTTTTTTTTTTTTAAACCTCTTTAGTGGAGTATAATTGCTTTACTATGGTGTGTTAGTTTCTGCTGTATAACAAAGTGAATCAGCTATATGTATACATATATCCCCATATCCCCTCCCTCTTGTGTCTCCCTCCCACCCTCCCTATGCCACCCCTCTAGGTGGTCACAAAGCACCGAGCTGATCTCCCTGTGCTATGCGGCTGCTTCCCACTAGCTATCTGTTTTACATTTGGTAGTGAATATATGTCCATGCCACTGTCTCTCTTTGTCCCAGCTTACCCTTCCCCCTCCCTGTGTCCTCAAGTCCATGCTCTAGTAGGTCTGCGTCTTTATTCCCATCATGCCCCTAGGTTCTTCATAACCATTTTTTTTTAAAGATTCCATATATATGTGTTAGCATACTGGATTTGTTTTTCTCTTTCTGACTTACTTCACTCTGTATGACAGACTCTGGGTCCATCCACCTCACTACAAATAACTCAATTTTGTTTCTTTTTATGGCTGAGTAATATTGCATTGTATACATGTGCCACATCTTCCACATCCATTCATCTGTCGATAGACCCTCAGGTTGCTTCCACGTCCTGGCTATTGTAAATAGAGCTGCAATGAACATTGTGGTACATGACTCTTTTAGAATTATGGTTTTCTCAGGGTATATGCCCAGTATATACTGGGATTGCTGGGTCATATGGTAGTTCTATTTTTAGTTTTTAAAGGAAACTTCATACTGTTCTTCATAGTGGCGGTATCAATTTACATTCTCACCAACCATGCAAAGAGGGTTCCCTTTTCTCCACGCCCTCTCCAGCATTTATTGTTTGTAGATTTTCTGATGATGGCCATTCTGACCAGTGTGAGGTGATACCTCATTGTAGTTTTGTTTTTTTTAAATTTATTTTTATTTTTGGCTGCATTGGGTCTTTGTTGCTGCACGCGGGCTTTTCTCTAGTTGTGGCGAGCAGGGGCTACTCTTCGTTGCGGTGCGTGGGCTTCTCATTGGGTGGCTTCTCTTGTTGCAGAGCATGGGCTCTAGGCATGCGGGCTTCAGTAGTTGTGGCATGCGGGCTCAGTAGTTGTGGCTCGCGGACTCCAGAGCTCAGGCTCAGTAGTTGTGGCTCACGGGCTTGGTTGCTCTGCGGCATGTGAGATCTTCCTGGACCAGGGCTTGAACCCATGTCCCCTGCATTGGCAGGTGGATTCTTAATCACTGCGCCACCAGGGCAGCCCCTCATTGTAGTTTTTTTTTTTTTTTTTTTTTGCGGTATGCGGGCCTCTCACTGTTGTGGCCTCTCCCGTTGCGGAGCACAGGCTCCGGACGCACAGGCTCAGCGGCCATGGCTCACGGGCTTAGTTGCTCCGCGGCATGTGGGATCTTCCCGGACCAGGGCACGAACCCGTGTCTCCTGCATCGGCAGGCGGATTCTCAACCACTGCGCCACCAGGGAAGCCCTCATTGTAGTTTTGATATGCATTTCTCTAATGATTAGTGATGTTGAGCATCCTTTCATGTGTTTGTTGGCAATCTGTATATCTTCTTTGGAGAAATGTCTGTTTAGGTCTTCTGCCCATGTTTGGAATGGGTTGTTTGTTGTTTTGATATTGAGCTGCATGAGCTGCTTGTATATTTTGGAGACTAATCCTTTGTCAGTTGCTTCGTTTGCAAATACTTTCTCCCTGAGGGTTGTCTTTTCATCTTGTTTATTGTTTCCTTGTTGTGCAAAAGCTTTTAAGTTTCATTAGGTCCCGTTTGTTTATTTTTGTTTTTATTTCCATTTCTCTAGGAGCTGGGTCAAAAAGGATCTTGCCGTGATTTATGTCATAGAGTGTTCTGCCTATGTTTTCCTCTAAGAGTTTGATAGTGTCTGGCCTTACATTTAGGTCTTTAATCCATTTTGAGTTTATTTTTGTGTGTGGTGTTAGGAAGTGTTCTAATTTCATTCTTTTACATGTAGCTGTCCAGTTTTCCCAGCACCACTTATTAAAGAGGCTGTCTTTTCTCCATTGTATATTCTTGCCTCCTTTATCAAAGATAAGGTGACCATGTGTGCGTGGGTTTATCTCTGGGCTTTCTATTCTGATCCATTGATCTGTATTTCTGTTTTTGTGCCAGTACCATACTGTCTTGATTACTGTACCTTTGTAGTATAGTCTGAAGTCAGGGAGTCTGATTCCTCCAGCTCCGTTTTTCTTTCTCAAGATTGCTTTGGCTATTCGGGGTCTTTTGTGTTTCCATACAAATTGTGAAACTTTTTGTTCTAGTTCTGTGAAAAATGCCATTGGTAGTTTGATAGGGATTGCATTGAATCTGTAGATTGCTTTGGGCAGTATAGTCTTTTTCACAATGTTGATTCTCCCAATCCAAGAACATGGTATATTTCTCCATCTGTTTGTATCAACTTTAATTTCTTTCATCAGTGTCTTATAGTTTTCTGCATACAGGTCTTTTGTCTCCTTAGGTAAGTTTATTCCTAGGAATTTTATTCTTTTTGTTGCAGTGGTAAATGGGAGTGTTTTCTTAATTTCTCCTTCAGATTTTTCATCATTAGTGTATAAGAATGCAAGAGATTTCTGTGCATTAATTTTGTATCCTTCTACTTTCCCAGGTTCATTGATTAGCTCTAATAGTTTTCTGGTAGTATCTTTAGGATTCTCTATGTATAGTATCATGTCATCTTGCTGCAAGGCTTTTTGACTTTATTTTGTTTTGCTTTAATGGTTGACCAAAAATTGACCACCTTAGAATGTCTACTTATGGGTCTTAGTTGAATTCTCCAGAGCAGCACTGCACTCTACGCCAGTGCTTTGCAAACTGTGATGAGGACCAATTTTTTTTTTTTTAAATTTCTAATCTGTCATAGACTGATGCTGTTGTAAAACCGAATAAGAATGGATTTGAAAAACAGATAAAAGAAAACCAAAGGCATGCAAAATCCAAGCCTTGATTTTTTAATTGTTAGATTCAACAGATATAAAAGGACTGTGTCAAATTTTTATCAGTGTTTCTGTGTCTTGCTCTTAGGTGCTATCCCCTTTTCCTTGCAAACCAGTAACAGTTTTTGAAGGGACAGTGGCCCTCAGAGCATATGTGGGGTAGCACTGCTCAGCACATGTTTTAGCTGTCTTTCCAGAGAGTTGACTGTAAAATTTTCTCTTCTGCTTTTAATTAAAGTTTAGAATCAGCCTGTTGACTTTCCTCTAATAAAATTCATTCTTTCTGTACTTTATGAAATGTAGTCTATCTCTTGCCAGGTACTCATTGTTCCAGTACTCTGAAAATACATAGGATGGCCAGAGCCAAGAAACAAGAAGAGGTGACAGCACTGGTCCCCACAATCAGTTCAGAGTGACTCATGCCTTTCCACCTCACACTCATCACTACCAGCTTTAGCACAGTTCACGAACATTTTGTTGTGCCGACTTTTTATAAGATATTGTGCTGGGTGCTGGGGCTGTAAAGATGAATAGCACATGATTCTTACGCCCAAAGTGCATATGATCCTACAGGAGAGACTCTGACCAAGTTCTGTTTTTACATATGTTTAATATACTAAATTTTGAGATATAAATGATATAAAATAAATGTTATTAACTTGATTGTTTCTTGAATTTTACTACTTCTCATCTCAAATGAGTTGTAGAAATTTTTTAAAGTGTAGATCTAGGGTAAAGCACATGGCAATATAAGTTAGTTCATACAGAATTCTCATTAATAATTTTCATAATAAAATTATTTAAAATATTTAAAATTATGATGTAGTAGTCCTCTCAGTTTTTCTTATAGACCAGATTTTCCCCATGATAGATATTAAGACTTAAAAGGACATTACATTGGGTGTGTCATCCAGATGGAGTTATTCAAACACGATTTTAAGGCATCAAATAAAGGCAACCCATTTTCTTAGTTTGTAAGCCAAGTTATTTTTTGTTAGAACTCATTATAGAAGGATTCTGCCTTAATAAGCCTTGTTAAACCAAACATCTTACTGAGGCAAAATTAAATATAGTTATATAGTATTATTTATGTGACAAAATATGTATAAAGCCTCTTTGTTTTATTTCCGCTTTAAAAATGATCCTTCAAATCTGGTAACTTCATTCCTCTTATATCTCCTTGATGTCTTCCAGTCATTTAGTCCTTATGAGGACAATAATTTACAGCATCCTTTATACAAATAAAATATATTTATGTAAATGTTTCTTTAAAAGTTTAGTATGCTATAAAAATGGTCAACCTTTATTGGACAAATATTTGATTACTCAGGATTTTTATCACATATTAAGTGATTTTCTAGATTTCCTGAGCATTGCTTGCTTTTTATGTTTTATGTAACCAGAAACAGCAATCAGGTATGCAGAGTAGCTTGATAAACTAGCACTAAGATCACCTAACTGCTTTTTAGGCTTAAGTCTCTGATATTAGAAAATATTCAATACATTGGGGCATTTGGTAAGAACTAGAGAGGCTAGACCTTTGCGGGCTTCTCTCTGACTGAGGGCCCATCATTTGTGGGAGGCTATCTTACACCAGTGCTTACACTCATAGAGATGATTATCATTTGGATTCGTTCAAGAGCAGTTGGACTATATTTTTTGGTGGTTTGATCTGGAGAAGAAAACCTAAAAGCATTCCTGTGGTTTTGTGAAATCTAAAGACAACAGATATAAATACTTAAATTTACATAGTGGTGCTTCACAAATGTAGATGGTTGAAAACACCATAGTCAGTTCTATTGCTGGGGGTTTGCTGTTGTGTTCAGCCAGTGGTGTGACCTCACTGGCTCTTGCCACCTTGCACCATCTCCTGTGAGCCTACATGTGCGTCTCTTCCCAGCTCTGTGTTCAGTGACTTCATGGTGGGGTGGTAGCTTGAAATCGGCCATCAGGAAGTATTTTGCCATGGAATTTGCAAATGCTCCAAGTCAGGGCTTTTTTCCTCCTGGAGAGTTGATTGTTAAACATATACCAGCACAGCATTGGTTTCGGCTTTAACCTTATTGTGAATGCAGATAATAGTGTATGCTGATAATATTTGCTTAGTTTTAAAAGTGGTTCCCTCAGACACTTTGGAAAGGCCCTGTCTGCATGGTACTATCCTAGCAACGGGATATAAAGAGTAATGGAAAGATGAATGTTTTTTAGTAGTCAGTACTCTGTGAGTAACTAAAGAAGGAAGATTCTTTGCAGAGGTTAAAATCAGGTAATGCTTTTAAAAAAATTATTTTGTATATTATTGGTATTATATATCGCAGAATGACGTGCCTATTATATTGGTATATGTTTCAAAATAATTGACCATAGGTGATGCCATAGGTATTGTTTTAAAATTATGTTATTTTGTCATGTACATTACATATAACATTATATATGTATAGATACATAGTAAAGCTTAATTAGTATATTATTTCTTAATTATAATAAGGCAGTGTATGTTTTTATTAAAGGCTCTGGCAACTGAAGTGTTCTCTGAGTGTCTCAGGAATTGCTTTTATAGACTAAGGAGATGAAAATTCAGCATGTACACAAACTCAATTCCTGGTGTATAAATCAGAATAGATTCCAAGTACAATGACCTTTATATTAAGGACCATTTGGGGGCCTTAGAAGACGTAGGCTACTGATAGAGGAACTTTCTCATCTGGACCCAAATTCAAATAAAACATCTGGAACTTAGTGACCAATTTATCTTTGAAATTGTATTGCACCACAGCCTCTACTGGCAGTGTACTACTGGCTAGGGTAGAGGGAATGATTTGTCCATTACCAGAGGTCTCTCCTAATTAGGATTTTCAGGGCTGCTACTGCTTACCACATTATGAACTAAGGTATGATCCTTTGTGAGGGAATATGATGAAAGGATGGGTAGTTACAGGCCATGCCCTCTTGATTTCCTTTAACCTTTCTGAACTACCCTTCCCTTTGTTCCACTGGGCTGTCAATCAAACGACAGCCCGACTTCCTCTGGCTTCCTTTCACACACAGCTTTGCTTATCTGTTTGAGTGGCATTTGTCTGACCTTTTTGTTGGGGGGGCATGTATTTACTTTTAAGATCTTCTCTTTCTTATGTAAAAAAGGCAATTAGACTCGTATCTGTTTATTTTAAACAAAATGGCTGTTAATTAGTGTGATCAAAAACCCTGCCATTGTAGACTATGGGTTCTACTTTGTAGTTGCACTAAATTGAGTATGGTTTGGTGCCAGTTGACATGATAACAACTCAACGTCCGGCTTTTTAGAAATTAATGAACAAACACATTTATGAGGCTTTGTTTTGTCTGCTTTAGATCTGTAGGCTCCGAACGCATCAGAGTTCTTATTTTTTACTGACTAATGCTCTTGCTTATTAAAAGTACAAAAACTTACTGAAAAACTTTTTTTGATAACTTAATATAACTGAGGTGTGAAAGCTATACCATTTTCATTTAATTGGTTCATTTATGATTTTATAAGTTGGAGTACAAAGTGTGCTTATTTATTCCATCAGTAATGCACACTAACATTTCTTTTTATTAAGCTGTCAACTTACCAGAACTCTAGAAACATCTGAACTGTCAGCCCCCCTGGGCACCTGCTCCTCCACCTCCATGCCCCACGTTTAACATTTAGAAGAAGCAAGCAGATTCAGGTATTTATTTAATATAAACAATTTCAAGAGCATGGGTCAATCTGAGATGACTCAATCTCATACATCTTTAACATCTTCAGTGCTTTCCAAGAGTCTCCTTTATGGAAAAATTAGATTATGTTCATGATATACTACTTCTAAGGCAGAAAGCTATAACAATGTATACTAACAACTTTTTATATTGAGGATTTAGACAAAAGTAAATTTCTAGTTAGGTAGTCAGAAAGTTAAATCAAAGTAAAGTAAAATTGACCAGCGTATTTCAGCTCTTTATTGTTCTGGTTAATTAGAGAGTTTAAAATTCATAATTTATTTATCTCATTGAAAAGAAAGAAAAGGATGCCAAGAGTATCAGGAATCAAAAGACCCAGCTCTTTGGATGTGTGCAAACTTTTTGAATTATGGTAAGATAGGAGCACCAGTCATAACCTGGTTTTGCTAGATGTCTGAAAAAACTGGATTTAAAATTCATGCCCCAGATCATTTGTGAAATAGCAATGAAACTTGAGTTTTGATTGACTACTTCGGGAAAAAAATGCTTATTTGTGAATGGTAATAGATCAAAATGCCTCTCCAAAGTTATTTAGAATTAAAAATCTAATAATAATAGCTACCATTTATTTAATCTTTACAGTGTTCCAGGTAGTTTTCTGTGGTCAACAATTAATTAATGATTGGATTCATTTATATATTATCATGTTTAAATTTACCAGTAACCCTACAGACCAGGCTTTTGTACTCTCATTTTCAGTTGTGGAAACTGAGGTTCTAGCAGGTTAAATATCTTGCTAAAGTTCATTCAGCAGGTAAGTGATCTGAGATTTGAACTCAGATCATTCTGACTCCAAATGCTTTCCATGACGCTGTTTCCCGATATTTCACAATAATAGATTGTTTTGTAAAGGCAAGTTTTCGTATTTTGTGAGGAAATTACATCATTACCCTGTTTTCTTTATGTTTAACTTTTCCAAAATAAAAAGAGAGTTCCCCCATTTCTAGTTCTCTCACTGTTTGGAATCCGTTATCAGACACGCTTATGAATGAAAAGCTGTTCTTAATAGATTTAAGTGTTTCAGTGATCTTCATCACTTATCTTGGAAGATTTCTGCCTTAATCTCTCCTCACTGTTGAACATTCTTTCTTGGTATTTAGCCTAAATTTACTTCTCTTGATCATACTCATTACTCCTAGTTACCTCCCTTATTGTGGATGTGTCAGGTGATGATCTGTCTTTAGCCAACTGGCCTTTGTTTACAGTCCTTCCCACAAGATTGAGGCTGATCTTGTAATGATGGTTAGAGATGATATAATATAGATGTAGGTAATTGGGCAATCAAATTCAAAGTACAGTCTAACCCTAGAATTAGTAGGAAAGTTATAAATGGCACTCAGTGTTGGTTTTCTATATCATCTGTACTTTGGTTTGCGTTTAAAGACTATGTGTACTTGATGCTTTCAGCTTGCTTACTCACGTTCAGTGACTTCGTGTGGCTTATAGTATTAGCGTATACCAGCCTAATTAACAGTTTAAAAGTTTATTATGTATGTCTTATTGGATATGACACCAATCTTATTTTTAAAATTATTTTACAGTAAATCAACATTTCATACAGTGTAACCTTTGATCATATTTGCTTCCTGCTTCCTGCCCTCAAGTCCTTGACTTCCATTTCCTTTTCAGTAGTAATGAGACAAATTATCAAACAAGCTCATTTGAGGAAACTCCAATTGTAATCAGTTAGCTTGATGGAGGGAAAGAGTTTTGGTATGCAGCAGTCATCCTCCCCTGTGGTTACCCAGTATGGTAATTTAAAGCTTAGTTTAGTGTATGGAGCACCCACAAAGTGAGCTTTACAAAGTAAAACCAGATTTCTTCATTCCACAGAGAATAGATATCTAGTCATAAGCTGCATGTGTCTAGGGATTTTTGTTTTTGTTTTTTTGTTTAACGTTTTCATAATGCGCTAACCTGGGGCATCACAGAGAGTGGTTCTTTATGTGTTTTTGTACAGAACGGAAGGTCTAAAGATATGAGTTGAATAAAAAGCATCACAAAGTTGTGAATCTAGAACATGCATGCGCAAGGGGGAGAAACCCAACCCAGAAATAAAGAGCCATCAAAAAGTGAAGCTGACCAGAGAACCCTAAAATAAAAATCAGGAACCAAAGCAGAAATAAAGGAAAGAAAGGTTAGATTACAAAACTTAGGGTGGAAACAGGCCGGGCACTGTGAAGCTCAATAGAGAAATAATTCATCTTTTTTGAAAACATTGTTAAAATCCCTGAAGACCAAGAAAATAGAAGCACAGGAAGAGAAATGTGAATATTTAAAAATAAAACAGTTAAAGCTATAGATGCTAGACAAGACAGACGTAATAAAGACTTCAAGACTTTAAGACTAGACATTATAAGAAGTCATACAAAACAGTAACAGCAGGAATAGGAGGGGACGCCTGGAGAGCTGTCCTGTGGGGTTGTGTTTGACTAAAGCCTTCTGACCTGAGTGCACGTGGGAAACTTCTGGATTCTCTGAGGTCTAGGATCAGTCTTACACATTTCTAATATTTGGGGCCAAGCCTGGGAAATCAACAAATCCCGCTAGATAATCACATCTATAAAAGCTAACACTAACATAGTACTTACTGTGTTCTAAACTCTGTTCTAAATACTTTACATATTTTATATTAACTAACGGAATCTTCCTAATAACCTGATGAAGAAGGTATACCATGCTGCATCCCCATTTTACAGATGAGGCGCCAGATACCAGAGAGATTAAATAACTTGCCTAAGTTCCACAGCAAGAACATGGCAGCACCAGGCTTTGCAAGCAGGTTGGCCCAGAGCCCCTGCTCTGATCGCTGTACTGCCTTAGCCCCTTTCAGGGCCCTGGAAGCTTTATGGTGTTTTGTTCCCTTCACCTGTTCTATCCAGTCAGTCACCAAATCCTGACAACTCCAGCTTTTAAATATCTGTACAGTGTGCTTTCTCATCCACCCATTGTCATGATCTCAGTGACTCCGGTGCCCTTGACCTCCAGCACTGCCCCCTTCCAAACCTCCTGCTCACTGCATCAGGCTGACTTTTTTCTAAAACGTAAATCTGACCATAAAACTCCTTCCGTTAGAATTGTTCTGTGTTTCTCCGTCACATCAGGGTAAACTCCAAATTCCCAATGTGGTGTAAAGGGCCATTTTGATCTGATCACGGGCCCGTATTTCCCCTCATGTACCCCAACACGACTTCTGCTCCAGAAAGAGTGGATTATTTGTGGTTCCCTGCACATAGCCATGGTTCTTCACCTCCTCGTGAGTGCACCTGTTGTTTTCTCTGCCCGCAGCTCTCTTCCTCCTTTCATGGCCTGGCTAATGTCTACTTGTTCTTCATGATTCAGTTTAGGCAGCACATCTTGCTGGAAGCCTTCCCTGGTCCCGTAGGATGAGTGAAATCTCTGCTTCTGTTTGTTAATTGCATGCTGTGCACAGCTCCATCGTAACACACGTGCTTAAGTGTGTTCATTGGTTTCTGTCTTCCTTGCCAAGTGGTTAACTGCTCAAGTACAGGGTTCATGTGCCCAGGCTCTGACAGGGACGGACACAGAGTAGGTGCTCAATTAATGTCTTTTGAATGAATGAGCAAAGAAATGAACGAAGGTATCTGACAGTATAAATACTTTTGCCTTTGGAGTTTCGGGTGAGGATATGATTTAGTATCAGACCTTAATCAGACTTTAATCCCTGTGTATTTTTCTGAAATAGGGAATGAGGGCCAGCGCCTTACCTTTGCTGAGGAGACGAATAAAGGCAATGGTTTTAAATTACATATGAAGTAATTAAGTGGAGGAAGTAAGACTTTCCTGGCAGTTCTGGTAATGAGAATGCATTTAAAAATGGTCTGGGGCTTCCCTGGTGGCGCAGTGGTTGAGAATCCGCCTGCCGATGCAGGGGACACGGGTTCGTGCCCCGGTCCGGGAAGATCCCACGTGCCGCGGAGCGGCTGGGCCCGTGAACCATGGCCGCTGAGCCTGCGCGTCCGGAGCCTGTGCTCCACAATGGGAGAGGCCACAACAGTGAGAGCCCGCGTACCACAAAAAAAAAAAAAAAAAAAAAAAAGGTCTGAATATCTTCAGTGCACTTTAAAAACGGGATGCATTTACTTTTGGCTTGTGGAAAAACCAGCACTGTGGAATATCGTAGGTTAGAGTCTCCATCCGACCGCACCACATTACCTGGGGAGGTTTAAAAAGCATACATTTCTTGGACTTCATCCTTAAAGATTTGATTTAATGGGTTTTGTATAGGGGCCCACATGCTGTGTTCTTTGAGCATTAAATGAGATATAAAGCCCTTAGCACAATTACTAGCAGCAGGTACTCCTTCAGTAGTAGATGTCATTGTTATCATCAGCACCAGCAACACCATCCCCTTCATCTCTGTCAATACTGTTAGCATCGCCACTATCCCTAAAGTTACTTTAGAATTATCAGTGGTGCTCCATCACCTAAATGCTTAATCGACTAGAAGGTCGGAAATGGAATATTTTCCAAATACTTCTTATTTCATTGTTCATGTCAGATGGTTCCCTTTGAAAACACACGCACATTACTAGCCCATTTTACTAGCTGTGAGACTCCGACAAGTGATTTAAACTCTGCACCTCAGTTTCCTCATATGTAAAGTGGGGCTAATAATAGTTCCTGTCTTATGGGGTTTTTATTAATACACATAAAGTAAATAGAAGAATGCTTGCATAAGTAAGTTCTCAAAAAATATTAACTTTTACTAGAAGTAGCAGTAGTAGTGAAAGGGGAAAAAAAACAAACCCAGGCTCCACATTCCAAACTATTGAGTATCAGTACCTGTGTACTTCTACCCACATATCATATAAGCAAGTATAAACACACATACATATGTTTATTTTTGCAAATACTGATGTTCCATCATTTCCCAGGGTACAGATTCCAAATTCCATCAGAGGAAAGCCAAAGATCTAAACCTCTTATCTGAAGCAGTCCTTGTTCACGACTACCAAGTAGGTGACCCCTCTTTGTCAGCACACTTTTAAACTGATGAAAGTTTAGATTCATTTTAAAGTTTTTATTTATTTGAAAAAAATCAATAAATATGTAAGCAAATTTAAAGAGACACATTCAATTCCAGTGGAGTGAATGAGGAGAGAAAAGTTTGTGTTTCTGGTCATGTAAGAAAAAAATAGCTGAGAAGTGTAGATTTCAGTGTTCCAAAGTAAAAAATGATGGCTGACCAGGATTGGAAGCTTGAGATCAAAAGGGCAATTTTAGAAAATTGTGGTGAGTGAAAGGGGAGCACTAGTTTATTGAAGAAATCAATTTGCTATCTTAACCAATGGCACCAGTGCCATCCCTATAATCCCTGAAAATAGACAAACGCTTTGTGGTTCACCAATCTGTAGATCACATCTACTTCCTTCCACCTGGCAAGCTCACACCCTTTTCAAATGAGATAGTATCGCCGGAGCTTTGTGGGTTTATGAAGCCACAAGTTTATTAGTTAGATGAAATCTCTAAGTGTTGAGAACTTTGAAACTGTGTTGTCAAACCAAATTTCAGTTATAATGGCAATTTCCAAAGTAAATATGACACAGTAACTTTTAAATCTTGTCATTCTGTTTCCTTGAGAGTGTGTGATGTGTGATTATCTACGGCAGGGCTTCCTGTCTTTGTTTTCAAATTCAGCTGTACACAGAGAGTAGCAATTGAAATACTGAAACTTAGAATCTGCAACTGGTAAAACACCTCCAGTTGCCCTACATGCTTCTATGGACAAGGATGGGGCAAATTTTTTACAAAAGAAAAAAATAAGGCCTTATTTTAAAAAATTAGGTATAATTGATGTATAATATTATATTAGTTTCAGGTGTACAGTGTGATGATTCGGTATTTATATATATTGCGAAATGATCACCACAGTAAGTCTTGTTAACATCCATCACTATACATTGTTATACTTTTTTTCTTTTGATGAAAACATTTAAGATATACTTGCTGAGCGACTTTCAAATATGGAATACGGTAGTATTATGCATAGTCACCTATACATTACTCCCTCAGGACTTACTTATTTTATAGCTGGAAGTTTGTACCTTTTAATCCCCTTTACTCCCTCCCCACCACTTCTAGCAACCACCAATCTGTTCTCTGTATCCACGAGCTTGTTTTTGTTTGGTCGGCGGTTAATGTATTTTTTGGTTTGTTTTTTAGATTCTACATATAATTGAGATCATATGGTATTTGTCTTTCTCTATCTGACTTAATTCACTTACATAATGTCCTCAAGGTCCATCCATGTTGTCACAAATGGCAAGATTTCATTCCTTTTTAATGGCTCAGTAATAATAATATTCTCTCTATATATATCACATTTTCTTTATCCATTCATTCATATCTTGGCTACTGTGAATAATGCTGCAGTGAACATAGGGGTGCATATATCTTTTAGAGTCAGTGTTTTCATTTTCTTCAGATAAATACCCGGAAATAGAATTGCTGGATTATATGATAGTTCTATTTTAAATTTTTTGAGGACCCTCCATACCACTCTCCACAGTGGCTGCTCCAATTTACATTCCTCCAACAGTGCAAGAGGGTTCCCTTGTCTCCACACCCTCTCCAGCATTTGTTATTTGTCTTTTTGATGATGGCCATTCTAACAGATACGAGATGATATCTTATTGGGGTTTTGATTTGCATTTCCCTAATGATTAATGATGTTGAGCACCTTTTCATGTACCTGTTGGCCGTTTGCCTTCTATGGAAAAATGTAAATATAGCTTTAAGTGTGTAATGCAGTAGTCAGAGGAGAAAACAACCTTGGGGCAGGGAGAGGTCCTCTTTGATATATTATTCTGTCTCATTGAAATGATCAAAAAGGTCTAATGCAATGAAAACTTACCAGAACTCAGTATTCAAAGGCTTAAGTAAGCCTTTTTTCTTCTTTTTTAACATTTGACTTTAGGAATAGAAGCTAATCGTAAGGAAATAACTTGATACCAGGTAACAACTTTTGAAAAACAAATTGCAGGGTATATGGGCTTCCCTGGTGGCGCAGTGGTTGAGAGTCCGCCTGCCGATGCAGGGGACACGGGTTCGTGTCCCGGTCCGGGAGGATCCCACATGCCGCGGAGCGGCTGGGCCCGTGAGCCATGGCCGCTGCGCCTGCGCTTCCGGGGCCTGTGCTCCGCAACGGGAGAGGCCACAACAGTGAGAGGCCCGCGTACCACAAAAAATAAAAATAAAATAAAATAAAATTGCAGTGTATGCATTTATGTTATTATTATATTTTCTTTCAAATTTTAAACATGGAATTGCTAAATGAGAATTAATTTTGACTATGAACTATAGGTATAGAGTTAGGAAAATGGAAGTTTCCAGTTAATCCCAGGCTTACTATATTACCAAAATGTAAATACAGGTATTTAGCTATATTCTTACTGTTACTGTATGTGAAAGAGTGACAACAACTCTTCCCAATATAATAACATGATGATATATAGCCTGTATATTGTTGGATACTCTCCAGAGCTCTTCCAAATGTTAATACATGCCCAGGTAATCCTATGAGGTATGAAACGATAGAATAAGCTTCATTTTACAGTTGAGGATATTGGCAAGAGAGAGGTCAAAGATGTAACCCCAAATGTTATTAATTAATAACTGAGCTGGCAGTAGAGTCTCCAAGAGCAGAGAATATGCTAGTATATTAAACTGAAGTACAATTTTATGGGGTTGATAATATTAAACAAAATAGGTTTGTGGCTATTGTGAACCTTACAACATTGGTGCCACATGGGAGAAAGATGTCTCAAAGAACAACAGGTTTTTATTTTGCTCAACAGTCATCACTGCCAGAATAAGTGTTCAGTGAAGGTTAGGTCTTATTGTTACTGTTACATAGATTGTGAAAAATTACTAGACATACCACTCAAACCAAAGTAAATTAATGCTACTGCAAAAAGATGATAAATTATGATATATTTATGGTAAAGGACTATTGTTAGTTCAAGTTAGCAACACTGTTGCTATTTTCACCACCATTCAGAAAGTAGGACTTTCTTACTTGAAATTAATTAATTAGTGTGAATTGCTATCTTAATGGGGATAGACTGTAATGACCCATGGTTTTTTATGCATTTGAGCAAAAACTGTCACTTCACATCAAATTGCCATCCTCCCATTTCTCTTACCTAAGGTATAAATCTGCTGACATCTTTCATATTGCACAGTGACAGTATTGCAAGCAAACCCCAGATTCAGTGTGTTCGAAACAAGAATCATAGAGGCCACTGTTATGGCTTAAATGACCAGCTTAGAGCATGTTAGACTTAGTGCAGTGTGTCTTTCTGCAAAATAATGTTTTCGGTTGTACAGCTGGTACAGTGAATTCAGTACGTATCACTGGGCCAATCTGGTGTACTTAGATGTTTCTCCTTATTCTTTCTTTTGTAAATGTATTGTCATTTGGTAGAGGGAACCCAAATCTCAAGCCAAACATAAACAGATACCTGAACATTCATGGTTTCTCAAGAGAGCAAGCCTCTAATGATTCTTCAATAATAGGGCAAGTGTGTTTGGTGATTCCAATTTACTTTCTCCAACAAAATGTGACCTATAACAGGAAACCAATTCCTAGTTACCCAGGTCAGTTTGGACTGGCCACATGACACAGAAAATTATCTAGGGGCATACAGGGATGAGTTGGAATCTTCTGGAAGCGTCTGTGAGGAGGAAACCACCATGAAGAGCTGTTACCACTGCTGTTCTCCTGCTGGTACCACTACAGCGCTGCTTTCTCACAAACCCATCTGTTCTTAACACATCCTGAAAAAGGAGGCGGAAATGCATCTCTGAGGGAGTGCTTGAGAAAAGAAAATGGAATAGTAAGGGGTAGCCCCATGCAGATTATTCCTCATGATGTGAAAATGCTTTTACAAGGACCAGGGAGACTTCTGAACTGAGTAAGTTCAAGTAAAAACAGATCTGGAAAACATTGCTGTTTGAACCTAATCCACTTAACTTGGTCTGTCTTTAAGCTGCCCGCTTAGAGTTCATTCTTTCAGAAGTTGAGCACCCCTGTCACTGAGTAGTGGTCAGATTAATTGTGCTGTCCTGCTTGCTTGCTGGCTGAAGTCTTTTTTGTTACTTCTAATGTAAGCCTTTAGAAAGCTACAAAGTACAGTGACAGACACTATCATATTCAATTGGACATGCTTTCTGCAGATTTGTTAAGGATTTACTTTACACATTTGTAACATTTAGTTGCCATGGAGATGACCCCAGTGGTAAGAGGAACAGCCTTTAGGTTGGACCTCAGATTTTCCTTTCATTTCCATTTAATTTGATTTGACTGCAAAATGTCACTTCCATTGCATTGATTAAGCTTCATTGCTGCCACCAGCCCTGTTAGAAAGGTGAAAGGGCAGGCCAGCTGCTGTCATTTTACACCCCTACCCTTTTCTGATATCAATACAGATAGGCTTTTGAGATGCGCAACTCCTTCGCTACATTGATGCAGACACAATTTCTCTTGCTCACTTCATGAAATATAATAAAACTATAATTGTGCTCAGAGATCTTTATTCACTCAAAAGCACACTTTATGTAACCTCAATTTTTCTGTTTGAGCTCCATGTTCCTGTGAGGTATGATATATAGTGTATGAAAACTAAAAATGACTATGTCTTAGGTTTCCCTTAAAATTTTTTTAAACTCAGCAGTTGGCTACTCTCTTGAAATAGTTCTTTGGTAGTTCACATGAATTGGGAATAAGTTACAAGATGAAATTACATATACAAATATAAAACATTAATTCTTGCTCATAGGGATTGGAAGTGCCATCCTTAGGTATTAATCAAGGCAGATTGGAAGCAAAATGATGCTGTAGACAAAGTTTTTCTATGGTACCCTGTATTTCTTCTGTCTGCCTTCTCTGTTCCCTCCTTTGACTTATAATGAATGCTTCAGTAACCCAGAATTCATTCAACTCTCCTTTTAGGTAAAAAAAAAAAACCCAATTTGGTAAATTAATTCAACCCTAAGATTTGAGAAAATAAATGCATTAACTTCTTGGGAGTATAGCATTTATATTTAACCGGAGAGCAGAGGACATTATTTAACACAAAAAACTTACTGCTAATAGGAGAACACCAGTCACAAGTGGGGAAGACAATTTGACAGGAAGCCTTCCGGACACTTTTCAAATCATAGCACCTAGATTTCCGCCTCAAAGTGGATACTCGGTTCTGTTGTGTTCAGGAGTTTACTTTATTGGGCTTCTTTAAATGTACCATCATTTGGGAAAAAGCACTCAGTTGCTTGATGGAACATATACAGGAAACCTGTGAATTTATGTCTGAAAACATACAAGTCAGTGATCACGAAAGATACGCCAGCACTTTGGGGGCAAAGCACCTTGACTGGGGCTTAATAATTTCATGTTTCTGTAAGAAAGGTAGCTTTATTGACTAGGAATTGGAATGGGGGGGGGGGAAAGGAAGCAATCTTGCTATTTAGATATTGATTCCTTGGTTTGTGGGGTTATGGCTAGGATCAGGTCTGCTGTCCTTTGGGAATTGATATCAGCATTCTATCCAGAGGCCCTTTGGATGGTTCATATGATTTCTGTTGGAAGTCCAAAGTGATGTGCATCGGGAGAGTACTGATGATTTCCTTTTTGGTCCCTACTATAGTAACTGCTTAACCAGACAAGTTTTGCTCTGTTGGAATATTCTAGAATTCTGGTTAATAACATAGTGAAAGTCATAAGTGTGGTTCCCTTTAGTTGTTATCGCTAAATGATTCAGAGTAGTATCTGTCAGACTAATGTGCGTGTGAATCATCTGGGTATCTTGTTAAAACGCAGGTTCTGATTCAGAAGGCCTAGGGTGGGGCCTGAGATTCTGTTTCTAACAAGTTGCCAGCTGAGCCTGATGTTGCTGGTTCCCAGACCATACTTTGTGTAGTAGGGACTTAGGGCAAGTTCTCAATCTTGGCAGCAGGTTGAAATCACCTGGGAAGATTAAAAAACCTCTCTGCCTGGGTCCCATTAGACCCTCAGAGATTAGCATTTAATTGAGTAGAGTGTGGCTAGGTAGGATTTTTAAAAGCTCTCTAGGTGGGCTTCCCTGGTGGCGCAGTGGTTGAGAATCCGCCTGCCGATGCAGGGGATACGGGTTCGTGCCCCGGTCCGGGAAGATCCCACATGCTGCGGAGCGGCTGGGCCCGTGAGCCATGGCCGCTGAGCCTGCGCGTCCGGAGCCTGTGCTCCGCAACGGGAGAGGCCACAACAGTGAGAGGCCCGCGTACCGCAAAAAAAAAAAAAAAAAAAAAAAAAAAAAAAAAAAAAAAAAAAAAGCTCTCTAGGTGATTTTGATGTTCAGCAAAGGTTGAATACCACTGGTTAGATAACAGACCTGTGAAGATGGGGAAAAAATACACATAGATGGTAATGTTACAAATAATATTTTCACAACCCTTTTACTTTTGCTATTAGTCTGGAGACAGCATTGAAACAAATATGTAAATAAAAACAAATTTGTCATTCTGTTCATTAATTGCAAATACAAGTCCACAAATGAGCATTTAACAATATTATCTTCAGGGATTTCTTCTTTTGAAAGTAATTTAGGGTAGGTTGCCAGATTTAGCAAGTAAATATACAGACTCTGAGGCCCCATCCCAGGCCTGCTTCCTCAGAACCTGCATTTTAAAGAGATACTCACGTGATTCATATGCACAATACAAATATTGCATGGGACACACTTAAAAAAATTGTTGTTTATTTGAAATTCGAATTTTTTCTGTGTCTTGTATTTTCTCTTTCAACCCTATCTAGGAAGGAATTAGCATTTATTTCATTACAGAATGAAAATGGAAAGTAGCGTTCTGAGTTTAGAGAACACTTTTAATATCTTAGCTCTCATTTCACCTCATCTTCCTGTGTCTGTAAAGCCTCCTGATTTTTAAGCCTAACAGAAAATAAAACCAGCTGATAGACCTCAAGATGTCATGCTGTGTTGGAAACAAATAAGATGTATTGTTCTGTGTTGCAAGAATGAGAGACGGCTGTGTCACTTTTAGGGTAATAGTTTACATTACAAAAAATTTTTTCCTTAAGTTTATTTTAAAAATTGTCACATACTTAAAATTCCTTTTATTTATGGAATTCAGAAGCCACCTTATTATAACTAAAGTGTAATAATTGGTTATGCTCATAAAACTACAAATACTAGAATTCCACAGAAAGAGAATTATCCAAAGGCTTATCTTACTATGATCCCACAAGGCTAAAAGTGCTGTGTCTATGTACACAAAGAAGAAATACTAATCTTTTAAAAAATTACTTAGATTAACTAAAATGTCAAAGTCGAGCACTGGTAAAAACAATATCCATTGTTATAAACTCACATTTAACAGGTTCCTGTTGACTAGCAGTCTCCAATGAATCACAGATATTGAAAAAAATAGGCTATAAAAGTATAGTTACAAAAATTAATTTTCAGGTTGAGGTAAAAAATACATCATTGGCATTATTAGATATTTCTTTTAACTGTCTCCCCTTTTGGAATCTTTGTCACATATCTGGTGCTCTATTAAGAAGATATTCATATGCGGGTATTGAATACAGTGATTAGTGCTTTAAAATGTAGTGTTGAGAACTCTGCTTGGAATGTGTTGCTGTATATAAGATTGAGCTTTAATAGTGTTATATTTCAATCTATAAATAACTTTTGCTTCCTATCTGACATTAAAACAATGTATGGCATTTGGCAAAAAGTAAACTGCCAAATGATTTCTTAAGTGCCTAGTTAAGGGATGTCATTGTAAATTTTTTAAACTGGTGAAAACACTGTAAGAATGTGTCTTAGCTTTACTGATCCTTCAAAATAAATGATTTATTTTGGCACCCTGAAATCATAAATGCTAATCAACATTCTGAAAAGTGTGGCATTGTTGATTTTTATTTACGGTGAGTCAAGTTAACAGGTATATTGTGTTGTGAAGCTCTACTTAATTAGTGAGAATCAGGAAGGCAAATGATAATGAAGGCCTCACACTTACAAACATGGTGAACCAGGGGCGGACAGACCTTGTTTATTTGTAGTCTTTGTAGTCTTCGTGAAGGGACACATCAACCACTTCATAGTCAAATCTCACATGACCTAACTGGACCTCCTTTTAGGAGGTTCTTTCACTTGTAAAATGAGAAAAGGAATATTCTGCCATTGAGTTGTGAAGATTAGGAAAGTAACATGTAAAGCTCCTAGCATGGTGCTGGTAGATATTTGGAAAAAAGTTAGTTTCCACCTCAATCACCCTGATCCCCTAAATCCCTCTAACTCATTGGGACCATTCTCCTTCTTTGGTAGAGTTTCTAGAAATATAATATGGCGTGTTGGATGCTGAAAAGAGATAGACTATTAACTGTTCTTTGGCCAGATTTAAGCTCAGATGTGGTATATATATATATATATTTCAATTAATTAATTTATTTTTATATTTATTTTTGGCTGTGTTGGGTCTTCGTTTCTGTGCAAGGGCTCTTCTCTAGCTGTGGCAAGCGGGGGCCACTCTTCATCGCGGCACGCGGGCTTCTCACTATCGCGGCCTCTCGTTGCGGAGCACAGGCTCCAGACGCGCAGGCTCAGTAGTTGTGGCTCACGGGCCCAGCTGCTCTGCGGCATGTGGGATCTTCCCACACTGGGGCTCAAACCCGTGTCCCTTCCACTGGCAGGCAGGTTCTCAACCATTGCGCCACCAGGGAAGCCCCAGATGTGATATTCTCTAGTTAAAGTCTGTTGAGGAAAACAGTTTTTAATAAAAAAGAAAAAGAACACCCACTTGTAAATTAAAAGATAGAGGATCTGGTCCTGGGACTAACTGGACATTTGATTCAATGCAAATTATTTAATTATTCTTGGCTGAATTTACTTTTGCAAAAGAAGTAGAGTTGAACTGTAATATTTCTTTGTTGCCCTCCTTGCTCCTTTTATAATGTTTCTTGGTTTGGTTTTCCTGAGGTGCTGGGTCAGAGACTGGGAGTGTGTTCAGGATCAACACTGTCTACCGAAAAAAAATGCACAACCTAAAAGTTGAGAGTTATGTTTTATTTGGTGGACAAAACTGAGGCCTTGGGCTTCCCTGGTGGCGCAAATCTATCGCATATAGATCTGAGAAACTGTTCTGAAGAGGCAAGGCAGGGAGGCAGGATACGTAGGAGTTTTTGCAACAAAAACCAGGTAGTCAGAACATCAAAAGACTACTGTTAATTAAGGAAAACCAGATATCTCAAATTAAGGAATTTAGCGCTTCTCTATGTATGGGAAGGCGCAGGAGTGTAGGTTCACTGAAATCATTCCTTTGATATGCACCTCAGCTATCTGGGGCCAGTATCCTGTGCTTCTCATCCTGAGTCTCCTTAGAACGCACCATCAGGCGTGGCTGCAGCAGTTGGCTGCTAAGTGATGAGGGCATCTTGCCTCCATCCTGAGTTCCCTCAGGGCTCACCATCAGGGCAGCTGTAACGTGATGGCTTGAAGGCTGCAACCTGCTTTGTCTACTGATATGACAGGTGGCATTTTTAGTTCACAATACCTACGAGGGAGTGAAGGCCCCAGGAGTAGGCGAGGCGTTGCACTGAGATACGACAGGAGCTCAGGCCTCAGCCCGTCCCACAGGGGGCGCTTGTGCGCTGTGTGGCCCTTCAGAGTTGATCTCAACCGAGGCAAGAGTGCTGGGCCTCTGTCCTCTCAGACCCTTTCTCGGGGCACAACTTTGGGCAAGGCAGCCCCCCTTCTTCTTCTGGGGGGGCAGGTCCTGAGGAAGAATCACTTTGGTAGTTAGCAGCAGCCAGACCTCCTGGCAGCTAGATTGAGTGCCTCCATCCTGGAGGGGGATCTGACCCAGCCTCTACTACCTGAGGTTAGATTGGTTTCCTATCATTCCAGGACTCAGATCCAGCAGAATACCAGTCTTTATTGGAGTGCTGTCTTTTTCAGAGATGTTTTGGGGAATGTGCTAAGATTTAGAATCTCTGGGTGTACTTGGGAGTGTTATTTTGAGCGTAGGCTCCGTTTATGCATTTTCTGAAGTGAAATTAAACAAAATTTCAGTCTGATGTGAAATCTTTGCTGAACTTTGCAGAAGGACAGACTTTTTGTACTATTTCTAAGGGATCTCTCTCATACAAATCTCTCCAAAGGGACCCACATGAAACAGCATTGGCTTTTGCAGTTTCATTTGTAGTTATGACCAACACAAAAAATGCTCAGGTACAGTATGAGACGTTTTAAAAATGATAATAGATAGTCTTACAAGTCACTGAGAAAATCAGCCTACTTTGGAACTTTTTGATTCTATTCAGGTTTTGTTTCAGTTTTGAATAGGAGAACTCTTCCTGTCTCAAAACTCTTCACCTGTCTTTAATTAGCTGATCATTTTTCAAGTTTTAGGATCGTGTATTTTACAGAAGATGTGCTGTGGATTAGCCCTCTGCATAGGGACCCTGCAGTGAAGGTATTTTTATGTTAGTTGAAGCAGAGGGGGCTGAATAGATAAGACCATCAAGAAGATAAAGCTAACTTTATCCATTATCTAAAGCAGTTCAGTGTATTGAAATATACCAATGCATTCTTGCAGTGGTCTTATTTGGTGGAATAGATAAAGTGTGAACCTCTGTATCCCCTTAGTTGGCCTGAAAATGGGATGTCAAACAGCATATAATCATCTTTCTTGTTTAAAAAAAAGAGAGTGAGAGAAAGCGATTTCTATTTGTGTCAGATTTTAGATGTCTTAATATTCTTTCCTGTCTAATTTTGCAGAAAGTGATAATAGAGTTCCTGTCAAATTAGAGGCTGCAGACTTTTAACCTATGTCGTGGAAAAAACATTAGTTATTATTACCATAAACATAATTCAAATAAAAATTTAGTTGTGTTACCATTATGTTGAAGGGTGCATTCCAAGCATATAATTTTACTCATTATATACATTAAAAATTCAGAATGACAGTACGTTGGAGAAGAAATTTTAAAAATACATGAAGGGTTTTGAATTGTCTTTTGCTTCCAAAGATGCAGTAAATTTGTAACTGGAAAAATTAGAATGAAAGTGATTCCCATAAAAAATTGGGCAGCTCTGTTCCTATGGAACACAAAATTAATTTCTAAAATACCATAGCCAGTTACATGTTTGTAATTTTGAGGGAGAAGTGGTCAAAGCGAATAGTGTCAAGTAAGGGAAAAACGTGAGATAAGAAAGAAGCAAGTGGAAATATCACAGTGTGTCCAACTTCATGGAAAGAGCTACAAGCAAGTGATATTTCTGATTTTGATGAAATAACAGTTGAATCTGTTTTATTATTCACCTGAGAATTATTTGCTTGAGTCAGATTGCTAAATGTGAAAATGACACTGGATCAATCTTTAGAATTTTTCAAGGCTTTCTTGAAAGTCATGACAATTTTGACTCTCATCATTACATTTTCCAAGTGCTGGTAGACAGACATTTTTTCAGTAGTTCAGGTATACGCATAGACTATCTAAGCAGATGTGTTCTTGATATGAAGGGGTATTTTCTCAGCCAAATTAATAAAACAAGAGAATGAATGAGAAAACAAAGAGCTTAACTCTAGAGAAGTCCTCTCTAACTGCTTTTAGTAGTGTTATCAAATTGGGTCACAGATAATTAGATTAATTTGACTACCCTTTGGTTTTATTTGGAGAAATGTAACGTGGCAACTCTCTTTGCTCTTGGATATCTATAGGATACAAGAAAATGGAAACACTCGGCTTTCAAAAATGGGAGAGCTATTATGTCATGCTCAGAGAGATGTAGACACTGATAGATTATCAACACCTGAAGCCACTCTATTAAAGCATGCTTTGGTGCTGCAAGCAAAAGTCACAGAAAATTGGCTCATGGGTCACCATCTAAGCTTGCTACCAGTTGGTTTCCTTTAATTGGCTATCATGTCCATTTACCAGAAATTGGCTCTATTTTCTAGATGCTGGATATAGGAGTGATTTACTTGTGTGAGTGTGATGAGGATTACACCTGTAAGAATATAGTTTCAAACATAATTTCCTTAGAAAAATTACTAACCACGTGTATCTGAATATGTGTACTGCAAAGGAATCACAAAACCTTGAACCTGAGCGGCTTTTCAAAGGATCTGACTTTTCCTAAAGACAGTATTGGGGTAGAAGGGTCATGAAGGCCTCCGGGTGGGCCCTGGTCTGTAAGGTATTATTAAGGACAATTTAAGGATAGTATCAAAGGAATTGAAAAATAAATAGCACAGCACAATGCTTGGTGTAGGTATTTTACCTAATATATGCATAACTTATAAACCCACATCTTAATGCCAGTCTGAGTAGATTGCTTTCATGTTTAGAGCATAGCCACTTAAGCATGCAGTTTTGCTCAACTTCTTAAGAAATCAGTTAGGCTTTTTTTTTTTTTTTTTTTAAAGAAAACGATTCCAGCATTTAACTTTGCTTTTCTGAACTAACAGGCATTTTTGGTTATCTAATTACTTCAACCATGTCCTTCCTGAAATGTGGTTGTCTACTAATAGTTTTAACCACAAATACAGATGCTCTAATTTCTGTTCTTTTATAGGTCTTTTTGAATTAGGTCCACTGCTATGATCAGGAGGAAGGTTAATGTAAGTCTAGAATAAATATTTTAAAAGTATAAGAAGTGAGTACTTCAAATGTAAAGGAAAATAAATGTAACATTTTTTTCTGAAACAAGTATAGCAAGGATTTTAAGACTTTCTATTTAATTACTTTGCATTGAAGCCATCTGGTTTGGTAACTTTCATGACCTTATATTCCCTGAATGTTCTCATAAATCAAAGGAAGAATATGCTCAATTCTAACAATAGTCCCGGGGAAAATTCCATATTTGAAAACAAAAGAAAGAAACATAGAATCAAGGTTGCCTTGGGAATTTTGAGGTCCTGGGTAAGGTTAATTGTGAGGGCATAAATTCCTTTATCCTCAGGTTTTTCTTTTCCTTTCTCTTTTCTCCCCCTAAGCTGTCCTGCCCTCTAACCCATCAATTTCTCTTGCCGCTTGAGCCTTCACACTTCAACATTGAGCCTGGAAATATAAAAATATTATAACAGACAAGGGGATGGCCTTGATGATCTGTTAAAGTTCTTTTTAGTGCTCTATTTTATATTCCGAAGATTTCATAGAAACTCGAGGGTGAAATGGCCCTGTCGAGGTCATCAGTGCAGCTCCCTCCATGTAAGAATGCCTCCCACCTTCTGGGAGTTGGTGTTAACAGTCCCAAGGAACCTCTTCTTTCTCTGGACTTCTCTGGCACTGTGGACTATCTCACTGACCAACTTGGGAAATGAAGCACATATCAGATTGGAGAATTTTAAAAACTATACATTTTACTTTCTTCCTAACCTAGATTTTTTTTTTTAAATTTTGGCCGTACTGCCGGTGGCATGTGGGATTTTTAGGTCCCCAGCCAAGGATCGACCCCGCACCACCTGCATTGGAAGGCAGAGTCTTAACCACTGGACCACTGGGGAAGTCCCCCTAACCTAGATTTCTAATATATAAATCATTGCTTTAGCCACTCTTCTGAAAGAGATCTATGTTAAATGTCTAGGTATTATTTTGGGGGGGAGTGGGGCTTCCGGTGGATGAGAATTTTAGGAAGTCAGAATCCACTGAGAGCAGGCAATTTAATAAACATTAATTGAGGACTTCTGTTGAGACATTTGCAAACTTGGATGCCTCAGAGGACAAGGGTAATAACATAAATCTATGAATTGAGCCTTGTGTAAGGCAATAGGGATGGTGTGAGGCCTGAAGCAGTCAAGACCTGTGCTAGCCCATCATAACAGGTGTTTGGGCCACATCCTGCCTGAAGCATTCGGTTGGCCCACCCTTAAGTCTCTTTGCATGTTATCTGCTGGATCTTGTGGGAGATTCACAAGTGAACACCTACGATTCCTGACCTCACAGAGGTACAAGAGTAATAAAAGTCACTATTATTCTAATGACAGCAACCATTATAGAGTGGCTGCTAGGTCTCCCAGGCACCATGCCGCTGTTATTCAGTCCTTATACGAATCCCGGGCGGTGATCATATTCAACTTTATTTTAAAGATGGGCAAGTGGAGGCCTGTTGAAGATCAGTTACTTGCTCATGGTCTCTCCTCTAATAAATGTTGGAGCCTAGGTTAAAATTGAAGTCCTCCAACTTGCTAACTTCCAAAACCCATGCTCTTAAGCTACTGTTCAGGTGTATCTCAGGCTATCTTCTGTGAGACGTTAACAGATACATTTCTTTAAAAAAGGACACTCGATTCTATAGTCAAATAATGGAGAACAAAAGTTGAGTTACAGAAAGTTAAACCTCAGACATTACTTACTTTACTCATAGTCTTTAATATTACTGCGTATTGTGAATCCCCTAAAGTGGGTATATTTTGCAGTGTTTCCCAAGCTAATGGGAACTTTACAGATTATCTCCCTAGTGTTCTACAGAACAAACTTTGGGAAATTCTTATCTATAACACCCAGACCCCTCACTGAGATGAGGGTTGTCATTAAGGCGTAAAGTATTTTGGGGGTGCAAAGATACCAATTTGCAATCAGAGAATGCATCAAAGGGAAGGTAGCATTTGGGATTGAGTCTTAAAAGTGGATAATATTTTCACAGATGATAATATTTACATAGCTGATATTGAGGGTTAGAAAATATTCCAGGAGAAATTATTTCAGAGGGAACAGTGCAAATGTACACATAGAGACAGGAATGTGCAGTGGTGTATTTGGGGAATGCATAAGACAAGTGTCATTTTGGTGTTTCTCATGTCTTAATTTTATTGTTAATTATATTTTAGAATATTGGTCTTATTTCTCCAAGTATTAGAAAAGCTCACTTTCAGATTTCAAGTCAGATGACAGAGGATGTCGTCATCACTCGTATGATTAAAATTATTAGCTCATTGAGCAACTATTTACTGACTGCTTATTAATATATTCCAGGTCCTGTTTTGGGTGCCTAGGCTACAGCTGTAAATAAGGTATACAGGGTTCCTGTTCTCAGACAAAAGCTATATAAATGTAAACATGGCAACAAGAAAATGTCAACTGGTGATAAGTGCTATGCAGAGAGATAAAATAGGCTGGGGTGATAAAGAGTGCATTAATGGCTATTTTAGAGTAGCAAGAAGGAACCAGACGTTTGAAGATCATGGGGAAAACATATTAGGCAGAAAGAACAGCTGGTGCAATATATCCCTAAGGGAGCAACGAACTTGAGCTTATTGGGGAACAGAGCCGAGGGTGAAGTGGTTGCAGCGCTGGCGAGGAGGAATGTGGTAAGAAGAGTTCAGAGGGATTGATAAGAACCAGACCACAGATTAAAGAGTTATAATTTTTTCTAAGTTGGTTGGTTAACTATTGGCGATACGAAAAAAAGGGCCTTAAAAAAACAAAACAAACAAAGAAACGCCCCAGAAAATGGGCACTCTTCTGGCGGTCCAGTGGTTAAGACCGCGCACTTCCAGTGCTTCCGCTGCAGGGGGCGCAGGTTCAATCCCATTTCGGGGAACTAAGATCCCACAGGCTGTGTGGCACGGCAAAAAATAAAGTGGGGGGGGCGGCGGCTTAACCAAGTGTGTGGTGTGTGTGTGTATGTTTGTGTACATGTAATCTCTCTGACTGCTTTGTGGAAAGTCAATTGCAAGGAGAAAGGGTACAAGTGGGTGGGGAGGGCAGTTAGGAAGTGATTACAGCAGTCTAGGAAGGACCAGCTTGAATTGGGGGAGGTAGTGGTGATGGAGAGTAGACATTTTTACATATAGATTTTAAAGGATGTGCTAATGAAATTGATGTAGGGGGTAGACGGAAGGAAATTAGGTGCAGGTTGGTGGTATTTGCTAATGAGGAAGACTGAGGGAGATGCGGGTCTGGGTGGAAAATCAGAAGTTTTATTTTGGACACATTCCGTTGGAAATGCCTATCAGACATTCAGGTGGAGGGGTCAGATAAGCAATTGAATAGGTGAGTCTTGATTTCAAGAGTGAGAGGTCTGTGCTAGAGATACAGGGATGTATTATTCCACATTCTTCCATTGACAGAGTTGAGAGGGTCTACCCAGTTAAAAATGCCATTTAAAAGGTAAAAAAACCCAAGTACATAAATAAAAGTATGTGTTTATAAAAATTAAAAGTCAATGCAGTATGTAAATTACTATAGTGTAGCATGGATTTGGGGCACAACCGGTTTTCTCATCATTTATTAAGTACCAGTAGAAAAGCAGGAAAACGTTACATTTTAGTATGTAATACCTGGAAGGTCTCCTGGAATTCAAATACCAGTCCCCTCTGCAATGTACTGGACAGTGTCTTTTCAGCAGAGGCCTTATTGCTCAGTACTGGAAGGGCACTCTGTTGCCTCGCAGGGTGGGTGATTCTAGGTTTATAATAGGTGCTTCCTTTTCTTCAGTAGATAATTTCCCACTTGTAATCTTCCCTCCATTTTTACCAAATGCTACAAATTGAGACTTAGAAGATGGTCAGATCTTCACTCTTTATAACAGCCCCTTATATATTTTGAGATAGTTGCATCTTTCGTGTTTTCTAGGTTAAGCATCTCCTGTACATTGAGTTGCTTTTCAAGTGGCATGACTTTAATCTCTTTGCCTGTTCTGGTTACTCTTGTTTCCAGAGCATTTTTTCTGCATCTCTCTCCACGCACGGCACCTGGCATTTCTGCGTTCCCCTCAGTACGATGGCTATGTTCCAACGAGACTGAATGGAGATAGCTTTGGCTTTCATTATCGAATACCCTACTTCTGTGGATGGGAACCAATCCAAGGCCCCTATGCTTTTTTCTTTTTCTTTTTCAAATAAAATAAACCTTTATTTTTACAATAGTTTCAGATTGTAAAGTTGAAAGATAGTGCAGCATTCCCACGTTCTCTCTAACCAGTTTCTCCTATTGTTAATATTTTATAGTATTGTGACATGTTCAGCACAACTGATAAACCAGCATTGGTACGCTGCTTTAAACTAAACTCTATACTTCATTTGGATTTCCTTAGTTTCTAGGGAAAATATATTTTTCCTGTTCTGGGATCCCATCCAGGATACACATTACATTTGGTTGTCATGTTTCATTAGCTTCTGAATTGTAACAGCTTCTCAGATTTTCCTTGTTTTCTGTGACCTTGACTGTCAGGTATTTTGTAGAATGTCCCTCAATTTGTGTTTTTCTGATATTTTTCTTATGGTTGGATGGGGGTTATGGGTTTTGGGGAGGAAGATCCTAACGGTGAAGTGCCGTTCTCATCATACCATGTCAAGGGCACATGCTGTCAACATGACTTATCACTGATGACACTGACCTTGATCACTTGGCTAAGGTTTCCCATTGTAAATTTATTTTTTTCTCCCTCCATACTGTGGTCTTTGGAAGAACAGCCCACAGTCAAGAGGTAAGGAGTTAAACTCCACCTCCTTGAGGTGGAGTTTGTACATAAATTATTTGGAATTCTATATGGGAGATTTGTCTCTTTCCCCCATTTATTTATCTATTCAATCATTTATTTATTTGAGTGTGGACTCATAGATATTTATTTGATACTTCGGATTATAATCCAATAGTGCGTTATTTATTTTGTTGCATAAATTGCTCCAGCTTTGGCCATTAGGGGCTTTTTCAGGTTGCTCCTATGTGTCTTTGACATACCCCCATTATTTTGTTTTTGCTTGTGCTTAAAAATCTGTGCTACTCATGGACTTGAGGATATGGGGAGGGGGAAGGGTAAGCTGTGACAATGTGAGAGAGTGGCAGGGACATATACACACTACCATATGTAAATTAGATAGCTAGTGGGAAGCTGCCGCATAGCACAGGGAGATCACCTCTGTGTTTTGTGACCACCTTGAGGGGTGGGATAGGGAGGGTGGGAGGGAGGGTGACGCAAGAGGGAAGAGATATTGGAACATATGTATATGTATAAGTGATTCACTTTGTTGTAAAGGGGAAACTAACACACTATTGTAAAACAGTTATACTCAAATAAAGATGTTAAAAAAAAATCTGTGCTACTGCTAACACATGAATCTCCAATCTTATATTGTGCCGTTGTTTTTGTGGGGTGGATTATGGGTATAAAAAACAGGTCTTATGATTGTCCTTATTAAATTTCATCTTCTTGGAGTCTCCCATTATTACCATCATCTATAGCAGTAGCCTCTTACCTGGTCTCTGAACTTCCATTCTAACCACCCCTACCTGTACTATATTTGATTTTTTTTAATAGCAGCCAGAGTGATTTTTTTCTAAACAAACCACTTATGTCACTCTTCCCTGTATCAGTACATAATTACATGATCTGACTCTTGCTTATCTCTCTGATCTCAACTCTTAACCTTTATGTCTCTCACTTGGTCTGTTTTAGCCACATGACTATGCTTTCTGTTCCTTTAGAAATGTCAAGCTTGTCCACATGAGGCTTGTCTAACACTGGGCCTCTCTGCCTGGAATGTTCTTTCCTTATACCTTCAAATGGCTGATTTTTCCTTGCTATTCAGACCTTAGTTCCAATGACACCTTGTCAAGGAGGCCTTTTCTTGAATTACTTCAGTCTTTCCTTGTTATATTGCTATGTTTTATTTATCTTACAGCAATCATCATAATGGGATATTTTCTTCATAATTTATTAGCTTCTTTGTTATCTTCTGCTTCTCCCACCATGAGAATGTTCATAGCTGTATCTCCAGTGCATAAAGCAGTTCTGGAACATAGGAGATGCTCAATAAATATTTGTTAAATGTTGATTGTTAAAGGCCCTGTTACTTCTTCTGAGTAACACTTATCTCTGGGGTCTCCATAATCTGTTGGCCCTTGTGTTGTGATTACCTTTGTTACTTCATATTATTTTTATAGGCTTGTATTGTGCAATACTGATTAAGATCTTACAGTAATTCTTCAGATAACATGTTGTGCCTGTTACAGTGAATTTACTCCGTAGAAAATAAAGCTAACCCTGTTCCCATTAACACTTGCTTCTATCCTGGGAAGCCAGGTCCTCCCTACGTGCCCCCATTCCTCTGCAGGTCACCAGACCAAGGTAAAAGAGTTAGAGGCACAGCTTGGAGCCACCAAAACTTTTCCTGACAACTAGTATCAATTAAGGTAGAAGTTGTCTCTGCATATGTTTGATCGACATTTCACAGCCTCAGCTTTTCATTTTATTATCCAGCTTATATCTCTATCTTGACCTCACCAAAATCAGCATGAAGTCAGTATCTTAACTGAAACCCAGATACGATATATCTGATATGCTCTTTGTGTGACCACTTGAACCCATTCTGACTCCTTATAATGCCTGTTTCCTGGTCTTATGCTCAAAAACCGTCTTGTTCATTATCCATTTGAGAGTCTTTCTTTGGATCTGCGCAAAACTCAATAGTCTGTTGCTGTGAAATACACGTTTTCCTTTTACCACTTTTTTTACTCTCCTTGGACTCGTACACAATTACACAATTAAAAAATTTAACAAGCAAACAATGTTTTACCATGATAAGGAGTAACTTAATTAGACTTGTCTGATATGGCCATGCAGATTTGGCCACCGTATAGCCTACATGGGCTATGGGGCATTTTACGGTCACTATAAAGTGACTCATTGACAATTCCTCACGTAATTCAGTGATTCATAATCGTTTTACCTAACTTAAAGATAAGCGCTTCGTAACAATGTGAGCCCTTGTGACTTGCTTCCTGTTATAATGAGAACTGCATTAAAAACTTAAGGTTAGTCCATGGAGGTAGTCCATAGCAGTAGAATCGGTTACTACTTTTCAATCTCAACTCTTTCAGATGGTAGGAAACATAACACGTACCATTTACTCTTGCTGTGGTGTTGTTTTTGGTCAGCTTCCTTTGGGAACACAGTCCGAGCCTCTGATATTTGCAGTTACAAAGTTTACTGTAGTGCGCTTTTTTTTTTTTTTTTTTTTTTTTTTTTTTTGCGGTAAGCGGGGTTCTCACTGTTGTGGCCCCTCCCGTTGCGGAGCACAGGCCCCGGACGCGCAGGCGCAGCGGCCGTGGCTCACGGGCCCAGCCGCTCCGCGGCACTTGGGATCTTCCCGGACGTGCCCCCCGCATCGGCAGGCGGACTCTCAACCACTGCGCCACCAGGGAAGCCCTGTTGTGCGCTCTTGAGAACAATACCTGTGAGGAGTGAGGGAAGCAGGCTGGGCACATGGGGAGGTTGAATTGAGATGCAGTTGCAACGAGAGCCTCTGACGATCCTGCGGGGAGCTTCAGGGCTGTGATGGCCCTTCCCAGTGGTCTTGAATTGAAGTCGGGGGCTGTCCTTTGTACTTCTTCACTTAGCAGCCCTTAGACGTTTGCTGCCCAGCGGAGGAGTGTCGCCCTTGGCAAGATGGCTCCCTTCAGCATAGGCAGTGCCCAGAGAGGGGCTCAGCTGTGAGCTCTTAGCGTGGAGTACTGCTGGCAGCTGGGGCAGTGAGTGCTTCGCTACTGAAGGCAAGATCTTCAGCTGTGTGGCCAGTACACAACAGCATCTCCTACAGGTGAATTCAAATAGATTGCATGTCCCATTCCTAACTTCCTGTTTCTGTGCCATCTGCATTCACCCTCAAGTTATTACACTCCTGTTCTTGCCCAAGGTTCTGTATCTTCCCTGAATATCTCCTTTAGTTTCCTCATCTAGAGTGGGGATAAAAATGTCCACATACGTATACGCACACAACTACAGTGGCCTGACATACAGTTCAAAGCTGAATATAATGTTAGTTTCTTCTAGCCAGACTTATGAAATGCATCTTCAACTGCTCTAAGGCCATAACAATTAGGTTTCATAGACCCCGATTCCTCCTTTGAAACAGAATAGTTCCCTTTTCTTGCATCCTGTAGGCATTTCAGGAAGGATGTAGCATTGAAATACAAAATGTGTTTAGAGAGCTTTCAAAAATCAGCAACCCCCTATCCAGGACTAGCTCAACGCCTCCCACCTCCTTCACATCAGCCTCCTTGTTAAACACCTGTTTAAAGACTGCAGGTTTCTGGAAGCTTCTCAGACTTCTGAATATTAGCATTTAATGGAATAATAATCTAAGGATTTACTGACCAAGTCCTTTATTCATAGTTGGCAAGAAAGCAGTGCATTTTTGCAGCTATTATACGTAGTACTCTACTAGAATGGGTGTTGAAAAAGCTACTTTTCCTTGTTCCTTCAAAACAGCTTTTCCTGCAAAGGAAACTCAAGTCTCAACCTGTTACATCGATAATGCACAGTAACATCTGATTCGAGTCAGTACTGATTATTGTACAGCTTGGTCTGCCAGGTGGTATTATCCTTCCTCCAGCTAACCAGTCTCTGCTTCGTTATCAAACATCTCTAAAACTCTGACAACTCATTCTTGTTCTAACATCTTACATGTGTGGAACAAAACAAGCAGACACTTGACTGATGTCAAGAATGTGAGTTCCTTTTTTTCTTTGTAGGAACCTGGTTTATGTAAAGAAATGAATTGTCTCTCTAAGATATGACAGAATCAAATTGATTTGGTGTGCTGAACAGTTTACATTTATTGGCTGGTACCAGGAATCCAACCAGTGATTTTCAGCAGGGTATGATGGAAATCACGGAATTCATGTAGCATCTTAGGTGTTCATTGAAAGCAAGTGAAGTCATGGTAACCATCTTACAATAACCTCATTTCAATCTTTACTTCTTGGGCCCATCTTTTCATTTTAGGTTTTGAGGTTTATGAGATGTTTTAAACATTTCAAAGTTTTGATAAACAGGAAGGTCTAACTGTATAGCACAGGGAATGATATTCACTATCCTATGATAAACCATAATGGAAAAGAACATGAAAAAGAATGTATATATATGTATAACTGAATCACTTCACTGTACAGCAGAAATTAACACAACATTGTAAATAACTATACTTCAATAAAATAAATTTAAAAAAAATTTAAAAGTTTTAAAAACTTGCACATTATAACTACTTCTGGAAAGAAATGGTTAGCATATGATGTCTCAGATCATGTCATGCTGCAGAAAACACCCATGTCTTCCCATGTGCCTTAGAATAAGCACTAATGTCCTTCCAATGCCTATGATGCCCTGATCTTTCTGGTTCCCTGGTTACCTCTTTAACACATTATGAACTCTCCCATCTCTAGCTCCCTCCCCACCAACCACACTAGCTTCCTACATATTTGTCTAAGCTATTGGGACAGCTCCCACCTCAGGAACTTTGAATTTGCTCTTTTCTCATAAGTGCCTCAGTTAAATCAGTGATTTGCTCTCTTACCTCCTTCAAATCTCATCAAATGTAACCTCCTTATTGTCTCCTCTTATGACTTTTAAGCTCTTATACAGCAGACTCCTTTCCTGAGCACCATCTCTTTTGTTTGCCTTATGTTTTCTCCTTGGTATGTACCATCTTCCAGTATACCATATGTTTATCTGTTGTGTTTATTGTCTTCTCTGCTCACTAGAATATAATGTTCACAGGTACAGGAAGTTTTGTGTGTTCTGTCCACCCACAAATTGCTAGTGCCTAAAATAATGCCTGAAACTAAATAAATTTTTTGTGGCAAGAATGAGTGCAAGTAAGATAAAAGCACGTAATCTACATTGAAACACACCTAACAAGACATCAAATATAGACTGAACTATGATTGAGGTAGGATTGTATTCTGACAGTATAAAAAATTTGTCTCTTTTACAGATCTCAGCAGCTCAAATAGTTTTTCAGAGATACCTTCAGAAAGTGTATCCTTAAAGTGTTTACCTTCCTCTGTTAGCTGCTTTTCTTTTACTTCTTGCTTTGCCTGTTGCTGTATATTGTCCAATTTTTCATACCTTGTTTAGACTTAATGTGTTTACTGAAATTCTACTGTTTTAAGTTTCCTACCTCCTTAAATCCACAAAGCACTTCAAGAAAGGATTTCCATGTATTATATTTTGTTCATAAAGCCTTATCTCAGGCAGCCATATTTGCCCATTTTCTTTTTTATTAAAAAAAAGTTTTATCATCAATATATATGCAGAGTGTTGTTCCAATAGACTGGGTTAGTATCTCTCCATGAAACCACACACAATAAAACAGTTTCCTACAAAAAGTTAACAATGCATAAAGTGCTGATACAGTGCTTCAGAACACTTAATTATTTCTTTTCCCCCCATTGTTTATCATTGTTTTGTCAACTTTCCATATCACTACCCACAATGCTTTGGGTTCGGTTTTCTTTGAACATTCCTTTCCTCTGAACTTACCATGAACTTGTGCCTGTAGCATGCCGCCACAGAATGCCACAGCCACTTTATAAAGGGGGAAAAATCAACACTTTTGTTGTACAAGGTGCTAAAGGAAGCTCAGATAATATAAAATAGTAAATTTACTTGTCCCGTTGCTATTTTAGGCTGAAGTATGATGCTTACTTTAAAAGACTCTTAGTGCAATAGTTTGCACATACTTGAGTAGAATCAGGAGTTAAGTTTGTGTAGGGAGGAGGAAGAGGGAAAAGAATTATGTTTCATAAGATTAGGTGGACTGTAGGAGGAGAATGATTGCATAAATACCAAATATGATACAAGAGAGGACGGACACACTTATCACACATGCAGTGTAGGATGATGTAGAGGATTATTTGTTTCATACAGAAGGACGGGAGGAGGGTTTTTTTTTCATTTCTGATTATTTCTCCGCTTACAGGGTTATGTTAGGAAATTATTGTTCCTTCTATCAAAGTGTCATGAGAGGGTCTCTGGACTGGGAAATAAATCCTGGATTCTTACCCCAGCCCTACTGGTGGATAAAAGTGAATGGGAATGCCCTACAATACGAGTTTTTGCCTGACTTGCCTCCTCAGGTAATTACTTGGTGAAAGGGGGAATCCAGGAACTCTGTTTGTGGGATGTGGCCCAAGTCGTAGCAAAGTCATGTTTTTTTTTTTTTTTAGAAAACCAAGATATTCAGTAATTTCCCCTATATAACAGGTTGTTACATTTGCCTTACCGTGTTGCATCAGAGCTGCCGCAGAGCTCCAGAGGTCCAAGAGTAACGAGGATCAATCTGTCGATTAAGGATTTGCTAGGAGATTGACAAATCTCAGTTTTGTTTGTTTGTTTGTTTGACCTCTCGGTGAGTAAGGGGCAGAGGAAGGGAAACTATAATAAGATGGATCCCGAGTGTGGTAGTAGAATCCTGTGGAGAGAATTCAGAGTGCTGAGGTGTTTCTCTCATTCTCTCCTCCTCTCCCCCTCCTCTCAAAAAAAAAAAAAGTGATTGTGGACAGGAAGTCAGAGAACCCCTCAGGGAGCTTGGTGGGTGGCGCCTGGCCTCTGGGGACATGGGTTCTGGTACTTGTCATAAGCATGTAAAAGTCAAAAGGCAAGAGGCCACGGCAAAGAGACAGGGATGTAGTGGAAATAAGCCCCATTTCCACAACCAGTAGGAAAAAGTGTGGTGGTTTCCTGGAGGGCTATGTGCATCCTGTAGAAGGGAGCCAATGGTAACCTCTCCCGCCACTGCCTCCCTGCCCTCACCCACGCCCACACTGAAGCATTTCCTATCAGGAGGAAGACAGTCTCGGCCGAAAGAGACTAGAGTCTCATAATCTGATGTAGAAGTTGAGGGTGTCCTTCAGTCAGAATTTAGGGCATTGCCAGTGCCCAAGAATCACAGTCTGAGGACCTTAGGGAGGCGGATCTCTGTGGAGCCCCAAAACACAAACACTGCAAGAAAGAACTAGGTCTGTGGGGGAGGGATAAATCAGGAGCTTGGGATGAACACGTGGGCGCTACTATATATAAGATAGATAACCAACAAGGACCTACTATACGGCACAGGGAACTACCCAATATTCTGTGATAACCTGTTTGAGAAAAGTATCTAAAAAAGAATGAACATATGTATAACTGACTCACTTTGCTGTACACCTGAAACTAATACAATGTTATAAACCAACTAGACTCCAGTAAAATTAAAATATACATAAAAAGGAAAGAACCAGGTCTGAACATTGGCCAGTGGCAGAATATGACTGTCTCAGCTGAGAAAGACCTTTTCTACCTCTTACTTCTTCCCCTTCTCCTCATCCTCTACTCAGTCAGCAGTCAAAATTGGACTCGGATTTGTACTGACTAAAACGTCAAATTGTCCCCAGCTAAGATGCTGGCTTATTTAGTAACCGTTTATTGAACGGGTACATGGAAGGTATTGTGCTAGCATATGCATTTCCGGATCTCAAGAGCTATGTCTAGCAATGAGTTTTCCCTATTCTTATCCTTAATGCAGTTTTGGTCTTCTCAAAAAAAAAAAAAAAAAAATTGGCAATTGCTTTGCTAGATCATTTCCAGGTCTGTAAACATAGTTGATAATATGAATACCCCACTTTCACTTGAGTGAACAGATTGAGGAGGAAATTGAGCTCAGAAGACTGGGGTAAGAATAAGCATGCTTTGGACAGTCTCTTTAGACAGGTGGAGGGAAAAAAGAGCAGCAAAACAGATAACTATATGTTATCCATTATGATCTCATTCAGTTGCTGAGTTGTTTAATTTTAGCTCGATGTTATGAAGTTAAAGACCTTTTTTTGCTCGTTTGCGTCTTTCGTATTGATAAATATTTATTGGACAGGTACTATGTATAAGGCATTGTGGTAGACATACGTCTTTCCTGCCCTCAAGAAATGTATAATCTAGTAGTGTAGACAGATGTCATTACCACAGATTACTGCAATATTCAGAAGCATAAGACTGATGAAATGTGAAAGGTATTAAGAATCTTTTACTGCAAATGATAAAGATCCAATTTGAAATAACTTAGCCAAAGAGAAGATTTATTGGCTCGTATAACTGGAAAGTGCCGAGAATGACACTCACTACAGGCATAGCTAGTATCCTCACAACAGGGTACCTTTCCCTTTTCCCATTACTACTCTGCTCTGCTTGTCCCTGTATTAGCTTCATGCACGGGCAGCTTTCTTCTTACAGAAGCAGCTCTAGGCTATGCCACTCTTTATTCTTTTTTTTTTAAAAAAAAACATCTTTATTGGAATATAATTGCTTTACTATGGTGTGTGCATTTCTGCTGTATAACAAAGTGAATCAGTTATACATAAACATATCTCTGGATATCTCTTCCCTCTTGCGTCTCCCTCCCACCCTCCCTATCCCACCCCTCTAGGTGGTCACAAAGCACCGAGCTGATCTCCCTGTGCTATGTGGCTGCTTCCCACTAGCTATCTGTTTTACATTTGGTAGTGTATATATGTCCATGCCACTCTTTTAACTAGTATCTCCAAAGAAAAGAGTGCATGCTTTTTTTTTTTTTTTTTTTCCTGATCATCCCAGGAGGTTTCTTGTGACTGGCGCGCTTTGGATTCTGTGCGCTTCCTGAGTTGCTCACTGTGGCCAAGGAGATGAAGCCACCCTTGGTTGAAAGCTGCCCTCTTTGGGAGTGGAGGTGGAAAGGGGGTGTTCTTTCACCAGGAGAGAGCGGGGAGAAAGTATGCAAGCAAAATCCACATCTCCCATTAGCTGGCTGAGGGACAGTGCTGAGAAGGGAGGGGTCTCTCTGATGATTGCAGAAGATATACAAGAAGCTGTGATTTCAGTAGAGGGTTTGGTGGGACGTGGAGGACAGCTTCCCTCTCAGACAGAGAAGCCAAACCATGGCATTTACAAAGCTCAAAACAGTTCAAACAATGCCCCGTGACTCTCTTTCTATATACATCTTAGCGCCTGGAAGGTCATCCATTCTCTATAATATTTTCCTCAGTTTCTGCGTTTCCCTTCCTTCCCACTGTGGTCCCCGGTCCACTCATGTCATGTCATTTCTACTCCTGGCAAAGGTCACTCATGACTTCTTAATCTGCAAATCCTGTGGCCTCATTGCAGCACTATCTGACTTGTTGTCTCTGAGTGTCTGACACTGTGATTCATATCTTTCTCCTGGAAAATTTCCCCTCTCTTGACTTCTGAGACACTGCTCTCTCCTGGTTCTTTTCTGTCCCCGCTCAGCATTCTTTCTGAGTCACTGGTGTTGGCCCCTGTATTTCTGACCTCTCCTAGATGTCTCTCTTCCCATCATACATGTTCTTTTCTGGTCAGTTGCATTCATTCTTATGTCATCTGCAACCACCTCTTTTCTCATCTGTACCTATAGCCCTGCCAGAGTTCTAATCCCTCACCGCGTATCCCAAACTCCGTGATCCATGAAGATCACAAATTGAACATGTACCTTATGATGTTTTTGTATCTATCCTGTTCTTACTATTCTCACTGCCGCCACTCCGAATTTCAATTTATAATTCATATCTTGCCAACAATTAAGAAAGACTTAATGTTGTTTCAAGCCCTGCTTAGGCCTCAGTACCGTATTCTAGCTGTTATCTCTGGATAATCCCATACTGTCAGTGACATTGGACATTGTAGAGTATGCCCTTGTCCACATTTAATGTGTAAGAAACTAGGGTTTCAGATTTAGTTTGAGTTTTTTAGACAGGAAACAACACAGATTAGTAATGAGAGAAGTAAACTTTGCGGGGGAGTATATAGAGAAAGAGGCATACAGCCTGGTCTGCATAGTTCACAGAGAAGGTCTAATGCAGGCAGAACTACAGAGAGGTTACGGAGGTTCAGGAAGATGATGAGGTGCACTGCTACATTTTTAAGCCTGTGGCTACAAAATTAGCTTTAGTTCCCACTGGTGCCATTTCCCTCCCTCAGTTCTCTTTGCATGATTATCCTTCCATTTGAAACCTCAGAGAATTCAGTTGAAGACCACATTGCTACCTCTAGGCAAATGTCCATCGTTAGCACTCTCTAGTGACCAAATCACGATAAACGTAGTTCATCTTTAGTCAAGCAGGTGCTCTGATCAAATTAACTTCTGCTGTTTTCGTCAAAAAGCATATCACTTGTTGACTGCTTCAGAAAACATGTTTCAAAGGTCCATTTAACATTACTTTTTCTCCAGTCCAAGTGATAACAATTTTAGCAATATTTTGTAGAAACATTTCACTGTGGCCAGCTTGTTTGAATAGATAGTAAGCCATACGAGTGTATACTACAAACCAAACAGTGTATCTTTTGGTGCTAAAAGATGAGTTTGAAATATTTCACCTGTCTGGAGATCATTAGAAGCTAATGAATGTTGAATATTAAAAAAGCATTATAAATCTCTTCAAGATATTAAAAATATTTAGTGTAAGTGTTGTTTTATCATCTGTTTTGCTTAGGAGAAAGGCATAAGCATTATTTTGACCATCTGAGAATAATCGCCTTGATTCTCATCCCTCTTTTACTTAAACAGTAAGTCAGAAAATCATATCAGGGCATAATATTTTATGACCTGACATTCTGTCTTCATGGAGATTGGTTTTCATTTTATTTTAATTTTTGAAGCATGAATATAGTCCCTGTTCTAATAAAATAAAATAAATAAAAATGTTTTATTACAAAATACATGATCATTGTAGAAGGTTTAGAAAACACTGGTGAGCAAAAAAGAAGCAAATAAAATTTTATTCACAAGTAACTACTGTTAAACGCATCTAGACCTTCCAAGATTTTATTTAGGAATATAAAACTTTTTGGTTTTTTAAAAAAGAATAATTGAATCAGACTCTGTGTGTGTGTGTGTGTGTGTGTGTGTGTGTGTTTTCTCCCTTTAACAAAATACCATGCATACCCTGGATTTTGTATACAGTCTGTTAGAGTGTAACTTTCTTTTACCAACTCAGAAAATTACTACTAATAACAGTAGCCTATCTTCAGGGTTGCTATAAAAAACATGAGTTCTCATGTCCTATTGCCTTTTTTTTTTTTTTTAGAATATGAAAAGTTACTTTTTTTTTTTTTTAACATCTTTATTTGAGTATAACTGTTTTACAATAGTGTGTTAGTTTCTCTTTTACAACAAAGTGAATCAGTTATACATATACATATGTTCCCATAACTCTTCCCTCTTTTGTCACCCTCCCTCCCACCCCCTATTGCCTTTTCATAACAATAACAGCTGACTTTTACTGGGCGCTTCTCATGTGACAGGCACTGTGCTCAATGCTTAACATATATCATTTGACTCCTACCACAATTCCATGAGCTTCCTGGCAGTATCCAACTTTAATGGACAAGGACCTGAAGCACAGAGTGGTTTATTACTTTGTCCAACTCACAGCACTAGTAAGTGGCAGAACCAGAATTCAAATCCAGGTCTTTGGACTCCAGCCTGTGTTGAAAAGTCCAACACTGTACGGTGAGGTCATTTAAAATATAAATAGTAAGCTGTCACACTGAACAGGCTTGCTCACTCAGTGTCCTCAGTCTGCTAATCTTTGACATTCCCAAGGTGTGGTAACATTGTCATAAGGCTTGAGGAAACCTTATGCACAGTGGGAAGAGTAGAATGATTTTCCTCTGGTAATTCATAGAGAAGATCCTGAAGTCCTGTTCGAAAAGCACTATAAAGTCCATTTTCCGTTTCTTCTCTCTGATTGGGCACAGTCACCAAAGCCCATACACCCACCTCTCTGACTAATTTTCAAGAGGTACCATTATCATCAAGAAGTGCATTATCAACTACCAAGTCGCTCACCTTAATTCCTGCCTTTCTAGCCAGCCACCAGCAGCTTGGGTAGAATACTTGAATTTAACTTCCCTGTTAAAGATATAAACTCCCATCGTGGGTACCAAGCAATGGATGGAACTTACATAAGAAATGTAGAGAGTGATGGAGACTCTAGCATCAGTAGGCTATTTAATAGATTTAGCAATAGAGTTGCCTCTAACTTACCATGATTCTCAATGAACTTGTTGCTGAGATGGGAAGCATACAAGCCTCAAAGTCAGAATGGCCTGACTTCAAACCCCAGTTTTATCACTTACTAGCTCTATGATCTTGGATATATTGCTTAATCTCTCTGACCCTGTGTTTTATTACCTGAGGTACAGATGTATAGTTAGAGATAGGTAGATGTACACTGTCTGGTCTACAGTAGATAACCAACGAGTCTGAAGTCTTTCTTTTTAAGAAAGACTTCAGACTCGTTGGTTATCTACTACAGCATTCTGCTTTGTACCTGTTCTTCTATGGGATGGGGAGCACATATTGACCATCTCTTCTTTAGTGAAGCCGCATTTGGTTAAATTCCTATATAGAAAAGGATAACTTAATTATACAATTTTCAAGCATAAAGATAATTCAGATATAATCCAGTTCAGCACTCTGATTTTAAAGATGAGTAGATCTGAGACTCAGAACTGGGAAATAAGCTGATTGGTGGGAGAACCAAGACTCCATCGTCTTGTCCAATGTCACGGTGTAAATAGTAAAGTTACAATGATGGCTGACAAAGGAGATAAAATTTGCAAAGTTTTATTTTGTGAGTGTTCCTTGGAAATGAGGTATGTGCAAAACTGATCTCTATACTCCAAATGAAATTTTGAGTCTTAGAAATGTAGTTGCTAGTGTATCAACAAGGAGAACACAATAAAGTCAGAAAATGGTCCTTTAGCAGTCCCCGACCTTTTTGGCACCAGGGACCGGTTTCATGGAAGACAGTTTTTCCACTGATGGGGTGGGGGGTTGGGGGCGGTGATTCAGGCGGTAATGATAGCCATGGGGAGTGATGGCAAGAGGCAGATGAAGCTTCGCCCTCTTGCCCGCCACTCACCTCCTGCTGTGCGGCCCAACTCCTAACAGGCCGAGGACTGATAGCAGTTGAGACCCAGGAGTTGGGGAGCCCTGTTTTAACTCCTAGGACTGGGATCTTTGTAATGAAGCACAGCTGTCTTCAGCAAAAGACCATTACTGTATGTATGTGTATCTGCTATATTTTTTTCTGCGTTACCTCATAGAGTGAGTATTCATTTTAATTTTATTGATACTCTTAGGTTTCATGAATTTCACATATTAAATACACACATACTCATAAATATCATACACATACTTTTAGAATTTCCTTAAATATAATTTTGTTGTTAAATTTTTATACTAGTTTTTGAAAGCATACCTTCTTAGTGGTAATAAAAGTGTGGATTTACCACTTTTCATAACTGTATTTTGAAAGCTTTATAGTCCTTTAGAGACAGACTCTCTGGAAGCCCTGCCAGTCAGAAAACACCCAAGATTAATAACAGGAATGATTTGATGATGTTGACATCTTGCAAAAATTATGCATTAGGTTTTCTTTAAAGAGGCATAACATGTATTTCCCATATTCATTTCTTTAAACTTTTAGCTCATGTTTCAAACAGACTATTGGTGTCTACTTAAATTGTTCCTCCAAGATTTCTAAAAATTATTTGACGAGTGATGATAATGTAAATTTTAGAGTAAAGCACATGGAAAAAATGCTGTTAATGGATATGGCTTTTTGGAATAACATTGATTTTTAAAAAAATAATTTGAATTTCATATCAGTGAAAATTTGATAACTAGTAATTTTAGTTTCACTTGACCTCACTTGTGGGATAGGTGAAAATGCCAATGGCAGATATAGGGTATTAGTCTCATTACCACCACACTGGTCTCCTTTATTGAGTTACCGTTTGTCAAACCGTGAATATATATATGTAATGTGCTGCACTGGAATATATTCTGATGATCCTTTAGCATTTTTTCTTTGTTTAATAAAAAAATAACGTAGAAGTTGACTGACAGAGAAACATTTGTATATTTACCTGCTGCAGACATTGTTAAAGAACACACTGGATGATTTACAAAACATGCCTTTTTATAAAGACTCGAATTTTGAAATGGAGAGATTTGTGCCCATGTTCAGATATATATATTTTTTGCTCCAAGAAAATAGCTAGATGAGAAAGCAACACCTAGCGAATAAATCATTGTAATTCCTTTTATAGATGCTCTTCTTTATGTGCCTCTTCTCCACCCCATCCCTATTGAGAAATGTTGAAACCAGTTAATTTGTCTTTGAGTTTTGAGTATTTACTAAGTGTCAGCTACTATTCTAATAATAATAATAAGTAGCATCTTTTGATTTTTCACTACGCGGCATGTACTATTCCAGCAACCTTACACGTGCTAACTGTATTCCTCAAAACCACACAAATAAGGCACAGGAAGTTATTTATCTTGTCCAAGGTCACACAGCTAGTAGATGGTAGTATCAGTATTTGAACTCAGGCAGTCTGGCTCCACCACCCCACACTATTAACCAGTTCACTGTACTGCTTCCAAGTTGCAAAAGACGGTTAGAATGATGGCTTTTATACTTATAAGACCAATGGCATTATGAGCAAGTTAGCTTCTTAAAGGAAGGATTTAAATAAACGTTTAATTTTTTTCCCAAGTCTACTTGCTCCTTACCACTAAAGGATTGCTCTCCTGTCCTGTCATGTATAGTTGCCACATTGATTTTAAAAATGGACTTGGAAAAGACAGAAGAATCCATGTCTTTGAAATTTTCAGTAAAAGAATTTAAACCGTACCATGCTGTTCAGCTTGGTCAGGACTGTCAGTCCTCTATGTTCCTGTGTAAAAGCAGGTATTTGCCTCTTCTGAGAAGAGCTGTCAGTGAATTTAACAGAGGATTTGTGTTGAGATGTGTGATATGGAGAGTTACAATAAATAATTAGCATTGTCACAGCTTTTTCTCCCCCTCTCAATAGCTGAAAGGTTAATTTTAACTTTCTCAAAAAAAGAAATTTATCAGCACACAGCTCTGCTGTTTGTTTTTCAGCCTGTGTTCAAAATCTCTAGTCAGCAGCAAAGCTCTGAAAAAAATCAATATTTAGGCTCCCTGACTCCTGATAGGGGTGTGAGGGTAGGGTTTTCTACTTTTTAAATTTGCTCCTTGACGTTTCCTTGCCCTAGCTTTTCTTGGGATAGGAGAAGGAGGAAAGTTTTATCAACCCCCTGTGGATAATTCCACCATCGTGGATTTCTGCCTGTTAGTCTTTTACTGTTACACACATTCACACCTCATATATTTTGCTCTAAAAGTGGAACATCTGAGATGATTCTGTGGTTGAAAAAGATCTCAAAGAGATGGAAGATGGATTTAATGTTGCCATTTTTAGATAATATGCTGTAAATAGAAGGGCAGCTGTCCTCAGATGCATAGCAGATATATAGTACATATGCTGAATAGAAACAGATAAAAGATTGCACTCAATTAATCCTCACGAAAAGTAGCATTTTAGCCATGGACTCAGTCATTGAGTTTTTAAGTGCACTTATTCTACACCCTCATGTGATAAAATTGCATTCTTTGAAGGTGACTCAGGAAGGGAAAAATTGGCTATTATCCTCAACTAGGTTTAAAGCAGCCTATAAGATTTTAGTTATTTGCCCTCCCTCCCCCCCATTTTTTAATCCTGTAAGCAATTCAAATCTACAAACATTTCTGGAACACCTCTTATGTATAAGGTACTCCTGGTGTGGTGAGGGGAACAAGACATGAACTAGTTCTTGTATAGAAAAGGCGTAAGAAGAAATTTGTCATGCAAGATAGAATGTGATAGTTGCTGTAAGTCAACTTTGACAGGTATCTTTAGTTCAATAACTAATAATCTTTAGTTGAATATAAAACAACACCTCTGTTTCAGGTGTGTTGCTAATAGGTACTGTGGATACCAAGTTGAACTAATGAACCCAGTCCTCAAGGAGCCTTCCTCAAGGGAGTTGGCATTTAAACGAAAAATTACATCCAATAATTGAATATAGAATTTAAATGTTCAGAAGTAGCAGACTCTCCCAGAAGGTGCTGGGGAGAAGGACAGGGCTTTACAGCAGAGGTACTGAGTAATCAAGATTTTGAGGCATGAATAAGAGTTTAGTAAATAAATCAGGAGGGATAAAGGCAGTAGAAGGGGAGGCATTACAGAAAAAGGGAATATCATACCCAAAGCTAAGGTGGCCTGAGACTGAATGGTCTGGGGTCGCCCTCATCCTGTACAATCTCTCTGCACTGTGGTAGGGTGTCTGGAGTATTCAGTAATGACAGGTTATGAAAGTCCGGGCCAAAAGCAAAGTAGATTGTCCATGTAAACTTTGTTTTCATGACAGCAACTTACATGCTTTCTCTTTAAGATGGACCAGGTTTTGAGTGGTCTGGTTCCTGACTCTGGAACTCATTATTTTGTGATCTTGAGCACTTTTCTACACCCTTTAGACCTCAGCTTTTAAACAGTAAATGGAGGTTCTGATATTTCATATAAAACACTACATTGTGGGCTTCCCTGGTGGCGCAGTGGTTGAGAGTCCGCCTGCCGACGCAGGGGACACGGGTTCGTGCCCCGGTCGGGGAAGATCCCACGTGCAGCGGAGCGGCTGGGCACGTGAGCCATGGCCGCTGCGCCTGCGCGTCCGGAGCCTGTGTTCCGCAACGGGAGAGGCCGCAACAGTGAGAGGCCAGCCTACCGCCAAAAAAAAAAAAAAAAAAAAAAGTGAGTTTAGGGGCTTCCCTGGTGGCGCAGTGGTTGAGAGTCCACCTGCCGATGCAGGGGACGCGGTTTCGTGCCCCGATCCGGGAGGATCCCACGTGCCGCGGAGCGGCTGGGCCCGTGAGCCGTGGCCGCTGCGCCTGCGCGTCCGGAGCCTGTGCTCCGCAACGGGAGAGGCCACGACAGTGAGAGGCCCGCGTACCGCAAAAAAACCCCAAACAACAGTGCATTGTCTTATACCTAGTATATAATGATGACTTTAATGATTGCTCTTTGGTTTTTTGATTGACCATCTATTGGTGGTGCTGCTTGCTGAGGGATCAAGACATAACTGCATTCAGTCATGTAGGCAGTGTAGCTGCCTTTCTTCCCAGAAGTCTGGAATTTCAGAGGACATGGAAAGAGCTCTGGAATGGGAATTTGCAGACCTGAATTCTGGTTCTACCTTAGCCACAAGCTGAGACTGGGGATCCTGACTCAGAATGTTCCCTGTGAGTTTATTCTTCTCTGAGGTGGCGGGGTAGGCGGGTGGGTGTGCAGTAAATGTCTGTCTGACTCATGTCCTTGTTGTTATGAGTAGTTTCTGAGGAGCAGTCCAGTGACTTGAAAGAGATCAGCCACACAACCTAATTCCAGTAAGGCTTTACTCAATCAGAAACGTGCGTCTACATTTTCTCTTGGAGGGGAAAACTTGTCTACAGCAACCAAACTCCTTTTAAAGAATGGTGGTTTCCTCATCGTTGTAAAAAATGACAAAATGCAGTTAAACTTCATTACACATGCAGAAGGGTGTTTGGCCAGCCTTGCTCTTTCATTCAGAGATCAAGAATGGGAAGAGGGGCTGTGGTTTGCTGGCCTGGGTGTGTGGTGGTAAAAGGTTGTGGTTGGGTGAGCTCTCAGGAGCATGTCAGCCAGTTGAGCTGCTGCTCGACACACAGGACAATACCCATGAATCTGTTCCTGGTTGCTGACGTTTGCATCCGGAGAAAACTTGGTTGGTATATTGACAAGGAATATAGTGCTTGTTTCTACAGACTATAGTTGTTATGCTCATGAATAACAAGTGTTCATTCACGAAGTCCAGAGAGATTAACATCCTGAAGAATATGTAGTCGGTAGGGCCACAGTCAAGGAGCCTTAGCTCCAGATTCCAAACTACAGCCCTTGGATGTGATTTCCTCTCTTGACAAAATCTAACTGCTATTTTCACTATACATTAATTTTGATATCAGTTTGAAGTCATAGCATGTATGGCTCTGTAGTCTCTTAATGTACACAGTCCTCTCTCTCTTTTCTCTATTTTCCTTGCTTTGTTTCCACCATTAATCTAATAACCAGCCACTTATTGTACTGATTATCTTGTCATTGAAACCGTAAAAGCCTATGGCAGGTAAACCTATGGCAGGTAGATAGATGGTCGCCCCAGTATGTCAGCTGTCTCCGATGTGGGTTTTTTTTTTTGGGGGGGGGGGGCGATACTACAATGTGTCTGGAAAAAAAAACACAAAGAAAAGAGCCCAGATCATACAATTTGAAATTTAACAGAATGTATTTGCTAACACTTTCAAAGTTTCCTTAAGACCAAAATTCATTATGGAAGCATCTTTTGTGGAGTATGAAGTGAAAGAGAAAGGGGAAACTACGGTGTTGGGAAGAGTGCGGAGGTTGTTACAGTAGATTTTCGGTAGCAGTGTTTGTGGCTTTGGCCTTTATGGTGGGTGTACTTTTTTTTTTTTCTTCTGTACGCAGGCCTGTCACTGTCGTGGCCTCTCCCGTTGCGGAGCACAGGCTCCGGACGCGCAGGCTCAGCGGCCATGGCTCACGGGCCCAGCCGCTCCGCGGCATGTGGGATCTTCCTGGCCCGGGGCACGAACCTGTGTCCCCCGCATCGGCAGGCGGACTCTCAACCACTGCGCCACCAGGGAAGCCCCGGCGGGCATACTTTTGGTTGGGGTGAAGGGAGTTGGGCGGGGGAGGCGGGGATACTCCCAAGCTATTGGTTGCTTCTGCTTGTTCTCATAGCAGCCTGAGGGGAAAAGTGCTTGTTTAAACACTGATATATTCCGTAAAAACCAACAATTACGGCAAGGTTTTTAAAAAAGAAAATTACATTCAAGATGAATGAGGGTATATTGAAATAATTATGTTTTAAGGTGTGTAACATTAAAAGATATTGAATACAATATTGACTGTTTTGTGGAAATAGCAATAATGAGATTCCTTTCACCTAATCTTCCAATGATTGGGTTATTACTATGCAAATGAAGGTATTACTTTAAAAAAGTAAGGAAGCAAGACAGATCCTCGAGGCAGTCCTTTATCTATTCTTAAAGCTGTGCTGTCAATTCTCCTTAGACTGAAGATGCTTTTCTAAACAATTTGGAGATGTTCATTTCACACCATGCCCCTGAAATTCCACTATAATATTTTTTAGCTGCCACAGGTAGCAGATCAGTGGTTGTTGATCTTATATATATTTTTAGCTCTTTGTGGAACCCAAATGAACAATTAAAGTGTATAATTATAGCCCACTGTCTTTTTTTTTTTTAATGAAATGTTGTGAATTTTCCTGGCCAAGATTCTTGCTGGGGCCCTTATCTCCACTTTCCATGCAGCTCTATCATTATTGTGTAGTGTCAGGTGGTACCTAGGCCTCTCAGAAGCCACCAGGTCATTTTGGGCTAGCAGACCTCTTAGGACACCTTTGTGGCTGAGGAAGTGAGTCCATTAGTCCTCAGTCATCCTCAAATCAATGGTCTATCCATTGCTATCACCACCATGTCCATTTAAGCTTCTATGGCTCCCATCAAATGAATAGAAATATTTGGGACAGTTGCCATTTTGGTTCATGACCCAGGTACATACCTGTGTGTTCAGCAGGGGAATGGTATTTCAAACTGTTGATTGCTGAGGCTTTGGGTAAAAGGCGATTATATTTCCTGAGAATGTTGCACGATTTTTACACCCTGCTTGTTATATGAAATGCTCTCTGTATAACCAAAGATGCAAAGTTCCACATGAAAAGTCCTCTAGTACTCCCACCTAGGGAAAGCATCAAACACGTCTTGGACTGAGCCTTACTGAAATCTCACAATGGACTTTTTGTAGTTTTAATACTCTTTAGTAGTATATACTAGATTAATCAGAGCAAGTAGATTTGAGGAAATCATGAAAGAAAAATTTCATTTACCAAGGACGTTTGGTTCCAAGGATTAGGAGGTCAAGAAAATGCAAGCCTTATCAGTTTATTTCAGAATCAGTTGAGACGTGAGAGACTTTATAAAATGTCATCCACAACCGCTCTTTACCTTATGTTCTTCTGTAGTTCCTTTTTTTTTTTTTTTTTTTTTTTTTTTTTGCAGTACGCGGGCCTCTCACTGCTGTGGCCCCTCCCGTTGCGGAGCACAGGCTCCGGACGCACAGGCTCAGCGGCCACGGCTCACGGGCCCAGCCGCTCCGCGGCACGTGGGATCTTCCCGGACCGGGGCACGAACCCGTGTCCCCTGCATCGGCAGGCGGACTCTCGACCACTGCGCCACCAGGGAAGCCCATCTTCTGTAGTTCTTAAGGTAGAACTAGGCTCAGAGTGGCTACTGCAAGTTATAGTCATGCCATTCTCTGTTCAGTAGAGAAAGCTTAGAATAAATTCATAAAATATAGGTAACATTTTCAAACAATTCAGTCCTGAAAATACGAATTTTAAATCCTTACATTTTTACAATTCAGCCAATTTGGTTGGCTTCCATAAATCATTGTAGGTGGGTAATTTTTATTAGATGCCCGTGAAAAGGCTATTTGGGGAAGATGCAGAATTCCAGCACATCATTTGGGTTAGAATAAGTTATGCTGCTGTTATAAACCCTAAAATCTCATTTACAAGATCTGTTATGATTTTAGGTGATTCTGCAGGTCAGTTATCTACCATATGCTGGCTTAGCTTTGGAAACTTCAGTTTTATGACACCTTTATATATACCTGCTTGCATGAATTCCCAGGCCAGGGAGGACTGAAGGGTTGAGGATTGGCAATTAAATGCTTTATTCCAGAATGATAAACATCACTTCTCATATTTCTTTGTTAGAACTAATCCTATAGTCATTCCTAATGTCATTGGGTTGGAAAGTATAGAGGAGAACTAGATATTGATCAATACTGTACACTGATCACATCCAGTATATATATATCCCACTTTTTGAGAATACCTTTGAAATATGAAATGCCACTCGTGATGTGTGGGTGAAACTTACAGCAAGGAGTGTAATGAATGATTTTCATTAAAAGCAATATGGGGCTTCCCTGGTGGCGCAGTGGTTGAGAATCCGCCTGCCGATGCAGGAGACGCGGGTTCGTGCCCTGGTCCGGGAAGATCCCACATGCCGCGGAGCAACTAAGCCCGTGAGCCATGGCCGCTGGGCCTGCGCGTCCGGAGCCTGTGCTCCGCAACGGGAGAGGCCACAGCAGTGAGAGGCCCGCATACCGAAAAAAAAAAAAAAGAAAAAAAAAAAAGCAATATGCATTTTCCCCCTATTCATTGATGCACCCATTTGTCTAGACTTCCATAGACCTTATTATTCTTGGGTTTGATGGGACAGGTTTTACCTTGACTGAGGTCACTGTGCAGTCAACCTTTGCAGATTAGGATTATAGTGAGCTTTTAAATGGTAGCTGTGACCAACCTGCAATAATGATAAACATTATAGAAGAATGCCCTTTGTCCAGGTTTGATGAGGGTTGGTGGCATAAAATGCAGCTAACAGTTTCTTAGGTTGGAAATGGGTTATTTGATTTGCGAAAGAAAGAAACATTAGAATCAGTACATTCTTCCTCTCATTCTGATAGGATCTACAAAGAAAAGAGAGAACACTTTAGTATGATGAATGCCCCCTTATCTTTTTTTTTAATAAGTTTTTTTTTCTATGTCTGTGAGTCTTTTTTTGTTTTGTAATTAGATTCATTTGTATTATTTTTATTTTTATTTTATTTTATTTTTGGCCGTGCCACAGGGCATGTGGAATCTTAGTTCCCCCCCAATCAGGGATCCAAAGCATTGGAAGCGTGGAGTCTTAACCACTGGACTGCCAGGGAATTTCCTGCCCCATCATCTTTATAAACAAAGTAGAATATTTGGAGCTAATTGGTGTTTAGCAACAACAAACGTTTGTATCTTATTTAAGTTTTGGGGGTAGCAAACAAGAAGAGAACAGGAGTGTGTTTGACCTGAATGTGGTGAATGTTTTACTACTTACGTGGAACAGCTTTCTGTCATCCTCAGAAGGTAACCAAGTAATTTCTTTTAAATGTCATCGTGAACTCAAGAGTTTAAGCATAGTTGATGAGCTTGATCAATTGCATTTCTCACCCTTTTTGAAACTCAGATTGTCTCATTTTTGACCAACGGAAACCACTTCAAATTGGCTTCTGAGTACTTTTGACATAACTGTTGTTATCTCTGATAGCTTCTTTGCTATCTGGTGTGTCAAGATGTTCTGCATTTTGTACATATGCTGCCCCCATCTACTTCTCTAAGCAGTCTTGTGTTTTGAGCACTAGGTATGTTCACTTCTACGGATTTGGTCATTATTTATAGGCCTAAACAGACAGTGCTATTTTATGCACTTAGAATATATGTGAGGTCCATCAGAGGTTTTACTAATATTTTTAGAGAGCCATATTTCAACCATGGAAGAGTATCATCTTCTAGCTACCAATCACAATGTATACATTTAAAATGTTTCTGATCTTATTATTTCTTTGGCTTAATACTTTGGGCAGAGTCTTCTTTCACAAGTTTGTATTCATGTTTGGCTCTCCTTTGGATAGTGGTGATCAAATCTGCTACAAGTTACTGTTTCTACAGCCTCTTATACATAGAGTTCTGCTTTCATTATTTTAGCTTAATTGCTTCATCTTGATCACCATCTACCAATATTTGTCTGCTGCTGTAATTTCCTCAGAAGTTGTCATATACATTATATTACTTATACATTTCTGTAGTTAAGCATTTAAAATTATTTTTTAAGTGAGGGAGTGAAAAAAATAAGAGAGTAAACATCATCATTTTGCTGAGCTAATATAGCCCATACCATAGTTGGCTTAAACGGTTAATGGTAGTCCTGGAAACTGCAACCCACAACATTGTTTGGCAATGAAATATAGAAAGTGCAGAGTTCATAACATTCGCTTATTCAGAAAACCCTTTACGGGCTGGGCCTCATCATAAGGAACTCTTCACTAATATGACCAGGGAATAAAATGCCTCTACTCTTAGCAGCTGTGTAGGAGGAAAGAGGGAGGGTGGAGTTGTAGAATCTAAAGTTTTGGGGTTTATTAGAACCTTGGTTATATATAATTTTCTTGTGCCCTCATTTGACAAGAATGCCTGGACCAATCTGGGTGACTCTGCCAACTAACTACTCCATCTTTTCAGAGGATGGTGTTCTGCCCATCTGAAATGGATCACCTGGATTTGTGCTTTCAGATACATATAGAACCTCCCTTCCTCCTATTTACCTGTCCTGCTTCCACTTTTTCAAGTCTTCTGGAGGCTCTAAGACTAACCAGAGGGTCATGAAATTAGATATATTATTGGATCACAGCCATTTGTGAATGATGCACAAGTGTCATGGAGTATTTTTAAAGAAATTAGGGTAGTTTAAAAAAAAAAAAGCCCAACGAAACTTAATAATAAGAAAGATGGTAACTCACATAGTCAGACATTAGAGGTAGGGCAGATTATTGGGTTGAATTTGTCCATTGATTTCAGCATCCTTTCTCTGCAATTGACTGAGCTCTGACCTCCTCTGTACGTCAGCTTTATTCTTAAAGCCAATTGCATCTGCCGTTCCAGCTCTGACAACCATAGAGTTTGAGAAAGAGACCATCTCTTTCAGTGGTTCTCTCTTAAAAGTGAGGAAATGTTTTCCCAGAAGCAAATGTCACTTATGTTTCACTGGCCCACGTTGTGTCATATGTCTATTCCTGGATTCAAACCATGTTTCCAGGGGAATACCATTCGTAGACTAGTATAGGTGTGGGTTCACCAAGCCATCAGTGGAAAGGAGGATGGGATTACCATGATTGTCTTAAATTTGCAGGACCCACTGCAGAAGTTGGGCTCAGTCCTTCATACTGCACTGCTCTTACATGCTGAGGAAGGGATATTGAGGAGAAAACCACATTATCTGTTACATTATGCTTTAGGGCTTATTTGTTCATTTGTATGTTTATTTGTTTGGCTGTAGCACGTGAGTAAAACAATGAGCAATTACTGTTGGAGTAAGAAAAAGAAGGGCTTCCCTGGTGGCGCAGTGGTTAAGAATCCGCCTGTCAATGCAGGGGACGTGGATTCGAGCCCTGGTCCGGGAAGATCCCACATGCCGCGGAGCACCTAAGCCCGTGCGCCACAACTACTGAAGCCTGTGTGCCTAGAGCCCGTGCTCTGCAACAGGAGAAGCCACCGCAGTGAGAGGCCTGCGCGCCACAGCTAGGAGTGGCCCCCATTCACTGCAACCAGAGAAAGCCCGTGTGCAGCAATGAAGACCCAACGCAGCCAAAAATAAAAAAATAAATGACATAAATAAATTAAAAAAAAAAAAAAGAAAAGAAAAAGGGAAAAAACCCGATCTGATATAATGTATCCAAAGAGGTGTGATTTGGTGGTAAAAATCTTTCCAAAAATCCCACTGATTTTTATTATTTTTAATATTTCACTGAGTGTGGATTACATGAGCAACCTAATGTTAGATGAGCTCAGTGAAAACCAACTTCTGTGAAGTATGATTAAACTTGCCCTTAAGAGCTATCATCTGCACTAAGCTTTTTATTAAGCCATCTTTCCATGGCTTCTCTTCCCAAGCCCGCTGTTATAGGTCAGAGTGTCCTGGGCTCTAGCAACCCATATCCCCCATATTTTTCTAGACCCATGCCTAGAATATTGTCTGTTCTTCCCTCCAACTTTCCAGATCTTTCCTGTTCCTCAAAACTCAGCTCCATACTATGTCTATGAAGCCTTTTGGTGACCAGGCCAGTCTGAGGTTCTTTTTTCTCTTTCCTCTGAATACTTTATTATTTTCTATTCAGGTCAAATCATCTGCTGTCTTTGAAGTAGTTAGATAACAGCTTCTTTATTAATATGTTTTAATGACTTTGTTTTTTTACCCATAATCTAACAAAGTATGTTGCAGATATTGCTCAACAATAGAGTTATTTAGTTTGACTGAGTACTCAGAGATGGGTTGAACTGCCTATGACACTAATATCAGAACCAGGAGTTTCATCTTATTCATAGAGGTGGCCTGAATACTGTTTTCACTCTGTCTGCACTTTCAGTTTGGGCTAAGAGCTGTAGGATGAAACAGAGTTTACCAGCCTAATCCACAGATTGGTATGTAGTTCTTCTGTCTTTATCCATTCAGTCTTTAATATATCAGCTGAAGGGATAATTTGGGATTACTCTCTATTTTAAGAATTTAGAATTTAGTTTATTCTCAGGATTTTGCTTCTAATCAGGAATAATGTCTTTGTGTTGTAAAAAGTATTAAAATATTATGTGTTATCTTATCCAAACTAGATGTCAGTTATTTTATAGTATACATTTGATCCTTGATGATACTGTGGCTGGAAAGGAAAACAAGTCCTCTTATGTAGAAGTGTGGCCTATTAACAATGAAAAATGTATTTATAGGTTGTTTTTCTATTAACAGTTCATAGTCTGTCTATATTGAAGGTATTTGGTCTGTTCACCTACTGATTTTTCACTGGTAAAAGTATAACTTCACCTTTAGTCCGTGAATATTAGCATAGGGGTTGACCCATTTAACTTTTTCATCTTAAAAATCACAAAGGCTTTTCAAAATTAGCAGGGGGCATTTACACAGCAAACTAGTGGAAAATGTTATGAGCTTTCTTTAGCTGGTTTGGTTTTAGCTGCCACTTTGGAGCTTTTACACTTCTTTCCCTTTCCTACCCCATCTCCAGGAGGTAAACAAAGAAGCAATTTGCATCAACTATAGAAATGCCTCTGAGATCACTGCTCTAAGAGTGCTGGGGATTTGGAGTAGAAATCCTGAAAAAGAGAAAAAGGCAAGGGTAAAAGCTCTGTTGACAAGGGAGTTTCATAGGCATGTGGTGAGAGCACAACATTGGACGTGTGAATACAAATTCTGCAAGTTTCCTCTCCTCTTGTGAAAAAAAGTCTAGGCGTGTGGAAGTTCTGTCTGGTGAAAGAGTTAGACACAGTGGCAGCTGTATAGCTTAGTTTTTCTTTCTGATTCAAATACTTCCCTGTTGGAGTGTTTAGCACCTTCATTTCTTCTTGTCCTGCTCCTCAGCACATGTGGCACCACTGGTTGAGAGGAAGGCTGATGGCTGGCTCTGTACATGATGTTGAACGGTTCTTTATCATTTGGCCCGTCCGCTGGGCTTGAATGGAAGGGAAGTTGAGTTCTCACTTTGGTGCAGACCATTAGCACATTCATCTTCTGCTGGCATCAGGTCAAGGAACACCCAAGTCAGCTTGTGAACCAAGTTTTTCCCTGGAGTAAACATAATACATATATTTGGCTAGGAGTTCAGCTGTTAAAAGATGATTTTTTTTTCTCGGTAGGATCAGGTATTTGTTCATATTTAGATAGCATCTAAGTGGAGGCAATTTAGACATTTAATCAAAGCAAAAATCTATTCAAAAAATAGGAAGACCTCATTATAGATTCACAGATCTGTGTGCTCAAGGAAAATAATAATACTGGGAGATGTTTCAGAGAAAAGAGATGAGTAAAAATAAGAAAAAAATTTCATGGATTTGAGCCCAAGTAAACGAAACTCTATTATTTAATTATAGTATCTGACTGTGAATATAAATGGGAGATGTAGAGCAAGAATTTTTTCCAAAGTTTGGATCATAGAAGATTTTATGACTAAAAGAGGATATCTGTCACTAAGAGCTACAAACTAGAGGTTTGATCTTTCATAAAATGAATTGGGGAGTATAAAAAATATTTGGGAATTGAGGACTGTCCCTTTTGTATATGCTCAAGGATTTTTACATCTAAAGTGAATAAAAACTGCATAATGTGGAAAATATGTCAGTGTCCTTCAAATTTGCCCCTCTGTGATAGCATGGTTAGGTGGGAAAAAACTCACTGATACACAATGGAAAAGGACATGCTAGCTTTTACAATTTCATGTTGGGAACTTCTTGTGGGCCAGTGCCTGCAATAATATCCATGGTTGGGCCATTTATTTGCTGTCAGTTGCTACTTTTGGCACATGGGTACGTTTAAACCCCAGAGTCTTGGTTAAATTCCAAGGTAGATGAGTAATGATATTCCATCTGCCATGTTCTTTTTTTGCTTTCCTTAAGGAAATGAAGCATAACTGCATTCCCAAGAAGACTGTTCATATACTACAGATAAAAATTAATATTTTTATTCCTGATTGTGTGGTTCCGTGTCATCAGACCTCAGTTCTAGGCTCAACTCTGTCACTGACTCACTCATGACCATGTGCAAGTTAATTTAATCTCTCTGAAATGAATTTTCTATAAAAGGTGAACAAGAGCCTAGGTAATTGTTAAGCCTACTTAAAATTGTAACAGATTATGAATGGTTGTTAGTCCACATTCTTGATAAATGAAATAAGAGGAAAATTTTGTCCAGACTTCAAAAAGTTTTCAGATTTCTATTCACTTTAATGTATTAGAAAACATTCTCTTAAACATTATCTTTAAAGTTGTCTATCCAAAAAAGTATCCATCAAATGATAGAAATATTGGTGTTTCAAATCAGAATGATGTATTTTTTCCCCTTGTCTAATTCCAATTCACACCTTAGTTATCGTTTTAGTAGAGGTATGAATGTGTATGTAGTTCCAAGTGGGGGAAAACAGGAGCATTTGGGGAGGAAACAGGACAGTATCTCACATAGCTACATTTATTCTGATGTTTAGATTTACCAAATCCCACATTTTTGCAGAAATATTCAGTAGGACACGATTCATGACACCTTTCACTCAAACTGGTAATATGATGACACCATCAGACTGTGATAAATTATGTAATTTGATGTCATACCTAAAGCAACCACTAAAACTGTACAAAGAGATATTATAGATAAATCAAAATTGAATTATAAAAAATGTTGAAGGAAGGAAAGAAAAAGAAAACAGAGAAATGAAAAACAGACAACAAAAAAATAAAATTACTGGCTTCAGGGCTAACATATGTATAATTACATTAAACGTAAATGGTCTAAATATAGCAATTAAAATACAGATTGTTAGAGTGTATTAAAAAATAGCACCCAACTACAATGCTGTATCTTTATAAATTCTCTTTGAATATAATGATGTTGGCAGGTTGAAAGTAAAGAATGGATGAAAATGTATCATGCAAACATTAATAAAAAGCAAGCAGGAGTTGCTATATTAATATCAGATACAGTAGACTTTGGAGCAAAGAAAATTACTAGTGACAGAGGAGGATATTATATAATGATAAAAGAGTTGCTCCATCAAAAAGACACAGCAATACTAAATGTGTGTAAGCTAAATTATTGAGTTGCAAACAATGACATATTTGAAAAAAGAAAGACGCATTTATAAATATAGTTGAAGACTTCAACACCCCTATGTCATCAATTGATAGAAAACTAGATACAAAATCAGCAAGAATATAGAAAACTCAACATCAGTAACCAACAGACTCTAATTGGTACTCACAGAACACTCCACCCCACAGCAACAGAACACATATTCTTTTAATGTAGCCATGGAACATATAACATAAAAGACCATATCCTGGGTCAGAAAGCAAGTCTCAACAAATTTTAAAGAATTAAAATCGTAAAGAATGTATTCTTTGACTACCATGGAATCAAATTAGAAATCAATAATAGATAACATGTAAATCACTGAACACTTGGAAATTCGGTAACATACATTATATTTATCTATGGGTCACAAAAGACGTCTCAAGGAACATAAACAATACATTGAACAGAATGAAAATAGAAAATACAACATCAAAATTTGTGGGTCACAGGTAAAGAAGTGCTGAGAGGCATGTTTGTAGCATTAAATGCATACATTAGAAAAAAGTAAAAGTCTCTAATCAATAATCTTACCTCACACTTCAAGAATCTAGAAAAAGAAGAGCTGAATATACCCAAAGCAAGCAGAAGGAAGGAAATAATAATGTTAAGAACAAAAGTTAATAAAATTGAAAACAAAAATAATCAACAAAAAAGCCTAGTTGTTTGAAAAGATTGATAAAGTAGACAAACCTCTAGCAAGACTGACAAAGAAAAAACAGATAAGACACAAATTACCAGTGTGAAGAATGGAAAGAAGTGTATCACTGCAGACCCTGTAGACATTAAAGGGGTAATAGGGGATACTAGAAACAATTCTACACACATAAATGACAACTTAGATGAAATGGACCAACTCCTCAAATGACACAAACTACCACAACTCACTCAATATTAAATAGATAATTTGAATAGCCCTATAACTATTAAGGAAATTGAACAAGTAATTTTAACATTTCAAAAAACCCTCCACCCCCAGATAGCTTCACTAGAGAATTCTAACAAACATTTAAAGAAGTAACATCAGTTCTACACAATCATTTTCAGAAACCCATTCATTTTATGAAAGTGGTATTACCCAGATACCAAAACCTGACAAAGATAATACAGAAAAGAAAACTAGAGATAAATATCCCTCATGAACACAGACACAAAGATCCTTAACAAAATATTAGCAAATAGAATTCAGCAATATATAAAATAACATATACACCATGACCAAGTAGGGTGTATTCCAGGGATCAAGGTTTGTTCAGTGCTTGCAAAACTGTTGCTCAATTCACCATGTTAACAGGCTAAAGAAGAAATATCACATGATCCTATCAATTCATGCCAGAAAAGCACTTGACAAAATTCAACACCCATTTAAGATAAAAATTCTCAGAAAAATAAGAACAGAGAACTTCCTCAACTTGATATAAAGCATCTGAAAAAAACTGCATAAATTCTGTAACTAACATTACTCTTAATGGTGAAAGACAATTAATTCTCTTCAGATCAGGAACAAGGTCAAGAATGTCTGCACTCACCAATTTTATTTAATATTGTGCTAGAATTTCCAGCCAGTACGAAAAGACAAGAGAAGGAAAGTAAAAGCATAGAGATCAGAATTGAAGAAATAAAATTGTCCCTATTTGCAGGTGACATGATTGTTTATGTAGAAAATCCCAGGGATCTTAAAAAAAAAACCTTCAGAGATTAATAGGTGAGTTCAGCAAAGTAGTAGAATATAATATAAACATACAAAAATCAACTATATTCCTTTGTAATAACAGTGAACAACTGGACACCAAAGATAAAAACACAATACCATTTATAATCACTCAAAAATTTAAATGCTTAGGTATAAATCTAACAAAACTTGTATAGGACTTGTATGCTGAAAGCCACACAGTACTGATGGAAAATCTAAATAAATAGATATACCATGTTAATGGATTGGAAGACTCACCATAAGAAACATATCAATTCTCTCCAAACTGATACACAAGTTTACCACATTTTCAATCAAAATTCCAACAAGATTTTTTTTTGTAGATATAGACCACATTATTCTAAAAATTTTATAGAAAGGCAAACGAATCAGAATAGTTAGAAGAATTTTTAAATAGCAGAATAAAGTGGGAAGAATTAATATACCCAATTTCAGGATTTATCATATAGCTACCATAATCAAGACTATGTGATCTTGGCAGAGGGATACAAGTATATATCAGTGGAATACAACGGAGAACCCAGAAATTGGCCCACACAAATGTAAACTGATTTTTGACAAAGGTGCAAAACCATTTCAATGGAGGAAACATAGCCTTCTCAAAAAGTGGCATTGGAGCAGTTGAACATCCATAAACAAAAAAATGAACCTTGACCTAAGTCTTAACAACTTATACAAAAATTAACTCAAAGTATATACAGAACTTAAATGTAAAATTTAAAAATAAAATTTTTATGAAAAAAAGGAAAATCTTGTAAAGCAGAAACTAATACACCATTGTAAAGCAATTATACTCCAATGAAGATGTTTAAAAAAAAAAAAGGAAAATCTTCAGGACCCAGGGCTAGGCAAAGCATTGTTAGACTTTATACCAAAAGCATGATTCATAAAATAAAAAATTGATAAATCGGACTTGAGCAAAATTGAAAACTTTTGCTCCATGAAAGACCCTGTTAAGAAGATGAAAAGACAAGCTACAGACTGGGAGAAAATATTTGCAAACTATATACTTGGACTTGTATTAAGGATTGGTATTAAGAGTGTAATCTTTCAAAACTCTAAAATAAAAAATGAAACAATCCAATCAGAAAATAAACAGAAAGGATTTCATGGGAAAGGATATATACAGATATCATCTAAGCACATGAAAAGATGTTTGACATCATTAACCGTTAGAGAAAAGCAGAATGGGCTACAATAAGAAATAGTGACAACACCAAATGCTGACAAGGATTGCAGAAACTGGCTCACTCGTGCATTGCTAATGGGGATGTAAAATGGTACAACCATTTTGCAAAACAATTTGACAGGTTTTTAAAGAAAATTTTACATACAACCACCATAAAACCCAGCAGTTGCTCTCCTGGGCATTTATCTCAGAGAAAGGAAAACTTATGCTCACACAAAAACATGTACACAAATGTTTATAGCAGCTTAACCTATAATAACCTCAAGCTAGAAAGAAAGCAGTGCCCTTCAATGAGCGAATGGTTAAATGATCCAGACCATAGAACACTATTCAGCAGTATGACTGAACAAACTATTGATACACACACCAACCTGGATGGATCTCCAGAGAATTGTGTTGCTTGTATGATTTTGTTAGTATAATATTCTTGAAATAACAAAATTATAGAATGTGTACATTAGTGGTCTCCAGGGTTTAAGAAGGAGATAGGATGGGAGGGCTATAAAAAAGCAATCTGAGGGACTCTTACGGTGATGGAAATGTTCTGTATCTTAACTATCAATGTCAATATCTTGGTTTTGATATTGTACTATAACTTTGCAAGATGTTACCATTGGGGGAAACAGGGTAGAAGATACAGGGGATTTCTCTGTATTACTTCTGACAAATGTATGAAAATCTACAATGATGTCAAACTAAAATATTTGATTAAAGAAAAACACAACCTTCTAATGGCTTCTAGTTTAAAATTCAAAGCCTTTCTTTGGCCTTTTCCAACATCATTCCTGTCCTACTTGTCTCCCCCTGACATATCATAATGCAGCCACAGTGGCCTTTTTGCTGTTCTGCACATGCTCAGCAGGTTCTCACCACAGGACCTTTGTGCTTGATATCCCCTCAGCTTGGAAAGTTCCTCCATCTGGCTTACTCTCTTTATCCTGGTCTCTGCTGAAATGTCACCTTATCAGAGAGGATTTTTCCTTGAATAGTCTCTCTAAAGTAGAGCCCCTGTCACAATCTATTCCCTTACTTGGATTTATTTGTCTTCTCTCATTAGAAACAGGTTTGATGCTTTTAAAAATTCCACGTTTTTAGGATAGGAACCTTAAGTTCCCTACTATGCCTACTCTTTTCTATGTTTTCTTCTGGGATTTGGAGCATTTGATTTTCAAAAACCAAACTAGCTGATTCATTCTATTTTCTTTCCTTCTGCTGATGCTTCTATAACTTTCTAGATGGAATTTAAGAGTTCTGTGGTAGTGGATGTTGTGTATTCTGTCAGGTTCAGTTTATCACAATCTTCTGGCATTTCCCCAAACAACTAAGATTTGAGAGTCAGCTTCCTCACACTGTGAATCTGCCTCTAAGTGACTTAGCTCTAATTCTCTTCTAGGCTTGTTAATCAGTTCACAGTGTAAAGACACACTTTAAGAGGATCCTTAGAAGTCTTGGACAAGCTTCCCCGCATGTGGCAGGTATGTGTCTACACACTGAGTGTGCAAGAAACGTAACTTGTTTTATTCTTCTATAGTTAGATCTAAATTATGTTTTAACCCTTCATCTAACCATGTGGACTCAATTTGAGGTTGCATCCTACTTCTAGGTAAGGTTATGAGGGCGAGGGGTGACATATCTGCTCCTAGGCTGTCATCTCTCTATGAGTCATGTTTGTCCTCTCATCCTTTGTCAGTACTTGTGAGCCATTGCTGAGGCACACTTTGGTCTTCCTTCGAGGGTCTTCTCTCCTTCTCTTGGCTTCTTCCAGATACTTCCTGGGCACATGAGGGTGTGCTCCTGCTAAACTGGAAGAAACTCTCTGGGGTGGCATAAAGCTCTTTGCTCCTTACATGCCACTCTGAAGCACGTGGTCCTTGTTCTGTTGCTTCTGAGTCATGCTGTTGTGGGAGGTCCTTGGCAAAGCTGGTCAGGTCCATCTACCTGGACATATCACTTGGTCATTTCCAAGGTCCAGACTCCATCCAAGAAAGAAAATCCTTTCCACGCTCCATTCCCACCCAACATATTTGGGATTTCTCTCTGTAACAGTACTTCGAACAAGCACAACTTAGGAAATCGTTTACTTTTTTTCTTGTTGTTTCTTTAAAATGAATTGGGGAATGGGGGTGGGTATTCCCATGCCTCTGGATGAAATTTAGGTCTCAGGTAGGCTCCATACCTAATAGGGATTACCCTTAGCTTAAAAAAAAATTTCTATCCACACTTTAAATCACAGACATTCAGAAATTAGAATGTCCGATCTCAGACCATAATCGTAGCTTCAAAGTTCATTTAATATCAAATCATCTCTCCTCCTCTCTCTGAGGCCCATTTTTTGAATTGGGCTGTTGTAGTGGGAGAGGGTGTGTTGTTTTCTTTCACTATCTGTCACCTCCTTCCCCATTTGCTAGCTGTTATTGCTAATTCCTCAGGGGTTGGAACATGGGAAGGAAAGGGAAAAGAGTGGCTTAGGGTTGTTTCTTACATGAACTGGTACTATGTTAAGCTGGCTCCAGCTTTCTGGGCCTGGCAGATGTTTAAAACTGATAGTCACTTGGCCACTTTGGGAGGACTTTGGTTGCTTCCCTTGCTGGACACATTTGTCTTCAACTCTCCTGACTTGGACAAGGCTTCTCCTTCAGCTGTCCACTTCCCGCTCACCTCCTAGTTTTCAGCTAATCCATCCCACATGAACTCATATTTAGTGTATGAAGAATACTTCCTGATGGTCATCTTGGGCCTCAGTCTGGCTCTCTTGTCCCTGGCCCACACCAGCTTCATGAAAACATGCATCTCATGAACCTCCAAGGGCAGGAGGGGTTGAGGGTACTTCTAAAATTCCAGATCTGTTCCTAGCCTGACCCTCTTGTCCTCCTGATTTCCAAGGTGGGAGCCAGTCTGCAGTCCATTGGGTTTCCCAAAGTCCAGGCTGTCTAAACTATTCCTTGAAGCCTCTCTAAAGATTTGAGAGAGAAAATAGTCCCTTCCATCCCTGTTGCTTGGGGTGAGGTGGGACTTGACATAGGGCAGCAGCTCAATCCAAGAACCATTTCATAATGCTTTTCCTCACCTCTATCTTTTTGATCCTTTACATTCTCTGGTTGGCTTTTAGAACCATCCAACCAGTTCTTATGATTTTTTTTTTAAATCTGGATTTTGATCTAGCCCTTTACTTTGGGATTTCATGCCTGTTCAATGAAGGTGCCTCAGTTGAATCTTCCAGTCTAATATCTGGTCATTCCAGCCCCACTAGGAAGAGTTAGGGTGGTGGGGAGAGGGTAAAGTTTCAGCCACCCACCCCCAACTTGGCTTCTAGATTCACTAATGTCTGTACATGCTTTGACTACCTTATTCTCCACTCAGAGGTATCTAAATCTGCTCTTAGCTTAGTAAATAAATAGGAGGGTCTCTTCTAAGTCTGTTTCCAATGCATGAGAATCATTCTAATTTCTCAGAGCGTCTTAGGCTTTTGAAACTCGAAAACCAATAATTGACATTTCTCCTTCTCCCATGCTTCCCTGCTCTGCCAACAATTTTCTTATGAAAATTGAGTGTAGAGTATAGCAACTTGGCTGACTGAATGGAGAAAAGAAGCAAGATTCAAGGAAATGAAATAAAATACTTCAAATAGTATACCCTATATGATAAAAAATATTGCCTGCCCTCTTTTGAGTATCTATGATGTGATTTTCAACCCTTATAATGGCGCTGCATCCTTTATATTAAGGATTTGACATTTGAGGAAACCATGTGTATTAGTTTGCTAGGGCTGCTGTAAGAATAAGAAAGTACTACAAATGGGGTGGCTCAAACAACAGAAATGTATTGTCTCACAGTTCTGGAGGATAGGAGTCTGAAATCATGGGATTGGCAGGGTTGGTTCTTTCTGAGGGCTGTGAAGGAAGGATCTGCTCTGGGCCCCTCTCCTTGGCTTGTGGATGGCATCTTCTCCGTGTCTCTTCACACCATCTTTCCTCTCTGAGTGTCTGCTCTATGTTCAAGTTTCCCTTTTTCCTAAGAACACCAGTTATATAGGAATAGGGCCCACACTCATGACCTCATCTTAACATAACTAATTATATCTGCAATGACCCTATTTTAAAATGTCACACTTTGAGATACTGGGAGTTAGGACTTCAACATGTGAATTTGGGGATGAGACACAATTCCACCCATAACACCAGGGTTCAAAGAGGCTCAATAACTTGAACCTCACACAGACCTTGAAATGCCATTGTGGGGATTCCACACAGTGATGGTGTGATTTTAAAGTTATGTTCTTTCTGCTGTACTGCACTTCATCTCAGGTGACTCTTGCATGCAGCCCTGTGCAATGAGGAAAATGCTGTTATTCCTTTAAACAACCAAACCAGACTGGCTGGGGCATGGATCCACACAGCAAAGGAGTTCAGACTTAGAAATAGATCATACTATCACAAGAACTCAGAATAACATCTTAACGCAAAGTAGGAACAGGAACATGTTTGTGGAGAAGTTCAATCTAATACCATCATACCATAGGCTAGAAAATGAAGTTATACCTGAACTAGAGGTATAGATTATGAAGAATTCAACTGGCTCTGAAACTACTAAAGTGGTGTCAATGTGAGTTCGGTGAGGTTATTCCTATGGCCTGTGGTTTGCATTTTTGGTGTTCTTGACCTGTATTCATATTTAAATATGCTGTGTGTACATGGTCTACTCTATGTAGCGCATATTTAAACAATGTGTAATAAAACAAAATATTTAAATAATGCAAAAGAAAAAGAAAAAAATGTTTGCTATAAAGTTCCTGCAGGGGGCTTCTCTGGTGGTTGAGAGTCCGCCTGCCGATGCGGGGGACACGGGTTCGTGCCCTGGTCGGGGAGGATCCCACATGCTGCGGAGCGGCTGGGCCCGTGAGCCATGGCCGCTGAGCCTGCGCGTCCGGAGCCTGTGCTCCGCAACGGGAGAGGCCACAGCAGTGAGAGGCCCGTGTACTACACACACACACACACACACACACACACACACACACACACACACACACACACACACACACACACACACACACACACGTTCCTGCAGGCATTTACTGGATAGTGATAATGATAGTTTTACTAAAAAAAGGATAAAATATGTTCAGCTTCAATGAGGATTATATTTAGGAGAATTATCAGATTATTTTGGATATTTTCCACATAAAAGCAATTCCTTAGTGCATCCTATGTGGGAGATAGAAATTGTAATAGTGATTTGGAAACGTGGCTTCATGCACGTGAACATAATTTGAGTCTTGTAGTATTTAGCACTGTTCTATTCCAGATGGCAAAACATTTTTATTATTCCTTTCAGTTAGTGCTTGAAATATATACCTGTGGAAATAAGTCCATTATAAGATTTTTCTTGCCAAAACTCTAATAGATGCTCCCTTAATGAGAAATATGTGTACTGAGAAATATTTAAGAAAAATGCACTTTAATGAAGCTGCACTAATGATATTTATTTAGCTAATTGTGTACAGGAATCTAAACATGCTTTCAAGTAAAGTAGACTGTTGGCCATGTAAATAAACCTGGCACAGGTATGCAGAATTTTAAGAGAATTAGATAGCAGATCTAATGAAAATTAGAGTGAGCCTCAAAGAAATATTTTATTATAAATTAGATTTCCCATTATAAAACAAATACAACAAATATAGCAAAAATATTTTAAAATAAGGGTAAAAAAATTACTAACAATACCAATGACCAAAAGCAATAATAGTAATCTTTTGGTATATTTACTTCTCTTCCTTTTTCATTCATTTGTTCAACTAAGGATTACTGAGCACTTAATGCAGGCACTTGGGGGATAAAGATGGCTAGGACAGGGTTTCTGCCTTGAAGGAGATTTTAATTTATCAGGGGAAACACACCACGGATGAGTCCTTATAATAGGTCATAAGTATAATACTGGAGGAGAGTGGGCCAAAGAACTTGCTATCAACTCTATGGTCAGGTCCGGGAAGACTTTAACATGTAAATTGGGACAGACACATTAGAAGAAATCTGTTAGCCAGAAAAGAGAAGAAAATACACTTCAGTTAGAGGAAAGAACATCTGCTGAAACAACATCATAAGGAACTGTAAATAATGCAGCACATCTGGAACCACAGAAAATGAGGTTGGAGAAGTAGTAGGTGGAGGTGATATCATGGAAGGATTTGTACCAATTATACTACTGGCAAGAAAGATTTTCAAGTAGGGAAGGGATTATGTTTAGAATTTCATTTTAGAAAAATTGTTTATCAGCAATATTATTGGATGGACAGCTTAGAAACTGCAACTCTCAGGAGCTAAGGGTTTGGTAAGGAGTGAGATATATCAAGAAGCTGAAATAAAGCTTAAATAAAAACTGCTTGGCTTACATGGGCCTCTAGCAGTATTTTGGTGGAGACTGTAAAATGTGTTCTTGTGGTCCTGTGTTTTTATAAACTTTTCCAAGAGTATGAGTTTTTAACTTTAGTTCGTTATGAGTGCTTCCTCTTTCTATAATATTTACTACCCCTCTGTTATGCTTCTCTTGATGTTGGGTAGCATTGGTAACACACATTTTGTATCCACAATTTTACCTTCTTTTTCTTTAAAGAGCCTCGAAATTGTATAAGCTTAGGCGTCACTTTTCAGATCTAGTCCCAAGGTAATATTGAAGGAATCCAGAAGAGGGATGGCAGATTCTTAAACCAAGATTGTAGCTGTAGAGATGAAGTAGAAAAAGATGTGGAAGGCTAAGGGGGAGGAATTATTGGCTCTGTTGGTGTGAGGGAAAGGATAGTGCCAAGATTTCTCCCTTCTATAACTTAATGAATAGTAAGGCTGTTAACAGAAAAAAAAAAATGCTATAGTTAGGTCACTGTTGAAAGTAACAGTTTATTGAACATTTTCATGTGTATGTATGTTTTCACATTTTTGGATTTACAAAAGTTGATTTACTATATCAAAGTGTGTAAGTATTTTAATGCATTTTGTTATCTGTTACCAAATTGCTTTCCAGATAGACTGTGCCATTTAACACTGCTATAGTTAGTGGAGACGTGGACTTTCTTGTCTACACTTCCACTAGCATTGAACATTAGAATTTTAATTTTTTTAAACGAAATTATTGGGTAAAATCAGTACCTCCTTTTCACTTTTCTATAAGGTGAGATAAATGTGATCTGTTATTGTGAGCTCTCCATAGGAATCTGTTTTTCAGGGGTAGTTATTGTGGTTTTTTCCTGGTAGTGATTTAGGAAGCATTAGGAGGTAGTCGTAAGTCTTTTATGAGAGCAGTCATTACTATACACTCTAAATGCATGCATACATATCTATATTATAAAAGCTAGAAATATATGAGGCTAAAACAATTTTGTAGATTAGATTGTTTTAGACCAGGTGTCAGCAAACTTTTTCTTATAAGGACCAGATAGTAAATATTTTCGGCTTTGTAGGCTAGTAGGCAAAATTGAAGATATTATGTAAGTGCTTCAAGAGAGGAAAAAAATTTCTACAAAATTTTTATTGACATAGTTCAAAATATAATAGTAATAATTGAGGAAATTTTTAATAATAGAAGTCTTATAATGAGAAAAATTGAATTCTTTTTTGGGAGGGGAGACATTTCACTTAATTGTAGTTTAGTGTTAATGTTCTGTATCATCAAATCGATTATAAATGTTCATTCATTAAACCATTCTTATTTCATAGGTAGTGAGCTGGATTTGGACCACAAGCCATACTCTTGGTTTAGACAATAACATTTATGTCATTTTCCTGTTAAAATATTTGGTTTGATAATAAGTTTCATTTCTGTTGCATACTTTTTTGAACCTCTGGCAATCTACAACTTGCAAAACACTCATCAAAATGCATGCATGTGTGTGTGTGTGTGTGTGTGTGTATGTGTGTGTGTTACATGCATGTGATGTGGGCCATTTTATTCTTTATAGCCAATGGAATTTAGGATATATTTTGGGGTAGCATACTATTACAATGAAGCAATTTGTCTGTTTAGATTAAGAGACCAGAGAAGTGAAACAGGAAACTAGACTTGGCAGGTACAAATTTGGTCTGTTGGTATATGTATGTTCCAACATATGAATGTTCACTGTTGTTGACTTTGAGTTGACTATAATTGGTTCTGTTCATTAACATCTACTTCTAACTATTGAGGGTTTGTGCTTTGGCTTTAGCTTTGGTCTTGCTCAGCTACTTTCTAAAAAATCTTATTTCTTCTTCTAACTCCCTCAAAAACTTGATGTCTTGAAATATTTTTTTATAATTCACATTTCATTTGCTAAGAATTCTTGTGGCAGCACCACCCAGTTCCTATGGTTTCAAGAAAGTAAAGGAGGAGGAAGGAAGAAAAGAAACAAAATAGAAAGACATGAAAATTTAAAAAGCTAATAAGCAGATCCTTTTGCCCACTTTAGAGATTGGGATATCCACCTCAAAAGTTTCAACTGGAATTTGATTCCTAAATCTAAGACCAATTTTCCCTTAAACTCTTAATGAGTAGTTTGAGGAGTCAGTAAAAACTTTGGTAAGTTTTAGTTACTTTCACAAATATGCTGAGTTATGGATTGGATTTAAGAACTTGACAGTTGGACTCCAAGTTTATGTTTTATCTTTTTAGTCAACATGAGTGCACAGAATTAGTATCTTTCTAATGCATATTCAAAGATAATTCAAATGGATGAACTCAATATGAAAACTTTTCTTACATTATGAGTGCATAGAATATTTTGATTTAATATTTTGTTTAGTGGAGAAATAGGCTGTACCTATTTACACAACACACACAAGCTATGCGTAATTTTTAGGGATAATGTATTATTAGATTACAATTTGTATGTTTCTGAGAGTCAGCACAGGAGAAAATTCCATCAAAATTAAATTTTGGAATTACTTTCTTCTCTTATTTATTTCTGTAGGCTATTTGGAAAACAAGGTTCCAAATGTGTATTTCCAGTCTTCCCGCCAGTGGCTACCTCAGCACACTCTTCTCAACAATTATCTTGTTGTTTAGCTGCTGAAATATGTGACAATTTAAAAAATTTTGTTTATTTCTGCATTTTCTTTATACTTTAGATGCAGAAGGGCTTTGAGTTTTTAGAAGAGGGTTACTAACAGTGTTATAATTCCAAAACCAAAATTTGCTCCAAACATTATTCTTTTGTATTGTTTCTGAATTCTTCAATTATTGTTAATTACCAATTGTACTCACTGTGTCTTAAAATAAGATCCTTTTAATAGATATTTATAATCACAATTATTGACAAATATCTGATATTTATTATTTAAAAAACATTTGTTCCACCAGAAAAGAAGTAAATTATTTCACCAGAGGCAAAACTTAGCTTCAGGGCCCTTCACTCCTATGAGTTCTTTCCCAAGTTCAGAGACCCTGTAGGCAATGTGTTCAAATAATCATATATTTTGTAAAATTTGCAATCTAAGCTATTTTAACTGCAATCGTTTATGACCAGTGCCTTCACTGTAACCTCCCTCCATTCCTTTTCTGTTTTGCAGTGGCATTGTAGAGGCCATGACTTTGTTTTGGTGGAGGTGGTGGGGAGTCACGCTGGGGATACAGTGATTTTAAATTAAGTGGGATATAGGTATGTTCTTTGCAAACTTCCATGTATAGTGGTGGAGCTATTGATGATGTTCCACTTTGCCAATTTACTAGAGCCTTGTGACACACAGGTGAGGAGCCAGAGGCCGTATTGTCCAATGGACACATCCCTACAGTGCTGATACCTAATGCAACTAGTTTTGAAACATACAGAGCCAGAAGCTACTCTGTGGAAACCTTTCTTGTTATTAGATGTATAATGTTATAAATAGAGGCTATGGTTTGTATCAATGCCCAGTCACAATAGAAGTTCTCTCCTGTTAGGAATTTAATGACTAATGCAGTTCATGCTATTATTAATTATTAATGCATCATGTAATTTTTTTCTTTTTTGATGAATATTACATAAATAGAATTTCTCAAATATCTGTGTGTTTAGGGCAGAAACTTGTAGCAGTAATGCAGGCAGCAAGTATCTTGTGTTGTTCAGTTGCATGTTTTCTGAATCCCAATTGTGAATAGTTAAAAAAACAATTTGAGTAAACCTACTAGATAAAAGAATAGATTATCTTTCCATTTTCTCTATAAAAAGTGATATTTACAAAGAGGCAATCAGAGTATGTAGCCAACAACTGTAGGGGAAAAGCATTAGAGAGGTGTGGTTCGGGAGCTAGTTAGGATGAATATTATGGGTTTTTTTCCCCCAGATTTTGTGATGTTTGTGATATTTCTCAGCATTTTAAAGTAATGATTTGTTGGGATTTTTCCACTGTAAATAAATATTCACTTTCATGTTAAATTAAACATTTTAATTTGTATTCTCTTCTAAAATCTAAAATGTATAAGCTCTCAGTCCCCACAAAACCTGGATCCACAGAAGAGTTATTAAATATTTAGATACCATGAAGTTAAGGGTTACTTTTAGCCCAGCATAGAGCCTACTATGTATTTGTCACTCATTGTGTCTTTGGAGTTGAATGAGTCTCCATGATAACAATTAGTTATTTTTGTTCAGTGATGACTGGTACTTTATATGGACATTAAGTAATATCTATAATATTGTAGCTAAGAAGAGTTTCTATAGGTTGTAAATTGTAGCAAAGAAGAGTTTCTACCTTCTCAGGGTCTTGAAGTGATGAAATCATTCATCTATAGAGCATTTTTTTTATGGGTGAAAAACTTAACCAGGAATTTGATACATGAAAATAATATTTACTTTATCATTTCCTGCAACCACCTTTTCTGGTGTAAGTTGTCAAAAAAAAATAAGAAGGATGGAGGTGGGGGAGAGAAAGAGAGCGAGAGAGATGGGGAAAGGAAGAGAGAGATGAGGAGAGGGAGATGGGGAGAGAGAGAAGGAAAGAGAAGGCCGACTTTTTGGTGGGATTGGATTATATTGTCATGGTAGGAGAGTCTCTGAACAGGTGCCTCAAATTCCAAAATATGGCCAGAACACAATTAGCACTCCCAGGAAAGTAGCAAAGTACTATGAAGGCTCTCTATACCTAAGTCCTTCCAAATAGTAAGTTTCAAACGATAATTTATGTAGCTAGTGCATTGTTTGGGGACAGTGGTGTCTACCTGTGTTTTCAACAGCTCCTTGTCTCAGGGCAGTAGTTAACATGTTGCAAGGAGTTAAGCCCACCCAGTCTCTTCCTTTGGTAAAGACATTAATTACATTTTAAAAGTGTAGCTCACTCACAAAAACCCGGTGTCCTAAGTATCTTTGTGCTCACCCATCTCCCAGCTGGACCTGGAAATTGAGGCAGACTCTGCACACACCTTGAAAGCATCCATTTTGAGCACACACAGGGACAGGAGTTCACAGAGATGCATCCAGGGGTGACTGTGCGCCTACGTCGTTCACCTGATTACTTCTGGGTGTGTTGATGGGTGACTTAAAAGGTGTTAGCTGGAGGATGCGTGAGCGAGCGGGGGCTGCCGCGTGCCGGCACCAACATGGTTAACTAGACTTGCCACCATGAACAATGGAAACCAGGCAGCTCTAAATGAAATGAGCTGAATATTTCATTCGGCCACTCAGCCGCCTGCTCCAATTGCCTCCTTTACTAAAATAAGAGCTTAATCTAAAGTGACAACAGCATCAGTTTCTGTGTGCTCCAGTCACACTGAACATGACTTCCTTAACATAAACACTATTTACATGGACCGTCTGGATGTAGCAGGGAATCAGGAGCGTGCCCAGCTAAGACACAGGGTACAATGAAGGACGAGAAGCAGGCAGCTGAGAATTAACATCAGCAAATGAAAGCCTGACCCTCAGAGGGCATGTCCCTGATACGTTTTAAAATGAGAGAGCATTGCACCGGTAACCTTAGCCTTTGTAAAGACTATGCCATTTAAAATAAAATGGCACCTTTTCAGTTTAGACACTTAACCAAATGCATTATGTCTGACCCATTTTCCAACTTAGGTGACACGAGAGGATGGATCCCTTGCTGTAATTATGAGACTCTTCCAAACAATTGCAGTCAGTAACCTCCCTCCTCAGACTCCTTCTCATAGCAGCCTGTACTTCTTTGAGATAAAGAGGGCATTTCGTTCAGTGAGGGCAGGCCAGACCCAGAAGGCAGGGGAGTGGGAGAGAAGGTGTGACCTTTGAACTGAAGGTTTGATGTCAGTGCTGACGGTACCCAGGAAATCCCTGTTTGAAAGTGGTTTTCAGCTTGAGAGTTCTGGACGATTAGAAGCAGGAGTGTGACAAGGTACCAGCAGGGCTGACAAGGTACCAGGCCTGCTTTTGTCAGGGTCCACACAATAACACAAGTTACTTCTTTCCAGCACCCTGGAATAGTTAATGAAAGAGATAGCAGTCCTGAATACACATTATTGATGGTTTATTTCCATAAGGAGGATGCTATAGTATTATTTCACCATGCTAGCCATCCTCCGGGAATTTTAAGGGTCACAAAATGTAGAAATATTTAACTTAATTCCCATTAGAATTACTGACAGTTAGTGGAGTTCAGTGGTTTTCCCACCAGCTTCATAGATAAGGAAAGTCAGGCACAGAGGACTTGCTCATACACCTGAAGTCACACAGAAAATCAGAGAGCAAAAGGGAAAGAATTTTTTTTTTTTTTTTGCCAATCATTTCTACTTTCTTTAAGTCACCATTAATACTCTTACTTCTAAAATGGCTCTTCTCTTAAAATTTCCTTTGATTAAGCCTTGTAGAAGACTGATACCACTTACTGATTTGTGGCTTCTGGGCTCCAAAGACCTGAGGCTGCTGACAAAATAGTAGCTCTTTTTAAAAAAAATCTAGTTCTGTTCTCATCCTCCAGCCTCTGTGCCTGAGTGAATATCCCTGCAGTGCCCACCCCTGTGGTGGTGCATTTTAGATAAAGCTCTTATTCACTGAAGAAGAAAGGGCCTGATCATTTAAAACAAGTTTCTTTTTAAGGAAAGGTATAGTGAGTAACAGGAAGAAAAATGGGAGAATCATCAATATCTAGCTGGCCTTAGTAGAATACTCATTATCAATAGGCATTTATTGAGAATCTGTGAGATCATCAAGCTTTATTTTAGGGGAGAGAAAATTATCTCTGGCCTCTGGAAGCCCACCATCTAGTGAAAACGTTTGTCATAATTTGGAAAAAAAAAAATAGACTTCTGTAGAAAGCCAGTAAGAATATCGTGGCTGCAAAAAAATAAAGATACTTTTTTTGTTGTTTGCTGCAATGCACATCTACTGTGTTTTCATCTTCATCTTTCACTTCAGGGAAATGTGAACAAGAGGACACCCTTTTGCTCACACCTTAATGAGCACTGATCAGCTCTTTCAGGTACTTACCATTCCAGATGTGTCCCCCCAAGAATTGCACATGTTTTCTCACAGTCTGATAGGGATACTGCCACTTGTACAAATATCAGTTGTACAGCTTGGTGAGTGCCTTAACAAGGTAGGCACCTGATGCTTGAGAGCAGAGCAGAGGTGGGAATAACCACACCTGCTCTGGGAGAGCTCTTCACATGACAAGGACCTTGACCTCTCTCCCCAGTAGTTGCCACTTCTTCAGCTTGGTCTGGACAGTCAACAGATGTCAGCCAGGAATGGCTTTGCCAGTGGGAGTGGAGTTCCTGCACAAATAAGGCTTGGGAAGCAGCCTCTGCACAGATGATTGAAATCAGTAGAAGTGGGAAGCTGATCTGCACCTAGCACTTCTCCGTCTTGTGTCTTGGCTTCTCTCAGCTGCAGTAAGGGTCTTGATGACCTTCTCTTTTTCTTTCTCAGGTGAGTATAGACTTGCCTCCTCTTGGGATGTCTCTACCCTTTGTTGCCACTTGGTACGAACGGGCATGATTCACCAGAGAGAGATGCAGGGTTTCTCTTGTTGTAAGTGATAAAACACACTTTGAAGAATTTCAGGGCCCTCATGAGAAAATGCTTGAAATAGACTCAGGCAGTATGCTGTGTCTCCCATTTTCTTCCAGGCACCTTTCCCCTAATTAATGAATGGTGGTCAGAGTCTCAGTTCTGAAATACTATTGTGTTTCATTAACTAAACCACTCATAGTTTTGTGTTCTCCTAATGCAGGATATTTTAAGAATATTTTGGACCTAGAGACTGTCATACAGAGCGAAGTAAGTCAGAAAGAGAAAAACAAATATCGTATATTAACACATATATGTGGAATCTAGAAAAATGGTACAGATGAACCGGTTTGCAAGGCAGAAGTAGAGACACAGATGTAGAGAACAAACGTATGGACAGCGAGGGGGGAAAGGGGGGGTGGGATAAATTGGGAGATTGGAATTGACATATATACACTAATATGTATAAAATAGATAACTAATAAGAACCTGCTGTATAAAAATAAAACAAAAATTTAAAAAAATTATTGGGCTTCCCTGGTGGCACAGTGGTTGAGAGTCTGCCTGCTGATGCAGGGGACACGGGTTTATGCCCGGGTCCAGGAAGATCCCACATGCCTCGGAGCGGCTGGGCCCGTGAGCCATGGCCGCTGAGCCTGCGAGTCCGGAGCCTGTGCTCCGCAACGGAAGAGGCCACGACAGTGAGAGGCCCGCGTACCGCAAAAAAAAAAAAAAAAAAAAAAAAAAATTATTTAGGAAAAAAAAAGAATATTTTGCCACCCTTAACTTCATGTAAGTGCCTGGAAACCATTGCCTGTAAAATTAATCATAAAAGCCCTTTCTTTCCTCCTTTGCTATTTTCACTTGAAACTTTTAGGGAAAGATGTATTTGTTGTATTGTATATGTTGTATTTGGTCCTATCTCTTCTTTCTTCCTTGAAGATGAGAGACAAAATTTCTCTTATGCTACAATAGGAAATAGGATCATATCATAATTTTATGAAGAATAGAAGATTTTTGCCATTTAAAATATAATTTCCACACTGAATACTAGTTTTCATGAAAAAGATCATGTTTTAAAACATAATCCAAATATAAGATTATGTATCTCACAAGTTTCTGTTTAATCACTTAATGTCTTTATTGAAAGTTTTACAGTTAATTACTGGCACAAGAATGTACTTTTCACGTCTCATCATGCAAACATCCAGTTATTGAGGGAGGGACAGGGGCTAGTGGTAGACTCAGTAGGGGACTTGCAAGCTGTTTATCTTCCAAGCCCTTACAAAACCGTTTCCTATAATACTGGTTGTCATTCTGTTATCTTTGACCCTGCTTGGCCTATAAATGTGTCCCATGAGCAAGACCACAACCCAAAAAGTCAGCATCGTGATTTTGCAGCAGCTGTTGCCGCTGAAGGTAAATGCCGTGCAGATATTGATGAGCTTGCTAATTTGTTTAGCAGACAGAATTTAGAATGGGGAACAGGATTTGTCTGCTAGATGTCATCATCCATCAGCCCCAGGCAGTGGGTTTGCATTTTGCTAGCTTCTAATTTTGCTTTATTTTTCCTTAGCTTCAATCTACTTTATTCATTTATTATAATTGGGAGAGTGGTGGCTGAGATAGGGAAAAAAATACTCACGGCCCACGTTCGAGATTGAAGGCTCTCATATGCTGCGGTTCCCTGATCTCAGCAGATTCAGACTGGACCTGTTGGTCTTTTTTTTTTTTTTTTTTTTTTTTGGTACACGGGCCTCTCACCGTTGTGGCCTCTCCCATTGCGGAGCACAGGCTCCGGACGCGCAGGCTCAGCCGCCATGGCTCACGGGCCCAGCCGCTCCGCGGCATGTGGGATCTTCCCGGACCGGGGCATGAACCCATGTCCCCTGCATCGGCAGGCGGACTCTCAACCACTGTGCCGCCAGGGAAGCCCCCCTGTTGGTCTTTTGATTGATGGAGTTAGTGAATGAAGACCATGCTGTCTTGTGGGGCTCCTGTAGCCCATGTGACTGGAAGACTTGCCAATGCCCTCAGCCCTGCGTGTTTCTCCTGATTTCCACTAAGATCAGAATTTATATTATTACATTCGTTCCTTGGGGGTTCTCATTCAATTTACTTAAAAAATTTGTTTTGAGTGCTCACTATGTGTTGCTTATTATTATAGATGGCCAAGTACATATTGTTGAACAAAACAGAAAAAGCCATGCTCTGAAAGTGCTTAGATTCTAGGGGAGAAGATAGAAATAAACAAATAAATGTACAATACTTCGAGAAAGTGATAAACTGAATGAAGGAAATACAGTAGAGTAAGGAGTAGGGCTGGAAGTGCTATTTTATTTTATTAAATTTTCATTGGAGTATCGTTGATGTATAATGTTGTGTTAGTTTCAGGTGTACAGCAAAGTGAATCAGTTATACATATACATATATCCACTCTTTTTTTAGATTCTTTTCCCATATAGGCCATTACAGAGTATTGAGTGGAGTTCCCTGTGCTATATAGTAGGTTCTTATTAGTTATCTATTTTATATGTAGTGGTGGGTATATGTCAATGCCAGTCTCCCAATTTATCCCTCCCCCCCGTCTTATCCCCTGGTAACCAAAGGTTTGTGTTCTACGTCTGTGACTCTACTTCTGTTTTGTAAGTAAGTTCATTTGTACCCTTCTTTTAGATTCCACGTATAAACGATATCATATGATATTGTCTTTCTCTGCCTGACTTCTTTCACTCAGTATGACAATCTCTGGGTCCATCCATGTTGCTGCAAATGGCATTATTTCATTTTCTTTTATGGCTGAGTAATATTCCATTGTACATATTCCAGCATCTTCTTTATCCATTCCTCTGTTGTTAAACATTTAGGTTGTGGAAGTGCTATTTTAGATAAAGAGAGCAGGGAAAGTTCTCTGAGGAGATGAGACCTGAGACCTGAAGGATGACAAGTCATGTGAAGATCTATGGGGAGACTTTAGGAAGAGGAGATGGCAAAGGGAAGAACCCAGCAGAAACACTGAACTTGTTAAGTTCTGGGAACAGCAAGAAAGCCAGTGTAGTTAAAGCAGGTGGTGGGTGATGAGGGTGGGAGGGAGCATTAGGGAAAGGGAAGGAAGGCAGGGTCAGATCCCTTGGGTTTTATTCTAAATGTGATGAGAAGCTGGTTGTAAGTGAGGGAGTGACTTGGTCAGATGCACATTTTTAAAAACTCACTGTGGCTACTGTGTGCAGAGTCAACTGTAGGGGGACAAAGATGGAAGCAGAGAGATCAGTGTGGAGACCACTGTAGTAGTTCAGTTAGAGGTGATTCTGGCTTGTGCTAGAGAGACAGTAGTGGAGTTAGTGAGAAGTAACCAAGTGGTATAGATTTCATGTATTTTGAATAGCTCTGGCTGATGGTTTGGATGTGGGGAGCTGGGGATGCAGAAGGGAGAACAGTCAAGGGGGATAACATATTTTGATGTTTTGATTTCAAGTATTGAATGGTCAGAGTGCCCATAATTAACTCATAGCTATTGGGGAGGGAGGTGGTAGACATTATTTTTGAAAACCCATTGTTGGTAAAATTTGAAAACATGTGGAAGACAAGAAGTGTCAGCAGACTCAAGAGGAATAAAGGTTACCCTGAATTTAAAGTGGAAGAGAAGTTTATATTTTTTAAGTGTTATATTTTAAGGATTTCAGTAAAATCCTAGATCGCATTATAATGTCAGTTGTTTCTGAGCACTTAGAAGGAAAACAATGTTCACAAGAAGCCAGTATGGGTTCTCTAAGAGCCAATCACGTAAAATTAACTTAATGCTTCTCAATAGAGCTACCCTATTATCAGTTATCATCTTTTATAAAATGTAGTTTCATAATATATGATAGAATTTTGAGAATTTAGGAAGGAAATTGGTTTGGTTGACAGGTTGGTAATATGGATTAATATTGAAGAACCATACGTAAAGGGTATAGATTAGTATATGTTATCAATCTAAAGAGATGTCTATAGTCAGTACCACTCATTCTATTCATTGGCTTATCCTCTTTGTTATTTTTATTAAGAACTTTGATGAAGTAAGAGAGGAAACTAACACTTTGATTGCCCTTTTTTTTGGCAAAGACATATTTGGCACTTTAACCCATTTTATCTCATTTGGTGCTCAGGACCAAATGACTCAGAAGTCAGCGATAGGCTCAGTGTTGGCCACAACGTAAAGAGATGAAATTTAGTAGTGTTAAAGTAATTCTCCATGTAATTTTAAAATCAATCAGTCAATTACAACTATGGGATATCTGAATTGATAGTCCATTGTCAAGATATTCCGGTTGATTTTATGTTCCGTATAAGCCAACAGTAGGACATAGCTGCTCAGACAAGATATAATGACATCTTTAACAACACTGATGGAAGAAATATAATGTCCATAACCAATGAGATAATCATATGGTAAAATGTATACTGGTCAGTTCACATATGTCACTTATGGGTAAAATCATTTGAAGGATGTTGATAATTTAATGTCTAAAGCTGGTAAATTAGGGGAAAAAATAATCTGGGAACTAATAGTTCATATAAAGAGGAGTTGTTTAGCCTGAAAAAAAACTTGGAAAGGATTCAAAACAATCTTCAAAAATATGGAAAAGGATTAGCCTTTGAGTCATTCAGGGTCTGTCAGGAGACAGATGGTGGACTTAAATGATTGGAGGAGAATTTAATAAAGGTAGTCCTTTTAAGGATATGAAACAAGGTATAAAGACTTCCCTGGTGGTGCATTGGTTCAGAATCTGCCTGCCAATGCAGGGGACATAGGTTTGATCCCTGGTCCGGGAAGATCCCACATGCTGCGGAGCAATTAAGCCTGTGCACCACAACTACTGAGCCTGTGCTCTAGAGCCCACGAGCCACAACTACTGAGCCCACATGCCACAACTACTGAAGCTCACACACCTAGAGCCCATGCTCCACAACAGGAGAAGTCACCACAATGAGAAGCCCGCTCACTGCAACGAAGAGTAGCCCCTGCTCGCCATAACTGTAGAAAGCCCGTGTGCAGCAACAAAGACCCAGTGCAGCCAAAAATAAATAAATAAATAGATAAATTTATTTAAAAAGAAGAAAAAAACCCAGGGTTTTAAAAAAACCAAGACCACAATAAGATTCACATGCACCAGGACGGCTACTATGAAAAATACAGATAAGAACAAGGGTTGGTGAGGATATGGAGAAATTGGAACCCTCATACATCACTGAAGGGAATGTAAAATGGGTAGCTGCTTAGAAGATTCTGGCATTTTCTCAAAAGGTTGAGTTACCATATGACTCAGCAACTCCATTCCTTAGGTTAATTCATGAGAAATGAAAACGTATGTTCACATGAAGATGTGTACACGGTGTTCATAGAGAATTATTCATAACAGGCAAAAAGTGGAAACAACCCAAATATCCATCAACTAATGAATGAACAAATAAAACATGGTTATTCATACAATGGAATATTATTTGACAATAAAAAGAAGTGAAGTATGGATACATGCTTCAACATGGATGAACTTTGAAAATATAAAGCTAAAAGAAAGAAGCTAGTCACAAGAGAGCACATACTGATCCCATTTATATGAAATGTCCAGATAGCCAGATCTATAAAAGCAGAAAGTAGATTTAGTGACTGCCTTAGGGCTGAGGGGTTGGGAAGAAATGTGTGCTGGGGGGTGACTGCTAATGAGTGTGGGGCTTCTTTTTAGAGTGGTGAAAATGCTCCAATATTACCTGTGGTGCTGGTTGCACAGATTCACGAATATGTTAAAGACCATTGACTTGTACACTTAAAATGGGTGAATTGTATGGCGTGTGAATTCTATGCAATAAAGCTGTTATTAAAAAAGATTGACTGATACTCTGGGAGTAATAATAGCAGGGTGTTGATAACACCTCTAGGCCCGAGGGACCTGCAGAGGGGAGCTCTATGGAGAGGCCCACCTGAGTGGAGATACACCTCTAGACTCTGCAAGTCACCTGCAAGGAGAGAGCTGAAGAAATACGTATCCTGACCTCACGCTTGTCTTGCTCTCTGATCTCTTGCTCATGAGTCTCATTTCAAAAGCCAACCAGGAGCTTAGCAGAAGGTAGTCTCTTGATGTGATTCATAGAAATCAGCATTTCAGAGCACAGAGCTGGGTGCATCTGGGTATGAAAAACACAAGTTATTCTGTGTAGAACTTGAGAACTGAGACCAATAGAGGAAAGTTAGAATTGGATGTGTTGCCTCAGAATGAAGTGAATTTTGATCTCTGGCTGTAGAGTTGGCCCAAATCCGAGATGATGATAGTGACATAGCAAAGACGATTCCAGTTTTAAGTGAAGGATTGAGTTAATCACCTCTGAAGGTTTCCTTGCAATTCCAAATTTCTGTCTTTAACCACTGGCATTTTGGCACTGATTGTATTATCATTTGGCAGCGGTGATCTTGGAAGTTTAAGGTTTGGGCATTGTCTACTAGAACATAGAGTAGGTGCATTTTGATGAGGGTGAGGAAGCAAAGGGAATAGTATAATTGTGGGCTGTTCACCTTGCGTTCAACCTCACTGAACAAATAAATTGGACTCTAATGTGGTTAGAGACAGGCTGGGGAAAGAAGTAGCAGAAGAAAAAGAAAAGCTTGTCATCAAAGAAGATGTAGGATCTGGAGAAATAAACTTTGCCTACTTAATTTCACTGATTATATGTATTAGGCCTATTTTCCTTTTTAGTTTAAAAGGACGGTAAAGGGCTTCCCTGGTGGCGCAGTGGTTGAGAGTCCGCCTGCCGATGCAGGGGACACGGGTTCGTGCCCCGGTCCGGGAAGATCCCACGTGCCGCGGAGCGGCTGGGCCCGTGAGCCGTGGCCGCTGAGCCTGCGCGTCCGGAGCCTGTGCTCCGCAACGGGAGAGGCCAGAACAGTGAGAGGCCCGCGTACCGCAAAAAAAAAAAAAAAATAATAAAATAAAAATAAAAAAAAAATAAATAAAAGGACGGTAAAAAGATGGCACTTTAATATTCTTTCTAAGGAAATTAGAGTCGGCTTTCATGACGTATGAAAGCTGTCAAAGAAGTGTGTATGTCTCCCCCTGTCTGTTTCACCAGGACCTCTTCTGGATTTATAGGGTGAGTGATAGAGCACCCACGTAACCCACATCTGACTCTGTGCTCACAGAGAGGCATGCTTTGTGCTGCTTCTCACTCCTTTTGCAGAGACGGCATCTACAGCGATAGGATGAGCAAGATATGAGAAGAGTGGCAGGTTACTAGAATGACCACGGTAATGGAGGTGCTGTAGTCAGCAACCCCGTGGTTTGCAGGCTACTTACATTGATGACTTTAGAGAAGGTATTTGATGAGTTTTATGCTTTTCTCAAGTTGATACTTGGGTCCAAGTTTTACATCTCCTACATTAAATATATAGCAGTATAATCATTTACATGGTTCAGTGCCAAAATACTGCATCAAAGATGCTCATGTACAACTGTGGACAATATCCAAATAAACCACTGGTATGCCCTGCCAACTTACATGGATGGAGGATTTGGAAGAACTGCTCAAGACTGTGGAAGTATATTTTTCTATTTATTTCCATTTATTTCTGGACATCTAGTTTATATCTGATAAACAGTTAATTAAAGATTTATTGTTTTTTAAGAAATTACCTTATTCCCCCTCCCCCAATATTTTGTACTGTAAACCTTACTGTTTATTAAAAGCCAAGAGTTTTAGATTACTTGTTCTTTATTTCTACAATAAATATTTCTACTTTAATTTTTGTGAACCGGCAACTCCGATTACTGTCAGTTCACTGTAATGGATAGCATTTCACTGGTATGGGACGTTTGTTTTGGTACAGGACATTTGGTATAGGATTATTGTTCAGATAGGCATTTCCTAGTTAAATTACAAGTACACAGGAGTATAACTTTCCCAATTGTCTCCAGTACCATATATTTATGTATGTTGTTTTAGTCTTCGCTGTTGCTTTTTGGTTTCACATTGAAGGAGAAGAAATTTCTCTATAAATTTTTGTCGGGAGACATCTGGCTTTAGTGTAAGGAATATTTATGAATAAGGTAGGGTTGGCATTAGGATTAAATGATTTAATACGTACAAAACAATATGCAGGGCCTGGTATATAGTATAAAACTAATACACGATGCCTACCACTTTAGTAGGGCTTAATAAAAGATAGCTATGATGATGATACTAGTTGTAAAGTACCTTACAATTATCAAAGTCAACTTTACCTAATGATTTTGGGGGAAAGTCAGGTTATTTAGCAAATACCTTAAAACATTTATTAATCTTTTTAATTCATTTAAAAAATTCCACATACATCTTAAAGCTAAAACATGAAACTTAAAATGTGCTCAGCATGAGGTCTCATCAACAGTCCCTTAGAAGCGTGTGTGTACGTTTCCTTGTCATTCCTAAAAAACAAAAGTGAGACGTATATATCCACGGATGGTACTACATATTTGTTCTTCTGGATTATCTAAACACTAGTCATATATCAAATCAGACCACCAAACCGAGGCTATCACTTTGGTATTTGTTACATACATTGACAGTATGAGTTTAGCTGCCTGTGGTTTATCAGTAAATGATGAACTTTAAGGAATTATCTCTATTAAAATCAAATGGCTATATACAGATTTCTGTACTTTTTGAAAGACGGTTATTAAAAATACTGCAAATTCTGTCATAGCTTGTATTTATTCACTTATGTGGTTATTTATTATTTTTAACTTTTTATTTTATATAGGAGTATAGTTGATTTACCATGTTGTGTTAGTTTTAGGTGTATAGCAAAGCGATTCAGTTATGTACCTATCTGTACATGTATCTATTCTTTTTCAAATGCTTTTCCCATTTAGGTTGTTACAGAATATTCAGCAGAGTTCCCTGTGCTATATAGTAGGTCCTGTTGGTTATTCATTTTAAATATAGCAGTATGTCATAGCTTTTATTTTTATTTATTTATTTTTAAAAATTTTTTTTATTTTTGTGATATGCGGGCCTCTCACTGCTGTGGCCTCTCCCGTTGCGAAGCACAGGCTCCGGACGCGCAGGCGCAGCGGCCATGGCTCACGGGCCCCCCCGCTCTGCGGCACGTGGGATCTTCCCGGACAGGGGCACCAACCCGTGTCCCCTGCATCGGCAGGCGGATTCTCAACCACTGCGCCACCAGGGAAGCCCTGTCTTAGCTTTTAAATAAAGACTCATTTGAAAGCAGCCACTTTTAGTGGTCAGAGCTAGGACAACTTTGTCTGAGAATATAAGCTCCTTTTACCTTGTAACCTCTCTCCTGAACTCCACACCCACCCACCCAAATGGCTCCTTGGCCGCTCCACTTGGCACATGAAAATGAGCTCTGGATATGCGCCTCACACCTGCTCCCCTTGAAGTCTTCCCTGGCTCAGTGAAAGGAAGATCCATTCTTCCCATTGCTGAGACCCCAAACCTTTCATCACCCTTGACTCCTCTCTTTCACTTATAGTCCATCTAATAATCCCTGGGTAAAACTCTTATCAGCACTACCTTCAAAATATTTCCAGGATCTGACCACCTCTTCTCATCTCCACTTTGCAGTCTGGTCCAAGCCACTGCATTTCTGTTTGTGGCCAAAGTCTCCTAATTGGGCTCCTAACTTTATTCCCCTTCAGTCTGTTTTCACATGACAGCCAGGGTGAGAGCCTTGAATGGGTGAAGCACAATAGTCAGATTATGTCCTTCTCTGCTCAGGACACGCCAATGGCTTTCTTCCTCAGGAAAGTCCTTACTGTGACCCTCAGAGAGCAGAGGCAGTTCCCATCCCCTCTCCTTGGGGGCTTGTCCTTCTACTACTACTACTCTCCCTCCCTCCCCCAACTCCATTCTTTTTTTTGTGTGTGTGGTACACGGGCCTCTCACTGTCGTGGCCTCTCCCGTTGCGGAGCACAGGCTCCGGACGCGCAGGCTCAGCGGCCATGGCTCACGGGTCCATGCGCTCCGCGGCACGTGGGATCTTCCCGGACCGGGGCACGAACCCGTGTGCCCTGCATCGGCAGGCGGACTCTCAAGCACTGCGCCACCAGGGAAGCCCTGCCCATTGCTCTTTCTCTACCAAGCTGGGCACTGCCCCTCGTGGGACCTTTGCACCCCTGCAGGGTTCCCTCTGTCCGGCAGTGCTCTTGTTCTGCCTACTGATAAATACTGAGTGACTCATTCCAACGCTTTCTTTAGGTCCTGACCCAAATGGCTCCATCTAGGTGAGGCCCTTCCTTCTCCTCTAAAATTTCAGCTAGTCCTCCTGTAAATGCTTTCTATTGTCCCTTGCTTTAATTTTTCTCCTTAGCACTTCTGTAACTAACATAGTAATATATCTATTTATTTATCTTGTTTATTTTTTATCTTCCTGCCTAGAATATTAGCTGCACGAGGGCAAGGAGCTTGGTCTGTTTTGTTTACTGCGCTGACTCTAGAGCCCAAGATAGTTCCTGGCAAATGGAGACATTCAATAAATATATGTTGAATAAATGAATAATTCAAGGTTGATTTTGTCTGGTGCTCTGTATTTATGGCTAGAGAAGGCATAAATAATGCACATTGTTTTCTTCTTGAATTCCGTGTAGGCAGCTTTAGGGTTAAAGTCAAGTTATTGTTAAACTATTTCATTTCTGTTCTCCCTGAAGTATTCATCTGCCTTGATACCCCTATTAATTAAACAAAAGTCTTTCGAATTTATTTATCCAACTTTTTTGAACACCAGACTGTTTGCAGGTCACTGTAGGAGGCTCTTAAGAGACATGATCCACCTTTTCAAGGACACTTCAATTTAGTTAGTAAGGCAAGAGTAGCAAGCAGATAATCCAGATAGAAGGGCTATTTTCAAATTTAAGAGAGGGCTGTTTAAGAGGGATTCACAGAAGCCCAGTCGAGATTTTTCAGAAAAATATGTACTCATTCCACCCACAGGCTGTAAGTTGGGGTACATGACAATTGTACTAAAAAATATTTTCCAAGTGAGTTCATTAACTGACACAACCACTTATTAAGAACCATAGATTTAATAGTCTTGTGTGTATGTATTGTGCTTACAAACAGACCAACACACCTGACACCTTATTTATCAGGGCTTGCCTAGTAAATGCACTGTCACTGTAATTGAAAGTTCCCTAAATTGAAGACACATTCCCGAATCTATCAACTTTGGGGTAACAATCTATATTAATATTTAAAGTAAACACGTTTAATACACTTGTTTCTTCTTTATGAAACAAGATGCTTTCATTCATTGTCCAAGACAAGCACCTGAAAATCAACTTTTGATTTTTAGTTTGTCAACGAATAAAGCTGCCGCTTGATCTTCAGCAGTGACTGGCTTTGGGGGCATTAGTTGTGGCCAGACTGCCGTTTTGCCATTTGTAGCTGAATGGGCATTTATGTACTTCCCAAGATATGGTTCTCACACCAGTAATGCATGCCTTCCAGAGGCCGGATTGCTTTTGTGCATTTTATCTGTGACTGCCATCTCAAGTAAAAATTACACTAGTGCAAAGTCTGAAGGCTAATTTTTCACAACCTGTTGCATACTGCCCTATAGATGTCCCCCCTTGGATGTTTTACTTGTTTCAAACTTTGGTGGAAACTTCAGGGACTTTTTTTCTGATGAGTTCCCTACTACTGAACAGACTTAGAAGTGCAAAACTCTTACTGTGTTTTCCTCGTTCATCTCTATATTTGGGTAAAGCTGGATATATAAACCATGCAGTGTGAACAATTTGATATCATTATCATTTTGGCCGTAGCCGTCAAATTCTTCGGTTTGCCTCAGTTTACTCTTGTGTGCATTCTGCTTTCTTTTAAAATAATTTCTCGAGAGTAAGTGTTGATTCGGGATATTCTTAAAAATAAAGGCATCATGAGTCTCAGTTTGGGAATGGGGTTTATCTCCGGCTTCTGTGAGAGCTAGATGCACACTGATTTACTAGTGCTGGAACCAAATGGGTTGAAAATCCTTGTTTTCCCACCAGATGGATTATTTTAAAGTATCACAAAACGTCTGAGGTTTTTTACGTTACGAATGTGCTTCTTCACACACATCAAGAAATGAGTACCATGTTTTGACAGTAACTCCTTTATGAAATTATATGCTGCCCACGTGGAGTAAAATCCAAGCCATTCTCAAGGGAGCAGGCTTATGAATCTGGATGAGGTCACACCTCTTTAAAGATGCAGTTTGATAATCCGACCTCAAAACAAAGGAATTCTGTTAATCCTCTCACAAAAGTGCAAATTGCTAATCAGATCCCTGGGCTGGGCTGGCAGCTTGGTAGACAATGAGCTTGGCAGAAGAGCGATTTGGGGCGGATAGATAGCTGGGAAGCCTGGGATACCAACTTTGCCCCTGTGTTAGCCCAGTTGGGCCCGTTGTTTCGAAACAATGACGTATGTCAATGGAGGTGGTTCTCGCCGTCATTGTGTTCTCCCGCTTTTCTCCTTCCATGTTAATGATGATGCAAATCAATCTTCCTGTCTCTCATTTCACTTCACTGGTGTATAGGCTACTGTGCCCCTATATTCTTTTCACTTGGATGCATGTGTCTTTTGAATTTCATTACACATTCCTCTACAAGCCCAGAGGGTTTTCCTCCCTTCCCATAAATAGTGTGGTGGTATTTGAAAAAGAAAGAAATAAATCCTAATCCAACTGAAAAGAGAATCTTCTTCTGGAAGGTGAAATTGGATTCTTTTTTCGTAAGTGATAAAACGCAATTTGAGGCAGCTTAAGAAAAAAAAAGCTGGAATCGTTTGGGTAAAGGAATACAAGGAAGGCAAATAACCAAACTGCGGGGAGGCAGGAGTTTGGATGGGCCTCAGGAACACTTGGGACCAGGGAGTCATACTCTGTCAGGGCTCAATACCCCTCTCTCCTGTGTCCGTGTCACTCTGGATGCCAACTTTTTCTTGCTGCAATAGAGATTTCTCCATGTTGGAGGAAATGGCACCATTGGTGACAGCACAGGAATTCTGTAGCTTGCTGTTTTTTCCATTTTACTTAAATAAACTATCTCTGGGGAGAACTCTGATTGGCTCCTCTTAGATCAGGTGTTTGTCCCGGACCAATCAACCCTGCGTATATGACCGCGTATTCGTCAGAGTGTAGAAGGTGCTTGCTATTGGTCTTTTCCTCTGTCTTCTTCAGACTTAATGAAATATGTAACCAGCCTGAGAAACTCTAAAACCTGACGGCTGTTTTAGCACGTGGAGTGATTTCGCACAGGTCAACACCGCTCTTCTCGCTCTCACTGTATTTGGCCCTTCTGGCATTTACAACTTTCGCCCAAACATGACTAAGTTCATTTGAAAGTGAAAAATACAATTTCTTCATTCTAAAAGGGGCTTTCATTAAGAGAGTGCACTGTTTTGAATACTTCCAGCTAGTTGTGTGTCTCCTGTTAAGAGAGTGTTTGTGAATTTTTTGCATGCAGTGTGTCTGTTGAGGAGGGGAAATTATAGCTTTGGCTGTGGAACCATCTTCCAATAGGTAGGAACAGGGTGCTTCTACCACAGTACAGGATGGGCTGCTGTTGGCGTATTGGTTTTCAGTCAGAGGAATGATGCGGAACTCCACATAGCTACATCTGGAAGAGGAGAAGTGAGTCAGAGGTAGAGGTTTGGGGTAGAGGCTGCCACCGGTGCGGCCATGCTACCCACAGCCCAAGCTTTCTGAATAAGAGCACTGTCTTTTTAAAAGCAATAGGGGGTGAGGATTGAGGGAGGGCTCACAGTGGTAAGTATAACACAGCTGTGCTCTGTTTATGCTTTGGCTACAATAAAAAAGCTATAAAATGTGAGATGTCATAGCTCCACTTTGCTTTATTTATACTATTTCCTCTGAGCTCTGTCACACTGCACATTCATCTGCTAAGTTGCAGCAAGAATGGAGATTAAAATATCACAGCTCAAAATAGGAGTCAAGCGGAAGGAAATTCATCATAGCCCTATTAAAAATATGTAAATATGGGAATGAAGTCATTTTAAAGCTGTACAGCACTCCTCCTTTATGAGTTAAGATCCCTTGGGCAACTGGTGGGCTATGCAAGGGACAGAGCTAGGGGACTTGTGCGCCATTTCTTCCACCCATGGAAATTCTTTTAAGATTAAAGACTGTTTGAATTGCAAATTACACGTGTTTTCCTATAATCATGCCTGTTAATAATGGCAGGAAATCTGATGCAAAGCAAGAAAACAAAGATTTGGTAATTAAAGGTTATATATTGTTCACTAGGTTAGAATGATTAAAATTAAGATCAGAAATCTCCTTTTTGGCCTCGGCTATTAGGGAAACCTTGCGAAGCCTCCAGAAGTTTCCCTCTATAGGAAAGTTCTGAGAAGGAAACTGAAACTTGGAGATATGACCTGGCTTTCTAGAATCCAGTTGTGAACGATAAAGCTAAGTCTGGAAGCTGAGTCCTCCCTAAAACTTTGCTAGTAAATTATTTCTTCTAGCATTTCCTGTATCTCTAGTCCTGACAAAAATTTACTCCTACTTGTCTATATGGTGTGCTTGGGAGGGTTAAGGAATAGAGCTTTTAGATGGAAAGAGTGGGAAATCTCAAATGGTATTAACACGACTCTTCTGCTCTAGTCTTTGTGCTGCTGGATGGCTGTTGATGTTTTGGCTTCCCTTTTTTTCCCCCACATGTGCTATTGTAGTAATAATAAGGATCTGCATTTTTTTTTTTTTGGTGGTACGCGGGCCTCTCACTGCTGTGGCCTCTCCCGTTGCTGAGCACAGGCTCCGGACGCGCAGGCTCAGCGGCCATGGCTCACGGGCCCAGCCGCTCCGCGACATGTGGGATCTTCCCAGACCGGGGCACAAACCCGTGTCCCCTGCATCGGCAGGTGGATTCTCAACCACTGCGCCACCAGGGAAGCCCGGATCTGCATTTAAAAAAATGTATTAATTACTTAAATCCTCACCCTATACAGTAGGTATTATTACTCACATTTTACAAATGTGGAAACTGAGACCTAAGATCACAGTGCTGGTGAGTGAAAACAGGAATTTATACTGAGCAGTCTGGCATCACAGCCAGCACTGTCAACCACTATTGCCTTTTCCAAAGGATTAGGTACACACTGGAAAGAGCACTGGACTGAAAAAGAGGAGATCTGGATTCCAGGTACAGTCCTGCCATTTCCCTAGTAAACAGGTTTTCCTCACCTGTAGAATGAATGAAGAAATGATTATGTCCTTTCCGATTTCAACTTGGCATGCGTCTGTATACTACTACCTCATGAAAATAAATTTTTTTGAGTAATAAGTTTTCTGCATTCTTATTTAACTTTAGTTCCAGAAATGGTTACGTTAAACATTTCTAATAAACAGTGATTCTAGAATTTCTTTTGTCTTGCACTTTTCACTGTATTTTGGTTGAGTTCTTTTGGTTGCAACTAATAGGAGTTTCATAAGTAACTAAAGACTTTCTAGCTTTGTGACCTATAGCACATTTCTTAATCTCGTGTGCCAATTTTCTCATCTGTAAAATGAGTATAATAAAAGTACCTGTCCCATAGAGCTGTTGTAAGAATTGAGCCAGATATTACATGTAAAGCACTTGGCATGGTGTCTGCTCGTAGGAACTACTACAGAATATCAGTGTCGACTATGATAACTGTTGACCACTCAAGTCTCATTGAGCATTTCTGTCTCTCGCTCCTCATGCTACCGGTTCTACTGGTAGGAGAACTGGTAGCAAATCAGCTAATGTTGTTTGTGATTGCATTCCTGAATTAGAAAGGTTAATAAGATACCATCAGAAGTTAACGTCTATTTGTGGTAGAAGTATTAGATCAGGGTGGAACTTTGGGAATTATGTGGGCTACCCTTTAATGTGATGAATAAAGTACACTGAAATATCAGGTGACTTGTTCCAGAACACTCAGCCAGCAGGTAGAGTGTGGAGGTAAAGCCTACAGATCCAAACTGCAGTTGGCAAAACAGGGCTGCTACCTATGGAGTTATTGAATGGAACATGTGAAAATTCTTGAAATTCGTAAAGGGAACCACAACACGTATCTTAAGGGTTTAAATTCGTCAAATTACCCTAGTATCTCAGATTTATAGCAATTTAAGATTTTAGATCATGTGCCTTTGGGGCAGACTTCACAAGAGGACACTAAGAAAGATGCTTGAGGCTGGCAGGGGAGTACAAGTGGTCATCTTCCTTACTGACTCTTAAAAAATTGATGTTCTTGGCCCCTTTTGTATGTTGAGTGACGTAACATGTAACTTTCAATAGTATGGGAAGAAGTGGATCTGAGTTGCTTTGAGAAGGTATAAAGGTATAAAGAAAAAAAGATTTTTATAGCAATTTGAGTAATTTAAATAGGAAAACAATCTGGTAAGATATTGTAATAATTTGGGGGACACATCTAATTGGGTCGAAATTTATCCACTTCTACTCTAATATACAAAGAAAATGGAGCTGTTTCCATAATGTGTTCTTGCTCCTGAGTCCCTACCCTACTGTGCAGATTGAAAGATAATAAAAAGTAAACTCAAAAGAACACAAAATAACTCAGTATCTTTACTATCAAATCACCTCTTTTTGTGTGTTAGTTTCTCTATTTCCCTGTCCAGGGTAGGGTGGGATGAGAAGGGCACCTTGGGTGTAAAATGTAAGGAAGTACGCCTCTCGGGTGGCAACCCTGCACGCACTTGACCCTGAGAGGGATGACAGCATACATTTTGTGCCTCCCCTGCCCCTGTCCCCACTAAAGAAACCAGCTATGGTGAGTTTGTGTATCGTTGCGGCTCTCAGGGTGGTGTGGAGTGTCACACGTGTGCCTGCTGGCCCTGGGGTGACCCTCTGTATCCTTCCTGGCATCTTCCCTCGGCCAGGGTCTCTACCTGTGGGGCCCTCTGTCCTTGCTGATGCAATTAGCACCACCTGGATGTGAGCCTGAGCGGCTGCTGCTGGCCTACCATTGCCTTGAATACGGGGAGGATGGAACAGAGTACACACATTCTGAGGTTCCTTGCACATGCCCACAACCCGTGAGGTATAGCAACCAGTTTTAACTCAATCTATCTGGGCACCTTCCTTCACCAGTGTTTTTTCATTTCTCCCTCACCAGGTTAGATGGGTGTAAGACTTACAGCAGGGATTCCCTGAGAGGCCTGTGACCTCTCCCATGCCCTCCCCAACAAGTAATGTCCATGAAAGAGGACTGTCAGCCCTTAGGTCCCTTTTATCCACCTGGTATTCTCCTGCCCCACCTCCTTATTGGTTAAATACCAAGATACAGAGAGAGCCTGGCCCCGGCCTCTGAGCTCTGCCTGTCTTCTTTCCCTAGACTTCTCCGCCCTCCCTCCCTAGATCCATGCGAGTTCCCACACTGGCTCTGTCTGTTTAGGATTCACATTTTGCTTTTGCATTTTCACCGGGAATGTTGTGGAAATCTTGCAGTCACTTTTCACTCTCAAATTCTGCCATTCAAGACTGTTGTCTCACTAAGTAAGCTCATTAATAGCCCTTATGTTCTAACTAGTAGCTGACCTCCCACCGTGCATTCTGGAGGGTCTGCTCTGGGCCGAGCCTCCAGGAACTCGTAATTGAGATAGAGGGCGCAAGGGGAAGGAGGGGTTATCATCACGGCACACACACCTAAGGTGTGTGGGGTAGTACAGGGTGGCCCTTATTGCTCAACCTGCTTCCCACTGTCAATTTATAGAATACTCTCCCTCCATCGTGTATATATCCTGTAGATTCTACCCCACAGGAGGGATTAGGTCTAGTGTCAGCTTCTCCCAAGAGGGCCTACCCGTTCATCATCTCTTATCGACTAGGAATTTGGGGTGCACATGCTTCCTGAGTTTTCTCCCGTATTCCGCTTATGGAGGATGCAGACAAGCAATCCATGCAATTTTAATACAAGGTGATCAATTTTATTATATGATTAGGTACAGTATTTTATGGGAGCGCAGAGAAGGAGTGCCTCATTATGCTTAAGAGGGTCAAAGAGGGCTTCCCAGAGGAGTGAAGCCCAGGTTAGGGATTAAAGATAAAAATTAAAAAAGGAAAACCCACACACACACCAAAAAAAAAAAAGATCATAATTTTCTAGTTGAACAAGATAGGGATGGGAAGGATATGAAAGGACAAATCTCAGAGGAGAGCAGGACCTTATCTGTTTTACTTATCAGTGTGTCCCTATCACCTAGTATAGAACTTGACACTTAAGTATTGAATGTATTAGTGAACTAATGACTTTATCTTGAAGGCCACTGAAACTGGTCATTTCGAGTAGAGGTACAACATGGTAAAATTTGTGTTTTATAAAAATAAACATGGCAGCATTGTAGTAAATGAATAAAAAGGGAATGAGACGGAGCAATTGTAGTAGTATGTTCTACAAAGACTCTTAGGAGAGATTCTTTTTTTTTTTTTTTGCGGTACGCGGGCCTCTCATTGCTGTGGCCTCTCCCGTTGCGGAGCACAGGCTCCGGACGCGCAGGCCCAGTGGCCACGGCTCACGGGCCCAGCTGCTCCGCGGCACGTGGGATCCTCCCGGCCCGGGGCTCGAACCCGTGTCCCCTGCATCGGCAGGCGGACTCTCCACCACTGCGCCACCAGGGAAGCCCAGGAGAGATTCTTTTTAAGTGACCCCCCAATCTCACTTCAGATACTTAGAGATTCTGTGTCTTCTGCACTGAACATATGGTAGTTTCCCACATACGCCTCAAGCAGGCAGTCACTGCCTACTTCTACCCTTAAAATGGCCCAAGAAAATTTGGAGATAATTCACAGCATATTTAAGCGTTACCTTCTCAACACCTTCCATACAGGAGGCAGAGAGTTGAGTTTTCCAAATGATCTACTGAAGAGACAATAATTACACTTTTGTCTTAGTCCATATGGGGTGCTATAACAAAAATACCATAAACTGGGTGGCTTAACACCACAGAAATTTATTTCTCATACTTATGGAGGCTGAGAAGCCCATGATCAAGGTGCCAGCACATTCGGTGTCTGGTGAGAGCCTGCTTCCTAGATGGCTGTCTTTTCGCTGTAACCTCACTGGGTAGAAGGGGATGGGGGGCTCTCGGGAGTCTCGTTGATAAGGTGACTATAACCCCATTCACGAGGGCTCCACTCATGAACTAAGCACCTCCCAGAGACCCCACTTCCTAACATCATCACATTGGGTATTAGGTCTCACCATATGAATTTTGGGAGGACATTCGGTCTTTAGCGTATGGCGTAGTACCTTTTTTTCTCTTTCTTGTTCAGAGTGGGTCCATGACTTTTCAGCATTGGCAACAGTAAGTGGTAACTGGGGGCTTCTATGGTTAGTGAAACCTGGCACATAACTGATACTGTTTGCAGGGTGAAAGACTGAAGAGAGGTCAATAAAACACATACAGAACCCTCAGTTCCTGTGTGTGTTAGCTTTCTGTAAGTATATAACAAGGTATCAAAAACGTAGTGGCTTAATACAAGTCCCATTAGCTCACAGGTCAGGAGCCCAGCATGGTTTGACTAGGTTCTCTGCTCAAGGTGTCCCAAGGCTGGAATCAAGATTGGCCAGGCTGAGTTCTTGCCTGTTCACTCCTGGGGAAACATCTGCTTCCAAAGTTTCTTATTGGTAGAATTCAGCTTTTTGTGTGTAGGACTGAGGTCCCGTTTCCTTGGGGCCATCTGCTAGGGGTTGCCCATAGCTCCTAGAGGCTGTGGGTACCCCTTGCCACGCCACCACCTCTATCCTAAAGTCCACAGTGGTGTGTCAGATCCTTCTTATGCTTCAAATCTCCATCATCCTCAGTCTTTGACCTCTAGGCCAAGATTTAAAAGGTTTATGTGATGAGGTTAGAGCCATGCAGATAATCTTCCTGTTTGAAAGTCAACTGTGTTAAATAATATAACCTATTCATGGGGGTAAAACCCATCATATTCACAACTCTGGAGATTATGCGGAGGAACGTGTTCACAAGTTGGGGGGAATTTGTGGACCATCTTAAAATTCTGCTTACCAAGCTGAGAGTTGTAAAAGAAAAGTTTGCTTTCTTTTTTTTTTAAACAAGGTTACAAACAGCCTCTTGCATACTGCATTCAGGAGATGCAGAAGAAACATATGATTTAATTAATATTTTGTTTGAAAACCAATGTACCTCTTGAGTTAACTTTCTAAAATCTGAACTTGACAGATCTACTATTACTAATCTTTAGAAATTTTACTTGTATGTGACTCATTTACTTCTAAACAGTACTGCTGTTCATATAACCAAAACAAAACATTTCTGAATCTATTACTGGAGGAGGATTTAATTGTTCGTACATGGGAAAATAAAACAACATATAGTCTATACATAAACACCATCAATTCAAAGTGATTTTCACTGTTAAGTGAGAGTTTTGTTACATTCACTTGAGCGATAAGGTGAGATGCCTTTCAACGCTTTGGGGCTTTCCAGATTTTAAAGAAGGAAGGTGTGAGAGTTTAACCAACTGTACAGTTAGTCAGCTACAGAGTTTGAGGGAGCCAGTCCTCCACACAAGGCCACCCTCACTTTTGACACCAAATGCGTGTTTGAGGGGTTTCCAAAACTGCCCTCAGTTTTGAAAATTTGCTAAAAGTACTCACAGAACTCAGTGAAAGCTGTCATATTCATGGTTACAGTTTATTACAGGGAAGGATCCTGATTAAAATCAGCCAAGGAAAGCAGTTATATAAGGCTGGGTCTGCGGCTAGAAGAACCAACCACAGAGCTTCCATCACCCTGCCCTATGGAGTCAGAACATGTTATTTTCCCAGCACTGACATGTGACGGTATGCACGGAGCATTGCCAACTAGAGAAGCTCATTGAGCCTTTGGTGGCCAGAGGTTTTACTGGGACTTGATCACATACCACTGGCTTGGCTGACCCTTAGTCTCTAGCCCCTCCTGGATATCAGTGTTGGGCTGATACCTTTAGTCTCCAGGTAGTTTTGGAGGCAGAATTGATATTGCATGACTCAAGGCCCCTATCATAAAATCACATTGTTAGACTCTCTTGTGGCCAAGGCCCTCAGGCAAACAAAGACATTCCTGTCAGGCATGACATTTTGAGGTCCTAGAGATTACCTCCCAGTAGCCAAAGGCAAAGGCCAGAGTAAGGTTAGCTCTTCAGAAGGGGAGGGAGGGAAAGAGGAAGGCATACAAATAGTAGTTATCATTTATTGAGGGCATACTGTGTATCAGGCAGTGTGCTAAAGCATTGTTTCCTTCGATCCTTTGAACATTATTAGAAAGTTACTAAAATTATCTTTATTTTGAAGACAACTTGATATTTAGAGAGATTAGCGGCTTATCCAAAACTATGTAAATAGCCGGTGGTGGAACCAGGATTTGAACGTGTATCAGCCTGATTCCAAAGTACATGATCTCAAACACTTCACTGTATAGCCTCCACCAGAACCAAAGACAATAAGAATATGTAATGTAATAAGCATTTAGAAGCAATTATTTTTGAGAATTGAGTTTTCAGGATAAAGTTGTCATTCAAATGTATTAGAATATGAACTACTACTTTAATAATATAGGCTATAGAGGAAGTGGGTTGGTAGACAGAATGGTTACTTTATTGAATTCTTACCTTCCAAGTGGATTCCAGACGGCACTGTCTTATTTAATTCATTCAAACACATTTATGAGTGTGCATTATATCTCAGGTGCTGTGCTGGCCATCGGTGACCCAAAGATGATGATAAATATGTTCCTGCCCACAAGGAGCTAGCAGTCCACTGGGGTATGTAAACTGCTTTTTGTATTTTATTTTAAATATTATCTTTGTTTTAAGCAGAATATAGAACACTCAATATGTAAGAAATACTTTGCGCAGAAATTTTGCAGGCATTTGGAACAATATTTTTGGGGCTGGAGGAGCTAATGCTAAAGAAAGTTGCAATTTGGAGATTGTTGTTCATATAACCAAATCAGATAATTAAAGTCAGGTTCACTCTTTTGCAGATTCCGTAATAATAGGATAGATTAAAAAAGTAAAACTACTCTAGAAAAAGCCAAAGCACTGAGATTTTTGTGTTACCTCGGCAGTAAATGATGGCAGACGAAGGGGTAGGAAAGCCACCAGAACACATCACACATAGTAACAATGTACATTTTTTTCTTCACACTTAGAACATTGACTACTCTGCTTTTTATTGGTTACTTTAGTGATAGTTTGTTGTCTTTCATCTTCTCCTTCTTTGATTTCTCCAGTTGAGCAAAGTCCATATTGGGATAAAGTAAGACTCCTTATTTTGTTAATGTTAATTTTTGGCAAATATGTATTTTATTTAAGTAATTTTATTTAAATTATAGTTTCTAATAGTCTATGGTTACAATAAACCGTGCGGTTTGCTGGGAGTAGTCCTGAAAAATTAAACACAGTAATTGCAGTAAACATAAATAAGAAATATTATATTCTAATGATACTTTATATATTTCATAGGTTATTACAGAGGAATAGAATTAGAAAAAAAATAAATTTAAGTGAACTTGATGTCCAGTAGTTCATACTGATACTACACAACCATAACAACGATATATTTGGACATATTTATATTAATATGCTATCTAGATTAAGCATTATAACTGCTGAGAGTGCAGTTGTGATCATTTAAAAATGTGAGCAAACCAGGAAAGAACATATCCTTTTTCTTGGCAATTTGATTTTAATTTTTAAAAGCATTTAATTTCATAAACCATATCCATCATCTTTGCACAGACACATGTTGTGGCAGTTTTTTGAATGAACCTCTTGGTTCCCTAAAGAAATTATGGATACACTATAAATTTACAAATGAAAGGTCATTTATCAGAGTTATAAATAAGAGTGGTTCCTGTGCTCATGCCCCTGCAAACTTAGAGTGGTTTAATATCTATCAGCTTCTGTGTACAGTTAGTACCGCAAAAGAATATAGATATTGTCATTGTCACACTTACGTGGTGTCAACTTTGGCAAAGTGGTGAGAATGACGTGCAATATTTTTTGAATAGCGTGGCATTTTCTTGAATTACTGCTGGCAAGAGAACATAAATCAACCTTAATCATGGATATTCCAAAGATGTTTATTAATCTATTCATTTAATCTAAAACACTCACTCTTGGCATTTATTGGGCCAGTTCAAAGGAAGTGGCAGGTGCTTCTAAACCCCAGAAGTTACTTTTAAGGGCCCCATAATTATGTCAGCTAAGTCTGGTTGGAATGGAGATCAAAATGCATGAAAATCCTTTCCTACTAATCTATGCTACAGTTATTTGCTTAACTAAAATATATTTTCTTGTATGTGTGTAATCAAAATTTCAATTAGTTCCACCGTTGGTGAAACTTACTACCTGGCTCTCTATTTGAATCTTCAGTTTTAAAAATCTGTTCCCCTCCCTCCCTCTCTCTCTGTATCTCTCTGTCTGTCTCTCTCTGTCTCTTTTATTCTCTCCGTGTCTCTCTCCTGGAAAATAATCCTGCACTGTGTAAACTTTGACTGAAAAGGACTGGAAAACGGACCAAATTCCTGTGTACCAAAATAAGAACTAGCATATGGCACATCATTTTGACTATGCGAAATGAGATTAATGACAGATAGGATGGACAGAGAAGTAAAGAATACAGAGAGGGGAATTTATAGTAAGTAGGAAAGGTCAGAGAAAGCCAGTGAGCAGTTAAGCTGAAGAAGTCAGCTATGCAAATTTGTGGAGTAAGATGGTATGAATGTGCGTGCATGTACGTGTGTTATTTATTAAAATATAGAGTCTCGGCACAGAACGAACTTCTGGATTAAAATAATGTAAACAAGACTCATTTTTTTCTCTATCTCTCGGCTTCCACTAATGCAGCTTCAGTCTCTGGCTTCATTTGGGAGCAAGATGGTGGCAGTGGCATTGCTTCAGCTATAATATCCTGTCAAGCTTCAGATCAAACAGGAAAAAGAGAGCATCTCTTTCCCAGAAGCCCTATCAAAGTCTGTTTGTACTAATTTGCTTTGATTAGATCACAGAATAATACTGTGTGTCTCTCTTGGAGCAGGAGTCAGCTTCATTGTTTTCCATGAACTAAGCATTAGGATTGTATCCCAGAGGAAAATGGGCTACTGTTAACAGAAAGAAGGTTCACAGATGCTAGATAGCAAGAAGAAGAAGTGCTGCAGGAAAAATTACAATGGGTATATACACATGACGTTTTATATATAATTCCAGAGACCTATAGATTTCATAGCAATCCATGGATTTTAGGTTATGAAGCTCTAAAAGTGATATTGAATCAATGCCTTCTGCAACCAAAAAAAAAAAAAGAAAACCCAGCATTGATATCCACAGCCATGTAAGAAAATCAGTTGTTACTGGCATTATTTCCTGAATAGAGACACAGTATTCTCATTTTGTTTATACTCAGTCCTTAACTAGTTGTTTAAATGAAGTTATCAAATTAAGAATGAAAAAGAAGTTATATTTTCTTATTAGCTAAAGTGGAAATGTAGTAGTTCAGCCTGCAGCTGTTTCTTTAACTATTATTTTGTGTAAGGGAAAGAGGAAAAATCTTTTATTCAAGGTAAGAACTTTATACTGCCAATGTTAGAAGACTTCCATTAGGGAAAAAAAAGAACCTTTTCAATGTTGGTTCAACAATTTATTGCTGTGGGAGCCTGTGTTTATATGTATCCCAAATCCCTTCAATTTAGTCAGTTCCTTTGAAAAATGTTAATCAGGTCTATGAAAGTAATTTGTAAAGGATATTTTTTTTTGATAATGACCCAAAATACCTTATGATTTGCTGAGTTTTTTCTTTTTAGCAATATTTTTTGGAGTGTCTTGGTGAGGTATCAGTTATTTTCTTAAGAATTATTTTAATTGAAATACCTAGAGAGAATTGGTAGAAAATATAGGTAGGCCAATCATAGGAAATAGCAATACTTTAAAAATGCCTACCTAGTGATCATGTATTTTTCATTAATATTGGGAAGAACTTTGTAAGACTTTGTAAGAATGTGGAGACTAAAGTAGCAAAACCGCCCACATGACAGTCATAATTATGCTTTATTTTTACACAGATTTCTCAGTTTATTGACAAGAAAAAGGGGTTAGCCTGGGATTTTAAATTGCTTCCCTAAGCACTAAGAGTTTTTCTTCTTAAGTGTATCAAAATACCACTCAAAAATAGAAAAGAATTCCGTGATCACCAGATAATTTTAAGAGAATAAACATGTTAAGTGAAGAAAACGTAACCGTCTCATCTCTTCACAGAAGCAAAACCCTTTGAAGTTTTAACACTCTTCATGAATGGATACGTTTTCAACCAGAATCTTCTATGTATGACTGCAGTGAATTGTCACTGCTTCTTGTTAAGTTTAATACTCTCAGTTGTGAAGAAGTACATTATATTTTCCCCTTCTAATTAATGCCAGTGAAATACAGCTGTTTTGCTGGGGGCCCAGTTTTCAGAATATTTCTACAGAGGCCATAGTGTATCTGGCTTTCCAGATGAGCATGTTGTTTTTAAAAACCTTCTCCTGAAAACCTCAGTTGACCATCAGTTCTTATTTCAATTGAGAAGTTTGTAGATCTGTTACCACTCTCTCTGTGTATGGTTTTTGTTTTGTTTTGCTTTCTAGATTACAACCTGTCTTTACACAGTGTCAATTGTCTGTGAACAGGAAACAGCAGGTAGTTCATTCATTGAAAACTAGTTTAAAGATTTTCTTGCTATATATTTGTCTCTGTTTTTCAGATTCAGTTTTAATTTTAACCAAGATAGGGGGTTGCTTCTCTCCATAGTAATATTAGCCATTAATAGAGTTTGGAGAAGTGAGTTTTTTAATGAGCAAACATTTTTATATATAAGAAAAATGTTGTTATTCTTCCATTTTGGCTGAAACAAATCAATGGTTATTTTTAGGGCTGTGAGTTAAGACAGGAAGAAAGTATAACTCCAGTAATCCTTTCTAAAGACAGAAGATAGAGAATCAAAATACTGTTAAGAGAAATTCAGACTGTATTTTTCTTACATGATGTCCAGTTCAGCTGTGTAGGTGTGAAGTTTCAGATAAGATTAAATGCTTTTACAGATGTGAACAGTTGAAACGTTCCATATTATTTATTTTAGGGGCTTTGTAGGGAGAAGGAATAGGTTTAATCCAAGACTCTAAAGCATAGATTTCTGAAGACTGTGTGTCTGAAGGGGGAGTAAACAAAGGGAGAAAATGCACATACGTATCTGAGTTTCACTTTGGGACTCTTGATAGCTTTTGTCACTAATAGGGATTTTTCTCCTAGTTAACTAGGAGTCAAAGAGACAAAGCAGGTAATCTACATACTCTTTCTCAGGTTTTCTCAAAGTGCCTGTAGATGAAAACACATCACAACTGGTCAGTTAGGGCCTACAGTGTTCTCTGTTTGTTTTAATTCCATTCTTTACTGAGAAGGAAATAAAAGAAATCGTGAGGTTGGTGACAGGCTTGGGTTCTTGCCACATTTTCAGCTCACTTCATGGATGACTCTCTACTTCAGGGAAGGTTAATATTTTCCAGAGATGTTCCATAGGTGTTCTAAATCATTCTACAGACACCTGCTCCTTTATATGGATATGTTATCCGCCTAGGATGAATCAGAGCTGTTTTTTGGTTTTTTTTTTTTTAGTGTGCTTCCTTTCAAAAACCTCATTAATCTCAGTGTGCAGAATTTAGGGGGAAAGTTGTGTTTTGCTAGTTGACACTGTTTAATGTAAATGATTTATGATTGTTCCTTATGTATACACAATAGGCACTTTATAAATTGGATTGTTCTAGGAGTAACACGATACATAAATGTTATTGCTATAAATTCTGAAGTTGGCTATATATTTTTGTATCATGTAACCAGCTGACTTATAAATGCTGACTATTCCAGCCTGCACTTTCTACTCAATATTGTAAGTGGTGACTTAGGTAAGTAAGCCTTGCCTAGATATACACGGAGGCACTCAAAGTGCACAAGATCAGGACACCCTGGCACCTCTACATCGTGGCTTCTGGCTATCTTCCAGGGGTGTTGGCAGAAAGAAGAAGGAGTGAGAGCGGAAAGTGAAACTGTATCTAGCAAAAAAATGAACCTAAATTTTTACTGATTTTTGCCCAGTAAAGTCAAGAAAACAAGTGATAGAGAAAAGGGTAAAAAGCAGAGCAAACAGGAGAAAAGAATTAGTAGAACCAATTCAGAAAAATATAGTTAGATACCATTTCACAGGTAAATTTTCATTATTTAAATAATATTAAGTAAAGATAAAGGTAAGAATAGAATAGCACCTCTGGAATTGTATGTATATACTTTTGTAACAATGTATTTATATGATATATTATTTTCAGTGTGTAATAGAAATAATAATATTTACTTACATTTTTTTGCATTTCTGTGAGGAATGGAGTTTTGCAAATCTCCTGGTTCTGCTGGTGGATCAGGACATTTTATTATATGTATAATGCTGTTATACTAATAGCCTTCATTTTTCACCTTGATGACTTACTGTGATTTTCTTTCTGAGATCCTAAAGAATTTGAAAACAATCTCTGAATAATTGGTCATATTAGATCCAAGTAATTGCTAAATACCAAAGTCATCTAAAATGCTGAGTTAGAAGGAAAGAGTAACACTCATATAACTGACCAGCCAGATTCATGGCAATTTTCTGCTACTCCTGGTATTAACTCTTTACCTGATCACACAGTCCTAGCATCCAGGCTGATTTGAATTGTTCTATGCCCTAATTTGTGTAAAGAAGAACTGGGCTGTGAAGAATTCTATTGTGTTTCTAATGTCTATTCTGACAGTGATTTTATAGTCCATTTCATAGGCTGAGTGTTTCAGTTGATTCCCTTTCCTCATGCCCTGGTAAGTATTAATGTCTGCACAATTGATCTGGTTACCCGTGAAGTCAGTCCAAATCAGCTGTTACAGTGGCTGAAAATACAAGATCAGTAATTTTAAAACCTAGAGGTTCCTGTCCTGCTGAAAAGGACTAACTCTCATCAGGCAATCCCCAAGTGAAAAGATTATGAGACTTGAAACCACTGTGTGTGTGGGTGGGTGGGTGTGACTTGTAATAACAAACATGATTAATTTGATCGTTACCGAGAAGGAAACATCCTGATGTGTTCCTTTATAATCTCTGTAATATACTTTTAATTATCATACTTTCTGGAGGTATCCTGGGACATGCATGGGAAAGAATATACATATGCATATATCTCTATATTTGTAGCCACTACAGTCAAAACTACTTATTTGCCTAGCTGGCTTAGCTGCAAAGCTGACTTACCCCTACCCACCCACTAGCACACTCCCTGGGGAAATAGGGCAAAAAGGTCAAATAGAAGCAGTAAAGCCAATGATCTTTTACAAAAGTTCTTTAAGAAGTTCTCAGTGCCACTGTTCACCTTCTGGAAGGGAGATCACTTCATTCCCTGCCCATCCCTGTGTCATCAGCAGTAGCTTTGGATTCATTGTAGAGGAAGAAAGCCTGTTTCTACCTTGCTGCTGCCATATATATACTCAGGTAAGCCCAGATTGAAATCCCAGAGAGACTGCTGTACCAGACTAGACTATGGAAGGGTTCTGTTGCTGATAGAAGGCTTTATAAACCTAAGTTCATTTATCCTGTAGAATTTTAACCACCATTTAAAATTCTGCTTTTTCTTACAGGAGCTTAAATTTAAACGCAAGACCTCCTGATTTAAATACACACACGCATAAAATCAGAAAAAGCCCCATCACTTTTTGTAAGTTACAGAATTCTTATAATAACTATCATTTACTGAGGACTTTCTTTTGCCAGGTTTTGTTCTTGGCCTTTGCATGTAGTATCTAATTTAAGCTTCCTAAGTGCCTCGTGAAGTAGGTACTATTATTATACCCATTTTTCAGCTGAGGGAATTGAGAGCGAGAGAAATTGAGTAACTTGCTGTGACTCAACAGCTAGTAAGATGTGGCTCCAGTTTTCAAACCCAGGCCGAGTGACCCCATGGCCGAAGCACACATTCTACTAGGTTGATTTGTAAGCAATATGCAGTGGTTTGTGCATGAAAAGAATGCAGTGGGACCATCATTTAGTAGGAAATAAAATTTGAGTGTTTTTCCTTGTAATAATGGTCACTGTATCTCTCTCAGACACTGTCGTTACCAATGGCACATCTTATTTGAGACAGCCGGTCAAAACGAGTCTAATAGTTTATGGCCATAGACGAGAAAAGAATGTATTGATTCATATGAGGATCTGCCCCTAAGACCTTGCTTTCACTGTTAGCGCAGTAAACAGGGAGCTAATGAACCGTAGATGTTAGTGTGTCATCAGTGTCTTGGAGTTTTGTCATCCTGGGTAGCCACCATCAAGAAGGACAGAGTGCCCTCTATGAATATGTATTTAGTACTAGATATGGCAATTTATTCTTTGAAGAGCACTTTATCATTTTGGTTTTGATAAATATACAAGCAATAATCAGTAGTTAGGAGTTTCAGTCTAAAATGGATGCCATTATTAGTGACTTAACAACTTTTTCTGTGAATTCCATGTGTGTCCCCAAGACTGGATCACGCTACCCAGTGCTATATATATTCAGCTTTTATAAAAGCTCGCTTTGAAAACCTCTTAGGCTATGAACCCTTTGGTTCTCAGAACGACAGTAGTCACTAATTTCCAAATTGTGAATATGTAAAATAAAGTATTCGCACAAAAAACCTAGGAGACCGCATAGGTCAGAACATTTGTTTAAACTAATATGGAACTAGCTTTTTCAGTTCCAGCTCCCTCTTTCCTATCTATTTGTCTTGCTAATAAGGCCTTACTCATTCCTGTTCAGTTACCTTATGTCACGATACATCTTCATTTTGGATTTTTTCATTATGATTTGAGCAGATCTTCCTAGCTACATAGAGAGCTTCCATGATAAGAATAAAACATAAAGGCTGTTCAATAAACAAGGATGATGACAACAGTGAAATTTAACCCAAATTGGGCAAAATAGCAGCACAGAATTCTATTACATTTTGAAATTCAGTCTTTACAGATATTTTTCTCTGCCTGAAACATGTGTGCCAGTTCTGTTTATATAAGGGAATAGTGACATCATGTGTGTGCTAGACTAATTGCCTCTGTAATTAACCTATTTGAGGAGGAAGTTACATAGAAATAAAATATCACTGACCACTGAAAGAGGCAATTTTGTCTTAAAGCAAACCTCTAACTTCACCAAAGGGCGTGGACAAAAGGATTCTATCTCTATCCCTTCTTATTTTTTCAGCATGTCCCTTCCTTCCTCCTCTTCTATTCTTTTCTTCTCTTCCTTCTTTTTCTTGTCTCTATACAATTCCACTAGTCCTCTCCATTTTTCACTCCACTACCTTCATTTTCCATATTGTAAGGTAAAGATCTAGTGTTATTATGAGTGAAGATTCTATTTTTAAAGTAGAATTGAGGAAAGATGTAAATGTGGTAAAAAGAGATAGTCTTTTTGTTTCAGTGCTATTCAAGTGTCTTTTTTGGTCAAGGGTAGGATATGCATAGAATCATTTTGGTGTCTTTGAGACTGAGGACAAAAATCTTAGCCTTCCTTTTATCCCTTGATCAAACATATTAATTAAATTTAGAAAAGAGTCTGGAAGCATGGCAAAAGCGGAGTTTCTTTTGACCCTTAAAACCAGAAGAAATTATTGGGAGGCAATATATTATAATAGAAAGAGTGCAGTTTGGGGGGTCAGAATTATTCATATCTGACCCCAAATATATGGCTAAGGAAGAACAAGAAGAGCATTTTTTCCCGAAGTGCTCTTTTCAACATTTTAAAAGGTAATATATTAATATGTCACCAAGACATTTGAGAAAACAGTGGGAGTAAACAAGACCAAGAGGCGTGCAGGAGAAATTAGTGAAAAGTGTCCTTTTGCTTATGTCCTAACTTACCCATGAAATCCCTGCAAGACCCGATTGTCAGAGCTTCGCCCAGCCCTGGCCTCATGCGTAATACAATGCATTATATAATGAGTGCTGAGCATGGAATAGTTGAAATTGAAATGTTTGGGGGTTCCAGACCACAGTGGACTTGGGTTTCTCTTTCCGTGCCTCAATTTCTTTATCTGTGATATAAATTCCTCTTTTATAAGATAATTGTGGGACTTTAGTGAAGAAACATTCATGTAATACGTTGTGTTGTGCTTAATAAATAAATGCTTAATGAACAGTAGCTAATATTTCAGATAACATTTGATAAAGCAAAATGATTTGGATACTAAGTAGTTTATTGTAAAAGAATTTAATCTTATCTGGTGGAGCTGTTCCTCAAATGGATTTGCTGAATGACTTATCCTTGCATTTTTCGAATCTTTACTGTAGTAACCTTTCACTTCTATTGATAATTTATATTAGCAATAACTGGATTACAATTTTTGGAAGATGGTGCAAAGATATTTTTAGAAAGTATCATCCCTTGGGGAAAATAAGAAGCAAAGAGGAGAAAGAAACACTGCAGAGAGAGTTTTCCTGTGCGTCACTTCTGTGATTAATCCTGTAATCCCTAATGATTGTCAGGTTGCAAAAGAGGCTCCTTATTAGTAAAAGGAAACCCTTAGGTCTACAAAAATGGTCATTTGGTCATGGCTATATTTTGGCAATTGTGCTAATTAAATACAGCATCTATGATCACTGGGGTGTCCACCAGTTTTACAAGAAGAGCTGTCTTATTGGTGATCTTCAATAAGATAGGGAATTACATGAATCAGAGATTCAGAAAGCCAACCTCAGAAGATTCAGATTCATTCACTACTTATTATCACAAGATGATTCACTCACCCATTCAACAGATATTTATTGGGAACACATTATATGCCACCTACTGTGTCCGTCTTGAGAATACATTCATGAACAAATTAGACAAGGCACAAGGCCTCACAGATTTTACGGCCTGACAGAGAAGGTACAGAACAAAACAACCCAAGTAATTACAGTAAAATATGTTAAGTCTTATAATAGAGGGAATTTTTTGATCTTTTAGCCAGACTGAGTAGTGAATTTCTAAGTGTGGATGGTGGGGGTAGTGATATTCCTTCATCCTTTGAATTTCAATCGCATTTTATCTGTGGCTCCACTTGGAAATACCTTCCCCCTGTGTTCTAGTTACTTACAACTGTGGCATCTCTTCCAGGCTGCAGCAAGTTCCTTAGGAACCAGGCAGGAGATGTGGGACTGTCCTCAGCATCTTTCAGAGAACATACCCTTGTGCACTGCATAGAGTAGGCACTAAATAAGCGCAGTTAAGCGAATGAAGCAAAGAAAAAGTCTTAGAGGTTTACTTTCATTGTCCTTTTCGTTGTAAATTCTTGAATATTTCACTTTTAAATTTCTTCTTCTTCATGTTAATGGTGGTTAGAAGCAGGTAAATAACCAACTGAAAGTCATTATCTCTCCTTTAATTCCTCCCTCTCACCTCCTATTCTCTCAAAATTTAGTCCACAGCAGTCACCTCTGGAAGAAGTTAATTATTCATTTGTAAGACTTTCAAAGTTTGCTCTGCAGAAGGCTGACTTTAGTTGGTTGCCATATGCAAATAATAATGGAAGAAGCATCTATTATTTGTGGTCTGGCACATATGGGGATGTCACAAATACGATCAACCTTTTTTCTCTCACTGGACCTGGCAAGTGACTCAATGTTAGGTTAATTAGTATCTAGTTTTAAAAAGTCAGAACTCTTCCTTGGTTCTGAGAAAGAGAGAAGCTTTAACCAGGTTCAGTATTCATTTGCCATTGCTCAGGTGAAAGCACTCCAAAAAATAAAGCTGAATTCTGACAGCTTTTAAAAAGTAGGGAAATAATCAGCTCTCATACAAATATCCAACCCATAGCTTAAGAAAATTCAGTATTAAAAATGATAAAGGAAGGATTTTGGCAAAAAGACGGAAGCCCTTGCATATTCTTCTGGGAGGAATGGAGTTTCACTGAGATTGAGAGACCCGAGAGCTTGGGGTGTAATTTAGTGAGCTGACAGGAGGAGTGAAGTATCTCCTCAATATCTGTGTTTGGCAGGAGACATGAATACATACATCAGGAAACAATGTTTAAGTGTTTTATTTCCTTATTTCAGCCTGTCAAACTGTCAGTATAGTTAATGGCCACCAAGAGAGAAAGAGAGAGAGAGGGAGGAGGAGGAACAGAGAGAAACAAAGGTACTATGGAATCTGAAAAGAAAGAAACCAGGAAAGCATTTGCATGTTTCTATGGCATAATGGTCAGTCAGACGAAAATAGCTCACCATATTCATTTGTCTACTAAAGCCAGATGTGCTGGTTCCCTACCTACAGTCCCCGAGCCCTTTTCGTGATTTTCTCTATGTCCTACATAATTGCTTCGCTTAACTTTGACTTCTCTGACTCCTTTCACTGAAGTCTAGATTGATTATCAATACTTTAGGGGTCATTTTATGTTATACTGGTAGTATCTAATTTTGCTCAGTTTTCCAAGTTTACTATCGTTTGTATTGTTTATAAAATCTGGTATTAAGGTTGTTGATGCAAATATATTCATTCTTGTCTAAAAACATCCCTTCTGAAATACTTTTCAGTGGTTTATAATGCAGAAAGAATAAATTGGAACTGATTTGAACCTGCTGTATCTTTCTTTAAAAAAAAACCCGAAACACTTAAAGTGAAATACCGAAATTAGACAGTCTTAGGAGTACAGAACTATTTTAAATTTCTAGAAGAATCTTAGTACAGCCAAGGGATTTTTATTTTATAAAAGAGAAGTATTTATATTGGATCACTTTTATACTGCAAATAAGTTATTTTTCCACAGAAATGGAAAAGCCTCTTATCATTCACATCTACGTCAAAATGAATTTAAAATCTTGGAGTTCATGCCAAAGATGAATACTTTTCATAATGAACACTGTTAGTTGCCTTATAAACTGGAAGCATTTACTATGGAAAAAAAGCAATTTTTTTAAACAACTTTATTGGAGTATAATTGCTTTACAATGGTGTGTTAGTTTCTGCTGTATAACAAGGTGAATCAGCTATACATATACATATATCCCCATATCCCCTCCCTCTTGTGTCTCCCTCCCACCCTCCTTATCCCACCCCTCTAGGTGGACACAGAGCGCCGAGCTGATCTCCCTGTGCTATGCGGCTGCTTCCCACTAGCTATCTATTTTACATTTGGTAGTGTATATATGTCCATGCCACTCTCTCACTTCGTCCCAGCTTACCATTTCCCCTCCCCGTGTCCTCAAGTCCATTCTCCACATCTGTGTCTTTATTCCTGTCCTGCCCCTAGGTTCTTCAGAACCTTTTTTTTTTTTTTTTTTTGATTCCTGATATATGTGTTAGCATACGGTATTTGTTTTTCTCTTTCTGACTTACTTCACTCTGTATGACAGACTCTAGGTCGACCCACCTCACTACAAATAGCTCAGTTTTGTTTCTTTTTATGGCTAAGTAATATTCCACTGTATATATGTGCCACATCTTCTTTATCCATTCATCTCTCGATGGACACTTAGGTTGTTTCCATGTCCTGGCTATTGTAAATAGAGCTGCAGTGAACATTGTGGTACATGACTCTTTTTTGAATTATGGTTTTCTCAGGGTATATGCACAGTAGTGTCCATTGATGAAAGTGGAGTGTTAAAGTCCCCTACTATGATTGTGTTACTGTCTATTTCCCCTTTTATGGCTGTTAACATTTGCCTTATGTATTGAGGTGCTCCTGTGTTGGCTGCATAAATATTTACAATTGTTATATCTTCTTCTTGGATTGATCCTTGATCATTATGTAGTGTCCTTCTTTGTCTCTTGTAATAGTCTTTATTTTAAAGTCTATTTTGTCTGATATGAGAATTGCTACTCCAGGTTTCTTTTGATTTCCATTTGCATGGAACATCTTTTTCCATCCCCTCAGTTTCAGTCTGTATGTGTCCCTAGGTCTGAAGTGGGACTCTTGTAGACAGCATATGTACGGGTCTTATTTTTCCATCCATTCAGCCAGTCTATGAGTCTGTGTCTTATGAGTCTCTGTCTTTTGGTTGGAGCATTTAATCCATTCACATTTAAGATAATTATCGATATGTATGTTATTATTACCATTTTCTTAAATGTTTTGTGTTTGTTATTGTTGGTCTTTTCCTTCTCTTGTGTTTCCTGCCTAGAAAAGTTCCTTTAGCATTTGTTATAGAGGTGGTTTGGTGGTGCTGAATTCTCTCAGCTTTTGCTTGTCTGTAAAGCTTTTGATTTCTCTGTCGAATTTGAATGAGATCCTTGCTGGGTAGGGTAATTTTGGTTGTAGGTTTTTCCCTTTCATCACTTTAAATATGTTCTGCCACTCCCTTCTGGCTTGCAGAGTTTCTGCTAGAAGATCAGCTGTTAACCCTATGGGGATTCCCTTGTATGTTAATTGTTGCTTTTCCCTTGCTGCCTTTAATATGTTTTCTTTGTATTTAATTTTTGATAGTTTGATTAATATGTGTCTTGGTGTGTTTCTCCTTGGATTTATCCTGTATGGGACTCTCTGTGCTTCCTGGACTTGACTATTTCCTTTCCCATATAGTTTTCAACTATAATCTCTTCAAATATTTTCTCAGTCCCTTTCTTTTTCTCTTCTTCTTCTGGGACCCCTATAATTCGAATTTTGGTGTGTTTAATGTTGTCCCACAGGTCTCTGAGATTGTCCTCAATTCTTTTCATTTTGTTTTCTTCATTCTACTCTGTGGTAGTGTTTTCCACTATTTTATCTTCCAGGTCACTTATCCGTTCTTCTGCCTCAGTTATTCTGCTATGGATTCCCTCTAGAGAATTTTTAATTTCATTTATTGTGTTGTTCATCATAGTTTGTTTGCTGTTTAGTTCTTCTAGGTCCTTGTTAAACGTTTCTTGTATCTTCTCCATTGTTATTTCCAAAATTTTGGATCATCGTTACTATTATTACTCTGCATTCTTTTTCAGTAGACTGCCTATTTCCTCTTCAGTTGTTTGGTCTGGTGGGTTTTTACCTTGCTCCTTCATCTGCTGTGTATTTCTCTTTCTTCTCATTTTGCTTAGCTTACTGTGTTTGGGGTCTCTGTTTTGCATGCTGCAGGTTCGTACTTCCCATTGTTTTTGGTGTCTGCCCCAGTGGGTAAGGTTGGTTCAGTGGGTTGTGTAGGCTTCCAGGTGGAAGGGATTGGTGCCTGTGTTCTGGTAGGTGGGGCTGGGTCTTGTCTTTCTGGTGGGTGGGACTGCATCTGGTGGTGTGTTTTGGGGTGTCTGTGAACTCAGTATGGTTTTAGGCAGCCTCTCTGCTAATGGTTTGGTTTGTATTCCTGTCTTGCTAGTTGTTTGGCATAGGGTCTCCGGCACTGTAGCCTGCTGGTCATTGAGTGGAGCTGGGTCTTAGCGTTGAGATGGAGATCTCTGGGAGACCTTTCACCATTTGATATTACGTGGGACTGGGCGGTCTATGGTGGACCAATGTCTTGAACTTGGCTCTCACCACAGAGGCTCAGGCATGACACCTGAGCAGAGCACCAAGACCCTGTCAGCCACACTGCTCAGAAGTGAGAAAAAAAAAAAAAGTCATTAAAATAGAAAAAAATTATTAAAAATAAAAAATAAAAAAAAATAAAAAAGAAAGAGAGAAAGAAGAGAGCAAACAAACCAAAAAACAAATCCACCAGTGATAACAAGCGCTAAAAACTGTACTAAAAAAACAAAACAAAACAAAAAATGATCAGAACCCTAGGACAAATGGCAAAAGCAAAGCTATACAGACAAAACTACACAAAGAAGCATACACATGTACACTCAAAAAAAGAGAAAAAAGGAAAAAACATATATATATATATAGATAATTAAAAAAGGAAGAGAGCAACCAAATTTATTAACAAATCTACCAAAGATAATAAGCTTTAAATACTGAACTAAGATAAACATAAAACCAGAAACAAATTAGATACAGAAAGCAAACCCCAAGTCTACAGTTGCTCCCAAAGTCTACAGCCTCAATTTTGGGTTGATTTGTTGTGTATTCAGGTATTCCACAGTTGCAAGTACATCATGTTGATTGTGGACATTTAATCCCCTGCTCCTGAGGCTGCTGGGAGAGATTTCCCTTTCTCTTCTTTGTTCGCACAGCTCCCGGGTTCAGCTTTGGATTTGGCCCCGCCTCTGCATGTAGGTCACCTGAGGGCATCCGTTCTTTGCTCAGACAGAACGAGGTTAAAGTAGCAGCTGATTCGGGGGCTCTGGCTCACTCAGGCTCGGGGGAGGGAGGGGTACGGATGCGGGGTGAGCCTGCGGCGGCAGAGGCCAGCATGACGTTGCACCAGCCTGAGGCGCACCATGCGTTCTCCCGGGGAAGTTGTCCCTGGATCACAGGACCCTGGCAGTGGTGGGCTGCACAGGCTCTTGGGAGGGGAGGTGTGAATAGTGACTTGTGCTTGCACACAGGCTTCTTGCTGGTGGCAGCAGCAGCCTTAGCGTCTCATGGCTGCCTCTGGGGTCTGCTCTGATAGCCGTGGCTCACGCCCATCTCTGGAGCTCATTTAGGCCGTGCTCTGAATCCCCTCTCCTCACGCACCCCGAAACAATGGTCTCTTGCCTCTTAGGCAGGTCCAGACATTTTCCCAGACTCCCTCCCGGCTAGCTGTGGTGCATTAGCCCCCTTCAGGCTGTGTTCATGCAGCCAACCCCAGTCCTCTCCCTGGGATCCGACCCCTGACGCCCGAGCCTCAGCTCCCAGCCCTCACTCACCCCAGGGGTGAGCAGACAAGCCTCTCGGGCTTGTGAGTGCTGGTCGGCACCGATCCTCTGTGCAGGAATCTCTCCACTTTGCCCTCCGCACCCCTGTTGCTGCGCTCTCCTCCGCGGCTCCAAAGCTCCCCCACCACGCACCCCGTCTCTGCCAGTGAAGGGGCTTCCTAGTGTGTGGAAGCTTTTCCTCCTTCACAGCTCCCTCCCAGAGGTGCAGGTCCTGTCCCTATTCTTTTGTCTCTGTTTTTCCTTTTTTCCTCTGCCCTACCCAGGTACGTGGGAAGTTTCTTGCCTTTTGGGAAATCTGAGGTCTTCTGCTACGATAGGTGTTCTGTAAGAGTTGTTCCACATGTAGATGTAGTTTTGATGTATTTGTGGGGAGGAAGGTGATGTTCACGTCTTACTCCTCTGCCATCTTGAAGGTGCTCCCCAACAATTTGTTTTTTAGATATCAATTGAAAAATTTTATTAAATGGTATAAGGAGAGCTGGTATGGTATATTTAAATGCACTGGGTCCCGAATCTGGCCAATCATTAAATCACCTGGAAGGCATTTAAAAGTACAGACCCTTAGGCCCCTCTAGATTGACTGGAAGAGAATCTCAGAGATGGGCTCCCAGCAGGTGTGTGTAAGATCCATCCCCCACTCCCTACCCCCAGCTCCCAGGTGATGTGGGCTATCAGCCAGGCTAGGAGCCACAGTGTCCCTGTCAGGGAAGGAGCATTGCTCTGGTTCACACTAGACTTCTGGCTGCTTTCTAACATTATCATTCACTCACTGAGTAACTTTATGGCAGATTGCAAGCTTTGAGGGAGCATGTTTTTCAACTATATACAATTTGTATGGTCTTTTCCAACTTTAAAGCCCTGTAACTTCATTACATTTACAAGGTTTAAAAAAATTTTAATTTCAAAACTGAGTTAAAATGGACACACACAGAGCTATCAGTTTTTATTCTTAGTTTATGTTAATAGAAGTAAGCAAACAACAAAAGAAGTCAAGATTCTCCCGTCTCACCCTGAGTTTGATTTATGAGTTCTTGATTGGACCTTTCTTTTCATGATATCAATCATGAAAATGAAAATTTTCTGCTCTTTCCTTTAGACCTTCAGATGCAAAACTGAATTCTTCACCCTCCCAAACTTGATTGTTCATTGGTGCTCCTGTCTTAACAAATGATACCACCCACATCTTGTTGTGTTAGCCAGAAACCAAGAGTCACTCTCCCTCTTATTTATTTTTGATATTCTAGGTTGATTTTACCCCACCAGAATTGTTCATCGCCAGCTTCTTTTTATCTCTACCACCATCCATCCTGGGCCAGGTGCCATCTTTCCTGGGTTCTTCAATAACCTCCCGAGAGTCTTTTTTCACCATTCTTGCCACCTTGTGCTCTAGTCAATACTCAGTACTGCAAAGAGATTAAAAACGCAAATCTGGACTTCCCTGGCGGTCCATTGGTTAAGACTTTGCTCTTTGAATGCTGGGGGTATGGGTTCAATCCCTGGTGGGGGAACTAAGATCCTCCATGACATGCAGCACGGCCAAAAAAAAAAAAGCAAATCCAACAGTAGGTCTTCCCTAATACAAACCTATCAATGTCTTTCCATTGTGCTTAGAATAAAGACCAAAATCTGTATGCTGGCCTCCAAGGCCCTGCATGACCTAGTCTGTCCTTCTCCCCCTTACTTTCTGCTCTCTTGACACACTGGCCATCCTTCAGATTCTCACATATGGTGCTCTCCCTTCCCATCTTAGGGCCATTGATTTTTCTTTTCCTTCTGTCTACGAAGCTCTTCACTTCCAACTCATTCTTTGCAGATGAGCTGAAATGACATTTCCTCAGGAGAGCCTTTTCTGATGCTCCAGATATGATCAAGTCCACTTGCTATATGCTTGTGTAGAATAACTTGCATTTTTTCCCGAGCATTTTTTACAGTTTATCGTTTACATTAATACAATGTTTTGGCTAATTTTAATCTAATCTATAAGACTGCAGGCTTGGTGAGAGTAGGGACCTTGACTATTCTGTTTACCGCTGATTTCCTAATTCACCAAACAGTGTGTAGCATATAGTAGGTTCTTAAGAAATATTTGTTGAGTAAAAGAATAAACGAATCCACCGAAGAAAAGTGCTCACTTATGCAGCAGTGCCTCCCCCATCCCCACATATACTCTTTCCAGTTCTAGTCTTATATGTAGAGCATCATCATTTTTCTTACAGTGCTCCTTTCTGCAGCAAGGAATGGTCATTTCTCAACCTGCCACCATATCTCATTCTCTGTTCCAGCACCATCCGAATGCCTGGCTTCAGCCCTTTTCTGTACTCCACTGAGGTCAGAGGGGTGTAAAAGCAGTTGCTCTAGGCGTTGCTGCATTTTTGGGATGAGGTCTAAAATTGTGCATAGCTCAGTGCAAGAAATACGGGTAGAGAAGAAGCCCCTCCAGAGTTTCTTTATAGGAAATAAAGACTCCATTTCTGGAATCCTTTGTTTATTCAAGTAAAGACGTTGCTCCATAGACAGTGCACAGATCTCAGATCTGACGTGGTGAATCAGAGGGTCAGATTCCTCTCTTGACATCGTCTTTCCACACAGGTTATTGCGAGGACAGCTTTTGGAGATGGAGAAGATTTAAGACATGGGGTTTATTTAAGGCAGGGTATTTATTGTTGTCTGCTTTTCAAGGATAACATATTCTCTGTAAAATGTGATCTGAGTAACTGGAGCCCCTGCCATGTACCTCATATATTAGAGAGCCCTCTCCTTCATCCCCTCTGGCTGTGCCCCTTGCCCCCAGGTGGGTGAGAAATCCACTAGGCCCTATTCTAGACATGCTCCAGGAACCTCATACCTGGCAGTTCTCTGTCCAGAGACCTCACATCTGTCGACAAGGGCTATGGTCTGTCCTTCATATTGCACTAGTGGGGTGTGTGATCCTAGGCCCAAGGGTGGCCAAGGGGCAGCTGTTTGGGAGGGGCTGGCCTCAGAGAAGGGGTGCCTCCATTTGTTCTCTTGTCCTGGGTTCACGAATGTTAGGGAGATTCTGGAGAGTGGATGGTGCTTTAGGAAGAAGGCATACAGTAAGAAAAGAAGATAGAGGATAAAGTCCTAAGGAACATCAGAGCAAGTTAATACTTGACTGGATGGGTAAATAAACCAGTAAGTGTCTGAGTAAAATAACTTTTGAAAAGAGAAAGAGAAGTCAACCAGAAAAACTAGAATTAGTAAAGTAAAGCCTTGATTTTCACAGGATTTTTCTCACATCTAGTCAGCACCAGACCATCAATAGTCAGACATTTGTTCTAAAGGGAAAGCTTATGACAATGAACCACGTCATGACCCTGGAACCAGTTTTCATGGCTTCACTGGAGCTCAGTCTGTTATTCACATTCTTTTTAGAGAATTAAGGGTTGATTTTGTTTCAGTATATGTATTTCATCCTATAATTAATGTATATCATTTGCCCAGAATTTTCAAGAGTGAGGTAGGGAGAACTTGTTCTTCTGATTATTGAGAGGAAGTATTAGCAATATAAGTAGGAAGTTAATAGCATGGTTAGAATTTACTGTCATGAAAACACCTTCCCATTCATTGCTGTCCTAAGCAAACACAATCTCAGTGATACTACTGGAGAAAATCAAGAAGGAATAAAGGGTGGGACTTCTTAGCTTTAAGATGATTAAACAATTTCATTCAACAGGCAGCTCTTTATCCATAAGCCAACAGCTTTCCCTTTCACAGTACCCTCAGAATCTTTTTACAAAGTTGAAAGAGCTGTAATTTTAATGTAACTATTATATTCAAGACATTAATGACCTGCATCACCGAAAATAACCATGGTAACAGGTGAGAAATCAAAGACAGTTAATTTAATTGCCACAGAAAGAAAATAAGTGCAATAATCTATAATTCTTCATTCCCAATATGTACATGTTATTTTCTTACTGCATTAATTACCTAATAGTTAGACAGAAATTATCTAGTTGTTGCTCTGTGACTCCCCGCTGCATTCATGTAATGGTTTTCACTCTAATAACTAATCATTATAATTTCTTACCTCAGCAGTTTAGGCTGCTACAAACTGGGTAACATGTTCATTCAGTTGACATTAGCAATTTTTAATAACAATAAAAGTGATACTTTAAGTATAGTGGAAAGGAATTAAGCAGTTCTTTCAACCTAGTTACCTAAAGGCCACTCTAATTCAGTGCTTATCTATAAACTACTAATGATCTGGGACTACTTCTTAGAAAGACTTCAAACTTTCAACTTCTGAAGTCTCTGTCTAAGAGTTGCTGGAATATTCCCACAGAACCTTTCTGGGAAGCAAAGACAAGTTGTGGAGTCCTAAGTAGGGACATATTTAGAACCACTGGCAAGGATACTAAGTATTAGGTGGTGTGTCTATTAGGTGTTAAATCTTTTGCTAGGTCTGGGGATACAATGGTAATTAAAACAAGGATAGAGGGCTTCCCTGGTGGCGCAGTGGTTGAGAATCCGCCTGCCGATGCAGGGGACACGGGTTCGTGCCCCGGTCTGGGAAGATCCCACATGCCGCGGAGCGGCTGGGCCCGTGAGCCATGGCCGCTGAGCCTGCGCGTCCGGAGCCTGTGCTCCGCAACGGGAGAGGCCACAACAGTGAGGCCCGCATACCACAAAAAAAAAAAAAAAAAAAAAAAAACAAGGATAGAGGTACAGATGATAAAGCAGGAAATCATGCTTAATGAGCAAGTTTATACAGTTTTTAGTTTTCATTTAGTTCCTACACTATAAAAGATATAATAGATGGTGTTTAAATTTCATGACTCTGTATAAGAATCTTGTAGTGTAACAGTGTAGGGGATAATCAGTTGTATAGTGAAAAATAATATCTACTATTAACTGAATGCTTTCCATGTCCCAGATACGGTCATTTAATATTCACACGAGTATGCACCCCGACTCCATAAGTGAATTCTTTTTATTTTTTTGGCGGCGCAGCATGCAGGATCTTAGTCCTTGACCAGGGATCGGACCAGTGCCCCCTGCAGTGGAAGCCCAGAGTCCTAACCACTGGACAGTCAGGGAAGTCCCCATAAGTGAATTCTTTTATCTCCATTTTCACATGGAGAAACTAGGGTTAAATAGCTGACCAGAGGTCATCTGAGCAATTAAGTGAAAGAAAGACTGCAGTCTAGGCTGGGCTTTACTAAGTTCTAGGGTTCTAGGGTTTCTGCAGAAAGAATAATCGAGAGCCATTTCAGTTCTGGCACGCAAAGCTACTGCTCACTGAATAGAGTATTTAATTTTAATTGATTCTGTTTTTTATTTTAATTCTAGACTATACCACAACCGTGTCAGAAAGAATCTATCATTTTTATTGTTATTAAATCTTTTAGATTGGCATTTCAATCTTCTCTGGCAATTATATCTCAAAAAATTGTCTCAGTAACAAATTTTTTTTTAAACATCTTTATTGGAGTATAATTGCTTTACAGTGGTATGTTAGTTTCTGCTTTATAACAAAGTGAATCAGCTATACCTATACATACATCCCCATATCTCCTCCCTCTTGCGTCTCCCTCCCACCCTCCCTCTCCCACCCCTCTAGGTGGTCACAAAGCACCGAGCTCATCTCCCTGTGCTATGCGGCTGCTTCCCACTAGCTATTTAACGTTTGGTAGTGTGTATATGTCCATGCCACTCTCTCACTTCGCCCCAGCTTACTTTCCCCCTCCCCGTGTCCTCAAGTCCATTCTCTGCGTCTGCGTCTTTATTCCTGTTCACATGTTCCTAGTTCACATGCCACTCTCTCACTTCGTCCCAGCTTACCCTTCCCCCTCCCAGTGTCCTCAAGTCCATTCTCTAGTAGGTCTGAGTCTTTATTCCCATCCTGCCCCTAGGCTCTTCATGACCATTTTTTTTTTTTTTTTTTTTTTTTAGATTCTATATGTATGTGTTAGGATATGGTATTTGTTTTTCTCTTTCTGACTTACTTCACTCTATATGACAGACTCTAGGAGGTCCATCCACCTCACTATAAATGACTCAATTTCATTTCTTTTTATGGCTGAGTAATATTCTATTGTATATATGTGCCACATGTTCTTTATCCATTCATCTGTTGATGGACACTTAGGTTGCTTCCATGTCCTGGCTATTGTAAATAGAGCTTCAATGAACATTGTGGTACATGACTCTTTTTGAATTATGGTTTTCTCAGGGTATATGCCCAGTAGTGGGATTGCTGGGTCGTATGGTAGTTCTATTTGTAGTTTTTTAAGGAACCTCCATACTGTTCTCCATTGTGGCTGTATCAATTTACATTCCCACCAACAGTGCAAAAGTGTTCCCTTTTCCCCACATCGTCTCCAGCATTTGTTGTTTGTAGATTTTTTGATGATGGCCATTCTGACTGGTGTGAGCTGATATCTCATTGTAGTTTTGATTTGCATTTCTCTAACGATGAATGATGTCGAGCATCCTTTCATGTGTTTGTTGGCAATCTGTATATCTTCTTTGGAGAAATGTCTATTTAGGTGTTCTGCCCATGTTTGGATTGGGTGGTTTGTTTTTTTGATACTGAGCTGCATGAACTGCTTTTAAATTTTGGAGATTAATCCTTTGTCCGTTGCTTCATTTGGAAATATTTTCTCCCATTTTGAGGGTAGCAATTTTTTACAAAAAGAATAAATGAACAGAGGTAGATACATGCTATAAAGGAAGTATAGAACCACCTCACATTCATTAGGATGACTACTATCAAAAAACCAGCAAAGAGATATAGAAACTGGAACATTTGTGAGAATGTAAAATGGCACAGTTGCTATGAAAAGCAGTATGGCATTTCCTCAAAAAATTAAGCATACGATTTACCATATGATCCAGCAATTCCACTTCTGTGTATATATCCAAAAGAACTGAAATTAGGGTCTCATAGAGATATTTGTACACCCATGTTTGTAACAGCATTAAGCACAACAGCCAAGAGATGGAAGCAACTGAAGTGTCCGTCAATAGATGAATGGGTAAGCAAAATGTGGCATATATATATATATATAATGAATTATCATCTGCTTTAAAAAGGAAGGAAATTTTGACATATGCTACAACATGGGTGATCCTTGAGGCCATTATGCTAAGTGAAATAAACCAGTAACACAAAGACTAATACTATTGGATTCCACTGAGATGAGGTAACTAGAGTAGTTAAAAACTTAGAGACAGAAAGTAGAATGGTGGTTGCCAGGGGCTGGGGCAAGGGAAAGGGGGACTTGTTGTTTAATGGGCATAGAGTTTCAGTTTTGTAAGATGCAAAGGGTTCCGGAGATGGCAGGTACAACATCGTGGATGTAGTTAACACTGCTGAACTGCACTCTGAAAAATGGTTAAGATGGTAGATTTTATGGTATGTGTACTTTACCACATTAAACATGAAACAGAAGAAACTATGGAGGGTTAGGTGACAGAGAGGACCTGGGGATAGGAGAGGACCTCGTTAGGTAAGTTGTTCAACAAAGACATGTATGAGACATGAACAATGCCGTGGAGCCAGTTCTGCCCAAAGCCAAGGAGAGAGCCCTCAGAGGGATCTGCACATACAAATCCCTGGGCCATAGAAGAGGTATGTTGAATGAAAAGGAAGTCAGTGTGACAGGAACACAGTAGCAGGTGATATACTTGGGGCTGGTCACGGAGGGACTGGTGGACATGGAATTATTTGGGACTGCATCATTATCGTTACGTTTTAGCTTCATTTGCAAGGGCTCTTTGTACTTTAGGAGATCACAAACTTTACTCATTTTGTTTCAAAAAATAGTAATCGGCATACTTTTTTTTTTTTAATCAGCATACTTATTAGTGCCATGATTCAGGGACCTCTTATTGTATAATTTAAAAAAAAAATCACCAGAAGTGGTGTGTTAACTTGGTGGGGTTTCATTTTTATTTATCAACTACATTATTTCTGGAGCGATTGCAACCTGAAAGAAATTCCCTTTGTATCTGTCTACCTTGGTGAATACCAGTGAACCATTACTTAAAACACTGCATTCATTTTATAATTCAAACTAGTTCACAGTGTCTCTGGAAGTTTTCCCGGGCCAGGTCAGTTCATCAATCCTCACTACAGTGATTTTAGAGACTCTGGAGGCCCTAATATAAGCAGTTAGTATTGCTCACTTTGCTGAAAGTTGTCTAGCACTGCACTTAGCAGTGTCAATTCATGACAAATAGTTTAATTGTGTAGTCACATCCTAGAAGTGTTAACATACAGAATTTAAAGGTTTATCAAAATGGCAGCTGTCATCATTTAAATACGTTTTCTTACATGAAAGCAAAAGTTGCTAAAATTAAAACGTGGTTTATTGGTAAATACCCCTTATACATCAATTTTCTTTGATGGAAATACCATTATTTAAAGTATTCATAACCCTAAAAAAAGATGTTTATCTGCTTTAATAGAACAATACATTTATACTGTATTCTGCATCATACATATTTGTTTCTACTTCAAATAAATCTGGAAATTTTATCCTACTTCGGAATATTGTTCTCTATTCAAGGTTCAAAACAGCAAAGCAGTACTGAAAGTTCTCATCTGACATTTCCTACCCACTTCTCACCTGACATTTGTCTCAGGTTATCTGTAATGTGGAACGAATCTGGGAAGATTAACCCAAATGCATTGATGATGTTCATTCCCCCACATTTCAATAGAGGGACCTGAATCTGGGAGATTGGAAATACGACTTTGAAGAAAAGCAGAAATATATTCGTAATGGGATGACATGTCAGTTGAAACTTAAAGTTGATGAAGTGTAAGTGTGTTTGGACCAAACACTGAGACAGGGCAGTATGAGTGATTTATGGAGCTAAATGAGAAGGATACCTTCCTGGGCTGCCGTGTTTACACGAAATGTGCAATAGTGGAACAGAAGGAATAGGTGGGCTTAGAGAGCAACAGAGCAAGTGTGCAACTAATGTGAGTAAGCCCCACATCAACCCAGCAGGACCTGAGGGTTATACGCCCTCCTTCATGACAATTCTATTAATGTCTTCCGTGAAGTAGGGCTAAACATCATAGTTTATCCATATGCAATTTAAGAATTTAAGTATTTCAGAAGAAATAATGGGGGTGGAAATATTTAATATTTTAAAGTGCTTTGAGATCCTAGGATGAGTGGTTAAATGCAATGATCATTATCATAATTCTTTTAGAATTATCATTAATTTTGTACTTTTTAATTTGGAGTGTCAATATTATAGTTTTAGTTTTGGAACTACTTCTGGTAATAATTCATATAGTCAGTAATAAGTAAAGGGTTATGAAGACCATGACCCTGTTCTCAATGAGATTTTTAAGTTTGGAAGATCCAACTGAAACATGAAACAATAGAACAAGGAAGCACTTTTTTTTTTTTTAAAGGAAGCACTTTTTGAGTGGCTGGACAGAGGAAAACCAGCTGAGAAAATGGGCTTAGTGGGCTGGAGTCCCTGGAAAGGGTTCAGGCACTTGGAACTTGAGCTGGGCCTTGGAGTTTGTGTGGTCAGAGGTGGGCCCTGAGGATTTGGTCCCCTGAACTCTTGGAAAGACAGTGAAAGCTCTGTGAACTTTTAGTATTTATAACTTGCCTGCGCATTTTGCATTCTGTCCTGCAATATAACTGTGTCCACGCTAAAATAAAATGATGTTTGCATTACGTTCAGATTATTTAATTTTGTTTTCCTAGTCTGATATGCCAGGACGTTATGTCCCGTCTCGCCCAAGATATTCTCTTATCCCAGCTCCACACAGCCTCAGGAGTATGACTGACATGCTGGTTGGAGAATTGTGGCTGTACAGGATCACAGCGCATTTAAACAGAGGAGCCTTTGCTTGGCCATTAGCATGTTATCATGCTGAGTAAATAAGAGTTTCTTTAGCCATTAAAAGACTCTCATACCAGATGGTATGTGTACACATTCTTTTGTACAAGTTTGGTGGGCTTTCTAAGCAGCCTAGGTTTCCTTTTTATAAGTATAACTGGGGCCCAGATGGTTCCATTTGCTGATAAGAGTACTTTTCAATAATATGCTGTATGATTGGGTGCAAAATCAACATCCTCCAAGTTTTGCTTTTAAAGTACAAGCCTTTGTTTTGTATTTCCGCCTGAAGCCTTTCTGACCTTTGTCAAAAATATTTTTCAGTTATTCAGAGCACATTGGCGTGCTCTAAAAAAAGACCACCCAAGCACATCCCTTTCAGTTGGCAAATTCCACTTAGGATGAGAAGCACAGAAGCATTCTATAACTGATGAGAACTATAGAGTTATTTGAATGTTTGAAAGAGGACACATCTCTTCCGTCAGCTCACAGAGGCTGGTCTCTGGCTTTGTGTCATCATGTTAACCGGTGTGACACGGTGGTCATCTGTGCTCACCTCCGGTTTGGAAACTCGACCCAGTGCTGTTCAGAGGAAGCAGTAGTCCTTGGTAATGCCAGATCTGCTCCCTTGTATTGTTTCTATTTACTTCAAATGCCGAATCACAAGCTGGCCAAGGAGCAATGAGGCTGGAAGGGATAAGGAACATAAAGGGATTTTAAAGACACCACTGAGTCCTGCTTGAAGCTTGACCATGGCAACTTATTCTCAAGTGTCTAAATTTTTAAATCCTCCAAAGCTATAAAGTAGTACTGAAAACGTTTTGCCAATAATAGCCAAGGTAGCAATTGACACAACGTACGGTTGGCTTTCTGGCCACAGCATTGCCTCCTCTGCTCCTACCAGTGTTTCCTTTTCTCCATTGCTTATTTCTACCTTGGATCCTTCCCCTCAAAGCAGCCCCTCTAACTTTTAAACCTGTGACCAAGAGCAGTTTGTTTTTTTTGGCAGGAACGTTCATTCAACAATTTCTTTAGCACATAATTTATTAAGTATCTGCTATGTGCCTATATTGTCCTTAGGACTGGGGATATAAGTGTGAATAAGATGGAATCTACCAAATGTGCAGCTCAGTGCAGATTGAAGACATAGACTGAATGGCACAGCTCTAGTTCAAAAGATATATATGCCTTTTGTGTCCTCCTTTTGTCTTCTCCTAATGGACTACAGTTCAGATAGAAAAGGGCATGAGTTGGGGTAGGGAGAGCCAAGGAGCAAGCTGATTTATCCTGCATCTCTTTCCTTATGTTACAATGACCTTGATTCAAAGATTGTAAAGGATAGGGGATACATTTTAGAGAGAAGAGCCAGTAGAGAAGTGATGCAGAGATGGTGAGTAGGAAGCCAATCCAGACCTCCAGGAGACTCTACAAGCCATTGGTCTGGCACTTATTTCATATGACGCTTTAGATACATAATGTGAACCCCTTTCTTCCCTACATTTTCTTTGTGAAATGAGAGGGGATGAGTTTTAAATTTGCTCTCTAGAACAATTGAGTTACTAATTTAGAAAGGTGAGCCCACGTGGGCATCCTAAGCGACAGGCATAAATGATATCAAGTAGTATTAGGTGAACACATGGGGTGAAGTGAGTCTGATGTGGGTCGAAGGAAGTGTAGGCACAGGGAAGTGATGAGGCTGGAAAATTAAGTAGGACTTAGAGAAGAAAGCTTTTTATATACGATTTAGTACTTTATTCTGAATGCCATGGGGGATCCTTTAAATAAATACAAATCATTTGAATGACAGTCAGATTTACAGTTTAGATAGATTACTCTGGTTGCATTGAGGGGCTGAATGGAAGGATAGAAAGACTGAGGTCAGGAAGCTCAGTTAGGAGGCTGCTGAAGTGACCCAAACAAAGAGACATGAGTTTCTAAATTATGCCAGTGGCCGGAGGAATAGATAATGGGAAAGATACAGAAGACACAGTACAGATCTATAATCTGTGAGACTTAGTGACCAATTGGATATGAAGGAAAGGGGGAAGTGCTAGGATTATGTCAAAGTTTCTGATCTTGGTAACCAGGAGTATTTTAATGGTAAATAAAAGAACGAGTTTGACAGGATAATGTAACTGGTTCAACTGAGGACAGAGTAAATTTGTGATGCATGTAAGGCATTCAGTTGGAGATATCTAGTAATAAAATGGAGATGTTTAGGTCTGGATCTCAGCAGAGAGGTCTAGGTTGGAGGGGTAGATTTGGTTAGAAATTGGTAATTAAAGATTTTGGTTGATGTCACTAAGAGTCACTGCATGGAGTGAGAAGAGAAGAGAATGAAGACTAGAGATCCAAGAAATATTGCCTTTCAGGTATGTTAAGAATACAAGATGAATAAGGTCTGAAGACGTAACATATAACATGGTGACTACGGTTGATAACACTGTATTGTATAATTGAAATTTGCTAAGAGAGTGGAACTTAAATGTTCTCATCCCAGCCCCCACTAAAAAAAAAGAAAAGAAAAAAAGGTAAATATGTGAGGTGATATGTGTGTTAATTAACTTGATGTGGGGAATCCTTTTGCAATGTTAACATATATCAAATCATCACATTGTACACTTTAAATATCTTACAATTTTATTTGTCAACTATACCTCCATAAATCTGAAAAAAATAAACAGTAAAATAAAAATAGTGAGAGAAAATTTTAAAAAAAGAATGTCAAGCAAAGTTTATGGGCTGATATGAGAGTCTGCTCACAGTGGTGTTGTTTATAATTTGAGAGTTCCAACAAGTTCTGAGCAGAATGAATTACAAACCTTAGATATATAGCCAATCTTTGATAATAACCGTAAATGCAATATAAACTTTAAAAATTATAAATCACTATGTTATACACCTGAAACTTATATGATATTATACACCAGCCATAACGCAACAAAAAAATTAAAAAACAAACCTCAGAACAATTTGGGGTAGTAAGTTAGGACCTGGTTTTAGAATAATTTGGGAAAGTTTGTGTGTCACTTGGGGACCAGTCAGGAAAACAGAGTCGACATCAGGTAGTTCTACAGAGGGAATTTAACGGAGTGGATTAGTTAAAATTGGAGATTATCAATAACAGGAAGCAACTACTACCTTTAGAGCTGGGATAACCAAGGCAAGAGGCGATGTTACCAGAACTCAGGAGCGCAGGCTGTCCAGTGGGAACTGGACCCAAGTAGCAGCTGCCCTCGGAGGGAGGCGCTGTCTTGTGGGAACCAGCCTCTCAAGGGAGTGCAGCTATATTGGTAGGGATACTTCCTGAAGCAGAGAGATGGCTTCTCTCTCCTCCCACTTACTTTATTCTACCAGTTCCTCTCATTGGACAAATCTGATTTAAAGCTGGCTAGCAGTGGAGCCTGGAGAAGTATTATGTGTGAGATTTGAGCCCCTGTGATATAGAGCAGGGCAAGGGTTAGCCTGGCCTGAGAGCAAACAGACAATTGACAGGCATATCTTTAAATAGATTAAAAAAAAAAATTCGTGATTATAAAAGTAGAGAACCAATAAGATACGATGTTTGATTTTTTCTTTTTCTAAAATCATGATTATAAAAGTAGAGAACCAATAAGATATGATGTTTGATTTTTAAAAATTATTAATCAGGTGCTTTTGCTTCCACTTACCTTATTAAACTAAAATTCTATTGCAAGTAGATGACTTAATCATCTTTTAAAATTACCTCACAACATAAGGACTTTTATATTGTGACATTTCTGTAAGGCTGTGCCTTTTTCCTAGGTTAGTAGGGACTAACCCCCCCCAGAAAAAAGCAAAAGCTGATATGTGGTTGCCTAAATGGCTATTAAAGCCAGAACCACTGGGTACACTAAATTTATACAATGTATCACTGTTCTCACTGAGTCTTCTCCCCAGATTCAACTGCCTCGGTGGGGATGTGCACTTCATAAAAATGAAGTGATAAAAAATCTTGCTGACAATTAGGCTTCCCTTACTGGGCTTAAAATAAGGGAGTGTGTAGCTCTGTATTAAAAGGTATGCTCTTGATATACTCTTTTTTGAGGTTCTCAATCAAAGGGCTCTGCTTTTTAGTAAGACCTTTAAACAGCATCAGCCTTTCCCTCAAAAGAGAAAGGCTAAAAAGAGTGCCAGACTCAATTGAACTTAACAGAAAATCCATTGGTGACCAATGAAGCAGAAAGGATGTGCTCAAATCGCTGGGTTGAACGCTCTGTTGTATAGATCAGACAAGCCCGTTTAGTGTCTACTGGCTCACACAGAGTCAGATACTTGTTCACCAGCTTTAGCTCCCAGATATTTTAATGGTAGTGTTTACCAGTTTTAGTGGGAAACCAATGAACAATAAATCTGTAGGTGGATTAACTGGGTCAGGCTAGTTTCTTGCTTGGATTTTAATTCCCCGGGTAGTGAATTGAGTGCCAAAGCTTTGCTATAATTTTATCATATTGAATAGCGTTTATTTGGTTCAGTCTAATATTGGGTCTAAGATGATCTTACAATATCCATTCTGTAAGTACACTTCTTTTCAAAGCAGTTTATTAGATAATATTTATTACTGTTAAGTAAATAGTGTTAAATAACTAATATGGTGATTTAAAAATAAACAAACAGAAAAACTCCTTGTATGCTGTCTTAGGCTGGGTTCCCCAGAAAAAAGACACTGAGAGGGAGATCATGTCCAGGAAGCTTATGGCGGAGGCTCTCGGAACACCTGTAAGAGATGAGGCAAATGAGATCAGGCAGAGGCTGGTGGTGATCTGCAAGGTAATCCTTTCATCATCACCCCTAACTGAGGCGAGGGGGCTGAGCTCCTGTACCCCCCTGCCCCATCCCCTCACATCCAGACATTGGGTATTGGCTAGTGCCAGAGAGGATATTACCTGGGGAAGGCAGTTCCTTCAGCTGAGGGAAATTTCTCTTTTCCAGTAGTGACTCAGTTGTGAGCTGTCTGCAGCCAGCTTTTCCCACAGCTGAGCAGATGTCTCTGCCTGGATCCCGAAGGGGACCTTTGTGGTACATCACGGCATCCCCTAAATCTAATTACTACCTTGTCCCAAATGCCCACTTGTCATACCCACCCCAGTAATTCCAGTGTGAGTTGCCAGCATCGGCGGGCTACACCGACACGGGTGCCACATAATGGTGCCCTCTCGGGCAATTATTTTTGTGTTCCATCTTCCTCATTTTATCCAGCGACCTTGGGAAAATGAAAATCTGATTCTATCACTCCTCTAAACAGCCCCTCAGTGGCTCCTGTTGCACTCATAGTAAACACCCAGCCCCTTAACAAGGCCTAAAGTTGCCCGCCCTGACTACCTCTGTGGCTTCGTGTCTCACCAGTTACATTTTTTGCTTTTTGTACAATAGCCACCACGCCCTTCTCACCTCAGGGCCTTTGCACACATTGTACATCCTGCCTGGATTGCTCCTGGCTCTCTCTGCTGTTCCCCATCGTACTCATGCCCCGTTAGCTCCTCCTTCAATATCAGCCCAAAGGGCCTTGCCATGAATCCTTCCTGATTCTCCAGAGAGGGCTGGAATTCTTGTCACATACCCTCCATCCTTTCCACTGCAGTTCGTCCTGTCCTATACTTTTTCTCAGTAACCGTGTGTTTGCGTGTGTCTGTGTGTGTGGCAGACAGACAGACACAGCGGGAAGCAGAGACAGGAGACAGAGACTGATTGTTTGCCTAACGTCTGTTTCGGCCAGTAGACGGTTAAGTTCTAGGAGAGCAGGGGAGCTGATTGCTTTGTTCAGCACCACACCCAGCCCTGAGCCTATGGCCCAGCGCCACAGTGCATATGATCATTCAGAATTTGTGGGGTAAATAAGAACGAATAATCAACCTGAAGTGAAAATCTGGCCATGACTCTGGTCAACCTAAAAAGTACGGTGTGATGTTTAACTGCCATTTCAAGCATGAAACTTCAGCTTTTATTTCCTGATTATAGGTCCAAAGGCTAAGATATTTATTTCGCTTTTCTACATTTCATTGTATTCCTGGTTTCCCTCATTCTCTTCAGAATATATACATACATATACACACATATACCTATATATACTCAAATACATAGACAAGCATATATAGGCATGTATTCTATATGTACATAACATGGAATGAGTTTTACATGAGCACATCACACACTCATCTGGTCTGGTCTTCTTTTATAGGTATCTTGGCTTTTTAGCAGTTTAACACATCATAGCTTTTATATACCCACTAAGAATTTCAAATAACTTGTATAAAGTGTAGAAAATAATTGAAATATCTAAGTAAATCATTAATAAAGTAAAATATTTACAACAGCTGTAAAGTAAGTTTTATAAATGTGAATGCTTATAAATGCCAGCCTTGATATTAAATAATGTTGGGAATGAGTCAATGATATGGGGTTTTACAGGATTTGTATTCAACTAGGTAAAGTTTACATTATTTATATTTGCATTTCAAAAACCAGGGAAAAGAAACATCTTTGAACTCCCTTAAATAAATGATTAAAATGTTTTATTCCTTTAATTTTTACATTTAAAAATCACATGGGGTGCATCTCCATCTAGTAGAAACAACTCACCTTTTTAGGTAAAAAACTTTTGTTGTGTCACCTTCTGAATACACGTGATTCCAGAAAGTTCTTGCATCATTTCTTAATACCAAATAATTCTACATACAGTTTATATTGTGTGACCTGTTTATAGTTTGTTTGATAAAAACCATGTTTAATAAAGTTTCAGCGCCTTAGAGGTTTACCCATTCGCAAAAATTTCCTTTCCTACTCTAGTGGCAATGTCATTTAAAAAAAAAATTATTTGATTTATTTTTGGCTGTGTAGGGGTCTTTGTTGCTGCATGAGGGCTTTCTCTAGTTGCAGAGAGCAGGGGCCCCTCTTAATTGCAGTGTGCAGGCTTCTCATTGTGGTGGCTTCTCTTGTTGCAGAGCATGGGCTCTAGGCACACAGGCTTCAGTAGTTGCAGCACGCAGGCTCAGGAGTTGTGGTTCGTGGGCTCTACGGCGCAGGCTCAGGAGTTGTGACACACGGGCTTAGTTGCTCCGTGGCATGTGGGATCTTCCCGGACCAGGACTTGAACCCATGTCCCCTGCATTAGCAGGTGGATTCGTAACCACTGTGCCACCAGGGAAGCCCTAGTGGCAACGTCATTTTTAAGAACTCAAGCAGTATGTGTCTCCCAAACCAAAAAGAGGTAATGTGAGAGCCCCCATGTTTTAAGTCATATTTAGAGTGATAGACAATAAACTGGATAGCAGTGTTAATACATCTGAGAATTGTGAACTGGAAATAATGTCTGATTAAAGAATTTACAAGAAGTAAGGTGACTGTTGTTCATATGCTCAGGTTTTGAAAGCCATGTTGAGAAAAGAAACTCTGCTAATATTCTCTCTGGAGATGTTACTCTCTTTGATTTTTCTAAAAACACTAAGTGGGTGATTATTGGTTACGCTTTGCAGTTGTGACTGTGACCTTGTCATCTAAATTGTTAACTGCAGCAGAGCATTCTGAGATCTCAGACCCTTTGACTTTCCTTTCAGTACATATCCAAGTGCGGCTTAACTTATATAGCATGCATTTGGTGCGTAACTACACAAAAAATTTTATTTTGGCTAACACATCTCCTTTTATAGAGTTTATTTGCTTGGAAAATGCCCAAAGGTTTTCATCTGACTGTGAAGTGTCGGGGCCCTATCTTCATTCTCTGCTCAACTTGGTTTCTCGTTATGAAAGAGGATCAGACTCACTGCTCTGTAGTGACAGCTGTGCCTACAGGTTGTTCCCTCTTCTCTCTTACACTGCCTCTCAGATATTTTAGTTTTATTCTTATGTCTTATGCTTCTAACAGGGAGGAAGGTTTTCTTTTCTTTTCTTTTTTTGGGGCATATTTTATTTAGATAGTAAAGCAAAATGGTCTATTTGATTTTCTTGCCTCTCAATGGATGCCATAAATGGGAGTTCTGCAATGGCTAGGATAGTGTCTTTTTGATCTTGTCCTCCTTGATTTCAGAACATTATGGTACAGCTTTGAATGGTTGAATCATTTGACACAAAAAAATTCACATCCTCATTTTTTATTTCCAAGTCTAAATTTAGGAAATAGTAGTCAATTGCATGTTTGTGCAAAGAAAAATCTAATTTTACAGATACATAAAAGGTAATATTCCCAACCTGGAACCAGCAGCTATTGAAAATATACTTGATAAAATATTCCAATTTCGAATTCTTGAAATTATATTGAAAATTTGGCTAATGAAAGCAGACAGTTGTAAATAGCACCTGCGGAGAATGTGACCAATCGGAACCCTTTTTATATGTTTATAGTCAATATCCCGATTTACATTTTCTATACACTTCCTGGTGTCACCTGCCTGTCCTTCAAAATGCCAGTACTCTCTTCCCAGTCGGAACCTGCTCCTAAAAAAGCATAAGCCTTTCACACCTTACTGTAAATTTGGTTAAATATTTTAATTCTTACAAGGACATATTCCTTACAGCATAGGGTTATAAGAGGGTGGGCCTTGGAGCTTTGGGGCAGGGTTTTAATCCCAGTATCTCACTTACTTTCTGACCTCAAATAGGTAACTTGACCTCTCCCATCCTCAGTTTCCTCAGCTATAAAATGGGGATAAGAATAGTTTTGGGAGGATTAAGTAAATTAATACATGTAATGTACCTATAACAGTGCCTAGCACATGCTAAACGCTCAATAAAGGCTATTATTACAGTAAAATGAAAATGAAAGACAGTGCCCTCTCTTTAGAAATTGTTGGAATCATGTAGTGGATAGAGAATGATTTGGGAAGGAATAAGGGCTGTCCTACCCGCCCCCACCCCTACCCCCGACCCCGGCCGCTTCCCCATCTCTGTAATAGCTACAAGGTGGCTGCATGTGTTGCATCTTGTAAAGATTTACATTTGTCAGTCTCAAAGAATCTTGAGATGATGGCAAAAGGAATTTTTCTTTCATGATGCTACGGAGTTAACTGCTGTGGTTTGTAGCATTAGGATGGGTAAAATGCAGACAAAAGAGCTAAGATCTAATGATCATTTTATTTTTTTTCAAAAAAGTTATGTTTACTGTTTTAGAATGAAAGAACTATTTTCACATTTTAGACAATTTGGAAAATAAAGCATAATGTAAAAATCTAGAGCCGGAGAAAAGTCACTGTAAGTTTTTTTTTTTTTTTTTTTTTTTTTTTTTTTTTTTTTGCGGTATGCGGGCCTCTCACTGCTGTGGCCTCTCCCGTTGCGGAGCACAGGCTCCGGACGCGCAGGCTCAGCGGCCATGGCTCACGGGCCCAGCCGCTCCGCGGCACGTGGGATCCTCCCGGACCAAGGCACGAACCTGTGTCCCACGCATCGGCAGGCGGACTCTCAACCACTGCGCCACCAGGGAAGCCCCAGAATGAGCATATTCTTGTTCCCATCTTTTATCCACCTCTCTCTTAAACTCTCTTCCACCTGTCAACCTCCATCAGCTCTATCAACACTTTTATATTATCCCAGTTGACAACATTTATTTTCCATACAGTTGCCATACATAAGTCTTCTGAGATTTGGCCATAGGTTGACTCTAAAACATGAAACCAGTATACAATTGAGAATATTTGGGATGTTCCTGATCTCTGGATTCCATTATCTGTGGAGAATATTTCTAGGGTATATTTCAAATGGTCACTACATACTTATACTCTTCCACTTCATCCTCTCAGTTTTACAAATTCTTCCTCAGATTATCTACACTAATCATTCCCCCTGGGCTTCCCTGGTGGCGTGGTGGTTGAGAGTCCGCCTGCCGATGCAGGGGACGCGGGTTCGTGCCCCGGTCCGGGAGGATCCCACATGCCGTGGAGTGGCTGGGCCTGTGAGCCATGGCCGCTGAGCCTGCGCGTCCGGAGCCTGTGCTCCGCAACGGGAGAGGCCACGGCAGTGAGAGGCCCGCAAACAGGAAAAAAAATCATTTCCCCTTTTCCCTGGGGACCTGTTAAATCCATACTGTATTACTACTACCTAGCTTTTCTCCTGTGTCAGATTTCCTGAACTTCATATCTACTTCTGTCTTGGTTTCTCTCACTTACTCCCTATATGTTACTGGGGGACCACCTTAAGGAACTTTCTAGGTAACATGCCATTTAAACCTTAACAGAGCTTGTATATCTGAAAGTATTATTATTTTCTTGTGCATTTGATTAATAGCATGGCTGGGCTTAAATTTTAAAATGGAAAGAAATTCTTTCTTTCAGAATCTTGAAGCTATGTTATTTTGTCTTCTAGTATACAGTGTTGCTAAAATTCAGATGCCAGGCTAATTCATGTTCCTTTGAAGACATGTTACCCCCTCCTTTTAAGTGTTTTGAATCTTTTCTTTACCCCCTGTGTTCTGAAATTGATGTGGATGTTGTAGGTATGGATCTTTTTCCATTCATAAGATTTATTTTCTTGTGTTCTGGGAAATTTTCTGTTTTTTTAATTGAATAATATCCTTCCTTTTTTGATTTTTGGAGATGATATTGGCCAGCTCTTAGACTTTCTGTTTTGATCATCTATGTAACTTTTACATCTTCTCTCAAATATTCTAGCCCTTTCTATTCTATACTCTCAGAAACATTCACATCATTTACTTCAGACACTTCTATTAATTTCTTTTTATTCAGCAATTATATTTTAATTTCCTAGTTCTTTTGATTTTTCCAATTATTCTTACATAAACTTGCTTTATGGATGCCATATGTTCTTGAGTTGAATGAGCGGATTCTAAATCAAATATTTTAAAGATCTCATCCTTTATATTAATAAATTCCAGAGGGCTTTTAAAAAATTTTTATTTATTTATTTTTAGCTGCTTTGGGTCTTCGTTGCTGTGTGTGGGTTTTCTCTAGTTGCAGCGAGCGGGGGCTACTCTTCATTGCGGTGTGTGAGCTTCTCGTTGTGGTGGCTTCTCTTGTTGCAGATCATGGGCTCTAGGCACACAGGCTTCAGTAGTTGCAGCACGCAGGCTCAGTAGTTGTGGTTCATGGGCTCTACAGCGCAGGCTCAGTAGTTGTGACACATGGGCTTAGTTGCTCCATGGCATGTGGGATCTTCCCGGACCAGGACTTGAACCCATGACCCCTGCATTAGCAGGTGGATTCTTAACCACTGCACCACCAGGGAAATCCCCAGAGGGCTTTTGTTGTTTATCTTTTGTATTGTAGACTTTTCTCAGAAATCAGGTGAACCATTGCTGCCCAGCATATTTAAGAATGAGTCGATAAAATAGCCATTTCAAAGGTTAGTTACAAATGTGGGGCTTGATTTAGTGCTGAAAATAGAAGGTGAGTTGCTTGCATTACCTTGGAAGACTGCTAAAGTCAACTGAGGAAGATGTGGGATGCTGACTTCCATACCAGCTGGCCTAGTTCTTTTTTTGACAGTTTGAACAATTTATTTAGTTAAGAACTACCTGGGGATAATAAAAGACTTGGGGAATCAACTGTTCCATACTGGGTGCTTCTGTGAGTACCTCTCTTTTCTGTCCCACTTCTACTTCTCCATGGTACCTAATATCTCCTACTGGAGCTCTGATAGAGAAATAGGCTCGCTTTTCAGCTGCAGCCCTGTGTATTTATATTTTAACTTATGGCAGCTTCATCAGTCGTTGTTTCTCCATCTGCTTTCCATCTTCTGGAGACTTGGTGAAATCACTTGACAATGGATAGTCTTCCTCTCTTATTCTTCAGTGTTTGGGTTTGTAACTTTTAAAAAATGCTTTACTCATTTTGGTGGAATTTTGAGAGAGATGAATCAGATCAAATGATTGTGTTTAGGTCTCTAGCATGCTGTATACACACATATTCATTTTTTTTTCATTCGTTCATTCAGAATATGTGTTTGCCATGTCTACCGTGTGTCTAAACTGCTTCCAGAGATAGAGCCTTGAACTGAACCTACAAAAATTCCTGCCCTCATGAAGGTTTCTTTTGAGTGGGGCCTTGTAGATAGAGAATTAGGAAGCTTGCTCTGTAGTGAAGGCGAGGCAAAATGTCATGGCCACATATTATTGAGAAAAGTAAAGGGGACCCAGGCAGGATTGATCCCAGAGAAATGAAGGTCCTGATTGTGTTTCAGATATTGCAGCCCGAACAGGCTTACCATGTCCGTCTATCACCATCTTGGAAAGCAGCATTCTTCCTGCCCTGATGGCCCAGATCGTATCCTGATTAAAGCATGGTCTACCCCTCCTTATTCTTTTCATCGAAAGTTTCTTGTAGGAGTACCTCTTGTGGACACATAGTGTTTAATTTGTTTCTTAAGCCAACCTGAATTTTTTTTCCCAAAAGGTAATTTAACTTTTCATTTATTGTCATAATTGGTGTGCTAATCTTACTTGTCTAAACTTCTTTTAGATCTGCATTTTCTATTTCTAATACCTTTCTTGCCTTCTTTTCTTTTTTGTCCTTTGTGACACAGGCTATGTTTATTTTATGTTTTCTTTAGTGATTTTGGGGTTATGTATCTTATTTATAATTCTATTACTGGTTATCTTGAGGTTTTTAGATATGTATTTGAAAAAGTATTTTCTCTTGTGTTAAAAGTTAACACGCCACCAATGTTTGCATTCTACTTTTGTGAAATGAGCAATTTCAAATGCTTTCTACTCCCCTGACCAACTTCTAAACGTTTGTCAGTATAGAACCAGATGCCATAGTTATTTTTAATTTCTAAATTTGAGTCATGCTAAACAACTAGATTGATGGGATAAGCGGGGGTGGGGGGGATTCCTTTTTTAATGTAGTGAACTAATGTTTCTACATTATTCATTCACTAATGACTTTCTTTACAGTATAAATCTTGGTAACAGTTTAGTATGTAACATATAAGAACATGGTAATATCTAGGTTTGTCTCTTTCTTTTAAAGAGATGAGAGAAACCTTAAGAGTTAAACCTATGTCTTAGACTTAACTCTTTGGAAATAAAATTTAATATTAATAGAAATATTTTTGTATGATTTTGAGCATGCTTCCATAGTACTGCAGAGTCAAATATTAAGGTTTGTAAAAACATTCTAAAAAGAAAATCAACTTGAAATTTTGATTTTACTTTTTAAACCAAGTGAGGAGGGGGGGCTTTAAAGACAAATATTTTTAAAGCAACAGATAAAATGTAGTTAAATAGTTTTTAGACAATATGTAATGATAATAATAAAGGTAGTTTGCATCTCCCACTCCTCTGAAATTTGTTTTATTCATGGCTATTGTGCCTTTAAAATTAATTTTGGTTAAGCCTTTTCAGTATCCAGACAAGAGTGAAAGAGTTAAATAGAGCTTCCCTGGTGGTACAGTAGTTATGAATATGGCTGCCAATGCAGGGGACACGGGTTCGAGCCCTGGTCTGGGAAGATCCCACATGCCGCGGAGCAACTAAGGCTGTGCGCCGCAACTACTGAGCCTGCTCTCTAGAGCCCATGAGCCACAACTACTGAAGCCCACAAGCCTAGAGCCCGTGCTCCACAACAAGAGAAGCCACTGCAATGAGAAGTCCATGCACTGCAGCAAAGAGTAGCCCCCGCTGCCGCAACTAGAGAAAAGCCCATGCACAGCAACAAAGGCCCAACGCAGCCAAAAATAAAATAAATAAATTTTAAAAAAGAGTTAAATAATTTTCCTTGCTACCCACTTTTTTGTGTATATCTGAGTAGCAGCTCCAGTACAGGGAGATGGGTGGAGACAGAGAAATATCAAACCAAGCTTTTGCTCTCTATGGATAACACAAATTACCCACTTTCTCACAGATGTCAAATCTGGCAGATTTCCATAGAAAATTTGGATTGAATGTCAACTACCCAAATTATTTTTGTGTCTGCTGAAGTGTGTGCTTGGCAGGGATTGCAGCAGGAAAATAGGAAGTGGTTTTGAAAACATTAATAATATCTGAATACAACTCCTTAAGCTGATTGTTCCATAGATGAACCAAAGCATATATTGTCCCTGCAAACCAGAGCCCTCCAAGAAGTCCAGGTGGACACATTGTTAATGTTTCAAATGTGGAAGTTGAGAGGAGGGCTTATTTAGGAAACAGGATTTACTATCATGGGTAGATCTTTGCCTTCTCCTTGAATAGTTGAGATTGGCTAATTAACAACTAAACATAATTCTAAATGACACAAATACTATGTAGGCAATGAAGATAGCTTAGATTTTATTAGATATAAATTATTTCTGGAAAGATAGCTCTTTTCAAAGTGTGCTCTTCAGTAACACTCCTTGGTTAGAAGATCTGAGTTCTAGTACTGACACTGACATTTAGAAATCTCCGTCTTTCTAGCTCGTCGTTTCCTCATCTGTAAATCAGAGGGGATGTACTGCATCGTCTTTAGTCTTTAGGGGTACTTTCAGCATATTTTGATCTGTGTTGATAAGGAAAAATTGAGACAACTTAATACTAGATAAATCTAGTTAGTTTGTTTCCCATGAGAAGAAACAAAGCTCCTTTGCTTGCGGAAGAAATTAAAACTGCAGTATATCAAGTAACGTAAAATGAGTTCTGAGCGGTAATGCAATATCAAGGGATTAGCTTAATCATCGTATAAATTTTAAATTTCTCTAAATGTGTCTATTGTTACTCATCAGAAATACTCATCTTTCCTCTTCCAAATACTATTTTGTTGTGAAGTTTATTCATTCATTCAACAAATATATATTGAGCACCTACTATGTCCCAGACACTGTGCTAAATGTTAGGTAATGAACAAAAAAGACAAGATACATTGCTTTCATGAAGTTTACACTCTAATGGGGGAAGACAGATGATCATACAACTAATACAACTTATACTATGTCAGATAGTGATAGATGGAAGAAAGGGAGGCTGGGTGTGCATTGTGTGTGTGTTTGTGTACACATGTGCGCGCACACACATTTAAAATAGGGTGGTTAGAGAAGGTTTTGCTGAAAAAGTGAAATTTGAGATAATAACTGAAAAAGGTGAGGGAAGGAGTCATGCCAATATCTGAGAGAGGTGAAATCTAGGTAGAGGATACGGCAAATGCAGAAGCCTGAAGCAGGAACATGCTGGACTTTGTAAGGAATAGCACAGCACTGCTTCATGCCCTCACTCAAAAATATTTACTGTTCACCAGTTATTTGCCAGATCTTCTTTCTTTTCTCATGAAGTAGAGAAAGATAAGCATATAAACACAAGCAATAGAATAAAAATATGTAGGAATCATGAGACTTTGCTAGGGGCACAGTGCTCAAGGAGCAAGTAATCAGTTGTATATGGAATATACAGACCTGTATACCAGGTCTGTTCCTACAAATTGTATTGCTCTTAATCCTTTTTATCTTTGCAGATGTTCAGGTTAAGGAGAACTCTGATATGGCTTTAAATATCTAAGGAATGGCATGAATATGATGGAGGGTTTTCCTTTAGTTTTTGTGGGAGAAAGTAAGAAAAAGGAAACAGCTGTTTACTAGGTACCCCACTCTGGCCAGGTGCTATATTAGGCACTTTGTACGTGTGGTCTTTTTTTGTTCTCACCAGAACAAACTTGGGTCCTTGTTTTATAGATGATGAAACTTGGGCTCTGAGAGGTGAAGAAGTTGTCCTCAATTACAGAGTGATTAAATGGTTGAACCAGTTTTCTAATTCAGGTCTTCTTCCTAACTCCCAGTATGTACTTCCCTATCCTCATGGTTACATTGTCAAACGGGGACTTTGAGATATAACGAAATAAAGATAAAGGTGAAGGTAACATGTAGGATTATAGACTCTTGGGACTGGAATTGCCTGTAATATAGTTTCAGCCTAAACTTGGGAGGCTTGAATTAAAAATTTTCTGACAAGTCTTAATTATAACAAATAGCAAATGCCAAGTACTGAACACCTTACCTAACACACACACACACACACACACACACACACACACACACACACCCCTATCTCTGGGGTGAATACTATTAGTATTACCCTTATATAAAGTGCTCTCTTTTTTAATCCTTATGACAAGGCTATGAAGATTTTATTGCCTTCAGTTGAGAGATGGTATATTCGTATATCCATCTCATTCTGGAACCCTTATTCTTACCAGTCATGGGGTGGGGTTTATTTCAGTATGTAATAACTCACATGGTTGAGAATGTTCTCTTTTATATTATATCTAAAATAAATCTTTTTGGGTGGGCTGTGCTGCGTGGGGTGCAGCATCTTAGTTCCTCGACCAGGGATTGAACCTGGGCCCTTGGCAGTGAAAGCACAGAGTCCTAACCACTGGACCTCCAAGGAAGTCCCTAAAATACATCTTTTTACTACCATGAAAATGCATGCTCTTCGTCCTCCACAGACACAGAATAAAGTTATTCAGTACTGTTCTTTATATATTAGAATATACTTATCGATGGCTAGATTCTTCATTGAGGGGAAGACACTGAGATTTTATTGGCAACGTCCTATCTTTTTCTTAATCGAGACTCATTGCATATCCTGCCATCTTGGTCTTCCTGTTGCTCCTGTCAGTGATTCTCCCCTTTCTGATTTATGTGACTCCCTGAGATATCTCTAAAATAGCATATCTGAAATATGATAAATATTGATTTGTTGGAAAATGCTGTAAGTGTTTAAATCTGTCATAAATCAATTATAAAAGATCACACTCATATTTTATATCTATGGATATATAACTTAAAAAAGTTTATAGTATAAGTCCAACTGAAAGCCTACTTTTTTATCCTCACAGTCAATAGTTCTAGTGTGTATAACATTTTATTATGTTCAGTGAATACTGTCCATTTTTAAGGGTTTATTTTGCAATTTCATTTTTATAGATAGTTTTTTTTTTTTTTTTTTTTTTTTTTGCGGTATGCGGGCCTCTCACTGTGTGGCCTCTCCCGTTGCGGAGCACAGGCTCCGGACGCGCAGGCCTAGCGGCCATGGCTCACGGGTTTAGTTGCTCCGCGGCATGTGGGATCTTCCCGGACCAGGGCACGAACCCGTGTCTCCTGCATCGGCAGGCAGATTCTCAACCACTGCGCCACCAGGGAAGCCCTATAGATAGTTTTAAAAATTGATATGTGATGAGATTAAATAACTTTTCTAAGATTACACAATCATATGACTGCTAGAACTGGGATTATCTTGCCTTTTATTCAAGAAAACAATATATCCAAAATTATCTATTAGCCACACTCTTAGTACCTCAAATGTTTATTAATTTGTGGTTTGTATTTTAAGGAGGAAGGAAGAAATAAATATTTGCATTATCACATGTGAGAAATAGGAGGCTTAAAAAGATTAAATAATGTTTATAATATAAAATGTACTGGATAAAATAATAACTAGTCTTTATTGAATATTTCCCAGGAGCTAGACATTGTATTAAGTCTTGTACATGTATTAATTCACTGAAAGTTCACAATAGCCCTAAAAGCTAAGTATTGTTATAATTTTAATTTTACATACATAGCAAAAAAAAAAAAATCAACCCTGAGGTGCAGAGAAGTTAGGTAACGTGCCTAAAGACACATAACTACTAAATGTAGAAAAGATTATCTAGGTAATTTGGCTTCACTATCTGGGGTTTTAACTACTATGCTATATATTTGTCACAATAAGAGAGGATATAGAGTTTTAAAATAATGATTTAAAAACAGGTGGAATTTTAGAACTGCTAATATATGTAATACAGTATTACAAAAACTTTTCTTTGTTAAAAAATGAGTGTCACAACTACCTATAGAATTACACATGCAAAATAGTCCTTTCTTGCATTTAACTATGAATAGGAAAACATACATACTTATTAAAGAAAAATTCCAAAATCAAATAAGAGACGTCGTTTCACAGAACTCTAATAAGAGACAGAAGGTAGCTTATCTTGGAATCAATTTATTTATCCATCTTTTCTGCCAAAGGCAATTTATGGAAATGTTTGAACCTTGATTTTTTTAATCCAGAAAAGTAGAGCACTATGAATATGACTGGGATTTTATTTTCCAGACAAAAGATTTAATGAATTGATATCAAGAATAATGTTTAAATACTAATTGCTACATTTCAAAATCAACTTCAAGCAAAAAGACACTTGAGGTATAATTTGAAGAAATTTAAGACCCAAATCTAAAATTATTGCTTCCTTTCTGCTTGTTAAAGAGTAAAATCTGAGCAACTACAAACTTATGGTAACTAAGGGGGAAGAGGAGGGGTGGCATGAACTGGGAGATTGGGACTGACATATAGACACTACTATGTATAAAATAGGTAACTAGTGAGAACCTACTGTACAGCACAGGGAACTCTACTCAGTGCTCTGTGGTGACCTAAATGGGAAGGAAATCTAAAAAAGAGTGGATATATGTATACATATGACTGATTCACTTTGCTGTACAGCAAGAAACTAACACAACATTGTAAAGCAGCTATACTCCAATAAAAATTAATAAAAAAAAGTAAAATCTGAGCAACTAATAGCAAAGGACTATCCATTCCACTTCTGTTTTATCCAAGTGTTTTCCTAGTCTTAAGGTCATCATCTTTCCTTTAAAGGTAAAAATCTGTAATACACTGAATTCATGGCAGCCTTTATTTATACATAATAAGTTATTACATTGATTTAATAATGGAGGCGTTCTTCTCCGTTAATTGAACATTTTCCTGTAGTCATTTTGCTTTTTTTTTTTTGGAGGGGGGTCTGCGTTGGGTCTTTGTTGCTGCGCCCGGGCTTTCTCTAGTTGCGGCGAACGGGGGCTACTCTTCGTTGCGGTGCGTGGGCTTCTCATTGCGGTGGCTTCTCTTGTTGTGGAGCACGGGCTCTAGGTGCGCGGGCTTCAGTAGTTGTGGCTCGCGGGCTCTAGAGCACAGGCTCAGTAGTTGTGGCGCATGGGCTTAGTTGCTCCGCGGCATGTGGGATCTTCCCGGACCAGGACTTGAACCCATGCCCCTTGCATTGGCAGGCGGGTTCTTAAGCACTGCGCCACCAGCGAAGTCCCTCCTGTGGTTATTTTGCAGTCTTTATTAAAAAATTCCATCAAATTACTCTCCAGGAACTTAGTTAAGGAAAATGAAACTCACTCTCCTTTAAAAATTTTGACTTTTCCTCCCCTCTGAAGTATAAATAAATTTTATCCCCACTTCTCAAACAAAATTAAAAACAGCATGGCAGACGTAGCCCTTTCACTATCATTTCCCAATACCAGGAATCAGATATATCTGAGCACATGACCTTTTACCCACTGTTTAATAATTCAATAGATTAACAGTTTTCCAATATTTAAAACTGTAATAAAGCACCCAAAACTTGACAGCAAGCAGAAGGGACATTTTTCTTTTCCTCATGAACATTTAAAATATAGCGCTCCAGTCCGCCGAGGGCGCACCACCGGCCCGTCTCGCCCGCCGCGCCGGGGAGGTGGAGAGCATGAGCGCACGTGTTAGGATCCGAAAGATGGTGAACTATGCCTGGGCAGGGCGAAGCCAGAGGAAACTCTGGTGGAGGTCCGTAGCGGTCCTGACGTGCAAATCGGTCGTCCGACCTGGGTATAGGGGCGAAAGACTAATTGAACCATCTAATAGCTGGTTCCGGCCGAAGTTTCCCTCAGGATAGCTGGTGCTCTCGCAAGAAACAAAAAGAAAAAAAAAAAAGGAAAAAAAAATATAGCAGTGATTTTTAAAATTGTTTGGGACATCCTCTTTAATATATTAACATTTACACATGTTAATATAAAGAGATTAATACTAATATATTATTAAACATCTACTGAATTTTTTAAAGTTTTACCTTAAAGAAAGGGTATGTTGAAGTTCCAGAAAATTAATATGATTTGTGTCTGGAGTTTTGAACCTTACTTCTGTCACTGCTGTGTCACTAATTAATTTAATTATCTATATCTATATCTATATCTATATCTATATATCTCCATTCTACAATGATATATCCTTACCTGTTTGTTTTACTCTACAACCTCACTGAACTGATTTGAGAATGAATGAAATAATTCATATTATAAAAATTAATACATTTATTACCATGGTACAGGCTTATTTGGAGGGCTTATTAAAATAGATTAATGGGGTGATCCCATTGTTTCTGAATCTGTAGGTTTGTGTGAAGTCTGTGAATATGCATGCCTAACAGGTTCCCAGATCATACTGATGCTGCTGGGCCAGAGACCACACGATCTTATAAAATTGAATGAGATTAAAAAAAACAAACAACTTAGTAACATAGAGTAACACATGGTTTATGTTTGAATGGGGAAAAGGGCTTCATCTTGAAATTGTTTGAATCTTTGGAGGTAATAATGACTAGAAATCATGACGGAAATAGCCTTCTGAAATTATGACAGCAACCATTGTTCTACACTGCCCCAATTCACACTCGCACCCCATCCTTTTGTGAGTATGAGTTTGGTTTCTTTCCCACGCAAAAAGTTGACTATGCAATGCAGAATTTCATTAACAGGGATTTCTTGTTTGCAGGTAGTTTTATTTTTCCTTCTTACACTTTTGTTATCAAAGGTATAACATAGAGAAAATGTGAGACAATTCAGGATAATATCTGTGAGAAACGTCAGCTCAATAGGACACTAGCATGATGGTTTCAGACTTTTTACAGGAAAGAAAATTTAGGTCGGCCTCAAAGAAGAACTTGTACTAGAATGGATCATCAGGAACACACACAACATACACACTCACACACACACACACACACACACACACACGTGCATCACACCTTCAAAGCTGCCATTATTTCCATCACCTCCATTCATAATACCTCCCATTACAATGAACACTGTTTATTGGCAATAGGTGTTACCACAGGCTTTGTTACCTTGTTTAGTTCTTATGCTTTTCAAATGCCTGTCCCCATCTGGGGGGAGGTGATCTTTTTCACTTGTCATAAGTAACATCAGAAATAACACCTTAAGGAAGTACTTAAGTACACTTTGCTAATAATGACAATGTGTGACAGCTAATAAAAAACAAAATATATGTACATCTAACTTAAATTTACTATCAATGTGACATAGTTTTCTACCTGGACTTTTTCATCTTATGAATGGGATTCCTAAAAGGCCATGATCAAGCATATAATAAACAACCTTAGCAACTGAATGATGGGTTTGATCTCACTGCTGTTTGGTTGACAGATGGGAATCAAATAGACATAAACTCTGTACTGTTTATTTATTGCTGGGAAGGGAAATTGTGTGCCCCAAATGCCATAAGACAGGTTGTTCTTCCAGCATTTATAGTCTGGTGGGAAGAAGAAAATAAAGGTCCTGTAGTCTTTCATAAAAGACAGTTTTAAGCCATTTTCAACATAATATTTCAGACTTCCAGTTTGGATGAGACTGTGAGTATATCAGGGCCAACTTCTGAACCTTTTGAAGTTCATTCACATAATATAACTTATTTTTTCCAATTTCTGTTTTAATTCAATGTTGAATTAAATGAAAGATTCTTTGGCCAATCTACTGCAGGTGCTCAGTAAATATTCTACTTACAGTTACCCTGAAGATGCTTCCTTGAAATGTTAAAATTTGTTCTATAAGTATATATTTTTATTTTCCTATATTCTATCTAGATGGCCCAAATAATTATGTGTTCAAATATCTTGAGTCAACACTGTAAAACTAAGATAGTCTCTAGTATGGTATGAATTTAAAATAAGAATGTGATATTCATGGACCTGAAATTTAAAAAATATAGATTCAGATTTAATGTATTGTACTCTTCAGCTTTTACGTGATAAGCCTTTAAACACTTCAATGTGAGAAAAATTCTGATGTTCACTTTTGGGTGATTATCTTTGGGAAGATACCAATATTTTATTTCATGTGTCTCTTTAATTACAATTATTTAATGTTTAATCTTCAAATTTCATACAAATATAATTAGTAAGAGTTCTATCAGTGTGATTACCCACTTGAGATTTTTCTGCTCAAACATAAATTGAAGTAGCAGTACCTAAGTACATGAAATTTTATTAATTAATGAAGAAATTTATTCACAAACATCGATTACTCACCTATCATGTGTGAATATCAGAACTGAGTTTTTAGATTTTTTAATTCATAGATGAACCAGTTAGCTTTGCAAGGAGTGAATCTGACTGACATTCTGGCTATAACATTAACTCTGGCTAATATTTTCACACAAACAGGCCTGCTAGTGAGGGGGCAGGCAAAGGGAATGTGGATGACTTAGTACAACACAGACAGGAAAAAAAAAAAAAAGCCAAACTTGCATCCTATAGGTGATACACTGAGTAAAAAATTTAGAATCTGAAGAATGTGGTATGAGATTGGTCACGGAAAAAAGTTTCATGACTTCATGGTGAATTGGTTTAGCCATACAGTCAAAATATGCCCATATATGTGCAAGAGGGGATTAAATATGCTTTTATATCATTCAGGGAAAAAAGTTAAAACTGAGAGCAAGGACACTAGATGATAAGAATTTACTCTAAAGAATGGAAATTGGAGAAATCTGGTGAAGTAGAACAACCACTTTAGTGTGAACTCTTTGAAAGCATAAATAGTGAGATCATATTAACAAGGGTTCAAGGTTGAAGAGTTGAAAATAAGACCTATAAAGGAAAAGATAGTAGAGAAGGAAAACTCCTATTGAAGCTAGTTGTTTGGAACAATTAGGAGGAAACATTTTTTAAAACAATTTTAACTTGATTGTATGAAAACCAAAAGAGCCAAAAATAGGAGAAAGAAAGAATCCTTGTTTATTAAAGAACCGGTTGCTCCACTTTGGTGCTTTTGTGCAACCTGTATAATTTTTTCCAAATATTTTCTATATATTTATGTGCTTATCCCAGAGTTTTATTACTGTGATATGCACTGAGAATACAAAGTGAAGGGAAGCCTGTACCTGCCTACTAGAAGTTTAGCAGTCTAATAGAAATGTAAACAGAGGACCACAGGGGTGATGTCAGGGGCATGGCTGAATAAGATATTCCTCATCATGTACCCCCTCAACAACAATTTGGCATTCATCCATGGATCAAGTGCTTTTGTGGGAGCTGTAGATCCAGTATCATATGCCAAAGAAGCTAGGAGGAGTCACTCCTCCTTGTGCATCTGGTAATAGGCATATAGACCTTGGTCCCAGCTGTAGACCGAGCAGTGGCCCATGAATTGGCTCTAGCCCTCTTGGCCACAGTCCAGGAGCCCCTGCAGAACACTGTCTCATTCAGTTACCCATGAACCAGAAAGTCTTTGTGGAAATACAGGTTTCCAGAGGGAGAACACACCATTGGGGAAAATATATACAAGTTTGAACACATTGGAGAGGAGCACTAAATCATGTGCTTGACTTGACTAGGGATGGGAAGTGGCTGGGAGAATAGCAGATAGAACTCTTGGAGGACATGAAAAGGATGTGGATCCTACTAACTGTGACATGGATTTCATCAAGAAGCCTGCCCAGGAACCACTGGGGACTCCTCACCTGCAATCTCTCCAGCTGGCCCATGGACACACCCAGGCTTTGTGTGTCTCATCCACAACCCCCTCCACCCCACAGCTGGCACCGTGTGTATGCTTCTTATGGCAGTGGTGAAAGTGAGTTTGGGCAGATAGCTAGTAAAGACAAAAAGTTAGCCCAAACCCATGGACCAGGGAAAGATCACAAACTTCAGTTCTAAAATCACCCTTGAGAAAGCAGTAGGGAAGCTGTCAGCACTTGTTCTAGTATTTTGCACGATTGAGAGAGGGCATACAAAGACAAGAATTCTGCAGCAAGAGGGAGCAAGAAGTGTGGAGCAAGCAGATCCACAGAAGGTCTGAGAAAGCCTCAGAGTCCCTAGCAGTGCTGATGGGAGATATTTCTCTCCCAAAGGCAGTCAGTAAAGACTGAGGAGGTGACTTCTACTTCATATGAGAAGACAGCAATGCAAAACTTCAAGGAACATGAAAAATCAAGGAAACATGACACCACCAAAGGATCTCTAGTAATTGAACCCAAAGACATGCAGGTTGGCAATTCATATCTAAGAAAGAATTCAAAATAGCTGTTTTAAGGAAGTACAGTAAGCTACAGGAAGACACAGAAAGACAATTCAATGAAATCAGGAAAACAATACCTGAACAAAATAAGAAGTTTAGCAAACTGATAGAAATCAAAGAAAAGAACGAAACAGAAATTCTGGTGGTAAAGAATACAATAAATGAAATGAAAAATGCAATAGAGAGCATCAACAGCGGAATGGATCAAGCAAAAGAAAGAATCTGTGAAGTAGAAGACATGAACTTTGAAATTATCCAGTCACATGAAAACAAAGGAAAAAGAATGAAAAAGAGTGAAGAAAGCCTACATGAGCTATAGGATACCATCAAAAGAAGCATTCTGTGAATTATCAGAGTTCCGAAAGGAGAGTAGGGGGAGAAGGGGGCAGAAAGCTTATTTAAAGAAATAATGACCAAGAACTTCCCAAATCTGGGAAGGAATTTGGATATCCAAGTTCCTGACATATTCTTCTTCTCCAAGATATATTCTAATAAAACTGTCAAAAATCAAAGACAAAGAGGTAATCTTAAAAGCAGCAAGAGAAAAAAAGCTTATAAGTTACAAGGGACCCCCCCCCCATAAGGCTATCCGTGGATTTCGCAGTGGAAATCTACATGCCAGGAAAGAGTGGGGTGATATATTCAAAATGCTGAAAGAAAAAAAACTGCCAACCAAGAATACTCTGTCCAGCAATGTTCTTCAGAAATAAAGGAGACAAAAAAACTTTTGCATATAAATGAGAGCTGAGAGTTTCCACTAGGCCGGCCTTACAAGAAATGATGAAATGAAAGGACACTATTTAGTAACATGAAGACATAAGAAAATATACAACACACTGGTAGAGATAAGTATATAGTCAAATTCTGATTACCCTAATACTATAATATAGTGGTGTGTTAACAACTCTAGTATAAAGATTAAAGAACAAAAGTATTAAAAATAACTATACCTATAATAATGTTAATGAATATGCAATGTAAAAAGGTATATTGGGACATCAAAAACATAAAAGGGGGTAGTAAAATGATATAGCTTTTGTGTGTGATCAAAGTTAAGTTTTTTATCAGTATAAACTAGACTGTTTTATCTATAAGATGTTTTATTGAAGCTTCCTGGTAACCACACATTCTACAATAGACTGACAAAAGATAAAGAGAAGGGAATCAAAGCATACCACAAAGGAAGGCAGTAAGAGAGGGAGAAAGGATCAAAGGAATTACAAAGATCAGAAAACAATTAAAAGATAGCATTATTAAGGACTACCTATCAATAATTACTCTAGATGTAAATGGATTAAATTCTCCAATCAAAATATATAGAATTCCTGGAAGGATGAAAAATACCCCATGAGATCCAACTATATGCTGCCTATGAGAGACTTACTTCAGTTTTAAGGACACACATAGGGTTGAAGTAAAAAGACGGAAAAGAGAGCAGGAGTTGCTATACTTACACTGAACAAAAATAGACTTTTAGCCAAACCTTTAACAAGAGACAGACAAGGTCATTTTACAATGCTCAACTTTCAGTAGTGGATAGATCATCCAGACAGAAAATTAATACAGAAACATGGGACTTTTGAACTATACATTAGACCTAACAGAAGTATACAGAACATTCCATCCAACAGCAGCAGCATACACATTCTTCTGAAGTGTACACAGAACATTCTCCAGAAGAGATCATGTAATGTCACCAAAAAAAATCTTAGAAAATCTAAGAAGATTAAAATCATACCAAGTATCTTTTCCAACCACAATGGTGTGAAACTAGAAATCAATAACAGGAGGAGAACTAGAAAATTCACAGATATGTGGAGATTAAACAATACACTCCAAAACAACAAATGGGTCAAAGAAGAAATCAAAAGGGAAATCAAAAATATCTTGAAACAAATGAAAGTTGAAGCACAATATATTGAAACTTCTAGGATGAAGCAAAAGCAATTCTAAGAGGAAAGTTTATAGCAGTAATGCCTACATTTAGAAAAAAGAAAGATCTCAAATAAACAACTAACATTACACCTCAAGGAACTAGAAAAAGAACAAACTAAGTCCAAAATTAACAGAAGGAAGGAAATTACAAAGATCAGAGTAGAAACAAATCAAATAGAGACTAGAAAAACAATAGAAAAGATCAATGCAAATATGAGCTGATATTTTGAAGCAATAAACAAAATTTACAAACCTTTAGCAAGACTAAGAAAAAAAGAAAGAAGACTCAAATAAATGAAATCAGAAATGAAAAAGGAGACATTACAAGTACAGAAATCATAGGCTCTTAAGAGACTACTATGAACAATTATATGCCAGCAAATTGGATAACCAAGAAGAAATGGATAAATTCCTAGAAAAGTACAACCTACCAAGACTGAATCATGAAGAAAAAGATTTCCACAGAACAATAAAGAGTAAGGAGATTGAATTCCTCAATGAATAAATGGATAAAGAAGATGTGACTATATATATCCATTCATTTGATGACAGACACTAGTTTTTTTCCATATCTTTGCTGTTGTGAATAATGCTGCAATGAACATGAGAGTGTGAATATTTCTTTGAGATCGTGATTGCATTTCTTTGGATATATAACCAGAAGTGGGATTGCTGGTTCATATGATAATTCTATTTTTAATTAATTAATTGTGTGTGTGTGCATGTGAGTATACACATATGGGGTCATTTTGTTACGCTTCATTTCACTGTGCTTTGCAGATATTACATTTGTTACAAATTGAAGATTTGTGGCAACCCTCTGTGGAGCAACTCTATCAGTACCATTTTAACAAAAGCATTATTTTTAAATTTAGGTATGTACATTTTTTTATACATGATGCTATTGCATACTTAATAGACTACACTATACTGTAAACATAACTTTTATATGAACTGAGAAACTAAAAAAAATCGTTTAACTTCCTTTATTGCAATAGTCACTTCATTGTGGTAGTCTGGAACCAAACCCACTATATCTTGTTTTTTTTTGTGTGGTACGCGGGCCTCTCACTGTTGTGGCCTCTCCTGTTGTGGAGCACAGGCTCTGGATGCGCAGGCTCAGCGGCCATGGCCCATGGGCCCAGCCGCTATGCAGCATGTGGGATCTTCCCATCCAGGCCGGGGCACAAACCTGTGTCCCCTGCATTGGCAGGCGGACTCTCAACCACTGTGCCACCAGGGAAGCCCCACACTATATCTTTGAGGTATGCTTGTATACACACACATACAGACACACACACACACACACACAATGGAATATTATTCAGCCACGAGAAGGAAGGAAATCCTGTCATTTGCAACAACATGGATGGACCTCGAGGGCATTATGCTAAGTTGAATAAGTCAGACAGAGAAAGACAAATACTGTTATATCACTGACACGTGGAATCTAAAAAATGCCGAACTCATAGAAACGTAGAGGAGAATGGTGGTTGATGGGCTAAGGTATGAGGAAATGGGGGGATGTTGGTCAAAGGGTACAAACTTTGAATTATAAGATGAATATGTTCTGGGGTCTAATGTATAGAATGGTGATTATAGCTGACAGTACTGTTATTATGTACCTGAAATTTGCTAAGAGAATAGATCTTAAATGTTCTTTCCACAAAGAAGAAATGGTAATTATGTGAGGTGATGGAGATTTTAATTAACTCTACTATGGTAATCATTTTGCAATATATAAGTATATTAAATCATCACATTGTATACCTTAAACTTACATAATGCTCTATGTCAGTTATATCTCAATAAAGATAGAAAAAGACAAAACAAAAACAAATCACCACAATAGAGCATGACATGAGTGACATAAGCATGTACAACCTACTGAGTTATTACACAGAAGATGGAATTGTTAACTTTGTCAGGAAATGTTGTCATTCATAGAAGGCAATGTGTGGGTTTGAAGGATGAACTGTTTCAAAGAAAGACGAAACTGCACGTCACAGCATTAATTTGATGGTGCGAGATGGTGGCTTTAGGAGATAAAATAGGGAATCTAATTAGGTTCTCCATAATGAAGGGCCTTGTACACCACACTATAGAGTTTGTGTTATATTCTGCAGGAAAATCGTATAATTTGATATGTAGTTCAGAAAAATCACTGTGGTAGCCATGTGTAGAATGGATTCCAGGGGGAGAAAATGGTTATTTCACAAATTCAGGTAGGATATGAAGAAGACTTAAACACAGAAAATGGCATCAGGTTAGGACAAGCAAAAAAAAGCAGAGACTTAAACAAGGTGAAAGTTTCTTTCTTTGTTTAAAATATCCCTAGGTAATCAGTCTAGAACTAATATGACCCTCCATGGTTTCAGGGACACAGGCTCTTCTGTGTGATTGCCGTACCATTTCCAAACCTGCCTCATGATACAGGATGGCTGCTGGTGCTCCAGTCATACTTCAGACGTTGAGAAAAATGAGGAGAACAAGAAAGACATGGCTCTTCCCTTTCAGTTAATGCCCCATCCAAGAAATTACACACACCACTTTTGCATACACTCTTAGAACTTGGTTGCATGGCTACATCCTGCTCCAAAGAAGGCTGTGATATATTTTTATTTAGAATAACTAAAATTTGGAATAAGAGAAGAGCAAATAGTGAGGAGGTCTCTTACCTTGTTTTACTACATTTGGACAATTTCAGGTTACTTTGGATGAAAAGAGAAAAGAACAAAGAACTGAGGGTGCTAACAAATAGTATGGTTAAGTGACGAATTACAACAAAGAAAGAAGTGAGGCCAAGAGGTGGCTGATGGATGGAAGGAAAAGGAGGGTGGAACAGCCTGAATGACTTAATGAAGTCAAAGAGGCAGTGTTGTCAGCATTACTGAGAGAACTTCACGAATAGTTCCTTAAGATGGAGATTGTGTAAAAATCTCACATGAGATTTGAAGATTTCAAAGTTGGAGTAGTCCCAGCAACAGTGGAAAAAATACTTTTGGTATTTTGCTGATATTAGGTGCAGAGACTTAGGGGCAAATGCTTTAATTCAATATGTATCAGAGTAGTGTTAACAAGGGTTTAGAAAACTGTTTCTTATTACTGGGATAATGATTATACTGTTTCATTTTATACAAAGACTTAGTCATAAAGTTCAAGTTTGCTTTACAAAGTCAAGTTCAAGATGACATTTGTCATGTTCAACATTGCAAGTCTATAAAATAATGTTTTTAGATAACTGAATCTTTTCATTCAGTGCAAACCATTCAGATGGAAAAGTTCCTAAAATTCCTTTCTTTAAATAATATACAGAACATATTTTATGATTGACACTCATTGTTAAATACAACTGTCAGTTATTGTGCTGCAGTGAAATAAAAGACTCTCAGCTCTTTGTTCCTTTCTTTCATGATAGGAGATCCTCTATGATGTATTGAAGTTCTATGATTCTAGAGAAGTGGCTTCATCTTTGTCACGATAGCAGTTTGGTTGCTCCCTGTTTCTCTAGAATTAGAGATTGTAAGATGCTGACCCCAGGGCAAAAGGTTACTATAATTTAAAAAACTAAAACTTATGAAAAGCTTTCCATTTGTTTTAACCTTGTCTTAGAACCAAATTATCTCATGCCACCGCCAGTTTCTTGCTTCCAGAATAGAAGAGGTTTATACAAATGGAAGCCCTATTATGCTTTCAGAAAAAAAAAAAAAAATTGAAAATGAAGACTCTCCTACCTAATAAGGAATGCTTTTTAAAGCAAGCCTTATTTTTAACTTAAAAATTTTTAATTTCTCTCTAAATATGTTTGAAACGACATGTGGAATTTCAATATAGTTGGCACAGTTCTATTTCATTATTCCTTTATACATGCTGAGAGATATTGAAGCTTGTGAATTTCTGTGCACTAATTTGTATTTCTGCAGATTTTCTGCTTCCTTCCTACTTTCACATCCAAAAGTGAGAGGGCCAGAAGAGGGAATTCCAGTCACTCCTGATGAGTGAGTTGAAAGAGTGCTGAAAATTTTGCAATTGTGTGGGAATTTGGCAATTTTTGGAAAAGTGCTCTCGTGACAGAGCATTCAGATAAATTGTGCCATTGTCAGGTCTGTTGTTAAATGTCAGAAAGAGGCAAATGAATGTATATATTTCATTAGGTAAAGTCTCACATGGGTGCCAGAGGTGGTGATTCCTCTGGACGTTTGGTTGGTAGGTATAACTGGTGCCACAACAGACCCTCCACATCTCCCACCTCACCCCTTCCTCTGCCCCTCTGCTTATTCCGAAGATACAGCTAAAAATTAAACTAGTCATTTTAAAATCGTCTTGAGAGAATTCTGCTTTCTGGCACTTCCTTCACATGTTAAGACTCCAGTGATTTTTATTCTGTAATTACCAACCAAGAGAATACCACAAGTGACACAGGGGACTGTCTCCAGAATAGCTGTGCCTGCAGAGGCTACAAAGCTTTCGAGGTAATGCAGGCAGCTTCACAGTTGTCTGATCACCAGTGGGCCCCAAGTGATGTGAAAGAGAAGCCTACGGCTGAAGATCCTTAGCTTTGAAAGCAGGTTCAAAAAAAGAGTCACATGCCTCCATTTTCTGAAGCCTGAGTTAGATAAACAGATATTTGGCACTTTCAGGATTTCTTTGTGGGACTTGAAGTTTAACTTTCATTTGCACCCAAGGCCTTGAGAATAAAGAGAACCACCTGCTGGAAAGGTGCAGCAGGATGGTTTTTATCTGTACTAGTTTACCCTTTATATTTGAAACTAGAGGAGATTAGTAAAGCTGTCTAAATGATATGCTGAACAATTATTTTAAAGGAAACTTTTATATTTTATTTTGATTTTTCTACTCTTGATTCTGATAATGAAAGTCATAAAAAAATCCAGTAAGGGATGGGGAGGAATCAAGTTGGTCATAACCTATACATGTATTAATTTGAAACTTTGAAGAACAGCCGTGTTTACACATACATTTTACATAATAATGTAGATTATTATGATGGGAAGACAATTTCTAAATATGGTAAGCTTGCATTTTCTTAAAATACTAATACTCAAAGAATTAAATGAAGTTTCTGTATTTTTTCTTCTTTTTGCTTTTAATATTTTAATTTTAACTTGTATCTTTTTCTTTTAACTAAATAACAATATATGTTAATTGCAAACGGTTTTAATATTTAATAGATGGGTATAAACAAGAAGAGAAAATAGAAAAAGCGTTCTACCTCAATTCAGCTATTCAGTAGCTAAAAATGCTGCATTACTTAGCTAGACCTGGGTAGTAAGAGTGCAGAAGATGAGTTAAAATAAAAGGAAGATTGAAGAAATCCTTGCAGAGGTATAGAGAGAACACAAATGCTAGATAGGGGGTAAATAGGTAATTCACATGAAAGGCTTTGTTCCTTGATAAAATGTTTCATTAGTTCATTAATTAATCCAGTAACTCGTTAATTAGTTAGCATTTATTGAATATTTATTACTGACCAGGAACTGTGTTTGACACTGAGGGTTCATTGATAAACAAAACAAAGAATTTAGAGATAGTAGAGAGACACAGCCAAGTTAGCATCCAACAGCAAATCACTACTGAATGCCTGCTATGTTCAGGCACATTCTAGGTACTGAGGATGTGATTATGAACAAAGCAGACAAAAATCTCTGCCTTCATGGGGATGACAGTTAATGGACATAATAAAACAAGGAATAACAAATGGGAGCATGTCTGTAAGGAGAGCAAGGAGGTCCATGGGGCTGGAGAAGAGTGTAGGAAGGAGTGAATAGCAGGAATGAGGTCAGAGAACAATTGGCAGCCAGATCATTTAGGCCTTGTAGGACATTGTGAGGACTTTGTCTTTTACTCTGAATGAGATGAGAAGCCTTGATGGGGTTTGGGGCATAGAGAACTGACTTAGGTTTTAAAAGGAGCATTCTGGGCTTCCCTGGTGGTGCAGTGGTTGAGAATCCACCTGCCGATGCAGGGGACACGGGTTCGTGCCCCGGTCTGGGAAGATCCCACATGCCGCGGAGCGGCTGGGCCCGTGAGCCATGGCCACTGAGCCTGCGCGCCTGGAGCCTGTGCTCCGCAAAGGGAGAGGCCACAACAGTGAGAGGCCCGTGTACCGGAAAAAAAAAATAAATTAAAAAAAAATAAAAGGATCATTCTGGCTTTAGTATGGAGAAAACACAGGTTGTGGTCAAGGAATGGAAACTGGGAGGCCAGTTGGGAGGCTATGGAGAGACAAGAGATCGTGGTGGATTAAATCAAGGCGGTAGCAGTGGAGGTGGTAAAAAGTGGTTAAAACCTCGATTTAGGGTATCTTAAAGATTCAGTTAACAAGATTTGTTGGCCCAAATGAATATGGGGTATTCAAGAAAGAGAGAGGTCACGAGATAACTTGAGGGATTTGCACCAGAGTAGCTGGGAAGAGAGCCTTTTTCATTTACTGAGATTTGGAGACAAGAAGAGCAGGTTTGAGGATGAAGAATAGATCAGTTTTGAACATAAGTTTGCAATTCTGATTATATATCCAAGTAGAAATATTGAACAGAAGTGCGGATGGAAATATAAATGTGAGAGTCATCGGCAAGAAAATGAATGTAGACAAAAATGGAAAGAGAGAGAAGGAATGTGAATATGGATACAAGGACTAAACCCTGAAGCACAAATAAATGCAATAAATTGTTAAGCAGTGAAAATATACCCCGACAGGAAGTCCTTGAGGACCAGCTAACTTAGGAAAAAGGTTTTAGATTTTATTGTAAATTATGAGGAACTCTTGGAACATTTTGAAGAAGGGAGTTACATAACCATAAGACCTAAAATGGAAAAGTTGAGATGAAAAACTTAGCAGAAACCTCATAAAGTTTCTACACATATTACTCATATCCTTTATATTGTGATTTAAATCCAATATCCATATATCTACCCTCAGTGAGTGGAAAAAGACCAGTGATCTCAATGTAAGTTGAAAAGAAGTTATTTTTCATTCTGTTCATTACATAAACCAGAGTCTTTAATTTCTTTTCTCAAATACCAATTTCTTTGAGCTGAATCTATATAGAATTTTTAATCTCTTGTTTTTAAAGGGAATTTTGTAAAACTCTTCAGTTCCATATATATTTTGGATACAGTATGACCTTCATACCCTCCTAAATATTTGCCTGGGACAAAGTATGTATTTTTGTTGTTGTAGTTTTATATATTTTAAAGGGACCTCCCAGATATCATATTCCTAATCACAGCTTTATTCATTATCAAAAAAGAAGCAGGTAGTCACTTCATGAGGGAAGGAGGCGCTGGTTATGGGATTCTATAAGAGCCCAGGTGTCTGATAGGAACCTCCTCAGCCTTTGGAAAGAACTAAAAGATGTCAAGAATTAAAGAAATGTGGATTCCATCTTCAAAACTTCTACTAACAGCCTGACCTGAAAGTGATTCCAATGTATTTACACAAAATGGTTAAAATTATTCTCTGGTGATAATTGACTAAACTATACTTATTTTGCCCCAAGATATTAGGTTTGACTTAAACTGGAAATTCATTTGTGTAGTATTGTGTTCAATCCTACTCCTAAAATATTCCACATGCAAAATCTGATTTTTAAAAAAAATTTCCAAATTTTCCAAATTGAATTTTCCAAGTTCAACAAGCTTGGCACATAGTAGATGGTGTATAAAAAGTTTATGAAGTACAGTAGTGTATATCTGCTGTCCCCAGCCATTAAAAAAAAAATTGGAAGTATATATTTTTTCAAGAAAAAAAGGAGAGAAGAAAAAAACACTGAAAATCCTTTAGAGCCACTTAAGCTATTAATGAGTCTTGTCTGTTTCCCTGACATTTATTTGACAGGATTGAGTTATTTGCATACAGAATTAATGCCTTGTATTATTAAAGCTCAATTCTTCATTACTTCACTAATTCTTTGTACCCAATGACTTTTCCTTCTAGTTGCTGTATTATCATTTTTTCCTGGCTTTTCCCCCAAAATAGATTTAGTTTGATCAATATTATAGATTTCATGAAAAGGAATGTATAACAGTATTAAGAGGCATTATATAATGGATTCGTGCGTAAAACATATGTATATATATGAGTGTGAGACAAAAGTATCCTGGGGCCAGGGATAGGCTGAATTGAGGAATTTGATTAAAATGTTAAATTTTCTTTTCAAGATGTTGATACTTTCAAGAAAGCTTTTAAATATCTATAATAAGGTTATATCATTAAGTGCATGCTTCTTGTAGTGATGACATACATGGTTTAGGAGCAAGCCCATAGACAGTAATAAATAACACATGTAACATTCATATTTTACAAAGCACTTTACAGACATGTTAAATATATTATCTTTGTTATTGATCCATAAATATTGTTTATCTGTGATTTTGTACTTCAGAAACCAAAGTTGAGAAACACAAACAGAGATTAGCCCTCTCAAATCCCTTTAGGAAAAAGGTAGAATATAAATAAATTTAGTAAATTAAAGCTACTTATGACATGTGAAGTCATTTTCTTAGCAACAGAAATGGCCTTTAAGCATCCTTACTTGGATTTAATGGGAAATGGCCACTTGCTCTTTTTAAACACCACCTCCCTCAGTTCAAAAGCTTGAGAGTTACCATATAATATTTGGCTTAGTATTTTATATCTAGCAATCAGATAGGGAAAATGTTTCAGTGGATTAAAAATACCTGCTTTGACAAGCATATCAAAAAGATCATATCATTCCAAAGCAAGTACTGGAACTAGTACTGATAGGGCATGTTAAGAACTTTTAGTTCTCCGAGTTACTACTTGTAAACACAAATGTACGTAACAATCTTTATCTTATTTGTATCCCTTTTCCTGATAATGTTTTTTATAATTTCTATTTCCATCTTTTCTGTCACCTTGTAAAATGGATTTTTGGTTTTACTTACTATATTTTTTTATGCTATATATATACCATAAGAAAGAAAAAGAAAGGATATTTTCACATCTATTCAAGGTAAAAATCTAAGATATCCTTGTGAAATTTTGCCTTAATTAATTTGTAACTTTTTCATGACTATCAATAATTGGTGCTTTAAATAACATTTTGTTTAAATGTTTATTTGAAAAGCAAAAGTTTTTTTGAAGAAAAAGTTTAAATAAGAGCTTAACTAGTTTTCATAAAATCAACTTTAAGATCTACAGTGTAATTAAGTAGAGGAAGATAGAGAATAACAATAATAACATACTTTTTAGCAAACTACATTTCTGTGGAAAGTGTTTATAATATTTATTAATGTACAGAATTAGTCTTAACCTGCTAGAAAGAAGAGAAAATGCAACACCTTTCAAAGATGCAAATTGACAATTAACAAAACAATAGAATTCTAGGCCTTCCTTTGCTGGAGGTGCAAATTGATAAATCAGGCTCTGCTGAAAAGCTGGTTGTTTCTATTTAAAAGTTGTCTTGAGATGAAGGCTCCCCAAGGAAGAAGAAAATAAGAAAATGACCATTTTTGTTAAGTAGAACATCTAATCTGTGGTGATATCATTTTATCAGTGCTGCTTCTCACACTGATTGGTGATTCTGTTCGCTCTTCTGCCCTTTACTTTTAAGGTATTAAATGGTATGGGACCTGGATACCTGAAGAATCTAAATATTAAACTATGTCTCTGTAGGGCTATATTATGCTGTGTGTGTTTATGAGTTTTCTATGGCAGTGTCTCTGTACACTCAACAATCAATTTATCTGATTTTCTATTCCATGTGATTTTATCTGCTTCTTTATAGTGTTGACCTGATCATCGACTTATGTTTACTTTGCCGTTGGAAGTCTCTTGCTGTATTAAAAAGTTGTATGTGGTTTTTTTTTTAAATTTGTTATTTCAGTAGGTATCCTACAGTCAGTCTTCATTGGTTGAGTGTCTCTGAGTGCCAGGTACTGCTCTAGATGTTATAAGTAGAAAGATGATGGAGAAATAGTCTAGCATGTTCTAAGCTCAAAAGAGAGTGAAGTATGAAGTAAGAACTTCTCCCTCCCTCTCCTCCTTCCTTCCCTCAGCAAGCATTTATTGAGCATCTAGCTAGACAATGGTAAACAAGAAAGACACTACTGCCCCTTCCGGATCCCATTTCTTGAGCTTGGTCCATTTATTACTCAGCATTTATTGAGACAGGTTCTGTATATACAAGCATAAAAATGTATGCAAATATATACATGAAAAAAAGCATGATCTGTGTCCTTAATGAGCGTGGTATATTGGCTAAATCCCTGAATCTTTCTAAGCTTCAGTTTCTTCACTAGTAAATAGGAAAAATAATACCTCTGTCAGAGGACCCTTCTAGGGATGATGGTAGAGATGATGTGTGTGAAAGTTCTTACACACTTTGTACTTACACAGTTTGTGCTTAAGATGTTCATTGAACTCTCCTGTTCCAGGAAAGTTGTTTACAGTGAATACTGCAATTTTAGAAAAGAGGGCAAAGTCAAGGAAGGAGTTAGTTACATCCTACAATAGAGATTTTCTTTATTAACATTCATAGTTTTGACTGTTCTCATTAGGCTCTGGAGCTCTGTGATGTAGTGTGGAGTAATTTTCCTAGGCAAACACCTAAGATGTGCTTTGGGAGTCTCAGAGACCGGAACTAGTGGGGACATGGTGTACTGTAGTCATCACGAATCTGGGCTCTGGTGTCAGGAAAACCTGGTTTGAGTTCTTCGTAACACATTTGGATAGTCTTTTCAAACTACAGCTCCTTCATCTGAAATGGCGGTGATAAAGCCTGTCTCAAAAAATTGTGAGGATTGCTGTAACATAAACAGATGACATCAATAACATCATTAATTTATAAAGTATCTGGTACACGGTCAGCCCTCAGTCAGTGGAATCTACCATTAGTATTATCAAATTCATTACCAACGAGAGAGGAGTCCTAACTGACTACCCAGCATTTGCAATCAACAGGCAAGGCTTTAGGAATCTGCCCTGCTTTTCTCAAGCATGACCATCAAGTGAGAAAATCAAGCTTTAGTGAAAGCTGGAAAGGCTGCTAACTTGTGCTGTGGAATTAAACTCAGGCAGTACCAGGTTCTCAACAGAATTGTGATTCATGAACCACAGGCTCTTGTGTAAATCTCTATTTGTAAATGTGGAAATTGTAGAACTTAGGATATCATCCCACAGACTTAAAGTTTTACTATACATTTGTGAAATGAAGCTGGGAGCAAAGAAGAGATAAAATTCAGATTGGTGATGGGGGGAAAGGCAATGAAAAAGTTGCTGCTTAGCTCTTCGTTATTTATATATTCGTTCATTCATTCATTCATTCTAGCTACTGTGCATCTGCAGAAAATTACACATGCTTATATGAATATGTAAATACACTATCATACTTCAAGATTACTTTGAAAACTTGTTTTGAGTATTATCTTCTCATGGACAAATATATGGCTATATTTACGTTTGTCTTTGAAGACAAACATCATTTTGTTTCCTTTGTAAATATCCATAGCAGTTACTTGGTGAATGGAACATAAGTTTCAATAAATATTGATTGACTTCTGAAACTTTTTCACATGCAACCCTGAAGGATACTTCCCTGTGGTGTTTATACCTGTAAGAGGAGTTTTTGCCAACCAAGAGCTTCTGAGCGTGGCAATTCCCCTCAGAGTGGTCTTACCACAGCTGAATCCACGTGGAAGCTCAGCATCAGTTTGACCATTGCTGTCATCCTTAATCAGTCCTGAAATCTTTGGGGGGGTGAGCATTGGTCTTTGGCAGAAGGTGGAGGACAGAATATAATTTGGTAGAGGTCACCTATCCAGCTGTGTTCTCTTTTTTCTCTGAGTTCTTGTCTTGCCCTGAGTCTAGGAACTGGGTTGAGAATTGGGCACCTTTCTGACATTTTTTCACGTCAAAGGGTAAGAGTGAAAGGTAGTTACCATTCCCAACCAACCTTCCCACCACGGATCTGTCTCCCAAAGGATTTTTTCCCTCTTTCCCTTCCTTCCCTGGGTTTCAGCTGTCCTAACTGTGAGGGGGAAATACTCTACTCTCTGAACGCCCTGAAGTTCCTAGTGATCGCCCCTCCAAGCATTCTTCAGCTTTCTCCCTGTGGGTTGTGGCTTCTCTTCGTGGGTGCCATCTCGGCACAGCAAACGTTCCTCTTCTCCTCAAGCAAAGCCAGAAGAGTGATTGCACTTCCTAAGTGCTCTAGGGCAGCTAAGAAATTTTCCTTCTGTGAGGCGGCCAGGACTCTGCTCTCCTTGTGGGGCATGATCTAGTTCTCCAAATGACAGTTTTTTTGCATGATCCTAGGCTGCTACTTTGGTGGAAAAATCATAGGTGAAGGGGCGTTGCCCCTTTCTCCTTTTGGGGTCCCTTTGCTACTGGCATTCAAAAGCACTACAACAAGCTTTGAACTACTGTGTCAAGCCTCTTCTTATCTCCAGGATCAGAGCTGGTGGTGCGAGCATCACCCAGTCTGTACTTGGTTCCCCTGGCTCCTCAGAAATGAGCAGCAAATGCCAACTTGCCCCACCCTCCCCAGCTCTTGCCAGCCCTGAATTCCAGCTTCAGGAGAATTTTTGCTGGGTGTGGGACTCAGTCCGACAGTGCCTTAAGCAGAGCATGGTACACTGTTCACACCTGCCAAAACCTGTTCTAAACAGGTCAGATCTACAGTTTCTGATTCTAAACTTCCTAGGGCAGAACCCATCCCTTTCCAGGAAGTGTTCTGATTTTTTTCTTTTTTTTTTTTTTTTTGGTCTTGTTTTGATTTTTAAGAAATTTGGAGTCTGAGGTGGAGATCTGAAAAACATCTTTCCTCACCTCTCCCTCTCATAAGTATTCAGCTAGGAATCGCAGGAAGATATATCTCTTCAGCCACATTTAACCAGACTGCCTCACCCTCCCTCCCATCTACCAGTCACTCTTTATCTGCTTATGGAATTTAAAGCAGAACTCATTTTCATCACAAGCCACTGATATTTCAGAAATATGTGTTCCCCCCCCATCTCTGTATACTAGACGTCCAACACAACCACAACCACAATCACAATCACTGTCACAAAGCATATTGGGTTCAGTTCTAAGGATTGACATCTCTTTTTGTCACAGTTATGCATGTTCAAGGACTTCCAGCAATCCCTGAAAAGGTCCCCATGCACACTGTGGATAAACGTGAGAACACAATCTCATGTGTTTGAGCAATATAATTTCCTTTATTTTCTACTATCTAAGATAATTATTGACATCATTATCTTAAATTAACATAATTAGTCATAAAACATAATTATTGACTCTCAGGCCACCATTCTGTCAGACTGGTAGAAAATCTAACATCTGTCATTCATGGGTCTTCTGGAATCATCCCTTTGATATGATTGTCAAAAGTCTTCCAGAATCTTCTTCAGGACCAAGGCATCAGTTGGGGTGGAAGATACTTCCAGGTAATTCAGTCATCTTTACATTGCAGTAGCAAGACTTTCTGAAGAACTGACATAAGCCAGGGATATTGGGAACGGAAGGTAGGAGGTAAATCGGTAATGATGGTGGCGGGACTGATTGAAAGGTGGGCGTGAGGGAGGCTGAGGGTCTTGGGGTACTGAATCAGTCATGGCGCTGAGAGCAATGAGAAGGAAAATGAGAGGAAAGCAGGTTGGAGAGGAGGGATCGTAAGTAAATTGGGAGATATTTGAGTGGACATATTGGAAATGTGGGTCAGGAGAGAGATTTGAGCTGGAAATAGAGAGCAAGTAGAAAGCATGGTAAAGGAGAGAAGTCTGCAAAACCCCAGTGCTGGGGCATGTCCTTTCCCTCCTGTCCTGGCAGCTATGACCCTTCTTTAGACCAGGTGACTGCCAAACTGCTCACCGTTTCTCTGGTAGTCTAGCCCTGAGTTCATCTGTGGCCACCAAATGTCTATTTCTAAATCACAGCTCTGCAGATGTTCTCCCTTTACTCCGAAATCTTCTGTGGCTCCTCTTTGTTTAGTTTAGTTCAGTCTCTTTGGCTTAGAATTCATTCCTCTCTGTTCTTACCCAATCTTCCACTGCAGCTTCATTTTCCCCTCTTCCTCTACCAGATATATCCTTAGCCTAAAACCAAGACCATTTTCAGTTTCGTCAACAAGACCTTATACTTTCCTACCTCCGTGCTTTTCTTCTTTGTTCATGCTGTTCCTCTCACTGGAATTTTCTTTTCTCCAAAATCTACCTGTCCAAACCTTTTTCCTTTATTCTTTCCTATATGATATATTATTTTTCTCTTTTGAATTCCTGCACTTAATCCTGTCTATTTTTTTTTTTTTTTTTTCGGTACGTGGGCCTCTCACTGTTGCGGCCTCTCCCGTTGCGGAGCACAGGCTCCGGACGCACAGGCCCAGCGGCCATGGCTCACGGGCCTAGCTGCTCCGCGGCATGTGGGATCCTCCCGGACCAGGGCACGAACCCGTGTCTCCTGCATCGGCAGGCGGACTCTCAACCACCGCGCCACCAGGGAAGCCCAATCCTGTCTTTTTAAACACATGTATTCTGATGTATTTTTGTCTGGTATATGCCGTAAATTCGTAGATTCTCTGCATGTTAGGATTGGAAAGAACTTTAGAATTCCCTTAGTTCAATAGTTTCAACATTTCTGCTTTAGTGGAACATACAATTGATGATCACTTACTTTTCCCAATTTTCAGAAACTGAAAGTTAATACATAGAACTTACTGAATTTTAAGTTTGCCTGTTGGGATAGGCGGCCTTTAAGATGTCTCCCGCCAGGATCCTCACTTCCTGATATTCATACCATTGTGTAACCCTCTCTCCATGCCTGTGGGCTGGACCTACTGACTTGCTTAAAACAATGATCATAAATAGAATACACCAGAAGGGATGAGATATTCCTCATTTACTTACATAGAATGTTACTGAGCAATGCTGAAAGCACAACCATTTAATATTACACAAATAATAAGACAAATTGTTCAAACGCTCTTAAACTATAGGAATTATATCTGGAATACTTATATTAAGGAACGCTAACTTTAATATGACCTGTGTTTTTCAGATACTGTTGTATCTAATGGATTCCCTAATACCAGCGATTAAGAAGACTTTTACTCATATCAGGGGCAGAGTATGTTTTAGTTGATATTCTTCAGTGGGCAAATAGATATGTGCTTTTTGACCTTCTGTTAGCATCACATCTAACTTCTTACTTTCCCCCTCTACTCTATACTATTAATATAACATACTATAGTATTATTATTAACTTTGGAGTAAGACAAATCAGTAATTTCAAGGAATATCTGAATTATGCTGGATGTGTATGGATTTCACATATTTTTGGTTATATTTTTTAAAAGTGTATGTGGCCACAAAATTTGTCTGGGAATTATACTTTATATCCTCCTTTCTCTTTAGTATATACATTCGTTGTGCTCCATGTTTTTTTGGTGGCTTTTCTCTAATAACAGTAGGTATAAAAATGGCCTCTTTTTGTGAGCCTTGTCTTATGTTATACATGCTCTTTCCTTTGGTCCTTCTAGTTCATAATGAATCTTGGTGTACTTTTAGATTTGGTGCAATTTCTGAGCGTGTGTTGTTTCTAGAAATTTAGTTTTTTGTTGTTGTTACTGTTGTTGTTTTCCCCCCATAACTAACGTGAAGTCAGCAATTTCATTTTCCCTACGCAAGTGCTGTTGTCATCAGCTGTCCCTATATAATGGCTTTTGATATGTCCCACTGTGACACACTGGACCCTGTCCCTAGATAATCACTCACTTTAGGAGACCAATTCTGGACAACAGTGATTATATTCTCTGTCCACTTTCGGTGTTAAAATCCTTGGCAGTTCTACCATTTTCTCTGGGCTGTAACTTGAACACCCAGACACATTAAAACTCTCAGAAGAGTTGGCAGTGCCTCTTTTCTGATTACCCTGAGGGAATTCTCTTAACTGCACCAATTGCCTGGGACCTTGTAATACTTAGAAAACATTTTAAAGTTCCATATGACTTATTTTTATATTGTTTTAGAACCTACTTTTCCCATGTTTTGTAAGAAAAGAAGCAACACCTTGAAGTTCTTTGAAAACATTTTCCAGGTTCTAACTTACAAAGTGCTTTTAGTACAAATTATAGTGAAAAATACTTGTATAAAACTATTCTCTATGGGCCTTTGCAGATATATTCAGCAGTCCAAGAAATCAAGATACTCATATATAAATAAAAAATGAGACTAAATTCACACAAGCATACACGTATTATTATTTTGTTATATCTTCTTTTAATCAAACGAACCCTATAGAGGCACATAGGTAGGAGTGTGTGTGTGTGTGTGTGTGTGTGTGTGTGTGTGCGTGTGTGTGTGTGAGAGAGAGAGAGAGAGAGAGAGAGAGAGAGAGAGAGAGAGAGAGAGAGGGTGATGTGAAAGAGAATGGGAATGTATACATACGATATAGAAATACCTTAGGGGGTATTATTTTAGGACATGTCTGAATCCTCTTGCATCTGGCTGGAATCATGTCAAAAAGATGAGAACTTTCTGCCAGTTGGATTTTAATATTTTATTTTGGGGCTAAAATAACAAAGAGAAACTTAACAGAGGAAAAAATTTATTATGCTAAACTTACTGAGATTTTATGAAGACCTTATGAATGTATATTTAAATATGTGAATATGACTAACTTAATGTATATAATTTGTAGCAAAAACTACTCTTGCTTCTTGTTGGACCCAGACTGATCCAGTTGATATATATTGCCCAAAGAAAAGCACTGAGGAAAAACATTTTCAATGTGTTAAAATCAGCTTTGATCATAATCATTTTATCCCTGATATCTGTAGGCTTATCGACTTCCTGTAGCCAGAGATAGAAAAATGCTTCTTTCTCCATCCTCCACCCAGGACTGCACAAGTGTATGTTTGCTCACTCACACTTGTTTAAAAAATAACAGAAAAAGGATAACTTCAGAAGTAAATATGTTTTGGTCAGAACCATACATTGTTAGAAAGTGTAGTGAAGGACTGAAGAATTTGTAATATTTTTTTGCTTTGCTTTATAACAATATTTCATTAACTAGCTAGTCAGTTCTAGCAGTGATGGAAACTTTCTATGATGTTACATTTTGGTCCCTGCTCTTTTATTTAATTGTGGAGATGTGGAATGTGCATAATTCATGGTTAGCAGAATATATCATAAGATATATTCATCATTATCATAAGATATATTCACAGTTATTATAAGATAGATCCACTGAGATGGATGCTTTCTGACAATAATCCAGACACTTAGGGCATTTTGGGCAACTTTTTAAGATGCCCATTTAAGCATGCCAGCTGTCATGGCATTTCAGTACAAAGTGGACTAGGTCTCAGAGAATTAAATTGCCTCTTGAAGTGGAATATTTTTTTCAATAACTAATATTGGCATTAGAGTGTCAGGATCAGCAATGACTTCATGTGTTCATTTGGGGGCAAATTAGGAAGCAGAGCTTGCAGGTTTCTTGTGTCTGGGTTTTCTGCATGGTGGAAGGTGACGGCAGCTGCTACCTCATGGCAGGAAGCACTGAGGCAACCTCAGGGTGGCGCTAAGAGTCCGGAGACCCTGGGGTTTTGCTACTCGTGGCATTTGTAGTGGCAGTGCTGGAGGAGGAACATTTTCTATATAAAACTATGCGAAGATCATTTGAAAGATGGAGGTCAGCATGCTAGATAAACAGATAAAATTTCAGTTAATGTACACATATATAAAATATACACAGAGACAAGATGGTACAGAAAGAAATTTTTCAATGAGTGCCTGATTCCCCCCAGCATTAAAATCCTAACTCTGGGTTCTCACAACTTGTGGTGACGTGTAGACTCTCAGTTACCCAGGAATTTGGAACTATATGAATAGGCAGTATACTGTTTTTAAGACACAAAATATGAAAGTTGAAAGTTTTGGAAGAACTCTTACTGGATGGCTTCCTGGAAGAAAGAAATTGTAAGGAGAGATGAACAGAAGGAATAAAAAGTCTCTCAGTTCACAGACTGAAATCCATTTTGCTATGGGATCTTTACCACGATTTCAGTGGTCTGCTTTACTGTTCATTGGTCTTGTTGCAAGGATAATGTCCTATTTGAGTCCAGAATAGCTCACACATCTCTCTTGTGTTTAGTAATAAATTGCCACTAACCATCAGGTAAAAGTTCATTTTACAGGATTCCAGATGGTACATTTAACACCATTTTTAAGCCTTCCTGTGACTAGCTAACATGTATAGTTAATGCAGATATATCTGAATTCCAGTATACTCTAATTCTTCTATGTAGGGTCTCCCCTACATCTTTCCTCAGGTTTTTCTCTTTTTGGCATGTTTTTCTATTTTTCTGAACCCAGAAGTTACCACTGGCAGCATTTCAGTCTCAGAATTTTGTCAACCTTTAGATACAGCGTTGTGGCTTTTGAAAAAATTATTAAAAAATAAGTTTTATATTGTTGACAACAGCAGTGTTTTACTTGGTTCTCTAAATTCCAGCATTGTTTCTTTCTCATCGAAGTACTTAAGGAAAAGTTTGTACTAACCTTTGTCCCTTTTAGGAAAGTGCCTCTAGAATTTTATTTATCTTTGAGATTGTCTTGGGAAATGAAGGGTTATTATGCCCTCTTTAGTCTTAGCAAATTAAATACTGCGTGGAACGTAGAATAAGGGGTCATAAAATCAAGGGAGGCAAGGATGAGAAGCATCAAATCAGAGGAGATAAATTTTTGCTGCTAAAAATAAACCTTTGTTTGAAGCAGAACTTTGGAAACACTTAGTTGACATAATAGGAAACAGTGACATTCACTAGGGATAAATTTGTTTCCTTTTTCTGAAATTAATTTATTAAATGAAGTCGTGTCCATGAGTCAGTTGGAAAGGCATATTGGGAAAATCAAAAGTGTTACCACATAAACTGTCTAGGATTTATTTATTTTGACTTTATATAGCCTCTTTTCTCCAGAGATTTGAAGACGCTGTGCAGAAAATTTTAAATCTTTTAAACAATAGACAATAAATCGTAAAACATGAACCCCTGCCTGGATAGGTTATAATCTCTAAGGCTTTTTAATGTACCCAGATATAAGCACTTCCAGTTAAAAAGGAAAAATACTTAAAATATGAGATTCTCGCCTGGCCGGATACCAAGAATGAGAGATACTTTGTGTAAACCTTCATTCTTTTAGATTTAGGTCTGTTTTTTTCTACTTATTCTGACATTTGAAATTAGGGATTTAACCTCAAATATGAAGCATGATGTAAATTACTAACTACTCTTTCATATTCTGGAGGAATTGAGAGTCAGAGGTACTCAGGCCAATGATTGAAATGTGATTTTTTTCCAGGACTAGTGGTAGGAGAATATTGGAGCTAGCACAAGAGGGTAAAGATTTACCAGAAACACAGAAGCTAACAATGTACCTCTCTGTGTGGGGTAGTAAAAAATGGGTGCGTCAAAGCACTTCCCTCACAGTATTTTCCTGAGATTTAAATTAAAAAAAAAACAAAAAACCATGTTAAATACTGGAAATAATGTTTTACACATAGCAACTGCTCTACTAGTACTATTAATACTACTGCTACTAGTACAACTAAGGAATGTTTTAATATAACATTTCTATGTAGCTGATTTTTACTTTATTACTCACCTCCATTGAATAAAATACTTGACACTGTTTTTTAAATATTAAGAATCCATACACATTTTCATTCATAGACTTGAAATTGGAAAGGAACTTTGAGAATGTTTTGTAAGATCTTTTAAAATCCAGTTTCTTTTAACTGAAAATTGCCACTATTGAAGACACTGTCATTTTGAAAACAGGAGGGATGCTTATGGCAGGGGGGTGGTGAACGACTTTTCCCTGAGAGTTAACATGCATATATATTCAAAGCTGTCATCCAAAATCCATGTGGAAGTGAGAATTTGAAGAAAGAGGAGTAGAAAAGGGAAAAGACAGTGGAAGCTGGCTGAGGAGTACCTCTGTGGTAGTGTCAGGAGAAGCACCATTACCCCCCGTGGAGCACGCAGTGCTGGTTCTGAGCCAGCAGCTGGTACACTATGCCCTTGTGCAATTCTTTTCCTTAGGAAAGTGTTCTGAGCAGTCACGCACAGTTCCAGACCCAAAGACGCTGTGTTTCCACAGTGCCGTAGTTCCTGAAGTTCTTGCCCTGACCTGAAGCACCGGGAATGCAGTGAGAATACAAAAGACAGTCTTAAAAGGAATCATATCTTCTTGGCTTATTGAGTCATTTGCCTGCTATGAAGGATCTGTTCATTATTTTAAGCAATATTATAGCTTTAGCAATGTTTAAGGGAGAGTGTGGAAATTTTACCTCTTTTGGTTAATTGATTTAGCCTGTGTAGGAGTTAAGGAAATCCCATTTCCAGATACCCTTGCTGTATTCTTGGGCTGCTTTTTAGCTCGTGATATGTGGAGAACAGCTTGTTTTCTTGGAAAGAAAGAAAACAGCCTTTTGAGAATGGAAAAGCTGCAGAAGATGAAGCTCAGCCCCTGATTATTTTGAACAGAGAGACCCAGTGATTGAAAAACCATAAGTGCTGTCCTCTGAAATATACATCATGTTAGATAAACCTCCTTGGTAATAAGCATCAGTCACTGTTTAAGATTTTGACCGAATTATAGGTTAGATCCACAGTTTTAATTACAAGGAAGAAACTTAAGCAGATGAATAAGAAAGATTCTAAACTATATTTGAGTCTCCTCTAAGTAAAACCTGTAAACTACTTTGCAAAACTACCTTTATGACTGTGACCATTAAAATATTAAAAAATGATTAATGAATTGTCTGTAAGTTGGGGTGATGAGTAGATTTAGAGATCAACAGCAGTTGGTGTATATGTGTTCGCCTGTGTGTCTGTGTGTAGGCCCGTGTGTCCCAGGTGGCAAAAATTATACTATCTAGGAAATAAAAAGGTTTAGCCTTTTTTGAACTATTCCTTCTTAAGATCACAGTATCTGATGAGTGCAGATTTGCCTTCTAGAACTGTGAAGTAATAACACCTTTGTTAGGTGAAGAGGTCTAGAGAACAAGGTTGCATAGGAGAGTGATTTCATGTTGCTTTTACTGCCCTGCCGTTTCATGTGGTTGCTCAGTCAGAAAGTTGGATCATCAAAAATCACAGAGAATGGCCGCAACTGTTGCTTCTCAAATCTTCAAAAGATATTGTCCTCACTTATTCATGAGTTTGACTGAATAAGTATTTAAATATCCAGGTCGCGCTTATACCTGACAACTGTGTCAAAGGTGAAGGGAGAAACTGGCATGAAAAGCACCTGTCCAGGGCCTGATTGTTGTAGAGCATGGCTGGGTCTGTTCAGAATTCTCACGTCCTGACCAAGGACACAAAGCTTTGGAGACAGTGCGGGAGAAGGGCCATTATGACTAAAGTGTAACAGTCTTAAATGTTTGTGACTTCCCTAATTTATCAGTGAGGAGATCTCACAATCATGGGGTAACAGTTAACTTTTCCCATTAAGTTTTTTTGCAGCGTTGCTACTGAAAAATTAATGAAAAAAGATGAAGCAGGTAAATGTTGATGATTATTTCTTAAAGAAATAAAATCAGCTTATAAAGAGCTATTTCTGCTCTTCAGAAGCTAAATGTCTTGTCATGGAGTCTCGGGTAAACTTGTGTCCAGTGTTCTAGTGAACAATATTATGAAGCTTTTCCAGCATCATTTTAGGATGTGTTATTTCTCAGATTTAATTTTCCTTTATTGTTTTCACGAGTGGCTCAGATTTCAAAGATGAGACATATTCCAAAGTAATACACTATAAAAGGAAGTTTATATCTAATGTTCATTAACAAAATCAGTCTGCTTGGTACCACACACAGGTCCTAATTCATAGAGTCTAAAGGCTGCATATTAGATGCACTAAATGAAAAGTACTATGTAAAAAACAGTTTCAAAGAGCAGGGCTTCCCTGGTGGCACAGTGGTTGAGAGTCTGCCTGCCGATGCAGGGGACACGGGTTCGTGCCCCGGTCTGGGAAGATCCCACGTGCCGCGGAGCGGCTGGGCCTGTGAGCCGTGGCTGCTGAGCCTGTGCGTCCGGAGCCTGTGCTCCGCGACGGGAGAGGCCACAACAGTGAGAGGCCCGCGTACCTAAAAAACAAAACAAACAAACAAAAAGAGCAAAATATCCTTTAGTAGACACAAATGATGCAGAGAGTTTAGTATTCACACACTTTCTCTTTGAATTTCTTCAGGCTAGATACACCATGCATGCAGTTTTATTTTATTTTTTTCTTTTAAAAAAATTAAGTATAATTGATCTACAACAGTATGTTAGTTCCAGGTGCACAACATACTTGTTTGATATTTCTATACATTACAAAATCATCGCCATAATAAATCTAGTTACCATCTTTCACCATATAAAGATATTACAATGTTATTGACTATATTCCCCACACACGCAGTTTAAAATTTTAGGATTTGTGTTTGGAGGTGCCTGAGATAGCTAGTATGTGCATCATTTCTCCACTTAATTTTCTGAATAGATGATTGTGCTTAAACAAGAGGGAATTGGAAGAAAAGTGTTAGTGTGTTGTAGAGAATACTAAGGTCTAAGGTCCTCCAGCAATAAAGAGTAGTACCAAAAAATATTGCTGCCAGTAGAAGAAACTAAATAGAAATGTGTGTGTGTGTCATATATGTGTATATACATGTAATTACTTTTATTTATAAGTTCACACATACACATATATAATTAAATATATCTGTATTTTATTTTATCATTTTTTATTTTATCCTATATCTGTGCTATATATTTATCATTACTAAATGTAAAATCCTGCAAACTGGGGAAAGTTTGCCTGTTTCCAATTCTATTGATATATTATGTCAGTGGAATTCCATATTTTACCTTTCGTGGATGTGAAGACCTGACATATTCACGGGAAGAGGAAAGAGCCCAGAAAATGGAGCAATAGGCCAATGGCATGACCAGCAGCAATGCATCCTCCAGTTTCTGGAGATCAGATTTCCCTACTTGACTGTTGCCGGCTTCATCCCTCTGTCAGGTCAGAGCTACTTTGCAGCCAGTAAGATGCAGCCACAGAAACAACCTAATCCACCTACAGATAAGGGTTAACATGTACTGCTCTTTCCCTCAGAGATTTTGTTAGTGGCATCGATAGTACAGACTGTTTCAAATGGTTGGATGCCGAGCATTGATGACTGCATTTCGTGAGCCACATGTGAGCCGTAGAAAGTGGAAGAGCCTCTTGCTTCTCAGATTGTGAGCACTGGCTGGGAGGTGCTCACATTTGCTTGTGAAATAGTCCCCTTGGGGTTCAAGAGGCAGAAATGAGAAACCAAAAGGTGTTCTTAAAGTGTTTCCATGCTTCCATGAAGAGGACATTACCTTGGCTATTAATATTAGTGACTGAGGCAGAAATCAGGTAGAGAGAGAAGAGATAGAAAAAGCATTTTCCTGGTGCCATTTAGTCAGGATGCTGTTGGAGTGTTTGGAAGAAAACCCCATGAGTTACTGATGAGGCAGCTGTAAACAGGGGAAGTGACAGATGTAATGAAAGTCTCAGGGCCTGTCCTAGAAGAGGTCCTGGTATTGGTTGCCTGAGCATTATTTACATGAAGGCACACAGATGGATATGTTTGATCAAATTCTGTGGGGTCCCTACATCAGAATTCTGTTTAGCATTCTGAATCTGCAGTTACAAATGCATGTATTTCTGATGCTTTTGCAGGAGCGTCTTCCATATCTTAATTTTTTGGTGGGACTTAAGGTGGTTGGGATAATGTTAAAATGGCACTTTACTATTTAATGCAGCTATTTCTATTGTGTTGCTATTTCTTGTTGTGTCATGGTGATTTATTTCACTAAACACACTGTAAAACAATCATAAGAGATAAATGAAGTTTTATAATGTATGCCATTTGGGGAGGATACATGTTAAAGAGCTTAATAAACCACCCAGTTTTCATAGTAAAGTAGAACAGTATAATTTAATTTTCAAGAACTGGGATCAATATGCTGTATCAGCAGGGTGGTGGTATTACTCCCCTTGGCTTACAAAATTAGAATGAAAGTGGAAAATCAGTAAAGCTTCACAGTCCTGCCAGCCTACTTTATGGGATATGAATGTATGTCTCTAAATTACAAAATACATGAAGTTTCTTTTCTTTTAATTTTTTGGTTCATAATTTAGTGTTTTTGGCCACTTAGCAGCCCTCCATGTGTTCATACCCTTCTTCCGTCTCTGACAGAGTGTCCAGAGGTGTTCGTACATTGTGCTAAAGATTCATTTTGTAGGTACAGGCATTACCATGTAAGTTTTAAAAGAACTGTTATACTAGATTTACAGAACATAATAGTTTAGGTTAACTGATTTAACTGATGGCCAGTGCAACCACCTGAACTTTCCGGTCACAAAAATTAAAAAGTTTTGCTGAGAACCAGACATAGTTTTACCTTGACGTGAGGGAAGCTTAAGTCCATTCCATGGCATTGGTTGAGTCCTAGTTAAGTGATCACGTGGGCATGTGTTTTTGTTAGATTTGCAGAATGATTAGTATCACTATTTGTATTCCAACGTTCTTTTGAATTTTATTTTATTCATTTTTTTATGCAGCAGGTTCTTATTAGTTATCCATTTATACATATTAGTGTATACATATGTCAATCCCAATCTCCCAATTCATCCCACACCCCCACCCCCACCCCCACTTACCCCCTTTGGTGTCCATACGTTTGTTCTCTACATCTGTGTCTCTATTTCTGCCCTGCAAACCGGTTCATCTGTACCATTTTTCTAGGTTCCACATATACGCATTAATATACAATATTTGTTTTTCTCTTTCTGACTTACTTCACTCTGTATGATAGTCTTTAGATACATCCATGCATCTACAAATGACCCTATTTCGTTCCTTTTTATGGCTGAGTAATATTCCATTGTATATATGTACCACAGCTTCTTTATCCATTCGTCTGTCAATGGGCATTTAGGTTGCTTCCATGTTCTGGCTATTGTAAACAGTGCTGCAGTGAACATTGGGGTGCATGTGTCTTGTTGAATTATGGTTTTCTCTGGGTATATGCCCAGTAGTGGGATTGCTGGGTCGTATGGTAGTTCTATGTGTAGTTTTTTAAGGAACCTCCATACTGTTCTCCATAGTGGCTGTATCAATTTACATTCCCACCAACAGTGCAAGAGGGTTGCCTTTTCTCCACACCCTCTCCAGCATTTGTCGTTTGTAGATTTTCTATGATGCCCATTCTAACTGGTGTGAGGTGATACCTCACTGTAGTTTTGATTTGCATTTCTCTAATAACTAGCGATGCTGAGCAGCTTTTCATGTGCTTCTTGGCCATCTGTGTGTCTTATTTGGAGAAATTTCTATTTAGGTCTTCTGCCCATTTTTAGATTGGGTTGCTTGTTTTTTAAATATTGAGCTGCATGAGCTTTTTATATATTTTGGAGGTTAATCCTTTGTCCATTGATTCATTTGCAAATATTTTCTCCTTTTCTGAGGGTTGTCCTTCATCTTGTTTGTAGTTTCCTTTGCTGTGTAAAAACTTTTAAGTTTCATTAGGTGCCATTTATTTATTTTTGTTTTTATTTCCATTACTCTAGGAGGTGGATCAAAAAAGATCTTGCTGTGATTTATGTCAAAGAGTGTTCTTCCTATGTTTTCCTCTAAGAGTTTTTTTTTTTTTTTTTTTTTTTTTTTTTTTTTTTTTTTGTGGTACGCGGGCCTCTCACCGCCGTGGCCTCTCCCATTGCGGGGCACAGGCTCCGGACGCGCAGGCTCAGCGGCCATGGCTCACGGGCCCAGCCGCCCCGCGGCATGTGGGACCCTCCCGGACCAGGGCACGAACCCGCGCCCCCTGCATCGGCAGGCGGACCCTCAACCACTGCGCCACCAGGGAAGCCCCTTCTAAGAGTTTTATAGTGTCTGGTCTTACATTTAAGTCTCTAATCCATTTTGAGTATTTTTTTGTGTACAGTGTTAGGGAGCATTCTAATTTCATTCTTTTACATGTAGCTGTCCAGTTTTCCCAGCATCACTTATTGAAGAGACTGTCTTCTCTCCATTGTATATCCTTGCCTTCTTTGTGATAGATTAGTTGACCATAGGTGCGTGGGTTTATCTCTGGGCTTTCTATCCTGTTCCATATCTATATTTGTGTTTTTGTTCCAGTACCATATTGTCTTGATTACTGTAGCTTTGTAGTATAGTCTGAAGTCAGGGAGTCTGATTCCTCCAGCTCCGTTTTTTTCCTTCAGGACTGCTTTGGCTGTTCGGGGTCTTTTGTGTCTCCATACAAATTTTAAGATTTTTTTGTTCTAGCTCTGTAAAAAATGCCATTGGTAATTTGATAGGGATTGCATTGAATCTGTAGATTGCTTTGGGTAGTATACTCATTTTTACAATGTCGATTCTTCCAATCCAAGAACATGGTATATCTCTCCCTTTGTTTGTATCATCTTTAATTTCTTTCATCAGTGTCTTATAGTTTTCTGCATTCAGGTCTTTTGTCTCCCTAGGTAGGTTTATTCCTAGGTTTTTTATTCTTTTTGTTGCAGTGGTAAATGGGAGTGTTTCCTTAATTTCTCTTTCAGATTTTTCATCATTAGTATATAGGAATGCAAGAGATTTCTGTGCATTAGTTTTGTATCCTGCAACTTTACCAGATTCATTGATTAGCTCTAGTAGTTTTCTGGTGGCATCTTTAGGATTCTCTATGTATAGTATCATGTCATCTAAAAACAGTGACAGCTTTACTTCTTTTCCAATTTGTATGCCTTTTATTTCTTTTTCTTCTCTGACTGCCGTGGCTAGGACTTCCAAAACTATGTTGAATAGTAGTGGTGAGAGTAGGCATCCTTGTCTTGTTCCTGATCTTAGAGGAAACGCTTTCAGTTTTTCACCACTGACAATGATGTTTGCTATGGGTTTGTCATATGTGGCCTTTATTATGTTGATGTAGGTTCCCTCTGTGCCCACTTTCTGGAGAGTTTTTATCATCAATGGGTGTTGAATTTTGTCAGAAGCTTTTTCTGCATCTATTGAGATGATCATATGGTTTTTCTCCTTCCATTATTTAATATGGTTTATCACATTGATTGATTTGCATATATTGAAGTATCCTTGCATCCCTGGGATAAATCCCACTTGATCATGGTATATGATCCTTTTTTTTTTTTTTTTTTTTTTTTTTTTTTTTTTTTTGTGGTATGCGGGCCTCTCACTGTTGTGGCCTCTTCCGTTGCGGGGCACAGGCTCCGGATGCGCAGGCTCAGCGGCCATGGCTCACGGGCCCAGCTGCTCCGCAGCATGTGGGAATCTTCCCGGACCGGGGCACGAACCCGTATCCCCTGCATCGGCAGGCGGATTCTCAACCACTGCGCCACCAGGGAAGCCCTATGATCTTTTTAATGTGTTGTTGGATTCTGTTTGCTAGTATTGTGTCGAGGATTTTTGCATCTATATTTGTGAGGGATATTGGTCTGTAATTTCCTTTTTTTGGAGTATCTTTGTCTGGTTTTGGTATCAGGGTGATGGTGGCCTCATAGAATGAGTTTGGGAGTGTTCCTTCCTCTACAATTTTTTGGAAGAGTTTGAGAAGATGGGTGTTAGCTCTTCTCGAAATGTTTGATAGAATTCATCTGTGAAGCCATCTGGTCCTGGACTTTTGTTTGTTTGAAGATTTTTAATCACAGTTTCCGTTTTATTACTTGTGATTGGTCTGTTCATATTTTCTATTTCTTCCTGGTTCAGTCTTGGAAGGTTATACGTTTCTAAGAATTTGTCGATTTCTTCCAGGTTGTCCATTTTATTGGCATAGAATTGCTTGTAGTAGTCTCTTAGGATGCTTTGTATTTCTGTCGTGTCTGTTGTAACTTCTCCTTTTTCATTTCTAATTTTATTGATTTGAGTCCTCTCCCTCTTTTTCTTGATGAGTCTAGGTAATGGTTTATCAATTTGTTTGTCTTCTCAAAGAACCAGCTTTTACTTTTATTGATCTTTGCTATTGTTTCTATTTCATTTATTTCTGCTCTGATCTTTATGATTTCTTTCCTTCTGCTAACTTTGAGTTTTGCTTGTTCTTCTTTCTCTAATTCCTTTAGGTGTAAGTTTAGATTGTTTATTTGAGATTTTTCTTGTTTCTTGAGGTATGCTTGTATTGCTCTAAAGTTCGCTCTTAGAACTGGTTTTGGATCATGTGTTTTCATTGTCATTTGTCTCTAGGAATTTTTGGATTTCCTCTTTGATTTCCTCAGTGATCTCTTGGTTATTTAGTAACGTATTGTTTAGCCTCCATGTGTTCGTGTTTTTTACATTTTTTTTCCCTATAATTGATTTGTAATCTCATAGCGTTGTGGTCAGAAAAGATGCTTGAAATGATTTCAGTTTTCTTAAATGTACTGAGGCATGATTTGTGACCCAAGATGTGATCTATCCTGGAGAATGTTCCGTGTGAACTTGAGAAGAAAGTGTAATCTGCTGTTTTTGGATGGAATGTCCTATAAATATCAATTAAATCTATCTGGTCTATTGTGTCATTTAAGGCTTCTGTTTCTTTATTAATTTTCTGTTTGGATGATCTATCTATTGGTGTAAGTGAGGTGTTAAAGAAAGTCCCCCACTATTGTTGTGTTACTGTTGATTTCTGCTTTTATAGCTGTTAGCAGTTGCCTTATGTATTGAGGTGCTCCTCTGTTGCGTGTATATATGTTTCTAATCATTATATCTTCTTGGATTCATCCCTTGATCATTATGTAGTGTCCTTCCTTGTCTCTTGTAACCTTCTTTATTTTAAAGTCTGTTTTATCTGATATGAGTATTGCTAGTCCAGCTTTCTTCTGATTTCCATTTGCATGGAATATCTTTTTCCATCCCCTCATTTTCAGTCTGTATGTGTCCCTAGGTCTGAAGTGGGTCTCTTGTAGACAGCATATATGTGGGTCTTGTTTTTGTATCCGTTCAGCAAGCCTGTGTCTTTTGGTTGGAGCATTTAATCCATTCACGTTTAAGGTAATTATTGATATGTATGTTCCTATTACCATTTTCTTAATTGTTTGGGGTTTGTTTTTGTAGGTCCTTTTCTTCTCTTGTGTTTCTTACTTAGAGATGTTCCTTTAGCATTTGTTGTAGAGCTGGTTTGGTGGTGGGTGCTGAATTCTCTTAGCTTTTGCTTGTCTGTAAAGCTTTTGATTTCTCCATCGAATCTGCATGAGATCCTTGCCGGGTAGAGTAATCTTGGTTGTAGGTTCTTCCCTTTCATCACTTTAAATATGTCCTGCCAATCCCTTCTGCATTGTACAGTTTCTGCTGAGAAATGAGCTGTTAACTTTATGGGAGTTCCCTTGTATGTTATTTTTTGTTTCTCCCTTGATGCTTTCAGTAATTTTTCTTTGTCTTTAATTTTTACCAATTTGATTACTACATGTCTCGGTGTGTTTCTCCTTGGGTTTATCCTGTATGGGACTCTCTGTGCTTCCTGGACTTGGGCCCAGAGGTCTCTTAGGCTGTCTTCATTTCTTTTCATTCTTTTTTCTTTATTCTGTTCTGCAGCAGTGAATTCCACCATTCTGTCTTCCAGGTCACTTATCTGTTCTTCTGCCTCAGTTATTCTGCTTATTGATTCTTTCTAGCATATTTTTCATTTCAGTTATTGTATTGTTCATCTCTGTTTGTTATTTAATTCTTCTAGGTCTTTGTTAAACATTTCTGGCATCTTCTCGATCTTTGCCTCCATTCCTTATCTGAGGTCCTGGATCATCTTCACTATCATTATTCTAAATTCTTTTCTGGAAGGTTGCCTGTCTCCACTTCATTTAGTTGTTTTTCTGGGGTTTTACCTTGAAAAAATAAAGATAAGATCTGGTACATAGCCCTCTGCCTTTTCATCTTGTCTTTCTGTGAATGTGGTTTTTGTTCCATAGGCTGCAGCATTGTAGTTCTTCTTGCTTCTACTGTCTGCCCTCTGGTGGATGAGGCTATCTAAGAGGCTTATGCAAGTTTCCTGTTGGGAGAGACTGGTGGTGGGTAGAGCTGGCTGTTACTCTGGTGGGCAGAGCTCAGTAAAACTTTAATATGCTTGTCTGCTGATGGGTGGGGCTGGGTTCCCTCCCTGTTAGTTGTTTGGCCTGAGGTGAGCCAACACTGGAGCCTACCCGGGCTCTTTGATGGGGCTAATGGTGGACTCTGGGAGGGCTCATGCCAAGGAATACTTCCCAGAACTTCTGCTGCCAGTGACCTTGTCCTCACTGTGAGACACAGCCACCCCCTGCCTCTGCAGGAGACCCTCCAGCACTAACAGGTAGGTCTGGTTTCATTCTCCTATGGGGTTACTGCTCCTTTCCCTGGGTTCCGATGCACACACTACTTTGTGTGTGCCCTCCAAGAGTGGAGTCTTTGTTTCTCCCAGTCCTGTCACAGTCCTGCAATCAAATCCCACTAGCCTTCAAAGTCTGATTCTCTAGGAACTCCTCCTCCTGTTGCCGGACCTCCAGATTGGGAAGCCTGAAGTGTGGCTCAGGACCTTCACTCCAGTGGGTGGACTTCTGTGTTATAAGTGTTCTTCAGTCTGTGAGTCATCCACCCAGCAGTTATGGGATTTAATTTTATTGTGATTGTGCCCCTCCTACTGTCTCATGTGGCTTCTACTTTGTTTTTGGATGTGGGGTATCTGTTTTGGTGAGTTCCAGTGTCTTCCAGTTGATGATTATTCAGCAGTTAGTTGTGATTCCGGTACTCTCGCAAGAGAGAGTATGAGCACATTCTTCTTCTCCGCCATCTTGAACCAATCTCCAATGGTCTGTATTCCAACTTCTTCTCCATGACTTTTCACCTTTATCTATCATGTTGGAATAATGTGAGCACTTGGGGATCATGTAAAGGAAAATTGATTTGGGGATACAATTTTTTTAGGTTGAATGGGAAATATTTACATCATCCACAGTCATTTTCATTGCTGGTTATGTTATTTGTAGCTGTTCCACAATGGGAATGGCTCCTAAGGATGATCCTATTGCCGGCTCGCCTGACAGTGTAACTTCAAGTTGTAGGGTCAAAGCCACACCATGTTATAGTATCTGTCACCAGATACTGTAAATATGTAGATTGTGGAAGAGAAACTGGGTTTGAATATGTAGAGCCAGAGGCTAATCTGTGGAAAATTTCTCCAGATCCTGTATCTCGTATGAAACTTGATAAAGGTTTTCATGAATTTGATACAGTGTGAAAATTTTATGTGGCTGTACCAAAAACAAGTTGTAAAAATGAAAGGATCTTTTCTCAACTATAACAACAAGGAGAACAATAAAATTCTATCAATCAAGCCATTGGAAAGATTAAATTATCTTTCTCTTTTATCTATAATTTTCTCAATGAAATTATTTCTGTACAGTTCTACTCTGTACAGAAAATTCTCTCTGTGATATTATGGGTACTGTGAAGAGATCATAATTTTGTGTTTCTGTAAAGAAAACTTCCCAAATCATGTAAGTTTCAGGCCTCAGAAAACTTGTATCCTCCCCTAATGAGGAAACATCTTGCAACACTTGGATAAATGCTACATACCTAGTGATCATTATATTGGTTCAAAAGTGTGATGAATCAACTATATCCTCAGGTATGCTTTAAATATTGGAAAGCACTTGCCACATGGCTAGGGATTTGTTTGAATTAAGAGACTATCCTAAGGGTGATTCTGAGTACTTTAAAACAATCCTGGTCAGAATTTTATTTATGCAACTTTAGTTGGTTTTTCAAGTAATTAAACCTCAAGTATTAGTTTCCTTTTTGTCAAATTCTGTAGAAAAATTTCCATTTTTTCACCCCGAAAATAATCCCTCAATTTGACAAGATTGAATAATATGTATTAATAATATTCACGTTAGTGATTCTGATCCTGGACTGTCACTGATCATGGTACCCTGTCCCACTGCTCAGTTCTCCCTCAGGTGAGAACTGGAAAACAAGTGTATTTGAAATGCAAGAAGCTATTAGCACCTTTTCTTTTCCTTAGTTCCAATCCTCACTTCCACCTTTTACTTAGATTTCTTTAGTTGTCACCAAAGATAGAGCAGGCACTCCCTAAATGTTTGTTGGGTGAATTACAGTAGTTATTTATTTAGCTGTGTGTTACTGCTACCATCACCTCCAGTAGCCCACTGGCAGGTATAGGGCATATTCTTCTCCATTTTTCCCAGCAACCATCCTAATGTCTTTAGTCTAGTGACGCTAAATACATGCAACAGAGGTGGTGGTGGTGGTGGTGTTACTGTTGTATAAAAATCACACTCTAACCAACCAAGAATACTGTAGTAATATTTTGCTCTTTTGATAGAGAAACTCCTTGTTACCTCACTTCCCAATTCTGAGTATTGTCCACTAAACCATACTGAATCTCTATGAAAATGTATATTAATGTCCTATACCGTAGAAAGTGTTGCAACTGGACTCAAATCTTGGGCATGATTTTCTTGAATTTCTTCTGTTTTCAGTTCCTATATGCACTCTTTATGTGAGGAAGCTGAACATTAGCACATTTATCTACATCTCTTCATTTCTATTCTACAGCAATAGCTCCTTAGAGTAATATCTGAAGTTATAGTAATTTTCTTCATATCAGAGAATTTCTAACTATGTTAATGGAAGTTAGACTGGTTGCAGAGACATTCGTGAGAACTACCTATGCTGTAACATTTAAACAATTTGTTTGATCTCTCTTTAGCTTACCTGCTCATGCCTTTGGAACATTGGTGTTGACCTTGTTGGAACTTTGTCTATAATCATGATAAGTCTTTCAATAAACTCTAACAGAAAATGACATTTAAATTTCCAAGTGATTTATTAACCCTTTAAATACTTTGTGATGTGCCGTGTCCATCTTAGCAAAGAGATACTCTTGCGACACTATTTTTATGTATTATGTCCCTGAACGCCCAATGCTTAATGACTTCAGATTTTTTAAAAATAATAAAAGAAGAATAATAAATGTGTAAATAAGAGATAATAGTAGCATTGCCTATTGCCTGATAAAAAATGAGGAATAATCTTTGAGGACAGCAGGGGATAATAAAAGTTCATTAGCTGTCGAGCTGCCACCCTGTTTTTTCAAAGCAGCTATGTGACTTTAGCCTTGTGTCTGGGGTTCCATTTCCTCACATGTAAAAATCAGGAAATGCATTACCCCTGTTTCTTCACTTGGCCTACCCCTAATCATCCTTCAAGATTCATTTCAGTCATCCTTTTGTTTGGAAAGTTACTGCTGACTCCCAGGGGTGGCTGGGTCCCTTACCTGTGCATCAAAGCTGGTATGGCATTCTGTTGAAGTTATCTATTTCTTATTTTCTCTCCCTCTTTAAAGCATGGGTCCCTCAGGGCCAGGGACCAAACCTTTGTACCACGAGTATGTGGCTCACAGTGGAACACATAAAAGAAAGTTGATTAAAAAGACAAGCCAAGTTCACATTCTATCAATCTCTGAAACTATATCTTGGCTCCGACACCAACTGGTTATGTAGCCTTGGCCAAGTTACTTAATTTGCGTAGGTCTTTGTTTCCTCCTGTAGAATGAGGATAATAGTGGCTGCCTTACCAGTGTTATTGTCAGAATAAACTAATAAGTAATATTTGTTAAGCTCCTACCTAACAAAGTGCCTGGCATATAGAAAGCACTCAGTTAATGCTATTAGTATTATTATTATTAGCCAAATACAGTTTTGTTGAAATAAACTTAAGTTTAATGAAACTTAATGGTCATTTCATTCTGTTTACTGACTAAGAAATAAAAACAGATCCTTTTAGCCTTCTGAATTTAGATACGGGGCAAAATGGCCATCTGTTACAAGAGTATGCTTAATGTTGTTTGTGTGCATTGTTAAGAACTGTGAAGGGTCTGAGATATTTACCCTATTTGCAAGCTAATACATTAGCCTGCCACAGTTTCACAGATGTTGGCAGAACAGGGAAATCCTGGATCAGAGACAAAGGGCAGTTATCACTCACAGCAATAGTAGGAGCCAGAGTATTAGCATTTGTACCAGTTCCCTGAACCCTAAGTCCCATTCAGTGATTCTGAGAGAGCCTGGTGACATTTACACTTCAGGGGGAGAAAATCTGAGCTTAGGGAACCTGACTCTTTTGTATCAGGCAGTAAGCGTACCTAATCTTTGCCACTAAGTAAACACTATCCCTATTACACTGGACAGTAGACAAACCGGCCCTATGCTCTGGAGGAAGACCCTACCTCTGTCTTCTAAGGCTTTCTCTCTAAAATATCCTTGAAAAGGTAGTTCTGAAGAAAGCTAGTTGGTGTCTTTCCTCACGAGAAGCACAGAAATACAAAATACCTCTATTTTTTTTTTTTTTCGGTACACGGGCCTCTCACTGTTGTGGCCTCTCCCGTTGCGGAGCGCAGGCTCCGGACGCGCAGGCTCAGCGGCCATGGCTCACGGGCCCAGCCGCTCTGCAGCATGTGGGATGCTCTCGGACCAGGGCACGAACCCGCGTCCCCTGCGTCGGCAGGCGGACTCTCAACCACTGCGCCACCAGGGAAGCCCCAAAATACCTTTAGATAATGGTCTTTTAACATGGAAATTTGTATTGAGTGGGTTTGTAGCTTTCTTCAGATTCTTAAAGGGATACGTGAACTTAAAAAGGTTGTTTTTAAATCCCTTATTCATCGTTAAGGTGCTAACGTATCCGAAGACACCAAAAGGTAAAGACTAAGGAAGCAAAATACTACATAGGAGATACCATGATGCTTCTTTATGATTGAGGCAACTTGCTGCCCCCGAATCAGGGCCTTTATCTGGCTCGTATTAAGACTGGAACTAAGTCCGGAGAAGGTACCCTAGACCTTATCCAGAGGAAGCAGAGTTGAGAGCCCTTGCTTCAGGGAAGATTGTAACAGGACAAGAGCAAAGAGTGACAGCCTTCTCTGCAAAAAGGATATTATTACTTATTATAATGCTTATTGAAATAATTTAGCACATAAAAAGATAACCAAATTTATTTTTTAGATTGGATGTGCACTGTTGTGATTTTTTGATGTAAGCTCTACATAACAGGAAAGTCAAATGTTACTCCCTTAACTGAAATAAATTTCCATTTTCATTTCATATTATTGAAATGTATGCTTCTGACTTTCTCCATTTGCTTCGCTTTATTTTCAACATTTTTATAAGCAAAGTGTTATAAATACCATGATGAATTATTTTATGATGTATTTATCTCAGTCATGGTGACCTCTGTCACTTGAACCACTGTTCAACGTATTGCCAAAGAGCAAAGATTAAGGCATAGGGCATTTTGTGGAATTAGTGACGACCCAAGAGCTGATAGCCTAATGCCAAACCAGTCATTAGTACTCAGGAAATGTTACAATCTGAAAGCATTATTGTGATTATGTAACCAAAATAAGAGACAAAAACAGATGGCTTAAATAAAAATACTGCTAAAGTAGGGTTTCTCAACCTCAGCACTATGTACATTTCGGACTGGATAATTCTTTGTGGTGGGGAGCTATCCTCAAATGTCCTGCAAGAATGTAGATGCATCCCTGGCCTCTACGCACTAGATACCAGCAGTGTCCCCTGCAGTGTGACAATCAAAAATGTCTGCAGACATTGCCAAATGTCCCCCAGGGGGCAAAATCACCCTTGGTTGAGAACCACTGTGCTATTTCCATTTTTTAAAATGGGAACATCTATCAGTGAATAAGAAGGTAAATAGAGAGTGTAGTATAATCCTGGTAAACGTTCACAGCTCCAGAAGTAAATTAATGCTTCCATAGTTTGAAGGATTGCAAAATGACCCCTCTGTACTGCGTGTAATCTGTGACAGAGCATGGGGGGAAGAAAGAAGACTGGTTTTGGGTTCTTGCCTTTCTTATGTTACTTTGTAGTTTAGTGATTTGGGGGTCCTGTCATAATTTTTCTGATTTTTTTTTTTTTTTTAATCTGTAAGAGTGGGATCATCCCCCGTCATTTGTACCTTCAAGAATTGCCATGAGGATCAGATCTGATAGTTTAAGTGAAAACGCCTTGAAAAGTCTAAAGAGCTCTATAATTGTTAGGATGAGAAAAAGTAGAATGATTCTGTTTTAAGAATTTCTTGAAAATTTTAGAGCATTCCTTGAAATAACTAGTGGAACCCCGGGGCATAACAAAAAAGGATTTGAGAATCACTTCTTTTGAAGCTGCCCTTTAGCCCTGCTTAGCTCACTTTTCTGTGTTCTTGGTTGCCATGTGCTGAGTGGCTGTGACAGAAGGCACGGTTGAAGGAGTAGTGGAAAGGCTGGGCTGACAGCAGCAAGGGAGCAGCACTCAGTGTTCAAAAAGCATAAGTACTTTGTTCGTGTTTCTTCAGTATCCAAGAAGTATCTATAAATTGAGTTAACTAGAAACTTTGAAGAGGAGAAAATAAATATTGTAAATTTATTCAAAATGGATATTGCTGATGTAAGTAACCCTATTTCTGACTTATGTGTTTTTTCTTAACTAAAAATACTTTGTGAATTTTATTTAATAGATTAATCTAGTTTTAAAATAGCTTTATCTTTGGTCAAAAATGAATATCCTTTCTCTATCTCATGCTGAAACCTTTTTAATAATGCAGAATTGCCAGCAACTTTTCTCCCTTTTAAATATTCCGTGCTAGCCTTCCTTGCCTGAAATTATATAAAAATATATGCCTGAACTTTGAGAAATAGAATAATTTAGTCTCAGGTTAGAATGGATCTTAAAAGCTGGATGACCCAATATAACATTCCATTCAGAAATCCTATTCTCAGACCTCTGAGAGTTTGTCCTGCTTCAACCTCTACCCCCGTTTTCAGTGTAGCATATATTTGGAAGATTTTGCTGATGAGAGAACTGAGGCATAGATAGGTTAAGTGACTTTGTCCAAGATCACTTGGGTAGTACGTAGCAAAGCCGGAAGGTGACCCATTCACCGTGAATCCAGAGCCCTGGCTTAAACTCTAAATCATTGGGCTTCCCTCCAACAAATCCTACTGCTGGACAACTCGTTTTAAGGAAAGTTGCTTTTCACAATGCACTGAAATCTGCTACCTCCTTATAACCCTGCCATCAAAACAAAAACAGAGGGACTTCCCTGGTGGTCCAGCGCTTAAGACTCCTTGCTCCCAAAGCAGGGGGCCCAGGTTTGATCCCTGGTCAGGGAACTAGATCCCGATGCCACATCCAAAGATCCCACGTGCTGCAACTAAAGACTTGGTGCAGCCAAATAAATAAATAAATACTATTGAAAAAAGATGAACATGTGATGCTCAAGCATCTTCAAACAAACAAACAAACAAATACTACTTTGTTCTTATGTGGACCATGAGACAATATATGTTGTCTATACTTTTCCACATGGCAACCCTTCAAATATCTGATTGAACTTAATGATTGGTGCCCTCCTTTACTCTTAAGTTTGATCTTTTGCAGGTTGAATGTATCTTCTCCTCCTAATTGTACCTGTTTTAGGACAGTTGTCATACCAACTGTGTTCCCTGCTGACTTTTTCTGGGTGTTTGAATACTTATCCAGTTCCCTATCTATTGGATAAAAATCAGTTCTGGAACCCATATTTAAAATACTGCCTTACCGTGGAGCATTGGTTATATCTAACTTTGATTTGGACACCCTACAGTTATTAACTGTATTCTCTTCTCTCCAATGCCACATCTCATCCTTGTTTGCATTGTGATTGCTGCCATTAAAAATGACAAATTCTTGGGACTTCCCTGGTGGTACAGTGGTTAAGACTTCACCTTCCAATGCAGGGGGATGTGGGTTTGATCCCTGGATGGAGAGCTGGGATCCCACATGCCTTGTGGCCAAAAAACTAAAACAGAAGCAATACTGTAACAAGTTCAATAAAGACTTAAAAACTGGTCCACATCAAAAAAAAAAAAATTACAAGTCTTGTGAACTATCCTTGAAGCAGATCTTTTTGTCTTAATATTTTTATAAACAAAATACTGTATTAAAGTAGGTTAAAGTTGCAATGTGTGGATTTAAGTCCGTTATTTCAATTTTAAGTTCCTTTTATGTTTTAAAATTTCCTTACAGATTAGAGTTCCAGTGTGATAAGTATGTCTTCACCTAGCAATATGATTACTGCATAATTATTTGAGTGTTTGGGGTAAGATAAAAATCATAAATATTACTTGTATCCTTTCCCATTAATTATTAAGCACATGTCTGTTTCAGGGAATTTAATCTATATGTTTGATTCATAGTCCCATAATTTTTCAAAATGTAATTTTGTAAGAGCCATCTAACATCAGTCATTTTTATGGTGTGTGTGTGTGTGTGTGTGTGTGTGTGTATATGTGTGTGTGCATTCCTGACATCAGAAGGTCATGTTTTGTTATGAATAAACAAGTGCCTACATGTTAAACATGTCTTTTCTAAGACATAAACTTAGTTAACTAGCCTCTGCCATCTACCACTGGAAAAATGTATTTTCATGACAGATTGGGCTACCTCCTTAAAATAGACTGGCCAGATTCCCAAAATGTTAGGCACTGGGGTAGAATTTCCAGGAGCAGTAGTAGGTCTCTGATTGGCCCATAGATTAAGGCAAGTCAATAAAAAACAGGATATTAAACAAGCAGTTGACAAAATATTTGGAATAAATTAGATTGTCTGGTACCTGAATACATTGTGAATATTATATATAGGGAACCATACTTCAGGTGTGGACAATATTGGACCAGCTTGCTGGGCTCCATGCTGTTGAAAGGGTCTTATACTTTAGGTGGCCTTGACCTGCTTCAAGGGAACTATGAATAAAGGATAAATAATGGTTCTGCCAGTAGGTGGTAAAAAATAAAATAAAATGAGCACTCTCTATAGTCAGCAGGAAGACAGAAGCCACTGTGATTATTTTAAAAAGGGGCATGTAATAGTGGGAAATTCTTACACATTGACAATAATAAATTGCCAAAGAGCGACCTAGAGGTCAGGAGCAGGAAGAAGTTACTGCCACCCTTAGGCTGGAGACAAATGGAGGAGGCAAGGTTACCGGGGCACTGGATGTAAGCTGGAACCATGGGGGCCTGTCTGGCAGGAGGTGGAACCAGGTAAACATGGACCTGCTGCCTGAGACACCTGGCAAAAGAGTGAAAGAAGGGGAGAAAGTCAAACAGCAGAAGGTTGATAGGTGTTGAACCTTGGAGTTGGTTGCTGAGGGTTTGTCTTACTAAAGTCTCTATTTTGAATATGTAATTGTCTGTAATAAAATGTTGTTAAAAAGTCAATGAAAGAGAGAGAGAAATAGGAGACGCAGGGACACACGCACCCTCCGCACCATGCATCACCCACGCACAACTTTACACTGAGCTCCAGTCTCCTTCCAGTAGCTGAACTCACCTCAAAGCTGACTGCCAGGGGGGCCTGGGAAACTTGGCGCACGGGGGTCAGCAGAGAAGGAGATGGACAAAGGAAGGATCTAAGGCCAAGAGGCTGGCAGACCCTCACCCAAGACAAATGAGGCAGTGACTCTCCTCCTGCACAAAGTTCTAGTCCTGGCTGGAATTTCTCGTTGCTGTCTATGACTTTCTCAGTCCCTCAGAAGGTACCCTCTGCCTAAACCTAATTTTGTTGCTATCAAAGTGAGACTGGGGGACACACAGTGTAATTATTTGACCTAGCCTCTGCCACACTGAGCCTTTGGATACTGGAGTGTCCATATAACACACCAAGTTTTATGCACATTTCTTGTGCACTTCCGTTTACATGCATTCTGCAGAGTTGGCTGCATAAGCACTGATCAATTTCAGACAAACTCCAGATTAGTTGGAATATTCGTGGTTTTAGTCTGAAGTCCTTACCTTGCATAGAGAGTGGGGAATTGGGCAGGGAATGATGATAATGAAAACTTGGGCTATTACGTAGTAATGCTCTTCAGCACATGTTTAATGCATTTAGTTGATAAAGAAAAACCATACTCAAGTTTTTATATGTTCAGCTGCAAAGACCATAAAGAATTAAAACATAGCAAAATGGGAGTATGCTAACTATATAATTATTTGAATTAATATATAAAATATTGGAATCCATCTGTACTGATTATGAAGTGTCTTCTAGGGCCATCCTATATGGTTGTACAGGTAGCATATTTTCTGAATCGTACACCTAATAGGGGCATCTTCTCTTATTCACACAAAGGCACTTTATATGCCAGCAACAGCCCTGATCTCCCAACATTGATATTATCAGGGGGAAGTATTGCCAGGAGAAATTTCACAGCCTTCTCTAAAGAATGAGTTTGACTTTTAGTATCCACTTAGGGATTCTGAGAGGCCCCTGTGAAGAGTATCTTGGCTTTGAACAGGACAGAGCTACCTACTGGTTTTAGATTTTCAGGTTTGCCTGTTTGCATTTAGGCCAAGAATACTTTTATTTATCTTTACAACTTTCTTGTTAATTCTGGCTAGACCTCCGTGTAATAGTAAAACCTTTAATTATATTAAGATCAAGATGGGGATCACAAAGTGTGTTTCTCTTCTCAAATGATCATTAAGACTACAGCATGGTCTCAGTGGACATGTACTAATGTATCTTCGTACTAATATACAAATTAGTATTTGCATATTTTACAAAGTTAAAGTATTTTAATAACTTAGTTTTAAAAACTGACATGACGGGCTTCCCTGGTGGCGCAGTGGTTGAGAATCCGCCTGCCGATGCAGGGGACGTGGGTTCGTGCCCCCGTCCGGGAAGATCCCACGTGCCGCGGAGCGGCTGGGCCCGTGAGCCATGGCCGCTGAGCCTGTGCGTCCGGAGCGTGTGTTCCGCAACGGGAGAGGCCACAACAGTGAGAGGCCCGTGTACCACACACACACAAAAAAACTTAAAAACTGACATGAGTGAGTCCTGAATTTAAATTTTTAAAATACAATTTGACTTATTTATACAAAGGCAAAGCCACCAACACATTGAGGAAGAGATTTTCAATCGGGCCAAAGTGGATGCGTTTTCAAGAGCGGGTGGCAGTGCTGGGCACTGAAGTGGCAGGTGCTGGCATCAGACTGGGTCAAAGCTCAGATCTAGCACAGCTTTAAGTTAACTGGTCCAGTTTCCTAACCTCCATGTGCCTTGTGCTATGAAATGTACCAACCCGTAGAGGCTTCTGTGAAGATCCTAGGGTAATGGATCTTAAAACAGTGTATGGTAGAGTGCACCAAAAAAACCTCATATTAAAGTGAATTGTTCATTAAAAAATACCAACTTTTTCTTGAGCTATCATTCATTTTCATGTTCCACATTTTTTCCCCTAGACTTTCTCACCCCTGTTCCCTCTTTCCTTGTTAGCTCCCCTCTCTCTCTATCCTTATGCCCAATACTATTCTTGAATCGTTTTTGGTATTAAACATCTGGGTATGTAGATGTTTTGTGAGATGCTTTTTATTTCTCCTCAGTATATTCCTCATCTACTCCTTTTCCTCATGTCCCTAAAAATATCCTACTTACTGATCATGTATATTTCCTTTGTCTGAGGCAGATGATACTAGAAAACAGCAACATGGCACACTGCAGTGGAATTAAGATTCGGCTGTGTATCTCTGTAGCACCTCCCAGTTTAAAACTTCTTTGAATCTCTGAAATTGAAAAACCAGAAATCTGAATAGGTGATGCATCTGAAATCACATAGGAACACAGTTTTTCCCAGACCTCTTTTTTTGGGGTGTGTATATGTGTATGTGTGTGTGTGTGTTGATTCAACATGTGTGTATTTTCTATTTTCCCCCATCTGGCATCTGCTTTAGCACCAGCCTAGCTAGCTGTTCTGTGTCAAGAGGACTTTAGCCTTTTCACTATAAAAGAGAAAGAAATGAAATAATAAAAAAAAGAAAATTCTTCTACCATATCCTCCCCTCACTTTTTGTTTAGTTGTTTCTAAGCAAGTTTCTTGCCATTTACCTTTGCATTTGCATTGCTTATTGATTGGCAATTTTAAAATTGTTTATTGTGCTCTTTTGTTTGACTGTTCAAGAGCTAAAACAAAAGCTAGCAGGCCCTGTGAGGTACACATTTGCATGCGGTGAGCGTTACCCGAGGAAAAAGTAATTGCTAATGCATATTTATGTGGCACAAATTTGCCATTTGTTTATGCATAAAATTATCAATAGTGCAGGGCGGCCCAGCCGTAGAAAATGGTGACCTTTTTAGCTTAATAAATAGAAATCAGCTGTTATTGTGAAGAGATCAGCCATTTATTCTGTGTTGAGGGACATTGCCGGGAAAATGCAGATTGGGGTTGTGGCAATATCATTAAATGGAAGGCCAGTGACCCTTTCGGTAGAGTCTATTATACTTTATCTAATAGGGGATAAATGACTCTGGTTGGCAAATGGAATAAAGAACAACAGTTTTTCTTTTTTGTTTTGTAGTTTTAATAACTCTACGGATTTTAAGCCATAAAACTGAACAGACAACCTCATACTGACCTGTTGCTAGAGTTCTCTCAGAAAAATCTGTTTTAAAGTTACTTTCCCTATTCGTTCTTCTCTATTTCAGTTTGTACCCATTGAAACAAACAGTGAGTCAAATGATATTTTTTTCCAGGAAAATAGGTCTTCCTTTAGTTTATAGCTTTCTTTTTCTTTTTCTTCTTTTTTAGCCATACTTTTATCTTTTCATTGCAGGTATTTTTGCATTTTACAGGGTTGCTCTACATTTGATATCTTAAAGATATTAAAGATAGAAGATACTCTCAGAATGAAGTTAGGAATAGATTGTAAACTGAAGTTTTCTTTTTAAAACTAAGCATAATACTTTCAAAGTGATAAGAATGGCCTCTGAGGTAAGTATGTGGGTCCTTTGGATTAATAAAAATATTATATAAACATAAAACCTTCTCATCAGCATATTTTCTTTTCCTTTCTTTTCTTTTCTTTCTTTCTTTTTTTTTTTTTTTTTTTTGGCTGCACCATGCGGCTTGCCGGGATCTTAGTTCTCTGACCAGGGATTGAATCCCGGGTCACAGCAGTGAAAGCACTGAGTCGTAACCACTGGACCGCCAGGGAATTCTCAGCATATTTTCTTAATATGCAAAAAGCCGACAGATAGTCATTGTATCTTTTTTGGTTGTTTCACTGAGATGAAGTGCCCTCAGTCTCCCCAGAGCTCGCCTGTGACTATGGTTTAATGGGGTGTGATCTCATACTACGTTAATTTGGCTAGTATTTCTTTGGTATGCTAGTGAGCATTTCTGTCTTTTAGGATTTTTTATTGAGCTTCTTCAATCATTATAGAATTCACTATTAAGTGGTAGTTGTGTTTGTTGTTTTCAATATTGTAAGGTAATATTTGATGCACTGAAAATTTTATGTAAGTTATGAAATAAGATAATAAAACAGAGACATGTAAATCCACCCTCAGAACATGGCAAAGCTTTTGGAAGCTACCTGCACACTCCTTTCTGATTGTGTATCTTAACAGGAGTGCACTGCACCAGGTTTAAAGTTTCTGCAATGGTGGATTTGCAGCTACCAGTCTCTCCCTCATGCTGCACTTGAGTACAACAGTGCATTCTGCAGCATGTCACCAGAGTGACTGAGTAACCTTTTACTGGCAGAAATGGGTCTGTTTTTCCTTTTTAAAGTAGAGGGTGTAAATAGGATTCAGACACTAGGGTACATTAGTCCAAAAAATGAATATATTTTTTATGTCATTTATAAGGTATTGATTTTAGGACCATTAGATTCACAGTCCCTAGTGGTAGAAAAAACAATGAATTAATGGGTAGTTTGGAATTCCAGAAGGAAGAGCAGCAGTGATTAACCCCTTCTTCCTCAGCTCCCTGCCCCTGTTATATAATATTGTCAAGAAGCTAAGGACTCTGGGGGAAAGGGACAATTTATCATCTGTCTTCCCTGCACTTTACAAGGAATCAGAAAACAAATTTCAGCTGGATTATTACTATGTCTCTGAATGTGATAGAACGTTTCATTCTCCATTGATAAGATATGCCAAAATTATTTTTTATAAGGTAGTTTTTAAGTTGATGAATACAGTTTATTTTTACAAAACCCAGAACATATTTATTTAGAGAGTCTTAGTAATTTAAGATACTGTTTAGGCAGATTATAGGATATGAAGGAATAAAGCTCAGATTTTTTTATTTAAATAAAAAGATCTTTTTCTCAACTCTAAGAAAAGAAAGATCATACTGGTGTCATGTCAGTTATACCCTTTCTTAGACAAGTCTTAGGTAATATTAGTGAGAATGGCCACTATGATTTTTAAAGTAGGATGTTTCCTGTTCCATAAATACATGGAAAATTATTGGTGTATATAAGCCTCTTTTCTGATAAGAAGATGACCAAGATATCATTTTACTTCTATACTATTAAATCTGGATGTAGAGCACTCATAATAATTCCAGTCAATTTCATCCAACTAATGTTACTACCACATGAAAGACTTTCCTCTTAGGCTGCTTTGGCAGTTACATCTTCATTATTATATCCAAAAAAACCCTTATTACAATATAGGTATGAAATTTTTAAAAACTCCAACTATCATTCCAATCTTCTGACATACTGTTATGTTGTGATTGAAGAAAAATATGCCAACTGAAATCTGATTAGCTTAAAACTTGACCTGACATAAAGATTATGGTATCAAACACTTTTTAGTATTTCATATTTTAATTCAAGTTTTCCAAGTTCTGTGACAAAAATATAAAAATACAGGCTCCCTCTTGTGGGTAAAATTACCACCTGTGTATTTCTGTGTTGCCTACATATAGGATATGGCAAATTTTTTGTTTCATTTTAAGTAAATTCTACCATGGCAGTCTCTTTACAGTTGGTCAGATGTGACATTTCACTTAATTGAAAAAAGTGAAGTTTGGGGTACTGTTTAGTAAAATTTTTAATGAAAATAAACAAGTTTTTTAAAGAATTGGCAGACCATGTGTAGACAACCTTTATTTTATTGCAGCAGCATAATTTCTTTTTTATTTTCACTTTTAATTTTATATTGGAGTATAGTTGATTAACAATGTGGTGATAGTTTCAGGTGTACAGCAAAATGATTCAGTTATACATATACATGTATCTATTCTTTTTCAAATTCTTTTCCCATTTAGGTTGTTACATAATATTGAGCAGAGTTCCCTGTGTTATACAGTAGGTTCTTGTTGGTTATCCATTTTACATATAGCAGTGGGTACATGTCAGTCCCAAACTCCCTAACTATCTCTTTCCCCCATCCTCCCCCGCTCCCTGTAACCATAAGTTGGTTCTCTAAGTCTGTGAGTCTGTTTCTGTTTTGTAAATAAGTTCATTTGTATCATTTCTTTTTAGGTTCCACATATAAGTGATATCGTACAATATTTCTCTTTCTCTGTCTGACTCACTTCACTCAGTGTGACAATCTTTAGGTCCATCCATATTGCTGCAAATGGCTTTATTTCATTCTTTTAAATGGCTGAGTAATATTCCATTGTATATATGTACCATATCTTCTTTATTGATTCTTCTGTTGATGGACATTTAGGTTGCTTCCATGTCTTGGCTATTGTAAATGGGCAGCGGCCTAATTTCTGATGTTGAAAATTTGTAATAACTTTTCTCATTTTGAAGTACTTTCCAGTGGAGTAATTAGTGAATTGTTGAAATAATGTGGCATCTTCTCTGTCAATGTGGTGACTTTTAGATTTCTGTGCTTATTAACAAAAGATCTGATATTGGAGTGAAGTGAAATCCCCCCTACCAATCATGGTACAGGTGGATAACAATATGGTAATAAAACTACCCTAATACACCTTGTGACCAAAACGGTGAAATATCAATGGCATAATAAGAATGAAACTGAAGAATTACTCAGTTCTTCATAAAGTGAACTGATTGTGAAGAGGTTGAGCTGGCACCAATGCTTTGGCTGCCACCATGTACTGGTTCCCTACTTTCAAAAGTCTGATTCTTGGGAATTTTGACTGATTGCCAGAGGCCATTTTTGTCCAGCCTAAGGAACTGGTAACAAAGCCAGAGTCCTATTCACTCCTGAAAGTGTCTAGAGCAGTAGTTTTGAAGGTGGGCTGGGAGATCTATAGAGATATATAGCAAGGAATGTCATTGTAGAGATAGTTGGATGACTGCCACTAAACAGTTACTGTGTTGATCGTTGCTGTCATACATTTGAATGGAATCAAGGAAAGGACCTATGAGGACACCTGAAAATCTTTCATAACTCATTCCAAGAAAGAAGAATTTACCTTAATGTTCCCTGTCCTAAAGTATATTCAGGTTGTTTATATCAAAATTATACAAAATGAACAACTTATGTGGTGATTAACAAATATGTATGTATGCATATAACATAACATGTATATATGTTTTTAGATTAATTCTGGTGGTATTATAATGTCAAATTAATGCCTTTTTTCAATAAATAATAACTTTATTATATTTCTATATGTATATAAATTTATTTTGAAAACCATAGACATCTCCTGTTTCCAAAGAGTCATATCTTGATATATTCACTAAAAAGGAACAATACACTGTTGATGGTCTACTTTTATTTTTTCTAGATTCTTCTTGCTGATGACACAAGTCCTGTTTGAATCTACTTATAAGATTCTGAAGCCTGAACAGAGAATTTTGGCACTGCACTGGGTAGGAAAAAGATATATTCATAAAACACATGGTACACACCTTTGAAAAAATTGATTACTTTAAAAATGGAAGTTTATGTGCCTTCTCTTACTTTCAACTTATAAGTAAAGTATATGACATATGCATATAAAGCTATAATACATAGTATTTTATTAAGATGACAACTGTATTTGTAATTGTAATTTTCAACCTCATTATGAAGGTAATGTTTCTAAACTGGCAGATGAAAGCAACATTTCTTTTCTTTTCGTTTCCTTAATGAGATACACATTTCTTAAAGTTGCAGAAGCTTTTTTTCTTCATTGAAAAATGTTTTTTTAAAAACATTTGTTGCTACTTTTTTGTTATTGCTGAACAAGAAATATTCTGGGTCACAATGAGTAGGTCAGACATTTTATAAAAATTTCCATGGGCTATTAAGTATTTCAGGGTATGTTTTTGTAAACACATACAAAAATACAATTTTGCTGAGGTCAAACAGATATTTTCCCAATTTGCTTGGCAGAAAAATTTAGTGGGCATCTATCTATGTGTGCATTTGTGAAATGCCTGTAAAAGTTGTACTCTTGGGAACAGGAGCAAAGTTTGACCACAGACCTAAAGTTGAAAATCCTTTTATCGTCCTATGACTAACTGTCATGTGGGTGAGAGCAGAAAAGTTTGAAGGAAAGGGATCCTATTGTTCAGAGGTTTGTCACTAGTAAAATGAAAAACGAATTACCTTTCTGTTTAGTCCTAAAGAGAATAGTGAAAAAGTGGTATTCTTGCAGAGTAAACTAAAATTTATTTATTTACTAGTCCACTCTAAAAGTCATATGACTTATGCTTCTAGAACTTCAAGATACAAGTTTATTTGTGAAAACCCTTAGATTCAGTGGTAGTTTTTATCGTCTTTAAAGACTGAATTGTTTTTAAATCCTAAAAAAATTTTTAAAAATATTTATAAATAAGACTTTATATATTCACAGATGAATGAATCAAAGTAATATGGAAGAAAGCATTGTAATGGCTTTTAATGATAACAGAACTGGAATAAGTCATGAGTTATTGCAAATATGAAACTTATAGTATTACAAGTAAAAGTATAAGTAAAATTAAAAGGCAAATGGAAAACTGGGACTACTTCTAACAAATACAGCAAACGTCACATGTATAGAGCTGTTATTATAAGAAAGGCACTAACATTTTAATTTAAAAGATAACAAGATATAAGAACAAATAATTAATAAAGCATGCAATTCTAATGCAAAATGCTAGTAAAAGAAATGCAAAGTTATGCTCCACTTAACAATCTAACTAGTAAAAAGTAGCTTCGAATAATAATGTTGTAACAAGAATGAGGGGAGTTGGGTGCTTTCAATAATGTTGGAAATAAGTTATATTTATTCAACCATAAAGTGATTTGACCATCTCTGTTAAGAGCCTTAAATGTTTCCAAGGCATTCTATGCAACATTTTCACTCTATTAGTTTGGAAAAGGTTTGGTTGCAAGCAATCCAAATTGTTTTAAAAAGGTAGAACTTTATATTTTCTTATGTGAAGTCTCTATAGGCAGTTAAGAGCTGAGTGGGTGGTTCCACAGTCAGTAGAGATCCAGATCTTTCATCTTTGGCTCTGTTTCTCTGAGCATGTGACTTTTACCTAGTGTTTTGGAATATCCAGTATTGGTATTCCAGCAATCATGTCCGTATTCTAGCAAGAGGAAGGAAATATTTCTAGAAGATTCATGCTCTCTCCCTTTAAGGACATCTTTTGAAAAGTGTCCATACCCCTTCCACTTACATTCCATTGGCTAGAATATAGTTTCATGACCATGCCACACTCAAAAAGAGCTTGGAAGATGTAGCTTTTATTCTGGAAGATAAATTTAGGGGAGTTATTGTTGTGGAAGAATAAGAGACTAGATATTAGGGCCTAACAGTATCTGGCAATTTCACTTCTAAGAGTCTAACTTAATGAAATAATTAAAGGAGACAAAATTTATGTAAATATGATCATTTTCATTTGTTTAATAATCAGAATAATTTGAGATTGACTAAATTGTTCAGCAATAAAGCAATAGTTGGATAAATCTGAATATATTTATCTTATACAGTCAATAAAATATTTTTTAAAAATTTGAAAGACATATGACATTATGCATGATGCAATGTTAAATGAAACAAGTCAGAATCCACACTAAAGATACAGTGTATTTCCAAATGTGTGTGTGTACACACATACATGTATGCACACACACATATTCAAGTGGACATATATATTACAAATACATAAAAAATTAACAGAAAAAATAGCTGAAAGTAAATACATTAAATATTATTAGCTCTGGATTATGGAATCATGAGCAACTTTAATTTTCTTTACAGTTTACACATTTCTTAACAAGTATAACTTAGTATTAAAATTATAGAAATGTAAAAAGTATGGGATTCACATGGGGAGGGGGAAGGGTAAGCTGGGAAGAAGTGAGAGATTGGCATGGACATATATACACTACCAGATGTAAAATAGATAGCTAGTGGGAAGGAGCCGCATGGCACAGGGAGATCAGCTGGGTGCTTTGTGACTACCTAGAGGGGTGGGATAGGGAGGGTGGAAGGGAGATGCAAGAGGGAGGGGATATGGAGATATATGTATATGTATAGCTGATTCACTTTATTATACAGCAGAAACTAACACACCATTTATACTCCAATAAAGATGTAAAAAAAAAAAAAAAGTACAGGATTCCAAAAGGTTACATAAGTTGCTTAGTGCCTCTGTTTAAAATACTCTGTGTGTCTGTTCAAGGAGAGATGAAATAGCTTATCACTCAGCCTTTCTGACTGCTTTTTCTGAAGTCAGCTTGCAGTAAGCTTTCCTTCTCAGTAGAGTCATACAGCCACTCAGAAATCTTGATCATATTGCATCCTGGCTACATTTTTTAGGTTAGGGCAGATTGAGATACAGTTCGGTGGAATTTGACAAGCATGTGAATGTTGCTGTTAATCATGCAGATTTCAAAGGCAAAGAGCAAAACTTTGAAGACTTCTTCCTTGTGTATAAGTGAAAGAGGTCGAGTGCTGCAGTTCTGGATTAAGAATGTTTTCTTTCTTTTTTTAAAGAATTTTTTACAGTATTTTGTTGCCTTAGAATATTAAAGGAGTGAGAATTTATCTCGAAGCTAAGTGAAAAGTCACAATTAGATAGCAATCTATGAGAAATTCTTGGCAGTAATTAGAATGAGAGTGATTTTTCCCTCCGAACCTAAGCTGACTTCACTCTTTGGAACTTGTAAGAGAAGCATAAAGTTGAAAGGCATCAACTTTGGAGACACATTGTTTAGGTCAATTCCTGACTGGACCATTTAGGACTATCTACTGTTGGGTACGTCTTTTAACCACTGATTCCGCACATGTAAAATGTAAATAATGATGGAAAATAGTTGGATAAATTATATTATGCAAATACCACATGGACACTGGTGTAACTACACTGAGTAAACAAAATAGACTTTAAAGCTCAAACCATTACTGGAGATAAAGTTACTTTAAAACTGAGTGAATTTTCAATTCAATAGGCAGATAGAATAATATTAAATCTAAATGTCCCTAATAACATAACTGCAAAATAGATTAAGGAAAATTTGACAGACTAGCAAGGAGAAAGAAATGATCTACAATGGCAGTGAAATTAACGGAATAAAATAGAAAAGAATCAGTAAAGGGGGGGCAGAGTTGAAAGATAAGATTAAGAAACTTGACCTAGTAGACATATATAGAACCTTTCATACAACTGCAAAATTCACATTATTTTGAAGACCACTGGGAACAGTTACAAAAATTGACCATATCCTGAGTCATAAATTAGGTCTCAACTAATTTCAAAGAATTTGAATCATAGCAGTGAAATTAAGCTGCCAATGAATAACAAACGTATGGCTAGAAAAAAGTTTCAAAATTAAAAAGAAATCACAATAGTAATTATAAATATTTTAGATTAAGTAAAAATGAACATCTTACATATAACAATTATAGAATGCCTATAAGAGGCATTTGCTGGGAAATTTATACCTTAAATGTATTAGAAAAAAGAAAGAGTGAAAATTAATAAGCCAAGAATTTATTTCAAAAACAACAAGATAAACTCAAAGTAGTAAAAGGGAGAAACGAATTAAAGTGCAAAATTAATGAAGTGAGAAACAAACATATGAAGAAGAGAAGCAAGAAAGCCAAAAATTGTTGCAAAAGATGAGGAAATTTTCCAATCCTCTGATGATACTGAACAAGAAAGCAAGTGACAAGAAGCAAATAACCAATATCAGAAATGACAAAGTGACATCACAACAGATGTGCAGATATTAAACAGCTAATAACGAGTATCATGAACTTTACATTACCAAGTTTATGTTGGGAAATACGAAGAGTTAGATCAATGATCAGATTCCTAGAAAAATATGTCAGTGGTCAAAATATTCCTAAAAAATATATAACTTAGCAATATTTACTCAAAAAGAAATAGGGAACCTGAATAGTTCTATAAACATTAAGGAAATTTAATTTGGTAATCAAAACTTTTCCTACAAAAAATTTCCAGACCCAGATGGCTTCACAGGCAAATTTAAGGAAGACATAAGTCTAATCCTATGTAAGTTTTTTTTGTTGTTTCAAAAAATAGAAGAGGTAATAGTCCCCAACTTATTTTATAACGATCATATAATCTTGATACCAAACTTGGCAAGAATAGTATGAAAAAGCATAATTCACAGGCAAATTCCTCTTATGAATATAAATGGAAAAACTGTCAACCAAATATTAGCAAACTGATTTCAGCAATATATAAAAAGGATCATTAATCATGAGCAAGTTTGTTTACTCCAGAAAATCAAGGTTTGCTGACATGTAAATAAACAGCCAATGTAATGCAGATTAAAAGAAGGTATCACATGATTATTTCAGTTAATGCAGAAAAGGATTTAGTAAAATGTATATTTATTCCTTATTTTTTAAAGTTCTTAGAAAACTAAAAACAGGGAAGAACTTCCTTAGTGTGACATGAAATACCTATAGCAAGAATAAATTAAAATAGTGAATTGTTGGAAGTTTCCTTCTATAATCAAAAACAACATCAGGATAGTTGCTATTGAGCATTTTTTCTGGAGATCCTAGCCAATATAATAAAGCAAGATAAATATAATAAAGCAAGATAAATAAAATTATTAGGATTGAAAAAGAAACAACTGTCATTCTTGGCAGATGATATGAATTAATATGAGCATTTAAGGTTGATGCAAACAATACAATATACACAGATCAGCTGTCTTTCTGTATATCAGCATCAATTTTTGCCTAGTATTCATTAATAAGTGATGAGTAGTATCTCTATAAGGAAAATTGTGAAAGTTTAAGAAATATTTTAATATTTTTTAAATGAAATAAATGATGAGATACACCATGTTCATGTACTGAAAGATCCAATTTTGTAGAGATATCCCCTACCCCCAAGTAGATTCATAAGTACAGTGTACTCACAATCAAAATGCCAACTACTTGTTTTGTTTCTTTGTTATTTGTTTGGGTAGTTTGTGTGTGTGTGTGTGTATGTGTGGGTGTGTGTAATATGACAAGTTGATTCTAAAATGCAAAGAACAAGAAGAGTCAAGAGACTTGTAAAGGGAGAATGGGTAGGATTACTTGCCGTATTAATATGAAAGCTCTATTAATTCAGAAAGTGCGGCATTGCTGCAGGGGTAGACAAGTAGACAAATGAGAGAGGCTACAGCGCTCAGAAATGACTCTTGCATATATGGACATTTTATTTATAATAAAGGTGGTACTTCAAAGCAGAGAAATAACAGACTTCGTAATATATGGTATTGGGAAAATTAAATCTTTATGGAAAAAAATGAAGTTGGATCCCTACCTCACACCACACACAAAAATCAATTTCAGTTGGTCACAAACTAAGTGTAAGAGGTAAAACAATAATCTGTCGTAAGAGATTCTCCTATAAGAGAATCTAGGAAAATAACTTTATGACCTGGGAGTAGAGACAGATTCCTTAGATTAAAAACATTCTACATTATTTTTTAAAATAGACTTTATTTTTCAGAGCAGTTTTAGGTTCACAGCAGTATGGGGAGAAGGTATAGAGATTTCCCATGTACCACTTCCCCCCACTCCCTACACACACACACACACAGACACACACACACACACGCACACATGCATAGCCTCCCCCAATATCAACATCTCCCACAAGAGTGGTACATTTTTTACAATTTTTAACTGACATATCATTATCACCAAAGAGTTTGTCATTTACATTAGGTTCTACATTATTTTATTGTTTATCAAAGAAAACCATAAAAAGAGTGAAAAGACAGGATATGGAGTGGCAGAATAAATTTGCAAAGCATCATAGACAAAGGTGATATCCAGAATAGATTTTTCTAAAACTACAAATCAATGTAAAACTTCACACAACCCAATAGAAAAATGGGCAAAGGAGAAATCCAAATGGGCAATAATATGTCCAAATGTCAAAACATATGAAAAAATGCTTAATCTCAGTAATAGTCAAGGAAATACAGAATACTTGCCCAATGAGATCCCACTACACATACTTCAGAATGGGGAAAACTGAAATGGCTAGCAGGTCAAAGCAATGACAAGGATGCAGAACAACAGCAACATTCATACAGTGCTGGTCAGAACAGAAATTGGAACAACTACTTTTAGATATAGTAAAGTTAAAATTTATAGCCCCTACTTAAGCATAGAAATCCTATGTATATATGTATATATCCCAGCAAAATATGTACATCCATGTATCAGGAGATATGTACAAGAATGTTCACAGGAGAAATACTTGTATTTGCCAAAAATTGGAAATAATTCAGTTGTCATCCACACTATGGATAGTGGTAGAATAGTCATACAATGAAATGAAGTAATGAAATGGAAGACTTTTAGTGATCTACTTGATATTAAGCGGAGAAAAGCAAAGACATAAGAATACATGCAGGATGATTCCAGGCAAACAATTAACGTTTTTCAGAGATGCATTATAGATGGTAAAACTATAAAGAAAAGCAAGGAAACATTACTATAGGTGCCAGAGAGTGCTGATCTCTAGGAATGAGGAAAGAGGTTGAGCTGAAGGAGGGAGAATTTGGGTCAGGGAGCACTTCTGGCCCAAGAGAGAGTGACACTAATGCCCTGCTGGTGGTTACATGGGTGTGTGCTTTCTTACCATTTGCTTAAGTGTACACATTTGTGTAGATATATTCAAAATAAGTGTTAAAATAGTACAGCAAATAGTTATGATAAGTTTTATTTATTTCTTTAAGGGTATATTATGTTTCATGAGGGAGAAATATGGTTGCAAATAGAGTAAATTATACTGATACATCTTTCAAAATTAGGTAAAATAATTTAAGATGCTTATAAAGAATTTCCCACGTTGGAAATGAAGACTAATAGGGTAGTAAAATAAGCATTTATTCTTTCCAGTGTTCTTTTTCTAAGAAATGTAATAAAGGCTATCAGGCGTTGCTATTAGATTGAATAGCAGTAAAATGTTTTGAGAACTATAAAATTATAAATATTTTATTTATATATGAATTGAAATGCATTGCCATGTTAAAGCATTCTTTGCACATATCAATACCCACAAAAAGGCTTAGTTGGATATCAGATTTTATACTGCACTGACCAAAAATAACACAACAAAAATAAATATTTCACATAGGTTTGCAAATTCAAGATTTTACAGAGGTAAATTGAGGATAGTGGTTAGTTATACCACTGGTGGCAGTTATTTTTGTTTTGCTTATCTCTTTTTGTGTTAACATTCTTTTTAAATGTCACTGCATTTATAATTATTTGCTTTAACCATTTAGCCAGTTAATTATTTGTGAACCTAGGTGGTTGTTATTTGTACATGCCTTTTGGTCACCTCTCTTTTACTTGCAAATAAGCAAGCTCTTTGCTTTAACTATTTGTCAAATCCAATCACTTTTTTTTTTTTCCCCTCAGTCAACCTTATCTAGAGAGTAAAACTCTTTGCTGCTTGCAAAAGGAGAATAATCCCAATATATTGTAAATTGTCAAGTGAGTTCTTTATAATTAAAGATTACTCTGCAATATACAATTTTTAAGGCATTTATCCCGACAGGGTTCAGTGGCCTTTGAGAATGAGCCACTATGTTGACAAATCTATCATCTAAATTGTGCAGCATTAATGAGAACTCCGAGCAGCACACTCTTACATTTTAATGTGGCTGGCAGTTTAAGAAAAAAAAAAAAACCCACCAAAACAAAATACTGAATATGATTGAAGTTGATTTAAGAAAGGTCTGCCACCTGTGGATAAAAATGTGCATTACTCTGAACACATAATAATTAACCAGACTGAAAGGCCATGGCAAAATCCAGTGACTCTCTGAAATCAAAACCCTGGTTATTATTAGAAAAAAAAAAAAAAAAACAGAAAAAGAAGGCAGTGATTTCACAGTAAATACAGATAATGGGTTTGTGATGCTACTTACCTGTACAACTAACCGTCCATGCTCTATAACTTAATCCACAGCTCTTTACTAACATATGGTATAATCCATTCCTGAAAGTACAGTCTTTGATTTGAATCCCTCATTTCTTAATTAATAACTCATTATGTGATCTTATATTTCCTGAATAGTTAAAATTTCTATATCTCATTCTTTCATGACCATTTATAACTCATTGTAGATCATCTTTTATTGTTGCACCTCAATCTCTTGAATAAGACTCCTTTTTCGATATACTTTCAGCTTAGTTTTCTCAACTTAAACTTACAAGTCAAAACACCATGCATATTTAAATATAATAGCACTATACTCATAATTTCTTCTCAACTCAAAATTATTTGTTTAAATGCCTGATTATGCTTGATTGCCTTTATGCTCTACCTACAAATATCTAATCTCCATCTGAATAGTTTAACATAAAGTTATTAAGCTTATTTTCTGGGTGTTTCAAGTGTAAGTACATATAATGCACTGGGGGAATTTTATTAGCACAATTTGAATTGCAGAGTTCATTTCAAAATGTACATCAGCTTAAGTAACATAATGCAGTCACTGTAGAGATATGCTCCATTGTACTGGTCTCGGAATGAGATATTGCTACTTGAGTAGCCAATGCTGATCCACTTGAAGGAGACCTAAAACACTAGCCTGGAGGAAAACAATGGTTCATGTACTGTAGAATTCCTTTGGGCTATGGCTCTTAGCTTCTTGATTGATAAAGAATAATGAGAGAGATTCATTTAAAAAATCATAGAAAAATTAGAGTTCTATTCCTTTTATTTAGAAGTCAGATGATAATAATATGTCTTAATCCTTTAATAACAACTGCTTGAACATTGTTCTCTTATTCAACAATTGTTTGTAATAAAGAGGATTTTTCCTTCCAAATAAAATAATGCATGAACTGTTGACCAAATGGCTTTAAAATAATGTATGTGAGCAGGCAATTGCTTATTTTTTGTGTCTTTCTTTAGAATACTAAGCAACAAAGAAGCAGTTCTAACAATAATAATTTAATTTGAGAAAAAACCTTGAACCCAAACAGTCTCCATAGAACTTTTTGCATAATTAGGTTATATATCTTCTCAACGGAAGAAGTCTTGCCCACGGTCACATTCTGTAAATGAAAATACATTTTGCATAAATTAGTGAAGTTGAACTGCTGATATTCTTTATAAAATGTAATAAATATTTCCTAATTTTTAAAGTAATTAGGAACCATCATTTTTAATTTTCTTTGGTGATACATATATCTATTCATCTTTTAGAGAATTTAGAAAACAGTTCATACTTTACAGTGAATAATTGGTGCTTTATAATATGAAATGAAATGACAATATAAACATGATGTTTGAACTGTAATTAGGAAATTTCATTCCCTCTTAATATGGTAAATCTTTTTGATACAGTGTCATTTTAGGCATATTAAATCTGTGTGAAAGGAATGAACACTTCTCTAAGTATTTAGAAAAAAGTTAAATTTCTATACCATTGTCCATATAAATTCTAGGAGGATTAAAGTTTAAAATTCTTAATAAAATAAACTCTAAGAGTATTAAGAGATAGTGTTGGTGAGTATTTATATAAGTGGAGGGAGAGTTGGAAGTTATTTTTCAGCATCACACCAAAGGCAGAAATCAGAAAGGAAAAATTTTGCTAGATTTGATAAATGTAAAATCTTTGCATCTTAAATGATAGAACTGACAAACAAGTGAGGAGCTGAGAAGTGTATTTACAATATATTGGGTTTAATGATATACAATAAATTGCCATTTTTGTTAAAACTGACTACTGGCAATTTCATATGTTAATTATGAAATTAAAATATAAACTACTTACAAATTAAGGGAAAAGTAGAGATATAATTTGAATATTCAGTTAAAAGGAGGAAATCAGATGGGGACTAAACATATAAGATGTTTTTTTGTAATAACTCGAGACATGCAAATTAATCGTGAGAACCTAGTTCATTTAGCAAATTGGCAAAGATTAAAAATGCACAGTAACCAATGCTGAAGAGATTGCAGTGAGATGAGGCCTCTTATTTACTGAGGCTAGAGGTGTCCATTGTATTGCTGCACCAAAGATTCAGTTACACAGTAGGCATTAATATTTGTTAATGTTGATGCTTGTGCTTCTAGTAAGTTTTGTAATATTACATATATATGTAATGTGTGTAACACAAAATTTAAAATAAAAATATGATTTTGTTAAAAAAAAATGGGCTCTTGGGCTTCCCTGGTGGCGCAGTGGTTGAGAATCCGCCTGCCAATGCAGGGGACACGGGTTCGTGCCCCGGTCCGGGAAGATCCCACATGCCGCGGAGAGGCTGGGCCCATGAGCCATGGCCGCTGAGCCTGCGCGTCCGGAGCCTGTGCTCCGCAACGCGAGAGGCCACAACAGTGAGAGGCCCGGGTACTGCAAAAAAAAAAAAAAAATTCTCCTGCATTTCTCCCTTTTCTATCACTTTCATAACCAAATCCCTCAATAAAAAGTGATTATTACCATAAAATGATCCAGAAGATGAAGCAATTTATTAAAATAAAGTAAAATATATTTGATAGATTGTTCAAATGAACTCATCTTTTTGGATTAAAAAAATTCTTTCACAAAATGAATTCTGTGTTCTTCCACTGTCCAACATACCTCTGATGGATACATGAATTTTGGTGCATGACTATTTATTCTGTTTTTAAATTCTATCTGTACTGATATTAAAAAACATAAACAAATATTTTAATATTAGGAATAGGAATAACTTTTCAACAGTAAATAATACATTTTGAAAAGAAAATGTGTACATTAAGACTAAAAGTTTTAGAAAGGAGTAACACTTATTGAGACTTAACAGAACTCAAGATTTTGATAGACCCTTAAATAGCAAATATTAAAGTATTTATGTAATGCCATTGGAATACAGAAGGATAGGTAAACTAAACAGAAAAGGAAGGTCAAAGCTAATTTTAACCTTTGTATTTGGTTAGCAGACTATTGTATTTATTATCTTTATTTATCCCCTCATCTCTCTCTTCTCTTTTAAGGGTATTATTATTTAAGAGCAAGAAACTTTTATGTCAGAATACCCAAATTACATGAAAAATAAGACCTCAAGACTATCTGTGAGGCAGAAATAATCCAACTATTATTTCTGGTATAAATTTGTTTTGAATAACATCATTTGCCCAGAAGCTGTTTTCCAACCTAATAACTCTTGGAATTACAATCTAAAATTTCAGGAGGATTAAGGCTGTGTAACTACTAGAAAGTATAAGTGTGCAGGAATGTGACCAGAGGTGAAATCTGATTTAAAATTTCTTTGAGGAAGCTCTGGTTTGAAACAGTAGCCCTGAGAAAGTTAAGAACACTACATATATAAATGTTGCTCAGCAAGCTTGTCTTAGTTAACCATATACTAAATACTTGCACAGCAATCTCCAAGACATTCATTAACTAGGGTTTTAATCTATTTTCTTGATTTTAACCGTCTGCTTCAATTCTCCTTGAACAAAATTACTCAAAATGCACAGAAATATGGTTCAACATGTTCTATATTGGTTCGTCTTCTTTTTGGTAATTCACTTCTTTATGAGACATTTTGGAGGTGATGTGTGATGCACACCAAGTCTGTTGTTGGCAGAGCCATTTTGGATGAGCCTACCATCTTTCCCCTCCAGTATTTTGTAGAAGTTGTGTCAAGAGTTGGTTGGAAGAGAAGGAGGCAGAAGGCATCTCTGTGTAGCAGTTATACCATCAACATGCAAAGCATGATGCTGGTTGTTGCAGAGGATGCAACAATACGTAAAATGGGATCCTGAGTCTAAAAACTGCGATAAAGTACTGGGGTATAGTTGGGGGTGAGTATGGCAAAAGTACATCAGTCCCTCTGGTGAAAGGCAGAATGCAAAGGTCCATAGCTCACTTCTGTGTAGTTCACCTCTGAATGCTGTCTTTGGTATACCTGCCACTTTTCTCAGGATGGGGTCAGCTTGCCACTAGTTTAATCATAGGCATTTACTTTAACGTTTGGCTATGTAGAGAACCTGAACTCCACTTCTTTCAGAAACAACAATTTCAAATTTGTTGCCCCACAATGTCTAGGAGAAACCCAATGGTGACAAATAATATTTTGCAAATGTGGTTTGAGTGCTATGCAGTTCTTTTGAGATGCCCTATGATCCACCTCTGAACTAAGCCAGGGATGCAGAGCTGTGTCCTTGCCTTCTGAAGACCCCAAGTAAATGACTTTTATGACCTATGCTTTAATGTGGTGTCATTGGCCCTGACTGAGGGCTGCTGTAAGAGAGAGCCCCATAAAACTCATTATGCCTACCAAGAATTGTGTTGCAGAAATATTTCATTGCAACCTGGCATATCCATTCTATAAGACTACTTGGGAGAAACTTCTAACTCCTCTTATCAGATGCTGCTCTTGATATGTAATATTTATTTATTTATAGAAAAAAGTAAGTGCTGTGTATCTAAAGCATGAATACATTTTAAAACTCTCTTTTTATACTTTTACTGTTCATCCTCTTTAATGCTTAAATCAATGTGACTAAATTATTTAGTAGAAATGTCAGCTGAAGGGGGGGGGTCCAAAGGTATTAACTTATAGTTATAAAATAAATACATCATGGGGATATAATGTATTGATACAGCATGGTGACTATAGTTATTAGACTATTTTTATCTAATGATGCCTGTGTATTGTGTAACTGACCAGTGTTCCTTTAGTCATTCACTACCAAAAAGCTTAGTGCCAAATTTGGAGTCTCCCTAGCCAAAGGTATAGACATTGATGGAATGTATTTACCATAATTATACCCTTCTTTTTGTTTTTACTTCCACCATCTCATATACTTTTAACTGATATTCTCTGTTATATTTCATGTATCAGAGAAGGAAGAGGTTTCACGGGCAGGGAATGAAGGAGGGATACGCTGTGGAGAAGAAGTGAGAATCCCAAAAGGCATAGCAAAGACAGTGATATCTGAGGTGGGCCTTGAGTGGTGGAAACGAGGAGAGCTTGAGATAAGCATGAGCAAAGGTTCAGAGAAAACTGTGTGGTTCAATCTGGCTCAGAAATATTAAGGCGGTAGTGACATAATCAGTCTGTAAATTTCAGATTGTTTAACTCAATCTGAGGAGCTTATGCATAATCTTATCTAATTTGATAAATAATAAGATTCCATTGTTTTTTTTCTTCCATAAGAAAAATGTCAATATTGAGTATGCTTTGTCCACTACAACAAAGCTTTCTCTGGTATGTGGTATGGTATGGATTTGGGGGGAGGGGGAAATGTGGGCATTCAAGAGACCAAAAATAAAATGTAATATAAATTCCCCAATAGAAACTGTATAAATGCATTTAATGAGAGTAGGTGTTGGTAACCATGGCAAGTCCGATTAATACAAATTTGTTTGAATGATACTTCACTACAGAGCCTTATGGCTTATGTACTACCAAACTGTTTAGACTGAGTCCACCAGCTAAGTTTTTTCTTTTCTTTCTTTTTTCTTTTCTTTTCTTTTCTTTTCTTTTCTTTTTTCTTTTCTTTTCTTTCCTTTCTTTTCTTTTTTTCTGTTAAGCATGGTATTATAATAAGTAGATATTGTCATTGTATTGAGTATGCATTTTTTAAAAAATTGAGGTATAAATTGACATGTAACATTATATTAGTTTCAATTGTACAACAAAATGATTCAATATTTTTATATATTGTGAAATGATCACCACAATAAGCCCAGTTAACATCCATCCTCTTATGTAGTTACATTTTTTTTCTTGTGATGAGGACTTTTGAGATCTACTCTTAGTAACTTTCAAATATAGAGTACAGAATTATGTATAAACTATAGTCACCATTCTGTACATTACATCCCCATTTATTTCTTTATAACTAAGTTATAAAGGATACCCTTCAGCTAACTTTTCTTCTAAAAATTTGTCTTATTGATTTAAGCCTTATAGAGGGTGAATAGTAAAAGTATAAAAAGAGAGTTAAAAATGTACTCTTGCTTTAGATATACTGCAGTTAATCTTTTTCTCTAAAATGTATTTCCTATTTTGTCACAGTCTGTATTTTAAATCTGACAAGAATATAGCTAACATATGTTGAACACTCATAAGCACTTTATAAGCATTTTACATGTATCAGCTTATTCAGCTCTCAGAACAATTCTATGAGGTAAGTTTTATTATTACCTCAATTTTGCATTTAGGGAAACAGAGGCACGAAAAAATTTTCAAGTCTTGCTCAAGCTTACACAAGAGAATTAAAAGATGCCATTTGTATTTGAATCTAGACAGTCTTGTTCTAGAGCTTATTCTCTGAATAGTATACTATTTCATGAACCCAAAGTTGAGGGAAGTTATTACCTCAATTTAGTTTCTCTCCAAAGACTGAAAATATGGACTCCTTATTAACTTTCTAGATTTACCATCAGTTAGAACTCCAGCACTTTAGAAAGAGAAAGGAGCTAGGAAGCATGTGATCCACCGTACCATTCATTGCGGAAAACCTCTTTACAAGGATATGATAGATAATTCCCCCTCCTCATTGTAGATACTTTAAATTAAAAGAAAAATTTAATACGTCCCAAGAAAGCTCATTCTACTTTGGAGCAGCTCTGTTAGAAATCATCTCTCCTCCCCTTCACCATAATTTTTATACCAATTAGACATGAATTAAAACGTATTGGTTAGCAGTAAGTGTATTGTAATAATAATCATAGCTAACATTTATTGAGTACTCACATGTGCTGACACTTTTCTAAATGCTTTCCATGGATTAACCCTTAGACCCTCATTAACAATATGGATACTGAGTGGGAGGGAGGTCAAGTAATTTGCCTGAGTTCACAATTAATAGTGAAAACCAAATTTGTATCCCCATACAACACAGTACCAAACTCAAGCTGTCTCCTGAGTTACCTTTCATCCATCATGCTCTTTCTCCTCAGGCAACCCCATCTCTTAACACTGAATCAACGAAGAAAACCTCTTGACGATGCCTCTTGGGAGTTTACCTCCTTTCTGCTGAGACAGCTTTTTCTCTGTTACTTCCTACCCACTCCCCGCCACACTACCCTTGCCACCCCTACTCTCCCAAGTTACCGTTTGTGTCAGCGAGGGAGGTCTTTTCAAGTTGTCTTTCCCCTAAGTGTTTATTATTTCTATTTCTCTATCTTTGCACCTGTGATTCTACTTGGAATTTCTTTCTTTCTTTTTTTTTTTTTTTACTCTCTTTGTCACTTTTTAACCTCCAATTCATCTTTGAAAGTTGAATTTAATGCCAAACTTCTTCAAGATGAGTTCGCTGTAAAGAACAAGCAAAATAAAGTCTCCCCACCTTGCTAAAAACTTATTTTATAGAATTATGGAATCTAAGACATGCAAGATGACACTAGACAGTATTTAGGCTGGCTCAACCTCACAACCATTGCAGAAATTCTTTTATATCATTATTTATAGATCATCATCAAACTTGAATGTTTTTAGTGATGGGTATTTCATTACTTTTCAAATCAGTCTGATTCATTGTTTGACACCTCTGTTACTTAGAAAGAAAGTTTTTCCTTTTAACAAGTCATATTTTCCCTCCCAGTAACCGGCTTGTTATTGATCATAGCTCTTTCATTTAATCAATTTCATTGATTGTATTCCATTTAGCACTTTGTAGTATGTTAATTGTGTGGTTCTTGAGATCTGTCTCTTCGGTAAGTCTGAAAACCCATTTTAGTTAGATATCATAATTTATACTTTTCTGTTTCACTCAGTGCCTTATATACTTTTTAGCACAGACTAGGTATACAGTAAATACTCAATAAAGAAGGCATTGAACTATGCTAATAGTTCAATATATGTGCCTATTTATATGTGTGTATTATATATGTATAATTATGTAAATCAAAGTGGATTTTTTTGTATTAACCTGGCATTTACACACAATAGTAATAGTGTCCAAGGATAGCTAGAGTAATCCCTACAATTGTGAAACTTATTCTCTCTCTCTCTCTCTCTCTCCCCCCTCTACACACACACACACACACACACACACACACACACACACACACACACACATTTTCACTCTGAATGTATGGGATGCCAAGTCCCTTAGGTGTCCAGCACACTTTTATATTGTACTTTTATGACAAATATTTCATATATTTTAATCTAATTTGCTCTTTAAGAAAGACTACTAGAAGTCTAGATCTATTACCTATTGAATGGAAACCTAGATAAGATAGTGTCTTAACTCCTGGAGAGGTGGGCTAGAAGAGTGGTTAAGAGTGGAGCTTTTGGGCTCACCAGTCCTTGACTGCTGTTAGCTAGCAGTGAGATCCTGAACAACTTCCTCAATTTCTTGTTGCTCAGTTTTTCCATCTCTAAAATTGAGATAATAGTACCTATTTTGTAGAGATTTGAGCATTAAATGAATGGATTGATGTATAAAGTACATAGAGCACATATCTAGACTTCAATAAATGGTTTTACTGCTAACAAGCACTCACCTAGTATGTGAAAGAAACATTGTAGCTAAGATACTATAAGAAGTAGCTCTAATGATCTCTACTGATCAAATTTACTTGAGTTATTTTCCAAAACTCCATAGATATTAATTTTTTTAAGAGAAATTCTTATGATTTTTCTTTTCAGTGGAACAGCTAGTTCAAGAAACTTTACTGTTTAGACATTTTCTAATATTGGTTTAACATTTTTATGTGTTTAATATTTCTAGTATTTGCTTAAACAAATAATATGTAACTATTTTGATATTATTAACAGTGTTATTATTGGAAAATGTCTAAATCCTCGTTCTCATCTTATTTTTGACTGCTGAAGAATTTAAAGCTACAACTAAATTTAACATTGTCAAAGGAGTTTAGTTTTGTAAGCCAATAATGATAAAATGCTAATATGATGTTGTATAGCACTTTACAGTTTTTAAAGTGCTTTCTTATGTGTTATGTCATCTAAAATGCTAACATAGGGCTTCCCTGGTGGCGCAGTGGTTGAGAGGCCGCCTGCCGATGCAGGGGACGCGGGTTCGTGCCCCGGTCCGGGAAGATCCCACATGCCGCGGAGCTGCTGGGCCCGTGAGCCATGGCCGCTGCGCCTGCGCGTCCGGAGCCTGTGCTCCGCAAAGGGAGAGGCCACAACAGTGAGAGGCCCGCGTACCACAAAACAAACAAACAAACAAAAATGCTAACATAGTAATTCTCATTTATAGTTACTACTCAGATGTAAACCATACAGCCCATTTTCCTTTTATCAGCCGAGTCTAGCTAAATTCAGGGAACTTTTAGACTCCATGGGCTTTAAAAATAAAATTTAAAAATATATTCAGAGCCACCGGTTGTACAATTGAAAGCACTGTCACCTGACTTCTTGTGTGGGAAGCTGGAAAGAGGACTAAATAAATACTGGAGCTTCAATCCTGTTAATCTAAAATTTAGAATCTAGGGCTTCCCTGGTGGCGCAGTGGTTGAGAATCCGCCTGCCGATGCAGGGGACACGGGTTCGTGCCCTGGTCCGGGAAGATCCCACATGCCGCGGAGCGGCTGGGCCCGTGAGCCATGGCCGCTGCGCCTGCGCGTCCGGAGCCTGTGCTCCGCAACGGGAGAGGCCACAACAGTGAGAGGCCCGCGTACCAGAAAAAAAAAAATAATAATAATAAAATAAAATTTAGAATCTAAATTATAACATAGAGAAACCAAAAGTCACCCAGAAAAACTTGGTGCATCATTTATCTATACCTATATATGTAGTATATGTAAATGTATATAATAAACATAGGAAATTATTATTTTGAAAAACATGGTTTTTCCAAAAATGCAAAGCACAAGATCAGATGAGAAAATGATTAAAAATTCAAAGATGCTGATTTGGAAATTTTGTTTTTCCTCAGGACTTTCTCTGACTTTTTAATTAACTTGAATACCCCTTCTCTGCAGGAAAGAAGTAATTAGACTATGGTTCCCGGTATAAGGTAGCTGACCATGACTTTCTGTACCCACAAAGTAAAGCCGGCCACCCACACTTGTGAAAGCCCTTTCCCTTCTCTTCACACTTCTAAAGGGTTAACAGAGAAGTGCTCTGCTGTATTGCTGATGGTTTTCTCCCCGGAAAGCTCAGTGGGCTCTTTCAAGGGACTCTAAACAATGAGCTCAGTGAGGCTGTTCTGTCTAATTACTCAAAGACAGGGATGCTAAAGAGGAATTAATGACAGTTGACAAGTGCAATTAATAATTATAGCAAAGCCGGGAGTCATGCAGCAGGCAGATGACAATAACGGGGTAGCTGTACATGGCAGTTTTCATTGGTGTGTGCTCTGTGTGTGTGTTTAAAGTGAGAGGCTTTGTGCAGGATGGGCCACACTTCGTGCTCACAGGGTAGAAACTATAATTCAGCAACTCTAATGGATCGAGTCAGTCATATTCTCATTCATGCTCTCTCCCTCTCTCTCTCTCTGCTTTTTTTCTCTCTCCCCTCCCTCCTGGCTTTCAGCTCTTCCAATTTGGTGAAAGAAACATAGTGTAACTTAAACAAAACTTAACAGGAGAGAGCTACAGTTTAGCTTGCAGCATCAGCTGGTGACAAAGCTACTTAAAATTCCTGGTGGGCAACTGGGAGAAGGGCCGGGAAAAGGCGGTCGCAGAGGTGGGATTTCCATATCAAAGGGCAAGACTTTGGCTCTGAATAGTAATTAAAGTACCCCGATTTCATCTTTGTGGTCAAGTCATGAAAGGGGAAAAAAATTAGAGAAGGATTTCTCACTCCCTTCAGACTCCAGAAAGGAAAGCCGTAAATTAAATGAAAGTTGAGCTAAAAGGTGTCTAACATTTCAATCTTTGCATCTAATAGAAGCTATGATTTTTCTCAAGCATTTATTCAGTTCACATCTTCATCCTGCCCTGATTATGAAGGATATAATGTCTGCTTACATTTATTGTGCACATGTCTCGGGCTTCCTGAGTTTGCAAAGGATATCAGTTTTCATTACGCTGCCTTGGCGGCCCAGTCATTGGGGAAGCGTTTGTATACTCTGAGCAAAACTAACCTGCTTTAAGAATTACTTCTTCAGGCAACCAAAAAAACACACACTGATGCCACGTTCACTTTTAGATAGTTGTTGCTATGACTTAGGAAACACCTGTATCTCAGAATGCTGCAGGTTTGACGTTTATTTGCTGTAAATTGTGCCTCTTCTTTCCTTGACTCCTGCGGCTATTTTACTGTCTCTTCTTCAACACTCCCATTTCCAAGGTCATCGCCTTGTGAAATAATTATTTCAAATTGAAGTATGGGACTTTTAAGCAGTTTCACATTTGTTAAAGAAGAATGCCACTTATGTTCCGGGAAAGAAGGACTTAGAAATCTTATTTCATTTTTTTGGATGAGATGTTAAACTTGGACCTACCTCTCTATTCATTAAAGATCACAGAGCTTTTTTTTTTTTTTTTTCCCCCAAAAGAGCCCAGAAGCCTGGCCAAACTCCAATGTAGATAATTACATTCCACCTACCTAATTCCCTAGCTGCTTTAATTGGAAACAATTCCACTCTACTCTCCATCCCCCTTACTTCTTTTCCTTAAACTGTTTTGTAGCTTCTAAGACATCTTTCACAAACTACCATACAGCTTCCACCCACAAAGTAGTGTTTTGGATTTGGGGTAAGATAAATTATACAGCCATGGATTAGTACTTAAAGGTTTGCTCAAAACAAAACACAAACACACAACTCTAACTGAATTTCAACTCACCTTCTACAGGTACCTGGGACCCAGTGTGCTAAGTGCAAAGCTGTTTTCATAAAAAGAATTAGTCCATGAATTCTCAAGATGATATTGCCACTAAAAGGGCAAAACTTGGTTTTTAGGAGGTTAAAAAGCTTATCCTTTGGATGCACAAAGCACAGATACATATACAGTAAATATACAGTATATCTGGTATATTAAAATTTCACAGGAGGACTTTAAGGGAAAAATTATAAAAAGGTTCATTGGGGAGGATGATAGTGAAAAAAATTTTGAGAGACACTGATTTAAGCCTGTAAACACCTGTGTTTATTGACAATGCACGAGAGGAAGAATGGCAGAGGCCAGGAGAACCCACCTCCATTCTTTTTGCCTTGCTTTCTTTTCTTGTTTCTCTTCATTTGTTATTGAAGTCTTTGATACAGACGAAGAACCAGTGTGATCTATTCTTCTGTTTCTTACCTCTTCTTAAAGAGTAGCATGGTTGGACCAATGGAGTACAGTAATGAATAACTGAGGAGGTATACACTAATGAAAGCACTTAATAGAAGGAAGAGCAATCAAATTAAAGCCCAAAGAAGAAAGATCACATTAAGATCTTTCTTAATGTGAAAGATCACATTAACATTAAGAATCTAATGTATTACATCCTGACTTAGAATTATCATTGGAAGGATAGTAGGAAATATTAGTTATGTATATTTTTTGAGGAAAAATATACATTATCTTCTAGACTTTAGTAGTGAAAGAAAAAAATTAAAAGAATACTAATGGATTGGATATAGTGATACATTTTCTAATTGCTCTTCCAAGGGAGTGTACCGGCTCTGGGACATCACAAAACAGTTAAGAATATTTAAAAACTGTGGCCAGATGAGACCCTTAGTCCACCTAGTTCAGTATTGTGCAGTGGCACCAAGAATGTGTTTTATGGATACATTGTTACCCTATAGGTCAAATAGAAAATGTTGACAACACCCAAATAACTAACTGTAGCTTGGGAAGCAGTGGATGATGATGATGATGATGATGATGATGATGATGATGGTGGTGACGGTGTTGGTCATACTTATGTGGCATGAACTCTGAGTCAGGCACTGTTTAAGCACTTTACTTATACTAACTAATTTAATTCTCTCAAATACCCTGAGGTAGTTACTTTTTCCGTCATCCCTATTTATTTATTTTTTTTTTTTTTTTTTTTTTTTTTTTTTTTTTTTGCGGTATGCGGGCCTCTCACTGCTGTGGCCTCTCCCGTTGCGGAGCACAGGCTCCGGACGCACAGGCCCAGCGGCCACGGCTCACGGGCCCAGCCGCTCCGCGGCATGTGGGATCCTCCCGGACCAGGGCACGAACCCGTGTCTCCCGCATCGGCAGGCGGACTCCCAACCACTGCGCCACCAGGGAAGCCCTGTCATCCCTATTTTTATAGATGAGGAGGTTATGGCACAGATGGTTGAATAACTTGCCCAAGAACTAACTTTGAGTTTAAGGATTACAATAGTACATCATCTCTAAAGCTTAATTAGGGCTTTGTAATCCTCTCATTTTTACTTCCGTTGCCTTAGGAAGGATTAAATACCATGATAAATAACAGAAAATATAATACTGTCTCTTCATAGGAAATATGGGGTTATCAAGGTTTTATGAAATAGCCTTTTTAAAAAAATATAAATGTATTTATTTTTGGCTGCACTGGGTCTTCATTGCTGTGCACGGGCTTTTCTCTAGTTACGGCGAGCAGGGGCTCTGTTTCACTGTGGTGCGCGGGTTTCTCATTGCGGTGGCTTCTTTTGTTGCAGAGCACGGGGCTCCAGGTGCATGGGCTCAGTAGTTGTAGTGCACAGGCTTGTTGCTCTGAAGCATGTGGGATCTTCCCAGACCAGGGCTCAAACCTGTGTCCCCTGCATTGGCGGGCAGATTCTTAACCACTGCGCCACCAGGGAAGCCCTGAGATAGTCTTTTTATTTTTCCTTCCAAAGACAAAATATCTTCAAATTTTTACTTTAAAATGTGGAGCACATTCCTTTTATATGAGAACCCATTCAATTATTTTGGGACTTATAAAGTCAATCTTAAAAGATATTCGTATGGGAATTTCCCATTCCTCTTATGAATAGACACTGTATTCTTGCTTCTCTTTTGTTTTGCCCTTCCCATCTTTGCCTTAAAGGCAATAAAAAACAAATGACTTGGGGACTTCCAGAGATGAATAAGGATCTATTGTGTCTTTTGTACCATTTCTAGTTCTGGGTTTTCTAGATACGTTTTCATGTGTGGATCCTATGTTGATATCAATAACTAATTAAAGAAAGGTAAGATCTTAGATCCTTTCTGAATTACCTGCAACCTTACAGAATAAAGAAGTAAAAAGAGATGTGCCTGTGTTTCTCCAATCCTGTCTGTGAGGAGCTGGGCGCGAATTCAAATAATAATCTTACTCGCAAACGAAAGTTTGTGTATGAACTGCTTGGTAGGGACACACTTGCCTCATGTCTCCTGGCTTTCTCTTTGTTCCCATTTCTTTCCTTTTTTTCTTTTTTTGTCTTTCTTTTCTTATCTCAATATCTCTATGTATCTCTCTTGTTTCCCAGCTCAAGTGCATCATTTTCTGCTATTGTGCTTTAAAAACTTGGCTGCAGGGGCTCTGAAATGAATAAAAATGTAATTCTCACTATGCCCATTGTGCGTTCTCATTTGTTTTTGCTGTATCGATTTATCAGTGGAGGGAAATTACTTGCTGGAAGAGAGGATGCCAGTCAGAATGACATTTATTTCATAGTACAAGGAGGCTCTCCAGCGTGTTTCCATGTAACCCAGATATTGGAGCTGTAAAAGGGCTTGTAACAAGGTTTAGTGCTATGATTAGATCGTGTGGAGCACCTTGCTTTCATAACAACGGGCACTCTGCAGGAGCGAGGGCCTCGGGTTATGGTCAACCCTTCTTTTTTTTAAACATAGACACAGAATTCAACAATTCCCTCTCCACCGAAACTGTTTCTATTCCAAAAGCCAAATCTTGCAGACTTACGAGAATAAAAGAGGTATATTTTTAGATGCCTAAAGCTTTCATAACATAAAATTAAATGCAAAAAAAAGATGAAACACTTGCCTATTAATCCCCTTAACTTTTTTTGGCCTTTTCCCCTTTATTTTAGAGAAGTTGTTCCATTTTAATTCACCAAAGCAAATCTTTTCATTCCGTGATTTTAAGTTACCTGTGCTCAAGGCTACCAATTACCTGTGAAACCGAATACATTCTCTATGTAAAAACTAAGGCAAGTGTGGCAAATTGTAACAGCAATTGTTTTTGGCTTAGATACTTAGAGGTAAAATTTTGTAGGTCTTTGCTTTTATTCTTGTAAGCCTGGAATTGAGGAAATGAACTTGTTTCATTGTCTTCGGAATTTTTCATAGAGCTGATACAATTGGAATTTGTCGTAGCCATTTTTTTTCCTCTATGGAATGAGAGAAATGAGTCTATTTTCTTGGGAATGTGTTCATTTTTATGAATATATAGGAGACGTTTTCTTTTCTTTCCCCCCCTTTTCTCACTGTTGAGATTTGTTATTTTGTAATGTTGAGGTGTATAGAATGGGAAACAAATAGTAAACTTAAGTTGGTAAATTAAACAAAAACCTGTACTTCTTTTTTTAGCAGTACTTCCTTGAAGAACTGGGTTTGTGATGCTGAGACATATTGTGCTCCGATAGGATATATATATGCCTTGTAGATTCCTTTCTAAAATATTTGACCAGTGGAGTTCAATAAGGACTGGGATCTCTCCTTAAAGAAGACTGGAACATTCACTCAAGTTTAGATGAAGAGTATAATATAGACTGTCAGACTTGAAGAGGCAAGGCAACACAGGTGGTAGCTATTTTATTACAATTTATTAAATATAGAGAGTACTTGGTTTTTGGAATTCAAAGGGGTCATCTAAATATTGAGTGAGGGAATAAAAGAACTTCCCGCTCTTCTTTTTTTTTTTTTTTTTTTTTGCGGTACAAGGGCCTCTCACAGTTGTGGCCTCTCCCGTTGTGGAGCACAGGCTCCGGACCCGCAGGGTCAGCGGCCATGGCTCACGGGCCCAGTAGCTCCGAGGCGGCACGTGGGATCTTCCCGGACCGGGGCACGAACCCGTGTCCCCTGCATCGGCAGGCGGACTCTCAACCACTGCGCCACCAGGGAAGCCCCTCCCGCTCTTCTAAGTCATATCTCTGACATACAGCTCGAGACTGCTGTTGTTCAATGTTTGTATGCTTTGGGCTGTTAATTAGACAAACATTAAAATTTTATCAGCTCCATAAAAAATTAAGATAAGAATGAACCAAGTTAATTTCCTAAATACTAGGTTTATAAGGATAATAGCTAAGACCTGTTATTTGTCTTGAAGAAGTACAGTATGCTTAATTGTACAAATCTTAGTAGAAGTGAGTTTTTATGTTAGTCTCAGAAGACTCACTCAGCCTTCTTCTGTTACCCAAACAGTGTACAGTTCTCTTCTGAGTCTTCCAATACAGAACAATATAGCTGCCAACTCCAGGAGATTTAGTCCTGGATGTTGGGTTTTACTGTAATCCTCAGATGTTAAGTTTAACTAGAAAAGATTACAGGAATTACAAAGGACAAGTAATATGGAATCTGATTTTTCACATTTTGAATGGAAAAGACCTTCAGTTATGAGAGCCAGTATACAGGACGCAGAATTGTGGGCCTGCCTCTGTTAAATGCCTTTCAATTAGAATCGTTGGGAATGCCCAGGGGAAAGGTAGGACGTTTAAATTAAACATATTAGACCTTGGCATACATCCTTGGAAGTGGAAATCTATTTGGGTACCTTCAGTGATAATTCTTAGTGAACTTACTTTGTACCTTTGAATGAGCTGACACCCTTAATGACTAAGCATAATATTTTAAAAGCTAAATTAAAATGGAGTTTTGAAAAACCCAATTGTCCCTGTTATTCTTTGTTGAGCTTTTTGAATTCCAAGATGTTTCAGAACTTCAAAGGGAAATGCTGCTGCCTTTAGATTTTTAACAAAATCCTACAATGGCTGAACCTTTCAGCAAATCTGTCAGCTTCTCTGTTCCAAGGACAACTGCAGTGTCATTTTCTGTTCCTGCTGATATTAATGGAAAACCAACCTTTTGACGTGTTTAGGCTGTGTCTCAAAAGTTCTCTATCTGTTAGGGGGGAATAAAGGTTAGAAATCACCAGCTGCAAGTGATTTGTGTCTTGACTAAAATCCCTTCCATAAGCCTTGCTTGGAATATGTAGACATAGATACTGTGATGGTGATGTCAAATGTGCTATGTGAATAGCATATTATATTGGGGAAGACGTCGCCTCATAAATTTATATATATACACACAGAACAAAACTTTACTATCACAGACTTGCAACATTCAGTTTGTACTACTGACAGCAACTTGATTCTACCATACTTCAAACCAGACGTGGTTTTGAAAATAGGCAGTTTAGATAGATTTCTGAAGTCTTATATCTTTGTGATTTAACTATTGTTTCCTAACTCCTATGATTTCTCATTCACTGAATTTAAAGGCAGTGCTTGGTCAAGTTTAAACTGGACATATGCCTACTTCTCTATCTTAAGGAACAGGGTTTCCTTGTGGTCTAAATACCACAATACCATCCCCCCCCCTTCTTTTTTCTGTAGGAAATTAACTTGAATAGAAAGGGAAGAAAAGCACTAGTATCAGGAGTAAGTACCAGAAAAAAAGTGGTCTTAGAGTACTGAGTGAAATAAAAGACCATTTCATTTGAATGTGGTGGTAGTTTTTTAATGGTGAGATACTGAGGTGAAATGTACAAGTGTGGGATCTGTTTTATCTCCGAGAGGTGGTTTCCAGCTGCAGTGGTTCATTCTAGGCTGATCAATGGCATGTTGGCCTGGGATCTCACCCCCACTCTTTGCGATGCCATGTGATCGTGAAGCAACGTATGTGAACTTGCCTGGTTGACAGCTGTCAACTGTAAACGGCCATATGTAATGATGAGTCAAGTTGTTGTCAACTGTCAATAGGCCATATGTAATGATGAGTCAAGTTACAGGCTGCTATCTGATTAGATGTAAGAATAGAAATAAGAAACGACACCGAAACCTGCCTCTGAAAGGTCTAAAACAGGTATGCTTCTTTTTTGAAAAGGGGCTTGTGAGATACATCGCTTATATACCCCTATTTTTCTGTAGACCCCATTTCTCTGTAGCTATATAAGATAAATTTTGCTCATCGATACTGACTCTCAGCTGAATGGGAGAAGTCTTATCAACCTTACATATCAAGGGCCAGGACCAGTGATTGCAGGGCCAGGACCAGTGATTGGTGGAACATTCAAATAGGAGGCCCTTTGGTTTGTAGGGTAAATAGAAGCCTATGAAAGACCTCTTTTGTAGTCACTCTTCCCTCCTCGGTACAGAGAAGACATTTCATTCAAGACTAAGCATTTACTAAGCACTGTTCTGTGCAGGGTAGTGTGATGGGCAAGTGTGAAAGTATTGCTTTGGGACAAATATTCTCTTCAATCCAGAGAGATGATCAGTGGCATAGCTGTTCTGGACCCATACGGCTGTGCAAGCCGTCCTTTGGCATCTTTTCTATTGAAGGGACATGTTTTTAGCTACCAGCTCCACAAATGACCACTCTTGTGTGATTTCTTAGCCTTTCTCTGAGCACCACCTGCCTTTGATCATTTTAACAAAAAGATCCTCTCCATTATGTCCTTTGTGACTCCCATGCATTCACCAAGAACCAAATATTCTGGAAAAGATAAACGAGCAACCTTCACCAAGTTAGAAAGAAAGGCATTGGAGACACACAGACAGACAGTCAAGTAAGGAAGCGACAGTCAAATGATGACTGTCAAGGAGAGAGGGTGAGTGGGGCCTTGCAAGGCTAAACGAAAGCAAAGAAGAAAGAAGGAAAGAATCTATTTCCTCCTCCTAATACAACAAAGCAATGGGTTCCAACTGTTTGTGCCTCAGCTCCCTGATGGCTACAATCTACTTACCTCAGAAATACCTCTCTCAGCCTGGTGTTCGGGGAACCACTCTAAGAATTTGCTCTCCAGAGGCAAATCACCATGTGCCAAACCTGGATCTCCTCTGCAAGCCTCCTGTCCAAGTCCCCAAAAATGTGCTTCCTGAAAATTCTGTTCTTCTGATTTCTCCTCCCCTGGAAAGGGAGGGTCAACACAGTTCCTTCTCAGCCATTTATTTTCTGACAAATTCAGTAAAACTTCATCTTGAACAATTAGCTCCAGAAAGACTTTTCCCAGACCCTAAACTGTAAGAGACAGTATGGGAAATGGTTTTATAGAAAATGACTCTTGCTTTTGTCTGTTTGCTTTTTGAAATGCCACCAAGAACTCCTTATTTCTTTCCAGTAAAGACTTAATATGCCCACAAGGCTCTGCTTCTCTGGTGCCTATTGAACTTCCCCAGCCTTATCTTAACAGTGGTCTCTGCTTCAACAGCTCTGATCTTTCCTCCAATCCTCCAGGGCCCCAGGCTCTTTCGTGCCCCCAGGCCTTAGCACGAAATCTTCTCTCTGTCTCTATCTGTCTGTCTCTGTCTTTTCTCTCTCTGTGTCTCTACCTCTGTCTCTCTCTTTGTCTGTCTCTGTCCCTGTCTGTGTCTCTCTCTCTCTCTTGTGCTTTCTAACCACTCTCACTCTGCTCTGAGTGAACCCTTAGGCATCAAACAGATTTCATTTCGAGGCTGACTTCTTCAACGAGCCTTCCCTCAGTCTGCAGTCTAGATATGGTTCCCTTACTATCCATCCTCATAGCACCTTCCCTTCCACCAGAACTGTCTTACTCTGGAATTCCGTACTCATCTTTTTGTGGTTAGTGGCTTAATGTTCACCTCCCTGTCTTGGAGCTATGGGGTCCAAGCAGAGACCAAGGCTTCCTTTCTCCCCTGGGTATCCCTACTCCCCAGCACAATGCTGGCACACAGCAGACACTTGGTAAATCGTTCTGTGCTAATGACTGCTCCTTCTGTGGCATCTCCAAAACTAAATCACTCTTGTTGTTGCTAGCTGCTGCATTTCTCTTTTCTCGAGGAGCAGGAATGCTTTTTATTATTATTATTTCTAATGCTCTCTTTATATGCCATCATATTTCTGTTTTGAAAATGACTGGTAGGAATCTTGTATTTTTTTTTATTCCCAGTTGCTAGAGCTTCTCTTAGGTTTTGGCATGACTGTTTCATAAATCCCCTCTTCTTTTGTCATTTACCTACGGTCTTTTTACTTTGTGTTTCAGTATAAGCTGTCTCAAAGCTTTTTGGAAATATTTATATGATAATAAATAAGTGAGGTGAATCAAGCCCAGGCAAACCTATTTCCCTACAATTAGAGTGGTGTTGGAATACTTTATCCTGTACTAAACATGGCCCCAAAAGAATTTTTTGGTTTTTTTCTCAATTTGTGGGAAACATTTAAAAAATATCTTTTACTTTGCACCTGTACACTACTTCTCTTCCAAGAATATTTAAGCTTTAAGCACTTTCCAATCATTACTTGATTAGCTGCCAACATGTCAGTGTTTATAATATGGAGGAACTGAGGCAAAAAGAGCCAAAATTTCAAGATTAAAAAAAGAAAGTTGATAACATGAGAATGTATTCCTGGCTCTTAGTCTCTTGTAGTTTCACTCAGGTGGTATGATGCTAGGCTGATAATCACTGATGTGGAATTATTATTTTAATTTCCTTGAGCCTTTTTTCAGTTTGAAACATTTGAAGTTTTATATGACTGACAATGACTGATATGACCGTCATAAAATATTTTAACTTCAACAGTCTTTATGAAAAATCAGTGTTTATGTAATTTGAGAAAATCAACAGGAAAAATGATATTCAAAAAAATTGGAATAAGCAATTTTTAATAGTCAATGTGATGTGACACCTATGTAGACGTTTTATGAGAAATATTATCAAAATACAAGGTTCAACAAGACTAAAACCAAAATTTTTAATGTATATGCACACCATTTGTGTAATGTTGAAGGCATAGATTTCATGGCCAAAGACTGAACTTGGCCCAAATCTGAAATGTTCACTTAATGCTAGACAATGATATTAGTGTTGAACAGATGAACTAATAAACACAAAATACTTGGTACATATATAATTCTGCCTTGGAGCCATTTTCTCTTTTGGTTAAAAAGAACGTTGAATTTTTCATAGGTTAAGACAAAAATATCTAAAATGGATATTTCCCTCTCTCTGTCACTAAAGGCAGAGGAAGCCAGCAGAGTACAAAGCTGCTTCCATTTGCTTTATATGCATCTCTAAACTCCATTACTACCCACATGTCTCAAATCAACCTGTGGGAAGCCATCTTTATTTAGACTGTAGCAGAGCACACCTGGATTTTCTTTCCACCCAGGTCTACTCTAAATTGTATGGCAAGCCCATAGACTCAAGATTAGGGAGGTACAACACAACAAGCAAAGTGGGAGAGCTTTCCTCTTCCCTGTTTCACCCTCCAAATATGGAAAACAATGATTGGTATAAAACCATCTGCCTTTACACCAACTTGGCTACATTCAGAATTGAAATCTCCCAACATGGTTGGACGGTCATCTTGGTCAGTTTGCAAATTGCTAAGTTAAATGGCTTGAGCTCAGATTAACTTCAGAACCATTATACAAGAGACATATAGATCATAAATGGAAAAAATCACTGTTGGTATTTTTGGCTCCTTCAAAATTACGAATATTTCTAGTCAAGTGGAAGCTCCAAGTATAGTTAGATGGAGAAACTATTGCTAAATAACACTGGGACCTTACTCTCTGGGGTTATGTTAAGGGACTTTCAGTATATAAGTTATAATCATAATTATGGATACACTTTAAAAGTATATAATAACCACATGTATACTTAATGAAAAATCCTGTTGTTCTTCTGTTAAGTGGTTAGTCAGTTAAATCATTCTATAATATTACTATTCTATGAGGCAACTTAGGGTTTTTAAAATGACTTTAAATATTATATGCAAACAATACATAAAGAGTAATACTTATGTGGATTGGTTGTATGAAAAGGACCATTCATAATAAATGAAAAATTAAATTTAACGAATATACAGGTTAAATAGTTCATGTTTGGAATAATGGGTTTAGTGTTAATTCTTTTTTCTCCTTGAATTACTAAAGAGCATGTTGTTGAGCATTTTCTACTTTTAATGTCCTGGTTACAGTTGAAATAAATATAAGATAGAAATTACTGTTACTACCTTAAATTGGAATATTATTTACGTATTCATAATGTTCAGAACAATATATTTTCCACAGAAAACATTATAAACTCTGAAACAAAGGAAATATTAGAGAGTATTTATAAGCTGGCAACAGAGAAATATAGCTCTGGTTGTTAAAACCTTTATAACACGTCTCTAGTAAATCATGCATTTATCTAAATGATATATGTTTTATGATGTGAAAGTGAATGAGCTAGAATTCCAAGTTCACAGGTCTATACATATATTTTTCATTATTCTTGTTGCTTTCTTTCTGATTATAGAAGAAAAACTTGTAAAAAAAAATCCAAAATAATGGAATTACAAAGGAGAAAGCAAAAGCCTCCACAGTTGCATTTTTCCAGAGATAACCACTAATAGTTTGTTTTATATCCTCTTACTATATATAAAGATGCCTTTGTCCCCCTTAAAAAGGTGTCATAATCTCAATTCCGTGTTGATGGACATTGGAGTTGTTTTCCATTATCTGCCATTACTTTGGCAAATTAGGCTACAAATGAATATTTTTATGCATGTGTCTTAGCATATTTAGGTGATTATTTAGATAGGATAAATTACTAGAATTGCTGAGCTTAAACTCATGCACATTTAGAATTTTCACACATACTGCCAAATTGCCCTCAGAAAATGCACAAATTTATACTCTCACTAACTATATCTGAGGATTTGTTTCTCTCCCAGCTATTAGCCCTGTGTATGATCTTCTTTTAAAATTGTATTAGTTGGACAGAAAAGTTATACCTCATTGCAGTTTTAATTTGCGTTATTTTGATTATTACTGTATATACATGTTTGGAATAGAATAGGATGGTATAAGAAGAGGAAACAAACTATATTTATACAGCTCAGTGGGAAGAAAGGTTTAGGTTGGTATAGAAAGTTGAAATGGGCCTTTCATATCTTTCTATTTTATATGTTCCAGTGTTTTCAAAAGGCCCTCATTTTTTGTAAAAACCATTTACATGTCATCACACATACGTTGAACCATTTACTTAAGTGGAGGAATGTGCAGAACTGTAGCAAAACCCTCTTTATAATGAAATTATTTTCATACCTTTCAGGCAAGAAATTAGTTTCATCAAGAAAATTGATTTTATTTAGAAGAGATGCAGTACTTATAGCCATAACCAGGTTAAACATTTTTCTCCACTTCTATATCAGAAAATAGCCTCTAACCAGTATATACCTCCAAATCAATTAGTTCAGTTTAAGGTTTTCAAATTTTATTAATACTCCCCCCATCTTTATGACACTTTTTTATTTATTTATTTTTTTTTGCGGTACGCGGGCCTCTCACTGTTGTGGCCTCTCCCGTTGCGGAGCACAGGCTCCGGACGCGCAGGCGCAGCGGCCATGGCTCACGGGCCCAGCCGCTCCGCGGCACGTGGGATCTTCCCGGACCGGGGCACGAACCCGCGTCCCCTGCATCGGCAGGCGGACTCTCAACCACTGCACCACCAGGGAAGCCCTATGATGCTTCTTTTTCTGTACAAATCTTTGGGTTTCTTCACATAAGTCTACAAAATGACAAAATAACTTTTGATGGCCAGGTGACTGGCCCAAAGAAAAATTTGCAGTCTTGACAATAATGAATTATTTTTGTTCACAGATTTTAACAGACTCTTCTGCTCTTCTTATTTTTTTCTGTTTCTAAAGTGTCCAAGTTCATTACAAAATTAAAACTATGTACAGTAAGAAAACTTATTTTATTTTCAATGGCTTTAATAACAGCCAGAGATTTTAGTAGCTGATTAATTTTCGTGAATCATCCAATACTTACTGTATTTTAGAAATAGAAATTGAAGGGAAATCCCGAATACTGATATCCTACAAATGTAACTTTGCGGTTTGCCAGACCTGTTTGTTGTAGATCTTAACTATGTAGTTTTTGAATGTCAGCCTAAGGAGCTGGAATATTCTGTAGAGCCTGAAAGGGAAGTAAATTTTCCCAATGTCTTCTCCAGAGGCATCTTTGGTCATCTGAAAGCTGCAAACTAGAAAGGAAGCTTTGATCCACAGAGCACACCTTATGCAACAGTAGTAAAAGTAGAGGATTGCTTTTATTTTTCACTGAGTTTCATTTTAGAAAATCTGTGGATGTGAACGTTAGTTCTGATTTAAGACTCTCCTGCCATAGTCATGGCCAGTAACAGTGAGAGGTTGTTTTCAATTGTCTTAAATTTTGTTCTTACTGTGAAAAATTACGCTGTGTTTTAAATTTTCATTGAAAGTATTTTAAATAATAAAGTAGGAACAAAGAGGCTTTTCTAATCAAATCAGGCAAAGTCACTCATGTATTTAAAATATAATTATCTATATTGAAATTATTTTAAGTTGTGCCCAAATCTATGTTTACTGAACTAGTAGGAAAATATCTTGTTGTTTTAGATGTGTTGATATATCTTGCTATTACTCTTTATTTAATTCATTTATTTTAAAAATAAATTTATTTATTTATTTATTTAATTTTGGCTGCATTGGGTCTTCATTGCTGCACATGGGCTTTCTTTAGTTCCGGCGAGCAGGGGCTACTCTTTGTTGCGGTACGTAGGCTTCTCGTTGTGGTGGCTTCCCTTGTTGCAGAACATGGGCTCTAGGCGTGTCGGCTTCAGTAGTTGTGGCACGCAGGCCTCAGTAGTTGTGGCTCGTGGACTCTAGAGTGCAGGCTCAGTAGTTGTGACGCACGGGCTTAATTGCTCCTCATAGTGTGGGATCTTCCCAGACTAGGGCTCGAACCCGTGTCCCCTGCGTTGGCAGGTGGATTCTTGACCACTGAGCCACCAGGAAAGCCCACACTTTATTTTTAATTACAAAATAATATGGCTTAATTATAAATAAAGGAAATCTTGACTATGAACCTTACGTTCTTTGCAGTAATGTCCAGGTATGCTTGGACATTCTCTACTGTTATAGATTTGTAAAAACTGAGGGAGAAAATTCAGAGTACATCTAATCATGTTTCTATTTTGTGGTACCACACATAAACCATGACACTTATGTGAAACTCTAGCCATATCAAAGAGATTTAATAACCTATTCTCAGTGAATACTTGAGTTATACATTGTTTTTAAATCACACCATTAAGAAAAATCAATACAGTAATAAGTATCTCAAGTTAAAATTTTACATCACATATTAATTTTTGTGGACAGACAGAATGACCATATGAAAAGCAACACCGTCACCAGAGGTGTCGTTTTATAGTAACAGTCACTTAGTGGAATCACATTATTTTACATGTGAATTTCCTCTACTTGCCATCAAAGGTAAGTGCTCTGGAGTGAAATTCAGCTCTCAGTCTGGCCAGTCCTGAGATATATAGTTAGACATTAGTTGGGGATGGAAAGTGAAATTTGCTTTTCTTCTGATTTTATTGGAGGAGGGAAAGAGTAGCTAATTTGTTATCTAAATAGGAATTTGGCCAGTAAAACAATAATGTGTAAGATAAAGAACTTGAATACTTGCGCGTGTGTAAGGATTTAATTTTATCATCTGAAAATCTTGGCATTTGACTTCAAGATGCAGCGTAACCGAACCACCATACATTGCGTTTATGTGCAGAAAACCGGTTGTTCTTCGGAGAAATGTAGTTTTATAGAATATGTTGCAGCCCGACACAATGACTTTTCAGCATCAGTACTGACAAATAAAGAGCAGGAAGCAAACGGCGGCAAGAGAGGTGTTAGGGCCAGCACAAACAGTGAGACCCCCAATTTGGAGCCTAACATCAGCTTCTTTGATCCGCCATTAGATAACCGTGACCTCGTACTAACATCAGAATTTTAATTTCGGGTTTAAGATTTGGCTCTATCTTACAAATTAAAGGAAAAGAAAACACCTTAGATAAATAAAATGAATGTTTGAGACAGCTTAATATGAATACAACGCCTACTTGGAGTTTTTATTTTTTAAAATGGATAGTCAGGCAGTAAATAGGATTTCAGTGTATGCTACATTTAAGGATCTCTTTATATAGTGCCACAACTTTATGTGTATAAAAAAATACATACATTTTGCTAAAATTAGCATAAGGCCTCGTATATGGGGCTGTGTGTTCCCTCTGCAGCGATGCAGTTTTATTTTTTATGCCTTCTATAACCTCATCAAACATATATACTTGGGACATTGGCTTGAAAGGGAATGGGCAGGTTAAATCTGCTTTTTAAATAAAAGTTTAAAGATGGCATAAAAACAAATTGCAGAAATGTCTTCAGACATTTTAAACCATTTACTGGCTCTGAGATGAGACTTTTCTTAGTAGAAAACTTTGTTTTCTTGTCTTTAACCACTTTCTCTTCTGAGTGTAAGATTAGACATTTCCAAGGGCTTGTTCAGTGTGAAGTTTTTCAGGTGATTTCAGTTTAATGCAACCAGATAATTGTAGCTCCAGGGCTTAGTTAGGTTGTAAAGCTGCTAATGCAGACAGCATTACCCAGTCACAATTATCCTATTGTGCTTATAGGAGACACCTCTGCCTTTAATGGTCTCTCCCCATGCTGGCAATTTCAAGTTTCAGAAGTCCTATGAAAATGAGGCACACTAGGCCAAGGTTAAGTCTGGACAAAAACATCGGAATATGCAGTTTGGGGCAACAATGTGAAATGTTAAATCTTTTGCCAAAGGTAAAATTTAATATTTTTGTGGCATTAGCTTCTACTTTACCCCTTACTGTCCTTAAAAAAGTTTAGTATGGAATTTGAAGACTGTGTCTCTTTTTTGTTTAAATGAGTTCCTGCCAAAGCAACCATACTCTTAGTTATTTGTAAACAGTTTAATCAATTACTGCAGTTATTATTTAGAGGGATGCTCCCTTTCAGTGGAGTGCAGTAATTCACTTTCCATATTTATTCCACTCAGAACCTCTTCTGAAGAGCAATTGTAATGCAATATTGAATAATTATAATGTTGGGATTCTGAAGGTTGTTACCTTTTTCTCTCACCTTGAGCAAAATTTGGTATTTCTATTATAGTTAATATAAAAACGGATGCTTGTACATAAAAGGCAAATCTCTTCATTTGTCAAACCTTTGTTAGCTCCTGTGGTCCACACGCTAAGGAACAACTGGGAAATAAAACAACTTTGGGGAAAGGCAGTTTATAGGTGATTAAGCCTTTCTGTTCTGTCATCGGATGTTAGAAATAGGCAGAAGTCCTGCTTTAGAGGACACTCAGGATGGCATGCACAAATGGGAATTAGGATTCTATTGTGTCTAAGGCTAGGTTCGGGATTTGGACAATGTAAAATATGTAGGATCTAAGAGGACAGAAAAGAAGGTAGAAATTGAGAGCCCAGACACTGGGGTTCATGCATAACAAGTCACCTCAGGGCAGTAAGACTGTACTCTGCAAAGTGCTTTAGCTCCCTGTAACGCATCATTTATTTTTGCCTTCCTCTTCCTTTTCCCATCCATTCTCCTCTTCCTCCCCGCCTCTTTCTGCCCCTTTACTATCTATCATGGCAGGGAAAGATGTACTGTTTTTCTTTTTTTTTTTTTTTTTGCCGTACGCGGGCCTCTCACCGCTGTGGCCTCTCCCGTTGCGGAGCACAGGCTCCGGACGCGCAGGCGCAGCGGCCGTGGCTCACGGGCCCAGCCGCTCCGCGGCACGTGGGATCCTCCCAGAGCGGGGCACGAACCCGCGTCCCCTGCATCGGCAGGCGGACTCTCAACCACTGCACCACCAGAGAAGCCCCATGTATGTATTTTTTAAGTGTTCAGAGCCATCTGCTGGTTTTATTCTGATGCCCTTCAGTGACCAACTTTCAAAACAGAGCCTTGAAGATACCGGTAGGTTGCTATTTTATTTTATTTGTTTATTTATTTTATTTTATTTTTTGCGGTACGTGGGCCTCTCACTGTTGTGGCCTCTCTTGTTGCGGAGCACAGGCTCCGGACGCGCAGGCCCAGCGGCCATGGCTCACGGGCCCAGCCGCTCCGCGGCACGTGGGATCCTCCCAGACCGGGGCACGAGCCCGCGTCCCCTGCATCGAAAGGCGGACTCTCAACCACTGCGCCACCAGGGAAGCCCTGTTTTACTCTTAAAGTGTCCTCATGTGTAATCCTTTCTTCCACTAACTTTATGTTTTCCAAAAACTTTATGTGTTGGTGTCGTAGTTATTAATTATACTTAACTCTCTGTTATTCTAGAAGGAGTCTAACAATAAGAAAATGAGCAGTTTCCACTTGTCTTATTGTTTGTACCTTGGATTACAGGGAGAATTGTTCCTCTTCAGCTGAGGTTGCCAACATGAGGACCATTGTGTTGCTTCTTAGTTGTTATGTCCCAACAGGGTCCCCTCTGGGCTGTGAAGAGGAACGACCAGGGATGCCTAGAGACTTTGCTGGCCATTCCATTTCCCCTACCCTGGTCATTTTCCTTCACAGTCTCAAAAGCTGCCACTGTCCTCAGTGGTACAAAACATGCGCCTATGTGGCAGCACTGTCCCAACAGAGGTGGGTGTAGCAGTGGGAGAGGTGAGGTAAAGAGGAAAAAGAAAGTAAGAGAAAAGAGGCAATCTTTCTTCCTTCATTTTAAACATGTGAAACTATTCCATACGTTTCATTAAAAAATATATAGTGGCATTGACTTTGTTATCCTAATGTCGAATTAGGGTGGACTTAACTTGCTGATACATTCTGGTCACCATTCCAATGTGAATGAATGTGAAAACTTTTTACTTTACTTAAAACACATAATTTCACTTTATATAACTTATTAGATGATCATCATTCGTGCCTGATGTTACGGAGAATTTAGTGGAAGTACCAGACAAAGACAGCCCAGAACGACTTTTGTAGGCTAGCTGTGCGAACAAGGTTTTTACGTATGAAATAGATAATTAAATGAAATAGTAAATGAGGTTTAGATAGATCATGGTTTGAAAAGTACAACTTGATTATCTCAAATATTGAATAAAATTGTTATTTTTTTTATTGTTGGTTTACTTATTAAAAAGCAAAGCTTAAGAAAGGTTTCCAGGCTTGGAGCTTAAATTGTTCAAATTGTAAGTTAGTTTGAAGGAAATTACAAAACGTTGGACTTCTAATTGTTAGAATGTTTATTGTTAGTATCCAATATTCTATATACATGAATTAAACTTGCTTTATTGATGACTTTGGTATTCACCAATTAAAGTTCAATAAATCTATTAAGGTTCATTTCTTTCCACATCGGAGTAACCTAGCTAGCTTTTTTTTCAGTTGTAGAATATTGGGGCATCCTCGTGCCCCATATCTTAGATAGGCAAGATCCAGTGCACCTCTGGTGAACTCTGCCTCAGGAAGGGTTAAATGGACACCTCCCTTTCTCCCCCCCCCCGCCCCCAATACCACTGAAGTGATTCAGCTACCCTGACTTCCAGTGGATGCCTGAAATTAAAACATTAATTCAGACCCAATAACATGCTAAATTCAGAACACACATAAGCCACCAGGTGCTACCCTCTGGAGTTCTTGCACCAGTGTCCACAGATAATAAACAATTTCTTGGCAGCCAGTTCATTTTCCAATAGATATTTCTAATGATCAAGAGACTTTGGCAAAGTTCCTTGATACTTTTGCCACCTGATACCCTGTTCTAAGCTTCTGGACTCACTGAGCATTCCACATCTGCATTATTGTTTGGAGTTGTAGATACTGACCTATTTTGGGGGCAGAGGTTGACCTTTCACTGACCTCCCCAATGTGTTTATTACTTTCACCTGCTTTGATGCCCTCATGGCACTCTACCTGAATAATTAGAAAAATACAGGTTAACGTCCTTATGGTTAGAGGCTGAAAACTTCCAAACAAGAAATGGTATCTGGTAAATGTCTCTTATTGCCAGTCAAGTGCTTTGCAGACTTATTCAACTCTGCCTCTTGCTTATAGTCCTCTCCTGGTTTCTACTACTGCTTTTCGGATCAGTTCTAATTAGAAGATAAGGAAACTGTAACAAATAGCCCTGTGTACATAAATCAGGCAAAGACTTATTGAGGTGGGTGTAGCTACAGTGAATCAGGATTGAGTTCTTTGTGCTCCTGGCCCACTTTTTCCCTGCTAGCCTGAAACAATCTGAAGTTTTAAATTTCTTTCTATGGAAGTTCTAAGTTTCATCTTCACAGTTTTCTCACATTTGCAGTTGATAACTCTTTTATCATTAAGTTGATTAATTTTATCTGTAGTCCGATTGATTAATGTATTGTGTTAGAACACCAAGCAATGCTCCTTAGCACTAGCTATACAGATTAACAGAATATGAGAAGAACAGCACAAATCCTACCATCTGAGTACAGTTAACTTCTTTATTACCCCCAGAATGGGTTATGCTAAGATATCTCTTAGTTACAGTTTCATAATTTTGGACTAATTAAAGGAAGTCTTGTATATAAGTAACCTCACATATATCTTGTATATAAGTAAAAAATAATCAGTTTTTACTCTTGACTACCTTAAATAGCTAAATTTGACTAACTGTGGAAACTTAGATCTAGATGAAAATGATCTGTCATTAGCATTTTAAAGTATCAGCCTAAATCTCAAGTTAAAATTAAATACGTAAAAAAATTAAGCACATATTATAAAGGGTACTGTTAAAAAGATAAACATTCTGCCCTTCCTCTTCTAGGTCTTGTTTATGAGATTCATTTGGCTATGATAATTCTATAACTCAGGGTAACAGGCACATTTTAGCTCAGCTTTTTCCAAGATATTATCAATTCTGTATGAGTAGAGTACAAATTAACACAGTGATTCTGTTATTATTTTGTTTTATGTGTTTTTTGTTTGCTTATTGGTTCTTAGTTTTGAATAAACCACAGCAGTACTTCACATATTTGAAGTCCGGTGATTTCTAGGAATTAGACTAGATGTGAACAAAAATTAAGCTTAGAAAACTGAAAATTATTTAATTAATCTGTGCCTCTGAGCTACTAAGCTGTACTCATATGATAGTTCTAAAGTCTTCCTTTATAGGCTATGTGGTTGTAATAAGCTTGGAAAATAATGTTTCCCAAGTTCACAGCAGAATAATGAAGCAAGTCAGAAAGATGAAGGGCCATTCGGAAGGCATCATAGAGTGAGACAGTGCAGGGGAGGAGACAAAACAATCTAAACAAAACAAAACATAAAAATTAGATGCAAGTGCTGCAGTCAGAATAGATTGATCGCATTTCAGCACTGTTGACATTTTGGACTGGATAATTCTTTTTGGGGGGAAGTATGTGTGTCTGAAGGAGGAGTTGTTCTGTGCATTTTAGGATGTTTCGCAGCAATCTTGGCTTCTATCCACTAGATGCCAGTAGCAACTGACCCCTCCCCCATCCCCCCACAGCTGTGAAAATTGTCTCCAGACATTGCCAAAGGTCCCTTGGAGGGGGCAAAATCGACCCCTTTGAGAACCACTGATGTAGCTTTTAACAACTGTATAAACCTTGATAATCCTTCAAAGTATAATTGTGACATTTCTTACTATAACTCTAAGCCATCAAAAAGTTTATCTTTAGCTCTCTGTCCTTAAGATGACAGGTAAATATGTGATATATTTTAGAAAGCTCGATATTCTAGTGATTGGAATTTTTAAAAAATTGTTATTGTTTATGTGATAAATGTCAGTATTTGAGAAATTCAGGTACAAAGAATCCTTTATATTCCAGTGCCACTGGAAAAATAAAATTTCAAATATCATTATTATGCAGTCAAATATTATAGGTCCTCTGGTATGATCCCTTAAACTGATACTAAAATTATCTTCAGTTTCCTGAGCACACATTATAGGACAGTAGGCGGAAACAGCCCTAGCACAATAGGAAGTATGAGGAAGTTGGCTTCGGATTCCATGTTTAGATTTGGACAGCCAAAATTGGATATGAATAAAGAGCCCATGAAACAAAGAAAGTTTCCTTAAAGATTGTTCTTGATAGTTTGGAAAGCAAGTTGTACCTTTCGTTTATTCTTCTGAGTTTATTTTCCTACATAAAAAACATGACACAAGCTCCAATCTTTGAATTTGTTCATAATTGAACATATTGGAAAAGATTGCTTATAGTCTCCAGCTTGTTCTTTCTAGGGATCTATTTTAAAAATCTATCTGGTTATTTAATGCCAAATATGCATATAGGCCTTCCTTGTGCTGGCTACGCCGCATCCAAGTGGGATCAAATAACAGTTGACAGTTCCATCTATTGCCTTCATATTTTGAATGTCTCAGATTCTGAGAACTCTCACACCTTATTGACTAGGTAGTCCCTTCAAGAAAACCAAGGTTTGTGAGAGATTGGCTGCTTGTCCACAGCTACCTCAGATTAAAGTTTGCTTATATAATAAAATGTTAAACTTTGGATTCTACATTGCCAACTAAAATATGTTATTTTCACTCTTATTCTTTGATCACCTAGTTCTGTAATTTGTACCTGCATCTTCTTAATATATTTTAGTTTATCATGTCAATCTATATTTTTATGGTATGCTTTTGGTATATTAATTTCTCTTTACATTTTTTAGCTTCATAATTGTATAGAATTTTTTCTGATTTTATCATTTTTATATTTGATTATAATTTCTTGGTGTATTTTATGTGTTTTCATTGTAATTCACATATTAGTATTCACATAAAGATTTTGTATCCTTATCCCATTTTCTTTGCATTTATTTTAAACATTATTCATTTACTCATTTCATCTGTGTGACTGTTAGCTTATATTTTTCTGTTGGCTATCACATTTTTGTCTTTTGTAATAAGGCTAGGCATAAGAGGAACAAATGTAAAATGTATGTACTGAGAAAAGATTTTAATATTTTACTCCTCCAGTCCCCTGAAGCCTACTCTAAAATCTCGAGTGTCAAAAAGTCAACTGACCACAGGAGCCAGAGAGAACTGGTGAGGACTGGTGTAAACCCAAGAGTATGTGTCTCTATCACATGCGCATCTTCCATTTAGTACTGGTAGATTGCTGCCATGTGAGAGGGTGGGAATAGCTTTGCCAGGTCTTCCAAGTTTTTGAAAAGTGTCAGAAATATGTATTCTCTCAATTTCTAAATATTTGGAAATATTTTTAAAAAATGTTAATACAGCCTACATCAAAAAGAACATGAGACAGTAGTATCCAGCTACTTCTCGAAGGGGCCATTAAAGTCAGGCTATTTGGCTAGCCAATAGAATAATTAATTAAGCTAGGCGATTGGTTCAAGATGGCAGAGTAGAAGGACGTGTGCTCACTCCCTCTTGTGAAAGCACCGGAATCACAAATAACTGCTGAAGAATTATCGACAGGAGGACACTGGAAATCAGCAAAAAAGATACCCCACATCCAAAGAAAAAGGAGAAGCCACAATGAGATGGTAGGAGGGGTGCAATCACAATAAAATCAAATCCCATAACTGTGGTGGGTGACTCACAAACTGGAGAACAATTATACCACAGAAGTCCACCTACTGGAGTGAAGGTTCAGAGCCCCATGTCAGGCTTCCCAACCTGGAAGTCCGGCAATGGGAGGAGGAATTCCCACAGATTCAGACTTTGAAGGCTAGCAGGATTTGATTGCGGGACATCAACAGGACTGGGAGAAACACCGACTCCGCTTTTGGAGGGCACACACAAAGTAGTGTGCGCATTGGGACCCAGGAGGAAGGAGCAGTGACCCCACAGGAGACTGAACCAGACCTACCTGCTAGTGTTGAAGGGTCTCCTGCAGAGGCAGGGGGTGGCTGTGGCTGACCACAGGGACAAGGACACTGGCAGAAGAAGTTCTGGGAAGTACTTCTTGGTGTGAGCCCTGCCAGATTCCGACATTAGCCCCACCAAAGAGCCCTGGGAGGCTCCAGTGTTGGCTCACCTCAGTCTAAACAACCAACGGGGAGGGAACTCAGCCCCACCATCAACAGACAAGCAGATTAAAGTTTTACTGAGCTCTAACCACCAGAGCAACACCCAGCTCTACCCACCACGAGTCCCTCCCGTCAGGAAACCTGCACAAGCCTTGTAGATAGACTCATACACCAGAGGACAGACAGCAGAAGCAAGAAGAACTACAATCCTGGAGCCTGTGGAACAAAAACCACATTCACGGAAAGATAGACAAGATGAAAAGGCAGAGGACTATGTACCAGATGAAAGAACAAGATAAAACCCCAGAAAAACAGCTAAATAAAGTGGAGATAGGCAAACTTCCAGAAAAAGAATTCAGAATAATGATAGTGAAGATGATCCAGGACCTTGGAAAAAGAATGGAGGCAAAGATTGAGAAGATGCAAGAAATGTTTAACAAAGACCTAGACAAATTACAGAACAAACACCTAGAAGAATTAAAGAACAAGCACACAGAGATGAACAATACAATAAGTGAAATGAAAAATACAGTAGAAATAATCAATAGCAGAATAACTGAGGCAGAAGGACTGATAAGTGACCTGGAAGACAGAATGGTGGGATTCAATGCCATGGAACAGCATAAAGAAAAAAGAATGAAAAGAAATGAAGACAGCCTAAGAGACCTCTGGGACAACATTAAACGCACCAACATTCACATTATAGGGGTGCCAGGAGGAGAAGAGAGAGAGAAAGGACCCAAGAAAATATTTGAAGAGATTATAGTTGAAAACTTCCCTCACGTGGGAAAAGAAATAGCCGCCCAAGTCCAGGAAGCACAGAGAGTCCCAGGCAGGATAAAGCCAAGGAGAAACATGCCAAGACATACAGTAATCAAACTGACAAAAATTAGAGACAACGACAAATTATTAAAAGCAACAAGGGAAAAATGACAAATAACATACAAGGGAACTCCCATAAAGTTAACAGCTGATTTCTCAGCAGAAATTCTACAAGCCAGAAGGGAGTGACATGATATATTTAAAGTGATGAAAGGGAAGAACCTACAACCAAGATTACTCTACCCGGCAAGGATCTCATCCAGATTTGATGGAGAAATCAAAAGTTTTACAGACAAGCAAAAGCTAAGAGAATTCAGCACCACCAAACCAGCTCTACAACAAACGCTAAAGGAACTTCTCTAGGCAGGAAACACAAGAGAAGGAAAAGGACCTACAAAAACAAACCCAAAACAATTAAGAAAATGGTAGTAGGAACATACATATCGATAATTACCTTAAAGGTGAATGGATTAAATGCTCCACTCAAAAGACACAGGCTTGCTGAATGGATATGAAAGCAAGACCCGTCAATATGCTGTCTACAAGAGACCCACTTCAGACCTAGGGACACATACAGACTGAACATGAGGGGATGGAAATAGATATTCCATGCAAATGGAAGTCAAAAGAAAGCTGGAGTAGCAATACTCATATCAGATAAAATAGACTTTAAAGAATGTTACAAGAGTCAAGGAAGGACACTACATAATGATCAAGGGATCAATCCAAGAGGAAGATATAACAATTAGAAATGTATATGCACCCAGCATAGGGGCACCTCAATACACAAGGCAAATGCTAACAGCTATAAAAGAGGAAATTGACAGTAACACAATAATAGTGGGGAACTTTAACACCTCACTTACTCCAGTGGACAGATCATCCAGGCAGAAAATTAATAAGGAAATACAGCTTTAAATGACACAATAGACCAAATAGATTTAATTGATATTTATAGGACATTCCATTCCAAAATGGCAGATTATACTTTCTTCTCAAGTGCACACAGAACATTCTCCAGGAGAGATCAAATCTGGGGTCACAAATCAAGCCCTGGTAAATTTAAGAAAATTAAAATCATATCAAGCATCTTTTCTGACCACAACACTATGAGGTTAGAAATCAATTACAGGAAAAAAAAAATAAAAAGACACAAACACATAGAGGCTAAACAATACATTACTGAATAACCAAGAGATCACTGAAGAAATCAAAGAGGTGATCAAAAAATACCTAGAGACAAATGACAATGAAAACATGATGATCCAAAACCGAGGGGATGCAGCAAAAGCAGTTCTAAGAGGGAAGTTTATAGCAATACAATCCTACCCCACGAAACAAGAAAAAATCTCAAATAAAAAATCTAACCTTACACCTAAAGGAACTAGAGAAAGAACAAACAAAACCCAAAGTTAGTAGAAGGAAAGAAATCATAAAGATCAGAGCAGAAATAAATGAAATAGAAACAAAGAAAAGAATAGCAAAGATCAATAAAACTAAAAGCTGGTTATTTGAGCAGATGAACAAAATTGATAAACCTTTAGCCAGATAAATCAAGAAAAAGAGGGAGAGGACTCAAATCAATAAAATTAGAAATGAAAAAGGAGAAGTTACAATGGACACTGCAGAAATACAAAACATCCTAAGAGACTACTACAAGCAACTCTATGCCAATAAAATGGACAACCTGGAAGAAATGGACAAATTCTTAGAAAGGTATAACCTTCTAAGACTGAACCAGGAAGAAATAGAAAATATGAACAGACCAATCACAAGTAATGAAATTGAAACTGTGAGTAAAATCTTCCAACAAACAAAAGTCCAGTGCCAAGGACTTCCCTGGTGGCTCAGTGGTTAAGAACCCACCTGCCACTGCAGGGAACACGGGTTGGAGCCCTGGTCTGGGAAGATCCCACATGCCGCAGAGCAGCTAAACCTGTGTGCCACAACTGCTCAGCCTGCACTCTTGGAGCCCGTGAGCCACAGCTACCGAAGCCTACACACCTAGAGCTCATGCTCCACAACAAGAGAAGCCACCGCAATGAGCATCCCGTGCACCACAATGAAGAGCAGCCCCCACTCACCACAACTAGAGAAAGCCCATGTGCAGCAAGGAAGACCCAAAGCAGCCATCAATCAATCAATCAGTCAATCAATCAATTAAAAAAAAACGTTACAGGACCAGTTCGCTTCCCAGGTGAATTCTATCTAACATTTAGAGAAGAGCTAACACCCATCCTTCTCAAACTCTTCCAAAAAATTGCAGAGGAGGGAACAGTCCCAAACTCATTCTATGAGGCCATGATCACCCTGATACCAAAACCAGACAAAGATACTCCAAAAAAAGAAAATTACAGACCAATCTCACTCATGAATATAGATACAAAAATCCTCAACAAAATACTAGCAAACAGAATCCAACAACACATTAAAAGGATCATACACCATGATCAAGTGGGATATATCCCAGGGATGCACGTATTCTTCGATATACGCAAATCAATCAATGTGATACACCATATTAACAAATTGAAGAGTAAAAACAATATGATCATCTCAATAGATGCAGAAAAAGCTTTTGACAAAATTCAACACCCATTTATGGTAAAATCTCTCCAGAAAGTGGGTATAGAGGGAACCTCTCTCAACATAATAAAGGCCATATATGACAAACCCACAGTAAACATCATTCTCAATGGTGAAAAAATGGAAAGTATTGCCTCTAAGATCAGGAACTAGACAAGGATGTCCACTCTTGCCACTATTATTCAACATAGTTTTGGAAGTTCTAGTCATTGCAATCAGAGAAGAAAAAGAAATAGAAGGAATACAAATTGGAAAAGAAGTAAAACTGTTGCTGTTTGCAGATGACATGACTATACATAGAGAATCCTATAGATACCACCAGAAAACTACTAGAGCTAATCAATGAATTATGGTTAAGTTGCAGGATACAAAATTAATGCACAGAAATCTCTTTCATTTCTATACGCTAACAACAAAACGTCAGAAAGAGACATTAAGGAAACAATCCATTCACCGTTAGAACAGAAAGAATAAAATTCCTAGGAATAAACCTACCTGAGTCGGTAAAAGACCTGTACTCAGAAAACTATAAGACACTGGTGAAAGAAATCAAAGATGACACAAACAGATGGGGAGATATACCATGTTCTTGGATTGGAAGAATCAATATTGTGAAAATGAGTATACTACCCAAAGCTATCTACAGATTCAATACAATCCCTATCAAATTACCAATGGCATTTTTTACAGAAGTAGGACAAAAAAATATTAAAATTTGTATGGTGGCACAAAAGACTCTGAATAGCCAAAGCAATCTTGTGGGGGAAAAAAACAGAAGTGGAGGAATCAGGCTCCCTGATTTCAGACTATACTACAAAGTAATCAACACAATATGGTACTGGCACAAAAACAGAAATATAGATCAGTGGAACAGGATAGAAAGCCCAGAGATAAACCCACGTACCTATGCACAACTAATCTATGACAGAGAAGGCGAGGATATACAATGGAGAAAAAAAAAGTCTCTTCAGTAAGTGGTGCTGGGAAAACTGGACAGCTACATGTAAAAGAATGAAATTAGAACACTCCCTAACACTGTACACAAAAATAAACTCAAAATTGATTAGAGACCTAAAAGTAAGACCGGACACTATAAAAGTCTTAGAGGAAGACATAGGAAGAACACTCTTTGACATAATACACAGCAAGATCTTTTTGGACCCACCTCCTAGAGTAATGGAAATAAAAACAAAACTAAACAAATGGGACCTAATGAAACTTAGAAGCTTTTGCACAGCAAAGGAAGCTATAAACAGGATGAAAAGACAACCCACAGAATGGGAGAAAATATTTGCATATGAATCAATGGAGAAAGGATTAATCTCCAAAATATACAAACAGCTCATGCAGCTCAACATTAAAAAAACAAACAACCCAATCTAAAAATGCACTGAAGACCTAAATAGACATTTCTCTAAAGAAGACCTACAGATGGTCAAGAGGCATATGAAAAGCTGCTCAACATCACTAATTATTAGAGAAATGTAAATCAAAACTACAATGAGGTATCACCTAACACCAGTTAGAATGGGCATCATCAGAAAATCTACAAACAACAAATGCTGGAGACCGTGTGGAGAAAAGGGAACCCTCTTGCACTGATGGTGGGAATGTAAATTGATACAGTCACTATGGAGAACAGTATGGAGATTACTTAAAAAAACTAAAAATAGAATTACCATTTGACCCAGCAATCCCACTTCTGGGCATATACCCAGAGAAAGCCATAATTCAAAAAGATACATGCACCCCAATGTTCATTGCAGCACTATTTACAGTAGCCACGTCATGGAAGCAACCTAAATGCCCATCGACAGATGAATGGATAAAGAAGCTGTGGTACATATATACAATGGAATATTACTCAGCCGTAAGAAAGAATGAAAGTGGGTCATTTGTAGAGACGTGGATGGACCTGGAGTCTGTCATACAGAGTGAAGTAAGTCAGAAAGAGAAAAACAAATATCGTATAATATCGCTTATATGTGTAATCTAGAAAAATGGTACAGATGAACTGGTTTGCAAGGCAGAAATAGAGACACAGATGTAGAGGACGAACGTATGGACACCAGGGGAGAACGTGCTGGGGGAGGATGAATTGGGAGATTGGGGTTGACATATATACACTAATATGTATAAAATGGACAACTAATAGGAACCTGCTGTATAAAATAAAATAGAATTCAAAATGTATAATTAAATCAAGAAGTTCACTCTTATTGTCATTCTCAGAGTCAAAAATGAGCAATGTTTAGCCTTCCTTTCTGTCGTATGATGCTGCTCTAGCTATTATAATCTTAGTGTTCAGGATTCTTCCCTCTTTTAGTAATAGATTTATTTTATAAGTTTTTGTTACTTGAATTTTGAAGATATTAAGTATTAGTAGATTCTTCTTTGTGTTAAGAAATTGCCCTTAAACAGTAACAGCCATCATGTGTGGTCCTGTTTTATTGTTCTTTGTTATTTTGATTTTAATACTATCTATAGATTTCTTGCTAAATGAACAGGAAATTTCTAGAATTCTTCCCAAATTATCATAAGGACAAAAAGATTAGCGAAAGATATTAAGAATTATAGAGAATATTGCATAAATAGAATGTTGCATAAATAGAAAGGTGAGAATTTTTGAATGAAGTGGAAATTAGGTAAGTCATTGCTATCTTTGTAAAAAATATAATCTGGTTTACAGGTATCATAGTAAATTGATACAGAGAAAAAAATTCTTACATTAATGAATGAAGGCAAGATGAAGTTAACTGGGATAAATTACAGAAAGTCATTGTTCCGAGACTGATTTCCAAACTTGTTCAGAACGGTTGAAGAGAATTATGAAATCCAGAAGGAATTGGTAATCCTCTTAATCCTGTTGTAGATTTATAGGTCCTAAACCTTGTAATTTGGACCCCGCACTGTGCTTGGAATAGTAGAGGTCAAAGTGAAAGTAAAGTGATGGTGTTTTGAATGTTTGACATTCTGAATGTTTGAATGTTTGGTATAACATTAGACACTTAAAACAACCCTATGAGTAATCAGGAGCATTATTATCCTCATGGAAATTGAGACCAAGGAGAATAAACAATGTTTCCTAAGACACACAGTTTTTAGATGTCTTTAATGTAACTCTAGGCCCTTTCCTTCCTAGTCTATCATGCCGTTCTGCTATATCATCATTAGTAGATGGCACAGTCATATCAATCGTAAAGCATACTGGGGAATCCCTTACTCTTTGAGGGTTTATATATGGGGACACTAGATAAGAATTCTCAACAATTGACAATTCGTATTTCACTTCAATGTAGAGTTTTCTGTTTTTTGTTTTTGATTTTTTTTTTTTAAATAGTGCTTAGAAGGTATAAGCTGCTAATGGTAAACCTCTAACCTACACTCCTTTTTGATTATATAGTGTTTTCAGTTGGGTGAACTATATACTTAAGAATTTTTTTCCTAGGATTGCGTTTGTTGATTGAGCTTATTAAATCTAAACGCTTCATATTAAATACATGAGAAGTAAGGGAAGCGGTAAGAAAACATAATCCTGGGGGATTTTCTTGTTTTCGTCCATGTGCAGAGTTTCCACTGATTGTTCTAAGCATGTGGCTTGAAAACAGAGAAGCAAGCCTTGTCACTGAGCTTTCCAAAGAAAATAATTCTAGTGTGGCCATTTTCATCTGAAATTTGAAGAGAGGCAGCAGCGCCATCAGCCTCTCTAAATAATGGCTCCCATCATCCTATTGGTGCCTCTCAAAGCAAGAGCTTCTACATGAAGCAGAGAGAACCATGGTGTCCTCTCTATGCACTTTATTGATGTTATTATTTGTTCTCTTAGTTCTGTGGAAGCCCTGCACGTTAGATATATGGAAAAGCTCCTGATTTGAATTCTGCAAAAACACATAATGCAAAATGAGCACAAGGTTCTTCAGTAGTTCTTGGTAGTTCCTCTCGATTTTCAGTATAATTTTTTCTATTTATATCTTGTCAAGAAATAAGAAAGAACAACAGGTTAATATCATGACTGTGTGCTTTTGCTGTTGATACAATATTTATATATATTTCTATGGGAGTAACTAGGAGACCTCTGAAAATGGCGAAATGTGACCTCTGTATTAGGGTACGGTTCCTATCTTTTCCTGAGATCCAGAACTGATCTAGGTGGATTTATTACTCCTGGGGCAGTCTTGCTTTGTTTTCTTTTGTTTTCATCATCTTCCAGATTGAACCCTGATCCTAGGAGTGAAGGTTCAGTCCAACAGTTTGTCCTTATTGATTCACTGCCTCCTGTTCTCTCTGTCCTTCCTCAGCTTCTTTCTCTCCCCCAGCCCGTTGCACTTTTTCCTGCATGTAAACAGGAGATGTTACGTATATTAACACTGCTCCAGTACAATGTGTTTGGGTGTGCTCTCTGTGCAATTCCCTGCCAGTCATAAATTAATTAAAAGTAGACAGGAACCACAGAAAAGGAAAGTTCTCCTTTCTTCTCCCCTTCCCCCCTTCCTTTCTTTTTCTGTGGGTAAATAGCTAGTTCCTTTGTTCCTGGCTGCACTATTTCATTTCTGCCATCATTGTCCTCATTGTTCTCTGAAACAGGAGGGGTCTGGGCCAGGAGCAGCAAGGTCTCAGCTAATGACGGGAAGTCTTTAAAGTTTGCGCTGCATTTCATCTTCTCTGTGGGAGTTTTAGGACGTATCCAGTGTTTGATCCCCACCGCGCAACTTTGCTTCTAGTTAATTAACAGGTCCCCCATTACACACTCTCATCTAGAAGCACATGGGAGGCCTATTGGGAGGTAATTCAAGGCCAATCTGAGTGATGGCAGGAATTAGAGAAATCAGTTGTTTTAGGGCTAATGTTCAGGAAATAAAGATGTCCCATTTTAGAGATCTCATTTGAAGTTTTTTGATTATTTTTCTTTTCTATTAAAGAAAACAAGATAAGGGAATTTTTATCCACATAACCTTACCATGACTATTCAGGGCAGTTTCAACGTAGAACTCTTTATAACTGCCTGGAAGAAAAATAAAAAGGAATAAAAGAAAGATAGACAATATTGTGAGATGGAGCAAAGCTAACAAGAATTGTAGCCTCCCTTTTATTGCTAGCAGTCTTTTTCATGCCCAGCCTATTAGCCAGGTCACAACTGTCCACAGCAACTTTTCCAGAGCACAGGAGACAGAATTGCTGGCATAGCTGGCAAGGACAGCTTAGTAGTGGCTCATTTTACAGCCAAGGCTAAATCATACTTTGTTCTTGTATTGTAGCTTTAGTTCCAAGAGTGTCAAAGTGATTTACAAAGAATAAATAATAGCTGCAGTATTAAGATCCCTCCCCCTTCTAGCCTCTTTCCAGATGAATGTCCCTAAATAAAGCAAACTTGCCCAAAGTTGGCATATGAGTTCCAGGAACAGAGCTGTCGTGTTTCAGTGAGTTTGAGGTCCCCAATCACAGGTAGCCCAGGTTTTGATGGCACTTGAAAGGGGACTGCCTTGTTCAATTTCTTACCCTTCTACAGTTTCCGCAGCCCTATGAGCAATGACCCCCTTTATCTAATGAGTTAGGAGCTACTCCTGCCTTGCAAATCTCAGTTCAACATTTGGCAATGAGAATCAAACCGGGGCTATTTAGTGCAGCAGTAAATGGCCCTCCACATTAGCCCCCTGGCATGCTAAGCTGTTAGGTTGTTTTACTGTTGTTAAAGTTACATTTGTTAGGTGGAGTTGCTGCCCTTCCAAATAAACTCAAGCAGTGCCTGATACTGATGTAGGCAGCACAGGTAGGAAACATGTGCCATCCAGGACCTGACTGGTCAGGCAGTGTGGCTGGGCTGCCGATAAGAAGCATTCTTCTGTCTGAAAAAGCAGGAGCATGGATTATTAGGATGAAAAGAAAGAAAGAAAAAGATACCACTGGACAATCCTGGTTGTCGTGCTTTGCTGTGACTAAACTAATTACACGGGCTTGATTAACCATTAATTTATAGCAGTTCTTAAGTGAACCACTAATTGTCATAGTGCCACAGAGATAGCAGGCCAGGGACACGATGCTGGTGAGGCAGACCAGCCGCCAGTGTCACACGCACACTGGAGCCGGGAATAATCTGAGAAACCATGAGACATGCATGGAAACGAAGGGAAAATATTCAGGGTGCTTCAGTGGGGTGTGTGTGGGCGTGTGTGTGTGTGTGTGTGTGTGTGTGTGCGTGCGAGAGAGAGAGAGAGAGAGAGAGAGAGAGAGAGAGAGAGAGAGAGAGAGGGACAGAGATGGAGAGAGAAAGAGAGAGAGACAGAGAGACAGACAGAGAGAGAGAGAGAGAGAGAGAGAGAGAGAGAGAGAGAGAGAGAGAGAGAGAATATTTCTGCAAAGAAAGGAAAATGCCAGTACTATATAGCTCCACGCAGCCAGCTTGCAGGGTTGAGTTGGCATTTGGTAACTTGGTAGCGGCTGCCAGTGTGTGTGTGGTGGGAGAAGAGGGAATAGACAACAAGAAAAACACATAGAGCTTAAAAAAAGATGTAAAATGATTCACTTCATGCCATATGGACAAAAATGTTGTCACAAAAATAAGGCCAAAAAATAGTGCCAGGTTAGACTTTTAGTTCAAAAACATATGTATAATCATCCCCATGAAGATGAATTTTAATTAGTATTTTGATAGAGAGAAACCAGATATTTTTTTAACCTGCTCTGTTCTTGTTTTCTGTTCCTCTCCCAGTTTTAGCCCCCATTAAACATTCATATACTGTATGTTTTGTGTCTGTATGAGGAAAATGCCTTATCCCTGAATTGGTGGGAATGCAAACATCTTGGTTTTCTGTGGCATACAAAATATCTTCCCAGTGGCGCTTGCAAGCAGAAACTTATCACTGGGAAATCTAGAGCACTCTCTGAGCCCCGGGTACACCGGGAAGGAAGGAAGCCATATGCCTTTTCCTTTTGTCAATGGAGGCATCTGCACCCATTTGGTTCCCCAGATCCGTTCTTCACACCCATCCACATCTCATCTCTCTGGGATGCCTTTTAAAAATGAAATAAGTTGAGTATATATACATATCATGATGTGACAGGGCAGTTTTAGAGAAAAATGGATAAGACTGTGATTTCAGAACCTTTGAAAAATGGGACATGTTAACTTACTAATGAATAAACGTAATAAATGCTCACATTTTAACTTTATTAGTTACACTCCACCTATTTCTCAAAGGGACTGGAGATGACAGTACTCATCGGAAGATACTATGCTGAATCATCTTCCCAGAGCAAAGTTCTTTCCCACCTTAAACGAGGTGCTTCGATTAATGCCCTGCATGTGATAGTGAGATGATGATGAAACAAATGCTTATATTAGCAATGATTTTGCTGCTTAGGGAGCCATCCAAACCCAGGTCTTGTTCACCCTAAAGGAATACAGGAGGGTCAGATAATTGAATTAAAAATGATGCAAGTGAATAAAAAACCTGGTATTAAAAATCAAATCTTGGTGAAAAGCATTAACCTATTTCATAATCTTTATTAGAATCCCTGGGTTTTCTTCTGAGCATTAGTTGTAGTTCATTCTACTCCAAGGGCAAAGGTAAAATCAACGACAGTCTTAAGAAAGGTAAATTCTACCACCCTCTTTGGTTCTCTCGGGGATTTCTCAGACTTTTATTTTTTGGCAAACACTAACACTACCATTCTTTTTTTCTCTCTCTTCTCCTCTGAGGAACCTCTGGTCCCTTCAGCGAGAGCGTGATGCCTCAGAGGCTCTCGTTGAGTACATCTTCTTGGTGCTGGCAGTTTTTGCTGGACTTACTGTCTAACCTCGACTCTTCCTCAAAGCCATTAGCCATCATTCCTTTAACGGTTACAACAGCAGGGAATGTGACACACTGTGACCTCAAGCCACAAACCAAAATTCACGTGTATCCATTACATCAGGACTGCAGCAAAGATGACCTGGGCGTTACTTGTAGGCTGCCTTATTTTTGGAAGAGTGGAGAGAGCTATTGCTAAACACACCTGCCTGCCTTCGGAATACTATATTATTTCCTTTAAACTGTTTGCAAGCTTTTGTGTCAGACTTCTGTTGCATCCAGTAGATTCATTCATTCATTCATTCATTTATTCATTCATTCTATGACTATTTTCAAGCCCCTAAAGTTCTACATTTAAGGAAAGTTAAGGGTTGCTCCTTGCCACTTAGATGTTTGTACATAGGAGAATGTTTTCCAGCTCTTATGTTTTTAGGACTTCTAATAGGTTTAGGTTAGTTTAGGGTTTCAAAAACGTCTTGAGAAATGAAGAAATATTTAGAAAAGTTCTAAAATGCATTTTCTCTCCCTTAATATCAACCAAAACTGTTTCATAATTGCTTTATTCACAGAGATCTATATTCAAGACTAGAAATAAATTTGAGCTCCAGTAAAAGCGTCAAAGGTATTTCAGGCTTCCCGTCCTACTCCTCTCCCATATCAGGAATGTGGAGTCAGTTGACACCAGCTCAAGTAGACTTAGGCAACCTCCTTACCCACCAGTGGTTTCCTGAGAATTACATGAGGAGTTACAAAACATTATTTCAGGTTATTAATTGTAACATTATTTACAGTTGCAAAATATTGGATAATACCTAAATCCCCATTCATAAAAGACATGTTGAATGAATTAAAATATGTCCATACAAGTATCATGCAGTTATAAAAAATAATGAGGAAGATCTCTATGCACTAATATGGAGACATTTCCAGAATACATTTAGATGAAAATTTTTAGAAACTTCAAAGAGTGGAGACAATATGCTATCTTTTGCATTAGAAAGAAGGGCAAATAAGAATAAATACATATATAAACTTATTTTTACAAAAAGGAATACAGGAACGATAAGCCAGAATTAATGAAAATACATATAATGTGTGGGTGGAAATGAATAGAAGGGATAGAGATGGAAATAAGCCTCCTAAGAGTTACCTTTATAGATAGTAGTTTTGACTATGCAAATAACATACATAGTTAAGAAATAAAATTTAATCAACAAGGATGGGAAAATATCTGTGATGTTCGTTACTAACATTGATGGAAAGCTAAACGGTAATCATTGTTGATGGTACTTTGGACAAATCCTCTACTAAAGAACAAAGAGGAAGTGAAGAAGGGAGCATTTAAGAGATTGATACCTATTGAATTGTATGTATATTGCTGGTACTTTCCTATTAAATTTAATCTTCACATTTTATTTATGCTTGATTTCTACAACTAATAGGGATCCCTTTTCCTTCTCTCATGCTATTCGTTTTGTCAGGAGAGGAGAAAAAAATGAAACTGTTAATAGTTTTCTCAACCTTGGCAATAATTTGAGTCAGTGATGTGATTTCATATCATGTATTCGGGGCGAGGGGGGGGGATACAGAATCAGTGCATATTCTTTGCCAGTTTCTAAGTCATTATAATTATAAAAAAATAACACATTACAGGAAGTATTACTTGCTTCCTGAGCCATATTGTTTTTTCTCTTTAATTTTTACTCACAATACAAACAATGCCAATAATATACCATTTTCTACTAATACGTAAGGCGCTCCCTGACCGTGCAACATGCTTTAGGAGTTCATTCTTTAGGAGACAAGAAAGTAACAATTATTAAAATTATTTTGAGGAAATGAAATATGCCTATGGAAAAGAAGGATAAAAAAGGTCTGATAATTTCTCATTTATTCAACTAATGGGTTTTCCAGTGGCCCAAAGTATTATAAAAAGTTTCCTAGCTTCTGCCCTGGATGACTCTGATTCAGCATGTTCACGTGGGCTTCTTTGTAAAGCAAGGGCGTGAAGATGTGTCTCATTTTAAAGTTGGATTGTCTTGGGCCTACTTTAGGCAAACCTACTTTTGGGTTTTTTTCATTGTCCCTCCTCTGATTTCGGCAATACATGGGTATAGCTGTAGATTCTCGTTCTCAACTCTTGGTCCTGATACTGCTTCACCTGAGGGAAGCAAAGGAAAAGGGGGCATGTGTGTGTCACCCTGAGGGTCACTTTCTTTGTCTCTGTAGAACTGTGTTCAATTTAATAAAATTGTATGAGCACCTACTATGTGTCTTGGGTAATTCCTTGTGGACTTGAGTCATTCCTTGTACCTAATGACTTTCTAATTAAAAAGGCAACATTTCATAGAATTTCACACAGCGCAAGCAGTCCGAGGATTAAACACACCAAGTGGATAAAAAACTAGATGACTAGAGCGATGTGTGGAGTGAGCGCCCTGTATGTTTCTAACGAGACTGAAAGGAGTTTAGTAAAAGCCTAAATAGCCTCTGGTAAGGTAAGGTTTTTAGTTATGAGATAAGTCAGTGATCACGTTATTAAAGAAAGTCATACCATCGCACTTATCAGTGCTTTTCATCATGCAGTGACATAGTGAAAAAAGTAATGAAGTGGAAAAGTCGGTTCCCTGTATCAAAAGCTATGAGATATAAGTGCTCCCAGCCAAAGTAGGCAAGATCTGGAATTTTTTAAAAATGTGGATATATAGAATAAATATGCAACCCTCCTGATAATGTTGGCTGATGAAATGAAATTTGCCAACTGTAATTCTGGCACCGAGAGACACACATAGTGCCTGCGCGCACACACGCACACATACGCACACACACACACACCCTCAGCATATCCTTAATCATTTGCTATCTTATTTACATTTCATTTACTAGAGTAAATTCTATCATTTGAACTTTTAAAAAATATATTTCAATATTACTTAGGGAAAAATAAGAATGTGATTGGCTTTCAAATAGCTTATTACCATTCAAATACTCTCAAGCTAAATTATATTTAAAAAAAAAAAAAAGAAGAAACCCTGTTTCAGCTTCCAAAACATTCTAGATGGAGACTTAGCTCTAAGTAATCCAAATTGCTTTAGTTGTGCAGGGCGGCATTAAAAGCCTTGTCCACTAATTGAGTGAAGCGGCACTACTGAAGCAGTCTTGTCCCCTCATTAGATGATCTCGCAGGCACTGTTTGTCGTCCTGGGTTGCTAGGCTCATCTAACAGTACTGCTGGCTCAAATTAATGGTAATTCATTATGACACACTATGTCCTTCCAGTGAAACAACAATGTGAAGCCCCTAGGGCATCTGTCTGCCACTTGTACTTCTTTATCACATTCCTTCCCACTTTAGTTCAAGCGACCACCTTTGTATGAACCTTCTAACTTCTTTAGTTAACTGGTGATTGGAAGTGCACCTTGACTGAAGAATGACATCCAGTTTCCCTCCACGAATGTTCCTGAGGGAAAGAGGGTATCTAACAATAGGCCAAGTCAGTCTGGAAAACGATGCCATGTTCTGAAGGAAGCAAGGTGCGTTCCTTTGTACGTGTGTGTACAGGGACTACTTTTAGAATACAAATACCTCCCCTGTAATAAATCCCAGGGAATATTAGTAGAAAATACTGAGATAGACTATTCATAAATGTGATATAAATCCGGAGAAAGAAAGCGTCCTGACTACATGAGCTTGGTTATTTAACACATTTGGGGGGAATCTTCCGATTTATGCGATGAGCATTGCTGTTCAAAATGCTGAAAACTCTGACGAGCAGGCAGAATGCTACCTACTAGGGGGAAGGTTTTAGCAGTGATGCAAGTGGACACTTCCTCCTAACAACTCTAAACTGTATGTTTGTATCTCTCAGTCGTTGTGTGGATTCAGCTAATTTGTTCTGTCCACGGAAGAATGTCTCAACTCTACCTGTAAAGGGTGGCTAAACAATGTCTGGACACATCTTTTCTCCGAAAACCCCGAATGGCCCATGAACGTAGAACAGGTTGCATGTATTGACCAGTCGAATCCACAGTGTTGGAATTGGTGGTGCATAGTCAGCATCGGGTACCAGGAGGGTTGGGGCACTCACTGTGTGCCCAAGGCTGAGCCTAATCTCACTGTAGGACATCTACTCCAAGCAGTGTGCGCCTGGTGGGATTAAAACAGCATTCAAAGCCTGCATACTCACGCACCATTTATTGTTCGAAATGCCACAATTAAATTCATTCCTTTGCGTGATATTATTTTTAAAATCACTTTTCTTGATATCATCTAATTGCTTAGATCAGTAATAACCTACAATTAGTTATTAGTAATCGTTTGTTTCTTTATCTAACATTTATTTCTGTTAACTCTATTCTTTCATAAAATACACTAACAAAATCCATCAGTTCAGAACTACTCATTCCCTCATTTCACAAAATTCTTGCATGAAATATAGACATATCTGCTTTTATGTAGTAGTTCTTAACGTGTCTTGACTGAATGCCTGCTTTCTTCACCAAATCTGTTCCATCCACATTCAGTCTTTCAGGGAAGAGCAACTTCATCCTTCTATTTGCTCATTCCAAACACCTGGGAGTCTTCATTGACTCCTAGCTTTCATTCACACCCATATCCAATTCATTTGCAAATCCTGTCTCTAAAAGATACATATTCTGATTCTCCACTGCCACTCTGGCTCAAGATGACATAAAGTATTGCCTGGAATATTAAAATAGACTCTACCCTTACACCTACCATTGTCTATTCCTAACATAGCTCTGGAAATAAATAGGGGCATTTTTGGTTGTTGAGTGGCATGGACATATATACACTATCAAATGCAAAACCGATAGCTAGTGGGAAGCAGCCACGTAGCACAGGGAGATCAGCTCGGTGCTTTGTGACCACCGAGAGGGGTGGGATAGGGAGGATAGGAGGGAGGGAGGGAGTCGCAAGAGGGAAGAGATATGGGGACATATGTATATGTATAGCTGATTCACTTTGTTATAAAGCAGAAACTAACACACCATTGTAAAGCAATTATATCCCAATAAAGATGTTAAAAATTTTTTTTTAAAAAGTTCTGGGAATTACTACTGGCATTTGGTGAGCTGAGTTTAGAGATGACCTGCCATGTGCTTGATGGTCAGGACAAAGAGAGGTTGGCCACTCACAATGCCGATAGCAACTCTATTGAGATATACTGAGCCCATTAAAAATCGAAGTCACAGAATATCCCACTTCTGCTCAACCCCCTCCAATGACTGCTAATTTTTCTAAGAACAAAAGCCAATATCCTTACGATGGTGTACAGGTCTTACACAGTCAGCCCTTTCCCCTGCCTCGCGTATCTGATCTCATTTCTTACTATTCTCTCATCACTCACTACATTGCAACCACTCTGAAAATAGTCATGCCAGCATGCTATTCCTGCTGCCTGAAAAGTTCTTTCCCCAATATGCATGTCTGGCTCCCTCACCTCCTTACTCAACTGTCCTCTTTCTCAGTTACCCTGCTTAAAACTGCAGATCCTCCTTTCCGATTCCTATCCACAAGCTGTTTTTGTCTCCAAAATACTTGTCACCATCTAACATATTAAGCTACATTCTTTTCTGTCTTCACTCACCAGACTTTGAGCTGCGTAAGAGATTTTTGTCTGTTTTGTTCCCTGCTACTATCACGTTGCGTAGAATAATATTTGGCATATAGTAGGTCCACAATAAGTCGTTTTTGAATGACTGAATTACTCATAACAACCTTGGACAGTATTGCATTAAAGAAGTGGGCATTTAAAAGCTGAGAGTCTAGTAGATTTGTCGAGACACATAGCTTAGTAAAAGGAGGGATTTGCACCTGTTCTCATAAGTACATTTATTTATTCATCTGCTAAGTGTTTATTAAATTCCAGTTTAAATCAGGCACTGTTCTAGGTGCTAAAGGTAAAGCAATGAACAAAATAGGCAAGGTCTATTTTGCCTAAAATGTTTTAGATCTCAAAAATAAACTAGTTTTAGAGATGCTAAGTGCTATGCAGGAAATAAAAGAAAAGGAAGAAGGGATAGTGACAGGTGGTGATGGGGAGAGGCCTCCAATTTTTGTACTTTTCCCACTGTAACCTGACTAGCTCATTTCCACATTAGTAACAATACTTTATTTGATACAAACACTTGAAAAGAGAAAGAAATGGGGAATTGGTACATGGACAAGTATGTCTTGAAGCGATCTGTGTGGTCTGTTGGAATGAAGCATAGTTGATTTACAATATTGTGTTACTTTCAGGTGTATAGCACAGTGATTCCGTATTTTTGTGGATTATATTCCATTATAGGTTATTACAAGATAATGGCTGTAATAACCTGTGCTATACAGTATATCCTTGTTGCTTATCTGTTTTATACATAGTAGTTTGTATCTGTTAATCCTATACCCCTAATTTCTTCCTCCCCCTTTCCCTCACCCCTTTGGTAACCACAGATTGGTTTTCTATATCTGTGACTCTGTTTCTGTTTTGCATATACATTCATTTGCATTTTTTTAGATTCCACATATAAGTGATATCATACATTATTTGTCTTTCTCTGTCTGACTTATTTCACCAAGTGTAATATTCCCTAGGTCTATCCACATTGCTGCAAATGGCAGAATTTCATTCTTTTTTATGGCTGGATAATATTCCAGTTGTCTCTTGGGTATTTGAGTTGCTTTTGTGTTTTGGCTATTATAAATCGTGCTGCTATGAACACCAGGGTGCCTGTATCTTTTCTTTTTTTTCCAGATATATACCCGGGAGTGGAATTGCTCATATGGTAGTTCTATTTTTAGTTTTTTGAGGAACCTCCATACTGTTCTCCATAGTGGCTGTATCAATTTACATGCCCACCAACAGTGTAGGAGGGTTCCTTTTTCTCCACACCCTCTCCAGCATTTGTTATTCGTAGACTTTTTGATAATAGCCATTCTGACAGGTGTGAGGTGATATCTCGTTGTTGATGTCAGGAAGTCTTGAGTTCAAATCCCACCTCTGCCACATGCTGACCATGTGACCATGAGCAACTAAGTTTAATTCAGTATCCTCATTTGCTATGTGTTAACAGTGCACGCTTCATAGGGTGGTTGTGAAGTTGGTGAAGAGTCAATGTAGATGATATGCTATGTAAATGTTTTTTAAAAAAGATTTTTGGTTAATACATAGGAAATGAACCTGGATGGGGTGCTCCGGTGGGTGTCTGTTTTCTGAAGAGGAAGATGGGGTTATTATAAGGGCACTAAGTGCCAACTCAGAACTTTTGCAAAACCCTTTGATCCCCACACTTAAATAGCATTATACAATTTGTATAAAAGTTTTGATATTCTATTTAATAAACTTCTGTTATTATGAAAGTTATATAATTTATTGGAGAAGTGTTTAGAAAATGTAGATTAGCAAAAGAAACTAAGCGATTTTTGTAATTCTAAAAATATTGTAACATTTTGGCATTTATCCTTTGAGTCATTTTTATATCTTGTGTGTGAATGTGTGTATATATCATTGGTTATATAAACTACACATCTTCTATTAACCAAAATTAATCTTTTAGAACATTAATATTTTGGAACAGAATTAGTGTTTAGGAACTTTCAGGCACTGGAGTCACAGGAATGTGTATTTGGATCTGGGCTCTGCTAATTACTAAGCCTCTTTTCCTCAGCAGATGAGTTAGGGAGGTGATCTGTAGTTTATTTAAGTAATGCCCTATTGTTAGCCATTTGGACTCATTCCTTTTTTCATATTATCAATAATTTCTAGAAAAATATATTTGTGGATAAACTTTTCTTGTTTTTGGAATTCTTTCCTCAGGATATATTTTCCAGAAATGAAATTACGTATGAACATGTGTAAGACTGCTGGTATAGATGATCCAAATATTTTTCAAAAAATTTGAACCACCTTTAACTTTCAGTAGCAACATATGAAAGGCTCCACTTTACCATACCTTTCCAGCATGGGGTATTATAATAAAAACTTGTGTTAATTTGACATAACCCGTAAGTGGATACTTCCATATATATGCTAAGTTACCATTTGTTAAGTCCCAGGAAATGAAAATTTCTTCAATGTCCCTTGGAGAGTTAGGAAAGACTTCACTGAGAAGATACAATGATTGGGTTGGGTCTTGAGGGAAGAGTAGGTAGAGAAGAATGGCAGAAGATGGAAAAATTGTCTCATGTAAGGTTTGAGACTTAAAGCAAGGAGAACAGCTAAGAAAGGGAGCACTCATAATAGTCAAGGTAAGAGAAGAACATGAGTGTGGAGAAGGGTGATACCTATGGAAACAGAGAGGAAGGGACATATTTTATAGGTATTTGAGAGACTGGGTGAGGATGATTCAATGGCCAATTAGATGCAACATGTAAGGGAGAGCAGACTCCCTCCATTATTATCATGAGGACTTTTTAATTAAAGAGTTCTAAATTTATATAAATCACTCATTTATTTACCATCTTCTGAGTTCAGTTAAATTAGAAATCATAACTTACAGCAAAGACTATCCCTGTTCACTTGGTAGAAGTAGGTAGGCATGTTGTTTTATCTTTCAGCATGCCTTACTACTCCCTTCTTCTAGAAAGAGCATCCCCCCATACCTATATACATACTCTTTCTTTTGGTTGAACTGTTTCTTCATTATCTGCCCCACCACAAAGGCACATGATATAGTCTTGGCCAGTCATAGAACATCATTCTGCTGGCCATTATGAGTGATGTAAAGAAAAAGCCCTAGTTTTCCCAATATGCATGCAAAAATCTTTTCTGCTATGATATTTCACCTCCCATTGAATGGTAATTAAAATTTAGTTAAAATGCCTGTACATGTTCTTGCTGTGTTGTGAAAGATTATAATAAGAGAGATAAGACTGTCGAACATTGTTTGAATACCTACAGTGTTAGGTACTTAATGGACTAGGTACTCGTGCACTTGACATGCACTCATTTTATTCTATTGTTCACCCAGTAAAGCATGCATTATTTTAATTCCCATTTAACAGATGAGGAAATGAAGGAACCAAGACTTAAAGTAACTTGCCAGTGGTCACCCATATAGGCTGGAGATGGGATAGCCAGAATTAACAAATTCTTGATAGAGGAAATGTGGCATTTTTATTCATTATCATAAGAAACAATACTAATAAATAAGCATCTTTTCTCTATATAATCTAGAACGTTATAATATTCTAATATTAAACTTTACTTGCAATTACTCAGAATTTCCTTGGAACAAACCAAGATTATTGATCTTCCATTTTTCACTTGATAATTATTTAATTAGCTTGGTAATCAACTATATAAATGCTATTTCTATTTGTTGTTAATGAAGATGCCATGTTATGTACATCTGGTACGGATCATCTCATTTCTTATTTTATCACTGGAAATTTCAATTGTATAATTTTTCACCTTATTTAATTTACTTATATACATTATAATGTCTGCTGTACTGTTAATTTATAAAAGGCAGAATTCATATCCGATTAATCTTCTTAGCCTTCAAATTAGGCTGAAAAAAGAAATTAACATTTATTATTGGGTTCTGTAACATTTATTAATTTAATTAATTCTCACTTGAAAATTGAGAAAACTAAGGTTCAGAAAGGTTTTGGCACCTATAAGTCGAGGCCTGAACTTAAGTCTAGATGATCTCAAAACATGTGTTCTTTTTATTTCTCCATTCTGCCTTATTATATAAACAGTATCTTATGATAAGTGCTCAGTAACTTTTTTGTTGAATAGATGAATAGATAGAGGGTTTCTACTCAACAGATTCGCAACTGAACTCGAAGCAATGTGCCTGCACAGTTAAGATAAGGCAGCGGGGGCTTCCCTGGTGGCGCAGTGGTTGATAGTCTGCCTGCCGATGCAGGGGACGGGGATTCGTGCCCCGGTCCGGGAAGATCCCACATGCCGCAGAGCGGCTGGGCCCATGGGCCGTGGCCGCTGGGCCTGCGCGTCCGGAGCCTGTGCTCCGCAACAGGAGAGACCACAACAGTGAGAGGCCCGCGTACCACAAAAAAAAAAAAAAAAAAAAAGAGAAGGCAGCAGACCTTATATAAATTTCGATGGCAGAAAATATACTTGAATAGTCAAACATGTATTGACTGACAAAGAGTTTAGTCATTTTAGGTTGTGTAACTAGAATTGATCAGATTGCTTAATCTTATAACTCTTATTATATCATTGAAATTGGGTAAATATTAGATAGCCCCATAGGGTAATGTAGCTTCTGAGTACTTGTTTAAATGAATTCATATTAAAATTGAAGGTTTAAATAGATAGGATTGGTAAACTTGAATTTTATGTCACTGAAACTTGATATTTTCAAAGTATATGTTTCCTCACATACTTATCTAATTTTGTTTGGCAGCTAAAGTATTCCTTTTTAACAGTCATTCTTAAGTAGAGAATTCTAAAATCACAAAAGTGTCTACGTGATTTACAGCTTTTAACAAATTGTATTCTGAGCTATCACCATACTTTGGATGAAAAAGTTTTTTCTACACTACCAGCCCTGAAAAAGTGAAAATTATACTTGGATTTTATTATAATACTTGAGTTCTATTGAAAGACTAATCTCTGAAGACTAATTTAAAAGTAGAACACCTTACTATTATTTTATTATTGGTATTTAATCTTGCAATGCCATTAATGTTATCTGTCAAGCAATAATCTATCAAAATATAAAATTTCTTTTGTATCATCTTAACATAGACTTTTTCAAGACAGATGTGGGTACTTTTCCTTTTAAAAATGGGGATAGTGTGTTAATGTGTCTTTGTTTTATCTGTGTAATTTTTAAAAAACTGCTTTATTGAGTTATCGTTTATATACTATACAATCCACTCATTGAAAGTGTGCAATTCAGTGTTTTTCAGTAAATTCAAGGAGTTGTTCACTATCACCACAGTATAATTTTAGAACATTTTCATCTAACAAAAAGAAGCTACATATTTATTAACAGTTGCTTCCCATTACCCCATAAATCTCCTTTCCCTATAATTCTAAGTAACTGCTAATCTGCTCAATGTTTCTATAGATGGTAAATCTATAGAATAGGTAATATTCTGGACTTATAAATGAAATCATATAATATATGGTCTTTTGTTATCGGCTTCTTTTATTTGGCATAATATTTTCAGGGTTCATCAATGCTGTAACAAGTACTCCATTCCTTTTTATGGCTGAATAATATCCCATTGTATGGATGTATCACATTTTGCTTATCCATTCATCAGTTGATGGACATTTAGATTGTTGCCATATTTTGGCTATTATAAGTAATGCTACCATGAACATTCGGGTGCAGGTTTTTGTATGGACACATGTTTCATTTCTCTTGTGTATGTAAGTACATAGGGGTGGAATTGCTGGGTCATATGGTAACTCTGTACGTAACATTTTAGGAACCGCCAAATATTTTCCAGAACACCTGCAGAATTTCACATTCTTACCTGTGACATACATGGTTCCAATTTCTCTACATTCTTATCAGCACTTGTTATTATCTCTTTTTTAGAAATAGCCATCCTAATGGATGCGAAGTAGTATATCATTGTGGTTTTGGCTTGCATTTACCTAATGGCTAATGTTGAGTATATTTCATAGTCAAATTGGCCAGTTTTATATCTTCTCTGGTAAAATGTCTATTCAGATGCTTTGTCCATTTTTTAATTGGATTGTTTGACTTTTTAATATAGAGTTTTAAGAGTTCTTTCTATATTTTGGATACAGGTCCTTTATCAGATCTATGATTTGCAAATATTTTCTCTCATTCTGTAGGTTGCCTTTTCACTTTCTTGATGGTGTACTTTGAAACACAAACATTTTGTATTTTGATGTAGTCCAATTTATTGATTTTTTTCCTTTTGTTACTCATTTTATCTTTTGGTGTTGTATTTGAGAAACCAGTGCCAAACTCAGGGTTACAAATATTTATGCTTTCTTCTAAGAGTTTTATGGTTTTAGCTCTTACATTTAGTTATATGATCCATTTTGAGTTAATTTTTTATATGGTTTTGAAGTAAAGATCTAATTCCATTCTTTTGCATGTGGATATCTAGTTTTCCCAGAACCATTCACTGAAAAGATGATTATATCCCAGTACCAATTCTCTGACATCAGCTGAGTGTCCTATCATTCAAATCAATCTGATGCTAACTATTTGGAGTTAGCACCAGATCCCACAAACTAAAGGCTAAGGTCCCCAATAAGACTGCCCTTACTTCAGAAGAGAGCTGCAAGTGGGGTCCCCAGGCAGGGAAAATTCTGCCTGGTTGAATTGGCTACAGATTTGGAAGCTCCCACGACACTGCTTCAGGTTCAGTAATTCACTAGAATGACTCACAGAATTCATGTAAGTGCTTAATTATGATGACTGTTTTATTATAAGGGATTCAAATGAACAGCCAGATGAAGAGGTATATAGAACAAGGCCGAAAGTGTTGTGGAGTGGGAGTTTCTGTCCTTGTGGAGGCAGGGTTGCCACCCTCCTAGTACATCAATGTATTCACCAAACAGGAAGCTCTCTGAGCTTGTTGTTCAGAGTTTTTATTGACATAATTATAGACATGGTTGATTAAATCATTGGCTATGTCATTAAATTCAATCTCCAGCCTCTCAATCTCTTCTCCCCAGAGATTGTGTGTGGGAGGATCAGGGGATGGGGGTGGGAGGTGTCTCAACGTTCCATCCCTCAAATCACTTGGTTGCTTTTTCTGACATGCTTTCCCAGCCTGAAGCTATGTGGGAACTCTGACAAGAGTCACCTCATAGCATAACAAAGTCACACCTGCCACTCAGGGAATTCTAAGGGTTTTCAAAGCTCTGTGTCAAGAATCAGGAACAGTAGCCAGGTCATGGAAGCAACCTAAATGCCCATCGACAGACGAATGGATAAAGAAAATGTGGTACATATATACAATGAAATATTACTCAGCCATAAAAAGGAACGAAATTGGGTCATTTGTAGAGATGTGGATGGATCTAGAGACTGTCATACAGAGTGAAGTAAGTCGGAAAGAGAAAGATAAATATCGTATATTAACGCATGTATGTGGAACCTAGAAAAATGGTACAGATGAACCAGTTTGCAGGGCAGAAATTGAGACACAGATGTAGAGAACAAATGTATGGACACCAAGGTGTCCATGTGTATGGACACATACACATGTGTATGTGTCCATACACATCACACCAATGGTGTGATGAACTGGGAGATTGGGATTGACATGTATACACTAATATGTATAAAATGAATAACTAATAAGAACCTGCTGTGTAAAAAAATAAATAAAATAAAATTCAAAAATTCAAAAAAAAAAAAAAAGAACCTGGAATAAAGACTAGATTTATTTATTTATTTTTTGTCATACCGTAACTGTTCTTTCCCCCATTGAATTGTCTGGGCAAATGTGTCAAAAATCAATTGACCATAAATGTCTAGGTTTATTTCTGTACTCTCAATTCTATACCATTTATCTATATTTGCATCTTTATGCCAGTACCACACTGTATTGATTACTGTAGCTTTGTCTTTAGTTTTGAAGTTGTAAAGGATGCATTCCCCCAATTTTTTCTTCTTTCTCAGGATTGATTTAGCTATACTGGATCCCTTGCATTGCCTTATGAAATTTAGGAACACTTTGTCAGTTTTTACCAAAAAAGCCAGCTTAAATTTTTATAGAGATTGTGTTGAATCCATAGATCAGTTTGGGGAATATTTCATATTAAGAATATTAAGTTCTCTGTTCCATGAATGTAGGATGTGTTTTCATCTTTTTTAGATATTCTTTCATTTCTTTCAGTAGTGTTTTAATTTTTAATGCACAAGTCTTCCACTTATATTATTAAATTTATAATTATTTTATTTTTTTCACGCTGTTGTAAATGATTTCTTAATTTTATTTTTGTAGTGATTATTATTAGTATATAGAAATCCAGTTGATTTTAAAAAAATATTTATTTGTTTATTTGGCTGTGCCAGACCTTAGTTGCAACACACAGGATCTTATCTGGTATGTGCAGGATCTTTGTTGCAGCATGTGAGATCTTTTTAGTTGAGGCATGTGGCATCTTTTACTTGTGGCGTGTGCACTCTTAGTTGTGGTATGTGGGATCTAGTTCCCTGACCTGCGAATGAACCCGGCCGCCCTACATTGGGAGCATGGAGTCTTAGCCATTGGACCACCAGGGAAGTCCCCAGTTGATTTTTATATTGATCAAGTATCCTGCAATATTACTGAACCTGTTCATAGTTTTAATAGTGTTTTTTAGTGAATTACTTAGGATTTTCTAAATAAAACTAACATTGTCTACAAGTATAGTTTACGTCTTCCTTTTCAATCTGGATGTGTTTTATTTCTGTACTTTCATAATAAACCTGGCTGTAACCTCCAGTACAGTCTTTTTAAAAAATTATTTTTTATTTTATTTTATTATTTTTTAACATCTTTATTGGAGTATAATTGCTTTACAATGGTGTGTTAGTTTCTGCTTTATAACAAAGTGAGTCAACTAGACATATACATATATCCCCATATGCCCCCTCCCACCCTCACTATCCAACCCCTCTAGATGGTCACAAAGAACTGAGATGATCTCCCTCTGCTATGCAGCTGCTTCTCACTAGCTATCTATTTTACATTTGGTAGTGTATGTATGTCCATGCCACTCTCTCACTTCGTCCAAGCTTACCCTTCCCACTCCCTGTGTCCTCAAGTCCATTCTCTATGTCTGTGTCTTTATTCCTGTCCTGCCCCTAGTTTCTACAGAACCTTTTTTTTTTAGATTCCATATATGTGTTAGTGTACAATATTTATTTTTCTTTTTCTGACATACTTCACCACTCTGTATGACAGTCTGTAGGTCCATCCACCTCACAACAAATAACTCAATTTCGTTTCTTTTTATGGCTGAATAATATTCCATTGTATATGTGTGCCACATCTTCTTTATCCATTCATCTGTCGATGGACACTTAGGTTGCTTCCATGTCCTGGCTATTGTAAATAGTGCTGCAATGAACATTGTGCTACATGACTCTTTTTGAATTATGGTTTCCTCAGGGTATATGCCCAGTAGTGGGATTGCTGGGTTGTATGGTAGTTCTATTTTTCGTATTTTAAGGAACCTTCATACTGTTCTCCATAGTGTCTGTATTAATTTACATTTCCACCAACAGTACAAGAGGGTTCCCTTTTCTCCACACCCTTTCCAGCATTTATTGTTTATAGTTTTTTGATGATGGTCATTCTGACTGGTGTGAGGTGACACCTCATTGTACTTTTGATTTGCATTTCTCTAATGATTAATTATGCTGAGCATCCTTTCATCTGTTTGTTGGCAGTCTGTATATCTTCTTTGGAGAAATGTCTATTTAGGTCTTCTGCCCATTTTTGGATTGGGTTGTTTGTTTTTCTGATATTGAGCTGCATGAGCTGTTTATAAATTTTGGAGATTAACCCTTTGTCAGTTGCTTCATTTGCAAATATTTTCCCCCATTCTGAGGGTTGTCTTTTGGTCTTGTTTATGGTTTCCTTTGCTGTGCAAAAGCTTTTAAGTTTCATTAGGTTCCATTTGTTTATTTTTGTTTTTATTTCCATTTCTCTAGGAGGTGGGTCAAAAAGGATCTTGCTGTGATTTATGTCATAGAGTGTTCTGCCTATGTTTTCCTCTAAGAGTTTTATAGTGTCTGGCCTTACATTTAGGTCTTTAATCCATTTTGAGTTTATTTTTGTGTATGATGTTAGCGAGTGTTCTAATTTCATTCTTTTACATGTAGCTGTCCAGTTTTCCCAGCACTAATTGTAGAGGCTGTTTTTTCTCCTTTGTAAATTCTTGCTTCCTTTATCAAAAATAAGGTGACCATGTGTGCATGGGTTTATCTCTGGCCTTTCTATACTGTTCCATTGATCTCTATTTCTATTTTTGTGCCAGTACCATATTGTCTTGATTACTGTAGCTTTGTAGTATAGTCTGAGGTCTGGGAACCTGATTCCTCCAGCTCTGTTTTCCTTTGTCAAGATTGCTTTGGCCATTCGGAGTCTTTTCTGTTTCCTTACAAACTGGGAAATTTTTTGTTCTAGTTCTGTGAAAAATGCCATTGGTAGTTTGATAGGGATTGCAGTGAATCTGTAGATTGATCTGGGTAGTAGAATCATTTTCACAATGTTGATTCTTCCAATCCAAGAACATGTTATATCTGTCCATCTGTTTGTTTCATTTTGAATTTCTTTCATCAGTGTCTTCTAGTTTTCTGCATATAGGTCTTTTGTCTCCTTAAGTAGGTTTGTTCCTAGGTATTTTATTCTTTTTGCTGCAGTGGTAAATGGAAGTGTTTCCTTAGTGTCCCTTTCAGATCTTTTGCTGTTAGTGTATAGGAATGCCAGAGACTTCTGTGCATTAATTTTGTATCCTGCTACTTTACCAAAGTCATTGACTAGCTCTAGTAGTTTTCTGGTAGCATCTTTAGGATTCTCTGTGTATAGTATCATGTCATCTGCAAACAGTAACAGCTTCACTTCTTCTTTTCCGATTTGGATTCCTTTTATTTCTTTTTCTTCTCTGATTGCTGTGGTTAAAACTTCCAAAACTATTATTATTGTTGAATAATAGTAATGAGAGTGCACAACCTTGTCTTGTTCCTGATCTTAGAGGAAATGGTTTCAGTGTTTCACCATTGAGAATGATGTTGACTGTGTGTTTGTCATATGTGGCCTTTGTTATGTTGAGGTAAGTTCCCTCTATGCCTTCTTTCTGGAGGGTTTTTCTCATAAATGGGTGTTGAATTTTGTCAAAAGCTTTTTCTGTGTCTATTGAGATGATCATATGGTTTTTCTCTTTCAATTTGTTAATATGGTTTATCACACTGATTGATTTGACTATACGAAGGAGCCTTGCATTCCTGGGATAAATCCCACTTGATCATGGTGTATGATCCTTTAATGTGCTGTTGGATTCTGTTTGCTAGTATTTTCTTGAGGATTTTTGCATTTATATTCATCAGTGATACTGGCCTGTAGTTTTCTTTCATTGTGTCATCCTTGTCTGATTTTGGTATTAGAGTGATGGTGGCCTCATAGAATGAGTTTAGGAGTGTTCCTCCTTCTGCTATATTTTGGAAGAGTTTGAGAAGGATAGGTGTTAGCTGTTCTCTAAATGTTAGATAGAATTCGCCTGTGAAGCCATCTGGTCCTGGGCTTTTGTTTGCTGGAAGATTTTTAATCACAGTCTCAATTTCAGTGCTTGGGATTGGTATGTTTATATTTTCTATTTCTTCCTGGTTCAGTCTCAGAAGGTTATGCTTTTCTAAGAATTTGTCCATTTCTTCCAGGTTGTCCGTTTTATTGGCATATAGTTGCTGGTGGTAATTGCTCATCATCATTTGTATTTCTGCAGTGTCAGTCGTTACTTCTCCATTTTCATTTCTAATTCTATTGATTTAAGTCTTCTCCCTTTTTTTCTTGTTGAGTCTGGCTAATGGTTTATCAATTTTGTTTATCCTCTCAAAGAACCAGCTTTTTGTTTTATTGATCTCTGCTAGTGTTTCCTTCATTTCTTTTTCATTTATTTCTGATCTGATCTTTATGATTTCTTTCCTTCTGCTAACTTTGGCGTTCTTCTCTTTCTGTAATTGCTTGAGGTATAATGTTAGGTTGTTTATTTGAGATGTTTCTTGTTTATTGAGGTAGGATTGTATTGCTATAAACTTCCCTCTTAGAACTGCTTTTGCTGCATCCCATAGGTTTTGGGTCCTCGTGTTTTCACTGTCATTTGTTTCTAGGTATCTTTTCATTTCCTCTTTGATTTCTTCAGTGATCTCTTGGTTATTTAGTAGTGTATTGTTTAGCCTCCATGTGTTTGTATTTTGTACAGAGTTTTTCCTGTAATGATATCTAGTCTCATAACACTGTGGTTGGAAAAGGTACTTGATACAATTTAAATTTTCTTAAATTTACCAAGGCTTGATTTGTGACCCAAGTTATGAGCTATCCTGGAGAATGTTCCATGAGCATTTGAGAAGAAAGTGTATTCTGTTGTTTTGGATGGACTGTCCTATAAATATCAATTAAGTCCATTTGGTCTAATGTGTCATTTAAAGCTTATGTTTCATTATTTATTTTCATTTTCGGTGATCTGTCCATTGGTGAAAGTGGAGTGTTAAAGTCCCCTACTATGATCGTGTTACTGTCGATTTCCCCTTTTATGGCTCTTAGCATTTGCCTTATGTATTGAGGTGCTCCTATGTTGGGTGCATAAATATTTACAATTATTATATCTTCTTCTTGGATTGATCCCTTGATCATTATGTAGCATCCTCCTTTGTCTCATAATAGTCTTTATTTTTAAAGTCTATTTTGTCTAATATGAGAATTGCTACTCCAGCTTACTTTTGATTTCCATTTGCATGGAACATCTTTTTCCATCCCCTCAGTTTCAGTTTATATATGTCCCTAGGTCTGAACTGGGTCTCTTGTAGGCAGCATATGTACAGGTCTTGTTTTTGTATCCATTCAGCCAGTCTATGGCTCTTTGTCTTTTGGTTGGAGCATTTAATCCATTCACATTTAAGGTAGTTACCAATATGTATGTTCCTATTACCATTTTCTTAATTGTTTGGGGTTTGTTATTGTAAGTCTTTTCCTTCTCTTGTGTTTCCTGCCTAGAGAAGTTCCTTTAGCATTTGTTGTAAAGCTGGTTTGATGGTGCTGTATTCTCCTAGCTTTTTCTTGTCTGTAAGGTTTTAATTTCTCCAGTGAATCTGAATGAGATTCTTGCTGGGTAGAGTAATCTTGGTTGTAGTTTCTTCCCTTTCATCACTTTAAATATGTCCTGTCACTCCCTTCTGGCTTGCAGAATTTCTGCTGAAAGATCAGCTGTTAACCTTATGGGGATTCCCTTGTATGGTATTTGTTGTTTTTCCCTTGCTGCTTTTAATATTTTTTCGTTGTATTTAATTTTTGATAGTTTGATTAATATGTGTCTTGGCATGTTTCTCCTTGGCTTTATCCTGTATGGGACTCTCTGCACTTCCTGGACTTGATTGACTATTACCTTTTCCATATTAGGGACGTTTTCAATTATAATCTCTTCAAATATTTTCTCAGTCCCTTTTTGTCTTCTTCTTTTGGGACCCCTATAATTTGAATGTTGGTGCGTTTAATGTTGTCCCAGATGTCTCTGAGACTGTTGTCAATTCTTTTCATTCTTTTCTCTTTATTCTGCTCTGTGGTAATTATTTCCACTATTTTATCTTCCAGGTCACTTATCCGTTCTTCTGCCTCAGTTAGTCTTCTATTGATTCTTTCTAGAGAATTTTAAATTTCATTTATTTCATTGTTCATCATTGTTTGTTTCCCCTTTAGTTCTTCTAGGACCTTGTTAAACGTTTCTTGTATTTTTTCCATTCTATTTCCAAGATTTTGGATCATCTTTACTATCATTACTCTGAGTTGTTTTTTAGGTAGACTCCTATTTCCTTTTCCTTTGTTTGGTCTGATAGGTTTTTACCTTGCTCCCTCATCTGCTGTTTGTTTCTCTGTCTTCTCATTTTGCTTAACTTACTGTGTTTGGGGTCTCCTTTTTGCAGGCTGCAGGTTCATAGTTCCTGTTGTTTTTGGCATCTTCCCCCAGTGGCTAAGGTTGCTTCAGTGGGTTGTGTAGGCTTCCTGGTGGAGGGGGCTAGTCCCTTCCTGGTGGATGAGGTTGGATCTTGTCTTTGTGGTGGGCAGGCCCACATCTGGTGGTGTGTTTTGTTGTGTCTGTGACGTTATTATGATTTTACGCAGCCTCTCTGCTAATGGGTGCGGTTGTGTTCCTGTCTTGCTAGTTGTTTGGCATAGGGTTTCCAGCACTGTACCTTGCTGGTCGTTGAGTGCAGCTGGGTCTTAGCGTTGAGATGGAGATCTGTGGGCGAGCTTTCGCCATTTGGTATTACGTGGAGCTAGGAGGTCTCTGGTGGACCAATGTCCTGAGTTTGGCTCTCCACCTCAGAGGCACAGGACTGACACCCGGTTGGAGCACCAAGACCCTGTCAGCCACATGGCTCGGATGAAAAGGGAGAAAAAAAGAGTAAAATAAAATAAAGTTTTAAAAATAATAAATGACAAAATTTTTTAAAATAAAAAAATTTAAAGTGATATTAAAAAAGAAACAAAAGAGCAACCAATCCAAAAAACACATCCACCAATGATAACAAGTGCTAAAAACTGTACTAAAACAAACAAAGAAACAAAGAAACCAAAAAAACCGACAGACAGAACCCAAGTACAAATGGTGAAAACAAAGCTATACAGACAAAATCACACAAAGAAGCATACACATAAACACTTACAAAGAGAAAGAGAAATAAACCACATCTATATATAAGAAAAAAAAAGGAGGAAGAGAGCAACCAAATTAATAAACAAATCTACCAATGATAATAAACTCTAAATACTAAACTAAGATAAGCATAAAACCAGAAACAAATTAGATGCAGAAAGCAAACCCCCAGTCTACAGTTGCTCCCAAAGTCTACCACCTCAATTTTGGGATGATTCGTTGTGTATTCAGGTATTCCACAGATGCAGGGTACATCAAGTTGATTGTGCAGATTTACTCCACTGCTGCTGAGGCTGCTGGGAGAAATTTCCCTTTCTCTTCTTTGTTCACACAGCTCCTAGGGTTCAGCTTTGTATTTGGCCCCACCTCTGCGTGTGGGTCGCCTGAGTGCGTCTGTTCCCTCCCAGACAGGATGGGGTTAAAGGAGCAGCTGATTCGGGGGCTCTAGTTCACTCAAGGCTAGGGGGAAGGAGGGGTATGGAATGCGGGCAAGCCTGTGGTGGCAGAAGCCGGTGTGACATTGCAACAGCCTGAGGTGTGCTGTGTGTTCTCCCGGGTAAGTTGTCCCTGGATCACAGGACCCTGGCAGTGGCGGGCTGCACAGGCTTTTGGGAGGGGAGGTGTGGATAGTGACCTGTGCTTGCACACATGCTTCTTGGTGGCTGCAGCAGCAACCTGTCTCTGGTGTCCATGCTGAAAGCCGCGGCTCGCACCCGTCTCTGGAGCTCATTTAGGCAGTGCTCTGAATCCCCTCTCCTCGTGCACCCCGAAGCAATGGTCTCTTGCCTCTTAGGCAGGTCTAGACTTTTTCCTGGACTCCCTCCTGGCTAGCAGTGGTGCACTAGCCCTCTTCAGACTTTGTTCACACAGCCAACCCCAGTCCTCTCCCTGGGATCTGACCTCTGAAGCCCTAGCCTCAGTTCCCAGCCTCCACCCGTCCTGGTGGATGAGCAGACAAGCCTCTCGAGCTGGTGCGTGCTGGTCGGCACCGATCCTCTGTGCAGGAATCTCTGCTTTGCCCTCTGCACCCCTGTTGCTGAGCTCTCCTCCATGTCTCTGAAGCTTCCCCCTTAACCTCCCCTCGTTTCCACCAGTTAAGGGGCTTTCTAGTGTGTGGAAACTTTTCCTCCTTCACAGCTCCCTCCCAAAGGTGCAGATATCATCCCTATTCTTTTGTCTCTGTTTTTTTTTTTTTTTTCCTTTGCCCTACCCAACTACGTGGGGATTTTCTTGCCTTTTGGTAAGTCTGAGGTCTTCTGCCAGCGTTCAGTAGATGTTCTGTAGGAGTTGTTCCACATGTAGATGTATTTCTGATGTATTTGTGGGGAGGAAGGTGATCTCCGCATCTTACTCCTCCACCATCTTGAAGGTCTCCCTCCAGTACGGTCTTGAATAGAAGTGACATGAGTGGACACTCTTGTCTTATTTCTGATCATAGTGGGAAACCAGTCAGTCTTTTTCTACTATGTATGATAGTTGTGAGGTTTTTGTAGATGCTCTTTATTAGGTTGAGGAAGTTCCCTTCTATTGCTAGTTTGTTGAATGTTTATATCATGGAAGGGTGTTGGATTTTGTCAAATGCTTTTCAGCATCTATAGGGGCGGTCATATTGTTTTGTGTTTTATTTTATTAGTATGATATGTTACATTATTTGATACTTAGATGTTAAACCAACTTTGCATTCCTAGGATACATCCCACTTAGTCTTGCTGTGTAATTTCTTTTACTATTTTGTAGCCTTTAAAAGAATTTAGGTACCCCAGAAACCACCCCAAATTATTGTTTCTTCCAAAAATGAGAAGTCTTATATAAACTAATAATCAAAAGTTATACGGGTAACTTGGTCCTAGATCATCTCTAAATCTCTGGCTCTAGTATGTTAGATCAATATCCTAGAAGTAGAATTCTGTTACCCTGAGCATATCATTTTGAAGTCTTATTTGAAATACTAACCACAGGGCTTTCCTGGTGGCGCAGTGGTTAAGAATCCGCCTGCCAATGCAGGGGACACAGGTTTGATCCCTGGTCTGGGAAGATCCCACATGCTGTGGAGCAACTAAGTCCGTGTGCCACAACTACTGAGCTTGTGCTCTAGAGCTCACAAGCCACAACTACAGAGCCCGCATGCCACAACTACTGAAACCCACGTGCCTATTACCCATGCTTTGCAATGAGAGAAGCCACCACAATGAGAAGCCCGCACACCACAATAAAGAGTAGCCCCCACTCTCCATGACTAGAGAAAGCTCTTGTGCAGCAACGAAGACCCAATGCATCCAAAAATTAATTAATTAATTAACAATACATAAAATAAAATACTAACCACGTAATCTGATTGACGGTACACTTAACTGTACCCTCCTAGGGCATAAATGTTATGTAATTTATATTTATACAATTTTAATAATCATGTTTCAAGATCATAAAAGTCATTAACAAATGTTTAAACATTTTGAAACCATTTTGAAACCATAATCATTCTGAGGCCAAAGTTTAAAAAGCTAAGAATAGATAATGAATCTCCCCTTATAAAAAAGAATTCTAGGGCTTCCCTGGTGGCGCAGTGGTGGAGAGTCCGCCTAACGATGCAGGGGACACGGGTTCGTGCCCCAGTCTGGGAAAATCCCACATGCCACAGAGCAACTGGGCCCGTGAGCCATGGCCGCTGAGCCTGTGCATCCAGAGCCTGTGCTCCGCAACGGGAGAGGCCACAACAGTGAGAGGCCCGCATACCGCAAAAAAAAAAAAAAAAAAAAAAATTCTATATCAATAAATAAATAATAAAATAATGATAATATAGTTACATGTATTGAAAAAATTTTTAATTTTTGCCTTTATATCAAGGCTATGAAACCATTTTACAGATCAAGAAAATAAACCTTCAAAGAGGTTAGATAAATTTCCAAAGACATAAAGCTCTTCTGTCATGGGACCAATGCATAAATACTGGTCTTTGGGGTCTGACTCAGATAAAGTGACTAAGTATCAATACGGTGTTTCTGGTTTTATTTTGCTATTTTTGTTTTTATTGTTCTAACGTAGAAATTATCCAGTGAGTTTGTAAACGCTTTATTCTTATACAACTTAGTATCCTAGTACAATGTAGCACTGTGCTTTGGTAAGTGCTAGCCTGTAGTTAATAAATTTCAGTGCCCATTAGCTTGTTATCCTTAAAGTATTGTAGTTGTAAGTAACGTTGCATTATAAGTATATTTTAAGTTAATCATCATGGATTGTAAGAATGGTTAAAATTGTTTAAATTGTTTCCCAGGGTGATCATAGGCTACATACATGCACATGTGCTTACATGACTGAATTAATAATATAAAAATTTTAAAAGTGATTTAATTGAAACAGCTTTAAGATAATTGGTTCACATTTTTTTTTACATTTCAACTATCATTATATCTTTCCTGTCATTTATGAAAGTTTGTTTCTTGAGTGTTCATTTATTATTCATTCATCGGCTATTAACTGGCATAGTCCTATGAATCTGACGTTGTGTGGCTATGAATCTGGTCTAGAAAATATTTTAGAATGAAATTACTTAATATTTCTTCCAAAGTTATGTTGTAGTAATCTTAACTCTCTTTATAATGTTTAATTATTTTTCACCTAAGTATTTTGGAATTACTTTGATTTTTCCCTAAATACTTGTCTTTCTTTGTTATTTTTTTCTTAGCATTGCAAGAAATAGATAATATCAAGGACATCAGAAGTGGGAGAGATTGCAGACTCAGCAGGTCAGAACATTGTATTATTATCATTTGCTGATCATTCTTTTGTCATTAATTTTGGAGTTCTTGTTCTCTTGCCACTTGTTTATTTCTTATCCATGCTTACTTGGTGTGATCTTCAGTTTTGCAAGTAACGACTAAAGCCTTTAGATAATGAGTCCAGCATTTAGGCATTCTCTTTTTAGGATTTGAAGTTGAAAAAATAATTTGAAGAGATTTTCAGGATTAGAAGAAGATTTCTTACCTAATATGGTACACAGTTACCCTGATTTCTATTATCCTTTTTAGAGTGTAAACTGTTTTGAAATGAAGACTTTTTGATGACTTTTCCAGAGTCAAAACTTTAAAACATATACAATGTTAATAATTATGTAATTGTAGTGGGAGAACACTGGGGTCATGAAAGTCAAGTTTCCTTTCTTTTCTGCCCTGTTCTCTGGGTACAGGGACACCTCTAAAAGCTCTTGATGCTCTTAGAGTCAATTTGTTTATCAACGCTAATTTTAACTACTGAATGTTGACTACCATATGTAAATTGAAGGTAAATTAGTCAAAGGGTCTACTGTGAGCATTTGTCAGCCATTGTGGAAAGTTTAGTGTAAGTCAAACTCCTCAGTAAGCTGGATGCAGCCATGCTGGCCTTTGCAGTCCCCATTTCCCTGAGAGTCACCATGAGTGACTGATGGCTCGTGTTCATCTCCTGCTTCAAGGAAGACTACCAGTTGTCTTAAATAGTGATTACAACGCTTGCTACTATTGCTTAGTTATTTATAGAAGCTTGGGAGTCCTCTCCCTTTCTGTTACCCCTCTAGTATTACCACTTCCACAACTCTCCTGGAGTTTGACTTAGCTCCTCCACATCCAGGCCTCCTGGAGAGCAACTAGCAGTGGGCTTTTCGGGTTCCATCACACAGAGAGATAAATAACTTTGTTCTTCAGTCTGATCACATCTCTTCAAGTGAAATGACTTATTCAGAAAGGATCTAAGCTTAAATAAAGTTCATCTGCCAGGATGCTTCAGGGATTTAGTTATTTTCTAGAATTATGGACTAAACAGATTATTATTGTATGTGTCTTGAGAGAACACCACTCTCCAGCTTAAAGGAAAGATAATTTCAAGTATATCTTGATGCATTACATAATCTCGGGTCTCTGCTCTTGGCTAAATTAAGAAAGAGTCCTGCAAAAAGCTGTGTTTAGAATGATATGCCCAAGTAATTGGGTTTGTAAGTATGTCTGCACTGATTCTTGCAGAGTTGAGAACCACTTTTTGGTGATATGTGTATAAAGAGTTTTCTGGTAGTAAACATCTCCCAATTTTCAGTTTATAAATATCATTGAACTAAACATTAAAAAGAAATAAATTGAAGCCAAAAGTAGTGGATTTTCTTGGCATCCAGCTGTATGTATATATTGATGTTAAATTGAATACAGTTGTTTGAGTTTTGCATGTTTGGAAGTAAGATCAAGAAGGAAGAGACCTCATAGATCCCTTATAGTCTTGACGCATAGAAAGAACTTCCGTCTAATCCATCTATTTTACAAACCTACATTGCTTCCCACTGTCACATGAAATATTAGTAACAGAGATTAATCTATGTTTCTTGATATGATGCAGACTCACTGAATTGCGTGCCTTGCAGGTTATGGAACACAAACAACTCCGCACACAACATTGTACACACACGTAAAAAATACCATCATCATTTGTCATCTTCAGCAGTTTATATTTGATAAAGAATACCATTGATACTCATACTTCACTTTGAATTGTATTGATAGTTGAAGAACTCAAGACGTTAAGATTTTTTTTTTTAACTGTTGTTTCTCTGGAGAAGTTCCCTGTTCAGCTGGATGAAACGATAAGATGATCATTCATTCATACATACAACAGAAGTTCCTACTCTTCTGGAGTTTTCACTCTAGTGGAGGAAAACATAACACGAGGATTTTAATATATATGTTAATGGGGATACATACTAAAGAGGAAATAAAGCAGAGTAAATTGAGAATGGTGGGAGACTGTATCCAATACCATGTCTAGGGTAGGCCTTTCTGATAAGGAGAGAATGGAGCACAGACTTGAAAGTAGTAAGAGGAAATGATTTAGATATATGGGTGAAGAGAGTTAACATTCAGTGGGAAGAACAAGTATAATGAGTGTGCTTGATATGTTGAAGGAGCGTCAAGAAGGGCACTGTGGCCAGAGAGAGTAAGGAGTGGACAAGTAAGAGATGAGAAAGGGTAGGATGTTGTGATGACCATTTTATAAGGCCTGGTAGACCATGGCAGGACCTTGACTATTATTCTGAGTGAGATGGGAATCATTAAGGGGATTTCAGCCAATAAAGGGGCATGAATGTGGCTCTCAAGGTTTGAGGATCACTTGGACTTACAGCTTGGGTAAAACATTAAAAATTTCTTCCTTTATACACAGAATATAAATTATGAATGAAAATAGACTTTAACAATGATTAGGGCAACATTCTCTGATTAAGATTTTGACTGATGATTGTGTTCAGGGAGCTCATGTTAAATAGTAGAGCTATCATTTTTCATTTTCATGTCTTTAATTTGCAGAATTCTTTTCATTTTGAATCATGTTCTTTGGTTATGTATAACTTATTTTCTCATAATAGGCACATTAATGACAAGGTAATATTTAGAAATTTGTGTGTCTAGTTAGTTGCTTTGCATAGATGAATTTCCCATTTGTTTGTCATTTTAAATTTCAACCAAAACTACATAGCCTTGTGTAAGTCCATAAAGAAGTCATGAATTTTTATCTCCTAGTTGTAAGGGAGAATATTTGAAAATTATCTTATGGTTTATTGTAATGGTCACATGATTGATAAGACTATTTATGAGAAGGAAACATGGATTAAAAAAAAACCAAGAACAGCTTCATAGGACTTATAGGGCATGAATTCTGGAACCAGCTCTGAAACTTACCAGGAGGACCACTTGGGGTCTTTAACCTGTGTTTGCCTGCTAAATGATGAACCCTGCTTCTCCCATAAGGAGAATTGCATTGCTTCTGTTATCTCTGCAGTTCCTTTACATTTGTTAAACCAATGTGTGCATTGTGTAAATAAAAATTGGTTGAATTAGGAATCACTTATGTTAGAAGTGACCATTTTTAATATAAATGAAAAAATAGGGATATACTATGTAAATAACAGGAAAATGTTCATATTTATTTTCAGAAAAATTAGGTTATAGAAGGTATTATTGATATTTGGAAGGAAGGGTTATTTCTAAAATTATTATTACTCTCATGTCAGAGAATCGAAGTGATTATTGAAAAAGGAATTGAGGAGGTGGGAGTGCCTTCTCCTAGCGGTCTTATGGCAGCAGTTTCCAATTGCCCAATAACTGTTTACTAGAAATGTGTCAGACTTTTGAATCAATGCATTAAAAACTATCTTAAAACTATAAGTAGGTATATAAGCTTAGATTTTCATGATTTGACTTTTAGAATATTCATGTAATAAATATATATTTTGTTTTCATAAACAAATATATAAATCTTTGCTTATGAATACTTAGTATAATTTTCTTAAAAAGTCTTGTTTATTCTAAATTCTTTCCCCTTTAGTCATAAGAATAGGAATCAGGTTTATGTTTAAACGGAGAAACAAGGAAATTACTCTTTGACACTGTTTTTTGAAGGAGAGGGTATGCAGCCTCAGCTTCACAAATGCACCTAAAATTGCTGAATCTGCTGTGATTCCAGTCCCTTTTTCGCTTGGAGGTTCTCCTTCTCCTGGAAGGGCCAGTCCCTCCCCCATGCTAAAGCCTACTTCCTCTGGCAGTTCCACAAACGTTGATTCTTCAATTAACTTTAATGGTTAAACATGTCAAGTTTCCCCTCTTAAATAATAAATTAAAACTTCCCTTTGATCTTACTTCTCCCTCCAGCTACCACTCCCTTCATATACTTACTTCCCCAAAGTTTTAACTTACTGTCTCCATTTTCTTTCTTCCCTCATGCTCGTCAGTCCTCTTCTACGCCTATCCTGCCAACCGTTGCTAAGGTCATCAGCTATCTCCATCACACTAAATCCATATGGTAATTGTCAGTCGTTATCTTATTTGGCCCTTGAGTTCTTTCAACTGCTTGAATGACTTTCCACTTTCCACTCCAGTTTAAAAAAATTTTTTTTTCTCTTTGCATTTTGCTGAATGAATCTGTCTTGTTCTCCACTGTATCCCTAAAATACTTTCCGAAGTGCTTTGTTTATAGCTTGTGCTAAATGAATTTAGTTTGAAGGTCCAAAACCAAATATTATAGTGTGAGATATAATGTCAAAAAGCCTACAAAAGAGCTACAACCTGATGTTCTATAAGGGTTCATAGAAAAGAGAAAGAAAGTTTCATAAACAAAACAGTATTTGAGCTGGGTCTTAAAGGATGGTTTTCCTAGCAGAGATGTTAGATACTGGTAGGGCTTAACTAGTATATATTTAAGATCCTGGTGTTTTTTTCGGCTTGGTTAAGTTTTGATTCAGCACAGGGTATACAAAAGGGAGATAAAGAAACTTTACAGTTCAAATCTGTAAAGAGGACTTTGAATCTCCTGCTAGTGATTAGACTTAACAGGACTTGGGGAGCCGTTAAAAATTTTTGTTTGTTTTTTAAGGGAACGTGGGTGGTGATTAGTTCTATGCCTTGGATTAATTAGTTAATATGCTGGCAGTATGAGGTTGATTGCAAGGGGAGAAGCTAAAAGGGGAAGGTAGGAGACCATTGTAGTCATTTAAGCCAGAGATCCAGAAAGTCAGGACCAAGATGGTAAAACCTGGGGACAGATAGGAGCAGAAATCCAAAGATGGAATCGTTAGGGTAGACTTTCTGGAGCAATAGGATGAATTTGAACCTTAAGTAATTGAAATCAAAGCCATGTAATTCACAGATATAGGAAACTGGAAAAATTAATTGTTTGTATTTATTTACATATTTTTTATTAGTGGGAGGTATGTGAATTGTTTTGAGAGTCTGTACATTTGAAATACCAATGTTGATATATCGAAGAAGCATTCCATGCAGAGATTCTGGAGCTAGGCAGGGGAGTTGAGAATGAAGCTATGTGAGATTAAATTTGATAGCAAAATTTGCCTCCTTGGTGGAAGAGCAATCCAGGCTTAGGAAACACCCTGAAAGACCAACAGTCTGAATGCCCTGTGGAATTTTGGAGAAGACCAAATGGAATAGTCAAAGTAGAAGGAACTCTGAAGCTTGAATTGTAGTTTTGCTGCTTGACAAGCTATGCCATCCTGAAGTAGGCTTTGGTTTATTTATTCATTTATTTTTTTAAAAATCTCTGCACAAGTCCTGTCTGAGTGGTCTGCAAATCATAAACACTAAGTGCAGACTCAGTTGGCTCCCTAGAATATAATCATTTCTGGATTATGGAATTTTTTGAAGTATTGAAAATTGTTTAGATGTTCCTTCCTTCCTTCCTTCCTTCCTTCATATATTCTTACTAAGTCTTAACCTGTGGCAGGCAATCTTTTAGTTATACTGCCTGATTTTTCTCCATCCATTCTTGACTAGAATTTTCACCGGTTCAGTTTAGCATATTATTCCCAGTTAGTAATAGGAAAAATACTGATTGATTTAGATCTTGTCCATCTATGGAATCATGCCATCCAAATCTCAGACTATGTCTCCTCTTCCTCAGGTTGGTTGGAGGAAGTGATGGAGAGTGTTACTTTTACATTTATAATAATAGGAAACACATTCATTATCCTGATTCCCTTTTGATGATTATAGTAAAATACTTAACTCGTAAATGATTTAGATCATCCTCCTTAACGGTAGTTAAACACGCTGGTGTTATAGAGATCTGACAAACATAACTATTATGGTACGACTACTGAGGAGTTCTTGGACAGAAGTGCCAGTTAGAAGAGGGGAGCCCTATCCCTGAATGTTGAATGAGTGCTTGCCTGGGGTGTCCCCAGGAACAGGAGCTGACACAGGTGTTCAGCACAGTTGCTTACTGCTTCCCCTCAAGAAGGATGGGGGATTCTTAGCACTGCTGGTTTGTGGCACTCAGCATACTTGGCAAGCAGTCAGCCCTGGCTGTGGATTTCCCTGGGGAAAATAAAAGCCACAGGGAAGTCATCAGTGTGACCTTCTGCTGGGTACTTGGCACATGGCTGCACCACGGGAAGGCTTTCAGTTGTCATTTTCTGAACGGGTAGCTATCAGGTGCTGATGGAGTCTCTCCATTCAAGGTGGGAAGTGGAAAAGGAGAAAAAATCTTGAGCAGAAGCTTACCAAATAATTCCCAGTCATGAAGCTTAACACCAGCTGATCTGCTGATAAAAGGGATATTCTTGTGGGGAGGGGGGAGGGCGTTTCTTTGGTTCTGTAAGCACAATTATAAGCTTTCCTATTTAAGTCTGACCCATCATATTGAAATGCTGTCAGTAGTATCATTAGCAAGTAAAGTGTTGATAACACAGTCAAATGCACAGCAGAGTTCTGGCTCTTAAGTGTCTGGACTAACTCCCAATATTAGGAATAGGAGTCAAACTGCCATCACTTTTCCTGTGCTAACAGACGCCCTGCCATTAGCAGTCTGAAGGCAATTTTAATAAAATACATAGCCCTGCTGAGTTGGTCTCAAAAGATAAATAAGCAATGTAGAAAAGAAGCTTTTGTTTAAAAGTAATTATTTAAACTATGCGTTACAGGTATTTGTCTTTTACCAGTAAGGCAAATGCTATCAGAATTTCAATAATGATTTGGTGGCACTTATCTAAATACTGTGATATTGTCATTTCAACGACTTAAAGCATCGCCTTATTTTCACTTATATACAAAATGGGGGCAGATTGGATCCAGGTATCAAGTGCATGTGTTTTACAGTTTATATTACATTTTTTTGTGTGAACAGTGTTGTATTCTTGGACAGATTTATGGAAATGTAACAAGCTGGTGATAGAGTTCTGGGAATTGCAGACTTGACTTCCAAACACAGATTAGAACAGGAGGGCAAAGAACATCTTTTTATTTTTCCTTTGCTGTCAGAAAGGGAATCACTTTTCAGTTTTTTAAAAACTCTTTTAATAAGATGCTTATATGTAAACCACAGTCACAAGGGTGTAATAAATGTGTGCGTGTGTCAGAGGAGCCAAAGCTTTGTTTGCCAAAAGGTAAAAATCTCAGAAAGCTTTTTAAGAGTCTATTTGGAAACCATTGAAATTACCGCCTTTCCTTCCCTTCTTAATAGCGACATACTGGCCTGAGATCCATAATATAGAATTAGCTCTGGCCTTATAGTAGGCAGAGTTAGAACTTGCCTACATAAGTGTGACGTGTGGGACATCAGGAAGGCTCCTATTTCTAAGTGCCATCCAGGGGGAAGCAAAGCAGCGTGTGCTTTGGAATGAGACAGAACTCAGGTCAAATCCTACTCAAGTCCCAACTCTTTTTTTTTTTTTCATGATGTATTATTGTAGGCAAGTTATGCGTCTTCTCTAAGTCTCTGTTTCCTCATCTATAAATTGGGAATAATAACAAAACCAGCCTTGTATGATTGTTCCGTGGATGTAATGAGACAATGCATGTAAAACATTTAGGATGGTGTCTGGCACAGAGTGAGCACGAGGAGAATGTTTGTTTTTATATTAATGAACTTCTAACACACTTTTATCAGGAAGGTTACATGTTAAATATTGCGCTAGAAATTGAGGTAAATATGTGGATCAATATATGGTCTCCACTTCAAAATTAAAATCTTTAATGCAAGACAGACATTTTAGCAGATAACTCAGATGCTGTGTGCCACTTGTTGTATTGCTATAGGTCTAGTGGACATAAAGGAGGCAGGGCTAGAGAGTTCCCTGATGGCCTAGTGGTTAGGATTCTGGGCTTTCACTGCAGTGGCCTGGGATCAATTCCTTGATAGGGGAACTGAGATCCCATAAGCTGCATGGCACAGCAAAAAAAAAAAAAAAAAAAAAAAAAAAAATGGAGGCAGAGCTTAATCTTGGCCATGGAAAAAATTACTGTAAAATCTTCATTTATTAAATTTTCAAAGGGAAGTTGCCATGTATTTTCACCCTGAGCCGTTGTGATCAAAGCCAACTATTTTTTTTCCAGTGATTTTTTTTCCCCAGTTCCTTGTTCTTTCTATTCTTCTTCTTTTACATTTATGTAAACTTTTTCTTTGATTGTTATCACCATGGTTAGATGATATCTGTACTCAGAGACAAGAGGTAAACATAAATCAACACTCAAATGCTGCTCAGCATCTCTGCTAAAATGATTTGGGGGAAGAGTTGAAAACAGGGGTTTTATTCTCATACATTGCCGAATGGAATGACAATTAGTACAAGCCTTTGGACAGGAATTAGGCAATGTCTAACAAATCTGCATATATACACCATTTGATCCAGCAATCCCATTTTTAGGAATTTATCCTGAAGATACATCTTTGACAAATGAGGATCACATGCCCAAGTTTAATCATCGTGGCATTGTTTATAATTGTAAAATATTAAAAACTACCTAGGGGGCTTCCCTGGTGGCGCAGTGGTTGAGATTTCGCCTGCCGATGCATGGGACGCGGGTTCGTGCCCCGGTCCGGGAAGATCCCACATGCCGCGGAGCAGCTGGGCCCGTGAGCCATGGCCGCTGGGCCTGCGCGTCCGGAGCCTGTGCTCCGCAAGGGGAGAGGCCACAACAGTGAGAGGCCCGTGTACCGCAAAACAAAAACAAAAACAAAAAACCTACCTAAATGCTCATGCATAGGAGAACAGTTGAATACATTAGTATTCAACCATGTATGGAGTCTATGGAATCTCCACATAATGAGGCACCGTGCAGCTGTAAAAAGAATGAAAGGATACAGAGTAATTTCCAGTCTATACTGCTAAGTGAAAAAAGTGCAGAAAAGTAATATCTAGAATGAAAGAGAAATAAGAAAATACACTTGTATCTGCTAATTGGGGCAAAAAATAGGAAAGATAAGCTGGAAACTCATGAAATTGGTTTTTACTTACAGAGGTTGGGCCCAGCAAATGGGTATTGAGAGAATGAAAATAAGGTAGAAGTGGTGACAGGAGAGTGTGACACTTATCTGAATATCCTTTTTCTTTTGTATAGATCTGATTTTTGGAACTGTGTTAATGTTTGACATACTCAAAAACAAATAATTAATTTAAATGAGCTAGGGTGTTTAGGGAGCCTCACATGAAAACAAAAAATAACAAATTTGATTAATTGTATTCATATGAATTACAAATGAAGGGGGTGGGGGAAAAGAGCTAATTTAAGTAACTTTGCCAAACAGATTTTTGACTTTATACTCTAAGATTTAAAAAAAAAATGAACTATTGTATTTTCATCAGAAAATTTGCTTTTCACCCAATACGGATTAATAATTCTGCTTTTCATGGAGGTGAGAGTTAACATTTCTGAACTGCTTTGAGTATATACTAGGATTGTGGATAATGAGAGCCATTTTCCCACTGTAAAAGAAAGAAAGAGGGCTAGAATGAACCCTGTGATGTTGAATGGAATGAGGTATCAATAAAAACTCATGGTGTGTGTTATAAAGAAATAGTTGTGAGTGTGTGTGTGTGCGTGTGTCCATTTATATATTCCCTAGCTCTATCTGCTGAGAGGGCTTAAAAGCAGTAATACCTCAGTACTGATGAGCACCCCTACTACCTAGATCTTGGTTTCTGAATATAATTCTCCAATAAAAAACACCAAGAACCCTGTAGAAATGGAAGATTCTAGGGCAAGAAGAAAAATTATATGGTGAGAAACTAGAAAATCTTATGGTTCAAGAAAGTAAGGCACACACACACAAAAAGAAAGTAAGGCATGACTGAAAAGAATCGAAACATGTTGAAAGGACACAGGAGCCATTTTGACATGGCTCCCAATGGCCACATCTGGGACATTTGAGCAAAAGGAGCTAATGATAGTAATGGATTATACTCAATATAGTCCACGATGTTATAAAAAGTGTTGAAAAATAATAAATGGGAGAGAATGGAAAACTCTTTTTATAACAGTAGAATACCAATTAATAACTGTAGAAGGAATGTTGGAAATAGAAAATAACCATTTGGTAAACAACACATTAATGATTTTCTCAGGCAAGAATCATGACTGGATGCTAAATTAGTGGTGAAAATATGATGATAAATAGAATACTTAAATAGTGTCCAAATATCTCTTCTCAGAATGCTTGTAGTGATCAAAGTTAGTATCACCAGTAATGAGGCTTATCAGCATCGTGTACCACTGCTGTGGCTCACTGAGGAAGGCACAAAAAATAATTTCTGTCATTTTCTGGCCAAAAATGCATGAATTTTATCATGAGGAAATATCAGACAACTCAAATTGAAGGACATTTTACAAAATAACTGGGTAGTACTCTTAAAAAGTGTCAAGGTCATGAAAAACAAAGAAAGACTGAGGAATTGTCCCAAATGGAAAGGGACTAAGAAGACAGGATAACTAAATATTGGCTCATGGTCCAAGAAAAGGACATGAGTGGGACAGTTGTTGAAATTTGAATAAGGTCTGTATATCAGTCAGTTGTTTCAGTTAATTTCTTAGTTTTGCTCATTGTGCTGTGGATTTGAAGATATTAATATGCCAGGAAGCTGGGAACTCTGTACTATTTTTGCATTTTTTTTCTAAGTCTGAAATTATTTCAAAATGTTAAATTGAAAAATAAAAATTAAAACATGTGCCTTAAATAAGATGTATGTATGTATGTATTACCCATTCTTCTTTATTATCATAAAGGGAAAAGTTTGCTATGTAAGAGGGTAACATCACTGGGCTCTAGGAAAAAAAAATTTGTAATAGAGTGATATGTATGTTGCGTTGTGAATTGGGTCTTATTCTGTTAACTGCCTCTGGCATACACTGTGTAAGCCTTGAGGGTACTTACTATGCCTTTGTATTTGCCAGTCTATTTGCCAATAAAATAGGGTTAATGATCTTAGCACTATGCTTTCTAATTAATCACATTAATAGAGGAGAGCATGTCAAGTACAGAGCCCGACAACAATAATTTTAAGAAGCACTCAAGTGAAGATCAAAATTTAATGCCAGTGAATGACCAAGTATCTTCTGGTAGGTGTAAAACTCCAGATTATTTCCAGGGAGGGGAGATAGAGCTGGTATATTCAGTCCAATGGATGTGTGTGAAGAGATCAATAATCAGATAAAAGCTAGAAAGGAAGTATGGGTACAGTACACAGCGTAGCCAGTCAGTGGGTCTCTGAGAGTCCAGATTCTTAAGCTAGAAACAGGGTCTGGTGATAATGAGGAGCTTGATGATGCCAGTGAGGTGGTGGTAGTGCTGCGAATGCTTTGTTACAGCATTAAAGGACTGGAGTGAAGGATCAGTAGCAACTTGTGGTTGCACGGAGTTCTATGTACCACCACCTTGGTTCCCCATACATTCATACTCAAAAATTTAATGTTTAACATAGTTGTAAGATGTAGGTGGAGAGATCGATTTCATTACCTATGTTTTTATTGATGAGGAAACTCAGATTCAGCATTTCTAAAATCCTATAGCTAATAAGTACAGAAAGGATTTGTACTGTGGACCAGAGTGTTCACATGAGTTTACTAACCTTCTAGCATTAGATAAAATATAGATTTTCCTTCCACACTAGGGCCCAATATGGAGCGGAAGTATTTTTGCCAAACTTGGGAATACATAACTCTTCTAGTGTATGTACTCAAGAAGCATCATTATCAATAGTATTTAACACAGAGATTGTAGGACTTGCCCAGAATCCCAAGAGTTAGTGCCAGAAATAAAATGAGAACTCTAGTTGTCCATAGTCAGGGCAGAGATGATCCTGTTGGCCACATTATGAATTGTCTTCAGTGCAGATAGTTCTTTGATAGTCCAGCACCAACCAGGAAGACTGGAGGTCTGCTTCCCGGGCTCGGTACCACTCACTGGAAGAGGCCGGGTCCAAAGGGGCCTTGAACAGTGGAGTTCTGATGCTGTGTTGAGACATTAGTGAGCATTTTGAGCATTATAGTGATTTGAATAAAATTCTGTAGGTTGCCTGAAAATCTTGGGAATAGAGTTCGAGGCCATAGGTCAATTATCTTACCTACGTAGAATGAAAAGCAGTTGAAATCTAGCAGAGGCCTTGGGGTCAATATTCTGAGTGTGTTATCTCATCCAGCACCTGAAACTCTCCGCAGACTTTTAGCTTCGTGAATCACTCAGGACGTTGGAGAAGTTCCTTCTGTCCAGTGGCAGTACATTCTTTCCTTCGAAGAATGCTTTGAGTGACGTCAGAGTTTTTATATGACTTTGACATTTGCCAGAAAGGTTATGGTATCGCTAAGACACACAAATATTATCCCTATTTATAGTGTGTGTATTGCCATGACAGAAACAGAAATTTTTAAAAAAACACTATTAATTCTTTACCATTAGAACAAGAGTTCCTTTTCTATTATATATATTTGACTTCCAAACCCAGGATTTATTAAAGACTTAATATCAATATATGTTACAAAGACCATATAAAATATAAAATTTAATCTAATCACTAATAATTTAGAGATTAATATGGAATCTTAGAGCTAGATAATGCTTATCTAAGTCACTGATTTTGTAGACAAGGAACTGAGGCTCAGCGAGGTTAAATTTTGCATCACTTTTACGGTTAATAAGCGACAGAGCCAGAAAAAGAACCCAGATTTCTTGATTCCTAGCCCAGCTTTCTTTCCACTATGGCATGATTTCTTATGACACGTATGAGATTAGAGCAAAATTATTTTTGTTGAAATGCATGAAAAGCGTTGTGGGTCTCTTGTTGATGTTTTGTGGAGGGAGTGAGTTTATTCTATCCTTGATTTTTTTTTTTTTTGGTTTTACACTACAATTAATAAATGAATAATATCCTCTGTCTACCCCATGTTATAAGGTCCTACTAATTTTTTTTTATTTCCAATAATCTGCTGATAGGTTTGGAAAATCCTTTCTTGTCTCAGAATAAATGCATGCATACCTTTGAGTTGCTAGCACTTGAACTGCTAATCCATTAAGTGACTAATCTGAGAAATCACCTCTCTCGTTAGGTGCCCTGGATCACAAATGTCTTTTGATAGTACTGCAGTGGTAATGTAGGGATTTGCAACTGGCAGGCAGGAATTGAATTGCCATCATTTGGCTTTAGCAGGAGTTAGAGTCTTGTCTCCAACATAAGCATGAGCCAAGGTACTGTCTCCTTTTTTCTAATTTTAGTTGGAACCATTGGCACCGATCTTACCTAGACAGACTAGTGTTATTTCTACCCAGCACAATCTGCTGGCATGGGCTCCATTCCAAGCCACGCAGTTGAACTTCTCCCCCTGGTTTAGCAAACAGAGAGAGATATGATTGGATGTAGAGGACAGGAGCTTTCACCTTTTTCATTAGAAGCCATCCTTTCAGGCATAGAGCTTCTAGGTTTAATTGGTTCAATGTATGACTCAGAGAGAATTGGCTCTTATGATTGAAAATTGCAGTGTGCTTTAATTGTGGGTCATGAAGTAATTACTCCCGTGTTTTGGTTCTGGCTCATGGATATTGATACATTTAACTGCTCAAGGGTGGGAAGAAAGGTGAGAAGTGATGTCTGCTTACCAGACCTCACCTGTTCATTACTGGAGAAGATGAGCTGTATAATTGTCCTGTCGTGATCTCTAGTCATGGGCACGCATCCCCGATGGCACCTCTCATGACCTCAGTCACACCGGCCATGCTGAGGCTTCTATCTGCACCCCTTTATCAGAACCCTCCGTGAGACCTCTTCAGAGCATCAGCGCTCTCCCTCAGCTAATTCCCATACCATGGAGAGTCAAGAGGGGACATCACAGCCTTTGCAACCTTGACCCTCTGTGCAGCCATACCTGAGCCCTTTCTCTCTACTTCAGTGTGCCATGGGATGTCTGCTGCAGCGCTGATGTCTCACAAAGTGCCATTCGGAAAGCAGGCCACATAAACATAGAGGAGTTTATACGATTTCCCATCTCACCCCTACCTACCCTGGACTTGCCTTGCGGGAGCAGGTGTATGGAGCCCTCACAGTAGCATTTGAGGTCTCTTCCCCCTGGTGACTCTTCCTTCTAAATTAGAAGTGCCCATAACACTCAAACTCTTTCATTATTTCACAAAACAGTGGTTTTCCATATGTAAAAGCAGAAGATTTTTTTTTCCTCTGGTTGCTTGTGACCCAAATGAGAAAGACTGTACTTGGAATGGGGAGAGTTAACATATGGGGTTATTTCGTATATCATCCTGCAGGGGACTCAGTGGTAAAGAGGAGAAACACAGACTGTCCTCATGGGACACACAGTGAGATCACATAGAGCTTATTAGTTTTTGTTGTTCTTCAAAACAATAGATATAAACATGTCCACAAATAGGAGATTCTAATAAACAACTAGAGGGTATGTTTAAATTTTATGCAAAGGAGGGCTTTGAAGTGTGTATCACATCCTGAAGATCTGGTTGAAAAATAGCAAATCATTACCCAAGGGGATAAGAATTCCATAAATTTACACCACTACTCTTCTCTCCCCCCCCCACCCCTTCCTTTCTCCTGTAACATAGTTCTGTCCCCTGGTCGGATAGTTGTTTTGGTAGAAGTTCCATGTTCCCTGTCTACCACGTCCCGTTGGCTGACTTTTGCCTACTTTTCAATCATGGATGAGCTGCCCTCTTATAGTGTGATAGCCTGATAAGATTAATAATAATAATGAATAATAATCATTAAACCCATAGACCTTGGTTCATGGTATTAGATGAATTATGTCGTTTAATTATCAGAGCAGCCCTTGGGGAAAGGTATCACTATTAATCGTTGTTCTACAGATGAGCAAGTTGATGCAAAGTGAGAGCAGGCAATCCAAAAACACATAAGTGGGCACAACAGGATTTTATCTGACACCAGATTCTGAGTCCCTATCGCTTAGGAATTGTATTCAGTTTCAAGTAACAGAAACCTGAGTGGTGGTGGTTTGAACCAGGTAGGAGTTTTTTTCTCTTCCACCATACAAGAGGGTCAGATGCAGTTCAAGCTGCTCTGCCATGCTGCTGGGCATCCAGACTCCCTCCAGTTTTCTCTTCCACCACACTTAGGGTAGGTCCTCATTCAAATGCTCGCGAGAGACCCGCTACAGCTTTAGCTGTAGCTGTATGTCCTATCAAGGCAGGAAGTAGGAAAAGCACAAAGAGCAAAGAACAGAAAGGCCAAAGCAGTCAGAGCCGTCCCCTTCTAAAAGGTTTTCACTGAATCTTCCCCAAACTTCCATTTATATCTCAGGGCTATTAGTAGGATTCTATTTATACATTTAACTGAAGAATAGGAACAGGGAATTTTTAAAATTATTTAAAATAAACCAGAAATTTTTCTTTGTCTAGGGTCTCCCCCATGGTTATGCTTATTAAAACACACACACCCATAAATGTATGCCTCTTGAATGGAAAGATATCCATCTTCGGATGGGATATTTTCTATAGAATCTTTCGCAAATATTTAGCACACACCTGCTTATAAGGAGATATTAATAATTGGTCTGGAAATGGGGAACTGAGACAACATTACCCAAGTTTAGAGAAACTGTCAGGTGAGTAAACCCTGCCACCATCTTCCACAATGCGAATTGACATACGGTTCATTATTGGGATAGAAATGTTTTCCTGTAGGATAGACCATTCTGAGTTGTATACGTTCCTCTTCAAGCATGATGAAACAAAAATTGCTGATCAGAGTGTTATCCTCATTAAGCAGTATGCTTTCAACTTCATGAGACTAAAATTCCATGAACTTATTTATTCCTTTATCCCAACGTTTGAATAAAAACAAGAGGTTTGCATTTAAGCAGTGAGAGAGTATTGGTTGAAAACTGCAGTAAAATATAGTGGATTTTTTTTTTTACCTGATCCACTTTTCTTTGACAAAAACTTACCTATGTCTTCTCTGCTACCTCAGTTTCTTCCTTTAGAAAATGCTGTCATATATGTAGGATTTATCTGCGGAGTTTATGTCAGTAAGATGTATTACAATAGAAGGATAATTCACAGAAATTCTGACTAACTCAGTGCCAATGGCATGTTATTCTGTTTTTACACGTCTGCAGTACACAGTTATTGTTTTATTATGTCATTGTGAATGTGGTTAATATATATATTGTTTTGATAACAAATTGATCTTCAACTGCTTTATATATAAGCATCATGTGCTTCAAAGCAGGTAGTACAAAGCTGGGCCAAACCAAATAAATACTTATCAGTGGCTTTATGTATGAAAAATATGTAAACAATTAGGTTGACTACACCAGGATATTTCTTGGGAGTTTTAGGTTTGTTCTTAATAAATCCGTAACATCAGTGTTTTCTAATTGATTGAGGATGCTGGTTAATTGAATTCTTTTTAAGCAGGATTTATAGACTTTTAACGTTGAAATCAATTGCATATATTCTCGTCATATTTGGCTTAGCTCCACAAGAGGAAATTTGGGCAATCGTGAATATAGACTAGAGAGATAAGCAGTTAGGATCATTAAGGTGTATGACTTCCTCTCTTACTCATTAACTGTTTTTAATTTTAATTGGGCAGGTATATTGCATTCTTCTCTTTCCTTTTTTAATGATAAATTTGCCAAAGATGATTATATGCATAAAGTAAATATGTATGATAAAGCTAATTAGTATAAAACCTTTTGCTCTAATTATTTTACTATGTCATGTGAAAGTATTAAATGGGCCTAAATTAGCTGAACAGTTGTCTTAGTTCCTCTTAGTTTATATGTTGAAATTATGGACTTAGACGATTACTAAGACTTTTTCAGCAACAGGAAGTGAGGTGAATTTTTAAAAATTGGTGATTATGAGCAAGTTGGTGACTTCCAGAAATGTGAATTTACTTGTTTGGGAAAGATGACTATTTTAGTATAGAATTTCACATGATAATCAGTATTCGTGATCTGATCACATACATATTTTAGTGTTGTTTTCCATAAAACAATTTAATGTATACTGCAACTGTAGATAACTGATTTGTGTTTTAGAGATAAGGTTCACTTAATTTTTGTAATTGCCCAAAACATAGTATTGAAGCCTATACCATGCCCATTTCTAATGCCAGCCCTTCAATATAGCTGAATCTTGCCATAAAGTCTGCTATCTAAGGAATCTCAACCTTTCTTTCTATTCTGTGAACTCCTATAGTTGACAAAAAAGATTTCTAAAAAGATAATTGTATTGATTAATTCAGTTTCTGGGTTGGGCATAAGGTGTAAGTTGGAGATTACTCATAGAAATTGAATACAAAGAGAAAATCTTTTTAAGTCTTTTTTTTTTTTTTTTTTGAGGGTATTGAATGAGGCTGAAGCTGAACTCCTAAAAGCTTTCCAGCCTCACAGAGCTTCAATAAACTTCTAATGGAGTCCTGAATGCCAGCTCTATTTTTGTTGCTTATACAGTAGGTGGGAAACCTTTAACTGGTAGGATGAGTCTTTGTTTTCATTTCCACTGAAAAACTCACGGACTAACACTTAGGGACTTCTAATATCTTAGAAAAAGTTTTCTGGTATAACATAATATATAGATATTTATACGTAATATATTTATACAAGTTTAAGTATATATTGATATATTGTTCCTGAAGTATAAGTATATATTTTTATATAAATATATTTAACCAAACCCGATTTTTATCTATGTGTGTGCATATACGAGCAGATCTCTCCACATGTTTATGTATAGTGTCCATATTTATTGTATATTAGTTAGCCTGTTGAGTGTTTCATCAGATAATAGGTTCTCTAATGCAGAAACTGTTTTATCCACATTCCATCACTCCCAACAGAGTGTAATACAGTGTCTTTTACACAATGGATGATAAATTAGTGGTTGTAGTGAATGGTGACCAAAAGAACAGACATTTAATCAGAGAAAAATGTACTGTTTGATTTTGATACAGGTACATGGGAAAGATGTCACTTAAAGATAGTCCCCTTAATTGTCAATTAGAACTATTTTATTCTTATCTATTTAGATGGAAGCTAAGCTCTGCCGCTTTTATATAGTTTTACTTGTAATTGTGAACATGTAGAACCACATGAGGCCATCAATCAATCAGTAGAGAGATAAGGGCCCAACAGAATTATTTCTGTAGGTGGCCAAATTTTTCAATCAAGGACAGCTGAAAGGTCATGATTAAAACAGTGATTTTCCTGAAATTGTAAGTAACTGTTAGTGACTGTTTTGCACAAAGATGTCAAAACTACTTTTTTCCTCTGAAAAGGAAAATTATAAGTTCTTGAAGACATTCGCAGTTTCCCAAATTTCACTTGCACTACTGTAATGTATTTTAATTACTGCACTTGAGTCAGTTTCTTAAAAAATATAAGAGGCAAAAATAAGGTAGTGTAATAGTAAGTATACAGAGAATATAAACAATAGGCATCTAATACCTACCTGAGAGGTGCATACTCATTACTCAGTATTTGCCAAGGAGTAGGACTTAACATTTTTTACCCAAGGAGTGTGCTTAGCATTAATTCATAATTCTATACAGAGATGAGGAATGATACCACTGTGTATTTTAATTAGAATATGGCAGTGATACTTGAGATATTTAAGTAATTTGCTTCACGTAGATCTGTTAGCAAAGGCAGCCAAGGATAGAAAATGTTGTTAGTGATTTCTGTAGGTGGCCCTTTATCCTCTGAGTCAGAATTGACTCCAGTCCCTGGGTAGTGGCAGGGAGGACCAACTGCTGGCTGTCAGCATCTTTCCAATGAGGTGCGGACATGAAGTCCTGACCATTTGTAGTCATTAAAGATTCCTCAGAACCTTCGTAGCAGAAAGGGTTTTAACCGCAGTGTCCTGGTCAGTTTCCAAATCTGGTAATTGTATTATGCCTTCTAATGTCTTCCTGCAGGTTCTGTTTTTGTTTATGTGTTTGTTTGGGGTTTTTATTGTTACTGTTGCTTGCATATATGGAGCTGTAGTTTTTTGGGGGTGCATCTCTCCTTGGTTTTAAGCTCTTTGTGTGCTTTTAATCTTCTTTAGGCTATACCGGCGTAGAACTGAAGGGTTTTGTTAGATGCGTATTATTTCAGCCTGCATTAATGATTTGTGTTCCATCCTTTTAACACTCTGTTTTAGTTTAATTTTTTAAGAGACACATATAAAAGAACAAATGAAAAGGTATAGTGGCATGAGAAGCAACAAATACGCTGATAGACGTGGGCTGCTCTTTGAGATACGGCCCAAATGTACCACCTTTACCTTGGAGGAGAACTCTGGAAGGCAGAGAAGTTGAATGACACTTGCTGGGTTTGAGGAGGGAATCGCAAGAGAATATGAGAAGTGTTCGTTCACTTAGAATTAAAAACTGGTAAAGTTCCATTTGAGCCCAAGAATGACATGGTTCATTTCCATGTTAAATGTCAATCTTTTCTTCCCATTGATAAGCATGTTAAATTTGGATTTGTAAGGCAGAAGGATATGTATCTGATTTTAAGAGCAATATTTTGATATATCATAATTTTGATGGCCATGTTTTGAATTAGATATTTCACTCATGATCATTTTTCATAATCTACAGGAGGATAAAATTCTATCAAGTCAACATTTATTGGATGCCATCCATATTAAAAGAACTGCATTTGATGTATTACTCTTGAAGATATTTTATTTGGTCCAAAAAACACTGTACCAAGTATTCATCCTATTACGTCCCTACTGGGTTGAAAGTGATTTTTTTTTTTTTTTTTTAGTTTTGTTGTTATTTTATTTATTCAGCAAGGAAAATGATAAAACAAAATTCAGAGTAATTTCGTTCTAACCCAAGCATAAATTTCATCCATTAATCTTAAAACCTACCCTGCCAACAGCATTATATAGTAGAAAAAGCATAAGCTCATGTGTCAAAAGAGCTGTTTTTTAATGCTGGCTCTTACAAAGTCTATGATTTCCAAATGGGTAAGTTCCTTAACTTCCTTGTCTCAGTTTTTTCATTGTGAATAGGAATGATTGTAATATTTTGACCTACCTACTGAAACAGTTTTTTCCAAATGGAAGAAAATACATTCTCTTTTGAAGTAATCTCTAATCTACAGTATAGTACTTTCCTCACTAATATTATTATTATTTTAAAAATTTTTTTGAAGTATAGTTGATTTACAATGTTGCATTAATTTCTTCTGTACAGCGAAGTGACTCAGTTATACATATATATATTCTTTTTCATATTCTTGTTCATTATGGTTTATCATAGGATAATGAATATAGTTCGTTGTGTTATACAGTAGGACCTTGTTGTTTATACCTTACTAATATTTCATCTTTCATCAGATTGGTCTTACATATACTCCTCAATTAGAAATTACTCTTCATAGATTTTCTGGAATCTTAGTTTAAGATTAAAGCTATTCTGGGTTCTGTATGGTGAAGCGTTTCTCTTCTGCAATGTCACAGCCTCTGAAATGTTCTCTTCCCAATACTGGATAGTTTTGCTTTTTCTCTAATTCATCTTTTTACCATACTTAGGGTACATAAACAAATGAAAGAATTTAATACTTCCTTGTCATGCCAAGTTAACATGAAAATATCTGGGCTTCCCTGGTGGCGCAGTGGTTGAGAGTCCGCCTGCCGATGCAGGGGACACGGGTTCGTGCCCGGGTCCGGGAAGATCCCACGTGCCGCGGAGCGGCTGGGCCCGTGAGCCATGGCCGCTGGGCCTGCGCGTCCGGAGCCTGTGCTCCGCAAAGGGAGGGGCCACAACAGTGAGAGACCCGCGTACCACCAAAAAAAAAAAAAAAAAAAAAAAATCTGTACCTGACCGAATCAGAGCCCAGTTGTCATTGGGAGTGCGAAGGTTTGAAAACTGAGTATCAGAGTAAATCACCCAGAAGGAGCAGGCGATCGGAACAGATCTTACTTAGCAATATGGGGAAGCTCATACAAAGCATCAGGTAACCTCAGGGTAGGAAAATATCTTGTCGGACAGGCACTGAATGTCTAGCTGTGGGCCTGTCATGGGAATAAGGGTGGCCTGTCATGACTGGAAATTCCATCAACAAAGAGTAGGAGACGATCAAAATGATAATAAGCTGGCTGTGAGTAGCAGAGACCCTGGGCGGAAGTAGCAGACAATCCTAGGAGACTATTTTCAACAAGGTAAAGAACCTTACGGCAGAGACCTGAGGTAAAAACCATGGAAACGAAGTGTGGACTCAGTAAGGAAGCAAAACACAAACATTAAGTTACTGAACTCGTGCTGAAAAGTGGCGTCTTGGCATCTCGAACTAAGAGGTCTGCCTGGTTTGAGACCAGACAGGGAAGTAACTCGTATCAATATCATTCTCTTTGGCTTTCCTGCTCTAAGCTCTTCAACTGGCCACCTCCTGTCTCACTCCCAAATTCACACAGGGCAGGAGAAGAGAGAATCTACATAAATTCTGAGAACATGATTCTCATTCTCTTCACTTTGATCTCAAACTGAAAGATTATTTCCTACCTTATTTGGTTCTGTTTTCTCTCAGCCATCAGTCAACTTTTTCTCCTTGACGTTTCTGTAATTGTGGTACAAAAGTTACAAGAAAATTCATTGGCTTAAGACACATATTAGCACTTTTTAAACTTATGATATTGTGATGCATCTTAAATCTATGGCATGTCATAATTTAATTGCCACGGGAATTTTTCTTGGGATGTCCTCAAGTCCTGGATGAAGTACAAAGCTTACGTAAGAGTCTATTGTTGCCAACAGTGGTTTCAAAGACAACCTGAATGGGCTTCCCTGGTGGCGCAGTGGTTGAGAGTCCGCCTGCCGATGCAGGGGACGCGGCTTCGTGCCCCGGTCCGGGAAGATCCCACGTGCCGCGGAGCGGCTGGGCCCGTGAGCCATGGCCGCTGAGCCTGCGCGTCCGGAGCCTGTGCTCCGCAATGGGAGAAAAAACAAAACTAAGAGTCTATTGTTGCCAACAGTGGTTTCAAAGACAACCTGAATCATAAAGACGTATGATGTCACTGACACTGACTGTCACTGGGGCTTGACAGAGCCACAGTAATTTGTAAAATCCCCCTTTTCTCCATCTTGCCACATTCTCATCATAGAGGAAAAGAGCAATCAGAGAGGACTCTCCAAAAGAGACTACTATACAGGTTTTTAAGAACTCTTTTGCCTTCAGAGTAGGAATGCATTTACTGTATCTGAATTCTTTCTCCTGATAGAATTTTATGAACCAGTGTTTCAATAATACCTGTTTTCTCCATCTATCTACATATCTGCATGTGTCCACAAGTGATGTCCTGGTGTTTGGAAATAAAAATGAATCTCTTTCCTTTGGTGGATTCTGTCCCAGTACAGGAACCATGTTTTCACAATTCTGCTTGGTTTCCTGAGACTGAGGCTTAATTTTGCATTTTCAATGTTGATTTCTTTGGTCACATTATTCTCCAAAAATTCTCATCTTTATCTCTAAAAGAAGCATAAATTTGTGACTAGGACTGTTGAATAACACATGGAACTTCTAAATTTTTCTCATTGCCTACCTGAAGGAAACAAATATTTGCAAGGTAGTCTACATCATTGCTTAAATTTTCTCTTTTGAATTAGCATATTTTTGTTCTGTCATAAGTAGAAGCCTTTCTTCTCTTATTGTAAGAACTATAGGATATCTACCATTGATAAGTTGAGTATTTGGAATATGGCCCAGTTTAGAAACTTATCTCAGTATGTCTTAATATTTGTGCAATGTCTTGATTTCATGACTTTATAGAGCATGTATACATAAAATTCTTTACATAAAGTTTTCATAGGAAGAAAATAGTGTATTGGGCCAATGAAAAAGAAAGTACAATGTGACTTTACTTGAAAAATGAAATGAAATGATTGTGGGTAAGAGCTAGAATTATAGAGTAAAAAAGAAGAGCTGTTTATAAGGAATTGTGGATTTTGATACACTGCTTTTCTCAAAGACTTCGTTTGAAGGTGATACCAAACTTCCACTGAGGGAGGATTAGGTGTTAAGATTAGACCTCCTAAGTGAGACTTGAGAAACACTCTTACTTACTTGGTGTCCTTTCTTGGAAACTACCCACTAATTTTGTACTGCATTCATAGTTGGTACAGTGTTAGAGAATGATATTTGAAATCACCTCTCAACAGCGCCCCAAGGAAGAGTATGAATCCTGAATATCGCTAATAACATGAATGTGAGAAAGCACTCTCTTACAAAAATAAATTCCACAGAGTTTCAAACTTATGAATTTAATAGACAAATAAGGGTTTATTTAATATGGATGGATCTCTGGCTCATAGGCCTTGGAAGTATTAGAGAACAGGCATGTTCCTGTTTGTTATGCTTTCATCACATATTTCATCAATTAGAAGTCAAGGAGAGACTATAGGAGTTCAAGTTCTAACAGCCATCTCAAAGTCCTGACTATTGAGCAAGTTTCCAATGTCTGCCAGTGAGTGAGAGGAAACTTTGAGACACGTATGGGGAAAAGTTATTGTAGCAAAAATGAGATGGGATGTGGTATACTTGACTTAGGGTAGGCATCTACTTTAGGTTTTCTATCGTAGATAATATTTTCTGATGGACTATACCTCATACAGTGTCACTGAAGCTAGTGTAATACCATTTTCAACAAATCCTTTTTGGAAAACACGTCCTATAATTACACATCTCCTTCATTAGACGAGAATGTGTAGGTCATTGTCACTTCTTATTACCAGCAGCATTTTATTAACCTCTTGGCTGTGATAAGAGGTTAATAACCCTCTTCTGTGATAATCTGTTGTACACACTACAGATGGATTAGTCTTCCTGTGATAATCTGTTGTACACACTACAAATGGATTGGTCTTCCTAAAATCACAGCTCTGGTCCTGTTACTCCCCTGTTCAGATATGGCAATGGCTCCCTGAATGACCTGCTGAATGACATCAAACTTATTAGTCTGATATTCAGCACCCTACGTGCTCGGGCCCTGTCCTTGATGCTTAACCATTAGCCATCCTTTAAGGCCCAGGTCAAATGTCTTCTTGTTTATAAAATCTTAACTCATTGTTTTGGAAATAGTATTTTCTTTTTTCGCTTTTTTTTTTTTTTTGTGGTACACGGGCCTCTCACTGTTGTGGTCTCTCCCGTTGCGGAGCACAGGCTACGGACCTGCAGGCTCAGTGGCCATGGCTCACAGGCCCAGCCGCCCCGCGGCATGTGGGATCTTCCCGGACCGGGGCCCGAACCCGTGTCCCCTGCATCGGCAGGCGGACTCTCAACCACTGTGCGACCAGGGAAGCCCATTTTTTTCACTTTTAAGTATTAAATAAATATATGTTAGTGGACGGATCTTGTTTCTCCATGCAGTCTATACATAATAGATGCCTTTGCAAAGAACAAAAATACATTGGGTGAATTGTTAACAATGAGTGGGTATAAATATCTCAAAGTATTGATTTTCAGAGAACTCTTTGTCACTTGTGAATTTTCCAAAACTTTGTTTTTTTAAAAAAAATGTATTTATTTACCTTGGCCTCACTGCGCAGCTTGTGGGATCTAGTTCCCCAACAAGGGATTGAACCTGGGCCCTGGCAGTGAGAGTGCTGAGTCCTAACCTCTGGACTACCAGGGAATTCCAAAAACTTTGCTTTTCCTGCTTCCTCCTCATACTACCTAACTCAGGCTTTTTGCCTTACTCATTTAAATTCTACCTTAGGGAGTGCACAGGATGAAATGAAGCATTCAAATTATTTGAAAAGAAAAGAGAGACATTCAGCCTTTGTTCATAACTATAAGTCTCTGTAAGCAATCCAATAAAACTTCCCATTAAGTTGCACTTGTGTTTCCTTTGAGGTTGAATTTACAGCCTACCATCAGTAGGTTAAAAATCCATTAAAATCTATAAGAACAGCAGAAGTTACATATTCCTTTTGCTGTAGTAAAGATTTTTCTAAAAGATTTTACATTAAAACTCTGTTGCTAAGTAGTGATATTAATAGGCCATTTTTAAGTCAAACGTGGCTTGTCCTTAAGGCATGGAAGACTGTACAAGGAGTAGCTTCCCATATTCCATGCAATCACATTTTGGACAGATGACTGAGACACAGTTGATTCTTTTCTGATGTCAGAAAGGCAATACTAGACTCCATTAACAAACAGCAGACAACCTCAAGGATAAGTGGTAATGAGGATAGTTGGCAAAGTACATGCTAGGAAGGGGTGATAATAGATTCAGAGACAGAGAGAGTGCCCAAGCAATTGTCCTGTAGATAGTGAGAAAAATGAAACAGGAGAAGGGGTGAGAGGTCAAGGATAGAGATTTAAATTTAAACTAATGTATAGATTAATAGCAACCAAAAAAATCACAATGACCAATTTATAGAAACACTCAGATAAAGTGCAAATACGAAGACAATGTATTTCTGTCTGTGCCTTTTCAAACTGATGCTTTTCTTTGAATGTGATGCTTTATACCCTTTGCTATAAATTAGCATGCTCTCAGCATCTTACTATTTCGCAGATATTTAAGAATTAAATTTAATGTGGAGATGTCGTATCTGTAGCTCAGAAGGCAGCAAGACTTCAGTGGGTTAGAATGCTGTGTTTCCCTGTTCTCTCAGGTGATTTTTCATCACCAAGTCTTAGATCAATCAGTTACACTAACAAAATATGATACTATTATTTTTCCTGGTGTTGTCTTTCTACTGGATGTGATACTCAGACTCTTCTGAGCTACCCAAAGTAAAAGTCCTGGCTGTAATATCCTTGGATGGGATTGATTTTTTTAAGCCAGCATTTATTTCTATTTAAAAATGCTCGAGAGTCTTTAAAATATCCAGGGTCCCAGGGATATCTGAGTTTAATATGATTTTACAGTCAGGTTGTGACTGTTGGTTCATTCATTGCTAGATCCTTTGATCCTGGGCAATTATACAACTTAAAATTTTTTTCTTGTATTCTTGTGTGAAAGCAGATATCTGGTTTGCTTCATATAAGTACATTAATGCAGTGATGAAGGAAAACAGTGCTGGTCCTTGCAAGGGAGAAATGTGTATAGTCAGAGAACAAAGCCATCAAAGCATTGCCAAGTAACAATATTACTGCACTATAGAACAAATTGATCACGCTCCCATGTTCTTTCTGTCTCAGTGTCATGGACTTCTGATCATGCTGAGATCAATTCGGAATCCTCTCTCTTCTTCTTCTTCGCTTGCTCCATTTTCTCCTCCTTGACAATGGTCCTATCTAACTGTTTCCAGGTTTTGATGATTCTGATTCCCAGATTACTGTTGGAATTTTCCCCTACTTTTACTTTTTATCAATATGTTTTATCTTTTTTTTTTCTTTTTTTTACAAAAGCATTCCATGTTCTCCGGAGCAATTCTAGGGGAAAAAAAGAGAAAAAAGAATAAAATAATATTGAAAATACAACTCTCATTCTGCTATCCAAAGAAGACGGCCAGTAAGACTTTGGCATACAGTCTCTTATTTTAAAAAGTAAATTTGTATAATAGTCAAGATACAATGTATATTAACAATACTTTTTATAGAAACTGATTTATACTGTAATGTTTTTAGAGTCTAGTTTTTAATTTAATGGTATGAACATTTTACATGTAGTTGAATATTCTTCATATATCATTTTAAGGACTGCCTAGTGTTCTGTTTTCGACTATGTGAATATACCAGAGTTAATACACCAAACCCCTTGTTCGGGGGCAATTGGTTTTGCTTTTTCTCTTTCCTACTTTCTATTCCCATTGCCATTTCTAGAGTCAAAGCTCTCATCCTGCCTTGATTGGACTATTTTAATGTTAATTCAAATGATTGCTTGTGTCCAGTGAACTATCTAATCTTTCCATACTAAGTTAAAAAACAAACAAAAAAAATGAACGACTCGTAAGACTGTGGCTTGAATAAAGACTTCGATGATTTTCAATTTTCTTCAGAATAAAGTTTACATTTCTTAGCATTTATGTTTGATTCTTCTCTAATTTAGTCATGATTTAACCAGGGGTCCACAACCCCTGGGCTGCACAGTAGGAGGTGGGCAGCGGTGGAACGAGCAAAGCTTCATCTGCCGCTTCCCAGCTCTCGCGTTACTGCCTGAGCCATGCCCCGCCCCCGGTCCATGGCAAAATTGTCTTCCACGAAACCGGTCCCTGGTGCCAAAAAGGTTTAACCAATGATTTAACGTATATTCATACTGTTCTTGATTCCCTGCATACTTCGCTACTTCCATGTCTCTGCCAGTATTCTTCCTTTTGCCAAGAACACCTTTTATTTTTGCTTCTTCCTGGCAATATCCCACTCATTCTTTAAAAGCGAGTACAGTGCTTCCCCGGTGGCGCAGTGGTTGAGAGTCCGCCTGCCGATGCAGGGGACGCGGCTTCGTGCCCTGGTCCGGGAAGATCCCACGTGCCGCGGAGCGGCTGGGCCCGTGAGCCATGGCCGCTGCGCCTGCGCATCCGGAGCCTGTGCTCCGCAACGGGAGAGGCCACAGCAGTGAGAGGCCCGCGCACCACAAAAAAAAAAAAAAAAAAAAAAGTGAGTACAAATTCACCTCCTTCATCCTCTCAGTCAAATTAACTGCTTCTTCCTCTGTGCTCCTATAGAGCATTTTGTTGTTGCTCCTGTTGTGTAATCTAATGGGAGGACATAATATAATAAGAAGCACATAGTCTTTTGGACTCTGACAGTCCATCCTGGGTGTGAAGGCAAGATTCATCTCTTATAATTTCTCCATCTCAGTTTCATCATTTATTCATTCATTTAATATATACTATTAGGTACCTCCTGTGTGCCAGGCCTTGTGTGGAACTCTGAGATACAACAAACAAATAATATTAATAATGGGAAATATTTACTATACAATATGTGCCAGGTTGCGTTCCAAGTATTTTCATGTGTGAACTCATTTAGTCCTCACAACAGGTTCTATTCCTAACCACGTTTTATGAATGAGGAAATTAGGATACCTAGCAGTTAAGCACTTACGAAGGTCACACAGCTAGTAAGTAGCAAAACAGGGATGCAAACCCAGGTGGTCTGATTGCAGAATCTGTTCTCATAGTCAGTATGCTTTATTGCCTCCTGAAACAAACAAAATTAGACACGGACTCTGCCTTTCTGGAACTTTCAAGCAAGTAGGGGAGGCATATATCAGATAGATAGCAGCAACAGATATAAAATTATACGATGGTATAACACAAACAAATATAAAATTTTACGATGGTAAGTGCTATGAAGGGGACATGCACAGTACTATGAGAAACAATAATATATGATACATACTTATGGGAGTTAGGCTATGCTTCCTAACTTCCTTCCTGACAATGTACCATTTGAGCTTAGATCTGAAGGAAAAGTAGGAGTGAACCAGGTAAGGAGGGGAAGGAAGAATGCCACCAGGTTCAGGAAACAGAATGTGGAAAAACTCTGTGGTCAAAGGGTATATGGTCTGTGGAAGGGCCTGAAAACCAGCAGCATGACTGGAGAGAAGCTGGGGTTGCATTTAGGTGGGACCCAGAGTCCTTTAGGCCATGTTAAGTCTTGTCTATTGTTAAGAGCAATGTGAAGTGATTCAGTGTTTTTAAGGAGGGGATTTCATGAGCATATTTTTATTTTATAAAGGTCTGTGAGGCTACAGCATAGAAGAGGCTTTTCAGCAAAGATGGTAATATAATACCTGTAAAGGGGAAAGTGACACGATGTATTTAAAAGTGTCTAATACAGTATCAGGCTTGCAATGAGTACTTAATAAATGCTGGTGTCCTTCTTCACTCATTACTGTGTCCACCAGATCTAATATACTACTTTGCAAAATGTAGCAAAACAATAAATGCTTGTTGATTGACTGAATGAATTGATAGATCATTATAGGTTTGAAGATTTCCAGAAACGAGGAACTCTGTGCCACACAAAGCAATCCATTAAATTGCTTTATGTGTGAGAAGATATTTTTTCATTTTGAGCCAAAAAGCTAACTTCCTATAATTCTACTTAATTTTGCCTTTTGGACCTGGACTGGATAAGTATAAATCCTCTTCTGTGATAATCCTTCAAGTAATTGAAGACAGTTATTTGAAATATTTCTGTTCCAGATCCTCCAGCCACATAATAGATCACCCAGACTCTGCCTCATTCTGTGTGCCATCCTGAGCCCCTTTCTTTCTTTAGCTCTAGTACTCAGAGAACAACCCATGTACTCTACCCAGTTCAGAAACAGTGAGGCCATCAAGTCTTTATTTGGGTTGACTATTTTAATTACCTCAGCTCAAAATTACATTAACTGTTTTGAAAGTGAGCTGTCGGGCTTCCCTGGTGGCGCAGTGGTTGAGAATCCGCCTGCCGATGCAGGGGACACGGGTTCGTGTCCCGGTCCGGGAAGATCCCACGTGCCGCGGAGCGGCTGGGCCCGTGAGCCATGGCCGCTGAGCCTGCGCGTCCGGAGCCTGTGCTCCGCAACGGGAGAGGCCACAACAGTGAGAGGCCCACGTACCACAAAAAAAAAAAAAAAGTGAGGTATCCCATAATTGTGCTGTGGGTTGTTTGAACTCATGTAGGCTGCTTTAGGTTTATCAATATTAAATGTAAATTTTATCAATATTAAATTTAAATTTAATTGTTTTGGTTGCAATCTTCTTGAACAGTGATTCTATCATCTAGTCTAATAGTTATTGCTCCAAGATTCTTTTTTGTACCTATTTGCATAAACTTTTTTACAACTTCAGTTTTGTTGCTGATATCAAATAAGATAGACAAAATTAGAGCTTATGTTTTAGTAAAGATTTCTTTCCACTTTCCACTGACTTTGCTAGATGTTATTTGATTAGCTAGAAATCTATCTAATTGTACATTTATCTATCCTGTAATTTTTCATCTTACCTTTAAAGGCCCTGCTGGACATCAGAATCAAATCATTTTGCTGATTCCTGGGCTTAAATAAACCTTTTGAACAAAGACGATGCAGAGAGTGTGAAATTATATATTGTGAGTAAATAAAACAACAACTACCTAAAGAGTTGTAACCCTGTGCCAGGCACTCTTCTGAGTGATTTAATACATTAACTCAGTTTATTCTCATGCAACAACAAAAAAAAAACCAACAATGAAATAAGTACTATCGCTATCTACATTTTGCAGATGAATAAACTGAGGCACAGAAATTGTCACCTGCCAACTTCATGTACCTGGAAAGCAGTGGAGTCAGGATTCAAACCCTTTTAGTTTGACTCCAGATTCTGTGCTCAATCCATGTTGACTCAGGTTATAGAAAAACAAAATCAAAACAGTGAGACAATGTGGCATTTTGGGTAAGAATTATTTGAAAATTTTTGAAAATTCAGAATTTTTTCCTAATATTTCACATATGGAATATTTTCCAATATGTTGCTTTATGCCTGAGATAATTCATACCCTATATATTTTAAATGACTTACTAGGTGTCTGCTGTCTAGTGAGAACATAGATGAAGAAACTTTGACTCAGACAAATTACATGTGGGGATGGCTTAGTTCTTTCTGTTCCTTTTTGTGCACTGGTAACAAAGTAGCAAATGCAAAATAAATTTAGCTGTGGAGAATGACAGGGAGGCCTTTGCAGTCATTTACTGAATGCAAGAAAACTCATGCATACTCTTTTAAATATGCTTTTAAATTTGTGGCAAGTATTAGCTCTTTGTGAAATGGAAAGAAAATTAGGACTCAAAGTATTTTTCCAGTAGTGGAGTAGTATAGTTTTATTGGAACATTAAAAAAAATAGCCTAAGTGTGGCCCAAAGGAAATACATAATCTTCTAGAAAATGAATACCAATAGCAAATACAGTTGTCTTGCATTTTGGTGCTGGAATATGGTTCTTGCCTTTTTTGTGGAAGAAATCTCATAAGGATGCAAATTACAATCCTGGTAAATGTGACACTGTCTTCATAAGAATTAATCACTTGGAAATTTGGATTTTTTTTCCTAATCATATACTTAGGGCTTTCCCAGTAAATTATATCTATATTAAATAATCTGTTGCTAAGATGTGCTGAGAAAGTTTTACGTTCATTGAAGGTATCCTGTAGGTGAGAATAAAATAATCTCAATGGCATATATTTTTCTTTCTGGCTCTGTCAACAACAACAAAACCCTAATTTGGACAACTAATATGCTTAAGTATTCTCTGAAAAGAGCTATAATATATTCAAACTGTTTAGTTCCTCCCACAGATCATTTTGCTTTACAGCTTTGATCTTGAAATATGTGGACTGATGTCTGATTTATGCGCACAGTCCTTCTTGTAAGTAGTTAAGTGTTCTCGCTCAGCGTTATTAAATAAGCCCAAAGCTGCGAATGGGCCTCCTTGACTCAGGGCATTTGGAAAAGACCTCTCCCTTTAAATTATGTACCTTGTCTTCTTGGTCCATTTTGTTGTGGTCCACTAATGCTTTTTTGTTCTTTAGGAAAGTATTTGTTCACTGCCTTTTTCACTTGTCATACCCTGAAACCTCCTTGACTTCTAACTATTATATCTAAAAATGGGGGGGACAATATTCAAAGGTTATTTGACTGTAAAATCTATTGTGCTTTTATAATCGATGAATTATTTTCCAATTTAATTCTAAATAGAAGGTACTTTACAGAAAACAAATCTGACTCCACAAAAGAATCAAAAATTGTATTTGTTTTACATTGTACGTACGTGGAGCTGGAAACTAAGGAGGTTGTAAACAAGCCCATTTGCCAAATCTAGACCAACTTCCAAGAGGCATATACATAGAAAGCTATTTTGAATTATGAGCATTCGTTTTATTTTTCTTTCCCACTGAACTTTAGCTGTCTTAGGGTAAAAGCCTATTCATCTTTGCCTCTCAGAACCTAGAACAATATTCAGTACATTTGAAAAATAGAATAATAATAATTTCTAATTTTTAAAAATTGCTTACTATGTGCTACACACTAGTTTAGGTTCTTCCCATGTGTGATTTCATTCAATTGTCATAACAGCTCTGTAAGGCAGGCCATATTATAATCTCATTCACGTAAGAGGAAATTTCTTTTCTTTACATTGTCTGTTTTCTTTTTTTTAAAATGTTGCACTTTTTTGTTAAGATATAATTGCCATGACATTGTGTATATCAGAACTTTTAACTTACTGTTATTTACAGGCATAGAAAAATGATCTCCCTATGAAAGTGATGGGTATCTGTTCTCTGCACCTCATTATATTAGACAATTTTTAAAAATTCATCTTTATTGGAGTATAATTACTTCACAATACTGTGTTAGTTTCTGTTGTACAACAAAGTGAATCAGCCATATGCATACATATATCCCCATATCCCCTCCCTCTTGCATCTCCCTCCCACCCTCCCTATCCCACCCCTCTAGGTGGTCACAAAGCACGGAGCTGATCTCCCTGTGCTATGCGACTGCTTCCCACTAGCTATCTATTTTACATTCGGTAGTGTATATATGTCCATGCCACTCTCTCACTTCGCCCCAGCTTCCCCCTCCCCCACCCAGCCCCTGTTCTCAAGTCAGTTCTCTATGTCTGCATCTTTATTTCTGCCCTGCCCCTAGGTTCATCAGTACAATTTTTTTTTTTTTAATTCCACTCTTTGACATAAAGCAACATAAGAGGAAATTGAAGCACAGGGAGTTTAAATAACTTGCTCATGATTACCTAGTAAATAGAGATACATACACTAAAACAATATACAGAAGTAAAAAGAGAATCCGTGTCTGATATTTTTGTATGTTATTAGCAAGCTATATTTTATTACTCTGTCATTAATTTAGCTGTATTCATTTTGTCCTGGTTAACCTTGGTCAATGAAAATTGAGGTGGGATTTGTTGACAGACTATTGAGCAGCCGGGTAAGATGATCTAACCTACAAGAGGAGAGAAGAGAGTGGAACCATAATTAACTAGGCACTATCTAATTTGCATTTCATTGGAACCAAACCCATATAGAGGAGTCGAGTCATGGAGTCAACGTTTAAGATGAATATATGGTACCGTGAATTCTTGAAAAGCCCCAGTAAGTCTTATCACTGAGACCAAAACACCATTCCTCCGTAAGGTGCAACAGTCTTCAGCATCAGAACCTTCTGCTGCCTCTGCAGGTGAGAAGCAGGGGAAGTAGACAGTTTGAGCTGGGAGCCACACAACATGCAAATACTTCTCTTTAGACACCGGAATCACCCTCATGGTGAGCTGCTCACACCATGAGACACAGGAGATCTGAGGCCTAGAAAGTGGCAGATTCACATCTCCCATTTCATGCTAACTCTGGGCCATTGAGTGAGCTGAGAAGCAAGGTATACTAGTTACCTAAATAACAAACTTTCTCCTATTTCTGACACATTAAAATGAATTGAAATTCTCATAAGAAAATGCATGTATGATGTGACACTGAAGTATAATGCACATACAAGCATGCAATTTGAAATATATATATATATATATGAAGGAAATTTTATAGTTTGTAACATAAGCATTGCTTTAACTTCTATGAAGCTTGAACTTATGCTCCACAAAATTTTAGATGGAGGGAAAGATGAAGAAGGAACCCAAGGGAGTGTTGACTGAGAGAACAGATTACAATGGTACAGTGATGCCAGGTATAAAAGGGCCTCATGCACGCCCCATTGTTTTTAAAGGATTGCCATCTTCCAGACTGGGCCGGTTGGGATGTTGAAGGGTCTATACGGCCACTACAGGCCCTTAGACTTAAGATATAGAAACTTATTTGCAGTAGCCCTTCTAGGAGTGATTGGATCCTGAGGACCAATTGCTGTTAACCAAATTTACAAGAAATTGATAGATACGGTTGAGATATTTAGTTACCAAGATAACTAGAAATCTCCTCAGTAGAAAGATTTCCTTTGGCCACTTGTTAATACATTTCTGAAGATTGTTTCATGAACTTGTTTCATGGACTTGGATGGAGGCAGTAAGATGGTTTTAACTGAAGTCACTGGGTCCTGAGGCCTCATATGCCCGCTTCTCTCCTAGAAGAGTTAACTCATTAACTCACTGTACAGACCAGACTATTCAGCCAGCTGTCAAGGTAACTTATCAGGGCATTTTTTTTTTTTTATGGAAAGTGTTAAAAAATAAATAGTTCTCTTTCTTTGGCTCCTTTGTATTTTGGTTTTCTAGGTACCATTCAGTTATATAAAGAGTCCTCTGTAACATTTAATGTTTATTTAGCTTACAGCTTAAATAACTTGCATTACTTATGTTTTAGATTCCTTGATAACATTAGAGGTATGTAATTAGATTTAAGGAACATTCTGATACCATTTACGTGTTGACAGACCATTTCTTTAAGTCATTTTTTTTTTCTGCAGGTGGTAAGGCCTGTCCACTTTTACATTGATTTTTATTAAATTTTATTTCAAAAGGTTATATGCTCTGAGATTACCCTCAAATTCTCTTCCTATTTGGGGCCTGTCAATGATGGGTATAGTGGCGAAAACACAGGTTTTGAAGTCAGGCGGATCTAGATGAAACACTAGCTGAGTGATATTAGGAATAGTACTTGATCTCTCTCGTAGCTTCTCTATCTGTAAAATAGGAATAATTAAGCCTATTGTATAGGGTTGCATATAATACAATAACTGGTACATAATAGGTGCTAAATAACTGGCTTTTTTATATATATATAAAAAGTTCTTAGAAGGAAAACAAGATAAAATAAAAATTCCTAAGATATTTTTAACCTGAGTTTTTACCAAAAGGCCAAATATGGCCTACACAGTTTTAAAAAAAAATATTTTTGAAGTAACTGTCAACTTTAAGCATCAGTAACTGTGATATAAAAATCTGCATTTCTCACTTTCCTTGAAAAAGTGTATCTTCTGAGATGTGGCATCCCCATTTCTGTCCTGAACAATAGGCAGAAGCTGAGTATCAGCTGCCCCTTCTATGAGGTATTTGCTGATGTCATTGCAGAACCCCCAGCCCACTTCAGTCCTTCAAATTAGCTCTCTAGGCCTTTGCATTTGGGACTCTTTCAGTACATTATCCTTTTCCTAATAACTCTTTATTTCATGATATTTGACCAAAGAAGAACAAATGAAGGTGAGTAGAAATAGATATTTTAGTGCTTAAATGAAAAAAAAGAATCTATCTCTTGTTTTGGTGCTGCATCTAAGGTGGTTATACTTTCCAAATTGAAAACTAGGTTGACTCAGCATCTGAAGGTGACACTAAATATTCAAAACTGAGACTTCCGTAAAGAAACTTTGTTACTGTGAGTCTGAACCACGTGGACACCCAATTAATGCTGTTGACTGGTTACTGTGGATTTTCAAGGTAGTGTTGACAGTTTTATCACCCTTGTCTGGATGCCCTGGAGTCTGGTGGCAACTACACACCATTTGTAAAATTAAGGTGCTATGTTCATCCTTGAAACAAATGGCAAAGCTATTTAGGATTGGTTTTAATCTGATGTTCTGGCGGGGATCCCATTGGGACACACAAATTAAAACATAGTCCTAGGTCAATTATAGCAGTGTATCTTTTGAATGAGACTCAATGACTGGTTTGACAAGAGTCTGGTGACCCTGCTGAGTGTTATTAATTTTATTGTCCCGAGAGAATAATGGAAATAGGACCTATTGTTTAGCCCTCAGGCTACAATTGTACACCATTATCTATATGAGCAATATCTTCAGTGTCCCCCACAGAATATACTTCAGGGGAGGGAGATAAGCACAATCATTCCTTTAATATAGAAACAACCATTAAATATAGAAATAGTGGCATGGCTGTAAATCCAAAATGTGGAATGTATGGAAGAGAATATTCTGGAGACAGAAAACTTGAATTTTATTTCTAGATTATTCTGATACTCATTGTCCCCATGATCTTATATTTAGGAAATAACCATAAAGTATCACAGTGAATTTGACAAAAGATCACATTTGCATTTTTCTAGGGTCTTTATTATGATTTTTCTGAGTATACTCTCTAGAAAGACACAACAGTGCAATGGTTCAAAGAGGTCTTTGGAATCAGATTGCCTATATTTGAAGTCAGGCTCCAACATTTATTAGCCAGTTATGGGAGCTTAAGCAAGTTGCTTAACCTCTAGATTACCTCACTTTCCTCAGCTAAAAAAGGGTAATAATAGTACCTTCTTAATAATGTTAGTGAGAAGAACAAATGATCATAAGCTCTTAGCCCACAGAAAGGCCCAATAAATGCTAGTTGTTATTGATACTTAACTTAGTCTAAGATGCACTTCAAACACAGCCCAGGTTTAGGTGAAGACGTGTTCTGTGATTGTTCAATACAGTCACCCAATCTAAACAAAATGAAAATAAAGCTTGGCTGGGATGCTCTGAATATAGCGTGAAGTACTGTAAATTATCACATCCAGAAGCAACCATTTGGTCTGCTAACTGACAAGTAATCATCGGAAATTAGCTGTTTGTCCAAAGTCTAAAGCTGCAAATCCAGGTAGCAGGGAAAAGGGACTTTTAAGAGTATTAGGAGGGGTGGGGGAGTTGAAAATAGGAGAAACATAGGACGTTTAAGTCCTAGATTTCCTTGGTCTCTATCTCATCCCCACTCCAATGCAGTACATACACCAGGGAACAGGAAGAGAACTCTCACTGATGTGATGATCTTGGGTTTGGCAATGGACCTTCTTTATTTAAAGTCAAACTTTCTATAGTCTATGAGCCATACACTTATTTGTACTATCTGTTCACTCACTTGGTGTGAAACACGCTCATCTCAGGGGTCTTCTTAAACCATAGCAGGCTGTGAATGGCACTAGTACCTGGCCAATGATTTAACTTAATACGAACTGCTGTATGTTTATATAATATTTAAAACATACTGTTAGTAAGTTTTTTCCCACTCATCTTTAAAGATTTAATCATATGTGCTTTCCACAGTAAATTTACTCTCCATTCCCCTCTTTTTTTTTTTTTAGCTTTAAAAGAAGAAAATCCCAGTTTTTGTCTGTGTGGGGAGTCTCATTGGGATTGTTTTTAATGGGACCTGGCAGGCCTTGCCTTTGGAAAAGAAACCAGGAAACCAGCTAGTTTTATGATAGAGGGGTCATTGCCCAGGACGGGGTGTGCAAGAGGAGAAACCAGATTTCCGTAGTAACAAGGTCTGTGACTTCATGGAGGCCCTCTCCAGTGAAAGTATTTTAAAATTTTGCTAGTGTAGGCTGCAGATAATGTCAATATGCCCATTCCTACTTTATTTGATGTTTCTTACAGTTCTTAGGAAATTGGCCCTTCTCATGATGGCTTCAGGGATCTGTGGCATCTATAGTACCCACTATACGGATGAACAGAGAATGAATGGGAGGCATATATGAGACTGTATATGAAAAAATAGTCTATAGATGCAAATGACTGCACCTTTGCCTCCAGTGAACTAGTGATGTGCTTTCTGTGCAGAAAATTGATGGTTTATCCACCATTGTGGAAATAGGGCTTCCAAGAGCAGAGTACTACTTCCAAGGAAATACTGTCAACCCAAATCACCACTGTGCTTTTTTGATATGTCCTAGTTTTATTTTGCCCTGGGGTTGTTTTTCCCCTTTGAGGGGTTCCACAGTTAGATCTCACCTAATAATCAAGCTTACCTGAAAGTACTACTTGGAAAACTGCTGGAAAGTGTTCCTATGGTAGGAAAGATGCTAGAGAACTAAACAAAAGGATGCCAAGACGACAAAATATGAGATGAAGAGGAGGGATATTTAATTGCCATGTAAAGGGTTTAAAGTATAATTCTAACAATAGTTGGCAAAAGTTGAGGATATTTACATCCTGTCTTTAGTTTTTGGACAAGTATGAACCATACTTTTTGGGTTTTAGATAGGGTGGGCCAAGGAATGCTTCATAATCAAAAAGTAGCTCTTACTTCTCTGCACAAATACTTCCAGAAATGTGAGCTAGTCAAAAAAGGCTGGCTGCAATTCATCCCCTTAGCATTTCTGCACTTCTCTTTCTGTTCATCTGTAATCATTAGTTGGTTGCTTGGTGATTATTTTCTCCACTGAGTTGTGTCTTCTTTTAAGGCAGGAAACTGATTTATATTTCCTCCTTGTTTTGTGTCGGCTTTTTCCCCTATTGCCTTTCCTCACCAATGTCTGGCATAGTAATTTGACATGGTCCCAGGGACTCTCCCCCAGGCTCTTCAGAACTCCCCAAGTGATGATAATATCTGCTAGAGTTGACATAGAAAAAAAAAAGGCAGCTATTTGTAATGCTTACTGAGTGGTTCTCAGAAGCTGGATTCGTCTAAAATTCATCTAAGAAGTCTGTCAAAACTCGGAATTCTGGGTCCCACTTTCCAAGATTCTGATTCCATAGGTATTAGTGGCTCTTGAGAATCTGCATTTTTGCATGCTTCCCTAGTGAAACTTTGCTTTATGGAGCAATCATTTCCACAGTTGATACTTTCTTATTCTCAACTATGACTGAATATCAGAATTTACAGTGGATGTTTATAAAAATGCCTAGACCTCACACACAGAAATTCTGATTTATTAGGTTTGGTGTACAGCCTAAGCATCTCTATTAAAATATTAAAGTACCCTTCTCCCCACAACCAAACTTCACAGGTGATTTTTTTCTTTGTGGCCAAGATTCATAACCACTGCCTTAGCCCTTAACCTCACCATGTTGTTATTTGAATACTCCTCAATGATTACCACGTACAAAGCTGGAAAAGGTTGCATTCCTTGTGAATAACTAACACAGGGCAGAAATGGCCGTGTTATCAGCTGCCCCTCATTTATGCATTGATTCAGTCTCAAGATATGACAAGCTGGACTTAATGGTTAGGGAAAGAGTAAATGAGACCAGTAGATAGAGACCTCTTAGTTTATTTCTTAAGAGTCACATCAATCTGCCTGGTTAAGTGATTAAAGGAGAGGCTCTACACTGCAAAGGGAACCAGGCCCTGATTTGTTCAGGGTCAGGAACAATGGCTCAAAATCGTCTTGTTTGCAGATACTCCTTTCATGTTATTAGGCTGTCAGTTGACAGACTTTGCAAGATTTATGGCTCAAAACTCAAGTGTCCACACGTGTGTGAGGGTGCGATGTTGCAGCGGTTTGGATCAGGTTGGATGAGGTGAGAGGAGAGGAAAGGCCTGAGGATACCAGGAACCAGGCCCTTTTGGGGCTTCAACCTCACAATCCCTCTTTCTGTTTGTTTGGTTTTTTTTTTCTTCCCTCTCATCCCAGTGAACCTTATTTTGAGTTTCTGGGAATTTCTGCTATTGCACATTAAAATAGAAAGTGTGACTTCAAAGGGAAGCACCTAATTTTTATGAAAAGATTCTTAGGGTGCTTTTAATAAAGTCCCATCAAGGGTGTAATAATAAAGATTTAGGATTCCTGTGCCCTGCAACTTGAGAAAACTGTGCTTTCAAAGCAAAATGAACTATACTTTATTGGACCTGTTCGTGTCTTTCTAACTTATTTGAATTGAAATTTCTGATATTTAAAATTTTGCATTCTCTTCACAGTAGGGACAGTCACCTCCTGCATCTTTCTGCTTTTCCCTCAGATGTTTTTCTCTTTCCTGCCAAGAGAGAGCCTGCTGCCTCTTTCTGTGAACTTCCCTCCATACTGGCTCCCCTTGTTCCCTTCCCCCATTCCAAATGGAAACTTTCTGAAAGGAAATGTTACCATGTTACTCCTCTGGCTGAAATCCTTCTGTGATTCTGCAGGATGTATTAAATCCAAACTTAGAGCAGCCTACAAGGCATGTTTGGGGCCTAGAATTTGTTACTATTTCCGACCTCCAAGCCTGTTTGCACGCTGGTGGGGGCACGCACATATATATACACACACACACTCACACACAGTTCTCCAGCCATAATGAATTATTGTCATTCCTCAAAATGCCATGTTCTTATATTCTTCCATGTCTATGCACATTCTCTTCTTTTTCTTAGATTTATCTTTCTCTCTAGTAGACTTCATAAATGCCAACCCTAACTTCAAGACTCTACTTAAATAAACCTCTTTTTCTGTAAAAATGGAAACTTTCCCCCCTCAATCAGAGCCTGGTAGGGGTATCTCCTTATGCCCTCCATAGAACCCTGTGGCGGGCATAAGTACATAGGCTACACTAATCATGCAGTGGGAGTGCATTACATGGTTGTATCCCCAGAGATGCTATTTGAAGGCAAGTTTGGGGCCTTACTTGTTTTTCTCCAGTGACTCAATAAAATGCTGAATAAACACCAATCAAATCTTTAGAAACGACTGGCTGACTAAGTAAAAGAAAAAAAAATAACTAAAACTATGGCTAGGAATTGCCCCAAAATATGTTTTGGGGGCAGAGGAAAAGGCTTACAGGTAAAATATATGGGGAACAAACTATCAAGTTTCAATTTTGTACTGTTTCTAAGGCACTCTAATTTAGTAACCAGACTGACCAAGCATCACCGTATTCTGGAACCCCACTGGACCAAACAGAGCTGAAAATGATGCTTCAGTAGGATAGCTATTTGCCAAGACATTTTTCTTCGTTATGGTGGTTCAGGGGGAGGGGTGATTATCCCCAGATTCTACATGAATGCATATGAGGTTGTAGATGAAGCAGTGGAGGTGCGGTTACTTGGCAAAGGCCTCTCATTAGTGGCATCCCAATATGCTGTGTCCTCTGAATGCAGAGCATCACTTTGGCTAATAGATTAACTTCACGAATGGAAGCCAAATTCCATTATTTTTGATAATTGGGAAGAGTATTTTGTGCCATATGTATTCATAATGCACTTGATAATTTATGTATGCAAAAACTCACAGAGATATTTTGTTTAAACACAAACGGAGTAGTATAAATCCTTTTTCTAAAGGAGTATAAATCTGCATTGGTTTTCAAATTGTACTGCTTATGTTCAATACATGTGTACATGTGTGGGGAGATGGGGTTTGCTGTGGGCGGAGAAAAACTACACATGACAGAGGTATCAGGAGCAAGCTTTAAGTCTATGTCTCTTATCACTATGTGCGTCTGAGGGTTAAAAAAAAGAAAAAAGATTTTCCTTACCTGGGAAAGCAGAGTGAGTCCCGCCATTTCTTCTAGCTTCTTCCTAGCTGAGAATGTCTCACACGTGCTCCCAAATATGGTGCTTAGCCAGGTGCGGTGTTTGCGCCATTTCTCGTCTTTTGCTCTGACTACAGCAGAAACGTCACCTGCCACCCTATGATCTCCTTGCAATAGGGCACAAGTTCCCTATTCTTGCACTGGAGCTGCCTGCTGTTTCATGGGCTGCAAAGGAGAGCTGCCTTGTGTTTTTAGTGTTCCCCGTGAATTTTGTGCAACAGCCCTTTTATTTCATATTTGTCTTTTTCTTTCCCCAGGACTCTGACATGAACCCCTGAGAGAAATTGTGGGCTCAGAAAACAATCTTAAGCCATATAACATGCTGTACCTCAAAGTGCCGCTCTCCTCTGAGACTAACTCATTGTCCTTAGCCTTAGTTTATGAGCCTCTGTTCTTATTTTCTCCCAGGATACCGTTCGTGGTTCAGGCAAATATACACCGGATGGGCACGGTCTATCTGCTTTCCAGACAGCTGGATATGTATGAATTTGAGCAGCCATGGGACTGTGGGAGTGAGAGTGGCTTAGGTCAGTCACATCTATGGCTTACTTTATAGCTATAGTGACAGTTGTATAGACAGAGAGCTATAAGACCCCCCAAATCCTTGAGGGGAATCATTTGCCCAAGGCTACAGTGATGCAGTATCACATCTGGCACTCTAGTCTAGGTCTTTCTAACTCCAGAGTCCTATACTTCTAGTATTTCTCATTTCTTGTCTATCTTTAGCTTAGTTGAAGGCATGTAGTAGGTGTAAAATAAATGTTGAATGAACAAGTGAATGCTCTCTTTATATCAGCATCAAATGCATTGCGTGGCAAGATGGAAACACTGTGAAGACAATATACAAGTAACACTGTTGTGTACGATGTGTTTATTTAAAAATATCACTTATTAAAAACTATTTCTGAGGAACCGATTTTGAGTAAGAATTGACTATAAAAGCTTAAATTGTTAAAGACACAAGATAACTCAGAGTCTTTATGGTCTGCCTTAGAGTTGATGATGATTTCTGACAATATGTATTTGAAGCGAATTTTTTTTGAGACTTAAAAAAAGAAATCTCATGAAGTTTTCTAGAAGATGTCTCTTTTAGGTGTATACTTTTAAAAATAAAATGTTTTATAAGTCAGTACCTTATTTTTTTATGCAAGTTTGTAGCAAGCATTGGGAACCTCATATCATAATAAAAATGACCTTTAGGGAATTCCCTGGCAGTCCAGTGGTTAAGACTCGGCGCTTTCATTGCCGGGTTCAATCCCTGGTCGAGGAACTAAGATCCTGCAAGCCAAGCAGTGTGGCCTAAATAAATAAATAAATAAACAAACAAATAAAAATGACTTTTATGTTCTTGAGGACTTTTTATTTTGGAAGGATCCTTAATTTTTATGTGGTTGTTACTGTTCATTATAAGAATCACTTCTTTCTCCTCTAAAGTTCAGTTTCATGTTAGGGAAGAAGTTAATTTGTCTACATGGGAAATGTTACATTACATTCAAAAGCTGCACATACTCTTTTTTTTCATGGAAATTCAGGTTGTAGTAATAATGTTTATTTGCTGTTATTTACAACAGTGACACATACTAGGCTCTGCATAGAATAATACATACGGACACATTTGAATCCATATACATAAATACATACACAAGAATGAGTCCCGAGTATCTGTAGGCACATGCTCACCTGCCCATATTTTCATAGGTATATAAGATTTTCCTACCACCCTGAGTGTTTGATTTACACAACGACGGGACTTCTTTTATACTTGCTAATTCTATTCTCTATTATATTCCAAAAGGCATTGTATTATCTGCCTTGTCCTATTTGCTTCTGTGCTCATTAAAGTGGCCTGCTGTGAAGCTAATTTTTCCTGCTCATTTTATTGATATTTTGGGAGAGTGAGATTTTTTCCAAGCAGTTCCTGTTTTAGTATAGGGTTGGAGTAGCTGTCAAAAGAAGGCTTTAAAAGCCATCCTCTAAAATAAATCAAAAGTAAAAGCAGCTTATTTTAGTATCTCTATTGAAATATAAATTACAGGTCATTGATCTTTTTCCTCACTTCCTTGCAATTATTTTTATTGAATTTTTAAAAAGTAAAACAATGCAGTGTATTAAAAAAAGCAAATAAACCTCGATGATAAGAATAGTACCAAATGGTTTGTAAATGGCAACAACACACATTTTGTAGGAGAAAAGCATAATAAAACCTAGCTTTGTTTTGATTTCTACAATAAAAAAATAAAGCATAGCAGTGATTAGGTTAGTACAATTCTGAATCAATCTAAAGTCTCACCACAGAGGGACAGTTTAATTCTAAGAGTTCAGAATCAATTATTCTTGTCAGGTCAACTACCTTATATCTAAATCTATATCTATATCGACATAGATTTAGATATAAAATATATCTATAATGTATAGTAAAATATATAAATAATGTACCTATATATAACACATATCTACAATGTATAAAATGTATAAGTATATATGCACATTGGGATATATATTTTAAATAATATATATTTATATATGTATAATAATATAATGTGTATTTTAAACAATACATAACAATGCCAGGAAACAGACATGAGGTGATGCCAATACAAGCAATATCCTTGTTTTCAAAGAGATGGCAGTCAGGTGCTTTGCCTGAGAGGCAGATGGCAGGTGAGGACATGGAGGAACCAGGGGCTGCCAGGTTTTCAACCCCGGCTCCACTGCTTCCCTTCGTCTCTCTGAGCATCTGTTTGCCCTTCTACAAACTAAGAATAGGGCGCTTTCCCCGTAGAGTCTTTCGGGGGGTTTAAGTGAATTTATATTGGTAAAGCAATTAGAAGATAGTGCCTGATACATAGTAAGCACTACATCATGTTTGTTAAATAAATAAAGTTCTCAGTAGCTGGAGCTGGTCAGATACAAGGTAAATATTATTTAGAATAACAAGCTGCTATTTTTAGTAAAACAGAGAAAATGTGTGCCTCCTACAGATCCATCTAGGATTTAGCATTTTGGGATACAAAAGATTGATTTTCTTTGGAATATATTCTGAACCAGAAGTCCCAGAATGTGGTGCAGGTCAACATCATATTCCTCAGGGGCAAGTCCTGGGCAGCCTGTAGGAATCACAGTGCTGCTTCTGAAGGTTTTATCAGCCCAACGGTGAGCACCGAGTTAAGCTTATCTCTTCCAACCTGTTCCACAGCCCAGGAGTTCTATAAATTGTTCATAGGTGTGTTTGGAAGATGTTCCTAAGTAAAATAAGTTTGCCAAACACTGGGGTAAACACAGAAATAACAATCCTTACAGCTTTAAAAATATTTAATATGCATTTCAATACTGCAAGAAACATATTATGGATCCGATCCCAAATTTATTTCACCATGATTTCCTTTTTTTTCCCTGTTACCATACAACTATGGTTACCTTCCAAAGGTAGAAGATAGACCATCAGTAGGGAAGTAGTAGTTAGTTTTTTGGTCCTTATATTCCATGGAGAAGAACTGAATAAAACAAAGTTAGCTTAGAAAGAAAGAACAAAATGTTAGTAATAACTAGCAACTGAATAACATTTTGCAGCTTAAGCATATTTCTATATATATTGTTTTCTTCATTAGCATATTTTCCTCATTTGTACTCACTTACTAACCCACTGCCTCATTTACCATCTCCTGAAATCAAAAGGATGGGTCCACCTAAGAATCCAGGCATTCTAGTTCCAAGTTAAAATCTTCTCCTAAAGCACTTCCATTGTCTGAGTTAAAGGGCATTCATTGTAACATTGTTTTCAGGAGTAAAAAAAGTAGAAATCATCTAATATTTACAAAAGGATGAATGAGTAAATGAAGTTCAAGCAGACAATGCATGTTAAGTAAAATGAATTAACTGTGTGACTATGGATGTCTTCAAAACGTCATTTTAAATGAAAATTAATAGAACAGCGTTAAAAGAAGCAGAAATAGTTTTAAATCATTGGCAAATAGTAATGAGAAAGAAGAGTTAGTATAGGTAATGGTGACAGGAGCGAAGTGCATTTATTGCTCATCAGAATTTAGGTAATCTAATCGTTAGTATAAGGCTTAAGAAATTAGGAGAGCTACAGTTGTATTAATGCTCTCTCCTTTACTGTTTCTTGTGTTGTTCTGTACTTACTGAGAATCGCATTCACATTCAAGATTTCATTTACCAACTTGTATGCTAACGACAAACATCTTTATATTTCCACTTCTCTTGAACGATAAGCCTGTATATCCATTGGCCCCTGGTCATCTTCACTTGAATATCTCACAGACAACTCAAGTGACATTGTCCCAAGTGATTCATTATTATACACTACCTTTTTCCTCTTTCACAAAGAAACAAGTAAAAAAGTTACTCCTCTTCTTGAATATTCCATATCTTACTCACAAGTGACACTCAAGCCAAAGCCTGCTTGTCATTCCCAGCTCACCACCCTTTCCCCGCAAACGGTATCATCAAATCCTTTCAGTTCTTTCTCCTAAATTTCTAGTCAGCCCAGCCCCTCCCCTTGATCTCTACTCCCACTGCCCCAGTTCATTTAATAATTTTTTCTTGCATTATTATAATATCTCCTTCAATGTCTCTGTGCCTTTAGTCCTACTGTTCTCTGAAAACATCCTCTACATGTTCGTCAGATCATGTATAATATATCTGCTTTCCATAATATCATTTGATGGCTTTCCTTAATTTTTAGATTAAATCGAAACCCAGCATGGCTTCAAAAGTTTTCCTTGGTTAGACACTTATTTACACCCTTTAACTATTACCTCTAACCACCCATTTTTTCTATTTTTCTCCTTCCCTTCTTCTTCTCTACCCTTGGCTCGCCCAGACTTCACCCATAATAACCTACACATCTTTTCCTGTGCGTTTTCTGTCGGCCTGGAATGCCCTAGTTCCCCGGTGTGCTCCTTCATTTCCTTTATTACTTTAAGAAATACAATTATCTTGTATTTGTTTGTAAATCAAAAACTGTGCAAAAGAAGTGGCACACACACTCCTACTTACAGCTATTTTGATCCATTAGAACAAAGGCAGTAAAGGTGAGTACACTGAATTTCTGAAAGCAATATGATAACGCACCGGATGGGTAAATCTAATAATCTACAGTAGTCTGTGGTATGGAATGTAATTCCAGAAGAATATAGGAATTTTTATGATTTATGAGAGATATCTGTGGGATTTGTAACTGCAAACAAGTTGTCTTTCCTGTTTTTTTAATAAGCTTTTTGAGGGCAGGGATTGTATGTTTTCATTTTGTAAGCTCCGTAGCCCATAATTCCACACTTAATATATACTCGGCACTCAACAAATGTTTGCTATATTGAGAAAGAGTATGTTAAGTCATGGGAACATGTGATACTGTAACATTTTATAGTACATATTATTTTACATCACAGAAATAATGCACATGTTAGCTGAGTATACTCAAAAGGTCTTTGAAATAGCGCTTGAAGGGTGTGAAAGTCATTATGTTTGGGTACTCTTTGTAAATAAATGATGAAAAGAAAGGATATTTGCAAGTTATTTGAAATGATATTCAATTTCCTCTATACTAAAAGATAGTTTTTTTTAAAAAAAACTTTATTTTGTACTGCTTAGTTATACTCTGGATTTTTAAAAATATGACTTTCAAAAATAGCTTCTTGTAAGATAATTAGAACAACTTGCCATCAGTGCCTTTCAATTAACACTGAAATTACGTCATAGAAAATAATTCTTGTTTTGAAGGGAATTGAACAAAATGGTATATTAATTATCTTTTACTAACAGTTTATACTAATTTAAAGCAGAAAAGTAGAGGGATGAAGCAGTAACGTTTTGAGGTTGGAAGCATTCAGGTAGCAGGTGAAAAGCAACCTTTAAATATTCTCCCATCTATTTCCCCAGTTTTCACTTTCTTGTTGTAAATACTTACAGACACACAGAAGAAGTAGTGGCTTGCTAGTTAGCACATCCATAGTGATTTAGTGTGAATTAACCACTTGTTTCCATTCATGGACACCCAGAATAATTAGCAACTGGGACATGTGAATCTAATTTACAATTTACCCTTTAGCAGAATTTCATAGGGCATGTAGTTGAATAGACAGCATTACTATTTTTCTGTTTGATAAATGAGTTAAATGATCATTTTGGTTTCAAAAGTGAATATTATATGTGTAGGAGTGAGAAGTTAGGTAAAAATATATATGTATATTGGAGCTTTTTTAATTAAAAAGAAAAGCATATATTATTGTAATGTTTACATTTGACAGTAATTTAAGGAAGAAAGTTTTAAGTTTATACACGCTGAAGTGTGTTTATTTGAACAATAAAGCATCATCACAATTACTACTGACGGGTATTACTTCTGTCTCATAACAGCTAGTGCATTCTGTATCATAGAATATAGTACATTGTGTGCCAGGCGACTCACTGAAGAAAATAGAGTGAAAGGTACAAACTTGTAGAATATTTCCTCAGAGAGATCCTTCTATGAGACCATATGTAGACAAGGATTAGTTGCTCCATGGGCAAAGATACATGTTTATTTTTGTAATAAACCAGTCAAATAACCTATAACATATACCATACAGTTTAATTTCTACTGTATTATTTCTCCTCTATTGAAATAATTTTATCTTGATGAATGATTTGAATCATGTCTGCCATTTTTGTCATTTGATAACTTGCAGATCCAGGGCTTCCTGCAGCTTTTCTCTGCCTGGGGTACAGTGAGAGGAGAGAGAGAGAGAGAGAGAGAGAGAGAGACAGAGAGAGAGAGAGAGAGAGAGAGAAGGGAAAGAGAGAGAAGAGTGATTGATAGATAGATGAAAATATCCATACATATATTTTTCAAATCGGGGACATTATAGAAGAAAGCATTTTGCTGAAAAACAAGTTAAAGAAAAGATAATTATTTCCACCTTTTCTTTGACTGTCACTAATTTTTAGAGGGATTTATCATCGTTATCCGAAAAATATTTTGAAGACCGATGCTGCATTCACACTCTTTAGAGCTGTTTAGACTACCAGAATCCTTATATTCTAGGTGGTCGTAACCCAAACCAGATGATGCTGGCATGAATGTACAAGGCAGGGACTGATAAAGCACAGAATAAATACAGGAAAATGAAATTAATTTAGGAGAAGGCCCAGAGGCAGGAGTGTAGAGAAGAGACAAAAAGAGCATTGCTGAAGTTTGATCTTCTCTTCTCCAATGTATCTGCAAATAGCTCTGGCACCAAGATCCTATGGCTATCTCCCAGAACCTGGATCAGAAAGCCTACTGTTTATTAAGATAAATGCAGATGTGTCTGCAAAGGGGCACTTCAAAATAACCGACCATCTTAATGCCATGTGCCTAGTTTGGAATGTTCTTAATCATTTGCTTTGTCATTTGCTTGAGGTCATTTCTGAAAGCCCTGTAGTGTCATTAACTAGACTGTGCTATGAACTGAGCTTATTGCTTCATATTTAAAAAGCTTTCCAGGGCTACCCTTCTCTGGTTTGCACCTAAGTGAAATTAGGAGTCTGTTAGGTGTTGCCTTTAGACTAACTGAAATGGCCGCTGAAGCTCACATCCTTAGAGCCTCATTAGGAAGAGACTCACAGCATGCCTGACACTGGTTAATATTTGCAGAGCTCATTTACCTACATTGGAAACAAACCGAAAAAAGGCCAGACAAATCCTACTGAAGTGAAGAAGGCTGAGGGCATCAGTGCCCATCATCTGGGTCACACTTCTCTGTCAGAAGTGGGTGGTCCACCAGGTGGTGACTTCCTGTCTCTTCTCAGCTGAAAGAGACCCTGTTGAAAATGTGTCTTCAGGTACCTTTGTTGTTAAAGATTTGACAGGACAAAATAGGTAACCCATAACCTTGAGAGAAAAAGGGAGTAAGGAAAGGATTCCTTTCCAAAACAAGATATGTTCTTTACATAAATCTAGTTAGCCAGAGAGTTTATTTTCCAAGAAGATAAAGGACAATCTTCTCACTGCCTCTGCCCTGATGGAATTCTAAGCTAATGGTTTTTCCCTATTCAGAAATGCAGGGTACGGTGATGTGTAGTTTTTCAATACTTTCTTTATTCCTATTTCTCTTTACTATTTTAAAACTCCACTTTGTGGTAATGTCTGGTATATGCCATTGAGATTAATGTAACCATATAGGGGAATCTGGTGTGAAAAATTACGGGCAAAAAGCCCTCAACAGTCGAACCCTGTCTTCTCATTATATCAGACTTATTTAGGAGCCATTGTATTTGTTCATTTATGAAGATGATTTGGGCTAACTCTAGATAAGTGTGCTTAAAATCATAGGCACTAGCTAGTTAATCTGGAAGCATCCTCAACCTTTGTATATTATTGGGCCAGCTAGAGATTATGAAGTACCTGGTCTGTTTGCTAAAGAGGGTCTGGTCTATTTTACTTCTTTTGATAAAAGCATCCTGGAGAACATGTGTTAAAAGCTCTTGAACCACAGTAGGATTTTTATTAACTTAATTACTGTCAAAAAATTGCAGTGATCAACCCTAGATTCAGGATTTTTGTTTCCTCTACTTTTTCTTTCTGCTTACTGCCAGTATTATTAAAGATATAAAGTGTTTTCACATTGCCCAGCAGTTTCCTGACCTTGGCCAAGAGTATACGTTTAATAAGTAGAAGATCCAAGACTTTCTAGAAAAGGTCCTTTGGAGGGTATCTTGGGAAGGTCTGGAGTTGAGCCCACCGTATCACAACTGGATGACCCCATAAAAATGGAATCATCTCTGTGGTTCAGTTTACTTGACTGTAAAGTGGGGATGATGATACCTATTCCAACAAGGCTGTTGAGATCATTAAGAAATGCATATGAAAATGCCTTGTTAACTTTAGAGCTCGGTAGGTGAGGAGTGTGTATGTTTATGAGTGTGCTGTTATTGTTTGTGCTTGGGGCTGTATGTGTGAGTCATTTCCTGAAAAGTAGTTTTTATAACTTCCCTTTCAAGCACATCATGTCTAGAATTTTTAAAAATTAAACTACTCTTCTCACTGATGTGCTGTTTAGTCAATTCAGTTTGGGCCAGAAAAATATAGAGAAGGAAACACTTCAGTGAGGTTGAGCCTCGTATATTGGTAAGAAATATCTCTCATGTCCATTCCTTCCTTCCTCTCTTTTAATGTAACCATGATTTTATTTCACACTTTTTTCATCCTTTCAACTTGTAGTCTTTAGCTAATCTTCCTTCATCCAGTCTCCTCTCTTGCATCAATCTTCTACACTGCCAATGGAGTGATCTTTCTAATAAGAGAAATTTGATCATTTCACTTCATTAATTATAAACATTAAATGGTTCAACATTGCTTTTAGGATGCAGTGCAAATGCCATGTAAGGTACAGCTTATAGAGCTCATCTATCCTCCCCTGTCTTCCTGGTCACCTCCCATTCTTCTCCTTTTACCACATGCGTCATGATCAGAGTTCAAGAAATATGACGACTTATGGTGATACTCTTCCTTGCTCTAGATATGTCATGAAAACTTCAGGAATGTTATAAAATTTAACATGTCTTACTACATTCAAGTCATTTCTTATATACTCAGTCTTCACTAAAACTTACCAACCTTTTTCTAGACAGAATTACCTTTGACATTTTAATCATTTCACCATCTTCATATTAGAAAAAATAGTGGCATGTAAAGCTAAATGCTAAGATGTTTAATTTTTGTCTCTTGATTGAAGGAGCAATGTATATGGCAATAATCAGTAGATTTTGCTTGTACTTTTCTAGATGTAATGGTTATTTACATTAAAACTTTGATTATTGGGAAAAAAGTTGATTATTGGGATAAGAATCTTTGCCTAAAGGCATATCCTGGTTTAAAATAGTTTAATATAAAATAAAAAAAATTCTAAAAATCCTAAAAATAGTATAAAAACATTTATAATGATCTGTTGTTGAAAACATTGGAGTGAATATAATTTTCTGTCCAAGTACAATATCCTGAATAATGTTACACCCATAAGGATTGCAGATCTTTGCAGTCTGTTGGCATCGTGTTTCTGCATAATTATTCACCTTGTCAATTACTTGGATATGAGTGTTGAATGAGTAGAGTGTTAGTTCGAATGATACTGATCCCAGAATATTCCCTAGAATCTGTTCCTTAAAATAATTGATAATATGAATTTGTTTTATTATCACATGCTAGCTTCTAAAATTAGGATTAGGGAATGAGAATATGGTTAAGAGCTGTTAATAAGATGCTGGGTGATTAAGTCGTTTCATGCCTAAATGATGGATATTGAGTTCATTGGGGGAAATCTATTGAGTTTCAAACCCACGTGGCAGGTTACTATAGTTGTTGGCAGTAACAGGGAAAACACAAGAATCTCAAAGTCAGTAAATTCATTGAGTATTATCTCTTAGAATAGACTTTGTAACAAAATTAATGTTTTCCTTAAGATTCAAATTATTTTAAGCAATTTTCTATTTAAGAAAAGATAATTGATTTGTAATGTTTGTGGGGAAAATCCAAGAACATAAAAGGGAAGCAGGGACTATGTCTTACTCAACTTGTGCTTTTGGATTTAGTCTGGTACACTGTAATAGTTCACTAAATGTTTGATTGATAAATGAATGAATGGTTAAAGGGATGAATGGACGGAGGGAGAGTGGGATGGATGGATGGATGGATGGATGGATGGATGAGTGAATGAAATAAAGACTTGTCCAGAAGTCAGGGAATCAGATATAATAAATATGAACAATGGTTTTACCAAATCCCTATATATATGATATCCTCAAGAATGATTTCATACCACAGTGCATTATATCCCTTCAAATGAATGTCACTTTTCCAGATTATTACTTTGGTCTATGATTGCTACTGTTTAAAGTAATTTTTAAAATATTATTTTATATTTAATTTCATAATAATTTTGAAATTATATAATAAAACAGCTGCAAAGCCTCATTATTTTATAAGAACATCACACAACTTTAACAAAATGTATTACCAAGTGTTCTCACCCAATTCAGTAGACAAAAAACAGGCTTGAGATAACTTTTGCATCTCTAAAACCACATGTGCCATCAGAGGAGTTTTGCTGTCGAGATGTATCTCAAAGAAGATGTTGCAGTTTCTGAATGGCAATTCCAACAACAGAGCAATGGAGTTACTGGAATAAGTTGGTTGCTTCCAAGGAGACTGCTTTGAAGGGGCAAAATTCATTTCAAAGTATGTTTATAAAGCAGTCTCATTAAATTCGTATCTGCACCCCAAAGCTATTTAATGACATAAAGATAATGTGATTTGACCCACTAAGGAAGTTACAAAGATGTATCAGTGATTTTCTATAGAATCAATATTTTTTCCAAGTACATATACATTCTGGGTAAGTGTGAATTATTCCTGTGGCATCTTGGACAATGATAATTCAGTTTGACTTATTCTATAAAATATTTCCCTATATAGAATGAAATTCTGAAATTTTAAAATGTAGTAGTAATGGTTTGTTGATTCCAAGAGGATCAAGGATTTTTATTTCATTAAATAAGCGTTTTTATTCTGTTAGCTATTGTAGTGTAAAGCAATGACATGATATGCTGCCTTTTCTAGTACTTTGTCTTCTTTTATGGGGGTGTTAATGTGACCTACATGCTAATTAATGTCGTAAAATCATTTGAAAGGTTTTGGTTGTCTAAATATGTTGGATTTTTGGTTTGAAAAAACTGACCTTGGTAAAACTGCCTTTACTTTAATAACTAGTTCACCTTTAACCCAAGTCTTAAAATACTCTCCATTTGAAAGGAACAAAAGTAAAATAAGTAAGGTATCCTGAATTAGTAAGTACAAAAACAAATTACATATATCATCTTATCTTGGAGCATTCAGGATTATTATATAGAACACAGGCAAATTAAGTATAAAAGAAGAATAAGAGAAGAAACCCGCTTGATGAATACTCAGTTTGCTCTTGAGTCACATATGTTTTAGTGCAATAAATATTGGTACTTCACTTATGTGACTGATGGGGTTCAAGGGGAATGACTTAGTTGACTAATTTTTTTCATCTACATAATATGGAAGCAGTGTTTGTTAGGTTTCTATCAAGACAGGTCATCTAACAAGAATTGGTTTGCGAATCAGTTGTTGAAATTCAGAGTACATTGCCCATAGGATCTTGGTTAAGAACTGGATCTGCAATCTGCCCAACCAAATTCCATCTAGATATCTAGTTAAAACATTTAATTTTATTGCCTTAGACTTGTTAAATTAATCAACCAGTGAACAAGTGGTTCACTGAAGATTCAATGAAATTAAATGAAAAAAAATATGCCTACTAAGTTATACCTGTTGATATTGAAAGGTGAGGAGGAACTTGTGATTATAAGAGTTGCATTTGTTTTTGTGAATTTGTTTAATTATTGTTCTAATTAAGCTTATAATTTCTACAGAGTGTAATGTTAACTATATCTCACCCATTTTGAACTTAGTGCAGTATTTAAATGTGTTATAATAATTGTATGCAATTCCAAGCATTAATTTAGTTCAATGAAGAATTTTGTTTTGAATTTATATTTACTTAATCAAATATTTATACATTTGAAGAAGTTAAAAATGCTTAACTATGTATAAGAATGCCAAAATACTAATGAAATGCTAATGAACAAAAATGGGGATCAAATAGCTCATGAAGCTGAAATGAAACTCCACTACAATGAAAATGCAAAGAGAACACTGGAGATGAAAAGTTGGAAATGAGCAGGAAAGAAAAATGTCTTTAGACTAATCAAACAGAAGTATTGAATGCTAAACAGAAATAGGTTGAAATCATCATAGATAAGCATAAGCTAGAACATGTATTATAACTTGGAACACTGTGGAGAACTTAGATGACTGTTTTCATACCATACATACCTCTCATTTCATGTGCTCAAGCACTATTATTTACAAGAACACATTTTCCCACAAAGTTTACCTTCTTAATGAGCTGTTCATCAATAGATTTTTAAGTCCATGGACAGAATATGCTAATACCTTCAGAATCCTGTATTTCCTTTGTTGTGGACAAAGGATGCTGTTCTTTCAAGAATCAGTCATTGAACTTATTAATTGTCGTATCTGAGAAAGCTAAGTTTTAAAATTGTTCTTGCAGTGAAATATATGAATACATGACTTAATTGCATAATATTTTATTAAATGCTAAGATCTGTTAGAATTACACTGGGTGCAGGTGGTTTAATATATACAACAGATAAACATTGGGAATGATGATAAGTTCTGGAAACTGGGGTCAGAGAGGAGTGACTACAGCAGGGTAGAAGAGGCAGAAGATGAAGAGAAGGAGGAAGGGAAAATGGTGATGTGTCCATCTTTCTGAGGTGTATACTAGTGTACCTTCCCAGAAGCAGACCCTGAGACAAGGATTCATGTGCAAGTTACTTATTAAGGAAGTGCTCCTAGGAGAAACCAGTAAGAGAGTGGAGGAAGCAGGACAAGAAAGGCTTGATTTCAGGAGAAGTATGATTTCAAAGAGGGTATGATTTCAGGAGAAGTCCTAAGTGAGACTTGTGGGGCACTTGGGATATAAATTACACCTTGGAGTTTTGACTATCTCAAGGCAAAGGAATGGAATGTCACGCTGCCCTACCAGGCAGTCATGGATTATAAGCAACAGGGTATAAGACCCACATTGCTAGGCACTTTCAGCTCCCTGCTCCTACAGTGCAAGGGGCCCCAGCTGTCTGGGGGGATTCCTCAGAAGAAAAGTTGCAGGGGCTACATGGGAGAAACAAAGCCCACGGAAGCTCGGAGCTGGGTCCTCAGAACCACTAAAGAAGGGGTCTGGTCTGACGGACTATGATAGTGTCCATAAATAGAATTTCAAAATATAAACTTCGTTTTGTTGTGTTTTTCCCCCTCTCTTTCTACATTTACTCTTGCCTGGTGCTGTTGCTCTTTAGAGCCTTCAAGTACCTGATACTCGACAGCTGCCGTCCAGGGGCCCAGATCCAGGTCCAAACTCCTTCCTCAGTTGGCTCCACCTTTTCTTTCCACACCTGAATAACAGTCTCGTTTTCTTAGCTCAGCTCAGCTAAACACTGAGAAGAGACTTGTTCGCATTCATTCACATTCGTTTTTGTTTTTAACAGCTGTGTATTAACCGAAGTGAACATCTTAGTCATAGTATTTTAGACAGTTTAGTGACGAGAACTTGACCCTGTAAAAGGGAAGACGTGTTTCCAGCGTGGAGGCCCCCACGTGGGCAGAAAGTAGCCCTAGGTTGCTAGACTTGTTTTCTGCACCTCTGAACCCAAAAGTTTTTCAATAGCTGCAACTTTTTTTTTTTTTTTTTTTTGGTTTGTTTTAAAATAACTTCATGTCATGATAGTAACACTGAGGAAGCAATGTCTAAAAAATAGAGAGTTTGATACTAAGGAAGTTTGGAAGTTCTTTCAAAATACTCAGTTTAACAAACAAATGATGAGTGAGGAAAAAGATCAAATACGTTTTTTGTCTATCTTAGAAATCATGAATATATTTTTTTCTATTTCCAACAGCACTAGTAGAGTATGACTAACTAAATTTTCCTGTCTTATCTAGGATTGACATACATATAATTTATTTGTAAGAAAACTGGAAATAATATGTATCAGGATTGCTCATTTATATTAATTCTTCAGATACTTATAGAGAACCTTCAACATGAGGAGACCCCTTTGAGCAGCGCTTAGAACATAATAATACCTGTTCTCCAGGAGGACACACTCATTTTTATTCAATTTCTAGTTCTTTGCAGAGACTAGAGGGTCAAATAAAAATAAGAAAAAATATTCTCAAAGTACAAATTTGTTTCTGATTATAAGGCATGATTTACTTCTACAACTAACTCCTGGTAAGTTTTTAAATTTTTCCTATTTTCAAAATAAAGTTTACACTAATTTTCAGTATAAAGCAGCACATTATTATGTTGTTATTCATTATAATAATGTAATATACTAATTATAATTACTATATTATTATATTATGAAAAATCAGGGCAGAAGAAAGAAGAGAAACATAAATGCATTTTACCCCACCAACGTAAGATAACCACTTTAAATGGTTTTTTTCCTGCCTAATATTTTATTCTTTTTATGTACATTTTTGTGTCCTAGTATTTTTCACTTAACTTGAAAGCATACATGTCTTTATGTTGTTGTAAACTCTTCATGAATCTTTTTTTTTTTTTTGCGGTAAGCGGGCCTCTCGCTGTTGTGGCCTCTCCCGTTGCGGAGCACAGGCTCCGGACGCGCAGGCTCAGAGGCCATGGCTCACGGGCCCAGCCGCTCCGCGGCACGTGGGATCTTCCCGGACCGGGGCACGAACCCGTGTCCCCTGCATCGGCAGGCGGATTCTCAACCACTGCGCCAACAGGGAAGCGCCATGAATCTTTTTTAATGCCGTCCAAACATTTCATTGAATGGGTTATTAGGCTAACAATTCCCTAATTGTTGGGCATCTAACTTGTTTACAGATTTTCCTCTTTTACCCTTTCAAAAGGGTAATCACCAGACTTTTCGTGATCAGACTCTCCAGATAGCTATGCAGAAGGTGTGTTAACACTTTAAAGTCCTTTCTTGTTTAGGGAGCCTCTGCAATCCTCTCATGTTTCCTCCTCGGGCCCACTGAAGCCATCTATTTGGAAGAAAAGTTTATATGTCAGAATAGGCCCTAGCCAGGGCTTATTAGGCCTGGAGGCCCTGACCATTATACAAAGTTAAGCAATCTAGATCTGAATGGCCCTATAGGGGTTACACTTTACAAATGTTTCCACTGGCTGAGATCGTCTAGTAGCAAAAGAACACTGTGTATTTTGAGATCAGAAAGAACCTTGAGAGTTGCTCTCGGGTAGGGTGGAAGTTCCTTCTGTTCTCCTGGTTTGCCTGGGAAATCTTCCAGAGGAGGAGGATTCTTGTGAGTGGCTTAGGTAAACTGGAGGTGAGGTATCCTGGGCGTGAGTTAGTCTGATAGGCTGAATGTTCCTTCCCAAACTCCCAATTTACTTCTAGAGACTGAGGATCTCAGTAACTAGGGAGGCAAAAGTACTTTGCAGATAAACCCATATGGAGGTATACATGTGTACGCACTTTTAGATGAGAACGTTTTGTTTGTTAAAGGCCTGGCTAGTGCTTAGAAAGTAATAAAATCCCTGTACTTTTCACGGGCCAGGATAATCTCTTTGGTAAGAATTTAGGGCAGTAATTAGTCTTGCATTGATTTCCACACCAGAACTTTTATGTATGTTTAACATCTTAGAATCACTTTAGTTTTATTGTAGTTACTCCTTGTCATGATTCTGTCAAGGTGTGCAAGAACAAAGGTAAAGTCACTAGGATCCAGGGAAGGCATTGTTAACCTAGGCATGCATGAGAACAGGACCACAGATAGGAGAGGTCACAAGCAGATAAGTTTACTTATTCCAGTAGTCTGAGCTTCTCTAGGAAACTATTTTAGAAAGCACATATTACTTTGAAACAGCAGTCGGCAAAAAAAAGCAAGACCAAATTGTGATGTAATCATCAAGAAAACCATATTTGTAATAAGGTTAATTAAATTTGCTGCAATCTTGAGACAAGCATCCTGTAAGTGTGCCAGTAAATCTGGTCTTGCTTTCTCAAACTGCAGGGCACCCCCTCCTTCTCCCAGAACAAGTAGCTCATTGCCAGGGGACACACACAGGCTGGCAACAATAACGGATACGTTATGAGAGGTTAGACAAGTTTTCTCAGAACTGAAGGGCAAATTGTAAGAAATTTCTTTGTCTGCTTGAGACGCTGTTAAATTGAAAGCACAGTGGGAGGTTTGGTTGAAGCAACAATGGTCAAAATGACGGCCTGCCGTTTGGAGCAAGCATCCTGGCTCCACCGATGGTCCAGACATCTGCTAGCAACTCCTTGTCAGGTTCTGCCCCATACAGGGCGCAAGAGCGCTTTGCAGCATTTAACTCATCAGAGTCTTTCAGCTGTGCAGTGTGCACTACATCAAGAATGTTTATGTAATAAAACAGAGCTAATTAAACATTTCAAAGGGAAACATTATTTTAACACTAATTAGATATGATTACAGCTTTTTTCTCTATGCTAGGGCTGAGTTGCTCTAAGCACCTTCATTTTCCTTTCTTTGCTCAATTTTGTAATCAAGTCTTACCAAATAATGCAGTGCTCTCCTGTCTTAGGGCATTCATTCCAGTATGTTGGCAAGTTGAAAAATCTTTACCAGATTTATGATTGATTGAAACAAAGAACAACGACAGTAACAGCAACAGTAGGTTGGATGTATCCCTCCTGGTAGAAAAGCATGTTAACATAACTAATATCCACTTATGACCTTTTTCTGAGACCCCTTAAAGGTGGTATTGTTATTTTTTTTTTCAAACCTGTAACGTTGATACAAGCCACAAATATCTCAGTGTCACAAATGAGGAATCCAGGGCACAGCTAGGATAAGCAGTTCGGGAGCAAAGCAAGACTGGCTAAGATGCACAGCTCAGAGTTTGCTTTCTGGGGGGCAACGCTTTACAAGAGCTGGCAAAGTACTTTGGCTCAAGGTAGTTAAAATCCACCAGATAAAAACTCATAAAATATGCGTGAAAGCCATGCTGGCTTGGTAATAAATAGACACAAGACCTTTTAAATTGATGACATATGAAATGTAATATACTTTTAACTAATGACCAAGAAAATCTTTGAACTGAAAAAAAACCCAACTAGTTCTACCCAGACATATGACAACTTACATTTTTATTTCTGTACATAATATATTAATGGAAGCGTAAAGAAATTCACAAAGATACGAGATAAGATTTCTACAGAATAGAAAACGCTTGCATGTTGGAAAACAAATCAGTTGAAAGCCTTCCAGTGATAGAAGGGAAACTGAGGGTTTTAAATGTTGGAGTATTTCTTAATGAATTCAATGAGATGATACACTTCTTAGCTTCTTCAAAGCTATTTATGATTAAGAATATAAAGCATAGAGGAATATGTATCAAATGGTATTATGATAGAATGAATATATATTATTTTCTGTGGTCTTGAGAAATAGTAAGCTTATTTTTTACTGCTTTCCTCAAACGCTATGAAATCATACTTTTTAAAAAGAAATATAGAAATTGGTTCTCTGCAGTCCTAATTAAAAAGGACTTCAGTGAGAAGTTCTACTTCCAACCCAAGCTTGAGGGCATAGCAGTAGCTGGGGAGTATTGTGTTCATTTTGCTATTTGAGTAGTTCAGGAAGAAGGAGTTAGCTTTCAAACAGCAAGCAACTAATATGATGCCCTCAGGACACTGCCATCACATCAAAGTTAGTTTAAAACACACACACACACATATCATCGTCATCATCATCATCATCTAACCACCACCAAGTAGCTAAAATTTTAACAAATATATCAGAGAGAACTTTTCCTCAGTTACAATTATGCAGTTGAAATTATGGCTATGATTTTACCAGTAACACCCAAATAAATGACAGATGATACATTGTCTCACTAAGTCGGTATATCTAATTTTAATAAAAATTCCCATGACTGTGTAGGATTTCTTTTTCATGAATTATGGATTCATTATGTACACCTTCGCAGATATCTCTGAAACTTGGAATAGGAAACTACAGAAGGATAAAAGTACATCCTAAATTAGAATGTTCCTTTCTCCTCCTCCAATTAGGTTTCATTCCCAATTTTCTCATTGTTGTTAATATCCCTATTTTGCCAATATGCCATGACTTTAAACATGAAATCTCCTTTTAGTTCTCAATCTCCTTTGCATCGAATACATTAATAAACTATATGATATTTTTCTCTGTGATGTTTAGCAGCGATTTCCCTTGCTATTCCACTGACACCGTTTTCCTACGGACCCTCTTCAGCTCTCTCCAATACACTGTTTTACAAATCATCTTCCTTCCTAATTATCTTTAAATTCATCTCTCATGCAATTACCATGATATCTTCCTAAAACAAGGCCTTTGCTTTGTTGCTTTTTGTTCGAAAATTTCCTTCCTTCCTTCCCACTGAGGTCTTGTCTGTATGTACCACCAGCCTTGCCCACAACTCTGTTCTAGCCACGACCCCAGATCTTCTCAGTTCCTATACCCAGGATCTATGATCCAACCCTGATTTTACTAAGTGTGAGATGTTGACGATTTCTCTTTTTTAAATTTTTTCATCTCTTTTGGCTTTTGAGACAGTGTTAAGCTGGTTTTTCCTCCATCTTTCTACCTACCTTATCTTAGTATCCTTTAAAAAAATTATTTACTTAGGCTGTGCCATGTCTTAGTTGCGGCACACGGGATCTTCATTGTGGCATGCAGACTCTTAGTTATGGCATGCAAGTGGGCTGTAGTTCCCCAAACAGGGATCGAACCCAGGCCCCTTGTGTTGGGAGCGCAGAGTCTTACCCAGTGGACCACCAGGGAAGTCCCTGTCTTAGCATCTTCTTCCCCTGCCCATCCCTTAAATGGTGACTTCCTTGTAGGCTCTGTTTGACCTTTTCCCTCTTACTTTGTCAACTTCCTTGGAGGAATTTTATTGACATCAGTGGCTTTGACTACCACCTAAATGCCAGTGGTCACTAAATTTTTATCTTTAGCCCATAGACTCATCTATTACATCTGCTTACTAAACATCTGCACTTGAAGGTACCATGAATACCTCAATTTTACATTTCTAAGTTGATATTATTTTCCCCACCCCAACCAAAATCTTTTCTTACTTCTCCAGTCTATATCATTGTGAATGAACCCACTACTTCTGCATTTGAATGAGTCAGAGCCTGAGAGTCTTCCTAGACAGCTTATCACACAAGTATTTATTTAGCACCTGCTGTCAGCTGGGCATTTCTTTAGGCACTGGGGATACAGCAGTGGAGTAAATAGACAAAAATCCATGGTTGCTTGAAATATACACTCTTTAGGTAGAAGAAAAAACCCCAATATACATATAGTATAATAATAATAGTTTCTAACTTTATTGAGGTATACTTGATATATATTTGCACATATTTGAAGTGTACAATTTGATAAATATTGACATATTTATACATTCCCCAAATAGTCAACATGATCAAGATAGTAAATATATCCACCACCTCTGAAAATTTTCTCATGTCCATATCTTCTTTCTGTTGGTTTGCATTATCCGGAATTTTATACAGAGTTTTTTCTTTGATCTGGTTTCTTTCACTTGCCATAACTATCTAGATGTATCCATGTTATTATGTATATCACAATTCATTCCTTATTATTGCTGAGTAGTATTCATTGTGTATATATACACAATTTGTTTATCTATTCACGTGTTGATAGATGTCTGGGTTGTTTCCAGTTTGACTGTTACCAATAAAGCTGCTATTAGCATTCATGACTACATTTTTCGTGGACATATTTTTTAATGTATCTGGAGTTAATTCCTAGAAGTAGAATGACTGGATCGTAGGGTAGATGTGTGTTTAACTTTTTAAGACACTGCCGTTGTTTACCCACCAGCAGTGTATGGGGGCCCCAGTTCCTCCACAAGTTCAACACAACTTGGTGTGGTAAGTCTTTTTATTATTAGTCATTCTAATAAATGTGTAGTTATATCTCACATCGGTTTAAATTTATATTTACCAAATGATTAATGATGTTGAAAGTATTTTTATGTACTTTTTACTGTCTTCTTATCTTCTTGGTGAAGTGTCTATTCATACCTCTTGCCCATGTTGAAATTGGGTTTTTGTTTTTTTTTAATTGAGTTTGGAGAGTCCCTTCTATATTCTTGATACAAATCCATCAATATATTGATTTGAAAATATTTTGCTGTGGCCTATGAATTGACTGTTTTATTCTTTAAAAAGTGTATTTTGAAGAATAGAATTATTTATTTTTGATGAAGTCAACTTTTTTTTCTTCTATGGCTTATGCTTTTAGTGTTGTATCTAAGGAATATTTGCCTAACCCAAAGTCACAAAAATTTTCTTCTATGTATTCTTCTAGAAGTTCTATAGATTTATGGTTTATATTTAGGTCTTTGATCCATTTTGAGTTAATATTAGTAAATGGTGCAAGGTGTGGATCAAAGTTTTTATTTTTCCACATGGGTGTCCAATTGTTCCAACATAAATTTTTGAAAAGGCTATACTTTCTCCACTGAATTTCCATTTCGCACTTCTGTCAAATATCAGTTTTCCATATGTCTGTGGGTCAATTTCCAAAATCTCTATCATGTTCCATTTTTCTGTTTGCCCCTCTTTGTGCCAGTACCACACTTTAAAAAATATTGCTGTAGATTCATACTAAGACTTGAAATCAGGTCAGCTTAATACACCAATTTTGTATTTTTTTCTGAAAGGTTGTATGGCAATCCCAGGACCTTTGCATTTCATATGAATTTTAGAATGAATTGGTCCATTTCTACAAAAAAGCCTTCTGGGCTTTTGATTGAAATTATGTTGGAAATGTTCTTTGTAATCTGTAGAATGATTTGAGGAGAATTGACATCTTAATATTGAGTCTTCTGAGCAATGAACAAAGTATACCTCACCATTTATGTACATCTTCTTTATCTTGGGAATGATTTATAATATTCAGCGTATAGGTATTACACTTATTTTTCAGGTGAATCCATATTTTATGATTTTGGTGCTATTATAAATGATATTGTATTTTAAATTTCAATATCTGAATTTTCCTTTTTGGCATAGAATATGACTGATTTTTACGTATTACTTTTATTTTCGCAACACTCATAACTCATTAGTTCTAGTAGCTTTATTGTAACTTCAGATTTTTCTATGTAGAAAACTATGTTGTCAGTGCATAAAGGCAAGTTACTTAATTGCTTTCATATTTAGCTGCCTTTTATTGCTTTTTCTTGCCTATTGTACAACCTCCAATATAAGGTTGAAAGAAATTGTGATAGTGGACACCTTATCTTATTCCTGATCTTAGGAATTCATTCTTTCTTATTTAAGTATGATGCTAACCTCCGAGTTTCTTTGTAGATGTCCTTTTTGATGTTGAGAAGGTCCTTTGTACTTCTAGTGTTCTCAGAATCTTCATGAAGAATAGATGTTGGACTTTATAAATGCTTTTTCTATATCTATTGATATGATCACACAGTTTTTTTACATTATAAATTTTATTAACCAATTAAAAAATTTTAAAACAACCTTGCATTCCTGGCATAAACTCCACTTGAATTTGATTGGTTAACATTTTGTTAAGAATATTTTAGTCTATATTTATGAGTGATATTGGTCTGTATTTTTCTTGTATGTCTTTGTCTGGTTTGGTATCAGGGCATGTTGACCTCATAGAATGACTTAAGAAGTATTCTTTCCTCTTCATCTTTATGGAAGAGCTTGCATAGAAATTATTTATTTATTAAATGTTTGGTGAAATTTACCAGTGAAGCAATCTGGGCCTACATTTTTCTTTGTGGAAAGGTTTGTTTGTTTGTTTAACTATAATTTCATTTTTAATATAAACATAAGGCTATTTGTGTTATCTATTTTTTTTCTTGAGTAAGCATTGGTAATTTGTACCTTTTAATGAATATGTTCATTTTGTACAAGTTGTCAAATTTCTAGGCATAAAGTTGATCATAATAATATCTTATAATCATTTTAACATCTGAAGAATCTCTAGTGATGCCACTTCTCTCATTCCTCATATCAGTAATTTGTATCACCTTTTTCTCTCTTCCTTTTCTCATCAGCCAGCTAGAAATTTATCAATTTTATTGATTTTTTCCAAGAAACAGATTTTGGTCTCAATTTTATCTATTGATTTTTTATCTTTTATTTCATTGAAATAGTTCTGCTTGAAGGACTTCCTTTAAAGTTTCTGTGTGGCATATCTTCTAGAGGTTAATTTTTTTAACTTTTGTATTTATATTTTATATTTCACCTTTCTTTTTGAAAGATATTTCTGCTGGGTGTAAAATTCAAGGTTGTCAGTTGTTTTCCTTCTTATTTTATCTGTGGGTTTGTACTTTCATCAAATTAAATTTTTTTTCTGCCATTATATCTTCAAATTTTGTTTTTTCCTCCCTGGCTTCTGTTACCCCTTCTGCACATATATCAGAATGTGCAGGTTGTGGAGTTATCCCACAATTGTGATTCTCTGTTCCTTTTTTTTTTTTTTTTTTCTTTTTAGGTCTTTTTTCTCTCTATGCTTCATTTATGGTGCTGTGTATTTCTATGTCTTCAAGCTAACTAATATTTTTTTTCTTTAGTCTCTTATCCGTCATTTGTTCCATCCAGTATTTTTTTTTTTTTTTTTTTTTGTGGTACGCGGGCCTCTCACTGTTGTGGCCTCTCCCATTGCGGAGCGCAGGCTCCGGACGCACAGGCTCAGCGGCCATGGCTCACGGGCCCAGCCGCTCTGCGGCATGTGGGATCTTCCCGGACCGGGGCATGAACCCGTGTCCCCTCCATCGGCAGGCGGATTCTCAACCACTGTGCCACCAGGGAAGCCCCATCCAGTATATTTTTAATTTTAGGCATCCTTCTTTTTTAAAAAAAAATTATTTATTTATGGCTATGTTGGGTCTTCGTTTCTGTGCAAAGGCTTTTTCTAGTTGCGGCAAGTGGGGGCCACTCTTCATCACGGTGCATGGGCCTCTCACTATCATGGCCTCTCTTGTTGTGGAGCACAGGCTCCAGACGCGCAGGCTCATTAGTTGTGGCTTACGGGCCCAGTTGCTCCGCAGCATGTGGGATCTTCCCAGACCAGGGCTCACACCCGTGTCCCCTGCATTGGCAGGCAGATTCTCAACCACTGCGCCACCAGGGAAGCCCCATTCATTTTTATCCCTAGAAACATAGTAGTTTTCATATCTAGAAGTTAGGTTTGGGTTTTTAAAAATAATTTCCATGTCTTTAGTTAATATTTTCCATCTTTCTGCTAGGTTTTGGAACATATGGAATAAAATTAAATAACTCACAATTATTATTTAACATTTCTGCTAATTCTAACATCTATGTCAGTTTGGGGTCAGTTTTGAGTGATTACTTTTTCTTCTAATTGTAGGTCATATTTTCCTGCTTCTTTGCATGCCTGATAATTTTTTATGCCAATTTTTTTATTTTTTATTTTTTTGTGGTACGCGGGCCTCTCACTGTTGTGGCCTCTCCTGCTGTGGAGCACAGGCTCCAGATGCGCAGGCACAGTGGCCATGGCTCATGGGCCCAGCTGCTCTGCAGCATGTGGGATCTTCCTGGACCGGGGCAGGAACCCGTGTCCCCTGCATCGGCAGGTGGACTGTTCAACCACTGCGCCACCAGGGAAGCCCTATGCCAAAATTTTTTAATGCAAATTTTGTGAAGTTTACCTCATTGTATGCTAGATAGTTTTGTACCCCTATAAATACTTTTTAGCTTTTTTCTGGAACTCAGTGGAAACAGTTCAGTCCCTTTGGGTCTTGCCTTTATGATTAGGTGGGACCAAACCCGCATTTTTTCTAGAGTCAATTTTTCCCTAATATGAAGACAAGACATTTCTGAGTACTCTAAGAAAGCTCTGTGATTCGTGAGTCTTTCCAGTGTGGTTGATGGGAATAGGCCCTATTCCTAGCTTGTGTGAAATCTAATTAGTGTTCCCTGTAATTTTGAGGGATGTTTCTTTCCCTAGTCTTGGGCAGTTTCCTCATACATCTACCAATCAGTGTTCTGCTAAATACTTGAAGGGAATCCTCTACACCTCCCAAATTCTCTATGCAGCTCTCTCCTCTCTAAGAGATGGTCCTATGAATCCTAGCTGCCTTTGTCTTCCTGTATTCATTTCTGTCTCATCAACTCAGGGAGTCTATGAAACCCACCTGACTTCCCTTTTCCTGAGCCACAGCTTCTAAACTCTCAAGATTTTAACCTGGGGCAGTACTAGAGCTCACCTCATCTGTTTCCTGGTTCTTAGCAATCAATATCCTCTGTTGCCTGGTGTCCAATATTTTAAAAAGTGTTGTTTCACATATTTTGTTTATTTTTTGTTGTTGTTTCTGGTGGAATAGTAAATCCAGTCCCTGTTACTCCATCTTGTTCCAATAATATGTGTTTTAAAGAAAAAACTAAAACACATAAGTGAATAGATAAAGTATATGTTGATGAGAATCAAAAGTTAATACATTTGTCAAAGGTTAGAGGTGTCTTTACCAAACACCCTCTCCACTAATTTCCCATTATAGAGAGGCAAAGGGAAATAGAAAAGTTGGTATTTCTATACACTGCTATTAATACTATTAGCAACAAACCTTCATTGGACGTAGTCTAGAACAGATCTACTATAATCCAAATTTTATACCTCATTAGAGGCAGGACACTGTCGTTCATGTAGGTAGAAACCGACACCCTAAATCTCCCTTCCATATTTGGGGGGCTCAGTGTTACAGGTAGCTTTGATTTAAATTCAACCTCTAGAAATGGAATGGAGAAAGAAGTTTGAGAGAAGAGATCTGGTGCTCTGTATTCCCTTCCCCCTGTTTCTTCTCTCTCTGCCGTACACTAGTGAGCACAAGGTGGTACATTTAATGTCTTTCTTTTCCTGGGAAATGCTGACCTTAGTGGAGGGTGGTAGTTCGTTTTTCAAAGTGGGAAAAAGTAGGACAAGGAGAAATCCATTTCTCAAAATTTGATTCCAAGAGAAGCATATGAAAGCATATAAAGTCAAGGCTGGTTAATTTGATCCCAGATATTTTACTACTAAGAAACCTCTAGCAGACTTTAAATGCTTACCTCATTTTATAATTAAGAATTCCTTTCCATTCACAAAGTCCACCACACCTAAATATAAACATGATTCAGCCAGTGATTAATTCAACAGTTTCAGTAATTACATTCCCCAGCCTCCTGAAAGCTATACCAACTTGCCTTTTATCAGATTTCAGGCCCTAATAACCCATAGTTTTATTACCACCTGTTTACATCGTTACTAGAATTTTGGCACATCGGCACACACATTGATGTAGTCGTATAAATAATAAATAATCAAACAGACCAGTTTAGAGTATTTGAGAAACAAATACTCCGTTATTCAAATGGGTTTTATAAAATCTGTTGCATCTGTGTGTATTAGTATTAACTAGTGTCAGAGAAGGTACATGTCCTTCGGGACAAGGAGTGTCCCTTCTGAAATGGGCAGGGGGTCGTTTGGCTCCTGAAGGATTATTCCAACAATTTACAACACAAGAGACCATATTGGGCAAAAGAGATTGTTTAATCTAGTATTCTTTCTTAGTCAAAATCTTTCTCCATACCACAGATAACATTATTAATAAACTTCTTTTTATCAACCTTTACGCATAGTTATATGTGAAAACCTTCTAATTCTCTCTTAATATATCCACCACCTTCCATTACCCGAGTACAGCCATTACCCGAATCCCCAGCCATTTTTTCCTTAAAACCTTCTTGCTGACAGATTTTTCCTTCATTTAATATTACTCTGCATCTCTTTGGATATAACTATGCTTTACCTGGTAAACCATTTTAATAGCAACCTGAATCAAATCATGTAGGAGAAGAAAGATTTAAAAGGAGGTTTAAAACACTCCATATATACCCTGCTTTTAGAAGTGAAGAGAGAGGTTTACAGAAAGGTTTCAGAGTCATTTGTAAAGTTTTCATAAGGTGTGTCTCTTTTCCCAGAATATTCCAGTGGGTTTATATTTATTCTGCTTCTGATCCAGAAATACCTAATGCATATGCTCTTTCCTTTCCTCTGAAGCTTTTGAGGATTAGTGATTTTTAAAAAGCTATCTTTTAAAAATATGTGTGATTCGATAGAAATTTACTTATGTGCTACTTAGAGTGTTAGGATGTTTAGTTTAATTTCTCTATAAATTCAATTGAAAATCTGAAGCTGATTTCAGCTGATATTAAACAACCTGAGTATTTAAAATAGAGATTTTGGTTGCATCTGTGCATACTTTGGAAAAGTAGATTTATCCTGACTCTATTAAATGCCAGCAGTGAATCATAGACTACTTAGGAGTGAGTACATACATTGTTGAAAAGATTTTAAGATCTTTTATTGTTACGGAGGAAGAGTTTGTTATCTGTCTTTGTAGGGCAAGTTACTAGGTTTAATCTTTTGTCCCAAACAGAGAACTCTCAAACCAATAACTTTTTTTTGATAATCTGAATATGTATAAGACATCTCATGATTCAAAACAGAGCTATAAATACATGTATTGAAATGGCATTGGTTTCTCAATTAAGACAGATCATTGGGATAAGCGTGACCTATGTGATCATAGTCTTTATCTGTAAGGGTGAAAATGATCGAATCCAAATGCCATTTTTGGAAAAATGATTTTTTTTCTCATTTACATTCTTAATTCATATCACTTCTCTACGCATGCATTACTCATCACTCCTTTATGGAAAAAGCCTTGGCCCGTTCACATATTCTTCTTAACAAAACCTTTTTTGCTGAACATCCCTCCCTCTCTAATTCTCTAACACGCCCACCTCATCCCCACCCCCATAGCTTCCCACCAGTGACAGCATCTGTACGATTAGGATCAGAAATGCCAACCAGCCAGCATTGATCTGCACTGTAAGATCATCCATTACTTTGGACTCTGTATCCTTGAAAAACACTTAAGTAATGTGAAATATGGTAGAGGTTTTTCTGTATTTTGTTTTCACAACCAGGGTGAATTTGCTTACAGAAGTTTAGAAGTAAGCTGTTTATTCAACAAACCCTAATAAATGGAACCTACACCACCTCAGTAATGGTCTGAAGGCTGTAGTGTTTTCTTTTCAGTTTGGATTCTAATTATGGAACATGTATTCATTTGTGTCTCGAAAGGAGAGCATTCTCTGCTCCAGGCAGAGGACAGGCAGGCAGTGCACTCCTGTGTCCCACAAGGCTTGCCTGAAAGCTCACTTCTTAGCGCCCTAAGCAGTCTCCGCAAGACACTCCCTTGGCTAAAAAGAATCACCCTTTGAGCCGAATTTGAAATGCTCTGACTTCAAATATGGGCGCATGGAGAGCAAATGTCCTCCAAAAAATTAAAAATTACAGTATGTGTCTTTAAATATAAACTTGCTAGAAACGGCAAGATTGAAATGGTTCATTTTTGAAACACCAACCAACAAAAAACTATTTTGTCGGCTAACTACAGAAACAGGTTCTAAATACATTAAAATATTTTATCCCATTATTTGTTTTGACCAATTGACCACAATATTAAAAATTCAATCATGGAGCAGCTGACAAGTGCAGTTGCCTAATTTTATTTAAGAGTTTTTTTTCCTTTTTCCATTTTTCCATCCTGTTAACGCTGCTGCCTGTGCCCAGACAGTAATGGGCTTCTTGTATGCCCACGACTGTTATGATCATGTAAATTTATTGGTGCTTAGAAGAAGCGAGCTATTAAAACATTACAACAGCCATTACAGCCGGGCTCGTGTTGGCTTTCGCTCCCAATGAACATATGCTTCCGAGTGAATGCCTAAACTCTTATTTATGGATTTAATTTAATATGCGGAAAGAATTCAAAATTAAATTTTGTGTCTGCCTCCAGAGAGTGTCAGTGTATAATAACATGGTAATTTTTACACATCTTTATGAGAAATGGGAAAATTAATTCTTTCTGACAAGTTGTAATTATTCGACTTGGAACAGTTGCAGCTGAGCAGTTTGCATGCCTGTTGTCTGGTGTTTCGCAGTGTAAGGGGAAAACTCAGGGATGGAGATATATTGTGCATCTGAGAGTTTCTAATAGCTTCTGACATTTTAGCCTTGCATATTATCAGGGTGCTCTTTAAGGAGCTGAGGTATAATCTATTATGTTGCCTGGGACACACACAGTCGCAAGAGCTGAAACATCTTACAGCAATTTTTTAAGTGTGGGAAATATCTCCCGGATCATCCTGTAGATGTACGTGGTTGAAATTGATGTGACCAATTTTTATGTCTCTGAAGTGTACCAATAATTATCTGCTCCTTCACCTGCAGCTACTCAGAACAGAAGGTCATTTTGTGGGACGAGAATTTTAGACCAGTATTTTTAGGCGGAAATATGTTTAAAATGAAAACATGTGCTTTCTTACCTGTCCTGCAAACACGTTTCCCTACCTCAACTGCCCACACGTGCAAACACTTGCGTAGTAAATGCCCACTCTCCACCTAATCTTTAGATTTTCTATTTAAGTGTTCATGAAAATGTAGGATTAATTTAATGCACAACTAAACCCAAACACCACTGGTTATGTTAGCAAAGAAAATATGGAACATGTTGTATGTGAAGAGACGGTACGCTGATTGACAGGCCAGCCTGGAGGGGAGTGGTGTCATCTCTGTGTGTAGGATCAATATAGTCCTTGCAAAATAAATGCAAACTTACAGTGTAAGAAAGTGTTAGCAGATGAACATGAGAAAAATTCAATTGTCAAAAGCAAGCACATTTCCTTTTTCACTTTGGTACTTCTGCTACAGAACACAGGGATAAACAAGTGGCATGCTTCTGTTTTCTCAGTTGGTGTACTGAAACTTTGACATTGTTTTAAGTGGCAAGGTTTTGTTAAAAGTTTATATTTAAGAATGAGCTGTAAAGCAGAGTTCTACCCACTAGTGGCCTCCAAAATAGCATGTTGCCTTTTGCATGTCACGGCTAGAGTCCTGCCTATCTTCTAACCAGGGAATTGTGTTTTCCCATGCACTTGCTTCTTACAGGCGCCTTTAGCTACCAGGTTCTTTACTGTCCGTCCAAAACTGCCCAACCGTGGGCCCCTCTAATCCGAGAGATGCCCCATCTCACCAACTGGTGGTGGATTTGATCTTATCGAGGTAAAAGGCACAAATGACATCATGATCCTGGATGAAGACAGCTTTGGACTTTACACATTTCCTTGTCACTGATGATTGCAGCTCCGCTCTCATGTGTTCTGACATTGTGATATAACTTCAAGAAATATGACCTTTGCAGGCTGGAAATGCATGCATGATAGTTTGTCAGGGCTAATGTTAAAGAGCTCTAGAATAGAGTTTCAAGACTCATTGAAGGGAGCTTGATATCAGAGCCCTCCGGCTCCCCTCTACTCTTCCTGTCCTTCCTTACCACAGGTACAGCAGAATCTCAGGAGAGGAGGTGCCTGGCAAAGACATGTTATTTTGCTTTATTAGACCACGTATGCCGCCTATAATTGTCAATAATGACTGCACCTATTTTGGTGTTTATTTAATAAATTAACTATTTTTCCTATGTACTAACAAACCCATAACAAGAAGCTAGGTTTTGGAAACTGGAAGATCACTCTGAAATGCAGATAGGACACTGCATTCTTATCTGTTCTTATAAGACCCCGATACTTTAAAGTTCCAGAACATTATTAGCCCTGTTCAGGAGTAAATGGTATTTTTGAAGGATAGCATAAGATGTTGAGTGAAAACAGATCTAAAAGGATTTTTTAGAGAATAACAGGCTTATGAAAACTCTAAGTTATTTGAGGTAGAGTAACAAGTTACAGGCCCTCAATCCATCTGAATGCATCAGGTAACAGCCACATTTAGAAATAACCCCAAACAAACAAAAACACAACTTCAGAAGTAGAAGCAAGGGTCCTTTCCAGATTGGGACTTTGATGTTAAAGCAGCCTCTGAAAAATAGGTATAGCAAGTCCTCCCTTTGCTTGAAGGGGATCCAGAAAGAGCCCCTGATCCGTCAAAAGTGCCCTCTGCACCACTACCCCTACTGCCACAGGGGCTGAATCTCACTTAAAAACTAGTAGCGCTTGTCCAAGCACTCCGCTTCCCTCACTCGTTTAATTTAGTCCTTCACCACACCTCTCTAAGGCAGGCACTCTCATAATCCTCTTTGCACAGAGGAGGACTTTTCGGGTCAGAGTGGTTAATAATTGCCAAGGTCACATATCCAGTAATGGCTGAAAGCGAAACTTAAACCCACATTTTACCGTAAGTTATTCACTTCCTTTCGTTGAAACGGCCGCTCACTCTCTCTCCAGCGTAACTATTCAAACTAAACAGAGGGCTTCCCTGGTGGCGCAGTGGTTGAGAGTCCGTCCGCCTGCCGATGCAGGGGACGCGGGTTCGTGCCCCGGTCCGGGAGGATCCCACGTGTCGCGGAGCGGCTGGGCCCGTGAGCCGTGGCCGCTGAGCCTGCGCGTCCGGAGCCTGTGCTCTGCTACGGGAGAGGCCACAGCAGTGAGAGGCCCGCGTACCGCAAAAAAAAAAAAAAAAAAAACCGAAACAGAGAAAGAATGGGAATTTGGACCTCTGCGGCTTAGATTGAGAGAGGATGGTCACCCAGGACTCTTCTACGCTCCATGGTCTCCCCTCAGATTTCTCCAGTTCCTGCAAGGGGTCCATAGCGCTCCTGTTTACACAGGTTTCACACCTCCGTCCTCCCTGACTATTCTCTCTTGCTTCCTGTGTCTTATCCATCACCACTGTCTAATATTTGCCTTTAGTGTCTTTCTTAGATGCTTCTTTCCTTTCCACTCCTGTTTTCACTTCAAACCCTGCTTAACTCCCGGTGGAACTGCCTTCTGTCTTCCGACAGGGTCTCCTTGAGAGACTTTGGTCAGGCTCCTCGGTACTTTCTTCTCCCCTAGGCTCTGACTTTGGGGCTTTCGTCTCTGCCTCTGCGTTGTCCAGGTTTAGCAAGAATCTTGCTCGGTCAGTTGAGCCGGCATCTCCCCTCCTCAGAATTGGCTAACCCTCCACGTCTGATCAGGTTCCTCATCTTCCTCCAACCCACTGGGGTGATGTCTGAGCCCCCCGCCTGCCTTCAGCAAGAATCCTGTTAGGTTGGTCTCACCAGAAATCCCTCCTTATTACCCCCGATGTGTCCTCTCTGGAACTTTCCATTCACTGACCCCGACCCCACTCCTTGGCTATAAGTTCCCACTTTTCCTTTTCGTATTCAGTGCTGAGCCCAATTTCTCTCCCCTACTGCAAAATCCCACGGTAGCACTGTAGTTCCTATTCCTCTCGCCATAGTTTCTTTGAATGAAGTCTGCCCTACTGTTTTAACAAGTGTCACAAATGAGGAATTTTTTTTGCTTTAACACTTCCCAGTCTCTCATAACATTATTGGATAAATCGTACTAAAGTATACCTCTGATGGAGCTGTTGTCTTGCTCAGAAACCTTTAGTGGTTCCATATCATCTACCAAATACATTTGTTTTAGTCTCAGATTGCAGGCTGACTTCCCAGTAATTTCAAGTATGTACTTTGCATTCCAACTAAAGTACGTTGTCGTTCCCTGAACACGCAAGGGTCTTACCAGTCTCTCTACATCTTGGTTCCTGCTCTCTCCTCCACTGAGACTGCCGGCCCCTGGGCCTCACAAAATCTCTTTCAAGGTGCAGGCCATGTGCTGCTTTCTCTCTAGGTATCCCTGGCTGCCATCCTGATAGTTGTCCTTCTGTCCTCTGAACCTCCAGAGTACTTAGTACCTTTCGTGTTGTAATTATTCATGTGGTATTTATTTACATTATTATACGTCTGTCTTACCTCTCCAAGGTAGCATTTCCTCAGGAAAGCAAGGTATGAGACTTATTTTCATTTATCTTGTTCAGAACACCAGTGCATTCCACATAGTAGAAACTCAGTTAATCGCTTGCTGAATGTGTAAAAAACCGAATCAGCTAAAAACCACCAAGAACAAGCCTGTAGTCCCAACAAAATCAGATTATGTTGACCTGTAGTGAGGGAGGGCATTTCAAAGAACCATGGAATTACCTTGACAGGAGTTAGGAGAGAGCAACTTTTGAGGTTGGGTTCCTACTGAAGGGTTCTGAGGAGAATCTAAGGGGAGGAGGCATCAGTTTTGGACTGGTTGCTGTTTCTGAGGTGGGATTAGCAGTGAAAATTAACTAGGGATTGGATGTTGTCATAGTTTCGACCAGGGCGGTTTAGCAGCAATTGGGTATTCCTAATAAGAAATGAAAATAGCAAGTGGGACTGGGGTGACACTGGTAAAAATGAGAGGGGTCATCATGGCATCTTGCAACTACTGCATGGCCTTGGAAGAAACAGTGTTTTCTGTTTTTAATGTTTGGCTTTTTCTGTGTCTGTCCTCCAAGCCTGACTCGTGGCAAGGCTGCTTTTTCTCCTTTTCAGTCCGAGCTGATGTTCATTCTTTCTCTTCGGGACAGATATGACACTTATAAATAAATAAGTGACTTTTAAAAATACAGAGGAAAGATAATCTTGTTTTTCTGGATTATGACTTAAATAGCCAGACCCTGAAACTAGAATTTTTGAATGGTTGGGAGAACATTACACTCCCTGTGGTCAGTGGTTTAAAAGTGAATTTTCATACACATGTAAGTCTCAAGTCAATTGTCTACACTTATTTTTACTTTTCCTTTGAATGCCTTGCTTTGTGCCACCAGATAATTCTGTATTTTTATTCAACTCTCCCTTCTCTGGCTCATTGTTTATTCTTTAATTATAGATATGGAACTGTGGAAATGTGCTAAGAACATTTTCACAATTTCTTCACTTTCTTGTCCACCTCCCTGCCTCTCAAATGCCTTTGGTTTAATGGATCAGAAGCCTGCTTTTGTTATGTGTAAGTGTATGTGGGTGTGTGGTGTGAATAAACACACATTGAAACCCCCCAATACACACACACACACACACACACACACACACACACACACACACACACACACACACGGAAAAGAGGATATGAGATAGTTTTATTAAAGTTTTCCCTAGAGCAGAAACAAGTATAATCAATGTTAGAAATTGTTAAGCCATTTTCTTCTGATCCTGCAATCTTTAAAATTAGGTTAAAACTCTTTATGGCAGGCTTTTTCATATCTTTAGACACTGTGTTCTGTGTTGTAGAATTTCTCATGGTGGTGATTTTTAAAAGGTACCAGATTCCATCCATTCCAGGATACTTTCCCTCATTCCTTCTGAATGAACCCCCTAATAAAACCCCTAATTTATTATTTTTTTCTTTAAATGGATACCACAACTGAAATCATATATTATTTGGTTCAATTTAAACATTAATGTTTCTTCACCTGCATTTATCAACCTGTCTACAACCTGAATGTTTAGAAGCAACAATCAAAAAAAACATGACCTCACCATTTTAGAATTCACAAGGAGAGGTGTTCCATTAGCAAATGGCTCAGTTTCAGATTCAAGAGAACAAGGTAATTTGTCCTGAAGTAGAAGCCTCCCTTCCTAATTTTGTTGAATGCTACCTGGGCAGCCCTGGTCGCACAACAGAGTCTAGAGAGCATGTCAATATTTTTGGTGTGTGCTATATATCAGAATGTGATTATAATCATTATATCTGTATTTGCGTTTCTCTGGCTCTCTGTTTTCTTTTTAATTGGGTTATAAAACAATTGGTTAACACCATGTCTTTCTAGAACTCCCCTAGTGGGCCAGGAGCTGTTTGTTCTCTCCGGACCTTAGGGGGAGGGGGCCCTCAGGAATCTCACGTTATTTACAGCAGGGTGAAGGTCGGAGAGAAACAGTTTTTGTTCTTGTGCTGTTGCTTTCTGTTGTGACCTCTCTTGCATTGTTTGGCTTCCCTGCCCCATCCCCTTGTGCTTTGAAGAGCCGCACACCAGGTGTTCCTGTTCTGAATTACACTTGAAAGAACCTCATCCCTGGACTAATTAACTAGTAAACTGTACCCGCCTCCCCTGGGATTAATTGATGATGCTCTTAAAAGGGGAAGGCAGTTCTCCACCACCAGCCCCCTCCTGATTTCACACCACAGCTCTCTCTTCTTTATCTTTCTTAAATGTAGAGGATGTTCCAGATGATTTTGACATCTAGGTAAGGTGCTGGGGCCAGTAGCAAAGTTCATAAAACGATTACCCTGGATGAAAGGAAACTAATCTGGACTTTTCTTCATGACTGTTTAAAGCTGTGCATGTGACTCTCAAGGGAGTGTGGTGTCCTGAGTGACGTACTTCCGCACAGTAGCAAGACCCAGAATCTCATCAGTAACTTTATGCATTTCTGCATCTGATTTTCCTTCTTATCAAAGCAGAGCGGGAAGCCCGTATGCCAACCAGTGTTTTCTATTTTTATTTCTAATTGTGGTATTGGAAATATTAGAGAAATGTTAACATTTATAGAGTCGCATAGTATATCATCTTGTCTTGCAGGACTCCAAGGCTAGTTGGTTTTATTTTTCACCTGCAGGGATTCTGGTCTCCTGATGTAGTGGACTTAGATTGTTGATGGGCATTTCAGGGAAGGGTAGTACTGAGTGCATGTGTAATGCAGCATCTAGCCTTTCCTTTCTTCTTGTCCTCTCCTTTCAAGTGTCTGATCCTATTTTTTTTTTAATGTCAGAATTTAAAATTTAGCATATGAATTTTGTAACTTTTCCCATCATCATTCAGCTGTGATTATATTGCTGTTGGTTTTACTTGTTTAATTTTCAAGCTAGAATTAAAATATTTAGAGTAAGCTTTTATGTGTGAGGACATTTAAAATGCTCTCTTTAAATTAAGCAAAATATTTTATATAACCTCTTAAATAATTTCTTGCAACTGTGACTATAGTTAACAATGCTGTACTAGATATTTGAAAGTTGCTAAGAGAGTGAATCTTAAAAGTTCTCGTCACAAGAAAAAATTTATAACTATATGTGGTGATGGATGATGACTAAACTTATTGTGGCGATCACAACATATAGCAAAAAAAAAAAAGAAAGAAAGAAAATTATTTCTATATAAATTTGGCTTCTTAGGGGTGCTTTTTAAAATTCCAGCCCAAGTATATAGATATTCCTGAATAACTTAACTTTAAGAGCCCTCCTTGTCTTTTCCTTGTTTTCCTCTTTCTATGAGCCCTGATGGACATTTATTTTGGTACTAACTTCCAGAACAGGATGTGAAAGATGCAACTTAAAAAAAATCATACATATAATTATTACTCTAAAGTGTTAGTAAGAAAGACTTTGTTTTTGTTTTTGTAAAAGGCATTAAACCTTAAAAAAAAAAAATCAGTCATCCTGTTGGAAAACTTTGCTCTGTGGTTGAAGAATTTACTTATTGGATTGCATACTAGGTATGCGTGATAAGATTAGAGTTCAAACATTTTTATTCTGAACTTTTTAGTTTGCTTAATTGAAAGCTACTTGCGAATGGGTGTTGTCTGAGTCTATCATTTCTGTATCCCAACCCATAGCAGAATGCTTTGGTGCATGTGTGATCAATACATGTTTGCTGAGTGTAACTGAATTGAACTAAGTAAATTTTTACCTCCTATTGGGTGTTGAAGAGAGCCAGGAATGGGAACTCGACAGAATGGTAGAGCAAACAATATCTCTTAAATTATTAACAAGACGATAACAAAGATATGGTCGTGGTGCCTGAGTCCTGTAGGACTTGACTGAGTCTGAATTAGCGTCTGACATGAGAGGGGAAAAAAGTGAAGAAAAAATGCTGAGAATCTAGTTCAGTGTAGACAAAATGTGGAGGTAGCGGATTTGTACCCAGTGATCCTGTGAAGCCTGAAAATAGTTGTTTTAAACATAGACACAGTTTTTTTTTTTTTTTTTTTTTTTGGTGGTACGCGGGCCTCTCACTGTTGTGGCCTCTCCCTTTGCGGAGCACAGGCTCCGGACGCGCAGGCTCAGCGACCATGGTTCACGGGCCCAGCCGCTCCATGGCATGTGGGATCTTCCCGGACCGGGGCACGAACCCGTGTCCCCTGCATCCGCAGGCGGATTCTCAACCACTGCGCCACCAGGGAAGCCCTAGACACAGTTTTAATAACACAGATGTGTACCACTCTGTCTCTCTTTTTCTCACATATCCTACACATGGCAATCACATGAATTTATCCTGTACGCCATTACTGACATAGTTCATAATTCTTAAAGTATAAATAATGGCAGCTGCTGATCTAAAATCATCCACCTGATACTTCTGCTGTACATTTTCATCTTCTGCATGTTCTTATGGTGAGATTATAAATATATGTAAAGTTAAGGTTACATGTTTAAAATGTTAGTTCAGTAATGCATTTCAATATAAAACGATTACTTTTTGTGAAATGGAATCAAGTGTTATAGATAAATTCCATGAACAATAATTGAGCTTTTACTTTTATGATACATACAGTACGAGATTCTGGGTTTTGAAAAATGCATTAGACAAATCTCTGGGCCTCTAGAAACTTCCAGTCTAATGTCAAAGAACATCACACATATTAAACCATGCAATATGGTGTTATGAATGCTCTAATAAAGACATTTTTAAAAACTACAGATATACCCAGAAAGGTTAATGGCTCTGAGGAGGTTGGTAAAAGTTTCAGAGGAAATATCTTTGGAGTTGAATCTTGAATGATGAATTTTTTTTTTTTGGTGGTACGCGGGCCTCTCACTGTTGTGGTCTCTCCAGTTGCGGAGCACAGGCTCCGGATGCGCAGGCTCAGCGGCCATGGCTCACGAGCCCAGCCGCTCCACGGCATGTGGGATCTTCCCGAACCGGGGCACGAACCCATGTCCCCTGCATCGGCAGGCGGATTTTCAACCACTGCGCCACCAGGGAAACCCTTGAATGATGAATTTTTGAAGGCAGTTCAGAGATTTGTACTTTGGAATAGTTAGATGACTGGTGATACTTTGGGAGTCAGAAGAAGGTATAGTTTTGAGGAATGAATGAGTCACTTGTGAATATGTTAGATGTTAGTGGCTTAGGTCACCTAGAGAGAGAGCTCTAGGTAAAAATATGGAGCTGTCACTTAGAATAGAAATGAAAGTTGAATATATGTACACATACACACACACGTGCACACACTTGGTTGTCTTTGAGATACAGGTGCTAGTTGAAGAAAGCCAGGAGTTGAGAAGATTTGCTCATGCAGAATGTGTGTAGGAAGAAGAGGAATGTCCACATGGGAAGGGCCACCAAAAGGTGAGGAGGAGACCACAGTGGTCAGTGCAGCTTCTTACCTCCCTTCTGTTCTCTTTAAGGATCTGGGGAGTGTGCTGGGCTCACTTTTTTCTTTTTCTCTTCTCTGTCTCCTCCATTTCTGTAGTCATTACTCTAGGCAAATATACACTTCTCTTTCTTTTGAGGCCCTTCCCAACAGACGATCCTTAAATAAACTTAAATAATTGACATGAAATATCCACATATAAATAAGTTAAAAATTTTGAATTCCAAAGTCCAGCAGATTGGAGCTTATTCAGACTTATATGAGATTCTTATAGAACATGATTTTTTATCATCTGCCCTCTCTCTTATTCAGATAAGCAGATTGTCCTTAGCCTTTCATGTTTTCTCCCAATATGCATCTTTTTTTTTTTTTTTTTTTTTTTGCGGTATGCGGGCCTCTCACTGTTGTGGCCTCTCCCGTTGCGGAGCACAGGCTCCGGACGCGCAGGCCTAGCGGCCATGGCTCACGGGCTTAGTTGCTCCGCGGCATGTGGGATCTTCCCGGACCGGGGCACGAACCCGTGTCCCCTGCATCGGCAGGCGGACTCTCAACCACTGCGCCACCAGGGAAGCCCGCTCCCAATATGTATCTTATTCATTGGCACTGAACAGACTTTCAGAAGACATACTGTCCACACATATTACTCATAGTTTTCTTCAATAATAATAACCTAATATAATCATTTTTTGAAGCACCTGAATGTATCAGCTATGTATTTTCATACCACTGCTTTAGAATATGTTATTTCAGATCTGCCTTCCCTTCTCCTTGGTTGTATTCCTAACATATCCCATAGTTCTTTCTCCCACTCCTGTCCCTTTGTTTTCTTGCCTCTTCCAGAGGCAAGCACTGTTGACAGTTTCTTGAATATCCTTCCAGATACATGCTGTACATATGCAGTCTTAAATACATACACACACATGCATGCACACAGACAAACATATCCATTTTGTTTGAATTTTTACCAAAGGCATATTAGAGTTATATAAAAATAAATATATACAACTCTACTCTTAAAAAATAAAGCAAATGGGACTTCCCTGGTGGCGCAGTGGTTGAGAGTCCGCCTGCCGATGCTGGGGCCACGGGTTCGTGCCCCGGTCCGGGAGGATCCCACATGCCGCGGAGCGGCTGGGCCTGTGAGCCATGGCTGCTGAGCCTGCGCGTCCGGAGCCTGCGCTCCGCAACGGGAGAGGCCGCAACAGTGAGAGGCCCGCGTACTGCAAAAATAAATAAATAAAGCAAATGAACAAAACCCTAAAACTCTAAGGTTGGCCGTTCAATCTTTCTAACCTTTAACCTTTAAAACTTTTCACCCCATATCTTTTAGGCTCTCTTTAGTCAATGTATTCCCCTTTAGGGAGTTAGGACCCTCAGTTGTAGTAAAATAAGCTCAACTCAGACTAACTTAAACTAGTTTGATTTTAGAATCTTTCTTTTCCTCTCCTCCTCCTCTATTTTCTAACTGCCTCTGCTCTAATTTACTACTAGTGCTCAGGCTGAACTCAGGCGTCCTCTGTATTAACAGTTCCAGTTCTCCACTAGGAGGGGAGAGCCACCCTCTGTGTGCAATTCAAAAAAAAAAAAAAAAAAAAAACCCAGAGAAGCCCTGATTTGGGTACATACCCATCCCTGTACAATTCGTTTTTGGGGCCACAAAGATCAGGTACAGAGCCAGACATGGGCCAAGTACACACCCAAGGTACAAGTATAGGAGCAGAATACCTTGGAAGATAAGGGGGTGCTTTTATCAGATGAGGAATGGACTAGCATGCTGGGCCCATGACATGTGTAGCCAACACAGCCCCACAGCATCACTTTAAAAAAAATTAGTGAAAGGTACATCAGCCATGACAAAAATAATATTCCTATTGTACTGAACTTCTTTTTAACAGACATACACTAAAGCCCCTAATATGTTGCTAATGACTAGAAAGGGCTTATTCAACTGAACAGGTGTTTAACATCCTTCAAAAGCAACTTCATTATGGATGTATTTTCAATGTTTTCTCTAAATTATTCTTTGCTTTAAATTAGCATCCTTCATCCAACTGATTATTCCCGTTGTAATCACAATGGAAGTTAAGTCATGACTGCATGTTTGTATGGATTAATAGCAGTCAGATATTCTGGTAAATATGCATAATTATGTTTAAATCTATCAGCAAATCCCAGTTTTTCTATTTGCAAATTCTTTGAAGCTCTCCACTTCTAATTCTTTTCTCCATTGCCACCTTCCCTATGTCACCATTTTTCTTCTGGACTTTAGCAGTAGTTTCCCAACTGGACACTGCCTATCCTCTCACCCCTCTCCCACAAATCTATTTACCACATACCCTGAGTGATCCCTTTAAAATATAAATCAGGTCATAAACTATAAATCATATCATGTTATTCCCCTATTTAACGCCCTCCAATGGCTTCTCATTATAACTGGAATTAAATCCAAATTCTTTGCCATGGCCAATAGGCTTTGCAGGAAGTGACTTCTGCTTACTTCTGTAACTTCAATTTGAGCCATTACTCTCTCTTTTATGAAGTTGAAATCACACTCCCATTCAGCTGGAGAACATGTCAAAAGCTGTCCCCATGTCAGGGCCTTTGCATACACTGTCCCCGCTGTGTAGAACTGCCCTCTACCCCACAACAACCCACCATCCTTCAGTACTCTGCTTACATGTCAAGTTCAGAGGGTTCTTCCGTGCTACCCTATCTAATTTTGTGTCTTGCCCTTTCTTTTTCTGGCTTTTCACCATGTTTATTTTCTTCATATGCTTACAATAATAGAATTTTATGTTGTTATGTTTACTTATTTACTGCCTATCTATCTCCCCCACCACATTTGAGAGAATAGTAAAGGTCGATGCCTGTTTCTTCACAGTGCACTGTTAATATATATTTAGCATAGTGATTGACACAGAAATTTTGCTCAGCAAATACTTATAAAATATCTAACAGTATGAATTTAGTAATGTCATTTAAAAATCTAGTTATCTGAGAATTAATTAAAAATATTCTTCCATATGATCATAAAAATAACAAAGACAAAAACACCAACAGCAGTGGCAACAAACACTGCTGGAAAGAGAAAGGAAGTTTGTCAAGATGAAGGACAAAAAAAACCCCGGAAAAACCCTCCAGAGAAATTAATCAAGGCTGGCTGGATGCTTACAGAAGGGAAAAAAAAAATCGATTCAGAGGGTAAGAATTATCCATAATAAAGTGTTTTTCACCAAATCACAGGAGATTGGACTAGGTGTCTGCCAGGATGGATCTTATTTCCCTCAGGAAAATGGTAGGCTGCCATGGGGACTGTGGGCTAATCTGAGGGCTGCAGGGAACCACTAATCTAAAAATTAGATCAAACTAGATGGCGTTACTGTGAGTCACTCACTTGTCTATGTGTTTGATTTGGGGCCCAAGCTTCCCAAGTTAGAGTCTGGTGGTGTTGGAGGTTGGGTGGTGGGCATGTTTCCTATGCATTCAAAAGGGAGTGCTGGGGCTTCCCTGGTGGCGCAGTGGTTGAGAGTCCGCCTGCCGATGCAGGGGACGCGGGTTCGTGCGCCGGTCCGGGAAGATCCCACGTGCCGCGGAGCAGCTGGGCCCGTGAGCCGTGGCCGCTGAGCCTGCGCGTCCGGAGCCTGTGCTCCGCAACGGGAGAGACCACAACAGTGAGAGGCCCGCATACCGCAAAAAAAAAAAAAAAAAAAAAAAAAAAGGGAGTGCTGATTTGTTGTCTCTTTGGGGAGGGACACTGAGTAGACTCAAGAATTTAATGGAGCCCTGCTCAATATTCTGTAACAACCTAAATGGGAAATGAATTTGAAAAAGAATAGATACATGTACATGCATAACTGAATCACTTTGCTGTACACCTGAAACTAACCCAACATTGTTAATCAACTATGCTCCAATATAAAATAAAAATATAATAAATTAATGCCTTTTCGCCAAAGCAGTAGTATAAAGGTGGGGTCTTCGACTTGATTGCTACACTGTGGCAGAAACTTTCTCAGTCTCTGCTTTCAAGTTGTTTATAAGTGAATCTAGGAATACAGAAATTTAGAAGTGTCCTGGCAGTGTGACTTGATGGCATTAATAATGAGCTAATGAACTAAACTTGATAACCAACTTAATTCATTATATTTGGCCTTCATTGAAAAATCTGATATTTATTTATCATGTGCAATCTCATGCTAAATCCATTTGTAGTATATACCAATCATATGCTAGTTAATACAAACACATAACCATAAAACTAGTCTGTTGAGCTTTAAGGAAGGCATCCCTGAGAAGCCTTTCTTAAGATTAGACCTGAAGCAGGATGTAATTAAGTGAAGGGTGGGAGGAAAGGAAAGAACTCCACCAGGTAAGGAAGGAGCAGTAAGTAGTATGTGGGTACTGAGATGAGTACTGTGGGCCCACTGTGGGCCGTGACCCCAGAGAAAGCAGTAACTCTAGACAGCAAAGGTACAGAGAGGTGCTGCATTGTAAGTAGAGGGCTACATACAGCGAGATTATGAAGGATTCTGTACACAGGTGGAGGATTTTGGCAGAAGGAAGCCAAGGGACTTATTTTAGCTGGAGAATGGAAGGGTCAGATTTGCATTATAAAACAGTGTTTCTGTAGCCTACTTCATCAGTCCAAACAAAAGATGCTTGTGGGCTGAGTGGGTTGCTGGTTGTGGAGACGCAGAGAAGCTGAGATTAAAAACCTATTAAGTCATGTAGACTCTACAGGGCATAGTTATTTATTACTTAGGCAGAGGATGAGGAGGAGAGAGAGGTTGATTTCATGTTTTTTTGTTTTTATTTTTCCTGGAGCAGCAAGGAGCTTTGTGGTGTCCTTATGGAAATGAGGAAGGATGGAAGGGGCGCCCAAGTGAATGGGTCCAGTTTGGAGCAGATTAATTTTGTGTGTTCTGAAAGGCTTCCAAATGGAGATACTGAGTAGATACTTGAGTAGGTGGGTTCTAAGCATATTAAAAGGATCTGGGAAGGAAATACAGATTTTGAAGTCATTGTCATGTTAGGTGGGAATTTAACATGTGGGACTGGGTGAGATCATATAGTGAATCAAAAGAGGGGCCTGGAATGCAGCTCTGAGGAATGCCCACCTTGAGGGTTTGGGCTGAGGAGGAAAAGGGTTTAGGGAGAAGGAAGAGAGTGTCCTGAAAACCCAGAGAAGAGAGTGCATCCAAGGAAGGAAGTGGTCATGGTGGTGGAAATGCTACTGAGATGTGAAGCGAAGTGTGGCTCTGAAAGTACCCCTTGGATTCGGTGGTGCGTGGGTCACTAGGGGCCTAGGACTGGCAGCTTTGGGAAAATGATGGTGTTGAAACCAAAGTCGCATGAGTGGAGAAGAGAGTAGAAAGTGAGGGAATGTCAAAAAAAAGAAAGTCCCAGACTTTTCTCTCTTTGGAGGTAAAGTGATGTCTAAGGAGAGTTTATTTTCTTTTTGATTTTATGTTCTTAAGAAGAAAGAGACTTCAGTTTGTTTAAATGCTGATGGAAGGAGAAGGAGGGGCTAAAGTACATCTATTGAAAATGTATGTATTTTTTTAACCTCAACACATCTATTAGACCAGCCTAGAGAGAGTTTTTAAATGTTTTCTGAGTTTTCTTTCTCTTACTACTCAGAGATCATGGACAAAGAGAGTTAGGAAAAGAGAAGGGGTGAAGAGGTACCTTGCAGTGATTGGAAAGCATGACATTAGCTCGTGCTGGGTCGAGTTATGTTGCCACAGAGTTCATAGGTGCGCAGTAACTATTCACTGAATGACTGAATAAGAAGAAAGGTATGAGGAATAAGGCCGCAACTGGTGTTTCCTCATGGGATCTGTGTTTATGTCTTCAAAGTCTTTACGTCTCATATGAAATTGCTCTGAGATTCCTCCTAAAGGAAACTTTGACCTATATAATAAATCCATAAAAAAGAAATTTTACAATGAGGAATTGTGTTTGCATTAGAGATAAGGGTTTTAATGTATTTTTGACCCAGGATTAAAAGTCATTCTAATTGTAATATAATTCATTTTTCTCTCTTTTGGAAAAATTAGCTATATTTATAATCATCAGAAAATGTCTCTCATCTTCCTTTCACAGAGATTCTCTTTGTGCTTACAGTTTGAGGAAATCTATGATATCACTCCATTATTCAGAAAGGAATCTGGAGGAAAACAAAACCCTGTTTTACACTTACCAGTGTATATGAATATGTGTTACAAATACTACCATCTTGTATTTATGGTTACTCTTCATTTCTTATATGCTGAATGACTAAATTATAATAAAGGCTGAATAACCCCTTTTAGATTTAGAAAGGATAGTGGCTATCTGAGAAATATTTTATTCCAATGAGTCCATTAGTCTCCAGTGGAGACCAGTGGGGAATGTAGCTCACTGGACCCTATTTCTTCTCTACCAAGTAAAAACTCTTGACCAAATTTGTATCATGATGTAGTCCTGGGGATCCATTCAAAACGCATTTCTTTTCTTTTCTTTTTCCTTTTTTTCTCTGTCGTTTTTCATAATATTCCATAAGTGATTTATGCAGGAACATTTGCATAACGGAACGTGGTTTTAATGTATGCTATTTTCAATGAGGCCTGCACTTTCAGATTGTTCTTTTTGCCGGAGGAATTACTGAAGGGTCCAGGAGTTTGAATTTCACCCTCTTCTGTGAACTAATCAGTGAATGGTTTTTGTCAGGAAAAGCCATACGCCAAATGTCCTGGGGCTGTTGTTAGAACAGACCTGTTGGATGCATTGCGTGATTCTGGTTTCCAAGTAATTTCTGTGCAGGAGGTACAAAGCAAAATTTTTCTACCTAACTTTAAAATCTGCATTAGCCAATAAGAACTGTTTGCTACTGAGCAGACACATTATGAAAGATTATTATGTGGGAGAAGTACAAGTACAAAGTGGGTCAGGACAGCAGGGGGGATCAAGGGAGGATAGAGATACTTCTTTTTAAATTTAGAAAAATAGCATACAGTATTTAACGTGAGTCTATTACTAGTCTAGATTTCTTTACAAAACTTCTTTTACGTGAGTATTTTACCAGCCATTTGCTTGCATTTAAAAAATCAATATAACTGGGGACTTCCCTGGCAGTCCAGTAGTTAAGACTGCACTTCCACTGCAGGGGTTGCGGGTTTGATCCCTGGTTGAACTATCATGCTGCACAGCACAGCCAAAAAACCCCAGTGTGACTGTTTATCAACTTTTTGTCACAAGAAGGGTAGCACTGTTCTTTCGGGGAGAGGTGAGACTCTTGAAGTTAGCCTGCATCTTCTGGAAGGACACAGTGAGAATAAGAGTGGATGGGGATAGGGTTACTTACCCAGCTGAGAGTACGAGCTGCTCAACCCTGGTCCCCATGAGGTGAGGAGTTTTAGAAAGAACATCTTCATATTCTACATGTCAGCGATGATATGCAGTTTGTTTTGGTACACACAACTGTAGCTATCTCTCTGTTTTGGAATGCCTGATATTTATACCAAAATGACTTATACTCAACTCCCTATTGAATCTGAAGGTTGGTACAAGGAGTAAAAAGAAAGGTGTATATCATTATAATTTACATTGCTTTTGAGATCGCCATGACTTAATGCAGCATACACAACTTCCTTGTAATGTTCTTAGTTAAATTATCCAATTATTTGAATTTCAACCACGTGATGTGTGGGCAATGAAAAATGGCCTGGAAGTAAGATTTAATGCAGGGAAACAGTTTAGGGAAGGTACAAGTTGAAGTTGCTTTTCTACGGAATCTTGACTGTAAATAACTGCCAGAAGGACTTTTTATGTTGCTAGTTAGTATGTATATTCAGTGTAATGCAGGGAACTTAAAAAGGAAAGAAAGCGCTTTCCTAACTGTGTTTCTGAGATGTAACGATGTACTTTGTGGTATTATCTGCTACTTTGAATTAGTTTACCTCTCTATTTTTTCTAATAGTATTGGTGGATAGAATCTTTTCTATGCAAGTACTTCTTCTCAACAAACAGAAGAAACATCCATCAGGATGCTAGTGGGTTAGAAGAAATGGGCACTAAGGAAGTTGCTCTGAAGATGATGCATCTAGAGAGTAGTTGACTGTACACCTGGGAGAGGCCAGATGAGGTGCATAGCCAGTGGGGGACCTGGCCATGACTGCTCTGCTCTCTTTCAGTAATGATTTTAACAGAAACTTGATGGTCAAATCTTGGCTTTTGCTGGTAAGCCTTATGCTTAACCTCTCACCTTGGTTGACATTGAACTTGCCTCTAATGGCTTCACAGCAGCCCAGCAGCAGTTTCTCAGCTCCTTAAGTAAACATCACATTACTTCAAGTTAACATCACATTGTGTCCTTCAAACACCGTTTCTGTAGAGTTATGTTCGGCTGACCTCTAATTCACTTATAGAAATTGCTTTTAAGAAACTTTCTTTTTCAGGAAAAACATGGAAGTAAAATAGCAACAAAACAAAAATATGATCATTTACCTCACTGAGCTGTTCCAGGGGTTATTATGCCTTATAATATAAACTAAATATCCAGTAGAGCTGGATATTTTATTAAATATTTACTAAATATTTTACATTTTACTAAATAGCTGAATATCTTACTTGTCCTACTCTAGTGTATGTTTAGGATATAGATTACCTTTTAGTATTCTGAACTATTGTTCACTTTTGTCTTATGGACAAAATATCAAAAGAATGCTTAACATTCTATGAAGGGACTCTAATGCTTGGGGTGATAATATGCTTTAATCTGGGATGGCAGTTTGTCTTGAATCATAACCCTCCCCTTCTTAATGAACCAGACTTTGATCTTGTACAGATACTTCTGGTGCCACTGTCAAGCAACTTAGAATTTTATAACCCTTAAAAGTATAGGAGGAACTTCCATCTGAGGAAAGATACCCAGAACCCAGTGTCCCGTAAGTCAGGTTCTTGCCTATGTTATGATATATTTATGGACCTGTGGGCATTGTCAATTGTCATAAAATGTATATTATCTGGAGCCATTTTCTAATATTCTCTAAGTCTTTGATAGCTTGTTATAAAATGCTGATGACCCCAAATTATTTGTTTTGTAATCATTTAAACCCCAGAGTGAGGAAAGTAATGCAGTGAATGAAACGGGCCTAGTATAAGAATCCAGCTGTCTCCAAATTTGCCAGGTTGGAGCTCAGTTCTGCTCTGGGCCCAGACCTCACATTACAGATAACTGGGGATAAGGGGGACCCTGGGAAACTCAGGAGAGCATCTGCCTCAAGCAAAGGGGGCTGTTTTCATTTTTTTTTCATGTGTTGGGTTTATTGTTACTCAGTCTTATTTTTTTCCAGCGAAATCAGAATTCTGGATGCTTATGTAAAATGTCCTGACTTTTAAATGTCTTAGATGCTTTAAATATTTCCCAAAAAAGGGGAACAAAACCACACTGAAGACTAAATAAAAGATAGCTCTTGAGTCAGATAAGCTCCTTAGATAACCCATTTGAGTCTTCTGCCATAAGGAAAAGCTACAGGTATATTGTCTTTCTTTTGCTCTAAGTAGATTATCTCTTTATTTAGTCTGAAGAGGACTAATAGGTCGGTAGATATATGATATTACCTAGGATAATTGTTGTTCAACCCTCTTTTTTAAAAAAAATTATTTATTTTGGCTGCGTTGGGTTTTCATTGCTGGGCACAGGCTTTCTCTGGTTGCGGCGAGCTGGGGCCACTCCTCATTGCGGTGCACGGGCCTCTCACTGCGGTGGCTTCTCTTGTCGTGGAGCACGGGCTCCAGGCACATGGGCTTCAGTAGTTGTGGCACGCAGGCTCAGTAGTTGTGGCTCGCGGGCTCCAGAGCACAGGCTCAGTAGTTGTGGCGCACGGGCTTAGCCCGCTCCGTGGCATGTGGGATCCTCCCGGACCAGGGCTCGAACCTGTGTCCCCTACATTGGCAGGCGGATTCTTAACCACTGTACCACCAGGGAAGTCCCCAACCCTCTGTTTTTGAAGGCCATGTCATAGTTTCTAATGTTATCTTCCCTTTCTTATTCCAAATAAAATCATTTTGCTTTATGTTGGTTAGGTGATGGAGGGTTGGATAGTTCTGAATAATAGTTTGAAAAGGTATTTTGGATAATAAAAGCATTTTTGCTCTCTGGACCTTTATTACTTGGGGTATTTAGAAAAGTAACCAATTTACAGTGGCTAAGTTTAGTAAGTAGTCAATGAATATTTACTCAATTAAAAGTAATAGGCCTTTTAAACACAAAATACTTAGTGTTGGTGGGGATATGGAAAAAACGGAGCTCTAATACTCTGCTAGTGAGAATATAAACCACACAACCACTTAAGAAACGGTTTAGTATCTACTAAAGTTGAACATGTGTATGAATAACTGTAATTCCAGCTCTACCTCTAAGTGTTTATCCAATAGATATGCTTACATATATTCACTGAAGGATATGTACTAGAATGTTTAGACTAGTACTGTTACAATAGCCCAAATCGAGAAATTATACAAATGCCCAACAAATATGGAATGCGTAAATAAATTGTTGCTTATTCTTAATGGGGAAAACTATACAGTAGTGAAAATGTATGATCTATAGCTGCACATAACTATATGTGAATTTCACAAGCATAATGCTCAGCACATGAGCCAAACATGAAGTGGTATGTACTGTATGAGTCCATTTATATAAACTACAGTAACTGACAAAGCTGACCTATGCTGCTTTCAAAGCAAGGGTAGTTGTTACCTGAGGATATTAGTAACTGGAAAGAAATACAAGAGGAGGGCCTTGGGAAGTGCTGACAAGGTTTTATTTCTTGATTTAGGTATAGGATTTCACCGGTAAGCTCAATTATTACAGATATTGAGCTGGACACTATGACTTGTGCACTTTTTTCTATGTCTATTATTCTTTAATAATACATTAAAATGAAAAAAGTAATAGGTCTTTTAAATTCAATGAAATAATTGTTTGTAATGGAAGGAAGTATATTTATTTTTAATATTCTCCAATATCTTATTACCTACTTTAGGGTAAAATTAGGATAGAGTGGAGTCGATTGTTAAATGGAGGTACTCTGTAAATCATGGTTTTACATAATTACATTTAAAGTGTGATTCTTGCCAAGTTCAGAGGTATTTTTAAGAATCTTCATTCATTTCACAAAAATTTAAGAAGTAAAATGTAACCTCAAGTGTTAATCAGCTAGTCATGTATACAGCATTCCCAATATAATGCCTCTCATTTTTCAGTGATTTCTTACAATGCTTGCTGGTGAATAGTTTTAATGATGCAAAAAAATTTTATAGAACGGGAAACCTCTATTTAAATTTTGTTCACAATGAAGGTTAAGGAATTTTAGATTTGTTACACAGAGGATTACACCAGAGGAAGTTAAGGAATATTCCTTTCAAACAACCAAATGCTTGTTTAGTGTCTAACACTAATAAGAAAATACCAATTTAAATTTGAATCAGAGATTAAATTCAACATCTTTAGAGTTATATGTGACCAAATATTATTATAGAATAATCCCTCTTTCTTTTTTTTTGCGTGAGGAAACAGTCTCAGAAAGGTTAAGGGGCATGGCTTAACCTTAACACATTCTTAGTACTTCTCATTACTGAGACCAGAACTCTCCAATATTTCCCAATGCCTGTCTTTTCGGTCTGCAGAGAAGATTCATGTGCACGATCTCAGTTACTGCTCGGTTTAATAGGAACACATTTGTGTAATTTAAAGTCATTCTCATATTCTCTGCCAAATGCCTGTTTACAATAACCCTACATTGGTATTGGTATATTTTCCTGTTATGTTATTCTCCTTGACACTGTAGGTGCCTTGATGAAGAAAAAACGTAGGTCAATTAGATTCTATTTTACTTGAAGCTTTTCCAGGTTTGACCAAGACTATAATGTCTGCTTTCATCTGCAGATGCATTTTCCTGCCTACAAGTGAGTAAATACAATTACTGATGAATAGGGATTTCCTAAGGTTTTAAAAAAGGATCTGTGATCATGTCAAGTAAACCCATCTAATTGTTTTGATATTATCAAGATGTTTAATGACTTTAGGTAGTTTCTTTTTGTCATTGGAGCATTGAGAACTATCTGTGCCAGTGATTTAAGGTAAGTAAGGGCTTAGAAATTTTTCATTTTTAGATAATTATCAGGTTTGAGATATATAATGGCCAGCATTTTATATTATATTGATATATCATGTATTATGTACATACACACATATATACATATTGAATTATATATGTACATTTTAAATTTTAAGTTAAGTGTTTTTATCAAAGTAATACATACATGTGATTAGAGAAATCAAACAGTTCATGGCAGCAGTTCTGTACCTTACCACATTCATTAGCCCTATGGCATTTTCCAGAGGCAAACATTATTATTTTAATTTCTTCTCCATACTTCTAAGTCAGGAATTTTTAACCTAGAGTTGATTCATAAGGTGTGCGTGCTTGGATGGGGGAAAAAAGTTACATACAAATTGAAATTTAGCATAGGCAATGATCCACAGTAGTATTAGCAGTACTGTGACTTTATCAGTGGTAGATCTCAGAAGTATTTTCATATGACATGCAGTTGTTGCAAAATCTATCTTGAAATATTGTTTATACTCCTTTCTACTTCCAAGTTAGATCTTGTTATTTAATGCATTAGTAAAGAAACATCTATTGCTATACCACACATTTGTTTAGTATTTTTGTATTTTAGTATAATTGATTTCCTTTGAAATTCTATATATTTTGTTTTATGCCTTTAGGCTATTATTTTGAGACTAGTTCCATAGGCTTCACCAGACTGCTAGTGGAGTCTATGCCAAGTATATGTTAAAAGTCTATGTTGTCAATACTATGTATATACCATTGTTTCTTGATTTATCAAATTGAGGCATTTGAGGCATCTGCTACTTGCCAAATAGAAGAGGCTTCAGCTCACTTAAAACTTTTTCTCATCCTTTTTCCTATCCTGTGACACAGTTATAGTATTTGACTTTGCTTCTCTATTGGTTGTCTTTTAAACTTAGGTATCTACTTATACGTTTAATTAATATTGGTATTTGTTGTATATCTTGATGTTCCATTTTATTAAAGGAAGGTATTAGCATCCCTATTCTTTTCTTTGGCTTTCATTTCCATCCTCCTCCTTCACAATTTCTGTCATCTATACCTCTATATTAACAATGTCAAAGATGATAATATTTGCATTCTGTCCTAAAAACCTAATGATGTTCTGAAAACATGATTAAATCCCCAATTATTTATCTATATGTTGATTCTAAAAGTTCAAGATCAGTAAATAGTATTTACTTTGTTATGACTATGCAAATTTTTACTGTACATCTGATAAGCGAACTATGATTATATGTCCTTTTTGAGCATCTCTTTGTTTTTCATGTTGAAGTTTCAAATTGCCTTCCTTTTCTTATTCATTTATTTCTTTGCAATATTTGCCTTTATCATATCCTCAATTTTTTCAAACTCTGGCATATCACTTATGCTAGTATGCACCTTCTCCCACTTAGGGATTTTTTTTTTTTTCTCTTCCTGGAGACTTCCTTTTCTGAACTCTTTTCTGACTGTTCTATTCTCATTGTTTTTTGGACTTGCTGCAGAGCTTATCAGGGTACATCCTCAAATAACTTACTAAGAAACTTCGCGTAAGACAAACATTTCTGAGACTTCACATGTCTAAAAATGATTTTACTTTGCTCATACACTTGACTTTTATAATCCTGTGGGATACAGAATTCCAAATTGATAACCATTTCAGTTTTTCAAAATTTCACAAAAATATATCAAGGCAAGTAGTTTATTTAATTGATATTTTGCTTTTTTGTAATAATTAATTTATGTTTTGAATAATAAGACTAGATCGTCTATTCTATAGGTCCTTTTATTGAGAATAGTAATGTCTTCTGGATTTGATAAATCTGCTTTGATTTCTGTCACTTTATTTTCTCTTTTTCTTGTGTATTAAACTTCTTGTATTGATTCTTCATGGGTTTTCTCTTATATATTCCATTTATATACTTGTTCAATTCAATCTCTAAGCCGATTCTTGGAGTTAAAAACAAATTCAGCCCATCCATTTTAAATTTTTATGTATATTTTCTTCTTCTCTGATACTTCATTATTCATAGGATCTTATCATTTTATAAATTCAATGTCTTTTCAAGTCTCTCTGAAGATTTTGAGATTTATTTTAAAAATTTCTCTACCCTGAATTATCTGTTTCCTCTAGATTCCTTTTTTTTTTTTTTTTTTTTTTTAAATTTGATCGTTCTTTTTCAGGCTGCAAACTTTCCTCAAATGTTTGCTGATTCTTTTTTTTTTTCTTTTTCTTTTTTGTGGGCCTCTCACTGTTGTGGCCTCTCTCGTTGCAGAGCACAGGCTCCGGACGCACAGGCTCAGCGGCCATGACTCATGGGCCCAGCCGCTTGGCTGCAAATGGGATCTTCCCGGACCGGGGCACGAACCTGTGTCCCCTGCATCGGCAGGCAGACTCTCAACCACTGCGCCACTAGGGAAGCCCGCTGGTTCTTAATTACCTATATAAAATTGTAAAGAGGAGAAGTAGAATCAGGTCTACATCTGGACAGCGCTTGTTAATAAGCAAAGCTTCACTTAAAGTGGTGGTCAGAAGACCAGCCACAATTCTTGTCTCCTCAGTCCTTCAAATCAGAGAGGTCTTTTCTTATAGGATTGTCAATCTCATTAGCAAAATCTTTTTTTTAAATGGGATTTTTCTATATTTCCGAATTCAGGTAATATGCGCCCAGGGATGAAGTTAGTGAGTGGGGTTTTGATTCCCTTAATTGTCAAGTTTTCCATTTCACCTTCCCTTCCTGCTCTCCAAGTTGGCTAGAATTTCCACATCCTGAACCTTCCTGAAGTGTATCAGGGCACCTAGTACATCGTCAGTCATTTGTAGCCCCTCCCCAAATCTTCGGGTTGCAGAGTTTTTCTTTGTTCTATTTCATCATTCTTCTTCCACACCTTTTCATTGTCCAGTAATCTGTTGAAAATTCTTATCCACTGATCATTTCATTCCATCTTTTTTATTGATGTTGTTTTATATCTCTTTATACTTTATTATTCTACCTAAGAGATTGGAGAGGAGCGCTCACAATCCTAAATCAGAAGCCCTGCATACAGTGGTGTAATAATAAAAATTTTATATTGTTTATAATTATTTGAGCCAAAGATCTAGCTTTGTATTACATACCAAAACAGAGTATTTTTGTATAGTTTAATATATATTATTTTTCTCAGAAATGCAACCCTAAAAATAATAAAAAAAGAAAGATTGTATTTCATTTGTTATGAACATCACTAAGGATGTTTATCATTTTAAAATATCACTTTATCTTATGATACTTGAGTTACCAAATAACAACCCAGTTGTATCAAACTGTACTTTTACCTCTGGATTTTTAGTGATTTACACACAGTTTTAAATATCTGACTTGATTATTTTTTCTTCCAGTGTAGATGTATTGAGTATTTATATATTTGAATACATATTATCTTATTATAAATTACTCCTGTTTGATTTGTCCTGTAAATTACAACTAGGACATTATATTGATTTTGTTGAAATCAGCATCTGAGTAATTTAAATTATTTATGACTTTCATTTCAGAAGAATAAGGGGACAATAAGAATATTTTAAAATGTTTTTCGGTTCTAATAAGATTGAGAAACAGTAATCTAAATCATTGGAATAAGTTTTTTTTTTTAAATTATTTTTTAAAGTTCTTTCCATTGATGCTTTTTAAAAGCAATCATTCAGGAATAAGTACCGGGAAGTGTTCTATATTCCTGCACATGATAGTAAATCAGCTACATTCTATCTGCCTGTTCTCTACTTGATGCAGTCTTACTTGGATGTTCTCCAACAGAGGCCAACAAACCTTTTTTGTAAAGGGCCAGAGAGTAGACGTTTAGGCTTCAAGCACTAGATTGTCTCTGTTGCACCTACGTAACTCTGCCATCGTGGCATGAAAGTAGCCACACGCAATTCACAAACAGTGTGGCTGTGTTCCAATAAAACTTTATTTACAAAATTAAATGGCAGGCTGAATTTGGCATACAGGCTATAGTTTGCCAATCACTGATTTTTGTGTTTATCAAACCTTTCCATTTCAGTGGACTGTCATCTGTGACGATGTTATCCATTCCAATGGCAAAACCGCTTAAACATCTTGAAATATTTGCCTGAATTTTGGTAGTTGAGACATGGTAAAAAATGGCTTTAGAGGTTCCTTCTTCCCTATTTGGCTGTTTGTTGTGATGGTTGATGAGCCTAGCTACTTTATACATAGAAAGAAAAACACTACTGTTAATCTTGTACCATTCTTGGGGATGGCAAGACTCTACAAAAGTTGAAGCAAAGAGAGGTTGTTCCATTAAAAAGGAATGTAGAGAGTGGAAAATATCTACAGTGGATTAACCTAAAATAATTAAAGGTCAAGGAAGAATAATTTATGAGTAATGACTGAAGTTGTGATTAGTAAAGAAAGAAGGAAGCTTTTGAAGGCCTCCTATGAGTCATCACATATTTGAAGAATTACCATGAAGAAGAATTCTAAGGTTTAATGTTAGGTTTGTTTTTTTTTCAGCTTTGAGATTTTCAACAAGAAAAGCTTTTTAAAAAACCCACTTGATTAGAGCTTTACATATGAGAAACATCATGGTTGTGAGAATCAGTAGATTTCACAATTCAGTCTACAATCTGAATTATTGGAATTTCCAACTTAAAAATGTGTAGATTCAATAAACATTGATTTTGAGCTAAACCAGACAGATAACAGATTTGTGTCTCAATGATCCACACAGGTTTTTTAGGCATTAAAAAACTGATATATTAATATCTTACAATGGTCTTATTAGTAATACTAATATATGACTTTTATTTCTGGTAATTGTTTTAGTCAGACCCTGGTAAGACCCAGGAGCCGAAGGTGTTGGCTGGTCTAAAACATCACTCATAGGCTACACTGTACACACTCTTTATCCCTGCAGCACAAACTTAGGTTGTGACTGTCAACTTTGCCCTTTGAGAGATGTTATCTAATGTTTAAAATATTCCGTGAAGCCTTTTCTAGATTTCTCTTGGTAATTTCAAGTTTAGAAATATGATTTGTTTAATGCAGGCTTCTCAACTGGGGGTAATTTAAACCCCAGGGGATGTTTGGCAATGTCTAGAGACATTTTTGCTTGTCACGGTCTGGGGACGCTATTGGCATCTAGTAAAGTAGAAGCCTAGGGTGCTGCTAAACTTCCTACACAGCACAGCAGTCTTCCATAATAAAGACTTATCTGACCCAAACTGTCAATAATACTGAGGTTGAGAAACTCTGACTTAGTGTAAAATTTGGGAAATAGGCCTTCAGGATCCTTTAAATCCATTCCATCTTAATTCTCATCAGTCAGGTACTTTATGTCTTCTTTATGGAGATATTTGAAAGTGCAGCATTTTCTTTTATATATTTGAATCATAGGGAAATCATTGGTTGTCAGTGTTTCTTCCCAGATGAATCATCCATTTGTTTATCAAATATTTAATAAGCCCTTGATGCGGGGCCTAGGCTGCCTCTACAAAATTGATAAGAGAAGGCCTTAGGTGAGATTACTGTTAGGCTATTAACATGGTCCTGAGTTCAATTCCAATGTGGGGAAGGGGGTTTCCCCGCACTTTCAGCAAGCAGTTCTTGGATAGCAGCAGGGTGTTTGAGAAGTCACCTACATTATGACATGATCTGTCTGGAGATGGCATCAGATTCCATAGGTTAGGGGTTCAGTCCTACAAGACTGCTCCTCACCCCCCACTTCAGATGCCAGTCTCAAGCCAAATTTATCACCTGAGCTTCTGATCGACTGACTATATAGATTGGAGGTTTTTGAGACCCCTGTCTTGGGTTCCATCAATTTGCTAGAGCAGCTCACAGAACTCAGAGAAACATTTTACATACTAGATCACTAGTTTATTATAAAAGGATATAAGTCAGGAGCAGCCAGATGAGAGATGCATAGGACTCTGCAGGTGTGTCACTCTCCCAGCACCTCTACATGTTCACCAACCCAGAAGCTCTCTGCACCCCATCCTTTTGGGTTTTTATGGAGGCTTCATTACATAGGAAGGATTGATTGAATCCTTGGCAGTTGGCGGATTGATTCCCTCTCCAACCCCTCCCCGCTTCCCGGAAGTAGGCGTCGGGACTGAAACTTGCAACGCTCTAATCCTGTGGTTGGCTCCTCTGGCGGCCACAGCAGCCCCATCCCTAACCTGCTTCCCCCACGCCACCTCATTAACATAACAGAAGACCCCTGGATCACTCTCAACACTTAGGAAATTCCAGGGGTTTTGGGAGCCAGGAGTCAGGAAGACCAAATATATCGTTTTCTTTTAAAACACAATAGCGCAGCCATTATGGTGCCATAATGCTGCAACAACAATTGTTGTTGTTCTCTATGACTTTTGTAATGTTTTGTTACATGATAGCAAATCTTTGGGCTTTATTAAAAGCAAGGATAGGCTTGTCGTGAATTTTAGGGAGCTTTATTTGCGTTGGCAAGAGGATGGGGCAAGATAGTTGATTTACAGAATCTTTAGTTTTGTGTCTTTGCGTAAGTAATCCATAGACCAAACCAGTTGAAGAACTGTTGATGAGTGTTGGTACCTCTTATAGGCAGAGAGATGAAGTTGATGAATTTATAAGTTTCTTTCAGAAATGTGAACATCATTATTTCCTAATGTATCATCAGACAAAAATTTCAGTGAGATTGGCATTAAAGTAAGTTTGTGTTACAGCATATTTGAACTTGTGGATATATGTTTTCCAAGAATTCTGCTTCTGCCTTTACTTTTTTGGAAATTAGGACATGGACTGTAGGCTTAGTTTCCGAATGTGGATTTTAAAACAATAGTTTTCTTTAAATAACCGGAAATATTTTTCAACATCTAGTATTATTAAAATATTTTACCATTAGTTCTGTCGAAGTGATTTTTGTTTTGTTGCTGTTTGAAACTAATTTTCTTCTTCGTGCTATTAACTTAGAAAAAAAACACCTATAAAGAGACCAACCTATTTTTACTGTGTAATGATCCCCCTAGTGGATATGAGAAGCAGCTAGATTCAGGATTTGCATAAAGAAGCAGGTGATTGTGGGTGAGACGTCACTACTTGTTTCTCACTTTCAGAAGTGTTTTACCAGATCAGGACTGTCTCTGCTATTTTTAATAAAGGAACTCCCCGTGATTAAATTGACTGTTTAGAAAGCCTTAAAGAGGCAGAAAGTGGTAGAAGTGCATAATTCTTCAAAATTAGAAAAAGATGAATATCTTAAACAAAAGCTGGAGTTATGCTTTTGTAGTTTTTCAGAACACTACATAAAGAAAAGGATTTTACCCATTATTCTGTGTTCTTTCATTTGAATTGGCTCACTATTTTCAAGTAGTCATATTGCAGCCTGGTGCTGCTATGTATCTGAGCTGGAGTTAGAAGATTTTTTAAAGCAAGAATAAATGTGAAGGAAAAATTGATAAAATCAAAATTGGTTACTTACAATGAAAGTGCTGTTTAAAGTCATACTGTCAGAGTAAGATGTTTAAGGCAACTATTTGTAGTAGCAATATAATAAAACTTTCAAAGTAAAGATTCGTTTTGATTGAGTAAAATGTTATTGTAATATTAAACCTACGGATTTCAAATATGAAACACTGGAAATAGGAACAAGAGAATAGAGATAAATGCCCTGTGAGGCAGAGAAAACTGAAAATATTGCTAGCTCAAAAAGCTTTACAGTGTTCAAGTAAAAACAATGTTAATGTAGACCATATAATGAATCCAATGTTAATAGAACATTATACTGCCTGAGCAAACAGTGCTATTACTTCCCTCCCTATAACACCTTGCTGGCTTGTGGAACTGCCACTGCTCTGAGAAGGGTAATATTTAAGTAGGAAAATAGCCTATTTCTTTGTAAAGGCTTCAACAGCAGTAGAGGATAGTACTCTGTTAAATAAGATGCATTTTGCAAATGCAGTGTGTCAAAAAGGCATGTTTGATAATCACTTTCTATCATAAAAGCTGTGTAAAATATAGAACAAATGTGTATGCTATTTGTGTAAACGTGATTGTCTTATTTTGTAATGGCCATCAGTAATGTGATTTTAAACTTTTAATTTTATTTTTTTAATGTTAGAAAGATACCTGTAGAACAGATAACTAAATAGCGAACTTGTTGACAGAAGTGAAGGATACAGTGTGTGTGATATAGTACAATAAATGACATATAACATCATTCAGGTAATGAGAAGTTCTGCAAGTTTTGCTTGATTATTGAAAAGAAAACCACAGTTTTCAGTGATTAACATTCTTTGATGACGGTAATGATGATGCATGAATTGGATGAGAAGATAGGAAACGAGAAGATAAAAGGGTGGAAAATCTATAATTAACAAAAACCATACACAAACAATAATTAGTGTAAGTGAAATATATTTCTGCAGAATAAAAATGGAACAAAATGAACAATGAAAATCGTAGACAATTAGGGTGGATGCAGCTTGGATCACAGAAATGGTGAAAGGCAAAAGATAATGTAATACAACTTGTACAGAGAAACAATGGAAATCTGTTCAAAAACTCTTTTAAAAGGCCTCCCCCTCACACAGAATGTATCCTATTCTGCCTTTTCATTAGCATGTTTTCTTTAATGTTTTTAACTTAAAAGATGCCTGAGGAAAATAAACACTTGGCTTGATTTTAAAACTTTATTTGTAGCTCTGCTATGTCAGATTTTGAATAAGCCTCTATGTTATATGGATTTACTTAAACATTCACTGGGCTTTGCTTTTGAGTGGCCTGCTGGTCCAAACTGCCTGATATTTGAATGTTACCATAGTGATGAGTAGTGGACACTGTCATCTTTCTCTTTTTAATTAAGGAACAGATGCAGGTAATGCTGATCTCTCAGTGACCCTCTTTAAGCTGGCATCAACACATTGATTGTTTCAGTTCTTTTCTCTCCCCTGCAATCTTAGCTTTGTCCTTTCTTCATATCAAGGTCTTCATCCTCTTAGGTTAAAGATGAGGAATTCCTTTTAAACCCTTCCTTTGGGAGCTTTATCTTAGAAGGAGTAAAACACACTTCCACTGAACACCAATGAAACACTAATGCATTTTTTTTTTTTTCTCAACAAGAAGCCCTGGCCTTTTCCACTTTAAAATTCAGTAATGGGTGAGCGGTAGTTTGTTAAAATTCTGTAGAGCCAACGAAGGCCATAAATGTTTCCACCTCTACAACTTTTTTGAGAAACCAAAATGACCTTTCCTGTTTAGTGTATTTACCAACAAAGTACATTCGGAAGGTTTAAATGGTGTTACCAATGCAATCGTTCTTCCTTGGGCTATAATCTCCTAAACTTCACTTATACCAAGGTACATGCATGGAACTGTTTTAAACGGTTTTTGTTTTTTTTTTTTTTTCCCCCGAATAAGAAGAGTTCATGCCCTAAAGATGCTCACGGTTTGTTTGTATATGCAGCAAGCAGTAATGAGTATTTTAACCCAGTCATAACATGCTCTGGTGGAAGAAACAATATTTGCCTGGAGCGATTAGAGGAGATTAATAGGTACCCAGTAGTTAGAGATTCAGGCATGGTGCAGAGGAATAGCGTATATATAAAATGCTTGCCCTAACCAATTTTCATTCCTTCTCCTTAGGATTGTTAACGTTAACTCACTACTTGTACGGTTCTTCATTATCTCACCTCAATTTTGTGGCAATTTTGTCTCATTTGATTTTTGTATTAGATTTCATTGATGTTGGAGACTAGCTAATCAAATTTATTATCCCTTTTAGGGTATCTCTAATTTCTTTTATGCATGTTAAATAACATGGATTCCAATTGATTTTTCTTTTTATTTTGAACCCTTTTGGCTTTGCATCTAGAGGCCATCATGTACTTCTGAATATTTTCCCAAAAGAATAGATGGTCTGTAAGTATGCACAATCGCATTTATTTACACAGTTTTCAAATAGTAACTAAGGGAGGTACTTCTTTTTTTTTCAAATCAACTTCATTGAAGCTCAATTTATATTCAATTAACTGTACCCATTTATAGTATATGATTCAATAAATTTTGACAGACGTATATACCCATGAAATCACTATCACGGCCAAGTTACAGAGCATTTCCATCCTCCAAAATTTGCTGATGACCCTTCGTAGTCAGTTTCTTCCTTTACCTCTGGCCCCAGACAACCGTTCATCTGCTTTCTCTCGATGTTTGCCTTACTTGGTGTTTCAAATAAATGGAATCATACAGGAGGCACTCTTTTGTGTCTGGCCTTTTACCTAGCATGATTTTGAGATTCAACACATTATTGTATGTGTCAATAGTTTATTCCTTTTTATTGTGGATTTCATCATTCGGATTATATCACATTTTGTTTATCCCTTCATCTGATGATGAACATTGGGGTTTGTTTTTTTAGTAATTCTGAATAAAAATGCTGTATATGTTTGTGAGCAAGTTTTTGTCTGACATCTATTTCATTTCTCTTGGGCAATTACATAGGAATGGAATGCTCAGTCATATAATTAACATATATATATATATATATATATATATATATATATATATATATATAACAGGCAATGTTCCACAGTAGATGTGACATTTTTATACTTCCAACAGCAATATGTGAGTGTTCCGGTTACTCCATATCTTCACCAACACTCAGCATTGTCAACCTTTTAAATTGTAGTTATTTAAATATGTATAAAGTGGTCTCTCATTGTGCTTTTAATTTAAATTCCCCTAATGCCTAGTGAAGTTGATTGTCTTTTTGTGAGCTAATTGGTCATTCATATATCTTTTTGATGAAAAAGTCTGTTCAAATACTTTGTCCATTTTTATTTCTTTTAATTAAAAAAGATATATATATATTTATTAATTTAATTTATTTTGGCTGCGCCGGGTCTTAGTTGCGGTGCACAGGATCTTTCTTCGCTTGGGGCATGCCGGCTTCTTAATTGCGGCAAGCATGCGGCGTCTAGTTCCCTGACCAGGGTTGGAACCCGGGCCCCCTGAGTTGGGAGTGCGGATTCTTACCAGGGAAGTCCCACTTTGCCCATTTTTAAGTTGGATTGTTTGCTTAATTATTGGCTTGTAAGAGGTTTTATGTTTTTCTGGATACAAGTTGTTTGTCGGATACTTGTATTGCAAATACAGTCTCCCATGTTTTGCTTGTCTTTTGTTTTTTAAACATTGTCTTTTTAAGTGCAAATATTTGATTTTTTATAAAATCTCATTTGTACCAGTTTTTTTCTTTTATAGTTTATACTTTTTATCTCTTATTTGAGAAATCTTTGCCTATCGCAAGGGCAGAGGTTTGCTCCTGCCCCTTTTAACACTTTTAAGATTAAGAAGTAAGTAGTAGTATTGATGGACTAATGTTTTTTCTTACTGATGGAGGATATTCTCAACTAATAAGGAAAAGAATGAAACATGATTTCCTAAATTGTGAAAAAAAGGGAGGTGCTTCTTGAATTGTTTATGATTGAAGTAAAGCTTCTTTCTTCCTTTTTGTCTTGGAGCAAAGCTTATTCTGAATGCTTTTCCTATGAGGACATTCTCTTTACTTTACATACTCTGAATATAGTAACATTAAATGATCAAGTCATTGATGAGAAAAATCACTGTAAAGATACTTTTATCCTTTAAAGTGAGGAAATATTTGAGGAAATAGTTCATATTCCTTATGTGCAAATTGAAATTATATGAAATTGTATTATATTTTACCAAATCTTTCGTTTACTGCTTATAGATTTGTTATGGTTTCATCTAAATATTTTAAAAAGCAAAATGGGATTAAATCATTTACTTATTTTTTTTCCAACAAGGGCTGATGTATAAACTCTAAATAAGTGTGCTTTAGGGGCGAGTTCGTCTTTGACATGACGAATAAGGTGACATAGAGGCACTGAGATGAATTTTTCAGCACCAACAACATAACCGATGTTATGAGAAGGGCCAAACTAATGGCTGCCTTCACTCTGCAGTGAATAATAGACAGTGTCTGTTTTTCTTAGTAGTAAACCATTCTAAAGTTAGTGATCAGAACAACTCAAAATAAGAAGTCACATCTGACTGGACTATGTATGGCTTGAGTGAAATAATAGTAATCTGAGATTTTACTTATTGATGATCAAGGCCCCCCACTTCTGTGGCTATTCTGGAATAAAGCAATTGTACCTAAAGCCCAACTGTTAGGTTGGGACATAATATTGTCTCAAGACAGGCCAGTGCTCTGAATTAATCTGCATTCATCTACAAAGAGCTCTTTTGGTGGAGACATTTCTGAAAGGGTCCTGCTCCTGGCACTGCTTACTGGTTTATGTTGATGGTATATTAGAATGGTAGATATTGCATCATCTTGAGCTATGTGTTAACACTTGTTTGCAGTGACAGTGTATCAGGAGTAACGATGATGACATCAGTAAGCATGCACTATGTATCTTACATACTATGTTATTTAAATTTTCTTTAAAAATCATTACATTAGTGGAACTTTTTCAGAGTCTTCTTAAATTAAATCTATAAAGTCTCTGGATCGTATGATCTCCTAAATATGTGCATTTGGCTTCCCAGAAGTTATCTTTAGAATATAAAAGTATCCTTTACAGTGAGCAAATTTTTTCTTGGCCTTTGGATCAATAAAATCTGTAGATGATGTTTCCTACTGCTTAGAATAAATAATCAGTTGAAGCTAACAGTGGTCATTTCAGTATAGAATTTGTGAATTCACTTTATTGTGATAATCTTTGCTAATTTCTCTATTTCTCAACACATTGGTTTTCCAACTTTGGTATTAATGTACATTCAGTAAACTTTCTTGTATGTATGTTCACAATGAACCTACCAAAAACACAGATAAAATTTTATGCACTATTTCTATTAGGATGCATGTGAAATTATAACATTTAAGAAATAAAGAGATTCAAAATTTGGTTGCAAGATAGAAACTCAACTTTTTTGTACCCTCTTTAATTTTTCTGGAAAAACAATACTTGCAACAGTTTTATTCCTTCCAGCTTTAAACCTCCAAGATTTTCCTTAATGATTTTTTTCTCATCAGAAGACACATATGCTGGCTATGAAAGAAAACACTGGCATTCTTTTTCCGGAAGAAGATAATGTTAATGAGCTTCGATAAGATCATAACTCCACTACATCTTGCACATAGTTTTTTTATCCCATATTTGAGAAATACTACTTAAATCATCATTCACAGCATAACTTTGATGCAGAAGATTGGCTTGTTCCTATGATGTTATATAAAGTTCCATGCACAATTCTTTCATAAGTTAGGCTGTTTTATAATGCTTTTATACTTTATTCTTTATAGTTCAAGTGAGAATTAAGATAATGACATGGAAGGAAAAATTATTATTGAAGATTTTTGAGTTCCTAAAAGCCAAGAAGGCTGAATAATTTATAAAATGTAAAGCAAAGATACTAGCATTTTCTCAACAAAAAACCCCCACATAGCTGCTTGGATAACATCAACAATTTACTCTTAATGCTTCTTTATTTATTCCTTGTATATGAACCTCTTATACAACTTATAACAGTTAGAGGCCTACTTTAATTTGCTTTGCAGTTTGAACTTGGCATTAGCAGTGTGTATCTATTATGGATCCTTGGAGAAGCCTCTTGGGTTCAACCCAAGACTGTTCTCTCTCCTTCACATCCTCACCCTTCCTATGTTAGCCAGACCTATTAGTCAGGGATTTCATTTTACCACCTCAAAACTGCTAAGGCAACCTTGTCATTGTAATTTTCACGCCCTTTCTTTTTCTTTGTTCTATATGTCAGTGAAATCTTATCTCCACAGTCTTCTGTCATAGGTTAATAGCTTGGAACAAAGTTCAATTAGAGTTTCTAGCATAATAAAACAAATGCACAGATGAAAAAATTAGTAACCACTGCCCTTCCCTGTACTTTATTCAAGGGCTCTTTGTTGAATTTTGCCCGTCGGTGAAACTGATTTACTGGATTTGCTGGGATATTGTCAAATGTGTGTATACCCATAGATTTTGGAGACTTTAATACAACTGTTCTAGATGTCTGTCCTGGTGACATTGGAGTGCCCTAGAAATGTTGTTGATGTAAATTTTATTCTCTCAATGGTGTGGTATTTAAGCGTATTGTTAAATCCAAAAGCTCTAAATAATGTATGGAAATTTAACATCTGAACATTATCTTAACATCTTTAAGCTTTTTGAAAAGGATTATTGGTTCATTTCCATATACTGCATTTAGTCAATTAAAATCACCTTTGCTAACGGGTTAAAGTCATGGGTCATTGTATGTATTCTCCTCATGCTGCTGTCTGCTCAAGGTGATTTGGAAATTATGTGGCAGAGAAATTTTCCAAAGAAATAAATGGTACTAGTGCAAATTTACTAGCTGGATTACTTGAGAAGAAATATATTGACACCATTGAACATTATCAACAATTCCACTGCCATCACTTCCTCCTCCTGTACTCAATGAGCTGTTAAAAGACACAATTTGTTGAACCATGTAGCTAACAAGAAATAAATAACATGCAGCAGGTGCTACATGGGAAGGCACTGAGTGTTATTGTACTAACTGTGCCTGACTAATTCTAGCCAAAACAACAAGTCTGTATTCAGTAAAGGAGAAGAACAGATAATTTAATAGAGATTTGGAGCCTAGTTGTTTGCAATGTCAGGGTTATGCTTGGAAAATAGAACCAAGTGAGAGACATGGCAGGAGGAAATCCTTGGCTGCGGAAACCTTATACTCAACTCACGAGAATCCAGTTCAATGGAAGATAATGGTATGCAGATGATTTAAAACACTGGATAATCCAAGTTTATCACTGTACGCTTTTTAGAAGAACTATGGGATTATTTTGGCATGGATCTACCCTCTACATCATACTTCTTTTAAATTGATGTTAAAAGTAACTTTCGTTCCCTAAGCATGTCATACCGATTTATACTAAAGGAAGGTGAAGAGCACAGCACAGTAAAGGGGAAGAAAGCCGGAAGTAACGTTTGCCATTCATAATCTGCAGAAGGAATAGAGATTTTGAATAATATAGGTATTTGTTTTATCTCTTATACCAATGAGTTGATGTATATTGTTTTGATCATTCATTTACTCAATAATTGCTAATTACTATTTATTACACTTAGCATCTACTGTATGTCAGGAACTGTGGACCGAGGAAAACAAAAGACAAATGAGGTCCTGCTTGTATAGTGACTGTATTCTATTGGGGGAAGTAGACAATTATTAAGTTAAAAAGGGTAATTACACATTGAAATGAGTGTGAATTATGAAGAAAATAAAGAGGATGCAGACACTTGGAGAGAGATTCTATAGGAGGTTTTCCTTTGAGAGTTGAGCTGAAGGATGGGAATGGATCAGAAATTGCAGGAATTGTAGAGGAAGATTTTCCTGGACAAGGAACAGCAAGGGAGATGTCTTGGAGAGGAGCAAAATATTGCCAAGTTCAAGAAGCAGGAAAGAAGCTGGTGTAGTTAGAGCATCATAGCTGGTGTGGAGTGTAATTTTAGAAGATAAAATTGGAGAGGTAGGCAAGAGCCAGATCAGGGGAGGGCCTCTTAGGCAGTGACTCAAAGCTTGGTTTTCATTCTGAGAGTAATAGATCCTACTGAAGGATTTTAAGAAGGGAGTGACTTAAGCTAATTGATTTCTTTGAAAAAGATCACTGGGCTATCTGTGGAAAAGGGGTCGGAGAGAGGAAGAGTAGAATGAAAGGATTCCTTGGGAGGTTATTGCAATAGAATTGGTAAATTTTAGACTATGATGGTGATTGCAGAGGTGAAGAAAAATGTGGGGGTTAATGCATACTGCGGAGGTTAAACTGACTTGACTTGCTAATAAACAGGATGAAAAAGGAAAAAAGGTCAGTACTGACTCCATATTTTTGGACTGGGCTCTGGGTAGATGCAGATGACATTTAGTGAGAGGGGGAAAGCTGGGATAGTCCAGATTTGAAAAAAAATCAAGAGTTCTGGGAGTTTTGTTTGGATTTATTAGATGTGCAAATACAATTCTATATTGAAGCAGGGATATCAAATAGGTTAGTTATATAAGAGTCAAGAGATTGGAGGAAAGTTCTGGGTTAGAGATATAAATTTGTTCCTCACTAGCATATTAAAATGGCATCTAATGCCAGTGGCTTTGATGGGATCACCTAAAGAGAGTGTAGATAAAGAAGAGGTCCCAGTACCTAGATTGAGGTACTCAACTTTTCAAGACTGAGTAATGGAATGAGACTGAGAAAGAAACAGCAAGGGACATAAGAGGAAGCCAGGAGAGGAGAAGGTGACAATGGTGTCAACGCTGCTGACTCTGGAAAAATGTGGTGATTTTTAACTTTGAAAAGAACCATTTCCATGCAATGGTGGGGAATGGGAGCAGATTGGAGTAAGTAGGTTGAAGAATTAGGTGGGGGATTTCCCTGGTGGCACAGTGGTTAAGAATCTGCCTGCCAATGCAGGAGACACAGGTTCGAGCCCTGGTCTGGGAAGATTCCACATGCCTGCGGAGCAACTAAGTCCGAGCGCCACAGCTACTGAGCCTGCACTCTAGAGCCCATGAGCCACAACTACTGAGCCCTCGTGCCACAACTACTGAAGCCACGTGGCTAGAGCCCATGCTCCGCAGCAAGAAAAGCCTCTGCAAGAAGAAGCCCGTGCACCGCAACGAAGAGTAGCCCCCTCTCGCCACAGCTAGAGAAAGCCCACACGCAGCAATGAAGACCCAATGCAGCCAAAAATAAACCATAAAATAAATAAATAAGAATGAGGTGGGTGCTTTGGAAGCCGAGACCTTGAGTTTAGAATTGTTACTCAAAAATTTGAGCTGTGAATGGGGAGGCTGACAAAAAAGCATAATAGTGGGAGATACAGAGTTCAAGCGAAGTTTTATTTGTTTATTTTTTAAGATGGGAAATGCCAGAATATGTTTGATATTCTAATACCCACAGTCCAATGAAAAGGGAGAGATTGTAGATGCAGGAAATGGGAGCAAGAACTGAAGTCGAGACGTATTTTAAAAGAACTATGAGATTCTAAGTTCCATGAACTGCATTTGTGCATCTGCATTACACTTAATCTGACGTATCATTATCATCATAGAAGAGTAGGGTTGGAATGTACCTTTAGAGCTCATCAGCAGCAAATTTCTCACTTTACAACTAACCAAATGAAGGTTTCAATCAAAAGGTGAGACTTACACCTTGTCTCACAGCTAATTAATGAATCAGGGAGTGTCCATTTAGCACTATTTGTTGATACAAGGGGGTGTGTAGGGAGGAGAAAGCCATTTCCTACTTGATGTCATAACCGGTGCATTTGCATCCATGAGACCACCTAGTACTTCGTAAGCAAATCACTAGGAGGCTCAGGTTGAGAGGTAGTTAACTTTGGTGTAAGGCACCTTTTGTCACCCAGTCTTCTCTTCACAACTGAAGCACTCATTCCCTCAGCTGCTAGAATTGCTGGCATCCAGAAATTCTCAGCTGACTCACTTTCTGAGACTTGCTTCACCTGAAGAGAGCTACTTTGCCCCATGTCCCCCCCTCTTCCTGTGGGCACCCTGCATCCAGTGATTGGTTGATGAAGTACTATAAAGGTTCAGCTCCTTCATCCCAATTTAGAAAAGCTCTGAATGGCCACCAAAGACTCCTGTAGGAACTTCTGAGGCTTTTATTTGGATTATATTACAGTTTAGCTCCTCTCTACGACCAATCCTGTTGCCTCCCAGGTTGTTAATCCCAAGAGTATACCAAGTAATCTTCCTGCTTGAAAGTTTTCATCTCAGGATCTGCTTCCTCAAGGATCCTGACCTACAAAAGCCACAAAGGATATGATCAGTAATTAAAACTCCAATACAACGATCTTGGGGTTAATCAGGTACAGCTTAGATATTTTAAAAAGTCACAACTGTTACATAGATTATTTAAGAAAAGGAAATGACTGAAGTCAGACTCTACGTCAGGGTTATGTTGTTGGAGAATTAACTCCATTTGGAATAAGACCCTAACTAGAGATTGGAAATTTGTGGGTATCAGGCTTTGGCCTAATAGAGAAATAGAAGATAAAAATTTTAGAAATTATCAGAGCCTCAACTATAAATTCTATGTTCAGAAATGATTCCAGGATTAATAAATAGCCTTTTGGTTGAGCATGAAACATGTTGAAACACAGTGAACAAGAAAACTGTACTTTGTGCAGGGCACATGCTAACATAAGTCTGAGCATATGAACACATAGCTAATTCCAGAACTTTCCTTCTGGTGGCGATATGGCTCCTGGTTATTACTACTCTTGGTCAATGTGAGCTCAGGAGCTGGACAAACCTACCTTTTTAGGGAGAGGGATGTAGCAGAGAAAGGCTGGAGAAGGTGAGAGCTGAAAGTTCAAGACAACCATATACATTTATGGGAAGAAAATTTGCCTTACTAAAGGAAATTTTGTTTTTGTTCTCACATTTCTAGATTCCTTCTGATATCTAAGAATATTTAGTTTATCAAGGGAGTAGTAGCATTCAAATCCTTTTTTTGTAAGCACTGCGGCCATTTCTTAAAACCGTCCCCTGTTAATAAGTCCTGAAATTTACAGGGTAGAGCCCATTGGGGGATAAATGAATTCAGTAAAAGGGTCAAATTAATGCCATTGTCTCAAACAGTTGAAAACTCTGTGTGTGTGTGTGTGTGCGTGCGTGTGCGCGTGCATGTGTGTGTATGGTAGTATCCTAACAAATATTTCCAAAGCAGTCTTACCTCTGCAAAATTATAAGACTAAAAATAGAACACTGCCATTGGAAACCCCAAGAGCAGGATATTTGTGACATAGGACTCATGCTGAAAAGTACTAACATGGTTGTTAATAGATCTAAGTGGTTAATAAGGAGATGAGCACTAACATCTTTTTAGTTAAGCCCTACCTGTAACCAATATTGTTAGTAAGAAAGGTCTCATGTTGATTTACAAAATTCACTGGCCACTACCTACTTCCAATAACTATCACAACATTCCAGTGACTAAAGTTGTTGAAAAGAAAATAATGAAATTGGTGAAAATGGAAACAGAAGTTAATAGATATGGCATAGAATATTGTAGATTTTTAGAACTCAGTAAGTGCTCCAAACTCCTCTGAGAATGCTCCAAACTTCTCTAAAAATAACAGTGAGAATAGTTGAGTGGAATGCAAATAAGTTCTAAAGTTTAAACATCATTGAATGGGAGATGGATTACAAAGTGGACTTCAGATTAAAAAATAAAGACAAGGCATCATGGAATGAGATTTTTTAAGATTATACTATAATCTTTAAAAATCTTTCATTATATTATAATGAAAGTTATTCCCGTTTATTCTTGGACAGCTTATTTCAAGACATACATCAAATGAGAGTGTGATAGTAGTGTACATCATAGTAGTGTACATCATGAAGTTGAAACATTTGGGTACTAATCATATAAATGAGGGAGGATTGTTCACATGGAACCTAATTCATTTTGGACTTGTTTTATTACTGGTTTAACTGCCTAAAAGATAACAGTAGTTTTGGGACAACTGAATATTCACATGCAGAAGAATGAATTTGACCCTTAACTGACACCATATAGGAAAACTGACTCCAAATTAATCAAAGACTTAAATACAAGAGCTCAAAAACTATAAAACTACTAGAAGAAAACATAGGGGTAAATCTTCATGAGAATGAGTTGGGCAGTGGTGCTTTAGATATGACACCAAAAGCACAAGCTACAAAAGAAAAAATAGATAAATTGGATTTCATCAAAATTAAGAACTTTTTGCATTGAAGGGTATTTCAAGAGAATGAAAACAAAATCCATAGAATGGGAGAAAATATTTATAAATCATATATGATAACAGCCTAGTATCTAGAATATATAAAGAACTCTGGCAACTCTACAACATAAAGACAAACAACTCAATTTAAAAATGGGCAAAGGACTTTAATAAACATTTCACCAAAGAATATATACATATGTCCAACAAGTGTGTGAAAAAAATACTCAACATCATAAGGCATTAGGAAAATGCAAGTCAAAACAATGAGGGACTTCCCTGGGGCTCAGTGGTTAAGATTGTGTGCCCCAATGCAGGGGGCCCAGGTTCGATCCCTGGTCAGGGAACTAGATCCCACATTTTTGATAGTACAAAGATATTGGAATCAAAGGGAGTCCAAAGCAGAAGAAAAGCAAGAAGCATCAGGAATCACCTGTCAGGAAAACTAAAATCTAGACTTCCTTTAAGTTTGAAAAACAAAACAAAAAAAAACTAAGGGAGAGGACAAGTAGGCAAAGAAACTTCCCCAACATTGTATAGGTGAGAAAGGAAGAGATTAACTACTTGAGGAAGATGATGTTATATTAACAGAGTTAAAGAAAGAAAACTATTCAAATTCTGTTTCATTTAAGTATAAAATACAGTAATTGATAGATTTTTCCCCTTTCTCCTGCTTTTTTGGAAGCCTATTTTTTCCCTGGAATAATCAAGGAAGTCTCTCTCTCTCTCTGTAGTGTGTGTATGTGTGTGTGTGTGTGTGTGTGTGTGTGTGTGTGTGTGTGTGTGTGTGTGTGTGTGTTGAGGCTGTAAATGATGAAGAATTAAAAGAGGATTTATCATGCACAGCCTTTACATTCAAGACTATCATCACCAATCATTCTGGAAGGGAGACTGTACTTATAAATGATTTTCTTGGGGAAACAAAGGAAAGGAGGAAGTAGCCAAGATAATTTTGAAGAAGTACAGATTTGCAAATGACTTTCTGTAAAATCTCATTACCTATTATAAAGCCAAAAAATTTAGACAGTATGGAATTGGCATTAATTCTGTCATATAGACCAGAGAGGGAAGAATTGAGAATCCAGAAACAGTTAAATTCATATATGAAAGCACAATACTTGACAGTGGTAGCATTAAAAATCGGTAGGGAAAGTATGGGCTCTTCAGTATATGGTGCTAGGACAATTGGTTATCCATATGGAAAAAAGTAAATTTAGATCCTAGTGACAGAATAAATTCCAGGTGGCTTTAAAATCTGAAAGTAAAAAGCAAAACTTAAAAAATTCTACAGTCAAAAATAGGAGTATTTTTATGACCTCAGGTTAAGGAAGGATTTCATAAAGGAAAAGATTAGTAAATTTGGCCTCAGTAAAATTGCATTTTCTATACATCAAAAGAGACCATTAAAAAAAAGCAAAAACAGAAAAACAAGACGCTGACAAGGGGAGCTATTGGAAAACCTATAGCCACCAAAGGATAAACATTTAGAACTTTAACAGTAGGAAAAAGGCAAACAACCTATATTAAAATGAGTAAAGGAAATAAACAGGCATTTTGCAGAACAAAAAATATAAATGTCAAATAAAATGATCTACAACTTTACCAGTTGTGATAGAAATTCAAATTAAAATAATATACCATTTCAATCCCATCAGATTGCCAAAAATGAATGACAATACCAATGTCGGTGAGGGTAAAGAACGGTGGGAGCTCTCCTACAATTTTAGTGGCCGCGGTAATTGGCGTAGTCACTGTGGCGAGCAATTTGGCAATATGCAATTGGACAGAAACGAACAATCAAAATACTTTCGAAAGACAAAAAAGAAATTATAGTGTTTATTCATACAACGGTTAAAAGGAATGAATTAGGATAAGTTACCAGTATAAATATGAAAATATATTCTTTCAAAATAATGAATCCTTTATGGACAAAAGGGAGAAAGGTTGCTTTGAAAGTGTTGATTTTGGAACACACAGTTCAGTGACATTTTAACTGGTTGGATAGCCCTAACTGCAAAGTATTGATTAGTGGATTGGGTAAGGTGTTATATCCATCAGCTTTTTTGAGAATTAACAAACCACCTAAAAACTCAGTGTCTTAAAACGGCTACCATTTTATTTAGCTCATGACTTGGTGGGTTGTCCGGGATGCCTGAGACTACTTGGATGGTTGGGGCCTCTTTCCATGTGGTCTTATATCTTCTAGGACGGGGGTCCCCAACCCCTGGGCCACGGACCGGTACGAGTCCGTGGCCTGTTAGGAACCGGGCCACACAGCAGGAGGTGAGTGGAGGCTGAGCTAAGGAAGCTTCATCTCTATTCACAGCTGCTCCTCATCGCTCGCATTACCCCCTGAGCTCCGCCTCCTATCAGATCAGCGGCGGCATTAGATTCTCATAGGAGCGTGAACCCTACTGTGAACTGCGCATGCGAGGGATCTAGGTTGCGCGCTCCTTATGAGAATCTAATGCCTGATGATCTGAGGGGGAGCTGAGGCAGAGATGCCAGCGCTGGGGAGTGGCTGCAAATCCAGGTCATCATTAGCGGAGAGGTCTGACCTCACAGAGACCACAATAAATCAACTGCTTGCAGACTCGTATCAAAGCACTATCAGTGAGTGGTAAGTAAAAACAAGCTCAGGGCTATCACTCATTCTGCATTATGGTGAGTTGTATAAGCATTTCATTATATATTACGATGTAATAATAATAGAAATAAAGTGCACAATAAATGGAATGCGCTTGAATCATCCCGAAACCATCCGCCTCCACCCCCTCCCCCGAGTCCGTGGAGAAACTGTCTTCCATGAAACCGGTGCCTGGTGCCAGAAAAGGTTGGGGACCGCTCTTCTAGGAGATTAAACACAGGCTTTACGTGCCAATCTCTGGGTTCTAAAGACCAGCAAGAGAGGACATGTCCCAAAGAACAAGTGCGTTCTTGGACTACGACTAATGTGCAGTGCTCGAAAGCAAGTAACATGGCGAAGCCCAGACTTAGGGCCGGAGAAATAGACTCCACCTCTTAAGGAAGAGCTTTCTTTCTTTTTTTTTTTTTTTTTTAAACATCTTTATTGGAGTTTAATTGCTTTATAATGTTGTGTTAGTTTCTGCTGTATAACAAAGTGAATTAGCTATACGTATACATATACCAAGGAAGAGCTTTAAAGGTACATTGTAAAAGGGTATTTGTACAGGTATGGAAGAATTTGTGGACATTTTTGCAATCTCTTACAGGTGTCTTTATATAGGTATCTGAACTTGGTCTATGAAACTTTTTTATCAGTTACTTGGATAAGGACCCTTAACTTAGGGCCAGCTCAAGATGCAGCTTTTAGTAGAATAGCTTTACCCCCATTTTTTTATGCAGGACCATTACTTCTGACAACTTTCTGCCAGAAGAGTCTGTGGGCTTTCTGGACCTGACCATCTCCCAGACCATCTCTGGAGTGGGATTTACTGGTGAAGCAGCCTACTTCAGGGGCTGCTGTGTAGTTCAGCCTCTACAGGTTAGGACAGACATAACTTCTCAGGACTGGATAAGAAATATAATCTTTTGCTTCCCTGATAATGTAGAGGCCCTATTTGTGAGGAGAGAGTTCCCCTTGGTGGGATCTTTAAAGTAGATCCAATAAGATAATTGAAAAAAAAAAAAAATCAGCAGCATTTGGCTCAAGCCTGGAAAGTAAATAAGTCCTTCTTTAGAGATTTATTCTTCTCCAGGATAACAGCGAGGGAAAATAATGAATCAGAGAAATTCAGCCACATCCACTTTCCTGTAACCTGAGAACTTTCTTCAGGAATAGAGATGGCATGAGACCCAGGCCCTTGAGGTCCAATGGGCTTCCCTTCTTCTTTGGTGCTGACATTCTAGGTGGACTCTGGTTGAAAGTATGTAGCAGTAGCCAGCTAAGCAATAACCGAATTAGCTTCTAACTGTGATAAAAGATATTGGTGGGGGAGGGCAGAGGGTGGAAGGAGCAGACCAGAAAGAGATATGCCAAAATTTTAATAGTTACCCTCCACTTGGAAGCTAAGTAATGGATCATCAATATTTTCTTCTTTATGTTTTCTGAACTTTTCAATAGCTGTAATGAGCACATATTATGTTAAAAAATCAGGGCGGAAAGAAACTTTCGTAGAACTAGGATTTAAACGCAGGCCACAAACTGTACATTATTCACATTTATACCTCATGCCTACTTAAATCCTATATAGGTATGGTGGACTCTCTAAATGTTTATTGAATGCATGTTAAAATTTTAGGGAGTTCAGGGGCTTCCCTGGTGGCACAGTGGTTAAGAATCTGCCTGCCAATGCATGGGACACGGGTTCGAGCCCTGGTCCGGGAGGATCCCACATGCCGTGGAGCAACTAAGCCCGTTTGCCCCAACTACCGAGCCTGTGCTCTAGAGCCCGCGAGCCACAGCTCTTGAGCCTGCGCGCCACAACTACTGAAGACTATGTGCCTAGAGCTCGTGCTCTGCAACAAGAGAAGCCACCGCAATGAGAAGCCTGCGCACCGCAACGAAGAGTAGCCCCCGCTCGCCGCAACTAGAGAAAGCCCACGCACAGCAATGAAGACCCAACGCAGCCAAAAATAAATAAAAATAAATTAAATATTAAATTTATTTTAAAAAATTATAGGGAGTTCAGTTTAGCTCACTATGTTAAAGAATTTTCTAGCATGTAAACTAGTTCCAAAATGAAGCCCTCTGTCAAGCGGTAATCTCCAGTCCCTGAAAGCATCCACACAAAAGCTGGAGTAAATAAGCAGTATTTTGGAAAGAGTTAACAGCCTGATTGCAGATTGTAGGGACGGTATCACGGGGGAGCTTGCATTAAATGGATGAGTAGAATTTCAGTAGATGAAAAAAGAGAGAGGGTAGGTAGAAATGAAAGAAGAGTTAGTAAAAAGAAATGATTAGATAACTGCAAAAGCCCCCACCTCACAAGGATTTTAATATGTCACAGATTGAATGATTGGATTCTTTTGAAGAAAAATAGTATATTTTCAAAATTAGCATGGATTTTCTAGGTCTTAGTAAGTAATTTCTGCCATTTGCCTCTATCTCACCCCATTATGTGACTGTCTTATTAAAATTTATTATAAAATAGCATTCCCTATTCACTGTATACCTCTTCTTCTTTGGGGAATATCTAATTTTTATTTTTCACTTTTAGAAACTTCTCTAATTTCACATTTTTCAATAGTTTTAACCAGTAAAACACCACTGATACAGTGTATGATGAAAATATATCAATTTTGTTACGATGTAGAATTATATTTTATTCATATTCTGTATTCTCTTTATTGTGTGTCAGTTTAAATACAAGATTTGTGATGTTTGAAGACATCAGTACTTAGTGGGTATTCCTCTCAGGAGTCAAGCATCTCTGAAACACTGATTTCTTGTCAGGCAATGTCACAAAACAAGTTCATTTTTTGAATTGGTGAACAAAGAACCAAACTTAAGAATGCACTTGGTCTTTGTTCTTCCAAAGTTGTGTTCTGAATGACAATTAAAAGAAAGGAAGTCACGAAAATATAGCAGCAGAACTCTTGCTCTCTGGAATGTTTTTCTGGTTCTTCCATAAGGTGTCGACAGTTCTCTGTCAACTTGCAGGCTTGAAAAACAAAAAGCAGTCTTGTTTGTCAGGTGTTCTGCAGCATCCCTCCCCTAATTCTCCCAAGTGCGCAGAGCTCTGGTTCAGATGTTTCAGTGTTATGTAATTTATTCTGTTTCTAAATGTCATTTCCCCACTATCTCATGATTTGCTTTCAGACTGGATGCCTACTGCACACCGCCAGTTACCCTGAAAGTGCTTATGGCACAGATCTTGCTCTTACACTGATAATGCATGGGTAAAACCATGGTGTTAACAAGAGTAATGAAACTTTTATAGTAAAATATGCATGTATTTTGGATATATTTTCATCCAAATATTTTGATTTATCCAAATATTTGTCCAATATTTTGATATATTATTTTCATTGAGGGAACTTCTTGACCGTACAGTTATTTTCTTACTGTTTGTGTTTTCTTTATAGAGACTCATACTAATATATAATTTTATCGTTTCACTTACTGGTATTATATACGTGTCTTTGAGCTCCTGGAGCGATTCAGTCAGTGGTCTTTGACCCAACAGTAAGAGAGAAGTATTCTTCGTGGTCACATAAAAATGTAGTGAATGTGAGTTTATGCTTCCCTTTCATTAGCCAACTACCGTTCATTTCGAAATGAGGTAAATGATTACTTTCACTGAGTTGAAAGTTAAGGATTTGGAAAGGGCACTTGGAAACTATACATTTGCTGTTTCCTTTAAAATCAAGATCTAAGTAAATGAAAAGTGGTGAAAAAAGATTTTAACAAGGCTTTTAATAAAAGTACATTTAAAAAAATGAGGTGATCTCCATTTTCTGGGGATTTCAAGGTATTTTTAAATCACATATTATGATTCTGTTAAACATCTAGAATATTTAATCATTAAATGTGTATTTTGAGCATACCTGTTTTTCACCCTTAAATTATTCTACCTGGTCTTATAATATATCAATTACTTTCATTGGAAGACAAACTACATATATACTTTCCATTTTCTATATAATAGAGGTGGTTTAATAACTGCAAAAAGCCATTAGAACTACCTTATGTTTATTACACCAAAAGCTTGTGGAGAGCCAACTAACTTTCCAGAATTGAAGACGGAAAAATAGTATCTGAGAATCCCCATATTCAAAACACATCTTTCATTTACTTTATTCAGGTCTCATCTTAAAGAATTCCTTATAGGAATCTCTATGGCAATCTGGTGTTTAGACCAGAGGGGAAAGCACATAAGGCATGGCAGTTTACCAGTCTTTATGCTCTTTGTCATATGCTGTTTGGTTATCACCTAGAGGGTACTTCTGTGCCTCAATTTCCCACATTTATCAAAGATGACAATATAGCTCTGGAATATATACATTTTCTATTTGGTTAAATTTCTTCTATGTGTGAATATTATAAAGTACGTATAGTCATATATAAATGCCTAATATTCATGTATACATATAGACCTAAGGCTTATCCTTTAGAACGTTAGGACATTAAAATATTCATGCCAGTTTTTCCAATATATCAGTTTATGGGACTGGATCTGGCAAAGCTATCATTTGTAATGACGACTGGAATGCAGATGGATTTTAGTGACTGTATATAGAAACTGGGGGGAGGGAGTAGCAATCGTTCTTTGTTTTTTAGGATGAAGCAGAAAAATCTGCTCTTTCCTATATATGGAGGAATTTGTTAGAAGCAAGAACTAAAATAAGGACTTACCGATCAGCTAGAAATTACATTTCTTTTATCTTCCCACTTCACTAATATTTTTACCCTCTGAAAGTGTATGGATATTTTTACAGAGATATATTACTGACTTTTGGATGAACACCAGTATTTTTCATTTGCAACGAGGAGTATATTACTGGTGTTATCTAAATACTCTTTAACGAGTCATCAGCAATTTTATTATAGTCATCTCAGGCATAAAAGCTGAAAATTAAACATTTCGTTCCATTCTTAAGTAAATTGGCAATGATTCTCAACCATAGGACACAACATATCTATGGGGCGTGATGTGATTCGGAAGGCTGGATGAGGAAGGCACTTTTAAAAGTACTTCTATTTTAAATATATGTTCCTAAATACGATTTACTGCCATAATGGGCCACTGTTGCCAATAGGATTGTATAATGTTTCTCAAGTGTGTTGAGATGGAAAAGTTTGCAAATGACTGCTTTAGGGGACAGGATGATGTTTTATCATTGTAAGACTCGATAACCATATTCAAGAGGAAACAGCAAATCATATGAAATAGTAGTGATTAGAGGGTAGGTAGATAGAAGGAAGACTGAAATTAGTCTTTAATAAGTCACTCAACATATCTTCATTCACATTAGATTGCCAAATTATTCACTTACATTCAAGTAATCAAATCCATGCATGTGTTTCCTCTTGGTACTTCTCCTGTTCACCAACTAGTATTTTATCATCTTTTCCTGATTCAGCAGCTACGTGTGGAAAGGTTTTGTAGTTCAATGTCTATGCAAACTTCACTAAGGTAGCTTTTAGTAGCAGAAATCGTGATACTATACTGTTCTTATATAAATGAAAAAATTATTACATTATATAACTTAAAACAATAGACAATTGCTATGAAAGATTATTCAGAGCTCCTAATTACAAAGAATAGGGGGAAGTCCATCTTCAAAATGAACCCTTTTCCCCTAAAATCCACATTCACCATGAGATTAATGTTGAAAATATGTAAAATCTACATGTTTTTGATTCAGTAGCCCCGTGTTGATACATTCTTGTTTTTTTTTTAAAGCAGATAGGTTTTCTATTCTTGTGGCATTTCTCCTTTATGGAAAGGAGTATCTATACTTTCAGTGTTTCTAAAATGTAAGGGCAGAGATTCTTATCCATTGCTTACAACTTTCCTGGGGTATGTAAGTTTCTCCTGTTGCTTTTTGGCCCATTTCTGAGATAATCAGTAGAGACTCACCAGTTGGAACAGTGGTGAGGACTAAAGAACCCTGTCTCTCTTCTTCATTACACTGAGACCCTGTTAGTTCTGTTAGTAGGAGAGGGAAACAAGAGTTGCTTTTATTTTTGCCTGTTGTTGAAATAAATGGATGCTGTGAATATTTAGAGCAGTCTATTTTAAAATACTAGCTCTTTTCAGTATTTTAAAAGGAAGATTTCCAGTGGGGGGTTGGGGGGGTATTTAAGAATCATCTCCTAGAAAAGAGGAATGTGATTTTTTTCCACATATTCTAAACATTATCTACAGTAGTAAATTAAATGATCTCAGAATTTATAATTGGGGATCACATCTTAACTTGAAGTACATTGCTCGCCAGTATATTACATTCATAATTCCTAATCAGAGTATTTGCTCTCAGCTGAAATAAAAAGCACATAATCTGCTATTTTTATCATTTTATCGAAGATAGAATAAATTCATCCTCCCCACATAGACCTTTACACCCTGGTAACCAAGTAAATTTGCCTGACACTTGTAGGCGAAGCACCCGATTGGTTTTACCTGTACATTTTAATAAACACACAAGGTAAAAATAGAAACAAGAGAAGATGAGTAATAAGGATAAGAGATATTTACTGCTTCATGTTAGTCTTTTATATATATGTGCAGGGTGGGTGTTGCAATTAAAACATATCATCTCTCTTTGAAACTTTGTCAATATAGCCTTTGGTCTTTAACTGATTTCACTCATAAAATATGATTAAAATTTTAATAATTTATGGAACAATAATTATGAATGATTAGTAGAATTGATTGTATAATTAAGATAATTCTAAAATTTTATATATAGAGATACATATTAAAATACATATATATATATATATATATATATATATATATATATATATATATATAGCAAGAGAGAGAGAAACACACAATGGTTCTTTAAACATGTGGTTGTAGTGTAGCTACCTGGGCAGTGTCCAACATGTCGAAACATATGCAGAAGCCCTTGGTACTAAGTTAATTAAATGTATATTTAAATAATTAAGAAAACAGGTCACTGTAAATTTTGTGAAAACATGATATTTGTACGTCATTTTTGTTTAATGATCTTGAAACCCTGTCTTTGATTTGTACTTTCAGAAATATTCTTGAAATATACTGTGACGAAAATAAAAATTCATTGAATGAACGAATTATAACATTCTAAACCTTGAATATTTGACTGTGTTTTCATGTTTCACAGTTATGTGTTCATTGAGTTTGGGAATTGTCACCAACCTCGGTAGATTTTTATCTAGTGACTAAGGAAAGAAAATTTTAAAAGCATAACTGTTTCCTTGAATTTTTGACTCTCCTGGGTCTATCAGGCCACTCAGATTCCACAGAGAGAACTGTAGTTATGAGAAATGAAATAATAACATTATTTCTAAAGTTTGGTCTTGTGGATGAAACATCAGTACCTGGGAATTCATTTCTGAAATTTTCTCCTCTGACTAGCTCCAGTAATATATTTGGAAATGAGTTTTTCCTAAGGCATAGCAGTTTGCTTCTTCTCTTCCCCCTCCTCCCCCCCCTCCCCTTTCTCCCCCTCCCTCTCCTTCCCCTCCTCCTACCTCTCCCCTTCCCTCTCCTCCCTCCTCTCCCTCCCCTCCCTCCTCCCTCTCCTCCCCCTCCCCCCTTCTCTCCCTCCCCCCTCCTCCTCCCCCTCCTCCTCCCCCTCCTCCTCCCCTTTCTCCTCTCTCTCCTCCTCCTCTCCCTCCTCCTCCTCTTCCTCTTCTACTTGTTTGCTAAGTTCTGTAATCCAAAGTCTATACTTTAAGATTACTGAAAAAACAAGCAGATAGGTTTTCTATTCTTGTGGCATTTCTCCTGTAGGAATTTAGCACTGCACCATCAGTTGTTTCCTGAATCATTTCTTATGGGAAAAACATTCTAAGAGTCTGTATAGCTTGTAATATATACTGATTTTATCCAACACTTCAGAGATTTTAAACCATTTCCAACCAGGAGTTTCTTAATTAAGGGTTTATTTTGACAATGAAAAAAAAATTGTGCAGTGTCTTCTCTCCCTTAACAGCCAAATTGTGTTTGCCAGTGCTTCCTTTGGAAATATAGACAGTAATAGGTAAAATGGTTTTAAAATCATTTTGAATACTGTTGGCTTTCTTAACCACCCAAAAGAAAACTTTTGATTTGGCAAAACTAGTTTGAGTTGAGAAATACTTTACAAAGTATTTTACTACCAAGTAAAATATTTTTAGTGTAATTCAGATACCTTTTTTTGAGCCTATGCTTGCTTGTCTGTGTGGACAACTTAACAGTGTTTATACTACCTTGGGGAATTTTTCTTTTTTTTTTTTTTTACTAATTTAAGTGTGCTGACATCAAGCTTTTATTTTGAACAGGATGTCAGAGGGAGGGATATTTTCAGAGTGATTTCTTTGTCCATTTAAAAATTAATAGTAGTTTTTCTTTTCTGTTAATAACAAGGTGGTTTCTCTTTTTTTCAAAATGAAACTCTTCTTTCACATATGACAAATTTGAAACCATTCGTGAAATATCTTTCTAGATACACCTCCCATCCATTTATTAGGAATTAGTTGCATAAGGAAACAGTAGACTATAGTGTTTTTGTGGAACTTATTCAGCCCATGACCACTAACACATATGTATGTTATAGCCAAATAATTAACAAAATATAATTATATAAAAATATGAAATAAAATCCTTGTTTAACATAATGATACTTGCAATAGTTCACTGTGGCTAAGAATAAGGGCTCTGAAGTCAGAATGCCTATCTGACAACTTAGATACTTCCACTGACTAGCTGTGGCCTTAGGCAAGTTAGTTTACCTCTGTAACATGGGCACAAATTTGACCTAAATCATAGAGCTGTTGTAAGAATTATTAGTGTATATGGAAACAGAATAGAGTTCCTGGCATACGGTCAGCCGGAATCCACACTCAATTGTGTACTTTTTATATAGCCCAAAGGTGCCCAGCCAAGGAGATGAACAGGGGTAAATGGGGCTGAAATTCACCCATTGGACCTCTTGCTGGCCGCGCTCTTGCTTGTGGACAGGATCAGTTAGTAGGAGGTGTCCTTTCATTTCGAACAAAGGTCCCAGGTAGGATAGTGGTGGCTCTGTATGTTAGCTGTCTTTATTATTATTATCCTAAATAAAAACACATACCCTCTTTTTTCAGATGGTCTGTGGGGATTTTGAACTCAGCCTGTTTTCCACATAACTGTTATGAAAATGTGATGTTAACAACACTGCCCCCACAAGGTAGTTAGAAAGTGAAGAAGGCACATATCCAAGTGCTTATATTAAACTCCATTTATCCTCATTGATATTGCATAGAGCTTAGCAATCAGGAGAAAGATACTCACTGTTAAGATTTAGCATTTATAATAATTAAGGTAGAATGCATAGTGATGGGGTAGGGCTATCCATGATAGGACAGTTATTAAAGAACAATACATGCCTTGTGAATTTACACTGGATTTATAGAATAAAATAGAGGAAGAACATGATTAGAAACTTTATGAGGAGGACCATTTTTAAAATTAATGATGATCATTGATAATAACTACAGTTATTGTAACAGGTAGGATGGATGGATGGATGTTTGGATTGGTAGAGTGTATCATATTTATATTTTACTTTCATCATTTTTTTCTGACATTAAATGTATTTTTAAGCTGAATATTTTTAAGCTGAAATTGTATTTTAAACAAGTCACATTTAGGGTTTTAAATTAAAGGACAGTGAAAGAGCAAAACAATGAATTAGGAATCTTAGGTCTTGGAGAGATACACAAAATATGAAATCTATTCTATTTGGAAACTAACACTGGCGAAAAAAACAAACAGGCACTCACCCCTGTTTTCAGTGATACAAAGTAAATTAAGTGTAACTCCTCTCTCTGTGGGGAGACTGTCTCAGTAACCGTTTTACTGACTCCACCCTTCTGCTGCGTGAATCTGGACACAAACCCCATTTTTCTTCTTGGACCTCTCTTCTCTCTCTCTCTCCCCTCTCTATTCAAATATCACTTAGATGTATTAGGATGGCAATTTGACATCGTTCAACCATATAGATACAACCAGCCTGGTGTAAAACCTTCAAAATCACGTTAACTCCCTTCCCCCTCTCAGCCACCATATCTGGCTTCCAAAGCACACAGATTTTTTTTCTCTCTTTAACGCATCTTCTCCTTTCCTTTGGCACAGCAGGGACACCATACCCTCATCCCTTCTCTGTTGAAATCCTGAAGTGGCCTTGCAATTCTTTTCCTGGCTCCTTGTCTCTTCCAGCACCAATCAGCTGTTTTAAGGGCAGCACTTAAAAACCACTGACTGTGCTGTGGCCCCAGTCTGGGTTTCCAGACCCATCTTGCCCTAATGCCACGTAAATAGCCTCTGGAGAGACAGGCTGGGCCCCTAAATATTCCTCCTTATGGTCCACGCGTTTCTGTTTCCTTTTGTGTTCATGTTTTGTTCCTTCTTGTTCCTCCTCTACTCCTTCCCCAGGGTAAATGCTATGTTTCAACCCTATTCTTAATCCCTAATACATTTACCATGATGCTTTTCAGACGGGTATTCAGTAACCGCCATAAATTAACTCGGCTTGCCTGCCATAGTTCTGGAGAACTTGCATTTTCAACTTGTGAAATGAAAGAAATTTTGTACCTATTTGTGTGTCTATAGCACTTCACACAATGTGAATGATTATACTGGTTTAGTTGTAGGTCTTTCCAGCAGATTATAAACTGCATGAAGACATCTTCAGTGCGTACTGTACTTTACCATTGCTTGGTACAGCGCAGCTAGCATATGCTTAATAAATTACCCTAGAATAGAAGTTGCAGAATTTTGGTGCACAGTACATGTTTTAAACCACATACATATGATTATATATATTTGGTCTTTATAATTCACAGCATGATATCTGATGACATAGTCACTATTAATATGTTTTCCATCTGCTATAGGAAGGAAGCCCCTTAATACACTTTGTAATGTTTAATCTTGTAGTGTATAGAAAGGAAAACTGTAAATTTTATTATAAAGTTAATTGAATAGACTTGAGAAATTATCAGGCACTTGATTAGTAAATGCATTTTTAGTTTTCCTAACACATGAAAATGTATATACTGTGAAGGCAATGTTCATTCTAACATGTAATTAATTATACAAATTCTGTTCTATGAGAAAAAAAACCTCTTTTTAGTATTAGGGCAGCCAAGGATATCCAAAATAACTGGAAAGTCTGTTGTCATTATTATCATTTTATAAATATATAAAATTACATATATATATAATCTTTGTAAAATCATCAAGTAAGGAGAGGTATACTCCTAACAATCAGTGGTTTAGAATAACTGAAAAAATAACTTACAGAGCGTATTAATGATAAGAGGATTACCCGATTGAAAACTCAACAGCACAGCTATCTATGACTTAAATTAAAAAGAAAAATTAAGGGGAAAAAAATTGGCAAACAGTATTTGTATTCCTGCATTTCAGGTGAGGTATCTTCATTTTCCTTGTATTTTTTTCTTCTCATTAACTGTAGAAACCCATATAAATAAGTCTCTGGGCAGCTCCAAATGTCCCCATTTCATTTTAGATGGTATTTCCAATAAGGGCACTATTTCTTGCAAAGAATATTACATCTCACTAATTGTCCCACAAATCCCATTCTTAATTAAAATCAAAATCTTCATCATAACAACTTTACTATATAGCTTGCAAATATGTGTTCTTTTTGTTTGTTTGGAGGAGGATGCTCTGGATACATTTTTTTTTTCCTTTCAAAAAGGAGCAGCCCTGGTGAGAAAAATTTACAGCAATTGATTTCGTTTGTTTGTGGCTGCAACCCATAAAAACTCCCAAGCAAAACTATATAGTGCTTGTGGGGCACAGGTCTGACGCTTCATGGGCAAACAGTAGGTTTTATAGTACTATTAGTGCTAGACAATAAGACAAGGTATAATAATTCCAATTTCATCATCTGTCTCTGTTTTGTCCTAAATTGTGCACTCCATCATGCATATGCTGGCTATAATGTGACATTTAATTCTGCATTTAGTCTCTGCTTTGTTACCCATGCACGAATATAGTAAGTTCGCTTCTCAAATGCCATGTACCAGCCCTCTAACAACAACAACAAAAAAAATTAAATACAAAATAAGTTTGAATAACAGTAATGGTGGGAAAATCTATCCCAGGGTTCATTCTTTTTACAGGGAGTTGGCAAACCAGGAAGAATAGACTTTGTCATGTGCAAATATGGTGACCATAAATGGTGCTGGAGGCTTTTCCATTGTCCTCTGAGTTTGCCATGAGAGAAAGCGGGTGAGAGAAAGAAAGACACGTTTGATAGAGTTGTGAAGAATGTTTGAATGGCTATTGGGTGTTGAGCATTGTCTTGCAGTGACCTCAATTCGGTACAGTAGAGACCCTTGAAAGCACTGTCTGAAGTCACAATACCACTATTCTCCTCCATTTACTAAAAGGGATTAGTTAAAAGGGTGACGTTCCGTGCAGAGAGTTCCAAGTATTCCATGAAACAAAAGGCTCTGAAATGTTTTTGAAGTTATTTTTAATTGAGTTGAACTAATTTAATAAAGGTCCTAAGGAGGAAAAAAAAATAAAGGAATGTGATTGTTTTATGATTCTTCACAGATGGAATGGACATTTATAGCATACTTTTCCTTTAGTGTTCCAGAGAACAGTAGCTCCATTTACAGCTACTGTTAGCAATTTAAAACTGCTCCAAAATGAAGTCTTTCAAGAAGTTGACAGCTTATAAATAAATCTGTCTGATAAAATTGAACATAAACTGCATCTGTGGTTAGTTTGCCAAAATTAATTCTACATTTAATTAGAGATAGCAGTCAAACATATTTAATAAAAAACAGTCTTGGGGAGTAAATCAAATGAAGTCAGATTTTAGCAGACGTTTTGCATTTTTTTGCGAGGAGTGATGAAATGACCTCACCTCTCCGATTCCCAGTTATATGGCAACTCTGTAGAATTATGGGGAAGCCAATGAGTTCACACTGCTTGGAAAGGTTCCTTGCTCAGCTTAGGGTAAAGAGAGAAAACGATCATTTTGTGATTTTGTTTGATTCCATCATTGGGTTTTACTTTGATGGCGTATGTATTAAACTAACAAGTTAATAAGCATATTACTGCTAATGATTACAGAGACCAGGCTAAGGTAATCCTAATTTATATACATACAAGTACATAGAATTGCCCTTTAACATTTTTTTTTGCTTCCTTAGCAATCTTATTTATTTTTTAATTTAACCATTGCAGTGAGAAGTATTAAAATCATATACTAGATACAATGCCATTTCTTCCCCCGCAAAGACCTCAGAAAATCAGCTTTGCTTATCAAATATTTGTGCTCACTCTGCATGGTTTAAGCAATGTGGCATAGCTCTGGAATCCTGGGGAAGATGCAAAAGCACACAGATCAATCAGAATGCAGCAAACAATATTTTGGCACAAAAGTGACTTCCAGTTCAAAGGGCAAAGAGGCAGATCTTCAAACATTGGAAGTTTCAACACATAGTCCATAGTCCTAGGTGAAGCATACAGACAGACGATAGAAACTAGTATTAGCAATAACAGTTTCAAATATACATAAAAATTATATGTGGCTACACTAATACATACAAAAATTAATACCAATTAAGCCAAATTTTATTTTGATCTTTTTAAAGATCAAAAGTGTGATGTTACTTTCTAGCAATATGGAAGAATTTAAGAAATATTATGGAGATAACGTTGTTGTTAGTTAATATCAAATTTGGATTAAAAAAATTTATTCTTTGAGCTCCTCTATATTCTTAGCATTGCAATTCTAGAGATAGTTAATCTATACTAAATATTTTTCCAAAAGGTCTTTATATCTTGTTGTCATGTAGTTATTCATACAATTTCTGACTAAAATACACAGAGGCATTTTTTTCAGTTTTTAAAGTTTCCTTTGGCTTTTTTGTCCTTTAAGAAGAATATTTTTATTTTACACTCATGGATTTGCCCCCTAAGTAACTTTATGAAAATTTTGCTAAAATTTTTAGAATAATAGGAAGTAAAAATAGTACACATTTATTCCTGAATTTAAACAACATGTCATTGTTTTGAGGTTTGATCTGCGAGCCTTGCATTGCTTATATTCTGAATAAATAAAGCAGTAGTAAATGTGTACCAAACATAAATTCTATCTACCAGTCACTCTTAGATCTATTATTGAATACTTATGCTGTTTTAAAACTCACAGGTTGACTTAGATACTAATGCATTATAGTTGTTTCATCATTTATCAAAATACAAACCAGCTATAGGCTATCGTTAGAAAAAAAAAGTATTAAAAAAATTTAGTTTATCTCAAAAGGAGGAGTTGACCAGTTTAATCATGCTGTAAGATCTTAATCATCAGTGAACATATCCCAAAGGACTGGCTGATCTCCTTAACAATTTATATATTGGAACTGAGGAAACAATCAATAGTTTCAAACTAGGCATTTGTCTTTCGGTGCCATTGTAGGATTAGGATATCATTCATGCAACTTTGTGGATAAATACTAAATGGCTGTCCTTCTCATTTAATAAAAAATATAAATAAAACAAACACCTTTCTTAATTTAGGAAATATGTAAAAATATAATTTTTTAATTCCCATGTCATGCAGTTTTTTGTCAGTCCTAGGAAAATAAACTTTTTTCCCCAAAATTTCATTAATAACTTTGTTATTTATAAAATAAACAGCTTCAGAAATATGGGTTAATAGTTACATGGTTCCTGCACCCTTGTTAGAAAACCCTTTCAGCAAATCACTTAATCTCACTGGCTCAAGGTTTCTTCATCCTCAAAGGGAAAATATTGACTAAATAAATTTTTATGCAGCTTCTTTGTCTTTAATTCCGTGTAGAGCATTTCTATGCATTCTACTTTTTCTCTAATTTCAAATGAATGCCATGTCTTTTCATCATTTTGGCTGACTTCATGAGGTGACTTTGAATAGAGCAAAACTAATGGGGCAGGGAGACAGTTTGCAACTGACACAGTTGTAGTTTTTGCTTTATCATCAGCTATAAAAGATTAATGACAGAGAAGTAGGTCAGCTGATGCTCTCAAAACATTGATGCAGAGGTGATAAGTCACAGTAACAATATTTTTATTAAAAAAAATTCTACACTGAGAGTAAAACTTGTCATCCTTTCATTGCTAAGGAGGTTGAGAGGTTTCGTTAAGAAATGCCTGAAAAGGTGCTCTGCGAAGATATATATTCTAGAAAGGCTAAATAAAGTTTTTAAAAGCCTTGTAGTTCCTTGAAAGCAATACATTGGATGTATAAGGTTAGGACTTTATGGAGAACACAAAGAAAATTGCTCTCAGGCGTCAATGCTTCTTCTACCTTACTTGAGGTTCTCACCATCTGTCAGTGTATCACAGAATTCTCCTGAGTGGACTCCTCGCCTCCTGTCTCTTGTTTCAGATCCATTTATCTCATTGATGATGCCAGTCATGGTTTGAAAAATGCAAATCTGGTATGTCATCTTCCTGATTGAAAACCTCTAATGACTTTCAATTGCCTTCTGGATAAAGTCTAAACACCTAAGCCGGGTAAACAAGACCCTTATCTATCTAACCCCAACACAGCTTTCCATCCTCCTCTTTATGCAGTTGCTTATGGTGGTTCAGGATGTGTGTCCTTCCATTTACAGCCTTCAAAGACCATGGATCATCTTCAAAAGCCAAAACAAACATCATCTCTTCTGTGAAGCTTTCCTTTTCTCAGGCACCTCTTCAATTTGTGACCCTCTCTCTGTCTCTCCCCTCTCCCAGAACTAGTGTGCTTCTTAATCATCTTTTTTCTTCTAATCTGTTTTTCTTTAATATCTACCACCAAGCACAACATATGTATCTAAGAATAAATAAATGAAAGCTAACTCTGTAGTACAGTGAAATGCAACTGATAAATGAGATTTATTTTGTTGCCCTGTCTTTTATGGAGGTCATGTCACCTATGTACATATTGTAAATATAAAATTTATGCCTTTTTCCAAATTCTAATAATACGTCTATGCATTGTGTTTCAATGAAAATAAATTATTCTTAGGGTTTCTGAAAGCTTATGTATTTAATATAACATTCATAATTGCTATGGATATGTTGTTAAGATTTTAAATTGCCATTTTGAAGCCAAAAGTGAGATTTCAGTATATATATATATATATATATATATATATATATATATATATATATATATAAAATGAAAGTACCTTTCAAAGAGAAGTACCACCTTAAATAAATTAGTAATTTCTTTTAATTGCTTCAAATGTTTCAGTCTCATGTGGGTTTTTGAAGTTGTATGCAGCTTTGATGTTTTATTAATTATTTTCAAGGTGGCTTTCTTTCCAGAGCGAAGCATACATATTGATTTTGTGTATGATGAAGATTGAAATTTCTATCTTGGCACTGATAGTTCTTGCAATCAGATCTAGAAAGGGTTTGATCGTTTTTAAGCAACTCTCCAACAGTTAACTGTTGGCTGCCAAAGTTCAATTTAGATAAGTGAAGGGGAAGAGTTTAGAAATTTCACACATTAAATGTGTGATGGGAAAAACCCAATATAATGTATTAAAGATGCAGCCTTTGGAAGGAAAACATGGAGTATCATAAGAATTGTGTGCCAGTCTCCAAAGGTTTTCAGTCAGGTTTGGTTCAGAAAAGCCCTTGAATGTGTTGGAAGCAGATCTTGGAAGGGATTGTGTGGTGTGTCGGGGAAAGCACCAGAGTAAGTCTTGGTTACACATAGTCTGTAAAATCGGCTGGGGTAGCATGACAAAACTTGGTCTGTGTAGTTTTCCACTGCCAATCTTCATGATTGATACAGATTGTTGGAGCCATATCTATCATATGGTGCTCCATATTGATTGTTAAAATCTGCAAAAATGAATTATTTGGAGTGTATTTTTCCATATCATTGGCTAATTTTTCCTGTGTCAAAGAGTTTAAAAGCATTTGACCTTTGCTCTGAATTCTCAGTTGTTACCATGACTAGAAGGAAACTGTATCACCATTTCTGTATGCATTATACTTGAATAATGATATTGTAATTGAATTCTTACAGAATATAGTAGAGGATAGAAGGTTCTCAGTAAGTCAGTTGTTTCTATTTTTAGGGATGGTTTAAGATACTTTGTTTTTAAAATTGCCATCTAGACTTAAAGAGAATTAGAAATCTCCTGCCAAATAAACTCTTTTAGAAGAGCTTTTGATCTTACCAGCCATTACCAAAAAAAGCAGAAAATGGCTTTGGATCTTTTTTAGTATTGGGATTGGTCCTGTTTATCTATAGAATTCAAATGTAATCAACATGAATATGAAAATACTCCAGACTTTTTCAAATTGAAAAGATTCTGCATGTTTGCAAGAGGAGAGTGGCACACAAGAGTTTCCTTGAAATCACCTATAATGTCAGGATCATTATAAAGTAAGCAATCCAGAATGCTGGATCGTACAGCTGGAAAGAACTCACATAAGAATGAAAACAGATGGTATTAGCATTCTATCCCAAGCACTGTGTGGATTTTTTTGGTCAGAGTCTGATTAAGGTTTCTGAAATTATTAAGTGGGTAGATAATATAGAATAAGAAAATGAGAGCACAGAGGTCTTACCAAGTCTTTAATGCTCACTTAAACAAAACTGCTTGCAGGTTCAACAAACCCCTGCCTGGGTTTTGTGGGTTTACAAGGTCCCTCTCCAGAAAAGTTGTTTTAGGTGATGGTCACCATTTTAATTAAAGGAATATCAAACTATATGTTTAGAAAGATAATAATAAGCCACCCAAACCCAGATGCTAGATGCCACACATGTTGGAGAAAGGCTAAAGAAGAAGAAAATCCAAAAACATAAAATAAAAGCAAAACCCCAAACACTCCCTTGTTCTACAAGCTGGATTTAAGTTAAACCAATGGGGATAAAGTTACGACCATTTTGTTTTCCGTCTCCTGCAGTCTTCCTCCCCAGTTTCCTCACTCCCTTTATGCCGCATCGAATTATCAGCTGTCTCCATTTCCTACTCTCCAGTGGGCATTTGTGCATTCTGAGTGTTTCCTTTGTATCTCATTGCCCATTAGTGTAATTTTACTTTGGCCTCTTTGGCTTCTTTGAAAAATTATCATGAATTAAACAATTTAGCAAAAATCAAACAAACAAACAAACAAAACTCAAGCCATGAGAGTCTATGATTACTTTCTGTTTGATTCCAACTGAGGAACACTTAAACTTTGAGTTTGTTTATTTCAACCACTTTTTAAAAAAAAATTTTAGTTCACCCATGTCTTTTAAAGTGTAATTTTCTTAAATAAAATAATAAAAAGTTTCTCAAACTCAGGTGGGCAGCTTTGGATTATGGCTCCATCTCCCCAAATATCTGTCTGCAGTTTTACAGTGACCATTTACAAAACTAAATACCTTTTTCTTTCTTTCTACAGTACAGTCGACTCAGACTGTAGCCCTCTGATGTGAAAAATAGGATTTTTAGTTGACACACTTGTCTCTCGAAAGAAGAGTTTGATACGATATTCTTTTTTGTTTTTGTTTTTTAATTTAAATATTTATTTTATTTTTTGGCTGCATTGGGTCTTAGTTGCAGCACACAGGATCTTTCCTTGTGGTGAGTGGGCTCTTCATTGCAGTGCGTGGGCTTCTCTCTACTTGTGGCATGCAGGCTCAGTAGTTGCAGCACGCAGACTTAGTTGCCCCACGGCATGTGGGATCTTAGTTCCGTCACTAGGGATCGAACCGGCGTCCCCTGCATTGCAAGACAGACTCTTAACCACTGGACCACCTGGGAAGTCCCTGACATGTATATTTTTGATTTTCCATTTAAGTCTTACATGGTATAAAATTGGTAAAATTTGTAGGACGTGGTTCTAAATGCCAGTGATTATTATTGAAGTAAATGATCTGTCTGTCGGTAGGAAGGTAGCAAATTTATGTGTGGAGGTTAAACAACAATGCATTCCAAAGAGTAGAGACCAAATTTCTCAGGTCATACTGTAGTCATGGTTAAGATTTCTGAGTAGGGCACAGAACTTTTGAGAGAGGTGTGATAAATGTTTCAGATAAATACTGAAAGCAAATTTGAAAGTGTGCTTTGACAGGCTTTGGGTTCTTCTTTTACATGTGCAAGTTTTGTTCATGTGAAAACAAGTAAGACTTCTTAAATGGAATATTGAGCTTTACTTGGTAATTTACAAAAATAAACACTGAGTAGACACCAGGTTTGTGTGGGAGTAAGGTAAATTTGGGCTCAGGGACTGATGTGCTGTTGGAGTATAAACATTAGATTCCATATTGCAACTGTCTGTCACTATGCTTGTCGTTAATCAAATAGGTACTAAAATGTACAGCAATGTTTAACCGTATTTAACGTTGTTAGTTTTTATAATCATTGCTGGTAGCTATCCAGGTGCAGGTGGTAGCTTCCTTTTTTTGTTCCAGATTTAGGATTGTGAGATCATTCACTGTCTTTCTATAGAGTTAGAATCTGAGTATACAGGTTTGATTCGATCTGTGCAGTTTGGTATCATCTACAGTCTAGTGGTGACGTAGGATTTAAAAATCATGAACATTACTAAAGTATTGGGAGAAGAGGAAATAAATTCTTTTGATTTTTGTGTGTGTCCTTATGGTAGATCAAACACATGTATAGTCTCATTTGTAAATATCTATGAATTTACAAGTGAAAAGTGAATTTGGAAAAAAAATGGAGGCAGTGTAGTTGCATTTAACTTATTCTATATTTGTTGACATTGAACTTTGATAGAAACAAAGATAGAAATATTTTGAGTGCAAGTTAACAGATATTCAGTATCTTTATATTAAGTAGTGTTTAACTTCCAGTGAACAAAATTTACTTTAAATCTCACGGATTTAAGACTTAAGTAAGGTAGCTTTTATTTTATTATTTATTTATTTATTTATTTATTTTTGCGATACGCGGGCCTCTCACTGCTGTGGCCTCTCCCGTTGCGGAGCACAGGCTCCGGACGTGCAGGCTCAGCGGCCATGGCTCACGGGCCCAGCCGCTCTGTGGCATGTGGGATCCTCCCGGACCGGGGCACGAACCCATGTCCCCTACATCAGCAGCCGGACTCTCAACCACTGCTCCACCAGGGAAGCCCTTAAGGTAGCTTTTAAAAGGCAAGATATTTCTTAAGTTTCCATGCTAACATCATTTTAATTGGCTCACTCTTTTAAGAGTCATGTTAAAAGGGACTAATTAGAAAAAAAAAGAAATATATAGATTATCCCCAAAAGATAACTTGTTAGACCACTAAGATTTCATTAGAAATTTATCAAGAAGTTATCTGATAAAAGTTTCACTTTTCTTCTATGTTCAAGTTTATTTTTTGGTACATTGCCTATCAAATAGCCAAAAGCTGGGAGCAAAAGTAAAGTAGAAAAGCAATACATACATCAATAATTATTGTCTAGTCTTTCGGCATGGTTTTGTACAATTGCTTAAATTCATTGTGTATATTTTGTTTCTTTTAAGAAGATATCAGAAGTGTGTAATTGGAGCACTTGCTAGGTAAAACATCTAAATTTGAATCACTATTGAAATATTCTGTTTGCTAATACAGATGTTCATTTGAAAATGATAGATGGTCCTTCAGGGACCCTGAAGTGTTTTCATAGATTCTCATGCTTGGTTGGCAGTTTTATTGAAAATGGCTGTAAATCAGGAAAGAGAGCTGAAAACACATTTCATGTCGTCTTTAAAGCAACTGTAAGTTATTGTCACAGAAAATGAAGAGGCCTTTTTTATAGAAGGTAGCCAGATAAGGTGTTGAAATGGATAGAAAAAACATGTTCCCACAGAAGTACCCCGAAAAGTTACTTGTTAGTTACAGTACGTATGCGAGAGGTATGGAAGATAAAAATAAATATCAAGATTGTCCATGGAGTCTAAAATGTAAATTAGCAGAGCCTGGTGGGGGCTTTTTGTCGTCATTGTTGCTCCTGTTCTTTTTTCTTTTTGCTGCTGGTGGTGGTTCTTTTACAAGATATTTATTCACTAGCAAATTGAATTTGAGCTCATATGCTGTAGGAACCAGGTGAACTCACATTCTCCAAATGCTTCTGTTGTTTGCTTCTTCCAGAATAAATATTACAATTCTGGATGAACAGCAGCTGGAAGGCTTGCATGTGGCTGCATTCCTCATGGGTTCACAGGATGAAATCACTTGTGTACCACTGACAGCTTCAAATGGAGAAGAAAAGTATATTCCATTCTAAGATGTCAGAGAAAAAAAAAATCATTTTAAATTTTTTTTTTTTTTTTTTGCGGTACGCGGGCCTCTCACCGTTGTGGCCTCTCCCGTTGCGGAGCACAGGCTCCGGATGCGCAGGCTCAGCGGCCATGGCTCACGGGCCCAGCCGCTCCGCGGCATGTGGGATCTTCCCGGATCGGGGCACGAACCCGTGTCCCCTGCATCGGCAGGCGGACTCTCAACCACTGCGCCACCAGGGAAGCCCTATATTTTCCATTTTTGAGCTATATATTTTAGCATAGTGAGTGAGTTGGAAGATGTATTTTATACCCCAACATTCTCTGTGACTTATCTATGCTTTTTTTTAAGTAACCTTTTAGAAATTAATGTGTTCCAAATGTCAAAGTCCAGTTTGACAATGCATTCAAAATAGAAGCAATTTGATCATTATACCGCTAAGTGTGTGTGTGTGTGTGTATATATATATATATATGTATGTATATATATACATGTATTTTTTTTTTTTTTTTTTTTTTTTTTTTTTTGCGGTACGTGGGTCTCTCGCTGTTGTGGCCTCTCTCGTTGCGGAGCACAGGCTTCAGACGCACAGGCTCAGTGGCCATGGCCCACGGGCCCAGCCACTCTGAAGCTCGTGGGATCTTCCCGGACAGGGGCACGAACCCGTGTCCCCTGCATCGGCAGGCGGACGCTCAACCACTGCGCCACCAGGGAAGCCCCATAAGTAATATATTGTTTAAATTAATGAATTTCTTTGTTTTTGGCTGCGTTGGGTCTTCGTTGCTGCGCGCGGGCTTTCTCTTGTTGTGGCGAGCGGGGGCTACTCCTCGTTGTGGTGCGCGGTCTTCTCATTGTGGTGGCTTCTCTTGCTGCAGAGCATGGGCTCTAGGCGCACGGGCTTCAGTAGTTGTGGCGTGCGGGCTCAGGAGTTGTGGCTCGTGGGCTCTAGAGTGCAGGCTCAGTAGCTGTGGCGCACGGGCTTAGTTGCTCCACAGCATGTGGGATCTCCTCGGACCAGAACTCGAATCTGTGTCCCCTACATCGGCAGCTGGATTCTTAACCGCTGCACCACCAGGGAAGTGCCTCCTAAGTAATATTTGTATGGGTATCTTTTAAAACATTTGAGCTACTTTATTAATATTAATGTTTTAATCGATGTTACTTTTTCAGGTGAGGAGTAGGTTTTCTCTGTCAATGTCTCATGGAAAAGTTGGTCAAACAGTGCTAATGGACAGAATCCTGGACTGGGAGTGAGTGGCTATGGCCACACTGCTGCTACCGAGGAGCTTTGTGGCCATGGGAAAGACTCTCATCTCCTTGTGCACACTTCCTCCTGTATAAAATGAGGAGTTATCATGGGATGATTTTTCTTTTCAGATCTGTGAGCCTACAATGGCAGGTCTCAAGTGTCTTGATATTGGCCCTGCCAACGCTGATCTCATCTGTTTCTGACTTTCACTGTAGGTATTACCTGTTCCATAAATTGTGGTACTTGAGTGTATTTAATGATATACTTTGTCATGCAGATCTTTTGTATGGCATTCTGTTTTTCCTTCAGGAACACACATTTTTATAATATTCACTGTCTCGTACGGTTAATTCTTATCTCAAAAATGAAATACCTAAGCATCTCACGGAAGGTAACCTTGCTCTATATTTCTTCTTTTTTCCTTTCTCCTCTTAGCACATGACAGAGTAGTTGCCACAGCTATTTGAAAGGTTGATAAACTTATCAAATTCAATTGCAAACTTATTTACAACCCATGCATTTTGCTTGATTCAGAACTGAAGAAACAGAACAAAGCTAACACGTCAATGGGAATCCAGAAACCTGAATTCCAGTCCAAGGTTCAACATTGTCTGATGCTGGGCCCTGGAACAGGTCACTTGTGTTTCAGTTCATTCATCTCTAAAATAAGGGGAAGAGACTAAGTAATGTCTAAGATTCCATCTAACTTTCAAGTCTGTAATTTGTTTTCCTGTAAATGCTATTATGAAAGGGATGAACAAATTTGCTTAGCATTTTCATAGTCTACTCTTGCTCAAGCATTTTTATTCCTCTTTTAATTCAGTGATTCAACATACATTTATTGAGCACTTAATGTGAACTTAGCACTCTGAGTCAGAAAGTACAAGATTTGAATCCAGTTATTATTTAAATGTGGACAAATCTTCGCACCTTCTTGAGCCGTCTGTAAAATGGAAATAGCAATAGCTGCCTTACAGGGTTGGTGCAAGGATTAAATGAGGCAATAAAGTCAGTCATTTAGCCCAGTACCTGCCAAGCAGAATGGGATTGATATTAACACTGTCTTATGTGATGCATGTAATTTTTAAACCATTAATTGAAGGGCATATTTAATGGTCTATACAATATAAATATAGTATAACATCACTTGAGTGTAATGGATTTAGAATTTCAGATGCAGTTTTATGTTGAGCAAGTTACTTATCCTTTCTTTTGAAAACTTGGTACAGAAATACCTGTCTCCTCTTGTACTTAGGATTAAGTGAGTTTAAATTGAGATAATGCACAGAAAATTTGCAACATAATATTTGGCATATAAGACTCAAAGATGTTTGTTTTAGGCAAAACCAACCTGTGGTGATTAGGCAAAACTAGTCTGGTTTTGTTCTGGATGAAATTAATCTATGGATTAATTACCTGTGGTGGAGAATTGACTGGGAAGGGGTGTGAATAGACCATCTGGGGTGACAGAAATATGCTCTCTCTCGATCTGAATGTTATTACAAAGATAAATACATAGGTAAAAATTCTTTGAGCTGTACAATTAAGACTTTTCACTTTACTGAATGTAAATTATGCCTAAAAGAATGTTTTTTTCTTCCCTAAACATAAATACTATATTATATTTTATAACTAGAAAAAGTCTCAATTAATAATAATATTTTTCTGATCCCATAGCTAAAATGTTACTCCCATACAATATTTTTTTTTCAGCAGTACATAAAAATGAAAAAGGACACCATGATTCCTTGAAGCCCCTGATGTCTGAAAGCAGTTGGAGGAACACTCAGTGGTTCTATGTATTTCACCACCCAATTGTTTCAATTTGGCACACCATATTTTAGGAGATTCATTGCCTGCCTAATTCTCGAATCTACTGTTTTCCCTGGTGCAGACAAAACTGTACATTATGGAGTATTATTTGTATGAGGGCCTGGTCAAAAGGACCTGATCAGTCCTGTTGCCTCTTTATTCACGTGTTTGTCTGAGATGAGGAATAGCTTATGATTTATTCCAATCAAGCTTTCTTTAGGATTGGGTCCGCAGGAAGGGGTGGAAATGGCGGGGGAAGGAGCGGAAGGGGCAGCACAAATATATACATACAGTGTGTGAAAATAAAGAAAGGCATCTTTTGTTACAGCTGGTTGCAGAAGTTTCTGCTTGCACTGCTGAAGATAGTATGAGATTAGTGGAGTTGTAGCGAAGTCAGGACAAAGACGGGCTGTGTGAGAGGGATCAGTGTGTTTGTTCAGCAGAGCTTTCTCTCCAGTTGTTGACAGATTTAACTGGTGTAATGTTAGGCCTGGCTAACTCCTCCCTATGATTGTCAAGAGGCAATCTTTGCAGTAGTAAATGGCCATGTGGAGTATACCATGAATTCCCTATTTGTGTAGTAGCTGTAGCTTAGGGTGGGGATTTAATATTGAATGGACTCCAGATTGTCTAAATTGCAATCACAGTGTTTATTTAAATAGCCTATGGGGACCATTAAAGCATTTTAACTTTTGCTCCTATGTTTCTCGTGTTATGAAATCTTGACGCACATGGGGGAGAAAAGAAAAATCCAGCCTTGTAAAAGCATTAGGATGCTAAAAGTTCTCCCTGCTGCCAAAAATGCTTCAAGAGTTTTAGTTCTGTGAGCTAACATGTAATGTGATGGATGGGATCCTGCTGTGGTTCCTAACTAGGGGATTTTCCTTATGCAGATATACTCATCTGTCACAGTGTAATCGTGGCTAGCTCAGCTCAGGAGATCCTTTCCCATATTGGATCTCCACTTGTAAAGCTAAGGTTTGTTCTGCTTACAATAAGTTTTGTAATGCCGTAGCTTTAAAATTGTGCAAAATTATGTTTTAATCACGTAGTTGCCATGAAATTATTAAGCTTTTAACTTTACATACAGAAGAGCTATGTCTTTTACTCTACCAGGAAAGCCAGGGTAATGATGGAATTTCAGTTTGGTGTATGAGGCCATGATCTTGAGATGCGGAGGAAACACGTACATCTGCTTCTAAGTCAGGACCTCTGAACAGAAAGCATGACTTGGGTTTCCATGCTCTGATTTAAAACACCACAATGAAAAACACCTCAAAAATCACTGTCAGGGCTTCCCTGGTGGCGCAGTGGTTGAGAATCCGCCTGCCGATGCAGGGGTCACGGGTTCGTGCCCTGGTCCGGGAAGATCCCACATGCCGCGGAGCAACTAAGCCCGTGAGCCATGGCCGCTGGGCCTGCGCGTCCGGAGCCTGTGCTCCGCAACGGGAGAGGCCACAGCAGTGAGAGGCCCGCATACCGCAAAAAAAAAAAAAAAAAAAAAAATCACTGTCAAAGTGCTAACAGAAATTTCTCCAGTCAGTTCCCTTCTTTAGGATGATTTGTCTCTTGTTTCGAAGACCCGAAAGCTGCGGTCCCTTTGAGGATGCTAAGCATTGTTTTCTGATTATGGCAGCAACCTGGTCCTACAGATCTTTCTGAATCGCGGAGCTCAATTTTCAACTTAAAAAACAACGAAATTCCTACGAAGTTTCTAGGGCTGTGCTAACTGCTTGGGGGCTATATTGAAATAGGTTCCTATTCTTGAGGCTCTAACTCTGGGGGAGAGGACAAGGTATGCCTCACTAAACTAGTTCAAGGCACTCCCAGGGCCCACTGGACGAGTCCCTTTGCATCTTTTTGCCTTGTGTTTATAGTGTGATAACAATACCTATCTATCTCAGAAATAAACAGGGGGCTAAGGTGCTGATGTATATAAAAGGTTTTGGCCTCTTTTGAAATAAAGATACTATAAGAGTTGTTTTGCTGACGGCATGAGAAAATCAGCAATAGCATTTTGCAGCTGGGCAGTCGCCATTTCACTTGACTCAGAGCATACACAAGTGAAAGTTCTTTTCCATCACAAGTTTCCTGAAGTATCTTTTTATTTATCATCATGATGTATAACTGTAGAGTTCATTACTTCCAAATACATCATGATCTAGGAGTAGAGTTTTTCCCTAAAGCTCATTACGTTGCTCTTTATTCCAATATGAGAATAAAAAGTTCCAGATTTCTTTTGATTCAGTGTTCCAAATCCTTGTAACAATATCATCAGTATTTCCCACTGTCCTGTCCTGTATAATTGCCTCTCTTCTCTAATTCTTTTTTTGGAAACATTGGTGACAAAAATCCGTAAATTTTTTTTTTTTTTTTTTGCGGTACACGGGCCTCTCACTGCTGTGCCCTCTCCCGTTGCGGAGCACACGCTCCGGACGCGCAGGCTCAGCGGCCACGGCTCACGGGCCCAGCCGCTCCGCGGCATGTGGGATCTTCCCGGACCGGGGCACGAACCCGTGTCCCCTGCATCGGCAGGCAGACTCCCAACCACTGCGCCACCAGGGAAGCCCCAAAATCCGTAAATTTTATAGAAGCCCCATTTAACCTGCTATTTTCCCTTTTCTTATCCCCATAAAAGTTTTTTCAAGAATTGATCCATTGCTTATTTATTCTCACTTGTAGTTTCCCCTTCTTGCTTTTAACTACCTTCTCTCCACCTCACCCCCTCTCTTTCTTTCCTGATTGTGTAAGTATTGTGAACAATCCAGAGAAAATGTAAGCTGTACAGAGGGAAGTGAGGAGTATGTTTAATCTGTAAAGCTGATCAGTCTCAGAATAACAACGAGTTGACCATATGTCTCCTACTATGTAATAGGGAGTGATGAAGTATATATGACTAATTAGAAGAATCTCTGCTTGTTTTAAGAGTTATAGTAAATGATAATATGGATCTTTCTTTACCCGATATTCTTTTAATTTCCAGGAATACTCTTTCTAGGACTACCACGCTCCAGAAAGGATATTTTAAGGATTATATACTGTTGAAAGGCACTGGAGTTTGGGACTACAAGGGAATCTGAGTTATTTTATTTTTCTGGAGCAAACTCTCGGTACTAATGCTGTTGATGGTTGTTTTGACTATATTACATTTTGCTGAGCCTCGGGACTGCTTTTGGAAGGTTTAGAAGTATCCAGGGAGGCGCCTGCCACTTTGATTATTCATACCCAGCTTTTTATTTTTATTTGAGACATAAAATAAAAACACACCCTGGCTTCTGCTCAACCTCAACTGGCGTTCATTTTAAAAACAAACCCTAAACTGACCAAATGGCAGCAAGACAAGTTTTTCTGAGAGTGAGTCATTGTTCATGTCAATCAGAGTTCATTTATGGAAGCATTAAATTCTGGTGCTGGCCAGGCCACCTTTAGACGAATTAAAATGGGTCGGGATTTGGGGATTTGGTAGGCTTGGAACGGAGGACCGAAAGGAAAACCAGGGTGATGCTATGACTCAGGAGGTGACTCTTTTCCTTCTCAATCAGAATTGAGCCACTGGTAGAATTAGTTCTCTCAGGAAGGTGGCAACTTTTAGGTGAAAGGTTAAATGGAATCTCTGACCACCTATGTTCATCTTGTTGTTGGTTCAACTCTGTGCCATTTTGGATAATTACTTACTCTTCACCTTTTCCCTCATTGCTTAGTTGCAAATAAGAGTAATATTTTCCTTTCTGTGTGTCTTAAAACATTTTTAAGGGTAGCTGTGAACTTTTAACCACTGGTACATTTTATATAAGAGGTGGTTTTATTTCAGTAATGTGTTAACTAATTTCTGCAGAAATGTACCACAGTTGTTTTTGTTTTGTTTTGTTTTTTTGTGATACGCGGGCCTCTCACTGTTGTGGCCTCTCCCGTTGCGGAGCACAGGCTCCGGACGCGCATGCTCAGCGGCCATGGCTCACGGGACCCGCCGCTCCGCGGCATGTGAAATTGAGGAAATTTGATTTATTTATAATAATCATTTAAATTAATATTAATTTTTGGAAGATGTCACAGGGTTGTGCTATCTTTTGTAGTTTGGTTTTCCTTTTTAAAATAATATCTTAGTGGGTGTTACCTGCAAATGTTTCTGGAGAGTTTAGTAAGCATTTTAAGGAAAGGCAAGGTGAGAAGTTCATAATGGTAAAGAATTGAGCTTTTAAACATTGCTCCATTTTTCAATGGAGCATATATGTTTTTCCCTGTATTCCACTTTCTTCTGAATGATTATTTAAATATGACATTGGCAGGTGTTTTTGTTTTTGCGGTATGCGGGCCCCTCACTGCTGTGGCCTCTCCCGTTGCGGAGCTCAGGCTCTGGACGCGCAGGCTCAGCGGCCATGGCTCACGGGCCCAGCCGCTCCGCAGCACGTGGGATCCTCCTGGACCGGGGCACGAACCTGCGCTCCCCGTATCAGCAGGCGGACTCTCAACCACTGCGCCACCAGGGAAGCCTGCCACAGTTTTTCTACTCTGCTCTTTTGATAAACATTAGAAAATGTTTCTACCCTCTGAAATTTTGCTGCTTATTCTATTTATGTACAAACAACATCAATTCTAGTTTTTACACTTTTTTGTTCATTCTTTTTCTTAGTATTTCTATCTATATACTTCTGAAAATGATTTTTCAGGTATTCATTATTCTAGAAAACACTTATTGATCACCTGTTATGTGTGGCTATTTCATCTTTTTCATCATGTCTTCATCAGAAGCTATTTAGAATATTTTCACTTCCATAATTGATTGATTTCTACTTCATACCATCTGAAAGCTCAGGATTTTATTAAATCTTACTAATACCTAACATTAGTCAGGTTGTGGATTTTTTTTTTTTTTTGTATTGACTCTTTTTAGTTTAACAGAAAGATCAAATTTTAAGACCTCTGTACATTTCTCAGCCCTCCATATCAACTGATAATCAGGAGAAGGGTTTGTATCTTTTTGGCAAATTTTATGGTTGGTTCATTACAGAATTATAACCATTTTAATCCCCAGCACATTTGTTCATTCTGTATTTATTCATTTAATGCACAATTCTTGAGATCCTACTATGTATCATTAGATTATTAGTTCCTTGAGGCATTATAATACTTTTGGAAGGAAAGAAAAAAGGAGTATATGGATTGATAAGCATGGTCCCTTCTCAAGAACAAAGCTCCTTTATAGTGAAGTTGACTATGTCCTCACCGTACTCCAAATTAATTCAGGATTCATGTGGTTTTGTAATTATGGGCACTGAGCATTTGTGTTATTGGCAAAGCAGAGACAGAAAAGGTAAGGATTAATGCTTCATGGAGACCAAGGGCCTAGGTATGAAGTGAGGAGGTGGGAAGGTTGACAGTGGTCCTTGTGGGCGACTGACAATTACAGATCATGGACTTTAGCATTGAACACATTTAGTGATTATTCATTTTGGAGGTATCTGTTCCCCAGCCTTTACCTTATTAGCTTAAATATTCTCAAACCCATCTTCATGTACCTCAAGGGGTGATTAGAGACAGATGGCACCCCTGTGAAAACTGGACTTCTGCTCTTTGATTAGCAAGACCATCACTGCCAAGCAACATCCATATGGTTCTCTTGCCTTCTTCTTATCATTGTTTTTGATACCTGCAACTAGTTAGTTACCCTTTCTTCATCTTTGAGGGGTTGGAGGGCACAGAGTAATCAGACAAGACCTGGAGTCCAGCATGCAACAGCTAGTCAAGATCAGGTTCCTGAACATAATATCTCTGCCAGCCCATTGACATTCTGGTAACTGCAGGACAATCTGGCCATTGTACACTCTCCAATCCCAAAACTATTATGTCCTTTTTTCCCTCAATGCAAAGCAAATTGTCATTCTTCTTTAGGAAGGCTTTTCTATGCAACTGGGTTTAATTTTAAAATAAAAGCATTTGGAAATTAAGGATAATTACCTTACAGTTTGCATTTCCAATCTCAGCTTAAAAATTAGTATCTCAGAGGAATATGTATGAAATCTCTTTAGGTGATAGCCTATATTTGTGCCTTGTGTCTCTACATTCTTCTGATAAAGAGAACTTAGGCTATAAATTCTGTCATGTGAACCCATCCTTACGTATTAACAGACATATTTTAAGCCAACAACTCTTCTGAGATGTAAGTTCATGAGATATGAGTAAATCATGACCCCTGAGCAAGTTTACATATATATATATATATATATATATATATATATATATATATATATATATTCATTGTTCTGTTTAACAAATATTTATTGAGTATCTACTATGCGCCAGCCCTTTTTTGAGGCCAGGATACAGCAGGGAACAAAGCGAGATGTAGAACCATATAGAACACAGTCTCATATGAAGACAAAGACAGTAACCTTTTAATGTTTTCAGGAAAAACCAACCATATTTAAATTTATTATGGATGCAACTTTGTTTTTAATTATACTATTTTACATTTGCGATTACTATACATTTTTCAATGATTTCTCATTGCTTCAATGTTATACTTTATGTATTTGAAAGCAGTTTGTGAACTGTAAAAAGCTGGATATGTAAAACATGAGTTAAGAGCACACACCCTCTCTTATGGAACTGGTCTTGTGCCATAGCTACTGGATTTTCAAAAGGAAATTTAAAACTTACTGTACAGTGTATATGAGAGCTATCTTGGGTGCTTGAAATATTGTATTACAATCTCCTTGGATGAGTTTAGGGAGCCTGTATTTTTAACAAACAAACTAGCCAAATCTACTGCTGGCTTTGGGAGGACCACACTTTGAAGAATGCCATATTAGAGAGTTTATCCGAGGGGAGCTTGGAAGGACCCCTCTGAGAATTGAATGCACATATCTTGGTGCCTCCAATTCAGCAGCTGACACTGGTGATGCTTTCGAATTTTTTTAGCCTGTGTTCTAGGTACAAGAGCTACAGAGATGAGTAAGTCATGAACCCTGAGCTTAATGATCTCACAGTTTATTTACACTACCATAGACTTCTCTGCCATTTTATAATTAGTTGTCATGCTATCGTGTGGCATCTTCCATTTATATACCACTTATATACTTACATATTATTTGACTTACTAAATTGCCTCATTGATCCTGGATGCATGAGTTTTTTTAAATTACACATAGTTGTCGTTACAGATGAAAACAGAGGCTCAGGGAAAACTGGTTATGTAGGCCAAATTCTGGTTATGTAGAGCAAGAACGTGGCAGAGCTAGATCCTTTGATTCCAAGTACAGAGTTTTTTCCACTTCATTGCATTTGCGCGCCTTATGAATATTAGTTTAGAATTGAGAGTATTTCTTCACCTATCGCAGGTATATTATAATATTCAGAGATTCTTCAATCTGTGTAAAGGTTGTAATGCACCAAGTTCCCAGCCATTGAAAAATGAAATGCAGCATCCTTAAGTGAAGCCGGATACCTCCACTGAGAATGGCAAGGATCTTTTGTAATAGGATTACTTGTACATTCCAGGAACTTATGACAAGTGACAAATGAATTGATACTAAGAAATAGCATAGCATATAGACTTTCTGAGAAGGAGCCAATCTTTGACCACCGCCAGTTTAAAAGTTTCTTGTATTAGAGACTCTTCTTAGTCTAAGTAGCGCCATTACTCAAAGGTTTATTCTTTGATTTACTATGTCTATTATTTGTTCATTTGTTCATTCATTCATTCATTCTACAAACATTTACTGAGCACTACTTGTGTACCAGAATAGGCCAAGTCACTAGTTATAAAATTATGAATAAGACATGTTCCCTACCCAAATATGAAGCAAACTATATGTAGTTACCACAGAGACGTGAATAAGGGTCTATTCTATGATTTCTCAATTCTGACAGTTACCAGTGGAAATACTGGTTGGAGAAGTGAGTGTGTGGGTGAATTCTTCAGTAAGGGTTGAAATTTGTTATAGTTACGCATCTGGCAGTACTTAAGAATTATGAATGATTTCATGTTTCCATGGGCACAGGGTACATTATAACACATTATGTAATATGCTGGTTGATAAAGCACTTTATAATAGTATAACATTGTGCCTTTCTTCCCTCATCCTTAAATCACTGTACACACATCAATTCTCACAGTATCGGTCCTAGGAGTTGTGAGGATGTTTTTATTATCAGTAATCGCTGTGGTAACAACAGTCTAGAGTTGAAGCAAGTGGGACGCAAAATAACTTGCCCAGGGCCACTCCACATCAGATTGGCAGCATCCCCTCTCATAATACTCTGTTCAGTTTCTAAGTCTCAGAACTTCTTTGAAAGAATTGCTAGCCTGGATATTTTGTTCATTTATTTTCCTATAACTTAATGTGGCGCTTCATATAAGCAGTAGAATTTTCTGTGGTGGCCCACTGGCAAGCTCTAACGCTTCAGGGCCTTGTCTTGAGAAAGCTGTCAGACAGTCCCACCCTTCTACTTTTCCCTACAGAGAAACCATAGTTGAAGAGCTCTGGTCATTACTAAGGGGATGAGTCTTTGTGGGCTTGAATTTCCGACAATGTAATAACATTCCTTCATCAGTCTCTGTCACTCAAAAACATTTAGAGCTCTGGGTATTTAATCAGTCGTCCAGTTAGTTTCTTTTTGGCAAATATCTCTGTTATTCTTACATCACATGGCATTCTCAAACACAGACTACAAACTAACAGTGTTGAAGATCAACTGTTCTAAAACCAGAAAGAAATCAGAACTAAGGTGAAAATCTTTTCAGACTTGATTCCACTCAATGCCTATTAGCTCTGCAGTAGAGAGCCTGGAAAAAAAAATAGCATTTCAGAGTCAGAGAAGACTTCTTTGCTCAGGCAGGTCAAGTCAGATACTTGTCCCTTTTTTGCTGTTGTTACGCATCAGTTTGCCAACTGTACAGTCAGGATGTGAGTCTGCCTCTTGGGTCTAGAAACCTACCATGTACGACTCTATGCAAATATGAGGATACCATTGGATGACAATTAGTTGATTCATCTGTTTTAATATTGGTTTGTTTCTTGAGTGTATCTTAAAAATTTTTTTTCTCTCTCAAATTGCTATATTAAAAAAGAACAAAACTCCCATTCAAACACAACAATTATTTGAAACCATTTTCCACAGAGCAAGAGGATACTTTATATAGTAATGACTAGCAAGCCATATTTTAATGTTCATGTGATTGACGCAGTGGTTCAAAACAGTTCCTCTGGAACCATTCTTGCTTCTTATAAGACCTGTTCAAAGAAGGGAGCAGAAGAAAGGAAGTTTCTTTTCTGTCAAATTGATGCAGTGGGTATATGGAGACCATATAAACCTCAAGCAACTCAGTTACGACAAGAGACCCAATTACTGATGTTAGACTTTTGGGTGACTTTGAGTAAAGTTCTCAGGACCAGCTTGCTTTAGCTTTTTGCAAAAAACTCTATGTTTAGAGTTTTGCACAAAAGTTATCATTGATACTGCAGTAGTAGCAAAATAAAGTAGGGCCTTGGTTTTTATAAAATGTTATTTCTATCTGGATAATCATTTGGATATATCACTGAACATTATGACTACAATGTGGGCACACAGTAATAATTGGTTCTGGCTCCTCTGGAGACACAGTGAGGCTGAGGCCAGTTGGAAATACTAGCATTGGCTGGGAAGCAAGACAAGCTGACTTTTGGTGTTCCTTAATACTTAGGACTCCTTAAAAGTTGTCCCTCTGTTCTTTGATTATACCTGGTACAGGGAAACTGAACCATCATATTTCTTTTTTCTCCAATCCTGGTTTTCATCCAAGATCCTCAATTTTGCTATGGAAACCTGACAATAGTAATAACTAAAATGACAAGGAAAACATCCAACCTTCATTGAGTACTTACTAATTACAAGTATCTTGAGTTCTTCACACGCATTGTCTCTATGAGGTGATTTATTAGCCTGGGCTCTTTTGGTCATAAGTGACAGAAACCCAATTCAAATATGCTTGCACATAAAATGGGAGAGAGTGTTGTTGGTTCACATGAATGAACATTTCACGAATTGCCTAGCTTTAGGCATGACCATTCCGGGGCTTATGTGCTCTTCTTATCTCTCATCTCTCTTTGCCTTTCTCTGTGTTGGCTTCATTTTTAGACAGGCTTTTGTGCATATGGCCTCTGCCCAAGCAGCTCCAGTCCTTTATCCTAAAATTTAAAAATTAGGGCTTCTTTCCTCCTAACTCTATCAAAAGTCCCGTATAGGTCATCTTTCGGTTTGGCCTGTATATTGATTGGGTCCATACCTGAACCCATCCTTGTGGCTGAGGAGATAAAATGCTTTTTTTGGCCAGGACATGGTTTGAGAGTTGGGGAACAGTTTTTTCCCCCACAGAAAAAGATGTGGTTTTTTTTAAGAATAAAGAAGATGCAGGCAGGTCAAAACAACCTCCATGTCAACCGAACAGTATTATTTTTCCTAGTTTACAAACGTAAGAACTTTGCCTAAGGTAACAGTGAATATATGGGAGGATGTAGACTCTAACCCCATCTGTCTGATTCCAAAGCCCATGCACCCACAAGGGAGATATCAAGGTTGAGAGTATTGACTAGAGTCAGAATGTCTAGGTGTGATTCCTGGCTCCACCACCACTTACTAGCACTGTGCCTTGAGGAAAGATGTAATCCTTTCAAGCCTTAGTTTCATTACCCATAAAATGGGGGTAATAATTGTATCTACTTTCATAGGGTAATTGTGAAGATTAAGTGACATCAACGTATATAGACTGCTTTGCATCGTTCCTGACACATTATAAGTGCTCAGTACATGCTGGCTACTATTGTAGTGTCTTGTTTTGTTGTTTTAATTACCACAAAACTATGATTTAAATCACCAGTTGTTCTGACTTCCCTTTTATTTACTGATTTACCCTAGGTGAAAAAATGGATTAATAAACCCAAACCATCACCTGATTAAAATTCCCAGTTTCTTCCATTGCACAACACAGCCAATCCCATTCATTTAATTTATTTTTTATATTTTTGATATTATTTTTATAGTCTGATATGACTAACTCTTTTATGATTACTGAATGAAGCAGTAAGCTTGTACAGAAAGGAAACCACATTTGCCATACACCTCAAACTAGCACAACATTGTAAATCAGCTATACTCCAATATAAAATAAAAATTAAAAAAAAAAAGGGAACCAGATATTTTCCCCTACTGTATCTTTCACAGTACTTAGAACCTTGTGTATACTATGTACTCAGTAAATATTTGTTGATTTTTTTTTTTTTTAATACTTTTGATCATGCTCATGTCTTCAAACACCATCCATAGGGAATTAGCAGGGGAGATGTGGTTCCTTTTCCTCGGAGTTTTGTAGGTGAATCCAGATTTGAGGGTGGGGCTGAGACTCAGATGCCAGCAATCTGTGGGAGGAGAGGGTATGCCTCACCCACCACAGGCACACAGGCCAGCAGAGAAGACTCCCTGGACCCCTAAGAAGTCCATCCAGCTTTCCTTCCATGTCTATTTCGTTGTCAGATAACTAAGGCGGCACAGTGAGAACAGAATTTTCTTTAGAAAATCCATTAAAAATCAAACTCTGAACTAGGTAAGTAGAGTTTTCTAAATTGTTTCAGTGATTTGCAATGCCTCAGTGCCAAATGTGGGTTTTATTTAACTGAGATGAAGAAAATAAGCTATTTAGCAAGATTACTCTTCTAACCACCCATCTAGCCTATTTCCTGTTAAGATAAGTAAAGATTTTGGTATAAAGGTAGTGTTTTGAATATGGATTTACTATCAGTAACACATAGGAGAGCTGTTTGCAGAATCAGGTGAAATTTAATGCCACAATTTCAATATTTAAATGCCTTAGAGATTCTAATGATAAAGATGAAATATGACATGCATAGAGTGTATGTGTGTATATATGTATAAAACACTGTAGTGATTACAGAGAGAGTACTTCTCTAGCAAGTGCTAATTTTAAACTCCTTAAATGTTATAATAAAGTGAAACAGCATAGTTAGATTAATGCAATGTTTCTTGAGTCTTGGTTATAGACTCTTCAAAAAGGAAGTATATATTTGAGATATCTCCTCACAAGAATCATGAAAGGCCCTTTGACATTTGTCTTCACCTTCTTTGATCCTCCCATCAGAAGAAGTGGCTTGAACAGACCCTTAGACAAAGCTATTTAAATTGCCTTTATTTATTTTTTTAAGGGGCCTATTACAGCAACCTAGTCAAGGTTCAAGGTCACTTACCCTTTTCATGTGGTAAAATAGTTTGGCCACTTCTAAACTGCAGCATTTGGACTGGTAGCCTAAAGGCTAAAAAAAGCCTATAGCTTTTAACTAACCTAAGACAACATATAACTCTATACTTACAGATTTTTTTTTTTCTTTGCGAAAGTAATAACACTCAGTAAACAGGAAAGTGCTGCTAGCATTTTGGCGTTTTCAACTAATTTCTCAGCAAAGAAAATATACTGTGCCCTGGTTGTATTTAGTGTAAAAAGTAAGAGGAACATTCTAGAGACAGAAGTGATTTTTCTAGTTAGTTACCTACAAGGAGATGTATTGATTTCTATTGGTAGTACTGGTTTCTGCCTACAGATGTACATTGTGTCCAGGGGTTTAGAAAACAGAGCTTTTAATTCTTTATAAATAGTAGCATTGTATGAAAGGGGATTTTTTTTTTTTTAACTGCAACTACAAAAAATATTGTGCACATCGGTTTAAAATGAATTGACCTTTTGTTTCAATGAGGGCGGTGTGTTACTTGTTATGGAGTGACTCCATTTGCCCATGCAAATAAGCACAAAGCCAGGATATTATCAGGCAATGGTAAAATTAAGAGGTAGGTCAGATTTAATGGAAACATCTGTCATTAACCCTTTTACAGAAACTGCCTCAGGGAATCCTTGCAGATAAAAGCTATGCTAGGCTATCTTACCTTGCTTCGCAGAGCAGCAAAGGGATGGCAGTCATACTGTAAAAATTCTGCTCAGAGGATTTACTTGAAAGAATGTCACATTTTAGAATATGGAAGAAAACAACAAGGCTTATTTCGTGTATCATTCTCTTTATAAAAAATTTTAAGACTGTGGAACAATTAAGGCTGCTATTAATATTTAGATTTTATACCAGCAAACTTGTTCCCTGCTCTTGGCTACATTATGCCATTCTAGTGAGTGTCATCTTATTAATACCTCAAATCACAAATGAAATATTTACAAGCTATTTTCAGAAATTATGTAAAACACAAAATAAAAAAAAAAAGTGTATCCGTAGCTCCACATGGTAATACATTTTTGCCTGTGTTGTGTAGTGGTGATAAGAAAAAGTTAATTTTGCTAACTGAGCAGTTACTGAAGATAATTCAATTTATGGAAGTTTAACAGTCACTTGGATGCCATTTATTTTTGTTGCTTTAAATTATCGATACTAATAACAAAAATATATATGTGTCAATACGCATTTGCAATGAAATTTAAAGCACAACTTTAAAAGATCACAGTCATGCAATAAACTGCATTTGAAAATTGTTTCTTAAGTTTACGCGCGTGAACACAAAAGTGTTAATATTAATTTGTCAGGAGGTAAAGAGGGCAGTAGGAAATCCCTGATTATCTCCATAGAGGTAGAGAATCCAAAGTGATGTTTCAGGTATTTTAGTTATGTTTATTCACAATATAGTTGCTCTTAAAATTATTTTGCCCCTCCTCTCTCTTACTATTTTTATTTTCACGATTGCCTTCGCTATAGTATTTTACTAATTCTTTCTTTATATGATCATTTGTGTCTTCTCCGCTTTTAACCTTCTTTGTCTTCCGACTATTCTGATATCAATGTAGCCTGGCTTTTTCTTTCTTTTACCTTCTTGAAAGTAGGATGCATAGGTTAAAATGCACCTTTCTTTTGACTACTTCTGCTAAATAAGACTTCAAACTTATCTAGCTAAAAAGGCATTGTAAAATGAATAGAGGGGCCATTTACTTTCCCTTTGGGGGGACTTTGTATACAATATCTGATCCCTTCCTTTGAGTAGGAGAGGCCCACAAAGGTTTGTGCCAGCAGCAGAATGATGAACCCTTTTAACACAAATCCAGCCTCCTCAAGGCCATGGGATTGAATTGGGTAGAATTACTCTGAATGTTACTTTGGAGAGATTGAGGGGGTGTGTGGCATGAAAGAGAATTAGTATAACCATCTGCACAAAAAAATATAGTACTCATTTTGTAAATTTAAGTATTAAGATGTTTGAAAACAGTTTTTGGACTTTGAAAAAAAAGGCCAAGTAACCTCAGGCTCCAAACATAGAATTAAATGGACTTAAAAGTTATTTTATGCTGCTTCCGAATTCACCTATTAATTTTATATTGGTCAGAAGTTAGCATTTGATCTCAAAATATAAATCATCTCTGTTGTTTCCTGTGGGTGTATGAACATGGATTCCTATAAGTGGGTCTCTTCCTCTTGGACCATGAGCTGCTCAAAGGTGGGGACAGGTCTGTCTGCACTGACCATTGTAAAGCACTTGTTTCAACTATATACACAATAGACACCTAATTAGTGTGTTTCTTTATTGACAAATGCTTTCATACACTGATACTTGATTTCAGTAACTCTGCTATGTATAGGAAGGCATGCCATAAGAACCATCAAAAAAGTTGCAGCACACATGACCCTCAACCTGATTAAAGATCATGTTGAATGCCATCCCCTTCTCCCAATCATAGTGGGAAAGGCTCTTGGTCCCAGAGGCAAGGCAGACCTGCTTAGTTATTCGCTGTGATGCAGACTTAGTTATTCGCTAAGTGATGGAGTGCCAGCTACCTTCCAACAGCTCACAAAAACATGGTCTTTACCAGAATTTTTTACCCAGTTTAATAAACCATGGTATCTCCTAGGTGTCATTTTATTTTGTTCTTATTTCTTCATTCATAATATGCTTTGCATCTAATGATTGGACAAGATGTTTTGGGGATATTGACATTTGGCTGAAATGTCCGTTTAATTTTGAAAGAATTCTTATTTTTTTCATTTTTGTCAGGTTTTAATGATTCTTTTCTAAGAACCCTTTTGATGATTTGTCTTTTTCTATGCACCTTTTTTGTTGTTGTTGTATTTTTAAAAAGAGAGAGAGCTGTGAAATTCCTTCTCTGATTTTTTATTTGAGGCAAGACAGTGACTTTTTTTCCCCCTTTGTCTCCTGGACGGTTGACCTGTAGCTTGAAGACACCTATCAGTTAGCCGGACTGTTGGGAACCCTCCCCTCATTGTATCTCTCTTTGATAATCAGGGCATGAATCCTTGCTTCAGTCAATAGATCCCTCTTTCTTGAAAGTGTTATCTCAAGGAGAATAAGCAGTATTCCTGACTGATGGACCTGCTTGGCCTAAATCTAGATTCTTAAGATGAAACATTCTCTTGTTGCTGATTTTTCCCCCTAAACCAAAACAAGTGTACTGTTATACTAACAAGATATTCAGAATGGTCTGTTGGAATTATCCTTTTATCCTCATTTTGGAAAAACTTCAATTTACTTAATTGCTTTTTTTGGATATAGTCACATGGTTCAGAATTCAAAAAGTATAATAATGTGTACCACGAAAAAGATTTCCCCATTCCCATTGAATGTTTGCCCAATTTCTACTCCCTTCACTCCCTGCAGGTAACAGTTGTAACTGGTAACTTGTACGTCCTTTTAGACTTTCTTTACTTGCCGATCCTTTGCAATAGGTCCTATTTATTCCCAGTCTCCCAAATTATACATGTCCATGTTCACTTGACGTTCATAAAGTGTCTGACTATGAAGTGACATTTAACAATGTGCATGTTGAATCTGGGTACTTTTTGCTTGGCTTTGCATTCATCTTTCCACTTATGTTTTGAAGAGAAATTTCATATTTTCTTTGCTCTAAATTCTGGTTGCCAGGATGGCCAAATGCCATTCCTGGAAGGGGTGTGTGTTAGAGTGGGCACAGGCAGAACCACTGGCACAGGAAAAGGAAACCATTCCTGTGTCAAGGAGATTTATCTATTCATTGTTTAAAAAATTGTTATTGTTACCATCATTGACCATTTGTTGTGTGTGACCCATGTTCTGGGTACCATTTTAAACAAAGAACAAAGGCATGTTCCTGGGTGGTGCCCAAGGCACTCCCAACTGGGCATGTTGGGACTCTGTCTATGGTAAGATTTCGATTTTGGTAGCCAGATCTTCAGCAGTAAGCAGAAACTAGTCTAGTACAATTGTTTCAAACTGTACTCTGAGGAAAGCTGTAGGTTTTTTATATGTGACCCTGGGGCCAGTTAGTGAAGGGAAGGGGAAAGGACATAACCCTACTACTTTTGTCTCTTTTATAAATTGTGCCCTTGTGAGATTTCTATTGGAGGAGTATTCCAATGGCTTTTAAAAAGGTTGACATCCCTGCTCTAGAAAAGTAACTACCATAGCTGGAGTCAGGGAATTGTGTTAAGTCTGGCTGTGCCTCACTTTCAATTCCACATTACATGGGGTGCAACAATCTGATGAGAACAAGTTGCAGCCCACTTGCAAACTGATACAATTTTGGAAAAGTTGGGTGTAAATGTATGTTATTTCATTGCTTTATGCTTTTCATGCACTAGAAAAAATCACTATTTATAGGGATTCTGTAGGCAATTATTGGTAATGTTAAAGATCTCTTTGTAAAGTGAATAATACCCTATTTTATGTTGTCTAGGTTTGAGTTTTTGATTTATATTTTCTTTAAGGGAGGAACATGTATCAAATAAGAGAACACAGTAGCATTGATTTCCTAAATTATATGAACGGTGCAACATTAAGGGATACACATATCAGAGGAAGGAAAAGAAGAAGCAAAGGGCACTTCCCTGGTGGTCCAGTGCTTTCACTGCAGGGGGCATGGGATTGATCCCTGGTCGAGGAACAAAGATCCTGCATGCCAAAAGGCGTGGTGGAAAAAAGAAAGAAAAAGAAGAAGCAAAGGATGGAGAGAAGTTTTATTTACAAATCAATGTGTAAAGTGGTTTCCAAGTTTTACGGTGATGGGGAAGAAGATCATAGCTGCAGAAAATGATCTGGCAATGATTTGGAGATGAGAGCAAGTAGAAAGATGATCTACTTTACTGAAGAGTTTTCATTGAGAGATTGATGGCCGTGTAATGAGGAGTTTAAAAACACCTATGTAATTCTCCTTCCAATATTTTTTTGTTTAATTTTACTACTGGTTACCAATTACGGAAAGCAAGTTATTTCAGAGTTAAACATCAGCACTTTCTTAAAGTTGTTACTTTATATTTTGAAGTCAGTCAATTTCATTTATGTGATATCTGGCTGAAGTTTACATATTAAGGATGACTATAAAAGGTGTTTCGCATGTCACTGGCATTCAACAGATGATTGCTGAATTCTATTAAATTACCTTCAGATACATCCTAATAATTCTAACAGTACTGGCTACCTTTAAATTAAATAGGTAGTGAAAGCGTTAAAAGTGAAGGTACTGCAAACTTAGGAAACTCATTTCTTTGTTTAAATTGGTTAATTCATTATAAATGTCAATAACATATTTAAGACAACTGAGTGATAGCAGAAAAGACATTCATTAAGTTAAATATTAAAAACTTTTTAAAAATCAGCAAGGTAGGGCTTCCCTGGTGGCGCAGTGGTTGAGAATCCGCCTGCCGATGCAGGGAACACGGGTTCGTGCCCCGGTCCGGGAAGATCCCACATGCCGCGGAGCGGCTGGGCCCGTGAGCCATGGCCGCTGAGCCTGCGCGTCCGGAGCCTGTGCTCCGCAACGGGAGAGGCCACAACAGTGAGAGGCCCGCGTACTGAAAAAAAAAAAAAAAAAAAAAAAAAAAATCAGCAAGGTAGTATTAAACATGCTGAAGGTAATATAAGTCGAGATTGTCTGTGTAAAAAATCTATTTCACTTAAACTGTAACCCAAAAAGTGAAAGTCGTGTGCATTTTTGTTGTTGTTTAATGCAGCCTTCTGTTTACTTCATTTTTCAATAGTTTCCTCGTCCGTCCGTCATTCCTTTCTAACTTTGATCTACATGCCTTAGGTAGGGCATGAATTAAAGGGCAGATGTAGAGTTGGGGGATCCCCCATATCGAGGAGCTGGTGCAGGAGGACAGGGCAGTGAGAGGTTCAGAAAGGCCAAGCAGAGGCAGGAGAGTCACGCAAGAGGTATTCCCAATTCGCACAGGGAAGCCAAGAGCTGAGGGGTTTGTGTGTGATGGTGTTAGATGCTGAATAGAAGTTAAAGAGGATGAAGCCAGAGAAAAGGCCCCTGGGCTTGGAAATTAGGTGGATATCAGTCACCTTTGAGAAAAGAGCTTCTGTAAGAAGGTAAGAGCAGAAGTATTTGCAGTGGATTGAAAAGTGTACAGGAGGGCTTCCCTTCCCTGGTGGCGCAGTGGTTGGGAGTCCGCCTGCCGATGCAGGGGACGCGCGCTGGTTCGTGCCCCGGTCCGGGAAGATCCCACGTGCTGCGGAGCGGCTGTGCCCGTGAGCCATGGCCGCTGAGCCTGCGCGTCCAGAGCCTGCGCTCCGCAACGGGAGAGGCCCGCGTACCACCAAAAAAAAAAAAAAAAAAAAAAAGTGTACAGGAGATGAGTAGGAAGAGGCAGGAGACAGGGCCAAGCTCACAGGCAATGCAGTTGTTGGTGAAAAGGAAAAGAAAGCAAAAAATAAGGGAAGCTGGACCAGCAAAAGACAATCCAACTATTTTACCACTAACTATGAGTTTGACTGCTATTTGTTACAAACAAACTCCATCAGAAAGCAGTTTTCTTCTCTTCCTACTTACACTAAACAAATCTGGAATGGTTGGCGCCTTTTTCAAAGACTTTAACAACTTGCTTGTGGGTTTTCACTTTTTGTCTACTCTTTTAAATGTAAAAAATTACTTAAGTAGATGTATTTGCATTGAATCAGCCTTCCATCTTTGTAATGAATGCCATATGGTTATGGTGCATTATTCTTTAATTCACCCTTGAGGTCTACTTGGTAGAGTTTTGCTTTTTTTTTTTTAAAGTGATTTTGGTCTATAATAGTGTGTGTGTATCTATACACACAATACTGTCTTGGTCATGACTTGGTATCAGGATTGTGCTAATGCTATAAAATAATTGAGTCTTTTAATCATTTTAATGTTTTGGGACTGTTTAAACAAGAAAAAAATTCTCTTTAACTTAGTTTTATTAGAAGAAATATAAAACTACCTGGATCAGGAAAAAACAAATCTACCTGTCTGGCATTTTTTGGAGATAGATCTTTAACAATCTTTTCAGTCTTTCTATGGTCATTATACTATATAATGGTCATTTTATAATTTCTTTTTAAGAAAATTATTTTCATGATGGGGGAAATGAGTATATTTTAGGCTAAGGAGAAGGAACTAGTGGATGAGAAGGAATTTATGATAAAAATAGACAGAGGAATCATGTAATAAAGGAGAAGACTGTTCTGGTGGAAGGAGTGATGGAATATATAACATAATTGGAAGGATCAGAAAGAAGCAGAGGCATTTATCCTTCAACTTGAGAGAAGCAGGTAAGGATGGGCAAAAATAGACTAAATTTATAGGTGTAGGAAACTTGGTAATTAAAGGGGAAGGGGAAGGAGGCAAACATTCATTTATTCTCTGTCTGGCATTGTGCAATGTGTTATATAGAAAAAAAATCACACTTAATTTTCATATACCCCTATGAGGCAGGTTTTATGCTCTCTATTCTGTAGCTAAGGACACGGACAGGTTCAGTAATTTGCCCAAAGTATCACTTACGGAAACTGTGAAACTTTTATTAGTCTTTACTCAATATGATTACAGAGCTTTAAGTCAAAATATTTATTTTTGTTTCCTGAGACTGGACAGAACACATCTACTACTAAGCATATATGCTTGTATTTGTGTATATTTGCATATACATACACAACTGCAGATAGATCTAATGTGTATCTAAATATACAAATATATAAGACAAGGTGTATGTTTATGTAATTCATGTGAGGAAATTCTACAGTTAGGTATTTAACCTAGAAAGATACCTCTGCAGATGATATAATAGCAATAATAGCAACAGCTTCATTTATTGAGCAGCTGTATAGTTGCTGACAATTTGCAGTTTATATTTCTAATCTCACCACAATCATAAAAGGTAGAACTGTTATCACCATTCTTATAGATGAGCTTACTGAAGTTTGGAGAATTTCAGAAACTTGCCTGGGATCACGTTGCTGGTATGTACTGAGCAGCCATTCAAAGCTAACTTCAAAGAATATACTGCTCTGTATACCAGACACTGCTTCTTTTTGGATATTCACTTATTATCTGTCAGAATTGTTTAGGATGCCCTTTTCTGTTCGCAGAAGCCATTCCAATGGTTATCACTTACTTCCCAGGTTCAGCTCTGTGAACCTTCGATTGTCAGAGGGTTTTTTGTTATGACTCTGCTAGGTAGTTATTCTTTGCCTACACTAGTCTATTTGACTAATCAAAATAAAATTAAACAGATCCTCACTCTTACTCTGCTGAAATGACTAGCCCAGTATCATGCACAGGGAATACAGTTACCAAATGTTGGCTGATGATGTTTATGACCCTCTGGGTAAGACATGCCTACTCAACAGGGCTGAAGAAACTATACACCTGTTTATTTGTACAAAAATGAAAAATGTAGCATTTAAAAAAAAATCCTGTGACCATATGACTGGTGATTTTTCTACTTGGTAAAAATTAATCAACGTAGACTTTGGAAAATTCACATTTCAAGAAACTTCAAAGACATTTGTAACGATCATACACAGTCACTTACCCACTCCCTTTTTCTTTTTCCCTTTTACTTTTATGCCTCTGCGCCCACAGCATGTGAAAGCATTGAAAGAAAATAAGAATCTTAAACTCATAAACATACCTGCTTACCATCTGGCAGGCATCCCAGCAGTCTGGTGATCTCCTTAGTTATCCAGCAGATAGTAGAAAAACAAGAGTCCTGTGAAGATTTCACATGTTGCCATATCCCTGCCAGATGGTGATTTGTAAAACATGGACAAATTGCACTGGCTCCACTTCCCTCCTACAATCACAACAGAAACACTGTAGCAATGGTGTTTAATTTGAAAGCAACTTCAACTGAATAACTTTTAAGGTATAAACATCTAAAGATTATCATGATAAAATGTATCATTATCTCGGGAGAGCTGGTCCTTTACAAACCTGCTCTTCTGTGCATGGCTACTTCTAGGATTCTCCCTAGGAAAAAAAAAAAAAAATCTATGGAGGGTTGGGAAATGTCAACATCATGGGACATTTGATTACTACCTACTGATTCTTTGCCACAACATGATGTTTTCCTGTCATCTAATGATGGGCTGCAGAACTAAAAAATTATATCGACAAATTTGCCATTTGGGGCAACTTACCTCACATTGAAACACGAAGAACTGAATAGGGGTAGAAGCAGGGAATTCGACTCTCTAAAATGTTAACAAAACAGTAAGTAGTTTTAAAATAATGTTTTCCCGCTGTTTCAGTTGTTCTTTGTGGTTGCCTACACAATACGCAAATCACTGGTCAGTTTAGATGAAAAATGTCAAACAAGCGGTTTAGCATTGGGTAAACAAACTACTAGTCTGTGGTTCTAACTTTTCAACAAGCTTTGGTCTCAAAGCATACTTGGCCAGAGAGGGATATCTTTTCAACTCCTTCATTGATTCAGAAGTCCACCTGGATCTGGCAGACAAAAACTTGCCTGATATTGATGGAAAATGGTAGAAGAAAACCAGCTCTTCTTCCCTGTTGTGGTAGCTAGATTTGCTTAGTAGTTTCTGTTCTCTGGAGGAAGTGTACAGGCCATTTCGTCCTGATGATATGGATGCAAAGTTTTTACATCACTTTTTTTTCTTTTTTAGTGGGAGTTTTATTAAGATATACTTACATATTAATTCACCCATTTAAAGCATACAATTCAATTACTTTTAGTGTATTCACAGAGTTATGATGATGCAAACATCATCATAATCAATTTTAGAATATTTTCATCACCCCAGAAAGAAATTCCAAACTTATTAACAGCCATTCCTCATTTGTTTCCCAAACTCCACAGCCACAGGCAACCACTAATTTACTTTCTGTCTCTATAGAGTTGCCTATTCTGGACATTTACCTTAAATGGAATCATATAATGTGTGGTCTTTTGTGACTGGCTTCTTTCAATTAGCATCATGTTGTCAAGGTTCCCCCATATTGTGTGTCAATACTTCATCTTATTTTTTACTGCCAAATAATATTCCTTTGTATGGATATACCACATTTATTTATCCATTTATCAGTTGATGGACATCAGGGATGTGTCTACTTTTTGTGGAAATGTGACTATGTACATTTGGGTACAAGTTTCTGGGTGAGTATATTTTATTTTTCTTGGGCACATATACCCAGTAGTGGAATTGCTGTGTCAGTTGGTAACTATATTTTTAAACTTTTAAAGAGCACGAGGACTGTTTTTGTTTGTTTGTTTGTTGTTTTTGCGCTACGCGGGCCTCTCACTATCGTGGCCTCTCCCGTTGTGGAGCACAGGCTCCGGACGCGCAGGCTAAGCGGCCATGGCTCACGGGCCCAGCCACTCCGCAGCATGTGGGATCTTCCCGGACCGGGGCCCGAACCCGTGTCCCCTGCGTCGGCAAGTGGACTCTCAACCACTGTGCCACCAGCGAAGCCCACGAGGACTGTTTTTGTTTGTAACACCTTATTCCTTGTAGGCCAGGGACATAGTTAGCCTGTAGACACACTGAAAGTACGTAATCTGTAGCATTTTAATTTCTATTTCAGAATACTGAACGGACATGGGTTTTACAATTAGACAAATCTAGAATTGCATCGCAGTCTCAACCGCTCACAACTCTATGATCTTGGGCATATTTCTTAATGTCTCTTAAATTTCATTCCATCATCAATGAAATAAGGATAATAACACCAGTTTTGCCTGGAGTTTGTGTGTGTGTAATGTGATGATATATAGAAAGTAGCTAGCACAGTGCTGATTACATGGCAACTTTCCAATAAATGTTGGGATTTGTTTGTTTTTTTATTCTTTACTTTTTGCTTTTGAGTTCCTGAGCTGTAGGAACAGACTTAAGGAAAAGCTTTTGGGGGTAATTTAGGTGTTCAGGTGAGGGTCTTCTTGGCTGAATTATAGGCTCCTTGGAGAAAGGCATCACCTTTTTATGTGTACTCTTCAGTATTATATTTAGAATTTAATAATCAGAAAACAATAAAAAGAGTGTATATAGGTTAGCAGGTTTGCCCCATGTCCCCCAATCTTTTAAACTATCCCAGAGAGGTTCAGCTGGGCATAAATGGCGTGACCAGTGAAACTGAGATGTTCCCTTTCACCAGGCTTTGGGTGCTCATCCTACTGAGCCCTTGAAACTCTAGAGGTATTTGAAGAAACCAAGAAAGTTTTATTCATACTTCCAAAGGGGGACGGGGTGGGGGTGGGGAGAGGAAGGAAAGGAAAAATGTAAAAGGCCTAGGAGATGTGGCTCAGATATATTCTTGCTTATACTTGGACACATTTTTAAAACTTTTTTTATGGTTTCAAGTTCCAAATTTAAGTATCATTAAGTTTAACGTTTTAAAATAATAAATTTTAGTGGGAAACAGCCGCATAGCACAGGGAGATCAACTCCCCGATCCCTGTAGGTGCTCTGTGAGGGTGAGATAGGTAGGGTGGGAGGGAGGCGCAAGAGGGAGGGCATACGGGGATATATGTATACGTGTAGCTGATTCACTTTGTTATACAGCAGAAACTAACACAACATTGTAAAGCAATTATACTGCAATAAAGATGTTAAAAATAATAAAATTAAATTTAAAAATAAAATAATAAATTTGACTTTAATTATATGTTATCACATATCACCTATATTTTTGTGTCAAACCAGAGGAATATTTGAACTCCAATAATTATTCCATTTTAAATTATTAAAAACACACTGCAATGATGATATCACAGATATTAGTAAGCTTTTGTAAACTCTTCTCACAGACAACTCATGCTTTCTTTTAAAACGAAATTTGAATTTCAAGCCTAGATTACTTCATAGTATCATTTTAAATTGATAACATCTGAAAGGGGTGGGGGGGGGGCGAGGGGAGTTCCCCTCTCAGCTCTTCAGAACAGATTCTGTTTCAAGATTGCCAGAAAATTTAGACCTGCTGCAAGTGTAACTTTTGCATCATTGCTTTAAAAAAAAAAATTCTCTTTGCACACTCCTTCCTTCTGATTATATTCTCCTCCCCTGCTCTTAAATGTGTCTATTACCCCCAGGCTTTGACCTTGGGCAGACCATGAGCACAAAGTCATGTTATTTAGAGTGAAGTAACACCAGTAGTCAGGAAGGAACAATGTAGTTCAAGCCAGATAAAATAAATCTCTCATTTCCTGTCAAGGGACTGAGCCAAAAGCAATGATGAGAGACAGAGGGCAAACCGCGCAAGTCGAAACGCAGACGCTGGGGACAGACACCACCACAGGCCTCCTTTGAATACAGACAACAAAACCCAAACCAGCCAGAGTGACAGGAGACGCAGAAGAGCTACGGAAAAAAACAAAACACATAAAACAGAGGGGAATCTCGGCGGCTCCTGGCCCCCGGAACGACTTATTTGAATTGCTTGAGTAGAGAGTCCTAAGGATAAGACTGAGACATGTGAGGGATTCCCCCGTACAGACAGGGAGTTTCATAAACTTTGAAACACACCTGTGGAGCTGCCACTTTTGACGAAGACAGCTTTAGAATGAAAGACAAACATCGATCTCGGAGTCACTGTGAGCTGCATATTAAATACGCAAAGAGCCACGGGAAGGTGTTCCCATACTCAACAGACTGACTGACGTAGAGATGATCACTGTCTCCATCGCTAAGAACTTTGCTTTCTGAATGACTGCAGCTTTACAAGCGCCGATAGAGTGGCTGCTAGCTACCGGTGCTGTTTAAAGTTATTTCAAATATTTAACCCCTCTAATCCTTAAAACAGCACTAAGAGGAGGCACCCGTTTTACTCTTGTTTTATAATTGAGAGGCCCGAGGCGCTGAGAGGCAAAGTGGCTTACTTAATCACATGGCTCATGAGCGATAGAAACTTGATCGGAACCCCAGTCCTGGGGGTCCAGAGTCCACTCCCTTAATTATTATACTTTGCTGAATACATAGCCATATCCTACTAGCATGACATTTTACTCATCTTCGTTGTTTGCAAGCCCTGCTCGGATTCTTTTGAAGTCCACTCTTTGTTTCAGTAGTACAGTGCTCACGTCTGAATGCTCGTGTCAGACCGAAAAGAAATGTAAACAATTGTGAGAGCATGCTACATTCATTAACAACGCCGAGTATTTCACTTTTGTCCGAAGCTCTTCCAAGATGGTAAGGGACTGAGAGTTCGTTCATTCATTCATTTGTCCCGTCCACAAACGCTCATTATTGAGTGTTTACTACATGTTAGGCACTCTGATGGGTGATGGAACAGCCTCCTGCTGACACAGAATCAATCAAGGATGCATTTTAGATCCAATCTGGTACAGGGTATATCGTATAAGGAATCTTCACGAAGACAGCAAAATTCTTAAAGATGAATACTAGTTTATATTTGGAGATCGGAATTTTTTTAGGATGTAATATCATTTAACCTTTCGAATCAAACATTTAGACACGATCACAATGGAGTTGGAAGCATTCTTTAAGACTGTGCACCAGAAGCCTGCCCGCGTAGTGCCAAAATGACAGTGGACATGCACACTTTAGAAAAAGCATGCCTCCTTGTGAGAATGTTTCTAAAACTTGATTTGTAGTCTCTTGTAATCCTCCTTGCACCTCCTAGACTAGAAGAAGTAGTAGCGTTTTGGCTCGAAATATACACTGTGCATAGTTCTCTTGTGGCACATAACATGTTATATTATACGCAGATGCAGCAGTATTATACTTACCTGCTACACTAAGCTTCCTGAGTGGGGTATATTGTATTCTTCATCTTTGTGTCCCACTACCTGCTGTAGTATCTGGAATTTAGAAGTTACTCAGTGTATGACTGTTACATGAATGGATGAATACATTTTGCATACACACGTAAATCAGAGGCATGCACACAACCTTTATATGTGTAATATTATGCAAATCATGGATGGTTCGAGACAAATTGTACTATTAAAGGCACTGGTTATTCCTTTTATAAAATAATAACCATGATAATATAATAGATAACTTATTTGAATATTTACTATAGAAGGCCTCGTAACACCTGCTTCTATGTTTTCAGGATGGGTTGTTTAATTTAATCCTCACCCTAATTTTATGAAGCATGTACATGCTTTGTTTTAAGGTCAACTTGAAAATGACCATAAGTGATGGACCCTTTTATATTATTATTATAATAATAATTAAATTTATTCTGTTACTATTACTAGTGGAAAAGACTCAGGAAAATTAAAAAAATCTTAATGTCCCTCCCCCTTTCTAAGAAATAATAAAATAGTCCCGGTTCAAGAGGTAACTATAGCTCGCATTTATATTTTTGGGAGAAATTCCATAAAAATTTCCATATCCTCAGAGGAGAAAACTCAGGCAGATGAGGGAAGGTTTTGCTTGGGCACTGCATGCTTGTATGAGGAAACGTGTGCATTGTTAGGGTGTATAAAACACAGAGATGCCCCATAATAGATTTGGTGGACCCTTGCCTTAACCCTTGGAGAAATTCAGGAAGAAAACTGTATCAGACCAACTGGACATATGTGGGTGCAGAAGATTGCTCCAGCTCTGTCATGCTTGAATTTGAACTAGAAAGATGCCTTTGATAGACGTTGAACTTTATTTTAGAAGGCAGGCCTTTATATCTATTTTATGTTTATTAACCTGTTCGAATATGATGCCTACACAAAATACAAAATATTTTAACAAAATGAGAAAATTAATTCAGACATTCAAATATTTTGTTTCCTGGTGTCCTTAATACTTGCACATACAGGTACACCATAAATACTGGTTAGACTTTTGCTTTCCGATATTTATTGACCTTTTTACCTCTCTGCTTTGTCTTCTGTTGACAGAAAAAGGGACTTTTGCTTAATCTAACCCAGGATGTTTCCTTTAAACAAAAACAAGTACTTCCTTTCTACAGGAAATTTATGAACCAGAAAGTCTGTGGAGACAATTCATCTCTTCTTTAGGTAGTTTGCAACACAGTGTGAACCTAAGGTCGGCTCAGCCTCTGGTGGGGAATAATATCAATTATTTTTATATGCTCCAACTTGGGCTATCTGTTCCTGTCTCTCCTCTACTAATATTCATATTTGGGATATGACAGTTAAATGCTGATAAATAGTAGATAACATATTCTTGGAGAAACATGTATGCTGAAGGTTCTGTGTGATTCACAAAAGCAGAAAAATGAAATCATTGAGAAGCAAGGAATGACTAACACCAATACTGACTGTATTGTAACCATGAGTAAAAGATGAAACTCAAAAACTATTCTCTGTGTGGACCGAAAATGCTAATGAAAATTCATATCTATTGGTGGATTTCTTTACCTTTCCTCATGAGGAAACACCCATGAAATCATGTATCATGATCCAAACAGTTAATAGGAAATATATTTAATGCAACATAAAACTGAAATTGTAGAATTCATAGCTGCTATCACTGAAGCAAATGGCACAGTAAGTGTAGTTTTTAAAAAAGGGTCAATCATTTTTATGAATATGGAGAACATTGTAATTACACTATCTCAAGAAACTTTCAGAGATTCCAGTCAGTCACACTTCAGAACAGATCAATAGCTTGGTCAGGAAGAAATATTTCTGTATTTTGTTGGTATAGCACACTTGACATATTATTGATCTCTAGATTCTATTATTGGGCAATATTCAAGACAGATTCCAGGTTAGGATAAAAAGTGTACAACTTGTTTTATCAATTTTAACTGCTTTATTACTGCCTTGTATACATGATACTATAAAGGTACATACTGATATTATTATGCAAAAATTAATGGATAATTATTAGAACCAACAATACCAAGGCTTCCTAAAACTTGTATTCTTTGTTTATATGCATGTCTTTAATCCTTTATTTTTGTAATAAAAATCTAATGTTTATCTAGTTCTACATTAACTTTTTGGTGACATTTGAAGACATATTAAAGAGTGCTAACTGTAGTGTTGGTTAATTACTGTAAAATACAGGTAAAGTGCTCAGCACTTTGTCTTGTGCATGGTAGATGCACAGACAACTTTAATGATTGATTTGGGGCTTTTACAAAAGGACTTAGTATTATTTAATGTGTACTTAATGTTCATTTTTAAATGCAGTGTAAAACAACCCAATTACAACTTATTATTAACCAATATATTAAATAAGGCAAGTCTCACCCAAATTTATTAGTTTGCTACTTATCACAAGAACATTCTCAAATTCAGAGGTGGTATTTTAAAAAATTCCTGATTATTTCTTTATAGCCAGATATAGAAATTGTTATCTAACGGTGTTATCTAAGTTTCACTTAGGCATTTTGATGTTTCTTGAGCTTGGGGAGAAATTATTTGTTCCACCTGTGTTTTAATTTTTATAAGGCTCTTTCAATATTTTGTTCACCATTCGGCTCCCCTCATGTGAACAGTTTGGAAATGATTTTTATTTTTTCTTGCAGTTATAAATTCATAAGAGGAGCCCAACTTTGATAAAGAGATCAAATGAATGGTTTAAGGACTTTAACATATGTGGTTATGGTATTCTGTTTTATATATATATATATATATATATATATATATATATATATACAGTCTTTAATCAAAAGAACTCCAAATACTTCAATGTCCTCATAAGACTGATTTTATAACTGACAGTATTTCTTAAGCCCCAGATTGATTCCTCTCTCTGCCTCCTCAATCCAAGAATTTGTCATTTTTCTTGCACATGGTATCACTAGTAAGCAGTTCTGTGGAACTTGTAATTTCTGTATCCTCATCTTGACAAACATGTTTCATGTTTATAATAGAGCGACCAAAGGTATACACATATCTAAGATAAGTTTCACTCCATTTACAAGTACTCAGTGAGCCTTATGACAAAGGTCTTCTATAGGATTCAGAAGGCAGAAGAAGCCTCCTTACGGATCCCCCAGGACCATCAAAACTGATCTTTTGAGATCGTTCAGCTCTGGTGTCTCTGGTCCCTTTTTTAGAAAACTAAGTTTTCCTAGATGTCCAGATTTTCTAGTTTCAGAAATAGTAGTATATTTTGATTACTGATGAGAGGGAATATTCTTTAATTTAGAGTTATACTTAATGAAAATATGCTTGGGGTTCTTTATAAAGGTTTTCCCCTAATCACAAGGTAATCCAAACAGTTAAAGGAATTTTTAATAAGCATTGCAGACATATAGCTCAAGTAAATATTTAATATTTGTAGGGAAACATCAAAAACATTTACATTTTTCAATTATCAGAGAAAATTCATGCAGATTATGAGCAATTAAAGTGCATAATGTGACAGTGTAATAGCAATATGGCTACAATTATTTGCTTCCTACCATGAGCAAGTATTTACTAGGGATTTATCTGTGGTAAATTTGCGACTTTGTTTGCTTGACCAAGTTCATCACAAACCATTTTACAGTTTAGAAAGTGAAAACTCAGAGTTGTAAAGTAATGTGTTCCCGGTCACGCAGTGAGAAAGTTAGGACTGTGGGTATTCTCAACTCTAATTTCTGTTCATTTGTCTAACTGCTAAAGAAGTAATATTTAGAAGTAATTTTTTTTCCTACGTGCTGGTCCTTTGAATTTATCTCAAAATATTTCCGAAATTCTGTATTAAACACCACTGTATATTCACCACAGTCCTAGGTTTCATACATACATGATACAGAAATTGTGTCCCATCTTCCTGGGAAAATAATGCTAACATAATTGAACCAGGACGAGCCTGTCTGAGCACATTGGCATGAATTTAATTTTTATTTGTAAAAAGTTGGTATGTATACCTGGTTTCCATAATAAGATTAAAATCAGCAAAGTTAGGAAATAAGTGTTCACTTCTATTGTATCTGAGTAGTTTGGCTTCCTACAGGACTGAGCCACTTCCGACTGGACACAATAGGTGATTGATAAAAGTTTCTTGATTAAATGAATAGCTTTTCCTTGGTTAAGTTTTTAATTCAGTATGTTTAATACATTTTTCTCCTTATATTTCTGTATTAGAAAACATCTGAGAGATTTCAAAGGAGTAGGGGAAATTAATATGTATATGTTGTAGGATTTGGATAAAATTTTTACTGATATAGAAATGCTGAGATTGTTCTGTCATCATCATACGTCAAAAATTATTTTACCATTTTTGCAGCCATTTGAGCTTTAACTACCTTAAGTGTATATGTTTTGCCTTTTATTATTAAATATGAACCATATCAGATTTAACATACAACTGAGGATATTTCAATTGACTTTTATGGTTAGAACAATGTTACAGAGTTTTTTGTTTCTATAATCAGTGAACTTAGGAGTAGCCCTCTGCATCTAACTCATCTCCATATTATCTATCCAGTGTTGACTTGAGTGAGACCTTGAACAGTCACCACTACACAATATACTTTAAAGTTTTAAAAGCTATTTGTTTTGGCTTGTTTTAGTCTAGCAATTGAGAAATTATTTAGTCATAGCCGATCTTACTTACACACAGGAAAAAAACATCAAATCATCATCTCTTTTTGAATCTCTTATGTTTTTTCGGAAGGCTTCATTACTTCTGGGGATATAAGTGACTCATGTGTTGGAAAAACTCACAGTTTCCATGATTGCTCACATTTTTTTACTTTAATATTTACCATTAGAAATGACATTTTATTCTGCCAGGGTTACGGGAAAGGGGTTGAGCTCCAGAAGTCTCTTTCCTAATAAAACTGTGATTAGATATATGCAATAAATACAGGTTTGGGTTTTTTTTTTTCTTTTGTTGATGCTAGGAATCAGGAGAAAATGTAATAAGTAAACTAACTAGTTTTAAAAAGCAGTGATAATTGTGAGAATAACAATTTCTAATTTTTAATTAGGATGTCCACATAGAAATCATAGGGAACTCTGGAACCTAGTTGAGGCTGATGTGATACACATCTGTAAACAGGACTGAGGCCTTGTAAATATTGATGAAAGTATTGCAGCTTAGAAAGAAGAATCAAATAGCAGGCCAACTGATTTCCATTCATACCACTCAAGAGTGAATAGTACAATATTGAATTATTTTTGATTGGGCTTCAAATCTAAAATATGTAATTTCCCACCATGGGAAGCGGATGAAAACATCTTCTTTTTAAATCTTCCCTTACTTGAATTATATAGGGCTTTACCTGGATCTCTTTTTACTCCTTTGCAAAAATACAAAGCAAAGAGGGGGTTGAAGTTCCCATTATGTCAATAGGCCTCAAGAATGTGGCAATATTTGGTTGTGTAATTAATTTGTTTCACAAAGGGAAGAGCCCTCCTTAGGAGTTTTGGAGCTGACACTAGAACTCCGCAAACCTAGTCACATGGCACAGGACTGTGGTGAAATCCTGCTCTCTGGGTCACTGAGAATCACAGCAGAGTGATTCCCTCTTGACCCTTGGTTTCTAGAGTTGGTATTGTCACAGCTCCAGAAGGTAACAGGAAATCCTGGGTGCGATGGATATTCAGGACCACTGAATTCCATGTCCCTGCCACTGACAGAGCTTCCTGGGAACTCAAGGCACATGTTTTGCTCTGAAGAAACCTCCACATCCACATGGTTTCTGGCTGAAAGAAAGGTTTATTTGTTTTTTTATTTTTATTTTATTTTTTATTTTGTTTTATTTATTTGCCTCAGTTATCTCTATCTTCCTCTATTAATTTTGGTAGGGTTTTATTTTTGCTTCTAGAAACTACATGATTAAAGCTCTCTAAATGTAAAGAATATATACAGAATAGTTTTGTCATATTTTAAATCTCCATTTCTACTTTTTTCTCCTTTGGATCTCTTTTTAGGGAAGGGGGAATGAGTAGCTTCAGAAAGCATCCTAAAAGTATTTACAGCATCATGCATGATTCTTTATACATTTAACTGTCAGGTTTGGGCTACTACTTTTATCACCATTCTGTGTAACAATTTGCAGTAGACCTAGTAATACTAGCGTTAAATGTACATTTAAAACTACAGCATGTAATGCTACTAAAGTGGAGAAGTAGTGTTGGAAACTACTAGACGTCTAGACACCAATTAGTCTCTATTTCGAAGAAATATTTTAATGAAAGTGAACAAATAATTCTTGTAACTGTAGATATGTATAAGTGCACATTCATGAAATGTAACATCTTTTCATAAAATTTTATATTTAACTTTGGAATAGAAATATGTTTGACTGGAGTATTTTGAACGTTTTAAGCTGAATATCACTTAATGATCTATTTCATCGTACACTTCTCACTGCATTTTTTTATTTGCCAGCCTCCTTGACACTCCCCCAGTATAACTGTGATCATATATGGAAGAATTTTAAGTTATCATGGGGACAAGGTGGCTCTCTCTTTTCCTTAACTCACTTAGCTCTTTTAGCTGTAGTTGACTCACAGCAACTTTATATCCCAATTCACAGAATTATTGATTAATGTCATGAAATGTCCTTACCATCCATAAATGGGAGTTCCTCTTGTACCATCAATGACAATGCCAAGAAACAGACTTCAGGATGGTTAATTTCTAGGTATCCAGCCTATCCACTTTATCAGGATTCACTCTTACTATCTATATATCTGCTCTATGTATGTGTATATATGTTATTTATTGGAATTGTCTTAAGTGCATACTTGAATAGCTTGCAAGGGTCAAAGAGAGTTCAAATGATAGAAAAATGGCTTGTTATTTTCTCCCTCCCCCTCCCCCCATCACTAATGCAAGCTGAGGAAGCGTGCAAGGCAGTGTCCTTCATTTGGAGGGTGTGAATGCCATTCTTGGGAAATACTGTAAATAGTAATTCACAAGAGGGTGACTTTTTTATTGCTTTTACATTGATAACATGCCTTGTGAACACTTACAGTTATTCTGCTGAATTTGAGAGAGATAAGAATGGAATGTGTATGCCAATTTAAACATCTGTACATACCATAAAAGAATCCTTTATGATCAGGAAATCAGGTCCTTTTAGATGTTTCCCAATATTAAGTAGCTTTTAAAGTTGTTATCCAATTTGTGAATAGTTTATTACTTTCCTCAGTTTTTCCTCCCACACTGCCTTTCTGAAGTATTGAGAGAAGGGCTATGATCCTAATATAGCCCTTATGATCATAATCCCCAAATCTACAGTTTATAAAAATGAATTGGAATCACATCTAGAAGCAGTATGACTTGTCACAGCAGCATCAGACTGCAGAGCAAACCGTAAGGACTGAGAGTCGACGTCGACCAAAATAGGGGTGCGGCCAAGGTGTAGTCAGTTTGTAAACAGCTTATTACGTAGCTTGATGAAAACATAATGCCCACATGTAAAGGTTGCTGGTGAACATAAAAATTACAACGTGATTCACTTCTCAAGAGCAGTACCAGAGCAATACCAGCCAGCTACCTTGCAGATTAACCCTGTGTACCTTCACAGTGTTTGTTTGATAAGATACAGGAGAAGCATTTGAGAATTTGAATGCCAAAAGCTGTTAAGTCAGTGTAGTGTTGGAATGTTTAATGGCATTAATTATCATTTATACATGGACCTACTCCTCCTTAAGGCCCAGGAGGCAGTGACTCACTGGGTTGCCATTAACTGTCATTATTGCTAGTAAAGTCAACTTCCTATTCCTAAAAATAAAGAAAAAAATTAATAGTGAAAAACACTTCATTCTCTAATACAGCGTTTGTGTTGCTAACTAACTTATTCTGTATTTTAGAATTCTGTTGGCATTTTGAAATGTAGATGAATCTCAATATTTTTATAACTACGGTTAAAGCCTTTTTAAAAAAAAATCTTAAAAGATTTTAAGATGTGTGTGTGTATGTGTGTGTATGTGTTTGTGTATGTAGTTTTTCCTTTCCCTAGGGTTTCCCTGGTATGGAAAACAAACAAACAAAGAGACAGGGCTTCCCTGGTGGCGCAGTGGTTGAGAGTCCGCCTGCCGATGCAGGGGACGCGCGGGTTCGTGCCCCGGTCTGGGAGGATCCCACGTGCCGCGGAGCGGCTGGGCCCATGAGCCACGGCCGCTGAGCCTGCGCGTCCGGAGCCTGTGCTCCGCAACGGGAGGGGCCACAGCAGTGAGAGGCCTGCATACCACAAACAAAACAAAACAAAAAACCCAAAGAGACAAAAAAAAAAACTTGCAAAAGATCTGCAGAGGAGTTTTGTTTTTGTTTTAAATTGATCATTTCTGAGGGACAGAGGTCAATTTGGAAGGATAACCACCTAGAGATAGAAGCAAAGGGCTGGCCAGTTCAAGGCAGAACTTTCTCCAGTCTGAGAATTGGGCACCGTATAGTGAAACGGTTCATATTTTGTAACGAATGAGGGGCAAGCAGTAGTATAAATAGTTGTAGAAACTGAAGTTGCATAAAGTTAAAATATGTTCAGTTATACATAGTGAGAGAGATGCTTTTCTTTCTTTCATTAAGAAATTATTTGTTTATTATTTTTTGTGTGTGTGCGGTACGCGGGCCTCTCACTGTTGTGGCCTCTCCTGTCGCGGAGCACAGGCTCCGGACGCGCAGGCTCAGCGGCCATGGCTCACGGGCCCAGCCGCTCCGCGGCATGTGGGATCTTCCCGGACCGGGGCACGAACCCGCGTCCCCTGCATCGGCAGGCGAATTCTCAACCACTGCGCCGCCAGGGAAGCGCAAGAAATTATTTATACATAAGGGCCAGTGAGTTGAAGGACTGTGATTTATTTTTTTGACCTAAGATATTTATTACATTTTCTTTATGCTCACTATTCCTGGTGTGATATCATTTAGTTTTGGTTTCTGATAAAAGAAGAAAAAATATTTCCATAGTTTTCTTCTGTGCTGTTTCTTTGTTGCTTTATTTCTTTGTTTTAAGGATGCTACTTGGTTTGCCTTATACATTGTAATAGCTTCAAATGATCCATTAGAAAAGCCAGTTTTTATTTCTGATTTTGAGTTTTTATTTTGTAAATATTTATTTGTAACTGTTAAAGGTTACAGGGGTTCGTGTACGGACTATGTGTATATAAGAGTGTACGATAGGCTGAAATGCAAACTGTGGCTGTTATCAGTGGTTAGCATTTACTGAGTAACTGCATATTCTAAAAGCGGAATTGGTGAAAGTAAAAAGTAGATGACATTAGGATAAGATATAGGTACAAGTTGCCAAAAGTAATTGTTTTTTACCCTCAGAGTCACTTAGAATCTTCTCACAAAGGCCATCGTAGAGTATTTATTGAGAACTCATAGTTTGCTAGGTACAGAAAAAAAGCATTGGACAGAAAGAACCGTGATTTCAGACAGAAATGTAAAACAGGGTTTGGGAGACTTTAAGCTTACATGGTCAGGAGACACTGGGGTTTAGCATTCTGTTTCATGTGGAGACCCACAGTTAATACGGTCCTTGTTGAAACTTAAAACAGCTCTATTAGGAGCTTGATTGAGAAGTGGGGGAAGAAGCACAGAGTAAACAAAAGTGTGCGTTTTCAAGACAGCCTAATTGTATACAGTATATTTGCTTCCGCAGTTCCTTCTAATCCATCAAATAGTAAAACACACAAGTTTATTCTATTAAAGTAGATAAAATTGTTAGGTAAGTAGAATACGTGGACCACAAGGGGAAAAGGCATCTGTCTAACAATTCTCCATTGTTCAAAGGATCACAGAAGTACTGTTGCCTGCCTGTCGCATTCAATCAAGTTGGGTAAAATGCTGCTTTGGAGAAAAGGAAGGAGGAAACTCGGAAAGTATTTGCTTACACCTTTTTTCAAAAATTCCTCCGAGTGGTGGTGATGAGAGTCCCAGGGGCAGGGGAGAATTCGGGTTTGTGAAGTGAAAGAGTTATTGGCTCCCCCTCACCCCCATTCCTGTCTTCTACTTTGGTCCTGCCCAGGAAAGCTGCACGCAGTCGGAACTAATTGTAACTCACTCAGGAAAGTCTTCATTAGCACCACCACACATGGTTACCAGATGTGCCGAAAGGCCAGGCCAGGGAGACCAGGGCTGAGGCATCCAGGGAGCGGAGAGAAACAAGTAGATTCATTTGAAAACTTAATAATCTGCCTTTTGTTTCCAAGTGTATTGTGTTAGAGAAATGGGAGAGAAGGGAGTTTGGGAAGATGAAATGCCTTCTTATTCACTCATTCTCTGGAAGCTGAATGGAATTCTTTGTCTTCTTCCAAAGATCAAAACTTTGTGTGACTGTCAGTCACACAAAGTTGGGAATGTTTTACTTTCTCCATCAGAAGTGAAAAGTACCTGGATTATCAAAGCAGTCGTGTTTTTCTCATGGCCGAGATTGGTAGTAGTCCTAAATTAGGGGTCTTTGAATAGAGAGAGTGGACTTAGAAAAAATGTTAATGACATGTAAAAAACTGTCTTCAGATTACGGTTCCAACTAAGCATCATTGAAAACAAGAGAACAGGGTTTTTCTCATCTCATCATTCCTAACCCTGATCCAAGTCAGGAGTAGAGTGGGGTGGCATTATGTCTTCTTTTGTACAAACTGTGCTAATTTTTGGCAGTAAAGAGTACTAACTGCAGACCCCTGAGATTAGATATTTTATTTGCACTACTTATGGGTATATTCCTTGGAAGTTTGGGTTTATTCCTACCCACTATGCTCCACAAGAGATTAATCGAAATCACAGAATTTCTACTGTTTCTGAAAATGTATTCACCATCTTCTCACTTCACTTATACCGCTATCTATAGACATAGATTGTTTTGGAAGGCCAGTACCAACTACCCTATCTAGATGAAACTTCTCGTTCTCAAAATGGAACCTTTTGACACTGCAGGAAATTACGACAGTAAAAAAAATGATACCGTGATTTGGATTCTCATAAAAAGCATAGAAACTTTGTTATTTATTTATTTATTTAGTGCCTGGATTGACATATTTTTTTTAAAAATTTCATTTGCAATGATCCTGGAGTTTCAAAGTAATTTTTAAAATTAGACATCAAAAATGTCAAATAAATGAATTGTAAAAATCTTGAATTCTGCAACTGAACATTTTCAGACTGGCTAGGTTTTTTACTAGCAATTTTAGGACAAGCCATTTTGGGTGATGCTTTATCCCTTCCATTCCTAATCATAAAGACACCTGGAAAAAACATATAGCAAGTTAAAAGAGAAAAGTTGCTTCTACTGGTCTTGGAAGAACATGGTGTAGATTCATTTCATTTTTAGATAAAAGACCCAGTGTTTATTAACCTCTTGGGGGTTGTGGAACCATATGAAATTTTGATGAAATCTGTGGACCTTCTTCTCACAGATGTGCTTATACACAGATTTTTAATGTAATTTAAGACTTTCCAAAATCCACTTCCAGTTTGAGATCTCCAGTGTAGAGCCTTCCAATACTTCCCCCCACCCCCCCAAAATACCCACAAAGTTCAAGTGTTACAAAGCGTGAATTATGTGACCTGTTCTATTTAGTCCTAATAAGTGGTAGAAGAGAGTAGTCTGAAGGGAGTTTCATTGAAAATGAAATGTTCTTCACCAACATATTTAGTTTCTACTGTTAAAAGAGATGCATCTACATTTACTTTCCTTAGTTAAGTTTTAACTTTCTTTCAGATAGTAATCATACCTTCTTTTTCACTTAGACTTCCCAAAGAGCTTAGTATAGCTTTACCCACAGAGTACTTATCTGGCATGGTCTGACTGACTGACTGAATGAATGAATGAGTTAATTTTAGAGTTCACTTGTTGGTAGCTTCTATAGTTAACAGCAGAAAATGCTACCATACTAATTAAATTTGCTATGAAAATGTTACCTATAATTTTAATTTTTATAACTGAAGAAGAAAAATATATTCAATCTTAAATTTTTGGTGTATTATATCAAAGCCTTACTGTAACAGTAAATCAGTGGTCAATTCTGGCTGATGTTATTGTAGGTAAAATTACAAAAAATACTGGTATTTTCAGGAAATAAGCTATTTTAAGTGGTATTTTAAAATGCAGATTTTAATAGATGTTGTGTTAGATTAATATATGACAAAAACTAATATTTATAATGATATCTCTTTTTTTTTTCTTCCATGGCTTATATTATCGTTCTTGTGTTGACTATGACTTTTTTTGGAAAATCAAAATGATGTCAAAGCATTGATATTTATGTAATATTAGGTGTTACTATAATTTTCCCCATAATTTATTAGCTCACCAACAGCCCCGGCATTATCACTTGCCAACTCAAATCGCTCTACTGTTTCTATGTTGATTTTTGTGCAGTCCTCTTCTTCCCCACCCTAAGTACTTTAGCTAAGGCCAATGTGAAGTGTTTCATTGCTTATAAATACTAACAGCACTTTACATAACTTCTTAGTTTCCCATTGAATATTTGCCCTGTTATGATCCTTCTAAAACGTGGATTTGACCCTATGCTTAAAATCACTTTTGGTATCCTGAGTCCCTTATGGATAAAATTGGGGAGGCACAGCTGTCACCATGGTTTTTTATTAGTAACCCCCGCCTCAGCTTTTGTTGTTCTCCCCACACTGTAATCTCCAACCTTACTGTGCTACTCTTTTTTTTCCTTTTGTATGCTGTGTGCCCATGATTCTCGTTCTCCAAGCTGTGTGAAAATGAGACATTACATAATGTTTTTATGGATTAATAGAGTGCTGAGCTAATAATTTATAAATGATTTTTAAGAAGACTAGTGCATAATTGGTAAGTTAGAAACTAGCATATGTCAGAACATCATAGTCTGAGAAGAATACTGTGGTTACTGAGTTATGCAAAAATGACTACTATTCGTGTTTGATGGAGTTGACGTAACACAACCACGTGGATGCTAGAGGCAGACTGGCTCGGTTCACTCCCAGGCCCCTTCCTTTAGTCACCCTGTGATGGAGCATGGGACTTCACCCCTCTGGGCTTCAGTTTCCCCTCAGTAAAACAAGGGTGAGAACAACACCTACCTTGAGCATTGTTATAAGAATTAAATGTATCGATACATATAAAGCAGTTAGAACCAAGCCTGGCTCATATGAAGTGCTGCACTGATGTGATGAATTTGAGCTATCAGTGTTTCTCAATTCTTTAATTAAACAGAGAGATCCAAAGATACCTTATGAAACAGAATGTTAAAAAATGGATTGTCCTATTAAAAAAATTTCTTTAAACTACTATATTTTGAATTTTTAGGGCTTCTTTCCTAATTCATTCTTCATTCAGGAACATTAAAAAAGCATAAGAACTTAGGGCTTCCCTGGTGGCGCAGTGGTTGAGAGTCCGCCTGTCGATGCAGGGGACGCGGGTTCGTGCCGCGGTCCGGGAAGATCCCACGTGCCGCGGAGCGGCTGGGCCCGTGAGCTACGGCCGCTGAGCCTGCGCGTCTGGAGCCTGTGCTCCGCGACGGGAGAGGCCACAACAGTGAGAGGCCCGCGTACCACACAAAAAAGGTAAGTTTAGGGGCTTCCCTGGTGGCGTAGTGGTTGAGAATCCGCCTGCCGATGCAGGGGACACGGGTTCGTGCCCCGGTCCGGGAAGATCCCACATGCCGCGGAGCGGCTGGGCCCGTGAGCCATGGTCGCTGAGCCTGCGCGTCCGGAGCCTGTGCTCCGCAACGGGAGAGGCCACAGCAGTGAGAGGCCCGCGTACCGCAAAAAAAAAAAAAAAAAAAAAAAAAAAAAAAAAAAAAAAAAAAAAAAAAGAAAGGTGAGTTTAGGGGCTTCCCTGGTGGTGCAGTGGTTGGGGGTCCGCCTGCCGATGCAGGGGACACGGGTTCGTGCCCCGGTCCGGGAAGATCCCACGTGCCGCGGAGCGGCTGGGCCCGTGAGCCGTGGCCGCTGAGCCTGCGCGTCCGGAGCCTGTGCTCCGCAACAGGAGAGGCCATAACCATGAGAGGCCCACATACCGCAAAAAAAAAAAAAAAAAAAAAAAAAAAAAGCATAAGAACTTAGAAGAGAAAAAAATATTAGAAGACAATGGTCAACATTTAAAAAAATATAATTGCAAAAATATCAATCCAATTAAAGAAGTATTCATTGGTCTGGCAAAGCTAAGGCGAAATGGAGTTGTATCTAAAACTAAAAATTTTGGGAATGTTTTGGCTCTTGGTAAAACATTTTCATTGAGTACATTTAACTGTGGTATAAGCTGATGAGGCGATCTCTCAATTTTAAAGTGATTATCAGCAGTTGCTAAGCAATATCGAAAATAGAAAACAATGTAAATTTGCTATTAAAAATGTCATCACTGTGCAGGCCAAACTACTTTTTAGAATTTCTTGCTGTGTTTCTGTATAGGAGTATATTAAGTCATTACTATTTCTCATAAAAATAAAATATGGTTATTTATTTCTGAAATAAATTGGTTCTGCTTCTAAGTAGCACCAACTTATTGACTTAGGTCCTTAACATTCTTGTGTTTGGGTAAAATGTCTTTTCTCTTTATTTGTTTTTAGAAAAAAAATGTATGTTTTAAACTCACTAAATAATATTAAATAGATGTTTGCTGCTAATTAGTGTATGGTTTGAATTGTAATTATGTCATCCAAAGGGACTTTATAAATATAGTCTAGTTAAAATGTGATTCAATCTTCAATCATTCACAGAGGCATACATTCATTATTATTCATTTAGTGCTCTCTGATTTGAGCTCTAAATGTAATCCAAGAAAAGATGGAGGGATTTTACTTTTATTGTTATGATTTAATATAGCAGATCCCTTAGTTATCATCCTGTACTAATCCAGGGATTGTTACAACTTCTTAGAGTCTGTTATTTGATTTTTAAATCAGTCTGTTTATCATACCAACAGAGCAGCATGTAAATTCAAGAGGTTAGAGGAAGATAACCCATCTCATTACAAGACAATCAGCATATATTTTTTCTACTGTCCAAATTTTAGTTTAACTTTAGACGAACCCTCGTTTCAGCTCTTTGATATATTACTACTTTAAAACTCTTATCCATGGCTTCTGTTAATCTAAATTATAAAGAAACGACCAACTTCATTTATCCAACCATCTTTATTAAGTCTGTGTTGTGTGACAGGCACTGTGCTAAGTGCTAGGAATTTTGCACTGAATAGGACAGTTATGATCTGCCCTGAGAGATCTTATCAGACTAGAAGAAAACACGGTCACTAAAAAAGTACTATTATTATGGAAGTGTTGACCGCTACAAAAGTTTTCACTTCACAGAGTGCTCAAGAGCAAAGGCAGCCAGGGAAACCCATCTCGCTCCCAAACCCTGGAAGTCATAGAATAGCATTTTCTAAGGCTCAGAAGCCAGAGACAGCACGAAGAAGTCAAGGAACTGCAAGGTGAGAAATACGGGAGAGCAGAGAGAATGGTGAAGAAGCAGTTAACAGGGACCAGCCTGGGGAGGCCCCTGGAAGCTTGTTTAAAAATGTTGGACTTTTCTTAGACTTGTGGTTGTGATGGAAGGTTTGATGTGATTGGATTTGCATTTTTTTTTCCTCTCTTTATTTTTCCTTGTTGGTTATCTATTTTATTTTATTTTATTTTATTATTATTATTATTATTTTTGGTGGTACACGGGTCTCTCACTGCTGTGGCCTCTCCTGTTGCGGAGCACAGGCTCCGGACGCGCAGGCTCAGCGGCCATGGCTCACGGGCCCAGCCGCTTCGCGGCATGTGGGATCCTCCCGGACCGGGGCACGAACCCGTGTCCCTTGCATCGGCAGGCGGACTCTCAACCACCGCGCCACCAGGGAAACCCTGGTTATCTATTTTAAATATAGCAGTGTGTACCTGTCAATCCCAAACTCCCTAACTATCCCTCCCCGGCACCCTTCCCCCATGGTAACTGTAAGTTAATTCTCTAAGTCTGTGAGTCTGTTGCTGTTTTGTAAATAAATTCATTTGTATCATTTCTTTTTAGATTTTGCATATAAGCGATAGCATATGATGTCTTTCTCTCTCTGTCTGACTTTTACTTCACTCAGTATGACAATCTGCAGGTCCATCCATGTTGCTGCAAATGGCTTTATTTCATTCTTTTTAATGACTGAGTAATAGTCCATTGTATATATGTGCTACAACTTCTTTATCCATTCCTGTCAATGGACATTTAGGTTGCTTCCATGTCTTGGCTATTGTAAACAGAGCTGCAATGAACATTGGGGTGCATGTATCCTTTCGGACCACGTTTTTCTCTGGATTTGCATTTTTAAGAGATGAGTTTAGATGTGGGGTGGAGGATATGTTGGAGGGGAATGAGATTAGAGACGGAGAGAAATGAGTAGCCTGTGATAGAGGTTCCAGAGAGAGATCATGGTAACCTAAAGTTAAAGGCAGAGCCAGGTTCTCATATTGGGGGACTTGAGGGCAAGAAGGTGACTTTGGTGGAAGAGTGGGCACATGAAGAAGGGGCTTCCATACGAGCGCCTCTGTATATGTCCCAGTCTTGCTTTCACATGGCCCTTCTTATGACTTTTCATCTTGGTCTTAGAATATACCATGTTTTATTACCTTTAGGTAACTACCTGAATAACCTTCCAGCAGAAAGGACACTGCTTCTGGAAATCATGTTGAAGGGAAGTTACCATCCATCGATCAACCTCTTGTCTTGCTATGCCTCTGCTCGTAGTAGAGTGATACGACAATGGAGTCAAACTTGAGACTGTTTAGGAGGACAGATTAATATGATCTAATCGTTTGCTGTATATTGGGGATTATTCCTAAATTTCTAGCTTTGGAGTTTCAGTGAATGATGGCGTTGTTTAGAAAGCATTGAGGAGAGGCAGGAGGGGTAATGAATTTAATTTTAAACATGCCGAACTTTAGATGCCTGCAAGACATCCACAGGAAGATGTGGAAGGCAGTAGAATATGGTGGTCTGGAGTTGAGAGGGCAGATTTGCGGGTTCTTTTCACATAAATGGTGCTTAAAAGCATGGGAGTAAATAACACATGAAGCAAATGAAGTGTAAAATCATGAGGAATTTCCAATTTTAAGAGTCTGGAATCTCAGAAACCAAGAGAGATATTGTTTTGAGGAAACAGGAGTATTCAGTAGGGATAGATGTGCCATGGAATTAAGCAAGCAAAGGAATTTGTGAATCAGTGTCTGCTAGTTTTGTCAATATGAATGAAGAGTTTCAGTAGATTAGAAGGGGCTGATGGTGAATCAGAGGCCATTTTGAGATGTTTTGCTAGGAAAAATTCATGTTAAGCAATGAGACTATAACTGTACCAATATGATACGAAGGTCTGTGGGTTCATCTGGCTTTCAGATTAACTTTTAAAAGTTTGCCTATGTATAAATCTTTCTTAAATGTTCTTTGCCACTGTAGCGTGGAGTTTTATATTTATATTCACAATCTCTGCAGTCCTTGGAGCCTGATATGAGTTTGTGATGGCGATACACTATTCCCTTGGTGCCTTTTTCTTCTCCTGAGTGGATGAGATTACATTAACTCTGTTGCAGATGTGCAGTGCAGAAGTTTAAAGAAATCTTTGCATGCAATTTCACAGCCATAGCTGAAGTTACCAGCTCCTCTGTAGTCAAGGCTTCATTCACCAGTTCTATCCACAGTGCTAACAGGGATTTCCCCAGCCACTACTTAATATAATTGATGATTTTTTTTTAAAAGATTTTTTTCTCAGATTTCTCTCTTTTGAGATAAGAAATCTTTATACTCAGAACATCTCATACAGAGTTGGAGAAACTCTTTGCATGTTAAAATGATGTCATCTTCTGTAGTCGAGGAAGTATCATTGAAACCTTTACTCCCATGGTTAACCTGTCAAAATCATTTCCTTTAGGAAGCAACTGTCAAGGCTAACTTTAGTTTTCCTTTGCTTTTTTTTTTTTTTCCACTATGTTTACCCTAAATATCATGAGGCATTTTGCTTTCTTCTTACTACTTTTTAAGAGTGTAGCTATGTTGAATCTGGGTATTTAAAAAAAAAAGTTAAGCCGTATTGGATATGTTCAGATTCTGAGATTTTATTTACATATGGTAATCCAGTCTATTATAGGAATGTGGATTAGGAAGAAAATCTGGTCTCCAGGAGCTAACTGTTAAGTATACAGAGTTCCTATGTTTATTATTCTATTCCTGCGAATCGTAATATTCACCTTAGTGAGAGCCAGCTCACTTTTCTGATTCATTTGAGAAGAAAATTGGATGGCCACAGATGAATATTGTTATTTATTCCTTGGAATTTCTTTTTTCAGCAATTACAGTCACTGGTATTTTTTTCAGTGTGCTATTTTATTTTGTGAATAATTTTGAAAGTTTCTTTTGGTATTTTACCATCTCCCACTTGTTTATTAGCTGTCAGCTAATTTGGGGATTTGAGGGGAATATTTTACTCTTCCCTGTAATAAGCATTAGGTACCACTAGATAGGAGTAGAGAGTCTCTACAGCCTAAAAAGGACTCATACGTCTGTGAGTATTTAAAGACCACATGAGTCACTTTTGTCTGTATCTAAAATAATATTTCCTTTGGGAAAACTGCTGGCAAATTTATTGTGTTAAAAAGTAGATATGGAGCTGTTTAAGCAAGAGAACCAGAGTTGAACAAGTATCTTTCAATTCTTTCTCTCTAGATTGGATTCTTTTTATTGTTTATGTAACCTTCAGACCTTTTGTATGAGTTTAGAAAAATAGGTTTCTTTCCATTAGAGACAACTGAGTTTACCATGGCCTCAGATTCCTGGCTGCCACACTCTTTAGGTTACAATCTGTGTAGTCCTATCTTTCCATTTCTCATTCGAGTGTTATCCTTTAAGTATAAAGCCTCATCCTCTCCAACTTTGCGCAGATCCCCTCTATTCCAGAGCTTTCTGGGTTTTTTTTCTTTTTTCTTTTCCCTTTCTTGTCTTTTTATATTTTATACCCTAATAAAAAGGTAGTTCACATTTAAAAAATATTTTCCACAGGTTTCTTTACATGATTAATAAAGAATTTTTTTTAAGTAACTGCAAATTTAAAATTTAGTAAATGAAGGGATTTTAGTAACCACATTTTTAATATACATACAGGTTATCATGTTCAGAGAAATCATTTCTGGAATTCCCTATTTGAGAGAGAAATTCCATGTGGATTACCAATCTTACTCTACTTTGCTCAGTGAAAATCTAAGTGCTTAAAATTAGGCTTTATAATCTTTTTTAATTAGGTCAAATGAAATTCTGAACACTCAGAGTTACAGATTGGTTATGTTATGGAGATTAAGGGCTACAGTCCTTTTTAATGCATTCTGTCCAACCCTAACACATTATGGAGCCCTTTCACTTGTTACTTTGGCAACATCTGTGAGTATAATAATTTGGAATTAATGTTTGAAAATTATTACACATATTTAGAAATGTCTGAAATGTAGTCAAATTTAGTCAGCTCAACTTGTTTTGAAGCAAAATATTCATCTTGAGCAAATGCCTATGAATTCTCATACTTTCTGAATTCTGGTGGTTATTTTTAAGTTATACTACTTACTTTTCATAACTGTCATATAGCAGTTACTTAAGAGGTTAAATCTAAATGGATTTGTATTGTTCTAAAATTTGGTTTGGTTTTGGTTAATATGTGTGATACAGCACAATGTAGATGGAAATAGACTCTATGATTTCATTGCCTTAATATAAAATTAACTTGATATCTGATTGGGTGAATGAGATACACTTTATAATATATCAAAAGAAATTGTTTTGTAGTTAAAACAAAGTAGACCCTTACAGCGTATAAAATAGAAGTCTGCCATTTGGAAAGCATAATTAACTCATTCTAACCATTATACTTCATTACAATTATATTCCAAAATGCTGAAGTGATAATGTACTTCTTTGTATTCTAATACTTAGTAAAATTAAAGAATATTCTCACAGTACTTATCTTAGTTTAAATTAGCTTCTGGCATGAGGGAATCTGGCTAAATGCTTATTACAAAGTCACAATATTTTAAGAAAAGCATAGCAGAATGGTTAAAATCTAACATTTTGGATTTCAGAAACATGGGTTTACCACTTACTTATATAAACCCAGGGCAATTTACTTATTAGCCTAAATCACAATTTCCTTACATGTCGAAAAGATAATGAAAGCACCTTGAGGGCAGGGATTATATCTGTTTTATTCATTGCTATATTCACAGTGCCTGGCACATAGCAAGCACTCAATAAATATTGAATGAATTAACAAATGGATACCTCTGTACCTCATGGCTCTTGTAAAGATTTGGTTAAAAATAAATATTTAAAAATTAAAATAAATAAATAAATACATGTATATATAGTTGAGTGTATGATATATTTAATTGCTCAACTAATGGAAGTTATTTGATGATTCTTCCATGCCAACTCTAAGGATAAGTATTTTAAATGACCCCAAATGTAGGACTGTTTTTGCCAATGTCAAAATTAAGTAAAAGAAGCAGGGTTAGCAATTAATTTGGTTGTTTATTTTGTTGAGTATAATTTGAAATAATGTTTACAAATCATCTAAAACAGTCAACAAGTTCTGCACTGAGATAAATTTTCCTCCTCCCAATCAGACGCCGTAAGACTTAAAATGTCTACAAGATAATTGTACACTGTATATTTGGGATTTGGACAGCTTTTCTGGATTTCAGACTAATATGAAAAATGTAACATTCATCCAATTTCTGAGGTTTGTCTTAACCATGCAGATCAAGTAATAGTGCTTTTCAGAAAGGAAATGAAGTGGCTTTAAGAGAAACTTGAAGAATAATCCTCAAAAAGCTCTTGATGCAGCTGTTCTATCATGTGTAACAAACATCTGAATTTTCTTCCTGAATGCGCTCATTATTTGATAGCTGCATGTCACATAAGGAACATAGCTTGTATGAATGCTCCCTGGGAATTATGACTCACAGATACATTTATAACTTTTTTTATATCCATTAAATTGAAATAGAAAACTTTAGGTTTCATATTTGGGGACTAATTTGTCAAAAGCAATGCCATTACACCTTTGGATATCTTAGAAAGCAGAAATCAGAAGACATCCAACCCAAACAACAGCAATCAATTTCAAAGAGAGAAGTATTCCGATTCTTTACTCATAGTCAGAGGTGTTTTTTTTTTCTTTTTTTTTTTCGGTACGTGGGCCTCTCACTGTTGTGGCCTCTCCCGTTGCGGACGCGCAGGCTCAGCGGCCATGGCTCACGGGCCCAGCCGCTCCGCGGCATGTGGGATCTTCCCGGACCGGGGCACGAACCCGTGTCCCCTTCATAGGCAGGCAGACTCCCAACCACTGCGCCACCAGGGAAGCCCTAGTCAGAGGTTTTGTCCAGGGCACTGACCACCGTCTTCCACTGGTGTAGCAAAGTTAAAAGCCATTCATTCATTCAGTGGTATTGAACAAACATCGTATTAAGATGCTTTTAAATTTAATTTGATTGATATTAACTTGCATCAAGGAATGGTTCTCTTTCTGAGAAGACATCCCCTTCGATCAGGCTCATGGCTTAGGCATGGGAGCATGTATAGAGCTGTGATATCAACTGAATCAGCCCTGCCAGTCCTTGAGAGGAAGACGCCATTCTGTCCTGCAAAGCATTGTGCTAGGCACTGGGAAAGGACAGTGGTGAATCTCTCTCAGCCACTAGATCTTGTAGAATCGAGGGCAAATTACAATGGCTACACAGTTCTGATTGTGTCTTGACCACTTCCTCTTAAAGAGTTTCAGACATTTCCGACTGATTCTTAGGATGACACCAGGATCCTTGACATGGCCTACACAGTTGCTTTTTATGTTTTGGGGGCTCCCCTTGCTCCACCAGACTCAGCTCATGCTGCTCTCTGCCTTGTGGCCTGAGTTCTAGACATGCCCTTTGCAGACCAATTCACTTACGCTCTTTCAGACAGTGAAGACTGCCTCTGTCTCCTCTCTTTACACTAAGTTCAGCCTATATTCTTACTTCACATCTGGGAAAAAAAATGTCAATTCCTCAGGGACTCCTCCCTTAATAGGTTAAAATCCCATGTGCCTCCTTTGTGACACATGCCACACTTAATTTTTACATTTATTTAAGCATTCATTTGATTATTTGTCTCACCAACTAAACTATAAATACCATGAGAGCAAGGATAGGGTCTGCTTTTAGTCATCCTTTTATCTCCAGTGACTGGGACAGTGCCTGACACGTATTGTAGATACCCCCCAAAATATTTGCTCAGTGAGTAAAGGGATAAATGAATGAATGAATCGCATAATATACAGGAGAAAATGCTATGTTCAGTAAAAGAAGTCCTGACAAAACACTATGGGCGTTCAGAGGAATAAACGAATTTCCCAGATGACTCATGTAGAATATGTGAAGGTAACAACTATTACTGCATTCTGTAAAGGCAGAGACTGAAAATTTTGCCATATCCGTTTGGATGATACAAATCCTAACAGCCCACAATTACTGAGCATCTGTCCCGTATAGGGCACTTTATTAGGCCCTTCAGTGAATCACTCAGATAAGAATTCTATTTGCCATCATGACCTGAAGACAGCGGTCCCCAACCTTGTCGGCACCAGGGACCAGTTTCGTGGAAGATAATCTTTCTGTGGACCGGTGGTGTGTGTGGGGGGGACGGTTCAGGCGGTAATGCCAGCGATGGGGAACGGCAGATGCAGCTTTGCTCACTCTCTGTTCACCTCCTGCTGTGCAGCCCAGTTCCTAAGAGGCCGCGGACCGGGGTCAGGTTGGGGACCCCTGCCTTAAGATACTGGTGCTGATTCCATTAGTCCAAAAAGCGACCTTGGAGTGCTCATGAAAAATCCGCCCGAAATTATATTTTTGTCGTTTGGAAGAACTTCTTAATTTTGCTGGAATTTCATTTGAGGAACACTGGGCCTTGATTATCATAGGACAATGATGCAGTGGTCCTGACAGGTTACCATTAGTAACTCTTTGGTGTTGACAGGGTGAAAAGTGTTCACACTGCCGTGTAGGTCACCACATCTTCAAACCACTTAAACCTGTCTTGCTAATGAGAGTCTGCCGTGTCCAGCCTATGGCAGTCCTTAGTGCATTCTCCAGGAGAAAGAAACCCCAAATGTGGATGAACTCCAGAACTGCCGGGGAAGGGTTCAGGGTGCCTGGCTATGCGCCTCAGGTCTCCTGAGGCACTTAGACCTCTGTCCCCATCTCATGCGGAGCTTCTAATCTATACAGAGGAGAGAGCTCTGTCTTCTGATACTTTCTGCAATCTCACTATCTTAAGGTAATGATGGACTTTGCCTTGCATTCATTTTCCTTTTATTTAGTAGGCAGAAGTTTTCTTTTTTTTCTTTTTTTCTCATCTTTTGATACATGCCCTGTAGGACCACAGCCCCGCCAATGCTTTGCCAATGACATCACCCTGCGGTGGTTATAACTCTGTAGCTGCTGGTGAAGACCTTTCTCAGGAAAGGGAACAGGCCCTGGAGGTTGGGTGCCGACAGTGTCTAGCTTCCTCCATAAACCAGCAGTTGTTGGGATGTTTTCTGCAGGGCAGATCTCTTCTTCTTTAATCGCTGGTAATAATGAAGTTTTTGTCATATTAAAGGAGAAAGAAGAGTAGCGATTGAGAATAGTTTGAGGGGATGGCTGTGCCGTCCCTCAGGTCCAGCGACAAGAGGGCTACAATGGGTAGCTTTCAGAACTACATATGGTCTTCCTTCCAAGGGAGTTGATTAAGCGACTCCGGATGAAATTGAAATCCTGTGATTTGACCTTTGTCTGGCCTGGGAGGGCTGCAATTCGCATAACAATTTCCTTTTGTTCTTTGTTTGGAGTTATTAATCCAACATGAGCCTCGAATTAATCAGGGGTAGTGCGTAGCTACATTTCTAATTCACAGCTCTGCTGCTTGTGTCTTTTTTAACTGAGGCCGAATGATAGCAGGCCTTAGCCCTGATTGCCACGCTTGCTAACCACACATTGAGGGATGAAGAGGCTCAACAGGCAGAATGAGATTACTTCAAGGTTTCACTTAATTGTTTTCTTCCTTTAAGTAAAGAGCACTGACTGAAGGTTGTTAATTCTGGGCTGGGAGAGCTCCTTTTACGCGTGTTACTTGTCTTGACCTTGGGATGGAGTGGAGAGAAATTCAGGTTCTTATTAGTCCCCTTAGGTGTAAAAATGACCAAAGGGATTACCCAAGTCACAGTTTCAGTTATTGATTTAAACTGCACAGCACATCTTCATGGGGGATGGGAGGTTGGTTAGTGGTGGGGCCCACGTCAGAGAACTTTGACCCTTGGTTACCTCTCTATACATTGTGTAAGGTTTGAAGCCTTTGAGGCACTAATGACTGTTCAACATTGCTCAGTCAAAACTTTGTAAGAGTAAATAAGTTGGAAATGTGGTCTAAGGTGACTTAACATTGTTCTAGAATTCAGTATCACATGGTTCTGTCTTCTACTTTGTTGGAAGGATGTAATAACTAGAAGGACCTAATTATAGGTTAGCTTTACCAAACAGGCTTTGCTACAGTGTGGAACCAAGGATGCATCATGCAGGATTTTAGTAATCGTTTTCTCCCTTTGGTAGAAGTTGTTAATTGCCTCCATCCTTCAATTGCTTCTCATAGTTTGGAAGGGAAGTATGACACACAGATATAGATCAAATGATGTTAAGTAAAATTGGACTCCAATTTACCAAGTTACTATGCCTCTCCCTGGAAGAAAATGGCTCCTTATAGAAAGTCAGCTCCGAGACACTGAGATCATTTAATTAACCACTGTTGCAGTGAACTTGTTAGTATCTTTGTACAACTGCACAGGTAACTTATTCCTCCCTCCAAATGTCAGACTAACCTAGAAGAAATTGATTCTTCATTACTGTATAGTTCAGGCTTGGACAGAGTTGTAGAGTGGAATAAACACAGCAGCTCATTTGGTGTGCCATCTTTTGCTTTTTGAGACTCAGGTTTTAGAAAAAACAAACAAATAATATAGGAAGTTCGGCCAGATAACCTATATGGTTCCTTTCATCTTTAAAACTATAATTCTTTATTTACATATTCTACTTCAAATCCCAGATTTAGTCACTTATTTCACTAATCTCTGTTTTTTCTGTCTATGAAAATAGTTGACTTTCACTGGCTAGAGGTGTCTGTATATTTTCCATAGAATTAAAGTCTGGAAAACATTTTAATTTAAATGGATTATTGTGTTTCAAATTGCTCTCTTCTTATGGTTGCACTCAGTGTTATATTGTTTTTCTTAATATTTGAATAAGAATTATATGTGAAAAGGGATATTTTAAAGGATAGAATTCAATTTGTAGAGGAAAGAGCACTGAACTGGGAGTTAGGGAAACTTAAGTCAGGTCATAGCTCTGCTTTTAACTGGTGTATGTATGACCTTAGGTATGTAGGTCTCATTTCCAACATAGGCAAAATTAGGAAGAATAGACTAAAGGTTTCTTCCAACTCTGACTTTCTATGATTCTGATAGTTTTATTATGATTAAGACTGAGACTGATGCATCAGATGGGTTGAATGTTGTGTTTTTCATTCTAGAATATTTTCATCTCTTAATTGATAGATACATTGAAATATAGGTAACATTTCTAAGCAAATGATAAAAAAAAACAAACTTCAAGGGAAAATGTATTTTCATCTTCATTTTAAAATCTAATTTTAAATGTAGATTTTAGAGCAACAGGTTGCGAAAATGACTGATGAGGTGGGGCTGAAAAGAAGAATTTTTGAGAAAGAAGATAGGGTGGCAGTTAAAGGGAGATAGGGGTGTGAAGGAAGGTTTAATAGGATGAGAATGATTTGAGCATGTTTACAGGTTAAGAAGAATGAGTTGATAGAACAGAAGATATACTCAGAATAGGGAAAACTGATGAAGCATGGTCCCAAGGTGATGTGAGCAGAGTGGATCCCAGCTATTAGTGGGGTGTTAACCTCAAACAGAGGAAGAGAGGTTTCATCCTCTGACGCTGCAGAGACGTTGATTAGGTGGGCTGCAGAAGTGATGTGTGTGCATGGGGCAGGTAGTACATACTTAAGGGAAGTGAGGTCATCTGAAAGTGATGGGGTGGTTTATTAAAGAGAAAGGTGAAGGTTTGAGACAGCTACAAAAGGGAGAAGAGGTGAGAAAGGCAACTAAAAGAAGGCTTGAATGAGGTTAGAGCACAGGTGTGCGTGGGGTAGTGGCAAGGAACCACTCTGTGTGGTTCCTTGGGGTAGTGGCAAGGAACCATTGTGCTGTTGCATAATTTCCTCCAGCTGTGTTCACCTGGGGGGCGGGGTGGGGCGGGGGGGGGGGTCGATGAGCTTCAGAAAAGGCAGGCTATGGAGTTCATTAGGGGGTTCAAGGCCTGGGGAAGGGATGTGCAGGGGTAAAGAGGAGATGATATGCCTTGGTGCATTGATCTTACTAATTCCTCAAACAATCTTAAAAGATGAACTCAATTTTGGCAATTTAAAGAGAGGGAAACAGAGGCTACAGGAAGTTAGATAATGCATTGAAGTCCAACCTTCTTGTCCCTACACCATATACTCTCATTTAATAGTTTAACACTTTCCCCTTCATTATCGCCATCAAAATTATTGCATTGAGTCATTCAGTGAATTAGATGGATGAGAACGTTTCTTGTAAAGATTGCATAAAACTCAAAAGTAAATCTCATTTGGTGAGTAGATTTCGTTTTACGGTAAATGGCAAATCCATGGAAAATCTAGAAGCACAATTTACCAGATATTTATGGCCACCGATCTTTGGCTTTCAGCACTGTCTCACTGCCTTTTGCTCTTTTTCTCTCTTGGCTGAGATTTAAAAATTTCTTTTTAATCTTTGGGAAAGGTTGATAGCCCAATACAAGTCAAGATATTATTGCCACGTTTCCAAAAGCGTATGCCAAACTCTTTGGGGTTGTGATACACCCAGATGGTCTTCATTTTTTGCATTTCTGCAAATGTTATTACCAAATACCACGGTTTTTCCTCCAAAGTCATTAGAGCCCGTTTGGCACCTTCTCTAATCTGTCCTACTTGTTACCTTTTAATTACTTTGTGAGGGGATCTAGTTGTCTTGTTGTTGCTAAGGGCCAAATGACCAAGGGGTTAATGGTTTTTCTGTCGCTGGCCAATTGGTTTTTAGTCAGTCGTTATTTATGGGGAAGTCCAGGGGCCATAGTTTTCAAGTATGTGCAGCTGTACTCTTCACAATTACTAGTCCATAAGCAAATGTGGACTTCCTTTTTGTGTACGATTGTTTTTTCCCTGATTGGTTAGACAGTCTGTGGCCATTTATGAATGATTCTTGTTGATGCAAAACATGGCATTGAATTCTATTTTATTATTTGGATTCCATGTTTCATAGGGTGCTGTCATCTGGATTCAGACAAGGCACAAGGGTATGCACCTCCTGTCACTAGTGACAAATTGCTCCTGTGTAGCAAAATGTCAAGTCTCGCCCACCACGTGTTAGCTCTGCCATTCTCCATACATCGGCATAGGTGCCGATGCTCATTGTAAAATCGGTGACCCGTTGGCCTTGGTCTTTTTTTTCACCCATGCTCTGTTCTTTTGGACATAAGGTAGAGATTACTATTCATGGTTCTTTCAGTTCCTAGGAGCTCCTCCCTCTGTGCTGTCTTACTGTGATTTTTTTTCTGCCCTCATTGAATGGTAGTCTTTGATGTCACACAAGAGAATACTGTTGGCTAACAGTCTGGAGACTGCTTCATTTGAGCTAACCACCACATGAAAACAAATGTGATCCATCATATTTCATTAACTAGCTGTCCTCCTTTTGGGTGCCCTTTTCTTGATGTCAGAGTACATCCTGACAGGAATCAGAAAGATCTGTGTGATTAAGAACAGTAATAATGCTTATTGCATTGTATTGTAAATTACCTTCCTGGGCCCTGCTACTTTATCAGCCCCACTGGCATTGGCTCCCGTACATTTTTGACTACTCAGTATATACAGTGTATTAGCGCAATGGAGATCATTATGTGGCCTGTATTTGAGTCATTTTTATTTAAGATGCCAAACAATAAGCTGTTGATTGGGGGAACAAGAGGCGAACAATAATGTTCTGTGTCACATAATACACCACCATTTTCCAGCTTTGCTTTAGAAGGGCCCTCTTTATTGTTTTTGTATAAAAATGGTTCTTAGGAGGAGGAATATTTTGCTGAGGTATGTCATTATTTTGCAAATTTCTATTATCTCATCATGTTGTCTTCATTGTAAATTGCAGCTAATTAGGAACCTAGTTAGAGCCCCAGCTTTGAGGCTGGCTTTTTTGTGAAAAGAGCCCACCGATTACCGCACTACAAGAGAGGAAGGGAGAGAAAAAGGAGATTAATCTGGTTACCTAGGCGACACTCGCTTCCATCTGCGAGGAACAATACATTTTTGTTTCCTTGGCTCAGTTCAGATCTGTTTTGTTTAGAGGGGGGAAAAAAAGAGAGAGAGAGAGAAAGAGAGAAAGAGAGAGAAGGAGAGGGAGAGAGGGAACCTAGCTCCAGAACAATGCTGAATTCTGTCTAGCCCAGGCTTACAGGCTTGATTCCTCTGCAAGTTAGGGGTCTCAGGGGAGTGAGAAGATGAAAGAGATAAGCTCCAAAGTTGTCAAAGGTCATGACCTTGCCACACAAAGCCAGCAGTTTTACCACTAAATCCCCTTCTCCCAAAAAAGCACTTAATGAAATAATATACTGTGCTTCTCAACACCCCACAGTCAATATTAAGGAACAAGGCACCAGAATTGTGTATTTAAGGAGTCATCTTTTAATTTCATACTAAATTATCAGTGACTCTAAGAAGCTACTTATGGGTCCAGTTTTTGTCTTGGCAAGTTAACTTTGGCTTTTGTACTTTTTTTTTTTCCAAGTGGCTTTCACAAAACCTACCATTTTATTGTGGTGACACATAATGTTTAAGTTATGATTTAACTTTCCAGTGAATACAGCAGAACTATTGAATCAACCCAAGACCGAGACGTATTAGCTACTCACTTCCAGTTGCTTTTGTTGTACGTCAAACTTTTAAGTCCTTAGAATAGGATGGCCATTTATTTTGCTCAGGCGTAATGTGTGGGTGTTGCCAGGCTGTTTGCTGCCTCTTACACAGTCACCAGAGAAAGGGCTGAGAATGGCAAGAAGCTGAAAGAGTCAGCCTAAAAGACTCGGGAATCTCAGGGCTGCTTCAGGAGAATTGGCTAAACCCACAGCTTCTGATGAGCATAATGCTTTCGGCATCATGTTCTCACTGGTTGGTATGCCATCCTGCATAATGAGTAGTTATCCAGGAAGGTTATGTGTGATGACATACAGTTAAAGGAGTCTCCAAGAGAGGAATGTTGGCTTATCTGAGCTTTGCAGTCATAAAATGCATTGATTAAATCGGAGCAACTGGCTTATTTTAAAATACCCTGTAGAATCCACACTTCACGCCCCTGAATGTCTCCTCATCAGTCCTCCTTCCAAAATAGATTCTTAATAAAAGGAACATAAATCTTTTTATAACAACTACAAGTTACTAATGGTTCTCAGTGTGCACTAATAGAGATTTCTCTTCGAAGGGGATTACCCATCTCTCTTATCTTGTTTGCACATGGAAAAAAGATACCTACCCAAATTATTTTGTATTTATCACTCAGCCAGCCCTCTAGAGCATCTGTACTCTTTCTTTCCCATTATAGCATGTGGGCAGCTCCAAGTGCTGTAGGATTTATAACGAGTCCTAGAAAACTATGAAAAAACTCAAACTCATGCAATTCTAATTCATTCTAATATTAATAGATTTTATGGATAAAAACAAAAGCAAAATCTTGCTTCTTATCCCAAACTTGTCTTCAAAATGGTCTTCTATTTTCTGAGCCTTTTCAGGAAATCAGATAAACTTTCCAGCTTACCCATGAGTACCTCAAATAAGGCAAGATACAAATTAGTTTACTATGGCAAACCCTCAGCAAGAGTCTTCTCCCAGTAACCTTTTACTGTATGAGGACAAATGACCAAATACTACATTGTTATTAAAAGCTGGAACATCTTTCTGAAGTTTGTGAAATCAGGTTTACTCTTGGCAATGGCAGGGACTAAATGTGCAGTTGTGTTTTGGAAATCCACTTTTAAACAGACAAATGAAATGGTTTCTTGTTATCTGAAAATGAACTTTTTTCATAAAAATGAAGCCTTTTAAAGCTTTCAGGGGACATGATACCTTGATTTAAATGAAGAATTTTAGTAAATTACATAGTTATACAGAGAATTAGTTGTGGTAAGGAAGTCAACACAGCTCAGAATAGTTTTCTTTACAGAGAGTGTTTGAGCTCTACCGGGCACTCTCTAGAAGGACCCCGGTGTCCTCTCCTCATCTGTCTGTGGAGTCAGTCCATCCAATTCCTGTTCTCAGCTTACCAGAGTCACATATGGTATCTAACCTCTTTATAAAGGCTTTGATTGATTATATGCTGAGAAGGTAAAGAAATGAAGACGAGAAAACTATTTGGCATGTGCAGAAGCATATTTTTGCTCACATTAGATAAGACAGAAATCTTTAACCACAAAATGTGTTAATGTAGCATGGGAATGCGGTTAGCACCAGATGAGATGGCAATAGCTACTTACTTACCAGCATGACTGGTCTTAATAGACAGTGAGGAAGAGTGCATTTACCTGATGCATTTAGGAAGGATTTGGTAGTTCTCTAATATACAAGTTTCTCTTGTCTTCAATCCTGCCTTATTGTTGCTCATTCAAGACCTTAGGTACCCCCTCTTAGGAAGTAACTTCTAATATTCTGCCCTGAAAAAGTAGTTCAAAATGGATGCAGAGGAAAGAGTGCCACCTGCTGATTTCTCATCCTAAAGCAATTCTGATTTCCTTGGAGGTTTCTCAGCAAGATCTCATAATTCCTGATACTATTTATTAAGTCATAAATGACAAGCACAAAGCCTGGAGTGGAGGGGCTACAGTTTTGTGAGCTGTAAGGTAGAGTCAGAGGGGTTCAAGGATTGATTACAAAATATTTTCACTCAGTTCAAAATACTCACTATTATGGGTTTCAAAACATTCAAATTCACCATTTCATCAATTTTTCATGTTTTTCTTCTTATCAGCTACAGGGAAACTTGTGGACAACAGGAAAGTGACCTCCTTGTCTTATGAAATTTCCTTGTCTTGAATTTCTTCTGGACTCTTCTCAGAGTGGAAAAAACATGTCTAATAAAAGCCACTTTGTGATATTGGAACATTACTTTTTCTTCAATCTGTCTTGCAAGGAAACATGCTTCTTTCTAGTTGCCTGTGACACTATCAAAGAAAATTGCTTAAAGTAAAATGAAAATATGTATTAATTTGCCCCCAAATGCATTTGCAAATTAAGGTTGTAGAAATTCATCATTTTTGTCTTTCCTGCTGAAGTTTGCAATTCAGGGAAATTTTATAAGTTTTCAAACAATTATTAATATGTAATTGCTCACAAAGTACTGGGAAGTTAGAAGTAATGTGTGTCTAAGAAAGACAGAAACCTCTAGCTGATGAATACAAATTGAATTAAGCCCCAGGAAGAATTTTCAGTTGAGTGTGATTCTGACATCAGATACGTCAGTGTACCTTTTTTTTTTTTTTTTTTTTTGCCACACCTGTATCTCCTATTAATAGGATAAAACACTGGTTTTTTTTAGTCAAATGGCAGAAGGAATGGTCCATACTAACACCCATTCTTTAAAAACGACTCCCAATTAAGTACAATTTAAAAAGTTGACCAACATAATGGGTGGGCTGGTGCATAGCTTATCCAAAGTGAAACTCATCACCTTTTGCAGTTTATTTATCCTTCATTGTTACTTGAGAACAGTTACCATTAACCTGTGCCTTCAGTGTTAGGGTGATTTTATCTCTAATCAACTCAGGCATGAATCAGATTGCAGGCACGGCAAGAAGAATGAGCAACAAAGGAGTTGTTACCACAAAGCAACAACTCTAAAAATGGGCCAGAGCTGTCAATATCTCTTTCTGCTCCGCAAAATAAAAGTTAACAAAAAAATATAGAATCCTTTTCTTTTGGAGAAATAAAAAGAGAATAGATGGAAAGAAAAAAAAATAAGAAAATTTAGTCACAAAGCATTTACTTATAACGTTAGTAAAATAAAACATGTTTTCCAATCCTTAGAAAACAGGAAGCTGTTATCATGTCATTGATATGAGTGGCCATGGTGGCCATTTGTATTTAGGCGAGACAAATCTGAGTGTGTGTGTACACATGCATGTGTGCCTGTACACATGTGCATTATAAGGAACACTGTTTTCTCTTTTTAAATTTGGTTAATTTCTGTAGACATTTTGCAAATAAGCAATCCTGCCCATGTATAAGTAACTCTAAAAAAGTGGTTAGCAATTAAATATCATTTGGAAGTTAGTCCATTGGTAAATTTGGCATCAAAATGCTATTAATATTTTAGAACACTATTCTAATTTCTAAAGAAAGATTCTCCAGCAAATGCATAGCCACTGGTAGTAATGGCAATTTTTACGTGAGGCGCGAGGTCTCTTCCTTCCTTCTTCCTGGGTACTGGTTTGTTAGTCCTTTGGTTTAACTTCCTGTTTTAACTGTTTAGGCAAAGGGACTGCTACCTCCTTTACCTACATTTTTTCTTATAGGAATCATACCTCTCGGGATGCAACTTAACTTCATCACTGCTGGTTACTTCTTTCTTGTATTTCTCCCAAAACACACACACACACACACACACACACACACACACACACACACACGCACACGCACACGTAGTCATTCATTTGTTTTACACATATTTATTAAGTACCTGCCTGTGCCGGCATTGTTCAGGGATGTATCTTGGGAAATATTGTGTATTTAGGAAAATAAAACCAACAAAGGTCACTGCCCCTGGGGAACCACATTCTAGTAGGGAGAGAGGTCTAAAAGTAATAAGCATATCTTGACTCTGAAAACTTTGACAAATGAACTGAGTAATATTGAATAGTAGTTGTTCAATACATTTTGTTTCAATCGAGAAGTTGTTTCTGTGTGTGTGTGTGTGTGTGTGTGTGTGTGAGGAAATGCGTGGAAAATAGTTCTATTTCTGCAGTGGTAAACTGCATCCAAGGCTTCAACTACATTTTGATGATTGAATGAAGGTAAGAAGATTCCAAGTAACGGGGACCATACTAGAGATTGGACGATATCTTCTTTGGAAGAACACAAGACCCACAAAATAATTTCAAGGAGAAGTATCAACTCTGCTCATTGTTCCTCTGTAACTCTTCAAAACTTGTATCTTAATGTAGAAGATTTTTCTAGTGAAATATTAGGGGAAGGTATTAAGAATGAGTGGGAACACAATACCATTTGACCAAACACATATTTTGAAACATTCTTTTTTTTCTTAACATCTTTATTGGAGTATAACTGCTTTACAATGGTGTGTTAGTTTCTGCTTTACAACAAAGTGAATCAGTTATACATATACGTATGTTCCCATATCTCTTCCCTCTTGCATTTCCCTCCCTCCCACCCTCCCTATCCCACCCCTCTAGGTGGTCACAAAACACAGAGCTGATCTCCCTGTGCTATGCGGCTGCTTCCCTTGAAACATTCTTAACTAAAATGATACCTGATATCTCTGGCTTATAAAATTTTAAACGCAAAAAAATTCTTGATTACATCCTATAGGCTATCTTTAAGCTTCCGTTTTTCTTTTTGGCTTTCATAAAATCATGGAAGTTTCACGCTGAAGGCTTTACTCTGATCTTATTACTCACTTCTTGGGATTTAGTATCCTTTTGAAAATCTGCTAAAAACCATAGACCCTGTCATTCCAAAATTTAATATATGTACATAAAATGCTGCTCTAAATTTCAGGTAATTTGTAGATACTATGAATCCATTGAGTGGTCCTTAGATATGAGGTAGATCTAGTCTAGTCTGTTCAGTTTACAGATGAGAATACAGAGATGAAATTACGTTGTGATTTACTTAAGACCACACAAGTAGTGAATGTCAGGCCAAGAATAAAGAAGTTTTCTGATTCCTACCTTGTGTGAATTACTTCCACTCTGCATCCCATTCTGGATACCTAAAGCTGCATTATAACTCATCCCACAACTCTGAGACTTAAACCTACACTTTATGATCCTCTCTCATGATCCTGAGATTTGATTGGATTTATCTGGATGGTTCTCACTTGGGGTCTGTCACTTAGTTGCAGTCAGATCACAGCTCGGGCTGGAGTCATCTGATGGCCTGACTGGCTGGATATCTAAGGTGATTCCGTCACTTATATGTCTGGTATCACAGCTAGGATGGCTGGAACAACGGGAGGCCGGGTGTGGTTCTCTCTCCATGCTGCCTCTCCAAGTGGCCAGCTCTTACAAGGCATGGCAGTCTCTTACATGGCAGCTGGCTTCCTCCAGAGTGAGCGTTTCAGGAGACCCAGGTGGAGGCTGCAAGATTTATTATGACCCAATCTTGGAAGTCATGGAGCATCCTTTCTACTGCATTCTGTTGGTCAGAAAGCAAATCACAGGGACAGCCCAGGTTAAAAGCAAGTGAGTTCACGTGGGTGTGGATACCGAAAGCATGGTTCATTGGGGGTGGCCATCTTTGGAAACTAGCTACCATCATCCTCTTTAAGTGTTAGCCATATCTGACTTTTTGAAAGAAACTTCTTCAAAAACATAGAAATGTACCAGTAAGTTATTCAAAATTTAAATATTTAAATTATCCTCTTGAAAATGATATATTTTTAATAGAGTACTCATTTTTCTAGTAAATATTAAAATGGAGGGTCATAATACCTTAAAAAAAGAATCTCAAGGAACTGAGAACTTGGATTTCTTTCCTTTTAGGAACTAGATCTTAAAAATATATGTACAGGTTTAATCCAAGCTCTGCATCAAGGATGTCCGTCCATTCCTCCTGGTAATTGAATTCCACTGACTGACATAATTAGGCCCTATCTATTAAACCTGTTGTGTCAAAATCTTCTTGAAGTGCCTTCATTTACATATTTCTAACGTTGCAGAAACAATCATAATAGTCGGTTCTGTCAAGGCCCATTGTAGAATGCTTTCATTCTCTGATTGACAGTGATAATAATTGATACTATGGGTCCTTTATATTAGAGTAGTTGTTTATTTGACATAATATTCTAGAAAATGTGCACCAAAAATCCTTAAAAAGTGTTTTGGTAAAAGTAGCTTCATCCATTTTTCATCCATTTTTCACTCCTGTCATCTCAAATGGTTTGCATCAAACTGTCCCTAAATTAGTAGACTGGAAAAAAGAGCAATCTTAGTCTCTTATTTCAGATATTTTCTGGTGTCTTTAGTCATTCCTCTCTGTAATCATTTACAGTTTACTGAGTGGCAGATATACATAAAAATATCTGAGGATTTTAAACCAAAGAAGATATCCTTTTTCTCTTAGCCCATTCTTTTAATTTAATTAGGAAGACTTTGCAAGACCTTTTACTAACTAAGGGAACTGACATATTATAAAATAATTCAAGAGAACATTAGAGACTTAAGTACTCCCTAATTCTTACTGCTTCTGTTTTTCAGTTAAGATATTAACACTAGTCAGTTAAGACCTATTTCGAGTTATTTGAGGCAGACTAATAAAAAAATCTCTGCCTGATTTTTTTTTTTTTTTTAAATCCAGCCATTATACACAAAGGAATAAGCTAAATGAGGGCTGCAAGGATCTTTACTGCTGATAAAGGTGATATCAGAGAATGTGGGCAGGACGTCTTGTTAATACTCAGTGCCAGGATTAGTCAAATTTGCCCACCCAGTCATGGCAGGAGTGGACAGGGGCAGGCCTCCCCAGCAGGGACAGAACCAAGCAGAACTTGTGATCCCTGCAAGCATCCAGGTCCCAAGAGAAAAAAAGAGGAAGGATCTGAGCAACTTAGATTCACTTTCTCCTACCAACCCCCCACCCCCCCCCCACACACACAGAGTTACTGCCTCTCCCTTAAAAAGCAGTGATAGAGGGAACAGTGAGAAACCAGGAGTAGAAGATAATGGGGTTGACTCCATAAGTCAGGACAACAGGAAAAGCATTGCCACTAATTTTCTACAGCTTTTTGTTCTCTTAACATCTTCGGTTTAATCTTTAAACCATTAAAAAGATAATATATGAAATGAGTTATCTTACCTTTCTTCTCAAGACAATCTCTTATTTTAATATTCTTTCTGTTCTACTATTCTGATGAAAAGATGGGGATTCTCTTTATGTGCATAAGAGTGACCATGGAATGCTCTGACAAAAAGCTTTCCTATTCATTGACTGGGTCAGGATAATAATTCTTTTCCATTGATGATTACTACAAAGGCCTTTGGCATCAATAGTCCATTTAAATAATCCAGTGATAAACCTAGCCAGAGGAAAGAATCCAGAATGGATATCAATGCAAAACAATTCCAGCTGCAAATAGAGGGTTCAAGCACCAATTAAGGGAATCTTTTTCTTCTATATTTAGTTCCATTGGAAATTTTTCGGAAATGAATATATAGTAAATCTGTTCAAGCTTTGATAATTTATGTTATAGCTAGAGAAGAAAATGTACGTTTTTCCTATTTTTAACCTCTCTGTATTTTATAAAAGTTTTTTCAAGATAGTTTCAAGTTCTCTTGTTTGTGACAGTTGTATCTGTGACGTGATTCATTCATTCAACAAATATTTGTTGAGATCCTAATATATATCAGATAATATTCCAGGGTACTTTTCTTATTTAATAATGGATTTAAAAGAAATGTAATGAGGAAAAAGTATGTTAACTAAAGGGGATGAGAGGATAGAGGGCGTATTTCAGATGGAGAAGTTCTTTTCAAAAAGGTGACAACTGATCAGAGTACTTTTAATGAAGTGAACTAATTCTGGAATTGCAAGCCAGACAGAGAATTGCAGATGCAAAGACTCTGAGGCAGAAACATGCTTAACAGGCAACTTGCATTAGAATGTGGCCAGATTTGACAAAAAGTGTTGAATTTTCAACATGAATTTGATATTTAGTAGTAAGGAAAAAATCAGCATATTTTACTGAAAAAAGTGTTCTATATTATAGATGCCTCTTTTTCAATAATTATCTGATCATTCAACTTCCTCTTCTTCAATAATTTATAACAGCTTCCTTGAGATGCCATTAACATAATTAAACTTTACTCATTTAAGCATGTAAGTCAATAAATTTATAGAGCTGTGCAACTATTATTACAATCCAATTTTAGAACATTCCACTGTCTTCAAAAGACCCCTCATGCCCATTTACAAACAATCTCTCTTCCCACCCCCAGCTCCAGTCAAACAATAATCTATTTTATGGATTTGATTTTTTGAACATTTTATGTAATTAGAATTATACAATATGTGGTTTTCTAGATTTGGCTTCTTTCACTTTGTATAATGTTGTTGAGGTTATTCCCTATATGAACATGCATCAGCTGTTTGTTACTTTTTATTGCTGAATACTATTCCGTTGAATGGATTAGCATTTTGGTTTTTTTTTTCACTTGTTGATGGAAACCTGTACTTCTTTTTTCAATTTTTTTTTTAACTTGTTGGCTATCATGAATAATGTTGCTGTCACCTTCACATTCAAGTCATTATATGGGACATATGTTTTAATCTCTTTGGTTGGATACCTAAAAGTGGAATTGCTTGGTTTTATGGTAAATTTACCTTTGACTGTTAATGAAACTGCCAGACTGTTTTCCAAAGTAGCTATATGGTTTTATATATCTACCAGCAATACATTCCTGTTCCAGTTTCTTCACATCCTAGATGACATTTGGTACTACCTGTCTTTTTGAGTATAGCCATCGTTGTGGATATGAAGTGGCATCTCACTGTGGTTTTAATTTGCATTTCCCTAACCATTAAGTTTTTAAGCACATTTTCATATGTATTTAACTATATCTTCTTTGGTGAAATGTTCATCCAGATCTCTAATGAATTTTTGATGGGCTGTTAGTTTTATTGAATTCTTTATATATTCTAGATGCAAATTCTTTATCTTTAATATATTTTACAAATAGTTTTTTCCCCAGTCTGTGATTCATATTTTGAAACTCCTAATGGTGTCTTTTGAGGAACAAAAGTTTTAATTTTCATAAAATTCACTTTATTATTATTTTTCTTTTATGTGTCCTGCTTGAAGATCAGGAAGATTTTTTCCTGTTTTCTTATAAACATCACTTAGCTTTTGTTTTTACATTTAGGTCCATGATCAATTGTGAGGTGGTTTTTTGTTTGTTTGTTTTGTCTTATTTTTTGTTTTTGATGGCAGTAAGGGTCTTTTAGCACATGGAAATCTTATTGTTTCAGCACTATTAGTAGTTATTGTAGAGATTACATTATACATTTTAAATGCTCACAGTCTATATTAGATTAATACTAACCAAATTCTTATAAAATATACAAACTCTGCTGTAATATGTTTCCATTTCTTCCCACTCTTTGTGCAACTACTATAATATACATTATGTATATATGTTATGTACATGGTAATACAATATTATAATTATCAATTCATGCAATCTGTGCCTCTTAAAGAAGTTTGGAGAAAAAAAGGACAAGAACTTATTTATGGGTTTTTTTTTTTTTTTGGCGGTACTCGGGCCTCTCACTGTTGTGGCCTCTCCCGTTGCGGAGCACAGGCTCCGAACGGGCAGGCTTAGCAGCCATGGCTCATGGACCCAGCTGCTCCGCGGCATGTGGGATCTTCCCAGACCAGGGTACGAACCCTTGTCCCCGGAATTGGCAGGTGGACTCTCAACCACTGTGCCACCAGGGAAGCCCTGTTTATGTTTTTTATATTAACCACATATTTAGATTTTCTAGTGCTCTTCATTTTTTTTTCCATTATTTTCCTGTGGATTGAATTACTATCTGAATATATGCTTTAATTTCTTGCTCCATTACACCTCAATTATCTCCACCTTTTTGCTAGTATATGTATATATTTATATATCTATAAGTATATACAGAATATTATAAATATATTTCTATTTATAGAAAGAATTTTCATATGCTATGAGGCCAACAATACAGTTTTATAATTATTTTATAATTATTGTTTTATTAAATTGTCTTTTATAAACACCTGTTAAAGGATAATGAGAAAAAATACATATGTTTATACTGTCTTTACAGAGCTTTATGTGCAATAAAGTTACCATTTGGTGTCATTTACTTTCAGCCCAAAGGACTTTCTTTAGTATTTCTTATAAGAAAGGTGTACTAATAATTAGTTCTTTCATATTTTGTTCATCTGGAAATATCTTTATTTCTCTTTCATTTTAAAAAGTGAAATATAGTTGATGTACAATGTTATGTTAGTTTTAGCTGTACTACATAGTGATTTGACATTTTCATACATTATGAAATGATCACCAGGATAAGTCTACTAACCATCTGTCTCCATACAAAGTTATTACAATGTTGTTGACCATATTCCTCATGCTGTATATTACATTCCTGTGACTTATTTTTTATATAACTGGAAGTTTGTACCTCTTAATTACCTTCACCTATTTCACCTCCCTCACCCCATCCCCTCTGGCAACCACCTGTTTTTTCTCTGTATCTATGAGTCTGTTTTCATATTTTTTGTTTGTTTTCTGTGTTTTGTTTTTTTAGATTCTACATATCAGTGAGATCATATAGTATTTGTCTTTCTGTGTCTGACTTATTCTACTTAGCATAATATCTTATATATCCATCCATGTTATCACAGATGGCAAGGTTTCATTTTTTATGGCTGACTGATCTTCCATTATATATATTCCATCATGTCATCTTTATTCAACTATTGATGGACACTTAAGCTGCTTCTGTATCTTAGCTACTGGGCTATTATAAATAATTATGCAAAGAAAATTGATGTGAAATATATCTTTTTGAATTAATGATTTTGTTTTCTTTGGGTAAATACAATTTCTTTTATTTTGAGGGATAGTTTTGCTGGATATAAAATTCTTACTTGACAGGGTATTTTTTCCTCCTGACACTTTAATTATAGTATAATGTTACAATTATTGCATTATGAAATTGTCTTTTAAATCACTTGAGAAGCAAAGGTGCGTGCATGTTACCACTATACCACTTCCTTCCTTCTATACCACTTCCTTCTGGCCTCTGTTGTTTCTTCTGAGAATCTGTTGTTAAACTTATTGTGGTTCCCTTATATATGATGAATCATTTTTCCCTTGCTGTTTTCAGATTTTCCTCTTGCTCTTTAGCTTTTAATAATTTGACTATTATGTTTCTAGATGTGGATCTGTTTTGTTTATCTTACTTGAGGTTTGTTGAACTTTTTGGGTATGTAATTTAAGTTTTCTGGCACATTTTGGAAGTTTGTGCTCATTATTTCTTCAAATATGTTTTCGGCCCTTTTTCTTTCTGCTTTCCTTCTGGGACTCCTATTATTCATATGTTGGTGTACTTGAAGTTTTCCCTCAGGTCTCTGAGGCTTTGTTCATATTTCTTCAATCTTTCAATCTTTTTTCCCCCATTCTTTGTAAGATTAGGTAAGCTCAACTGATTGATCTTCAAATTAGCTGATACTTTTTTCTGCTACTCAAATCTGCTGTTGAATCCTTCCAATAAATTTTTCATTTCTTTCACTATATTTTTCCAACTCTAAAATTTCCATTTTTTTAGAAAAGCATTTAACCTCTTGATTGATATTCTATATTTGATGAGTCGTTGTCAAGTTTTCTGCCTTCTAAAACATATTAAAAAATTTTTTTTAAACATAATTGTAACAGCTGTTTTGAACTTTTTGTCTGCCAAGTCCTACATCTGGGGCCCCTCAGAGACAGTTTCTATTAACTGCTTTCCCCAGTGTATGGATTACAATTTCTTGTTTCTTTGACTGTCTTGCTATTTTATTGTTGAAAACTGGACAATTTGATAACATAGTGTAGTAACTCTGGATTCTGATCTACCCTTCCTTCCACCTCCAGGAGTAGTTGTTGTTGCTATTATTGTTCATTCGTTTAGTGATTTGCCTGGACTAATTTTATGGATTTTATCTTGCCCTCAGTTGCATCATTGATATTTCTTCTTTGTGTTTTTAATTTATTTAATCTTCTTTTTTTTTCAAGTCTGGCTTCCTATATTTCCCTTGGATCAGTTTAGTAGTCAGACAATGATTAGTCAGAGGTTGTGCTTAAATATCTTGAGCCAGTAAGATTTCCATCCTTTGCCAATGGATCTGTGTGTGAGTTGAGAAATACAAAATTCAGGCAGTTTATGAATCTGCCCCAGCTTTTACTTTCTGCATGTGCAAGGCCTCATGTTCAGGAAAGCATGAGTAAATAGCTAGGTCTGTCTCTGTTATCTTGTAATTATGTTCCTAGCCCTTCTGACCCTAGGGATATGTGGGAATTTATCAAGGTCCACAGTGGCTATCTCTTTCACTTGATCTCTCCGAAAAATTTCTGAAGTTTGTCTGAAGTTCTGTTGCTTATTCCAACCAGTATTGTAACCTCATGTAAGCTATGATATTGGCTTTTCCTGATTGTTTGTCACAGAGATTGCTGTTGTTTCTGATAGCACCTCAAGGTGTGGACCTTTTCAAGCTCTGCTCCAAATCAATTCTTCCCTGTCTGGAAAGAAAGCTGATGTTCCTTACAGCTTGTCATGCCCTGGTAAATACAGCAATAAGGATCTGGGAGCCAGTGAATGGGTTAGAAGCAGCTGCAGGGTAAAGTGCTACACAGACTCCCATTGTTTTTTGGAGGTTTAGCAGTTTTTCTTGAATAAACATTTCACTACATTTTTGTATACCTGTGGTCAATTTTCAGAGTTCTGAAATGGTTGTTTTTGGCAATTTTATCCAGTTTTATTGTGGCTTTGTGTGGAGAAAATTTGCTGAGCTTTTCACTTGGCCATTTAGGAAAGCTCTTCTTCAGTATTTTTTTTTAGTTGAGATTCACATAACAAAAAAATTAGCCATCTTAAAGTATACAATTCAGAGGCATAATCATTTGCAATATTGTGCAACCACACTTCTGTACATCTCCAAATATTTTTATCATCCCAAAGAAAATTTTGTACCCATTAAGTAGTCACTCCCCTATTCTCTCATTCCACCAGCCCCAGGTAACCACAAATCTCCTTTCTGTCTGATGGATTTACCTGTTCTAAATATCACATATGAATAGAATCGTCAAACATATAAACTTTTATTCTGTCTCCTTTCACTTAGCATATTGGTTTTGAGGCCCATTCACATGATAGTATGTGTTAGTATTTTATTCCTTTTTATGGCTAAGTAATATTCATGTATTTATACCAGATTTTGTTTAGGTACTCATTTGTTGGTGGACATTTGGGTTGTTTCCATCTTTTATCTATTGTGAATAATGCTGCTATGAACATTCGTGTACAAATATTTGTTTGAGTCCTGTATCCAATTCCTTTGGCTGTATACACAGATGTAGGATTTCTGGGTTCACCTTTTTAGAGGAACCACCAAACTGTTTTCTGTGGCAGCTCTACTATTTTATTTTTTCACCAGCCATGTATGAGTGTTCCAATTTCTCCACATTCTTACCAACACTTATTTTCCATTTTAAAAAATTACTGTAGTTATCCTAGTGAGTGTGAAGTATTATCTCATTATGGTTTTGATTTACATTTCCCTAATGACTAGTAATGTTGTTTCATATATATATATGAAAATATATATATTTCATATATATATATGAAAATAAAACAGACTCATGAAATGCACTGGTACTAATATGCTATGAAACAGAGTTTCACAGAGTTGTGGCTCTGTAGGGAAGATCCAGGAAGGCCTCTCTGGGGAATGATATTTGAAACCTTCAAGGAGATAATGAGGCAATGAGAGGGCAGGAAGATCTTTCCAGATAGAGGAGACAATATTTGCAAAAACCCCATGGCAGGAGGAGTATGGTGAATTCAGAAGCCTAAATGAAGACTCCTGTGACTGTTGTAGAGAATAAAAGAGAGCAAGGTACAAGATCTGACTGGAGAGGTTAGGGGGAAGACCATGCTTTGCCTTGTAGCCTTTCATCCAACAATATGGTGCATGTGTTACTGGGTGACATGGTCAGATTCACTTAAATAAAATAATTCTGGGGCTTCCCTGGTGGCGCCGTGGTTAAGAATCTGCCTGCCAATACAAGGGACACGGGTTCGAGCCCTGGCCTGGGAAGATCCCACATGCTGTGGAGCAACTAAACCTGTGTGCCACAACTACCAAGCCTGCACTCTAGAGCCTGCATGCCACAACTACTGAGCCTGCACGCCTAGAGCCCGTGCTCCGCAACAAGAGAAGCCAGGGCAATGGGAAGCCCGTGCACCGCAATGAAGGGTAGCCCCAGCTCACCGCAACTAGATAAAGCCCACGCACAGCAACGAAGACCCAACACAGCCATAAATAAATAAATAAATAAAATAATTCTGGTTGTCTGTGGATAATCAAGAAAGGTGGAGCATCATTAGATAAGAATAGACAAACTAGTACACTATTGTTCCAAACAAGTTATCATGGTACCTGGAGCTAGGTGGAGGAGATGGAGAGATGCATTTGGAATAGAGATTTTTAAGAGGTAAATTGTCAGAGGTGCTTCAAGGCGGCAGAAGAGTAAGACGTGGAGATCACCTTACTCCCCACATATACATCAGAAATACATCTACACGTGGAACAACTCCTACAGAACATCTATTGAACGCTGGCAGAAGACCTCAGACCTCCCAAAAGGCAAGAAACTCCCCACGTACCTGGGTAGGGCAAAAGAAAAAAGAAAAAAAAGAGACAAAAGAATAGGGACAGGACCTGAACCTCTGGGAGAGAGCTGTGAAGGAGGAAAGGTTTCCACACACTAAGAAGCCCCTTCGTGGGTGGAGACCGCGGGTGGCGGAGGGGAAGCTTCGGAGCCACGGAGGAGAGCACAGCTACAGGGGTGCGGAGGGCAAAGCAGAGAGGTTCCCGCACAGAGGATCGGTGCTGAACAGCACTCACCAGCCCGAGAGGCTTGTCTGCTCACCCGCCGGGGCAGGCGGGGGCTGGGAGTTGAGGCTCGGGATTTGGAGGTCAGACCCCAGGGAGAGGATTGGGGTTGGCTGCATGAACACAACCTGAAGGGGGCTAGTGCACCACAACTAGCCGGGAGGGAGTCCAGGAAAAGGTCTGGAGCTGCTGAAGAGGCAAGAGAGTTTTTCTTGCCTCTTTGTTTCCTGGTGCATGAGGAGAGGGGATTCAGATCGCCGCTTAAAGGAGCTCCAGAGACGGGCGCGAGCCGTGGCTATCAGTGCAGACCCCAGAGATGCTAAGGGCATGAGACACTAAGGCAGCTGCTACTGCCACCAAGAAACCCGTGTGCAAGCACAGGTCACTGTCCACACCTCCCCTCCCGGGAGCCTGTGCAGTCCACCAATGGCAGGGTCCCATGATCCAGAGACAACTTCCCTGGGAGAACACATGGCGTGCCTCAGGCTGGTGCAACGTTACGTTGGCCTCTGCCACTGCAGGCTCGCCCCTCATCTATACCCCTCCTTCCCCCGGGCCTGAGTGAGCCAGAACCCCCGAATCAGCTGCTCCTTTAACCCCATCCTTTTGGAGCCAAGAACAGACGCCCTCAGGTGACCTACACACAGATGCGGGTCCAAATCCAAAGCTGAACCCTGGGAGCTGTGCAAACAAAGAAGAGAAAGGGAAATCTCTCCCAGCAGCCTCAGGAGCAGCACATTAAATCCCCACAATCAACTTGATGTACCTGCATCTGTGGAATACCTGAATAGACAACGAATCATCCCAAATTGAGGAGGTGGACTTTGGCAGCAACTATATATATATATTTTTTTCCCTTTTTTTCTTTTTTTTTTTTTTTTTTTTTTGATTGTGTATGTGTATGCTTCTGTGTGTGATTTTGTCTGTATAGCTTTGCTTTTACCATTTGTCCTAGGGTTCTGTCTGTCTGGGTTTTTTTTTGTTTGTTTTTAGTATAGTTTTTAGCAATTGTTATCATCGATGGATTTGTTTTTTGGTTTGTATGCTCTCTTCTTTCTTTCTTATTTTTTTGTTTATTACTTAAAACATTTTTAAAATAATTTTTATTTTAATAACTATTTTATTTTATTCTATTTTATTTTATCTTCCTCTTTCTTTCTTTTTTTTTCTCCCTTTTATTCTAAGCCGTGTGGATGACAGGCTCTTGGTGCTCTAGCCAGGTGTCAGGGCTCTGCTTCTGAGGTGGGAGAGCCAAGTTCAGTACACTGATCCACAAGAGACCTCCCAGCTCCCCGTAATATCAAATGGCGAATATCTCCCAGAGATCTGCATCTCAACCTGAAGACCCAGCTCCAATCAATGAACAGGAAGCTACAGTGCTGGGCACCCTATGCCAAACAACTAGTAAGACAGGAGCACGACCTCATCCATTAGCACAGAGGCTTCCTAAAATCATAATAAGTCCACAGACACCCCAAAACACACCACCAAACGTGGACCTGCCCAATGGAAAGACAAGATGCAGCCTCATCTACCAGAACACAGGCACTAGTCCCCTCCACCAGGAAGCCTACACAACCCACTGAACCAACCTTAGCCACTGGGGACAGACACCAAAAACAACGGGAACTACAAACCTGCACGCTGTGAAAAGGAGACCCCAAACACAGTAAGTTAAGCAAAATGAGAAGACAGAGAAACACACAGCAGATGAAGGAGCAAGGCAAAAACCCACCAGACCTAACAAATGAAGAGGAAATATGCAGTCTACCCGAAAAACAATTCAGAATAATGATAGTAAAGATGATCCAAAATCTTGGAAATAGAATGGAGAAAATACAAGAAACATTTAACAAGGACCTAGAAGAACTAAAGAGCAAACAAACAATGATGAACAACAAAATAGGGCTTCCCTGGTGGCGCAGTGGTTGAGAATCCGCCTGCCGATGCAGGAGACACGGGTTCGTGCCCTGGTCCGGGAAGATCCCACATGCCGCGGAGCAACTAAGCCCGTGAGCCATGGCCGCTAGGCCTGCGCGTCCGGAGCCTGTGCTCCACAACGGGAGAGGCCACAACAGTGAGAGGCCCGCATACTGCAAAAAAAAAAAAAAAAAAAAGCTAAGAGAATTCAGCACCACCAAATCAGCTTTACATCAAATGCTAAAGGAACTTCTCTAGTCAGGAAACACAAGAGAAGGAAAAGACCTACAATAACAAACCCAAAACAATTAAGAAAATGGTAATAGGAGCATACATATTGATAAATACCTTAAATGTAAATGGATTAAATGCTCCAACCAAAAGACATTGAATGGATACAAAAACAAGACCCATATATATGCTGTCTACAAGAGACGCACTTCAGACCTAGGGACACATACAGACTGAAAGTGAGGGGATGGAAAAAGATATTCCTTGCAAAAGGAAATCAAAAGAAAGCTGGACAGTTCTCATATCCGACAAAATAGACTTTAAAACAAAGACTATTACTAGACACAAAGAAGGACACTACATAATGATCAAGGGATCAATCCAAGAAGATATAACAATTGTAAATATTTATGCACCCAACATAGGAGCACCCCAAAACATAAGGCAAATACAGCCATAAAAGGGGAAATCGACAGTAACACAGTCATAGTAGGGGACTTTCACACCCCACTTTCACCAGTGGACAGATCATCCAAAATGAAAATAAATAAGGAAACACAAGCTTTAAATGATACATTACACAAGATGGACTTAATTGATATTTATAGGACATTCCATCCAAAAACAACAGAATACACTTTCTTCTCAAATGCTCATGGAACATTCTCTAGGATAGATCATATCCTTGGTCACAAATCAAGCCTTGGTAATTTTAAGAAAATTGAACTAATATCAAGTATCTTTTCTGACCACAACGCTATGAGACTCAATATCAATCACACGAAAAAATCTGTAAAAAATACAAACACATGGAGGCTAAACAATACACTACTTAATAACCAAGATATCACTGAAGAAATCAAAGAGGAAATCAAAAAATATCTAGAAACAAATGACAATGAAAACACGACAACCCAAAACCTATGGGATGCAGAAAAAGCAGCTCTAAAAGGGAAGTTTATAGCAATACAATCCTACCTCAATAAACAAGAAACATCTCAAATAAACACCTAACCTTACACCTAAAGCAATTAGAGAAAGAACAAAAAAACCCCAAAGTTAGCAGAAGGAAAGAAATCCTAAAGATCAGATCAGAAATAAATGAAAAAGAAATGAAGGAAACGATAGCGAAGATCAATAAAACTAAAAGCTGGTTCTTTGAGAAGAAAAACAGAATTGATAAGCCATTAGCCAGACTCATTAAGAAAAGAAGGGAGAAGACTCAAATCAATAGAATTAGAAATGAAAAAGGAGAAGTAACAACTGACATTGTAGAAATACAAAGGATCATGAGAGACTACTACAAGCAACTATATGCCAATAAAAGGGACAACCTGGGAGAAATGGACAAATTCTTAGAGAAGCACAACCTTCCGAGACTGAATCAGGAAGAAATAGAAAATATGAACAGACCAATCACAAGCACTGAAATTGAAACTGTGATTAAAAATCTTCCAACAAACAAAAGTCCAGAACCAGATGGCTTTACAGGTGAATTCTATCGAACATTTAGAGAAGAGCTAACACCTATCCTTCTCAAACTCTTCCAAAATATAGTATAGCAGAGGGAGGAACACTCCCAAACACATTCTATGAGGCCACCATGACCCTGATACCCAAACCGGACAAAGATGTCACAAAGAAAGATAACTACAGGCTAATATCACTGATGCACATGGATGTAAAAATCCTCAACAAAATACTAGCAAACAGAATCAAACAGCGCATCAAAAGGATCATACACCATGATCAAGTGGGGTTTATCCCAGGAATGCAAGGATTCTTCAATATATGGAAATCAATCAATGTGATACACCATTTTAACAAATTGAAGGTGAAAAACCATATGATCATCTCAATAGATGCAGGGAAATCTTTTGACAAAATTCAACACCCATTTATGATAAAAACCCTCCAGAAAGTAGGCATAGAGGGAACTTTCCTCAACATAATAAAGGTCATATATGACAAACCCACAGCCAACATCATCCTCAATGGTGAAAAACTGAAACCATTTCCACTAAGATCAGGAACAAGACAAGGTTGTCCACTCTCACCACTATTATTCAACATAGTTTTGGAAGTTTTAACCACAGCAATCAGAGAAGGAAGAAGAAAGAAGAGGAATCCAAATGGAAAAGAGGAAGTAAAGCTGTCACTGTTTGCAGATGACATGATACTATACATAGAGAATTCTAAAGATGCCACCAGAAAACTACTAGAGCTAATCAATGAATTTGGTAAAGTAGCAGGGTACAAAATTAATGCACAGAAATCTTTGCATTCCTATACACTAATGATGAAAAATCTGAAAGAGAAATTAAGGAAACACTCCCATTTATCATTGCAACATAAAGAATGAAATACCTAAGAATAAACCTACCTAAGGAGACAAAAGACCTGTATGCAGAAAACTATAAGACACTGTTGAAAGAAATTAAAGGTGATACAAATAGATGGAGAGACATACCATGTTCTTGGATTGGAAGAATCAACATTGTGAAAATGACTATGCTACCCAAAGCAATCTGCAGATTCAATGCAAGCCCTATGAAACTACCACTGGCATTTTTCACAGAACTAGAACAAAAAATTTCACAATTTGTATGGAAACACAAAAGACTCCAAACAGCCAAAGCAATCTTGAGAAAGAAAAACGGAGCTGGATGAATCAGTCTCCCTGACTTCATACTATACTACAAAGCTACAGTAATCAAGACAGTATGGTACTGGTACAAAAAACAGAAATATAGATCAATGGAACAGGATAGAAAGCCCAGAGATAAACCCACTCACATATGGTCACCTTATCTTTGATAAAGGAGGAATGAATATACAATGGAGAAAAGACAGCCTCTTCAATAAGTGGTGCTGGGAAAATTGGAGTGCTACATGTAAAAGAATGAAATAGAACACTCCCTAACACCATACACAAAAATAAACTCAAAATGGATTAAAGACCTAAATGTAAGGCGAGACACTATCAAACTCTTAGAGGAAAACATAGGCAGAACACTCTATAAGGTAAATCACAGCAGGATCCTTTTTGACCCACCTCCTAGAGAAATGGAAACAAAAACAAAAATAAACAAATGGGACCTAATGAAACTTAAAATCTTTTGCACAGCAAAGGAAACCGTAAACAAGATGAAAAGACACCCCTCATAATGGGAGAAAATATTTGCAAATGAAGCAGCTGAAAAAGAATTCATCTCCAAAATTTACATGCAGCTCATGCAGCTCAATATCAAACAAACAACCCAATCCAAAAATGGACAGAAGACCTGAATAGACATTTCTCCAAAGAAGATATACAAATTGCCAAGAAACACATGAAAGAATGCTCAACATCATTAATCATTAGAGAAATGCAAATCAAGACTACAATGCAGTATCATCTCACACTAGTCAGAATGGCCATCATCAAAAAATCTTGAAACAATAAATGCTGGAGAGGGTGTGGAGAAAAGGGAACCCTCTTGCACTGTGGGTGGGAATGTAAACTGATACAACTACTACGGAAAACAGTATGGAGGTTCCTTAAAAAACTAAAAATAGAACTACCGTATGACCCAGCAATCCCACTATTGGGCATATACCCTGAGAAAACCATAATTCTAAAAGAGTCATGTACCAAAACGTTCATTGCAGCTGTATTTATAATAGCCAGGACATGGAAGCAACCTAAGTGTCCATCGACAGATGAATGGTTAAAGAAGACGTGGCACATATATACAATGGAGTATTACTCAGCCATAAAAAGAAATGAAATGGAGTTATTTGTAGTGAGGTGGATGGCCCTAGAGTTTGTCATACAGAGTGAAGTAAGTTAGAAAGAGAAAAACAAATACCTTATGCTATCAGATATATATGGAATCCAAAAAACAATGCTCATGAAGAACCTAGGAGCAAGTTGGGAATAAAGACACTGACCTACTAGAGAATGGGCTTGAGGATATGCGGAGGGGGACGGGTAAGCTGGGAGAAAGTGAGAGGGTGGCATGGACATATATACACTACCAAACGTAAAATAGGTAACTAGTGGGAAGCAGCCACATAGCACAGGGAGATCAGCTCAGTGGTTTGTGACCACCTAGAGGGGTGGGATAGGGAGGGTGGGAGGGAGGGAGATGCAAAACGGAAGAGAGATGGGGATGTATGTATATGTATAACTGATTTACTTTGTTATAAAGCAGAAACTAACACTCCATTGTAAAGCAATTATACTCCAATAAAGATGGTTTTTTAAAAAAAGAGGTAAAGTGTCCACCCTTGGATTTCTTAGAATATATATATATATATGTATCAAAGATTTAGTCTGAGTTGCGTCAGGTGGGCAAATAAGGAGTAATGACAAGTTAATTTCAATCTTTCTCTGTTTTAAGCATTTATTTTTCCATCAGTATTTATATTAATAATCTTGCTTGCTAAACGTCAGTGTGTATATTTAAATATCATGTCCTCTGTTTCATTTACTCTGGGGCTAATAAAAACTTAATAGACACTAATTGTTATCAAATTTGCCAAGAAAAGACTCTCACAAATCTAGTTAGTTTTTAACATTCTGTTCGTTTTGGAGCCTATAATGTATCCCCAGCAGGGACTGTGCTTGGAAGCACCAGGGACTTCTTGGAAGAAAATATACTTGACAGATCTTGGGTCAAACCATAATCATCCTTCACAAAGACTGACTCTGGACATACTGTAGGTAATATATTTTTATACTGTCAGGATTTATCTCACTTTGTTGTCCAATTGTTCTAGACATTTTGTCCTTGCATCTACAGAGATGTATACAATAACAGCTTGTTTTCTTATATTAGACCGCTGGCACAAAAAATGCTTATTCCAACTTTTCCATATATGTCTGTGAAGGTTTGGAAAATTAGCTACTGAATCTCATATAGTGACCATAAATGTGCCTGTATTAGCCTATGAAGAAAGAAATCTCATTTCTTTAATTTAGAGATTTCCTCTCTCCTTCCTCCAGCAATTCCCCTCCCCTCTGCCTCTCACCATGCCACGCTCACATTTAAGTTTTCTCTCCTGGAAGAATGAGTAGAGACAATAAGAAGTCAGAGCAAAACTGAAAAGAAAACTGATTGGTAGTATAATCTTGAATATGGGAATAATTTAGAGAAAATAAATCCATATATTTAGGTATAGATACAGACAGAGATGTAGGTATCTATGTTTATATCTATTTCTGTATCCATCAGTCAATCAATCAATCTGTCTATCCACAACACACATTCATACACCTTTTTTGTAGGAGGGATTCAGATTATTTAGTCAAATTTATATGGCAAAAGGGCTAATTTATTACTGTTCTCTAAAATTTAAAAGAGTTACTTGAGAAGTTTTTTCATATAAGGAAAATTCAAGTACTAAGTCCTCTTATTTCATTATTGCTATTCTTCATTTTTCACTAAAATTCCTTCCCTGCACTATCTCCACTATTTCATTATTCCCCTGTGTCTTTTACTCATTTATTTTAGATTCCTTCCTTATGCTTTATCTTTGTAGAAATACTCTTTTATGTCCATGGCTTCTGTAATTTTCTCTTACTGTTCTTTACTTCATTTACTTAAAAGAATGTTTTTAACGCAAAGATTCCTGGAAAAAGTCTTTCTCATTTTGGATCCCTCGTGGCTTTGGGACATTGAGGGAGTAGGTGGGGGGCTGTAAATGGAAAGGTTACTGAGTCTGTACCACAGAGGTATCTGGAGAAATGTGTGGCATGTTGACAATCAGAGATGAAGTTGTCATGATGACAATTTGGAGTCTCGTCTGATTTGACAGCATTTACTTGCTTTGCTGCTCCAACTGAAAAAGTAAACATTGTGTCTGGGGACTAAATCTACTTGTGTATTCTTCAACTAGATTAAAGTCAGATACTAAATTGTCTATGTGGGTTTCCTTTGTTCTATTGTTGTTGTTGGTTTTTTTTTTTTTTTTTTTTGGTTTCAATACTCTGATTTACCAATGTCCTATTCTTTTATATGGCTTGTTGTATTTAAAAGGAAGTGATTTGAAATCGGTGTCACTGTGAAGTCAGCTTGTTGAGACTGAAATTCACTATTTCATTGATCATATATGTATTGTTTTGAATAGCATCAGTAAATGTGAAGTGACTTATGGGGTGTTTTAATTCCAAATTGGCTGTGATATCTAACCTACGGACCCAGAGAGTGGATTATCACAAATGCTGAGTCTTCAGTGTCCAGCACAGGAATGGAATAACTTTGTGGAAGTGCCCCAATCCCCCCAGTGGGATTAATTTGCAGTATGCCCGTTGATAAGGAAGGTAAGAGATGAGCAGAATGAGAAGTAAAAGGTTATCGTCATTTTGTTATCACTCTTCTTTCTTCCACACCCTCCTGTGCAGAGTGGTTCAGTAGAAGTGATCCCAGCATGGAGGTGTCTCTTGTCATGCAGGCTTCTATGGTTGTGACTTAGAGCTATCTAACCAAGTTTTCAGTGGAACTGCAAAAAGTTCATGTTGGCTTTGAGGAACTTGTTATATAACGAAAGGAAAGTTTCCTTTCTTCTTTGGCTCTACATGTTACTATGTTGTATAATATGGACCTCAAAGAAGAAATTATGAAAAAAAAGTGTATGTTTAAATGATTGTCCATACCTGCCTTCTTAAGAGTCCTAAAGACAATTGTTTCTTGACAGTCAGTGATTATTGGACCGTGAGAGAGAACTCATGGAAAATTTTTTTTCTGAAAATAAGATTCATTTGTGGAAGAAAGAAAATATATTAAACTTCTGGGTGACTTACTTTAATAATTCATATTGTAAAAGAAATAGTTATTGATGGCTGCTTTGCAAATGGAGTATTAAATCTTTTAAATAGTTTATTTATACAATTTCACTTTGAAACAATGCCAATAAGTATGTTCAAGTTAATAAATCAATTAGGGAGAGAATCTTTATTTTTGTGGCACATAAGTTTCTGCAAATTTTCTGAAGTAATATTCTACCTGAAGACAAGAAAGAGAGCAATCTAGCTTTTTATAATGTCTCATCATTCACTAAAATTATGTGTTGCCAGATCAGTATCACCACTCTTCAGAAAATATTTGGAAGCTATTGAGATACAGATTTTAAGGAAACATTAAAGAAGGAATTTTCTTCTTTAATAAGCTTCAACCCACACTAATCAGGATTTCCTAGAACTGCAAATTTCTTCCTTTTGTTTTTGCTGTTGATGATGTTGAAGGTTGTTAGCATTGTTTGTGTGCAAGAAATAGGATTTTTGGAAAGCTGCACAGTAGAAAATAAGGTTTATATTGCCTCTGTCTTTAAAGAGCCAAAGACATTCTAACAAGTGACGCTGGAAATTATTGACAAGATGGTCTTGAAGCCAGTCTAAAGTGTTACTAGAGAGTTATGGATCAGTCCAGGAAGTCTTTTCTTAGACTGTGATGATTAGGTCTGTATTATTTGTGTTCTATTCTTTTAAGTACTCAACCTGCATAATTATACAAAAAGTTAAAAAAATACGTCCTATATTCATTTATCTGGTTACTACCTTTGATCCATTATGTTAATACATTAGTTTATTAACAAATGAAGGAAATTGAAGTAGTTACAGCAGTAACTTCCTGTGACAGTATTGACTAATAATTTCTTAGTATCTACAAAATAGTATTTTAATACAGATTTACAATAACTTATTTGCAGTTCTGAAATTTTTTGTAAGTCATATATGTAATTTTTTTTTTTTTCTTTTTTGGCTGTGCTGTGTGGCTTGCAGGATCTTAGTTCCCTGACCAGGGATTGAACCTGGGCCCAGCAGTGAAAGTGCCCAGTCCGAACCACTGGACGGCCAGGGAATTCCCAAGTCATTTTGTAACTGGAATATTGGAAATGTATCATACAATTTTTGGTAATTCATTTAGCGGAAAACCTGAATGGACCTGACAAGAGGCTGGTTGTTTAGTGTGGATATTTATATGTCATGACAGAAATATCAACGTATTTGATTATGTAATATTGCCCTAGACCTCATTGGTAGTTCTATGTAATATATGGTATATACACCATATTATGTTTCTCTAATCCAATTTTTTCAGTATTCTGAAGCTCATTTGGCCTCTGGGGTTTTGGATAAGAACATTCACCTATATAAACAGTTAAATTTAAGTCTACCGGTATCATAGAAAAATGTAAAAAATGTTCTAGCCTTGTCTGATTGCTATTCAAACCTTCTACCTTATGTATGTAGCATCTTTCATTAATTCTTTATCAAGCCTTGCATCTTCTATTAGATAACATCTATTCAGCAAACTATTGAGCGCCTATTATGTAATAGGTATTTTGCTAGGTCCTAAAGAAACAGACAATGTCTGTGCCCTTGAGAAGCTTAGAGACCTTGCTAACAAAGAATACAGGGGAATGTATGGAATAATAGAAGCATGTAGTAGAAGATACAGAAGTGTCTAGGCAGTAATCGGGTGATGGTTCTCTTTTGGCGTAGAGCTGTCAGGAAATGGACAATGGGACGGGTGGAGAATAGGGAACGCGTTACAGAGAATGTGATGTAGTTTTCAAAGTACATCACAGTTAAAGGGCGTAGCCTGAGCATAACACAGATGTGAGAAGTGGCATGGTATTGGTATGGAAGGAAAAGAATGGTGTTGCAAGAGAATTATGGGGAATGTGGTGGAAATGTGTCTGGAGGAATAGGCAATGATCAGATCATCAAGGTCCTTGATTGCCACACTAAGGAGCTTGGATATTATTCTGTGGATAATAGGAAGCTATTGAAGGGTCTAGGGAGGTGAGTGCTGTGCTCCATTTTGCATTTTGAAAAGCTGTCTTGTGAAGGCTTGTAAAAATGGACCAGATGGGAACAAGACAGAGACAGTTTAAGAGAATAATGCAATTAATGGGATAGATGCCATAATCTGTAGCACAGTCTTTTGGTCCTGATTTGTCAAAAGCTATCTTCCTTACTGTCTTTTTATTCCCTTTTCCCTCTCTCCCTCCCTGTATTTCGCTCTCTTTTCTTCTTTTTTCCCCCCTAGGATTGTATTATGGTTCATAATGACACTATCTCTTCATATACTTTTAAATCTGAATAATGTTTATTTAAATAAGTTTTTCTTTGTATATCAGTGTCTACTCTTTCTAAAGTTAAGCCCTGCTGATTTTTTAATGTCATCTACTGTGACAGTTTTCATGCCTCTTTCTTAGATGACTTTAGTGTTCATGGACTGTCTGTTCAACATTCTACACTCAGTCGATCTTACAAACACTCTGTAAGGTCATTTATTCACATGACCAATCTCTGTTTCTTATCATCACTCAGAAATGTCCCACAGCTGAAATCATAACTTCCTATTCAAGACTCTAACTGCAATCTTCTGTTTCTCCAGCTCTCCTCTAAGGGTGCCACATAGGATGACTCCAGGAAACACTGTTCACACTGTATTCTCTGTGAGCGCCACTTAGACTTGGCTTCAGTCTTAACGAAATTTTAATCCTTTGAGTCTTCTCTTTTTCTTTACCTATCAGTTCCTTCAACTTCACTTAATTCCCTATTGATTCCAGACCCATTTGGGTGTCACTTCATTTACTCTTATGAGAGCTTCAAAGTCCTACTTCCCTCTTTTACTACATCCACTTTGGTTTAAACAACATTTTCTGCTTCTCTTCCTGACTGTTAAGCACTTCTGAAGGAAATCATATGATCCAATTATTAGTGCTTGCTAATTTTTGGTCTTCTCCCTTAACTGGGACCTTCCTCTACCTCTCTCCCACATAACTCTCAGATTCTTGTGCTTGACCTTACACACATATATCTCCCATGATCCAAAGAAGCTAATCCAAAATACTGAATGCAATAGACATTAATTTCCTTCAGTCCTCACACACCTTTTCTATGTCTCAAGCTCTCTTCTCTACCTATTTACTCTTCCTAGGTGGCCTAATGCAGTCTTGTATACCAAAATCCATCAATAGTCTGATGACCTTAAAATTTTTATTGTCAGTCCAGATCTCTTCCTGGAATTCTTATATTTATATATTCAACTGATTACTTGACATCCCTACCCAGATGTCTGGTAAGGATCTCAAATATAACCTAGGCAAAATAGAATTCTTCATTCTCACCACAAACCTCCTCTTCTGTTTGTCTTCTCTATCACTGTAAATAGCATGATCTTCCAGCCACTTTCTCAACTCAAAAACCCGTGAGTTATTTTTGATTCTTATCTTTATCTCTTCCACATCCAGTCAGTCACCAAATCTTTTGTACTACCCCAAAAAGATAACACAAAGCCAGTCATTTTTTTCTCATTTCTTCTACATCATTTTAATCAAGTTACCATCACCTCTCACTTGGATTACTGTAATAAAATCTTGTTTTGTTTTTCTACTTCCCGTTTTACCCCCTTACAATTGATTATCCTTTCACATAGCAGCCAGGATAATCTTTTTATAATGTATATCATATAATTTCCTCTTCTTGCTTTAAGCCTTTCAATGAATTCCTGTCATCTATTTTACCATGGCATTCAGAATCTTCTATGATATGGTTGTGGCTGCCTCTCTAAGATCGTTTTGTATTATTGTCCTTCTAGCCTACTAGCCTACTACGTTCCAGTTCCACTGGTCTTCTGTATCTCAAACATTACAAGTTTGCATTAATGCTTACTTCCATCAGTGCTCCCACTGGACCCCTGGCGTGTACTTCTACCAATCTATGCATGGTTGCCTTCTCCTTGTTATTTTGATCTCAGCTTAAATGTCATCCTTTGAGAGACGCATCTCTGACCACACAATCTGGACACCAGTTCACTCTAGATCACATCATTCATTTGAATTTTCTGCATAGCAGTTATCACCATTTGATCTTTTTCTCTGGTTTATTTATGGGGTTTTTTTTGTCTCCCCTTGTCTGTCTCATTTTCTACTATATCCACACCTTCTAGAGTAGTACTAACACTTAGTAGTCACTCAATAGTATGCTAAATCAATCACTGAAGTTAGCCTCATTAACTGTAATAACAAGTTAATCTGTTAATTAACTGAACTCTATGACATTTGTAGTTGAGAAAAGAAAATAATTTTTTTTCTCACAGAGAGTTAAGGAATACATTTTTTAAGGTGAGTTTTTGATTAGCACAAAAAGAAGAGAAACTTAAAGTAGAATTTTAAGCTTTTTTTTTTCCCCCCTGGAGGAGAATGGAGTATAAAGAAAAAGCTTTGCTAACTTGATCAAGTTTGTAACACAAGTCTTTGAAGGATCATAGATGGAATTATGATCCCCAAACTATTTCTTTTCTTTTCTAGACCATTAAAGGAAGGCATTCATTGATACATTGTAAATCTGGTACCCCCCTACTTGATACTATAATGGTCTGTCACTTCAATGAAAAAAAATCATTCATGTTGATGAAATAAAAGATCATTCAAATCAGTTGTTTAGAATCATGTAGCTCAGTCAGTTGATTGACTAAATTTTTTTACTTTCTCTATGGACTTATGAGTCACCCAATTGATGAAAGATATATTTTGTTCTTCTAATAGTGTATTATGAGTCATGCAATGAAATATAATTGTTATTATCGCTACATTATTAAATTGATGTGATTGATGTTGGTAAATAACATTATTTTTTAACTTAATGAGTACTTAAAGTGATGAAAGGTCCATGTCCCCAAAGATTTTTACTTTGTACGTGTGATTTGTACTTTCTGCCTGCAAACTTCATGAAGACAGGGATTTTTGTCTTATTTATTCTCTGAGATTGCATGAAAGCCTGACATCATGTTCCAATCAAATCTTACCGGACAAAATAAAATACAGCTAATATACAGTGTAGGTTAAAATTTTTCTTACTCTGATCGTTTCTATGGTAGGCCAAATAATCACCCCCGCCACCGCCCCCTGGTCAAGATATCCACACGCTAATCCTTGCAACCTATAAATAATATGTTATATGACATAGCAAGTGGGAGTTAAAGTTGCAGATGAAATTGAGATTGCCAATCAGTTCAAATAAAGAGAGCATCCTGGATTATCCAGGTTGGCCCAGTATAATCAAAAGGCTCCTTAAATGGGGAAGAAGGAGGTGGAGAGACAGCATTCTGAGAAAGACTCAATATTTCTGACTGTGAACGTGGATGGGGGCCACCAGACAAGTAATACAGGCAGCCTCAAGAAGCTAGAAAAGGCAAAACCCCACAAATTCTCCCCAAGATCTTCCAGAAAGGAATGCAGCCCTGCCAAAACCTTGATTGCAGCCCCAGTGAGACCCCTTTTGGACTTCTGACCTCCAAAACTATGAAATAATAATTGTGTGTTGTTTTAAGCCACTAAGCTTGTGATAATTTGTTAAAGCAGCAATAGGAAACTAACAAAGGTTCCCTTTTGCTTTTCTTCTAGGAAACAAAAAATGAAAGTGCATTTCAAGGAAGGGGAGTGGATTTTCTTTGTGTATCCCTGAAAGTTTTTCACTTAGCCATGGTATTTCAATTTTTTTCAAGTTCTTTTTGTGCACTGGGCACACTCCTTAGGTCACATACTGTGAGAAAGTATAGACCCAACTTGGCCATTGTAATTTAATTACAAACTTTAAGTTGTCTGCTTTTAGTATGCATGTCTACTTAATATCAGTTAAAGAAGGAAATGTATAAAAGCAGAAACATAGTAAAAAACTAATCACCTTGATTTCACCCGTTTAGAATACATAGCTGTTCTACAAATGTTGGGCAGTAGTTTCTCTCTTCAATAACAACAAAAAAGTGATGCAAATGAAGTTTGTAGTATATGAGCTTGCAGAGGGGGTGCTTAAAATGCTTAAGAGGACACGATTTTAAAGCATTTTCCAATACTTTAAAAATACATACTTATAAAGAAACAATTGATGTACTAATTATGATTATTTTTATCTGTCCATTATATCAAATGTCTGCTCAGTATTTACTAAGCCACATTTTCAAACTTTGATTTGCTAGATCTACAGCAAAGTCTAAGTTAAGCGTTTAGTGCCAATTTAATGGAAGCGATAGGTTCACAGAATGAAAATGTGTATAGCTTGAAATTTACCCTTATTTTGGCATTTTCAACTGTTCACTCATTCAGATAATTGCTGCTGATTCCCTCATGTATCAGACATTGGTGATAAGAAGCCAGGTTATACATTTCCACCCAGTGTCTCTTCACCTTCACTGTAGTTGGTGATCCAACCATACTGGAAACCCTGCTGTTTCACAAAATGGGCCACATTCTCTCTTACTTCTAGAATTGTGAGCACAGTGTTCCTTTGCAGGAATCACGCTGATCTCCTCCAACCAGCTTCTGCTTCCACTCCGTGGTGGGTTTCTGAGTCACCCAGGGCTCAGCTTCAGCTGAAAGGTCTCCTGCCTAGAAAGCTTTCCCTGACTGATCCAAGATAGAGCTAGATGTTTCTCCTCTGCTACTTTGTGCACTTTGTAGGCCCTTGTAATCCAAACTTACTCCACTCTGTAGTCCTTACTACAGAATGTTTTCACTTGTCTGTCTCCCTCAATTTCCGTAAGGTTTCCATTATTATCTCTCTGATGCTTAGCACAGTACTAGCCTATAATAGCTTTTTAATATATAGTTACTAAATAAAGGGACCAGTGACTATGTAAAATACATATGTATATATATATGAAAGAAGTATTGAGAGAAATCACAGGAGGAGAGGTTGTTCTTTTGAAGAAGTTTTTCTCTGAGCCTGTAGTCTCAGAGTTGGAAAATAATTTAGAAATTATGCTGCTTCTATCGTTGCCTCCGATCATTCTTGAGGACTCTGATTTTCCGCGTTACACGTTGAGTTTTGTTGTGTTTTGTTTTTTTTTAATTTTTGGCTGCGTTGAATCTCGTTGCTACGCGCGGGCTTTTCTCTGGTTGCGGCGAGTGGGGGCCACTCCTCGCTGCGGTGCATGGGCTTCTCATTGCGGTGGCCTCTCCTGTTGCAGAGCATGGGCTCTAGGCGTGTGGGCCTCAGCAGCTGTGGTTCACGGGCTCCAGAGCGCAGGCTCAGTAGTTGTGGCGCACAGGCCCAGCTGCTCCGCGGCATGTGGGGTCTTCCAGGACCAGGGCTTGAACCCGTGTCCCTTGCATTGGTAGGTGGATTCCTAACCAGTGTGCCACCAGCGAAGCTCTGTTTTGTTTTTTCATTTTGTTTAATTTCTGTTTTAATTCATTTCATTTTAAAATATGTTTAAAGGACACTGTTGTAAACTTTTATCAGTAAAAATAACTTCCCTTGCGCCACATGAAATAATTTGACAAATGGTAACTTGGAACAAAATATAAGGGTAATCCAGTGTGTAAATATGTACTTGGTCAACATCTATTCTATAGAAATCTCATTTTGTATTTAAAAAAATAAAACCCTTTTTCTGGAATAACATTTTATAAATTCAGCTGTTCATATCATAGATTTAGAGTGTACTTCTTATAATTCTAAATTTAAAAGGTTTGAGTGCATTATTTCAGATTTTTGACTTTATGCTATTTACCTAATTTATATAGTAATTGTATAGTTTTAGCGTAGGAAGGAACTTCCCAGTTCATCCAGCCCAACTCCTGATTTTACAGATGAGGAAAACTGATGTCCTGTTCTGCAGTAGCTGCTCAGGCGACCTCAGATGAAAGACATATCTCAAAGACCAATATTCTGCTCCCATGATTATTCACATTATACCAGAATGGCACAGTGCTACCATCTCATTACCTTTGGTGAAACTAAACATCTGATCGGAAAGCATGACTTGAACATTGGAGCTACCCAAAAGAGGTTGGAGAGAGAGGGAAGCAGAGGATGCTTACAAGTCCCCAAAGCACCACACAGTCTGTTCCAATGCCCTATTATTGGTATAAAGTGGTGAGGACACTGCCTGCCCATTTCTAAACACAGATGCTTAAGGCTTCCCTTGGGGACCTCGGGTATCAGGGCTCGGATCAGCACGGTGGACGCCAGATCCCAGTGACTGGCAAGCCTGATTATTTTCTGCTGCTTGCTCTCCAAGATTAGCTCAGGTTCTTGATTGTGCTGGGTTTGATGGTTTGCAAGAACCTGAAAAGGGCTGGCAGAGGCATAAGATGACACATCTGCTGTGCTGTCCCACAGGGTAGCCACTGGACGTGAGTGTTGAGCACTTGAAATCTGGCTCGTCCAAATGAAGATGTGCTAAATATGCACTGGATTCAAAGGCTTAGTAAGAAAATGTGAATTTCAAATATATTATTTTTAATATAATTAAATGTAGAATTGAATATATTTTGGATATATTGGGTTAAGTCAATTATTCAAATTACTGTCACCTTTTCTCTAACTTTTTAAAAATGTGGCTACTTAGAAAACTTAAAATTATATATGTGATTCATACATGTATTTCCACTGAGAAGTGCTTCCTTAAGGAGTAGAGTAAGTAACATGAAAAACTCCAGTGTCATTGACTGGTACTGAGACTCTCAGTCACCAAACCATGATTACCATCAACTATATCCCATTGCAGCATCCCTGATTTATTCAGAATGGATGACTACTGTGGAGCTCTTGACGCATTCATACATATCTCTGGATGGAGATTTAGGAGACTCATTGGCTTATGAATAAAAACAGCAGTGAGGGCTTCCCTGGTGGCGCAGTGGTTGAGAATCCACCTGCCGATGTAGGGGACACGGGTTCGTGCCCCGGTCCGGGAAGAGCCCACATGCCGCGGAGCGGCTGGGCCCGTGAGCCATGGCCGCTGAGCCTGCGCGTCCGGAGCCTGTGCTCCGCAACGGGAGAGGCCGCAACAGTGAGAGGCCCGCGTACCACACACACAAAAAAAAAACCCAGCAGTGATTCTCCACCCCCACTGCCCAGCTCTCTGTACCGCGTCCATAACGGAAGTGGACAAAGTTACAACCACTTGAATGTTATGAGCATTCCAGTTCCTTCCAGCTTCAGAAGTGAATGTGGCATGTCTCCTGGCTTGAGGGTGAAAACTGTGAGGTAGAGAGAGGAGTTGTTCTGTAGGTCATAAAAATGGGCTTTTATGAAAAATACGCAGTTTATGGTTATATTCATTCAAAATACTTTTTCCAAATACATTTCCTGAGGCTTAGAATTAGAGTTCAAGTTCAAAAGCTTCTCTAGTGCTCACTGCCTTATCAAGGAGATCATTCTATGTACCTGTCCCCATCACTCCGACTTCAGTGAATATGCTGGATGCTGATCACATATAGAAAACAATATGGTCTCTGCCCTGTAGGAAGTACACTACCGGACTTCTTATATTGTTAAATCAATATTATATATTACAATACAGTGTTGCCATAAATATTACAGTGACAGAGGCAATGTTTTCACATATCAATGTATGAGGAACTCTAGTTAATTTTCCTAGTAATCATTGAGTACACTTGTAGAAAACAAGGAATTATATTTATGAATTGGGAAGAATAACTGTTGGATACTGAGAATTTAGAAAAAATGAACGTTAATTTGACAACATTTCTGAGCCTCTTGAAGAAATATGCCTAAGAACTTACATCTTGGAAAATAAAACAAATGTCATCCTATAATTCATGATTCCTCATTCAGAAATACTTTTTTAAAGGCCACATTCAATTATTTTCTTTGAAAAAAAGTGAACTAGGGCTTCCCTGGTGGCGCAGTGGTTGAGAGTCCGCCTGCCGATGCAGGGGACATGGGTTCGTGCCCTGGTCCGGGAAGATCCAACATGCCGCGGAGCGACTAAGCCCGTGAGCCATGGCCGCTAGGCCTGCGCGTCCGGAGCCTGTGCTCCGCAACGGGAGAGGCCACAACAGTGAGAGGCCCGCGTACCCACCCCCCCCCAAAAAAAAAAGTGAACTAAATCAATCAGAAGTGAAAACCAAGCTGCTCACTTGTGTGTGTGTGTGTGTGTGACATGTACATAGAAAAATAACATATTGTGGTGATAGCCTAGGAGTAGTTAGTCACTGTCAGGGAATTAACACAATTAAAAAACCCCCAACACATCTTAAAGAGTCCAAGGGAGGTGTGTAGGTAGTAAAATTAGACTTGGAGATCTCTTAGTAGATCCTGGCTACTGTTTGAGGAGCCCTACCATACAGACATAATTTGAAAGCGTCTGAAATCTCTTAACACCTCTAGCTTCAGACTCAGACTATCAGAGCATTTAGAGGGACCGATGCTGGCCCTGTTCTGATCATGACACCCAAAGAGGAGAATATGAGTGGCCAAAGGTGTACACCCATGCAGACCCAAGACGCCACTTCTTGCTCTTCTATACCATACTTCAAGGATACAGAAGAAGGAGTACTTGTCCAAACAGCCCAAGCCACTGCCAGGCTTTGCCCAGGTTTTCGCTAGCCCAGCCCCCCAGGGAAGACTTTGTTGCTGGGTGCTCACTCTCGGGCCCGAGATGTAGCTCAGGGGCCATGTGGCTCTCTGCGGGGGAGGTGGGGATGAAGAGCAGGTATAGCATGACCTGTGGGGTGGAGGGTGAGGAGGAAAGAAGGACAGTGCCCTCTTCCTGTCTGAAATGATAAATAGGAGTAGGTCAGAAGTATTGTCATGTTGGCATATTTTTAGATACTATAGGAATAAGATAAGCACAAAATGGAAATTGTTAAAAGAAAAGCATTTTGAAACATGTACCCATATATGGGTTAGGATTTTTGTTGGTGTTACCTCCCAGTATTGATGGTAGCCATATTAAGGATATTTCCATACCTTCCATCCACATTCTGTTCAGATTTTAGAACTCGTCCCCCTCCCAGAATTTTATATTCATATGATATATATGATCTGTATGATGTATCATATAAATTGAAAGCATATATATATGTATATACGTGTATGGAGAAAAATTACATTTAAAGGAATGAGAGTATCATTGACATGAAAATGTCACCAGGAAAAAGGGAACCCCCCCTACACTGTTGGTGGGAATGTAAATTGATACAACCACTATGGAAAACAGTATGGAGGTTCCTCAAAAAACTAAAAATAGAGCTACCAAATGACCCAGCAATCCCACTACTGGACATATACCCTGAGAAAACCATAACTCAAAAAGAGTCATGTACCAATATGTTCACTGCAGCACTATTTACAATAGCCAGGACGTGGAAGCAACCTAAGTGTCCATCAACAGGTGAATGGATAAAGAAGATGTGGCACATATATACAATGGAATATTACTCAGCCATAAATGGAAACAAAATTGAGTTATTTGTAGTGAGGTGGATGGACCTAGAATCTGTCATACAGAGTAAAGTACGTCAGAAAGCAAAAAACAAATATCTTATGCTAACACATATATATGGAATCTAAAAAAGAAAAAAAAATGGTTCTGAAGAACCTAGGGACAGGACAGGAATAAAGACACATACCTAGAGAATGGACTTGAGGACATGGGGTGGGGGAAGGGTAAGCTGGGACGAAGTGAGAGAGTGACATGGACATATATACACTACCAAATGTAAAACAGATAGCTAGTGGGAAGCAGCCGCATAGCACAGGGAGATCAGCACAGTGGTTTGTGACCACTTAAAGGGGTGGGATAGGGAAGATGGGAGGGAGACTCAAAAGGGAGGGGATATGGGGATGTATGTATATGTATAGCTGATTCACTTTTCTATACAGCAGAAACTAACATACCATTGTAAAGCAATTATACTCCAATAAAGATGTTTAAAAAATAAATAAATAAATAAAAATAAAATCAGTGGTGTCAAGAGAGTCAATGAAAAATTGCTTTGTCTTTTAAATTTATAAATTTACATTATGTAAAAATATGTCTCTTTTTTACTCTTTGGTATGCTTCATAGTTAAAATGAGTTATATTAACTGTATTTGAGACTGATGTCTATAGCTGGAAAGAATATGCTAATTCTAATTTACCCATCATAATTTTGCCTACAAGTAAGTTGAGAAGAATAACTTTTTCTCAGGTTAAGTAATATGATGGATTAAATACAAATCTCAGAGCATAAAACTGTTGACATCCTTTCTGGTCTTAATAGCCAAACTTAGTGCTTGGTATGCACAAGGCACTTATGTTATGCATATTCATTAATTTATTCCTTACCATAGTCCTATCAGGTAAGTATTATTATTATCAGTCTCACTTAACAGATGGGAAAATTGAGGCACAGAGAGTAACTTTGAGTAATAGAGACAGGATGTGAACCTAGACAGTTGGGCTCTTTAAATTGCATGGTCTTAGTCTTGACATCACACTGCCTCACTAGAAGGAAACGTATCACATTCCACAGTTTCTGTAACACAAAGAAATGATTCATAGCAGGGCACTAATGACTCTAATAAAGCAAAGCAAACCACACTTCAGAGCAACCAATCAACCAACAAATATAAATCACCAAAAAAAAAAAAAAAGTTAGATTTGGATACATGAAGAATAAATAGGACCCTAAACAATGAACTTGGTATTGGTATTTGGTCTTTCGTGTTTTATTTTTTAAAGAAGTACATCAAATTCATCTTAAGAATTAGGGTCTGGTTTGGCTTTCTTGTTATTGTCCTGAGTTGTCAATGGGAAAAGAAACCGGTAAAGGAAGATTTAGATGGTACTCTTTCACTGGCTATCTATATAGTATTTCAAGAGTTTTGCAAATCTACTTTTATTTAAATAAAGTATTTGAACATTTTCCATTGCTATATTTCTACTTCTAGTGATTAGGAGTCTAGAATGCCTAGATATAAGTAAAAAAGACTAATGGAAATTAATTTACTTTTTTCTTGTAACTGACAAATTTACTACTAGGCAGATGTATAATGAAATAAAAGTGATTTATTTTACCTTATCTTCAAATAGAAATGATTTACTTTTAGATTGATATTTTAGCTCCTTTTTGTCAACCTGCTTTTATGTATTTTTCTTCCCAAACATATCTGGAAGATTTTCTTCCTTAATGTTTTATCTTTTCGTATAATATGTTTCAAATTTTCCTTTTCTTCTAATTTTTCTCTGAGTCTCCCTTTATTTTCCTGTCGCTAAAACTGCATCCTTAATCATTTGTTTTTCCTTTTCTGTGTCAATCATTCATTTTAAAATTATGATTCCACAAGTTACTTTTCTGTTTCATTTTCTTGCAAAATGATTCATTCTCTTCCCATAGTATCTTCCTGTAATTCCTGTTCAGAACCTAGTGGTTTCAGAGAACTAAAGCATGGACCTAATTGTTTATAGGAAGACCACAGCCTAAGATGTTGAAAAGAAATGATAGGCTGATTATGAATTCATCTATCTATGATGATTCTTCTCCCTGTAATCCCTTTATCTTTTAATACTGGATCATGTCTAGGTGATTTTTTTACGTTTGATTTGGAATAAGAGTGTAGAGTTTTCTTTGCATCACTAAGCTAAACAATGTTATTGTCAACAACTGCAGCCAAAGCATAAAATTTTTAAAAAATAGAAAAAAATTTTAGGACTCTTTCCAGGATATGTTTATTAGTATCCCAACTTTTTAGGTTTGTAATCTGCATTACCCTGACTTGTCTATGCTCTGTTTCTGACTCCTAAATAAAAATACTCAACTGACATTATAGCTTAAAGAACACTGGTATCATCTACTCTTTTTTTTAATGTCTGACTGCAGATGGATGGGTAGCCTTGGTGTACAAGGTGTCAGGGTGCACACCTCCTGGCCCTTCCCCATCCTTTAACCAAAGTAGTATAGTTTTTATATTTTATATTTGGTGATGGTATGCAAGATTTTATTGACTCCCGAATTCATATTTATTGAATGCAGAAATGAATATCTAGTAAAATTTTGAGAACCACTGTTATTTTAACTATGCTCCTTTTGTAAATATGGTTCTCTTAGAGCTTCATTTTTTTATCTATAAAATGGAAAAATAATAACTACCTATTATTATCTATTCTGAGGAATATATAATATGGTGTGTTTAAAGTGCTTGCACAGTATTTAGCATTAACTATTTCTCAATCTATGTTTTTACTCCTCCTCAAATCTCTTGATTGGCAAAATAATTAACAGACTTGGGAAAGGTAAATGATTTAACAGCAATTCTAGTACTCTCCAAAATATGAGAATTATTGAAAAGACATTCAATTGATTACTCTACATTTTTGATTCCTAGACTTGGGAATATGTGAAAAAAAATTCCACACAGCTTTGCACCTGTGAATCAATTGTATAGTTTACACATTTAATTTATTATTTTTAAAATTTATTTATTTAATTTATTTATTTTTGGCTGCATGGGGTCTTCGTTGCTGCACGTGGGCTTTCTCCAGTTGTGGCGAGCGGGTCCTACTCTTCGTTGTGGTGCGCTGGCTTCTTATTGGTGGCTTCTCTTGCTGCGGAGCATGGGCTCTAGGCACGCGGGCTTCAGTAGTTGTGGCGCACGGGCTTAGTTGCTCTGCAGCATGGGGGATCTTCCCAGACCAGGGATCGAACCCATGTCCCTTGCATTGGCAGGCGGATTCCTAACCACTGTGCCACCAGGGAAGCCCCACCTTTATATTTATTTAAATCTAAATCTCTCCACTGTAGAAGAAGCAGTAGTGGTAATTATGATGGTAATCTCCCTGGATAAATTTGCATTAGTTGTACAAAAATAAGTCAGCTGACACACCTACAAGGATGGCTATAGGAAAAAACAAAACACAAAAACAGAAAAAAAATGGAAAATAATAAATGTTGGCAAGGATGTGGAGAAATTGGAACCCTCTTAATGTTGTTTGTGGGAATGCTATAGAAAAGAGTTTGGTGGTTCCTCAAAAGCTAAACAGAGTTACCATATGATCCAGCAATTTTGTTCTGTGTTATGTATCCAAAGGAATTGAAAAGAGAGAGTCAAACAGAGACGTGTATATCAGTGTTCATTGTAGCACTATCACAATAGGCACGATGTGGAAACAACCTACATATCCGTTAACAGATGAATGGATAAGCAAAAGTGGTATATTCATATCATAGAATATTGTTACCTAGAAAAGAAATGATACATGCTACAATATGTAGGAGCCTTGAAAACATCATGCTAAGTGGAATAAGCCAGACATAAAGGGATAAATATTGTGTGATTCCACTTACATTAAATATGTATAACAGGCAAATTCATAGAGACAGAAAGTAGATAAGAGGTAACCAGAGGCTGGAGTGGAAGGGAAGATGGGGAATACAGAGTTTCTGTTTGGGGTGATGAAAACATTTTGGAAATAGATAGTGGCGATAGATACACAACATTGTGAATGTCATTAATACTACTGAATTGTACACTTAAAATAGTAAAATTTTTTACATATGTATTTATCTCCATACTTAAAAAAAATTATAATGCAATATCTCACAAACCATTGAATAGTGAACTTTAAATGGGTGAACTGCATGGTATGTGAATTATATCTCAAAGTTGCTAAAAAGCTGAGTCTGTGGTTTTTTTGTTAGGAGGAAGGGAGTCATTACTTTTCTGTTCCTATGATAGGCTGTGGGATAGGCCATACTACTTAATATCACAGTATTAAATAGAATGCTGCTGTGATTAACTGTTGCCCAGCAAGAATGTGTTATACCTTAACAGTGCACTCATGCATGCTGATTTGCTATTAGGAAGTGAAAGGTTTCTGGGTTTCTCCAACTTGGTGAATGAGTCACTTAGCTGGGGGAGAGGACTGTCGATAACAGAACTTCCGAGTCCTGCTTGTTAGAAAGTCATTGTGGAGCTTTGTCCTCATGCTTGCATCCTTGAGCTCAGGTAAAATATTTGTTCTATTTGTTTGCTGTTTTGATAATAAACCAAAAGAATGAAACCTGGAACCATACCCTGCCATCTTTAAAATAATGCCTGACTCTAGAGTCAGAAATGGAGTACTGTTTCATACATTTTGAACTTTTTTACCCTGTGAAGCTATCACTTTGTTGATAAGTGGAATATCAACAATTGATGCTCCAATAATGAAAATTAGGCTGAGCTAGGTTAGCCTGGAGCTAAAGAAAAGTTACACTGAACAAGTCGAATTTAAATTGAAATAAAGTAGACATTAACCAAATAAAAATTTGGATAAACATTATTACAAACGAAGAAAATAGTAGAGGACAGAAGCCTTAGTTCAGAGATGACTTGGTACATCCTGATAATGGAGATAAAACTGCTGTGACTGGAGCTTGGTAGCAATAAAGAGGTGTTGTGTAGGCCATAGTAAGGGTGATGGATTTTATTCTAAGTGAAAATGTGAAGACTGAAGGACTTTAAGCAATGGAAATGATTTTTGTTTGAAGAATGTCAGTCTGAGTATTGTGTTGGGGACAAAATGGACCGGTGGGAACGAGAGTGTGTAGAGACAGACTGAGAGGAAGTTGTAGTACTTTAGCTGGAGATGATATGCTTTGGACTGTTGTGGTCGCAATGACATTAGAGACAATGAAATGATTCAAGATACATTTAGGACATAGAACTAGAAGGACTTAGAGACAAAACAGATTTGGGAGCCTGAGGGAGAGGAAAGTGTCAAGAATAACTGAATCCTGGGGTTTGGGGCCCAAGCAGTTGGGTGGATGTTGACTCCATTTATCATGATAGAATGGAGTGGACGGTAGAGAGGTGAATAGTACAGAGGTGATGAGTTTACTTTCGGGACATGTTGAGTTTGAGATGCCTATAAGGCATCCAAGTGGAGATACAAAATTAGAAGAGGGGTCTGAGATAGAAATATTATTTTGGAGTCTTGACATTTAGATGTTACCAAAATTGAGAGATTAAATGAAATTGTCCAGTGGGAGAGAGAAGAGTAAGAATTGATGCTCAAACCAAGCCAGCCACAACATTCAAATGTTGAGCATAGAAGGAACAACACTCAAAGAAGTCCAAGAAGGGGCAGACAGAGAAGAATGATGAAAAACAGGGGCTCTGCTGTAATGGAAATAATGAGAAGACAATGTTGAAGAAAGGAAGGCTTGGCCAAGGTCAGGTAGTATAAGAATTGAAGTTTCCACTAGGTTTAGTAATATGGAGGTCATTGTCAATCTTAGAAATAGTAGTTTTGGTAGTGCTGTGTGTGGGTGAAAGCTGTACTGTGTTTCCTTGAGAAGTGAATGTGAGGTTGTTAGATGGTAGCAGCAAGAATAGACACCATTTTGAGGAAGTTTATCCGAAAAGTGTTCAAGATCCAGTACTAGGGAGGCATGTGGAATCCATGTTCTGCCATCTACTATTTGTTTGACCATTGGAAAATTATTTAATATCTCTGATTTTGTACCCCAATGGGGATGATACTAACAAGGGTGCCTACCTGAAAGCCTTGGTTGAAGCGTGTTTATGACAATGCTTTGCTACTTAGTAAGCACTTACTAAATGTAAGCTATGATATCCTTGATCTGGATATTATAATATCCATGATATTATAGGGATCTTCTCAGCCACAAAACTAAACTTTATAATCTTCAAAAAAATTTTAGATGGAAACACCAAAGCCAGGCCAATCAGAATATAATGACAGGAAAATTAAGGTCTGTTTATCATAAGTAATCATTTTTTTTATAAGTAATCATTTTAATTTCTTATTATTATACTTGGTTTGAAAGTCTTTCCAGTTTGCCATTCTCTTATAACCAAATATTGTTTTACATGTTTCCTACTATCCTGCCATGTTTTATTGCAGAGATAAAATGCAGTGTTTTTGTTATAGACATTGGCTTGAAATTATTTTGAATTTATAAGGATATTTTTTAAATTATTGTTTTTAGTCAGAAAAGCCATTTATTGGGGGAAATAATATTCTAGATAACTTATAGACCATACATTACTTTCCTATTTCTACTCCATGTTGCATATTATCTGTATACTTTTATGAAAAGAAACTGTTTTGGCAGGTACTAAATCACTAAGTTAAAAAATAATTTAGACTACCTTGTATATTTAGTTACTTTTTATATTTCCTATTTATGTATATTTACCTTTTAAAAATACCAGTTGAGCTTTTCAAATTGCTCTGTTTCAACTGGCTTTTTTTGAGCTGTAATCCATCTATTTCAAACACAGATATTTCTCACATTTCAATTTAAAATGTTCAGTTCATTACTATGGACCCACCTAGTGTCGACTTCTAAAATTCATTTCCTTACTGTGTATGCATGCTTATGCTATACATCATATAAATCGTATAATAAATGAAATGCTTAAATAATCTTAACGTTTAAAAGCTCATTTCCAGAATCTTAATGTTTTTGTTTCCTTTCTTATGGTATGCATTGTGTGCAACATAAACAATCTGAAAATAATTGACTGTGGGTTAAACATACAGCTACTAGAAAACAATCGTATTGCTCTTTTCAGCATCATTCACTCAAGAGGAAAATGTAATCACTGGTACAAAGAGTAGTATTATTGAAAGAGATCATTTTACATAGGAATTTGTATGACTTATTTTATGCACTGGAGTTACTTTTCTAAGTTTATAAATAATACCTCATTGGCTGAAATAACTGCTAACACTTATATTGCATTTCACAGTGTACAAAGCAGTTTTTTCATGTATATTGTAATATTAAATATTTAAAACATCTTTGCTAGATAGGTATTGTTATCATCCCCAAGTTACAAGTGAGGCAGCTGAGGATCAGAGAGGTATGAGGGCAGAATTAGGATTTGAACCTAGGTTCTCTGAATTCACATAATACATGTTTGTGTTTATTCACTATATTATATTGCTTCTGAGATTTTTTTGGGGGGTATATAACCCAATCAATACATTTCTATTATAGATAACTATGTACTCAGTATGCATATTACATAAAATTTTGCCTGGTTATCAGGTACATAAATTGTTTAGAAACTGGCCTATTTGCTAATTACAGTAATAAGATTTCATTAACTTTACTGGGCAGTTCAATATATTCTTCTTCATTGCATTTCTGTAATCTTCTCGTCAAATAAAATATTTTGTTTACATCAACTTAACTTTAATGTTTATTTTCAATAGATACAATATATTGAAATATAAAACTTATTATTTAGCTTTTTATGACAGTCACTGCACAAAATTTCCTTTCAGTTTCTGCCAAAATAGAAACAAACTTGTTCCTTTCCCTTGTCTTGAAGGAAAAAAGTCCAGTACAGGCCGTTTACCCAAGCAAACGTCTTAATGTGTTCACTCGCTTTTGTGGGGGGGGGGGGTCGGAAGAGGGGGGATATTGGGTTTCCTTGTGAATAGGGAGGAAGAAATGTAAGGGAGGAGAGGGAAAAAAAGTGTTGGATTCTCATCCCTTCTTACTCCACACTTAACCCGGAGACTGAATAACCAAAAAGACATTTCTACCGCTTCTTTGAAATCTTGAAGAAATAATGAAATAATCTGCATCAAGTACTAGACAACACAAAACTTACAAGGCAGAATATTACTGTGGTCTGATAGTTGGTCTCCAGGTGCTACAAAGCCAATTGTAAGAATGCAAAAACATAGGTTACTTAGGTATGCACGTCTGCCTAATGGTCAGCGTTGTTAAACACTCAGAGAACCACAAGGGGATTGTAAGCCCCTATGCGGAGGGTCAGTCCACAATTTGTCCAGGAAGTTGTCCAGTGCTGGGATGCTTTACTTCTGGTCTTCGTGCCTGAGGTCCCCACCACCACCTGGCCGCGGTGGCTAGTGTGTTTGAGGCAGGACCTGACAATGGTCCAACACGCTCTGGCTGCCAGTGCTAAACCCGTAAAACCAAATCGGGTAAATCGTCGGTGAAACCCAAGGACAAATTGATAGGCAGTTAGGTCGTCCGCTAAAACATGGTAGTGCAGGCCACCTGAGACTGATGGGGCACTGCCCATGCCACTGACCACCTGTTCTAGACACTGGATACGGACAAGTTGCACCGGCCCCCACGAGAAGGGAAGTGAGCCGACGGCGCTGCCACAGAGACAATCCTGCCGCAGTAGACGGTATCTGCGCAGGGCACGTTGCTGACGTCATCGCGCATGCCAGGCATGCTCCCTTCGTGCCCTGCCGGCGCAGGGGCTGCCGGGAACCTGCCACCCGACGACCCTTGTCTTGGTCCTGGCCTTCGGTACCCCTAGTGGCTGATTCTCCAAGTTTAGTTCTTTGCAAGCGCCGCCTGCCAGCTTTCTGATATAACGGGTCACTGTCAAAGATTCGTTTATCAAGGTGGACCAGAACTTACTGGAAACAGGTAAATTTGATTTTGTAGATATACTGATGCCCGTATATGTGTATTCATATGACCAAGAATACATTTACATTTAAAATAGTCAAATAAAGCCTTTATTGCCCTATTTGAGTTACTTGAAGTGTTTGAAAAACACTAAGGTAAATGGTTGTGTTGGGTTAGCTGGTATATTACATATATGTATGTAAGAATGTATTAAGGTTTACGTATATATGTGATAAACATATATCAAGGAGTAATAAAGTATATGGCGAACACTTAGGGAATTACCCATTGTTATGCTGGACTTTACACATTCAAACAATGAAAACTCTTCCGTAGGAGTACATTATGTTAGCTTCCTTTTCAAGGTTGGCCTAGAGGGAGATGTGAACATGTGTTCTTCAGGACATCCTATAATGGAACCCCTGTGCTAACAGGACAGCTATGTATCTTTCAAAGAAACATAAAATACTTAGTAACTTAGGTATGTCTTTTCTGCCCCAGGATTGGTTGCAAAGTAAATAAAGGGGATATAGTGAAGGAGTGTTTCTGAGGAATACATGTGAATTGTGGGAAATACGACAATTATAATTGTATAGTATTGGGGGATAGTGAAAAAATAAGATGGAGGGAAAAAGAGCAAACTTGTGATAAAATAACATGGGGTACATGTTATAAAATGTTTATAAGGACCTAGTTTAAATCCTTTTAATATTCTAATATTTATCTCCCTCCCCTAATATATCTTAATTTGCTTCTGCAGACATTTAGAATTATTTTTGATGGGTTGGTTTTCTAACTTTTCTAAGGTTTAGTGGAATTCTCTTCCATCCCAACTCTGCTGCAGCCTCCACCATACAAACTCACCCTTAGTCTCTAATATTTCTATTCTCCCTAAGTTTGGGGAGTTTTGTGGGGGGTTTGTTTTTGACAAAGTGTTCCAAGTCTAGAAAGTTTGAAGATTACTGCTTTATATGTTAATTAGTCAGTCATAACTAGTTTATTAGCAGCCTAGTTTTATTTACAGAATGCATATTTAAATATACACTTCAAATGCAGAAATTATGAGTGGGATAAAATTTGTAGTCTTTCAGCTTTTTGTACTTCACTCATTCATGCATGTGTGCATGCTGGACTTAGGATATAGTCAGTTGTTTAATCCTGTTAAACATAACTCTGAAAGTTCTCTAAGTTCAGGCCATTAAATTAACCAGTCTGGGTTTCCCTGATACTGAATTTTGCTCTTCTATGGATATGTCAGATTCAGGAATCAAGGACAGTTCCTTGAATTCTGTATCTGCTTTTGTAATTTCTTAAACTGTAGGTATATAGACAGAATTGCATATATGTGACAGAAAAGCATGATCATATATATTTGACAGAAATTATAGAAAAGTAGAAATGAGATAAATTTATTGTTTTGAACTAATAGAATGTAATTTCTCATTTGTGTTTTTCATAACTGGTCTTATGTTCAGGCAGCAGTTCCTGCTTTCTCCTGTGCTTCCTCAGTATCTTAATTGGATAGCTTTCTATTTGTTTAATTGGCTTAAGAATTTGTTTAAGTATGTATTAATTTAGGAGGTTATTTGCCCTTGTTTTTGCACTTAGATGCATCCATTAGAATGTTCTTTATGTAACAGGGCAGTTTCTTTTTAAAATAATTCACTTGCTTCCCTTAAGCTAAAAAAGAGTGGGCATATTCAACATATGTGTTGGTATTTATCGTTCCCCTGCCGTGTTTCCAGAATATCAGAATGATAAGGGGAAATCATTAGATTCTCTCCATTTAATTTAACAGTTTTAGTTGGATGGGATCATTATTGCATTTTCTTTCAGTGAATTGTGTGTTGCTCTTTAGGTGAATCAAACTGTTCAGGTTGCTTATGATGTTCAGCCTTTGGCATAATGTCACTAATGATTTCTTCAGGACCTTGAAATAAAGCAACAGGAAAATCTGTCAACAAAGAGATATAAATGGAATATTTTTAGATCAAAAATAAGATTTAAATCTTTGTACTGGAAGAAAAGGACAGCAGTGGGGAATTGCATACTTGATCATTTTCAATGCAATCAAAATGGCAGTGACTGCCTAGTTGCCAAAATAGCATCTGGACTCCTGGAAAAATGTAATGGTAGTTGTATTTGACAGGGATTATTACCATTAAGAAATTAATAAAGAAGTCCATTATCTTTTCCTCAAAGCTTTAGACATTTAAAATTTTCCACATTTTCTTCTCTCCCTGGTATAGTTTTCCTAGAGTATGCCTTCAGTTGATGCTTTTCTGTTTCTAATGTAATTTTTAATATGGAGACCCTGTGTGGTTTGTAGAGTCTATTTTATGGAAGGGAATAAAATAGGTGTGTGTGTGTGTGTGTGTGTGTGTGTGTGTGTGTTTGCAGAGAGGTGGAGGAAGGCTATGGAATTTATGGTTTCATTTCATCAGAGATGAACTCTTTTCTTCTGGTATTTCAAGAGCATTTCTCAACAGTTACTGACTAAATTGCCAGAATCAATGGTTTTTTTAATTGGCCTCTTTTTAAAAAATTGTCATTACGTTTGTCCTTTCTTGAAACTTTATTTGTTCTAGCTTAGTACTTGACTCACCTTATTAAACAGACTTTCATACTTACGAAATAAAATCTACTTTTACTATGATACTTTTACACACTGCAGTGTAGTAATTCCATTTCTAAGTTAGAAACCTTTACTCAGAAGTTCTGCCATTATGTCAAATTCAATGTAGCATCACTTTTCCCACAAAAAAATCCCAACCTCCAAACTTCTGTTAATACCACCACAGTTGTCCATGGACATTGACCTTCCACCCCATGTTGTTTCTTGCACTTCAATCCTAGCCTAGGGAAGGCTTCTTGGAGGAGGTAATACTTAATTGTGGTGTAAAGGTGATGATGGCGAGCTTGTCCTGGCCTTGGGAAACAGGTTGTGCAATGGCCTGATACCAGGACACACAGACGTAGGGTCCCGAAGTCTCCTGATCTTTTTCTTCAGATAGAGCATGCCATGGGTATTACAGAACATTGAAATAGTCTGGAAGATACAATAATAAATAAGACAGAGCATCCATCTTTTTAGAGCTTAGAGCTAAGTAGTGGGAACTTACGTTCTACCTGTTATAGGAGTCGCAAGAAGGATAACAGGTAAGGGATGAACATGGGATTCCAGTGGAGTCTGCAGCTTCAACAGATCTTAAAGGATGAGTAGCGATTAGCCTGGTAAAATGGGGTAAGGGGGTGTGGAAGATATTCCAAGAAGAATGCACATTTCACACAAAAGCATTGAAGGAAGAAGCAACAGGCTGTTTGCCAGCAACTTTACCAGCCTGGTACAGCAGGAGCATGAAGTTCATGGCATGTAGGAGAGATTTGGTTGGGTAAGGAGACCATGACAGAGCATTAAAAGTCAAATATGACATGTTAAGGGCTTTTATTTATAATTAGGCTATCATCTTTCAAACTCTTCAAACTCTATACAAGCATCTGTTAAAGAAAAATATTATATACCCCCAAGGATATATTCACTGGGGTCTTTGAATTTCAGTTAAAGAAGCATTTATATCTGAAACTAAAGTCATGTTCTATGAAAATATCATTAAATTGAGGACTATTATTTATTTATTTATTTATTTACTTTTGTCTGTGTTGGGTCTTCGTTGCTGCGCACTGGCTTTCTTTAGTTGCGGCAAGCAGAGTCTACTCTTCGTTGCGGTGCGCGGGCTTCTCATTGCGGTGGCTTCTCTTGTTGCTAGAGCACGGGCTCTAGGCATGCGGGCTTCAGTAGATGTGGCACGTGGGCTCAGTAGTTGAAGCTCACAGGCTCTAGAGCACAGGGTCAGTAGCTTGTGGCACACGGGCTTAGTTGCTCCGCGGCATGTGTGATCTTCCCGGACCAGGGCTCGAACCTGTGTCCCTTGCATTGGCAGGCTGATTCTTAACCACTGTGCCAGGAGGGAAGCCTGAGGATTATTTTTTTAAATGAGATATTTTTAGTCTTTTTAGCAGGTGAAATGCTTTTTAATAACAAAAATTACATATTAATTTCAGGCCTCTAAGAATAAGATGTGTGGGGCCTGCTGATACAAATTTGCTAAATCTTGTGTATCGTTGATGAGCAGGCATCGGAGAGTTTTTAGTTTAATTAGATGTGTATTTGACTAATTTAATTTATGTATATTTAACTTTTTTTGAAAACATAATGAATTCACATTCAAAATAAAGAAAAAGTATAAAAATCTTTAAAAAGCATACAGCAGAAAGGTTTTAATCTCATAACTATCTTCCATTTGTCCAGTTCTGACTTCCCCCTGTCCCCACAATTATAACCATTTTGTTTCATTTTGTTGTATATCCTTCCAAGGTTTTCTTATATACATATAAGCAAAAAGAAGCTTGATGTCTTATTTTCACACATTTTATAGCACATTGAACTCAGTTCTTAGATATGTACCTTGCTTTTTTAACTTTATATATATATATATATATATATCAACAATTACTATATTGAAGATTTTGTGTGTGTGTGTGGTATGCGGGCCTCTCACTGCCGTGGCCTCTCCCATTGTGGAGCACAGGCTCCGGAAGCGCAGGCTCAGCGGCCGTGGTTCACGGGCCCAGCCGCTCCGCGGCATGTGGGATCCTCCCGGACCCGGGCACGAACCCGCGTCCCGCAGGAGGACTCTCAACCATTGCGCCACCAGGGAAGCCCTGAAAATGTTTTTAAAGCAGTGAAGAGTTACATTCTTTTTTCTTTTATTAATAACTTTATAGTATACCATTGCTTTGTTGTTTCCCTGATTAATGACCTTTGGATTGTTAATAGTTCTGTGCTATTACATGCTGTTCCACAGTGACAAACTTTGAATATGTAACATTCTGCCCATTTGAAAGTATATCTAATACATTCCCAGAAGTGGAATTACATTTGTAATTTTTGTCAGTGTTTCCAAATTGCTGTCCAGAAGGGTTATATTGATATACATTTCTACTAGTAATATACAAGAACATGTGTTTCTGTAAGTCATAAACGGACTGTAAGTGCTAGTAAGCTTTTGCAGTGTTAACAAACAACCGTACTCTGTCCATGGATTACAGTTTAAATTTTTTTTTTTTTTGCATGTGTAACATGAGGTCTCTGTGGGTCAGCTGCGTGTTGGCCTGATTGGACTGAGTTGGGGTCCATTTGACTCCATGTCTCTTCTCATTCTAAGACCCAGGCTGATGGACTAGTCCCTATCTGAGATATGCTATTTTCATGGTGGAAGGCAGAAACAAGATAAGGTAGCTGAGCCAAATCAGGTATTCACAGAGAAAGATCCATAATCCATCGGCCAAAGCAAGTAACATGTCTAAGGCAAAGTAGTGGAGTAGGAAGTAAAATCTACTGTAGGGAAGTTTATCAAGGGGGAGGACAAATTATTTATGCATGAATAATGTAGCCTAACAAAATGTTAAAATTTTCATTTTTTGCCAAACTGATAGGTTAAAAAAAAATAGCAATCACCTTGTAGTTGTAAATTGCACTTAAGTTAAAGGATGTTAGCATCTTTCCTTTGTTTAAGAACCACTTCTGTTTCCTTTTCTTTGAATAAGTTATATTATTTGTCTGTTTTACTATTGGATTGTTAACCTTTTTCTCATTGATTTCAAAGAGCTCTTTACATATTATGGAGGATATCACATTCCTTTGATATGGGTTGCATATATTGTTTTTCCAAAACAGTAAGACTACCCCAAGATTATATTGCAGATTGCTCATGTTCTCTTCTGGTGGATTTATGGTTTTATTCTTTACATCTAAATCTTTATCCATTTGGAATTTATATTCCTGTTTGCCTTGTTCATGAGGTAATTGTTGAGCATTTGTTGAAAGCCACCTATATCATTCACTAGATAGAATATACTGCATTTTTCTTCTGTGTTTGAGTATTTTCTGTACTTTCTTTTCTATTCCTTTGGCTTTTCAATCCATTCAATATACATTGTTTTAATCATTGAGACTCTATATTTTAATATCTGGTTACCTGAGCCCTTATTCTTTTTCAGATTTTTTTAAATGATTTTTCTTATTTATTTTTTGAGGCAAACTTTTGAATTAGTTTGTGTAGTGTTTTAAGCATATGCTGGTATTTTAATTTGAACTTATTAAATTTATACTGTCATTTAGAAAGAAATGATATTGATGCTACCTATCCAGGAACATGGTATATCTTTCCATATTGTGTTAAAGCTTTCTTCAAATGGGTCTTTATGTGAATGATCTTATTCTTAGATATTTTATCTTTGTGTTACTAATGCTGATGGGGTCTTTTTTTCCCACTATCTTTTGATAACTAAGCTTTGTTCAAATAGGTCTTTATGTGAATGATTTTATTCTTAGATATTTAATCTTTTGTGTTACTAATGCTGATGGGGTCTTTTTTCCCTATTATCGTTTGATAACTGGGGGTAATCATATATATACAAAAGCTATTGATTTCTTTATACTGCTTTTGTTCTCCACTATAATTCTGAATTCTCATAGTGCTTCTGGGGTTTTCAGCTGATTCTCTAATCTATATTTTATTAACTCCAACAAACTAATACTAAAATTATTGAACTTCAGAAAATAAAGTCATTTGTTACTTAAAATCCCCACATAATTTTCTTTCACTAAATAATACTTTTATAATTTTATTTTATGTTGTGATAACTTTTGGAAGTAGCTGTCTTGTAGAGTGGAACAGGCACTAGGTTGGTAATTGGAAGACTTGGGTTCAAACTGGGGTTCTGCCTATTACTAGTTGTGTAATCCGAAGCTAGATAATTTTTGTTCCTGTAGTTCACTTACCTTTTCTGTGACATGGAACTAATATGTGTAACTGATACATACCAGATTTGTTTTGAAAATTAAATGAATTAACCTGTGTGAAAATCGTAGATTTCTAGTTAGTAAGAACTTGATAATATTTTTATTGGAACAGGATGTCCATATTTTGCCCTAGGTCATAATTCCTTGAAAAAAAAAATGTTTATCTTTGCATCCTCACCTTTTATGAGAATCCTCTGGCCAGAAAAGATGCTCATAAAAAAAATTATGTGTATTGATTCATTTTTTCCCCCTCAATATGTCTAGTAAAATTCAAGGAACACACTCAATACTAGAACAGTGCTTATTAAGTTGACTTGCTCTTTAAGATTAAGAATAATGGTCCACCTATAAAGGCTGAATAAATCTGAAGTTTGGTCCTCAAAGCAGGAAGGGCATGCGTTTTTATTTTTTTAAGATGTGCATATGATGCTGGCATATCTTACAAATGCTTGTAGTCTTCTAGTCTGTGCTTTGACTTTAAGCAAGACTTAAAAATAAATGTTTCAGATTACAGACCCATGATTTGTTTAGAGTTAATTAACATTTAAGTGTTTTTAAATACTAACATACTATTTGGTACCTAAACAGTTCTTCGACTTTAGGGAAATTTACAAATATCAATTTATCTTTTTTTCCATTTATGAAAGTATACATTATAAACAATAAAATTTTAATATGTATAGATGGTTTACAATACAAGTGTAAATTAAACATTCTGTACATACTTACTGAGTAATTGAATGAATACAGTCTTTTGATAATGTCTGGGGTTTTTTTGGAATTTTAATCCTGTGCATAGTCTGACTGAGTTATTTTCTAAATTATGGCAGTAAGTCATTTTTGTTCACAATAGCATGAAAAATAAAGAAGCTGTGTATTTGGCAGGAGTTCTACACAGTGTCCACAAAATTCATTTTAAAAGCTAATTTTTCTCGGGCTTCCCTGGTGGCGCAGTGGTTGAGAGTCCTCCTGCCAATGCAGGGGACATGGGTTCGTGCCCCGGTCTGGGAAGATCCCACATGCCGCGGAGCGGCTCGGCCCGTGAGCCATGGCCGCTGAGCCTGGACATCCAGAGCCTGTGCTGCACAATGGGAGAGGCCACAACAGTGAGAGGCCCACATACCGCCAAAAAAAAAAGATACTTTTCTTCACAATCTTATATTGATGTGTGAATGTAGAGTTATCGCATTCTTTAAAGGGTTAAAATAAAGTACAAGGGCTGTTCTTAAAACAATTTTAAAAGGGTATATAACTGGAACAAAACTGAGAAGTGTAAGAAATTTTACTTTGCAGATTATAAATTGATTTATCAAAGAAGAGATTAAAGAATAGGAACTTGAGAGTCGAGAGGGACCTTAAAAATCATCTTCCCTGAGATGTTAAAATTGTAGACAAGACCACACCACTAGTAAGGAAGGACTAGAGGCTTAGAGCTCAGGCCTCCTTTCACCTTAGCTACGATTCTTTCCTCTGTGGTGTTCTAGATATAAATAGACTGAACATTGTTAATAGATGATATTTTAATTTACCATGAGTAAGATTTGTCATTTACTTATTATGCAATCAAAGAAGAATATAGAGAATAGACAAGTGAAATCAACTTAAAAATGAAGCTAAGTGTTCAAATGTTTTCATATTTTACTCAGTTTTTGCTCTTATTTCTGCTCTGGTTAGTTAACATCAAGAAATACATACCACAAGTACGGTGGGAAAACTTCCCTGAAAGATGTACACTAAAATATTTTATAGAAATTATCTAATAAGTGAGAACTCAAGCCACATTGTAGCAATATTTTGGTGCTACTTTCCACTTTGCCGCTGCCTCAATGTAGTGTGTTCCCTGAATTTCTTTCTAGGTTGAGAAATACATAACAGAAAGTTTGGTGGTCAAGAACACTTTTTTAAGGTATGGTCCCATTCGAATGGCTTCTCTTCTCGTGGGTTATATGGATTTTTTTACCCAGTAGGAGACTTGACTATTACCACCAGAGTGATTGGTTCATGTCTTTTTCAACCCCATGAACTGACGACAGTTAGGCAACACCACTTATCACAAGAAGAGATGATTGTGTAACGAGTAAAAATTAAAGTGTAAGTTAGGTTGATCTTCCTAACATCTTTCCTGAAATGATCCTTTCTGTAAGACAGAAATTTCACTACTGCAAAGTAGTTACATGGCGACCAGAAGATAGGCCTCCTTTATATGCAGTTTCACTTTCTGTGGTTTCAGTTACCCATGGTGGTCAACCATGGTCTGAAAATATTAAATAGAAAATTCCAGAAATAAACAGTTTGTAAGCTTTAAATTGTGCGACTACTGTGAGTAGCGTAATGAAATCTCACACCACCCGGCTTTGCTCTGCCTGTGACCCCCATCTGTTGACATCGTTATGACTGTATGACCCAGGATCGCCAGAGCACATTGATCCTCCTCTTGACATATCATCAGAAGGTCAATAGTAGCTTAATGCTGTGTCACAATGCCTACCTCATTCACCTCACATCATCTCATCACAGAGGCATTTTATCATTCCACATTATCACAAGAAGAAAGGTAAGTACAGTATAATAAGAAAAGTGAGGACTACTGTATTTTCCCTTGGATACCCCAAATCGTGATCATATTAGAAAGAGAGTGTTTAGAAATTATTTTTAAAAAGAGAGCCAGACTTTATGATGAGTGTACTAATTCTGATGTTTATTATCACCATAAATGGCATGAGGGTACTATTCTTAACCGTTTTTAATTGTTGTATAAAGAATCATCTTTTATATCAAGTTATTTGTGAGGATGGGGTAATCATCGCTCAGCCTAACTTTGAAGTTTAAACATTCTCTTAGCATTAAAACATTCTTATAAGCACTTTCCTGTACGCTTGCTATTTAATAGCTTTTAGGGTATATTTGAGATAAATTAACATTTGGTACCTTTTGAGAACTTTGGAGGAAAGTTGTCATAACTTTGGTGTTGCCCATTTCTTCACTTGTAAGTTTTGGGACCTCGGACAAATAGTTCTCTTTGTAAGCCATGGTTCCCTCATTTGTAGTTGGGATGATACAGCTACATATCTCATGTAGTTGTTTTGACTGTTACATGAGATTATTTTATGTGCATCGCAGTGACTGGTACAAAGTTCTCAAACACTAAAAGCTATCATTTTTAAATTACTTCAAATTCTTCTGAAGGACATAAATAGTAAGATACCAAACAGTGGGAGCTATTACTGGGAATGGCATCATCTCTTTGAGGCAAGTATGAGAGGAGTTTCTAAGGTGAACACATTCTTAAAGAATGTGTTGTTGAACAACAGTGGTTGGTCAAAAATGTGATCTGAGGACAATTCATCTGTATATTTTAACTAACCAACTGACAATACAGAAGAGTATGAGGGTGGGATTATATGCCAATTCGCTTACATAAGTGTATTATGGAGAATTGAATTTTAGGTCTTTAAAAGGAAGGGAGGCCGTTGAATTTCTTAGGTATGTTTCTAAAGAGGTCCGATGACTTATTCTACTCTAAGTCAAAGTTTTAAGCTGCACATGATAGGTCAGTGGTGAGCTCACCAGGCATTTGGTGAATGGCTCACAGGTGTACATTGGTTGGAAGTTCTTGTTTTTTGGAAGAGGGAGGGTTCTTTTTTAACATTTTGTGATAAAGCAAATAACTGCAGGGGAAAAAAACCCCAATAGGTGAATATTTTCTTAATGCCTCTTGTGTCAGGTTAAAGCAACACAATACTTGTATTGTCTGACACTGATATTAAATTCATTGTGGTTATAATACTAAAAGTTTCATTTCTCAAAAATAACCTTCCAAATTCCATAAACTATTGCTTGATGATAGGAACATGTATCAAATATTAAAGTGTTATCTGTATCTGTGACTACATATTTCAGTTTCAGTTATTAAAATAGAAGATACTTAACAATTCTATCTTAAAAATAGGGGAATGGACATTCTTCCTTTTATTGAGAAGAGAAATATTAGAAAAACTTGTTGAAACAGTGTCTGAAAGAGGTTAAATTTGGAAATAACTTGTTTCCTGATATTCTCTTTGAGAATTCTCCAGCAGTGTTCACTAGCATATCTTATATTTTCTTAGCTTGTGTGAGTCTCATTTTTATATCTACAATGGAAACAACATGAGCTCAAAAGCACACTTTTTCAGGTTCATACCATTTTCCATAATACTGCTGTGGCAATGTCAAAGAGACTCATTAAATGTTTTATGGATTTCTGTTGTAGTTTGTGCTTTGGTTCTCTCTGAAGATGTATTTATATTTGTACATCTGTGTTTGTAGATCATTTTGTATTTCCCACCAATTTAATTATTGTTCGGTAAGTTCTTGTCATTGCTTTTCGTGCATTTGCTTTTGGTTTTAGCTTTTCTTACCATATTTACCTTAGAGAGCTTGCATATAAAACAATTCATTTGAATTTTGCTCATATATATTTTAAAAATTAGATTTATTGGAAATGTTTCTTGAATTTTACTTTTAAAGCCACAGTACTTAACATGTTGTTAAACATTTAATAAATGTTCAGTGAATGATAAAGTGTATCTCAGTCTACATACATTATGAAACTTTCTGGAGACCTACTTATAATAGTATAGCAAAATCACATTGGGTTGTTAGTTCTGATGTAGACAATACCAGGTATGTAACCAATTGAATATCTTGAACTTTTCAGGTAATTGATAAAGAATATAGATTTATTTAACACATATTATGTGCTAGTCATTAGCACATATTTAATATTTAAACATTTTAACATTTAATGTAAAATAAAAAGAAGACATGGTAATTTACTATTAAGCATTGGGTTGCTTGGATCAATTCAATTATTTAATAAAATTATCAATGACAGGATTTGAGAGAATATTTTGGAGCTGCCTTCTCTTTTACTGACTTCTAAAATCTTGCAAAAATGTTAATTTGCAATGTAGAATTCAAATGAAAGAAAACTTTTACAGCCTAGAAAAGTACATTTAAAACTATTTATTTCATTCAGCCATCAAATACAGTACTAACTTAGTGACAATGAGATTATATCAAAGTTAAATTCATTAACAATTACTTGAATGCCTTTTAAATCACTTAAAAAGTGAGTGCCATCTTGGGATTTTCATTGAAGTATAAATTCTGGAGTGTTATTTTATTCTGTATTACGGTATCAGAAGTGAAATAAGAGTTGGCTTCAAGTAACAAATGGGCCACTAACCAGTTGTATGACTTTAAATTCCTTTTGCCAAAGTTTAAACACTGGGAAACTTAGGGCTATATATACCCACACACTTTTCTATGCTGCATATGATCCGTGAGCTAAGCTATGTGAACAGAATTCTTTATGAGCTTGGAGTTCCATTAGTTCAAGTTATCATTATTAGGATGATCATTATTATATCTGGCAAATTTTCTGTCTAGTTCCTAGTCTATTTCAGTTTCTTCAAGGATAATTTTGCAAGAAATAATTTGTTTTGAATGGCTGCAGAAATGTTTATAGAAATATGTTAAGCTCTTAAACTGACTTCCACACCATTTAACATTTTCCTATACGTCCTTTGTGTTTGTTTGGCATGTGTGTACTTACACATGCACATAGTAAATGTCTATAAAAACAAAACCAAAGACAAGGATGAATGTGATATGAGCATCTCTGCTTTACACTGTAGTTGGCCTCAAACCCTCATACTCTCTTTCTTACCTGCTCTGGTGACCTTCTGGATTAGAGTTTCAGAGAAACAACCAGAGGTAGTAGCTGTAGCAAGATAGCAGCTGGGACCATACGGATCTCAGCATCCTGCCTTATGGCCATTATCTTTGTTTCTATCTTTATGCTGCCACTCTGTCTCCTTCTTGTGTTCTCCCTGCATCCTCTCCTCGCCGCCGCCGCCTCCTCCTCTTCCTGACTCCAGCTCCCGTTGCTCCTTGTAACTTACCCTTCCTCCTTCTTCATTTTTCTTTATTGATACAAGATGAAACAAGACTCCCTAATTAGGAAATTCTTTAAAAACTATTTTTTAAAGTGTATATAGCCAAGCAGCTACCATTCCCTAAATCCCATAACCACCATTAACAATAGAAAAATTATTTTTGTATACTTTATCAATTAGAGTGTATTAGACTGTAGCCCCCTTAAGTGCTGAAATAATAGATATTTAAAATAATGCAACAATTTTCTCACTTTCTATGTAGGAATGGGTTGTTGCTATAATAAAAAATAATTTGAGGCTAATGACAAGAAAATATAGTGAGTAATATCCTTTCCCCTTCCCCAACTGCTGAAAATGAAAATCATGTCAGCATCAAGTCATTTTTGCCACATCCCTTGTTAACAGCTTTTTTCAGGGTGGGTCATAATTCTGTGTTCTGTTAGTGTCTTAACTCCATAGTGACATGCTTAAATCTTATTCCACATTGATTTTTTTAGTGTATATACATGTATTTTTAGGATACCCCATGAATGATGGATCTCATTATTAAGTTATTATCAACTTTGGCAAAAATGTTATAACCTTTGAATGAAGAATAAATTTATTAATATGATAAGGTTAATAATTGATTTTGCTGTTTGGAATTTGTGTGTAGCGTCTCATTGTGTATGTCTAAAAAAGTAAACTTACTGTCTGCCTGTCGCCAGGAGAAAAAAGTGGGACCTAATCAAACTGCTGTGGGGTCAACCCTTGTGGTTTTAAAGGCCCTTAATGTTGTCCAGCTGCAAAATAAAAGGAATTGGGAGGGGAAGTTGGAAGGAGCGGAGGGGGCTGGTTGGGGGGGGGGAAACGTGTGGAAAAGAACAGGGAGTCTGGCTTTTATTTTTTTTTTTTTTAAGTGAGTTCAGTGCCAGCCTGGACATTGGCTGTGCAGACTATTGAGCCATTGTCTGCTCCATTTCCAGAATAGCCCCCAGTTAATCACTTCGGCTTTGAAGGGAATTTCCTCGTGGAATTCTCCACAGAAAATCTAATCAACTGACCTGCCCTCTCAACAATGGAAGGCTTTTTTTCTCTCTTTCCCTTATTGGGGCGGGCTCTGTAATGTAGCCTTTTGTGCAGAATGAACCCTCCCAGTAGGAGTGGAGAGCGTGTGTGAGCGACTGAGTGTGTGAGTGTGAGTGTGTGTGTGTGTGTGTGTGTGTAGAATGCACACTATCTCGTGTTGGTGAGTGTGTGCTTACTCCCTGACCAGATGCTGCGGTGCACGGGGCAGCCACCATCTCTGCATGCGTGTCTGTGTAAGTGTCTCTCTCTGTGTTTGTGTATGTGCCTCTGTCATTTCATGTCAAAGGTACATTACCTGATTACCTTCCTCGCCTGCCAGATTTTTATCTAGATAATTGGAACTGCTATGGAGGCTGTGCCTTGCCAGCCAGCTTAGGAGCCGTAAAGCCCTAGTTTGTCCACCTTGTTATCTGTGGCTGCCTGGGCAGAGGAAATTAAAGAGATCCCCAGCCAGGGATCGCTTCCCGCCCTGACCTCCCCAGCAATCCCAAGCAGGACAGTTTGTTAGGACCATCTTTTTGTTTTCATTTGTTGGTTTGCTTTGGGGTTTTGTTCCCTGGAGTGTGCGTTATTTTGGTATGTGGATACCTATTCCCCTCCGCATCGCACGTCGTGTTTTATGGAGTTTGGAGCTGAGGAAACTTTGGTTGGGTTGCCAGGACGTTCGCACCACTTTGTGGAAAGCGCGAGCTAACAGTGAGACCGACAGAGTGAGTGACAAGTTGTTTACAGGTTTCCTTGAAGGGGCCTCTGCTATATTTCAATCTGTCAAAGTTGCTTTTCTTCCCTCAGAACAATGCCTGATTGTTGTGTGCGAGTGTGTGTGTGTGTGTGTGTGTGTGTGTGTGTGTGTGTTTCCGTGTGCGCACGGAGAGAGCCTAGAAAAGGGTGAGAAGGCGTAACAATTCTTTGTGTAAAAATGCTACTACTAACATTTAATCTTTTTGCTTAATGAGTTAATGAATGCAGTCTAATCGGGGTTCTGTTAGTTTACAGATTTCTTTTAATCAGTAGCAAATGCATTTTCAAAAATCATATTGTGTGTGTGTGTGTGTGCATGCGTGTGCGTGTGTGACTTTTATTATTTAGAGGAGAGAGTATGGGAGACGCGTTAAATGAGTTGACTTCTCACATTCGGTGATGTCTCGAAGGGAGAATTAAAAGGAAAGGACAGGCACCCTGAGGTTGTCTAGTGCCTTGCAGCCCGAGAGCGTGCGGCTGGAGGAAGGGGGAGCAGCCCGACCCGGTGCTGGAAGTGCGCTACCCCTTTAAGAGACTGGTCAAGGAGTCCTAGGAGAGGGAGGGGGGGAGAGAGAGAGAGAGAGAGGGAGAGAGAGAGAGAGAGAGATTGAGAGAGAGAGAGAGAGAAAGAGAGGGAGGGAGAAAATCAATTGGTTTAGAAGGTTTGGACTCACTTGACAGGTTCAGTTGGAGACGATCATAGGTGGCTGCTGTGACAAAGGGAAATTGTGCTTTTCCAGCATGCTTACTGACCCTGATTTACCTCAGGAGTTTGAAAGGTGAGTACAGTTTTTCCCCCCTGATATATTGAAGTGCAACTATCCCATTTTACAGTAGTCTCTGAATCCATTGGAAGATGCTCCCTTAAAACGTGTTTGTTAGAGAAGCTTTTAGCTAGTGCTTCTGCAATCTTGTTAGCTGATTTTTGTTGATTGCCCAGACCAAATGGAACTGATTTGCAAAGTCTCCGGGATTTCTTCTAATATTTTTAGGTTACATCCTATAACAGGAAATTAAATGAACATTAAGCATCTCTCCCACTCGCTGCTTTTCTCTTTCTCATTCACTCTCTTACTTTCTTCCTTCATTGATATTTTTCTCCCCTTCTACACCTTTTCAAATGCTTTTGTGTGCAGAGTGTTACCATTTTCAACATCTCTGTCTCGTAATTTCTGGGGTGACAGAAGGTTTTAGTGGTGGTTAAAACGGAGGCTATAAGTTCCTATTTGATTCTTCTGTAAAACTTTGGAAGCTGCTCAGTAAAGCACATGACCTTTTGTTGATATAAGAGAGCAGATTTTTTTTTTTAAAGAAAATTTAACATCGCAGGAATCTATTAGTACATTACTCTTGAAATGTCAAAAAAAAAAAAAAAAGAAATGGGGATGATCCCTTTCTAAGTTTTTAGTGGCCACTTTTTGCACTGTCTTAAGCTGAATTTTGATTTATTCTGTTTTCCCTTTTGCTATGATGGGAATAAGTTTATTTGTAATCAAGTATTTCCTATTAGAGAAATATGTGTAATATCCTTCCATTGGATGTTTTTCCAAGTAAAGCAGGGCTCTGAAAGAATTTTAGCCCTCTTCGTGTTCCTATAAGTACACACTGCAGTTTTTAAATTTGAGTTCTTATCCTAGCATAAGTTCATTTTTGGGGACTATAAATAGAATTTTGTTTGCCATTAAAAAGAATTCAAACTTTGTATTCTGTATGGTGAATTAGGAAAAAAAAGCTAAAAAAAGCCAGGATGCATGATACCCAGGCTTTTTTTTTTTTCATTTTCATGAAAGCTACCTTCTGTATAAACATTTGTTGTATCTGACTATGCAATGCAAGCTAGGTGCTAGACCAGCTGGTTAAAAATATGCTAAGTCAAGCTGTTCATCGCTCAAAAGACTGAATTTGATATGAAAAGACGAAAAAAGAAAGGACAAAGATTAAAACATTCTAGAAGTGAAGCAGTGGAAGAGAAGAGGGGTATTGAGAATAAAATAACGCTTGAATGTGGTTACCTATTAGAGAAACCAATATCAGATCAGGAGAGAAAGTAAAATAGCCAGCATATATACTTTAACACTGTCTTCTTTCTTTCATTTCCTCCTCCTCTTTTTTTTTTTTTTTTTTTTAAAAAAAACTTAAGGTGCATCTTCACCACATAATTCCAGTGATGACTGAGCTTTCTTAACAGTTTTGAATTATTTTTTTTCAAAGTTCTATATATTAACTCTTTAAAATAGTTAGCTTTTTTTTTTTTTTTTTTTTGGTAAACATAGCCTGTTTCATATGTAGGTATTGAAGTTATTTACACTGGAACATACTACTGCTTAATACCATAGTGAGTTTTCTAGTATGTGCAGAGCGACACTTAAATGATAGTATTCTTCAACTCTATACTTTTCGAAGATAAAACTCTGAGTCTGATTTGTAAGCCTGTTAAATGACTGTTCTTATAAAAAGGTAGTTACATATTAACAGGCTGTAGCCTATTCCTTTATATAGGCAAGCTTTCCTGCTGTGAACTTTATTTGTATTTTTTCAATTATCTCTTTTTAAACTAAACTTTTCCCTTTCCTATTCTGATGCTCAAATCTCTTTAACATTTTTTTTTTCCTCCTGGTGAGAATTTCAGTTTTTTGTCACCCTTTTCTAACTGCCTAATTAAATAAGCAAGTGATAATCAATAGAGTTGTCAGTGTAGACAGCATCTTTGGAAATATTAGTAGCTAAAATAATTTTGAAAAATGTCCTACAATATAAAATTTCCTAATAATTTCCCCTGTGGCTGTAATTGGTAATACATACAAAAATCTTAGTAAATCATTACTATTTGTTTACACTGAATTTGTATGGCTGAGTGTATCTATAGTCACCCACATAGAGTATATATCATGCAGACTCAATATTGAATATTTATATTCTCCAAAGGAGGTATATATGCTGTAATTACACTCTCATACATAGTCAGCTTTTTTTGCCTTTTCAACTATCTGCAACTTTCATTGAATATGTAGGTCATTTCTATCGAGTGTTAAGTTTTTATTCTGTTTGCTCACCTGATATAGATGAGCTGTTCACTCAAACTTAGTCAGAAATCTGAAAAGAAGACTTCTAAATTTCTATATGAAATAGAGAACTTTGCTCTGGAGGACATTACTAAGTTGCTTGGGGCTTATGTATTTTGGAAGTTGTATGTGGTTTTTTTTCTAGTTTCATCAGTAGTCTTGTCCATCTTCTATTATCCTTTCCAACCTGTAGACTATTTGAAACTTTAAGGAATATTCAAAACTTAAATGTCTGGATCAAAATCGGGATATAGATTTGTTATGTCCGTATTATCAGCCCTAGAAATGAACATGATCAATACTGTCAGACTAATAAACAGTTGTTAAATAAATCAGAAGTAGTAACAATTTCACTGTCTGCTAAAACATATTCAGGAGGTAAAGCAAATTGAACAATGATTCTAAAAAGTAAAGAAGCTGAAATGTTTTATTTTTACTGTCAAGCATCCCTAACATAACTGATTATGATTAATGAAAACAATTCTCAGGTGGGAGGTGAATAGGCAAAGAATGCTCTAAGGAATTATTTGTAAGCAAAATCTTTTAGCTCATACTATTTAGAGGAAACATAACTGGCAACGTGGTCTAAATGTTAATAATAGTGTCTGGAATGAACGCTTGAACTCTCCGAAAAAATTTTAAATAAAGACAGTGAATTTATATATTTACCTGAAAATAAATAATAAAAATTGTAACTAAGGGTTTTTCCTTTCAGAATACCATTTATTTTTTCATATTCTTAGAATGAAAATATTTAAAGTATTTGTCTTACACATCAATATCAGTTTGTTTCTGATGAATGAAAAAAACATTTTTTGTTGCTATCAATAATATTGTATTCTATTTTTCCTTATGTTTATATTGATCCTATTTGACTGTAATGTAATTTTTTTTATGACCAAGCTACTTGTTACACTTTCTGATTGTTTTATGTTAAGAGACTTAATTAAAAAGCAAGTATAAGATGATTGCTTAAGAAGACAGTCTATTAATGTCTAGAAAGAAAAAAGTTGGGCTTGAAGGTAGTGAGATGAAGCAAATTAAGCTTATAATAGCACCTATTTGATGGCTTCTCTCAAAACGGGTGCAGACAACACACTGCCAGCTTTCTGCATGTTGAAGGGAACACTTGTACAAGAGTAAACCTTCTGCAACAAAAATTTAACTTACTATTTACTTTATATTCCCATCTAATTTATTTATGGCCATATAGACTAAAGAAATAATTTTTCACATTAAGAGACTTTTAAGTGTTTTTCTGAAGAAAGAAATATACATCAGGTACTGTGAAAAATTAATTTTTTTAATTACCATGAAAAATCACTGTTAATGGGCTGCAAGAATATTTCTGACGTTAGCAGTCCTTTAATTACCTAAAGTTTGGCCGTAGTAATACTATATTTGTCACCTGGACAGATTCATTCAGCTTGATTAAAAACTTTTTTTGAAACTATTGTGCTCATGAGTGATAAATACGTTCACGTTAGCAGGTAACCCCTAGGTGTGAACCAAAGGAAAGCTGTCTGCTCACATTGTCACCTAATGGCACCTGTAAACCTGTAAGTTTGATACTATGTTTTCAGGTTGTTCTGATATCTGCCTTTGTTCCTTTTATTTATTTATTTATTTATTTTCGATTACCTTGTAGAGGAAAAGGTGCCTACAACTGATTATAGATTTTAATTACCATCCCAATAACTTGCAAGCTAACTGAGCTAAGATATTAGTTTGGAAGGCAGCTTGCATGAAGCAGTGGACAAACCATACTTCTATCACACTCAAACTGGAGGACTGTCCTGAAGACTTAGCAGGCGATGCCATCTGACTGATTACCAAGAACAATTAAGGGTTAAATGTCAGGTAGTTCAGTGTTTAGCAGGTTGCTAGGTATAGAAATGTGTGGATGTTATGATTCCTTCACACGTTGATATGTTCTTCTGTTTCTCAAGTATAATCAGCATACAATAATGTATTTATCTGTGCTTAGGGAGCTTTTAAAGTCTGTATATGCACCATACCTGAGAGGCAAATAATAAGGCCTGTTCTAATACTTGAGCACATTACTCCTCCATAGAGCTGGAAGCTATTTCAAAGGTATTACATTCATAATGCATTTAAAAAGCCAAATTACATTCATGGTTAAAGTCTGAATTTTATTGTCTGTTCTTTCTACAATCAATTCTCCAGCCACCTAATGAGTATGTGTATAATGCAGATGTGTATTATGTATGTTGAATACCTCCCTTTCTATAGACGAGTTAAATAAATATAACTGATAGGTTTTGGTTTTCTTCCACAGTTTGTTACTCATTTATAATTTCAGTGAGTTTAACAGCATGGGAAATAAAACAATCTTGACGTTTCTCTTGTTCTAACTTATATATAGTTTAATATGTCAGGTTTCTGACTCAGATGATGGCACTCAGATAGAAATATGTGCAAAGATTTAACCAAAACATGAAATATCTTCCTTTTAAAGGAAGCATTTTGTTGAACAAGAACTGGACTGACATATAGCAAATTCTTTCTTGCTTCATTCATTCTGTCCTGTTTTTCTTGTCACTGATTGAGAGCATTGTCATTTACATTAAATATAAAATTTGAATGTTATATAGATGAACATGATCGAGTGATATTGCTGGAGAAGAAAAAATTGAAAGACATCCTATTTTGCTTCAGCGAACAGCATTTACTTGGACATTCTTTAAGAGAATGCCTCATATTTCTCCACTTTAATCAGGAACTAATAATGGTTCAGGAGGTGACCTTTTCATCCTTTCTGACTTCTGTGTTTTCTCCTGCAGTTTGGAAACTGCACTCCCTTCTCTTTAGCATTATCTATTCTTCTCTTCACCTACTAGTTGAGAGTTCATACATCTCTGGAGAGACTGTGGCGTGTGGTTCTGCTTGTCCAATAGGGGGGTGTTGCATTTCTCCACATTCAGTATCCTTTTCCCTCGGAGCCTGAGTGTAAAACCTCAGCAGTACTCCCTGCCTTTGCCAGCCTGAGGAGTCAGAGCCTCAAAGTTGCTCCCAGCTCTTGCGCCTTCATTGTAGAGCTGCATTCTGCTCGGTGGGCTGCCGAGAAGGACCAGACCGAAACAAGATTTAGAAGAATTCTGGTGAGAACTGTTTATAGGGATATGGTATTTTAAAAGAATGTAGTAAACAAACAGAATTGTGGCATAAACAAAGATAATTAGCATAAACAATGTCGTTTTAGGACAGGTGGTTTTAAAAAACAAACAACAAAAAAAACCCAAATATGAACCCAACTTGAATGCTGCCAGTTTGGAACCACTGAACCTTAATCTGTACTTCATGAGAATTACCCAGGTTTGTTGATAAACTTATTAACATGCTTTTTCTGTGTCTTTTGTATAATTTTCCGGTCATTATGCCCTTTTGTCACCCAGCTTGCAAGTCATCTATTACAAGGTAGTGTAAGGACTTTTTACCCATAAGACATGACAGAAGGAAAATTAAAAACAAAAGCTTGTGGTTGTTCATAGATATTTGAAATCAGTATCGAAGCTTAAGTCAATGCAAAACTGAACTCAGCTCATTGTATTTTAAATCTCTTTATCTAAGTGGCATTTCAGTCACTTGGCTGTTTAGTATTAATACATTTACTTTTGTCTTGCCTCAGAATTCAGAGATTTCTTGCTATGGCTGAATCATCACTTGTGTTATATGTTTATTTCTGAGTGTTGCTTATGCCTGCTTCCTATTTTCTCTGTAACTTAGTGAAGGTGGTACAGCAGGGTATAAATGTAGTTGGTGACCATGCAATAAGAGGATGCTAACTGTTGTGAACCACGTTATCTAAACCTACTATGCTGTCGTGATGAATTTTTTTTCTGGAGACGTTTAGGTTTATTACTAACTGACATTTTTTCTTAATGCCTTCTACTGAAATAGTCTGACTTACATGAAATGTGGAGTATGGTGAACAGAAAGCTGTTTATTTTTCTTGCATTAAAGACCAAAGTTCTTTATGGAAATTTAAAAGATTTTTTCCTATTTATCTCCTCATGGAGAATGGGGGCCAGGAATTCCAAGTAGGTAGTTGCAGTATTCTGTAGCCCTTCTCTTAGCTGAAATGAAAGCATTTGTGAATGAGTTTTGGTTTCTTGGAGTTCTAAAGATGTGTGTAAACTAGTAAACCATGTCTCATTCATGTGCTATGGAGATTTCTCGTACTTCAGGGACAAAAATAATTTGGCTACTAACGAATTAGGGCTACCTGCCAGTGCCAACACATACTGTAGGTAAGAGGAACACTATAAAGAAAAGCTGCTGGCAGCGAATCCCTTGAAACTTTCATATGTAACAGTGTTTCTATTTCTGCTCTTCACATCTTTGAAAGAATGTGTTTTTTAGAAGAGAAAATGTTAAAAAAACAGAAGATATGATGTTTCTTAAAAATGTATTAGTAGCTTCATTTTTAATATTTCTCATTGTAGAGATGCATAGGATTTTATTATGTTCTATGCACATGTGCCTCCCCTCTCCATCCCAGTCATTTCTGTGACATTGAAACCTAAGAATCAGATGCATTGAGAGTGGATGTAATATGAGGAAATGAAATTTGCCGTATAGGGCCAAAGAAAAAGGCACCCTTAAAACCTTGTAAGATTTTTATATTGGCGCTTGAAGAGAGTTAGATCAGTTGGGACACTGAACAGCAATTTCATAAAGGATGTGTCTGTCCTCTCCGTTAGGGCTTCAGGAACATTATTGAGAAGAGAAAGAGTTAACCTGCTTTGCTTGTTGATAAATATTTTAATCTAGCAGTAAAATAGGACACAGGCCCAAATCCTGTTTTCTTGGTATATTTTTAATCAAAATTTATTTTAAATGTGGTAAATTATTTACTTTAGTACTGGTTTTGGTTTTGTTTTCTGTTTTTCTGTGAATTAGGATGATGGTACCAAGGGGGTAGGTTGTTTGAGAGTTGGTTGTGAAACTTGCAAATATGATCTGTTGATTTGTCATTTTAAACAATTTTTATCTAATAAAAGAGCATCCTAATGAAAAAGAAACACAGTGAAAATGAAAAATACGTCTTCACATAAGAGAACACAAAATGAAAAAGTAAGGTTTTATTTACGCTATTAATTTTTCATTCACAGTTAATATAGGTTGCTTGATGAAGATCTAAAACATTTTTATTCTAATTCTGGAGTCAAGGTATTACTTGTTTGCTTACAATTCTTCCTTTGGGTTATTTACCCTGAGCCAGTTTGTTGGGCAATAATTTACAAAGTCCAAAGACTTTTTAAAACTTGTTTCTCGATGTCCTTTTGTTTCAACCCCCATTTAAAAAATTTGCTGTCGAGTTTCGTAATATGTTTGAGAAGCGTTTGCAGGAAGATGTCATAAAATTAATGCCAATATTTCTTCTTTTTTATCAGCACTACAAGGGATCTGTGTTGAAGATTTGTTAGGATAATGTGTAGTGAAAGGAGTGAACTGGTAATCAAACTTCAATTTCTGATTCATTCACTAATTCACTAACTTTGACCTTGAATGAGTGATAACTGAATATACAATATCAGATTCAGATTGTCATCTCCCCCATAGTAATATCAGGATGTGAAGAAAACTTTTATGTAATATGCAAAGTCCCATTAATCAAACAGAACACCTTGGAAAGGACAAACAAAGATAACAACGAATGCTATTTCTGAGACAAGAACTTCTATATCTCTCCAGTCCTAAGCATAATTAGAATTTGGGAAACAGAGCAAAATGTATTGTTTTTAGAGCCCTAAGGACTGTGGGATGTAAATGTGGTAGTGTAATCGTTTCTAAAAATTTTAGCATTACTGGAAGAATAAAACGGATCTAATTTGACCTATAAACAGTTTAGGAATATTTAATGCTTTAAAAGCATTCTTCTAGAGAAAGAAAAGCATCCAGAAGCTCTTGATAATCAATTTAAGGAGCAAAGTAAAGGAGCAGACTATATAGACTTTCAAAAGTAAATTAAAAGATAATTGGGTGTCACTAAGAGTTATGTGAAGAATTTATTCTGGGGAATGTAATAGTTATACACATACAAAAGTTTGGAATTTAGGAGAAACTTTTTTGCTTATAGGGTAATGAAATTTTGAGTAAGTTGATTTTGAATAAATCTTACCAAATCCTGATGAAGCTGCAGTTTTGGGGAGAAAATCTTGAAAGGAAGAAATACTTTATAGAAATACAAACATAAATCTTACCAAATCCTGATGAAGCTGCAGTTTTGGGGAGAAAATCTTGAAAGGAAGAAATACTTTATAGAAATACAAACAAAAGTCCATTCCCACTTTCTCATTTGCAGCACAGAATCTTATGACATGAGCTATAGGGACATATAATAATATTCAGCTTTTAAAATCTGAAGGTGGTATTGTAGTTCATATTTAATGGAAAATTTGCATTCAAGAAGGCTAAATCAAGATACGCTTGAGTAACATTTGGGGATATTTGAGATTTGGGGTTGAGATTAGAAATTTAAGTGTTAGAATATTAAGGCATACATATAAAATGGCAGTTTTTAGTGGATTTTTAGTATTTCTCCTAAAGCATAGAATAATTTCCTCTTTTTTGGTAATAATTTACATTTGTCAATATCTTCATTGATTTGTTTTTGGAAGTATAACCTAATAGAAAGTGTTACTAGCTGGGTGTAGGATCTCAAGATCCAGTTCTTCGCTGCATACTGAGAAGAGATTTGGGGTCTTAGTGTATGCATCTGTAAAATTTGAAGGTGGGCTAGATGATCTCTAAAATCTCTCAAATCTAAAATTTCATCACCTTGAAATACATTTCAAAGATTCCTAGCTCCTCACTCTAGTGGTCAGGATTCTTGCATTTATGCATCTATTTGGAGACAGAATATATTATACAACCAGCCTTTAACATGTGGAATCACTTCTCAGTTTCCCTCTCAGTGGAGTGGTGTTGGGCAGGAACATGTAACCATAGTATATTTTAGGAGTTTTAAATCTAAGTACTATGTATAATTCTTACTCAGGATTAAGTGCTCAAATTGCTGTGAACTATTTTGAATCTAAGTGTTTCGAAAGATAAGATTCACGTTCTATGTGTTTGAAACTCTCAGGTGCATCAGATCCCTATCCTCAACTATTACAAATATTGTGAAAAATACATTATATATGGATTGCTAAAAAGGCACTGTGGGGGGATATGAAAAGCAAGAGAGTGGCATTTTAGGTCAAAGAGCTGAAAGTCTATTTATAAAGATAAGATAGAATTAAAAAAAAGAGAGACTAGACAGTAGAGCATTAGGACAACAGGGGGGCTCTGGACATTGTATGTCTTTACATGAATAAATAAAACATTGGCCCGGAAAGTGGCAAGATCAACTAAGATTACAAACAGGTAGTCCAAAGAAAAATTTTAAGTGGTTCTCAACATAAATTAGGTAACTATTAGCATTAGCATCAGGCCAGCCAATCTAATATGCACTAATAGTTGGCAATCTCAAGAAAAATGTTAAACCCTATGAAGCAAGAAGTAGAGGAACAACCAATGAAAGATGCATTAAAAAGCTATATAATCTGAGAGGGCAGGCTTCACATACTACTAATATCTTACGTTCGGCAGATTGCATGCTTTACTTAAAACCCAGTGTTTGAAAAAAAGTGTAGTTATACCATCAGTAACATAATCTTTGACTACATATCCAGTGACCTTCCGGATTATCTATACTTTGAAAATATGACTGTGGTATCAGGAAGTCCCTGTACACATTAGCTGTAAGTTTTAAGTATAGATTCGTATATTTGAGATAACATAGGAATGGACTATATGTTAAAATTAATTCTTTGCTTAATAATTATGATATTGAATTTTTTATTCTATTCTTTTTCTACGGTATTTTTCAAAATTTATTGCAGATTTCTTTTTTCTAAGTACACACAAATTGAGTTAGATGATAATATATTTCTCTTCTGAGCATAATCCTTGTTTTACATTTTATAACAATAAATATGAAACATTGCTAAAGAGAAGTATTTATCAAACTGCTACACAGAATACTATTTTTTAAATTAAAAACAATTTTATTTACTAATTTTTTTTATTGGGGTAAAATTGCTTTACAATGTTGTGTTAAATTCTGCCGTACAACGAAGCGAATTAGCTCTATGTATACGTGTATCCCCTCCCTCTTGAGCCTCCCTCCCTCTTTTTAATTTAGGAATAAGGAATGGGTGTTATTCTCTTATTCTCATGGTACAGGTATAAAGATTGTTTTTTTAAAAAAAAGCAGAAGAGAGCCTTGTTGAATCAGAACCACATTTAGAGGGAGGAAAATGTGCAAATTTCCTACTGTTAAACAAGAAAGAAAATCTGGAAGTCGTCCCAGTTGGGCAACTTACTGCTAATATATTTTATAATCCAGAATTTAGTGATATACAAAGTTGGCGTATGTTCCTACAGTTTCTAAATCAAGAATTAAAACTTTGTGATGTACAAGTCATTTAAATTTGGGGGGCTTCAGCCATGCCTCTATAAAATGGGCTTTAAAACGAGTATCAAATTATTTATCCTCTGATGCTAATGAGGCATCTTAAACTTATTAAAATTTATAAAAATATTTGGATATCTCTGAATGCAAGCCACTGAATTCAAACTTTGAAAACTAGGTTTAATTTTTGACAAATACAAAATGGTCAGAACTTCAATGAAAATTATATATTTTTGTTTGATATTTGAAAATGATTTTGGCATATAAAAAAACCTGTAAGAAGCTTATTGACTTACTTTTAAAAAATTTGTAGTTAATACAACTATAATTGTTTTAAATGCACTTATGATTATTGATTCCAGGTAACTTGTACCTAAATAGCAGCAATAGAGCTATAGTTTCCTCTGACTGCTTACTGCTAATTATGAAATATCCTAAAAGCACATCTCTTCCCATTTTAGATGTAGGAAATCTGATATACCAAAAGTTGTTTTTGCATGAATCCACATATCAAGTATTTAAGTAACTAATTTTCTGTTTTAACATATTCCTATGCTTTAACCTATGCAAATTAAACTTCATTTATTTGTGTATAGTCACGAAAATGAATCATTGTATAGAACAAATTATTGGGCAACAAAAAAGTGATTTTCTGTTGAAAAAAGGTCACACACTGTTGATTTTTAAAGTAATATTTGTACAAATATTTTGAAAATTAGAAAATATTAAATAACTTGAGGAAACTTATCTATGCAAATCATAGATTTTCATAGTAAAAGTAACATGACTCAGTTTGCATTAGCTACCTATTCCTTTAGGCAGGAGGTGAAGCTTGGGGAAATTTATAGATTTCTCTTTATGGGCAGCTGTATAACAAGCAAACAAAAACACCCCAGAAACAGAACCCTTATTTTTGAGATAAAATTGTTTTCCACTGATAGTATCTGTTGGAAGCCAGAAGCCATCCAAAGTGCTGATACCAATTTAAGAAGATGATCTTTTGCCTTAATTATACATCTGGGAAATATTAGCTGAACATTTTGTGGAGAACAGTGAATACCTTATTTGCCAGTTGTCTAAAATGCTGCTAATGATCGACATAGTGCCAGTGTTTTGATGGCTCAAACCTAGGCTGAATATGAATACAAAGAACACAGTTGGGGGAAAAAAGCGCACATTTTATACGAAACAGATTTCAACCATCTGCTTGGCACTTAAGTTTGCGACTATAGGCGATATATGAAAGAGACCACTGTCCACGTTATGAATGGTATCACTTTTATTGGTACCTTAGAAAAACCATAGGATTTTTGAAAGCATATATAACCAATGATTTTCCTCAGCTAAATAATGAAAGCAAGGGCCTCAGCCAAAATTTTGTTCTCTCCATAATCTCTTCTATGTCAGTCGTCTTTTCCTAGCAAAATGGGTTTCGCTAAAGTAGGTCTTAGGATATTAAAATATACCAGACAGCGCTTTGCAAGTGGCCCTTCCGAGGAGCGCCCCAGATGGTTGTGAGATAAAATACTGTTTGCTTTAGGAATAGGTTATATTCCTGAGTCTGTTGCCTGAGCACTGTGGCGCATGTCAGATCAGCATGGAAGTTAATGGTCCAGAAGCACTTCCGATTTTAATGCTTTCCCATTTGTTCTGAATTTATAGTATTAGATCAGACCTGTACTGTTTCATCACTAGTTCAGTAAGGGAAAATCATGCTACAGACAGTAAACTCTAAGCAAAATCTCATTATTTGACCCATTTCATTTACTTTAAAGGTAATGGGAGAAATTCTCAGTAAAAGAATATTGGCAAATATCATACACTAGATGTTTGTAAATTTATAGAGTGGGTGGCAAGAGCTATTATAGTCTGGTGCTTAGGACACTGTAAGCAAAAAATGAATTTTGGACTAAGTAATTTGACGTGTTTTCCTTATCTGAAGTATATTTTGTATTTTAAATATTAGGAAAATAGAGCTATTAGAACGTGTTAGCTTATTGATTTGTCCACACTGCATGAATTACCATAGATACATTGAGACCTTCTTAGCTTTTGAGGAAGAAGTACATGATTTAGTGAAAAGTGTAAAGAAATGTTCTCAGAATCCCCATAGATCTCTGCTTTCCAATATGGCAGCCACTAGCCACATGCCACTATTGAGCACTTGATATGAGGCTGATCTGAACTGAGATTTGCTGTAAGTACAAGACACACACTGGATTTTTGGAGATTTAGTTTGAAAGAAAGGATGTAAAATACCTTACTGAGATTTCTTAAATATTGATTATATGTTGAAATGATAATATTTGTATATATTGGCTTAAATAAAATATGGTTAAAGTTATTTTCACCTGTTTCTTTTTACTTTTTTAGTGTGGCAACTTGAAAATTTCAAATTACACATGCGGCTCATATTTGTGGCTCACGTTATATTTCTGTTGGATGGCGCTCTTTTATCCTTTTCTGTGAAGGGAGGGAAATTAAAGCTTCTATCTGTGTCTAGATTCTAGTAGTTCACAGCTCAGTAGGGTGGCAATGTGTCACAGAGACTTAAGTTTTTATTAACTGTCTTCCTTCTTAGCTTTCTTCTACAAGAAGGTGAAATTTTATCACTTTTAGAAAAGCCCTCATAGTGACACTGACTTGCACAGATGCTTGTATCATTTACTCAATGAATATTGTCAGTTTCTCCCAACTTCTGTGGAGTTACAGTGGAAAAGAAGATGTTTGCTTAGGGATTGTTTAGGTTATTTTAGAGATTATATGTTTGAAAGGTACAATTGTATTTACTTTTATGAAGTGCAGTATATCTATAGTTTCTTTACTGGGTTTAAAGAAGTTTGTGGTTGAGTAGGAAAACCTTCTCCTTTTGCATCCCAGCTGATACTACTCGCAGTTTCTAAACCTGACCCACAACGTGTGATCCAAGCTCTTTCTCTATAGGTGTAAAGATAGCAGTTACATTCAGTGTGTATCTATTATGCGTCAGACAGCCTCACAGAAATCTTATCTCCATTTTATGAATGAAGAAGATGAAACAAAAAGAGCTGCCTGATTTCTCACAGATAATAAGTGGCAGAACTGGGGAACCAACCCAAACAGTCCAGCTCCAAAGACCTCACTCTTAACCATCAAATTGTACTAGTGATCTCGATAATAAAGTGCTCTCGTAACTTTAAAACTTTTTTATTTACTTTAGGGTAAGAAATGTCTTCATTCAATTCAACAAATGTATTTCATACACCTACTATGCCAGGAATCATTTTAATTGCTGAATAACTCATAAAATTATAGACACTATACATAAATAACATACAATGACTGTGATATAAACTTCCTAATTTCTCCTCTCTGAATGAATTCATTCATTCATGGCACAGAGTGATGTGCTAAGTGGTGGATATCCAGACATCTGGGCAATTAAATAAAGGATTTCTTGGTAAAGACAACCTGGAACTGTTTTTGATAGATAGTAATTTTCAGTGCACATTATAGATGGAATTCTTTACTGTGAGAAGTGTAACTATATAAAATTTCTCAAATATCTCTTTCTCAAGTCCTTTACAGCGCAGTATATATTGAAATAATTTCTTTATGGACAGTCAGTGCCTTCACTCAGAAAGTTTATCTGGTTAGTTTTTTCTATCTTAATTGGACAGGAAGCTCCTTTACCATAATTTTTAAGTATGTCAGTGTTCACATTTTATATGGTGATTTTATATGGAAAAGTTTGTGATGAATTGGGAAGTAATGATATAATTAATATGATATTAAGCCTTTGATCTAACTTATAGCCATGACATACTGATTTTATTGGGTAGCAGGCAGGAGTGGTTGGTGATTTTGAGTAGAAAACTCAATCAGGTATGTGACAGGTAAAAAAAAAACTGCAGATTGCTGGGAACAAGGCATTTGGGAATAGAGATGAACCTTGTGGTTTTACTACAGAGATTTTTCAGTTTTACTGTTAAACTTATATATGTTAATATAGATTTGAGTTGTTCCATGGATCTCTGTTTTAAGTCTTGGATCTTTTAAGTGTTTTTTCCATATGTAGATATGGCTGCGGTTTCTGGTTCTTTCTCTGATTTCTTGTTACCTTACTAGCTGTAGTTACTGGTTGGTCTTGGATTTAGACTGCTAAAATTTATTCTACAACTTCACCACTTACTAGCTATGTGAGTTTTGCAAATTACATAAACTCCCCATGCCTTAATTTCTGTATCTGTGAAATGGGGATTATAATAATTCCCGCCATTTAGGTCATTTAGCTGCTTAAATAAGAAAACATATGTAATTCAGTATGCCCAAGAAGTGGACATTATTTCTTCAAACAAATTTTAATCATGTAGAAGGAATTCCAAAAATATTTCACATAATATGGCAAATGACATTGGACTGCAGACTAATACATAAATATTAAGTACTTAGTAAATAATGTTGAAGCCAGTGGTTTGTACATGATTTCTTAGAACTTCAAGTACATCCTAAAAGGATTAAAATGTAAAAAATATTCATGTTATAGAATCACTTATATTTTACATATTATACAAATATATTAAATATATTTTATATAGAATGTATTATAATATATACATATTTTATGCAGTTATATATTATGCATATACTCTGCACACCGTATATATGGTTATGGAAGTGTGTGTATAGATGTATAGACAGATAAAATAAGGGAAGAGAATTCTTTCTAAAACCTTGGCGAAGAATAATTCTGTTGCCTGACAGTTACAATGAGGTTCATGGTTATCATGTTCTGATTAAAAAAAAAACAACTTACCATTTTATCAGTAATCACAATTGTTTTAAGGGGCCCTGATGTCTAAGGGAGTGATTTCTTTTGTGAATCCTTAAATTGTCTTCAGTAGAAGTGCTGCAGAAGATTCATAAGGCATTCTTCACATTGCCATTTTTAGTAGAGACTAGATAAGAGAAAGAATGTTCAATGGTAACTAACTTAGTGAAGGAAGGCATTTCTATAAGTAGCTAAACTAATGTTTGCCAGGTATGTAGATTTCCTGGTGAAAGGATACTGGCAGAGATCTAAGAAAAGGCTAACATGTCCCTTAAACTATCTCCTTTAAATAACAGTTGTTACATTCAGGCTGTTGCTAAGAGATGAGGAACAATCACTTCTTGACTGAGTTGTATTCTTGCCTAGATTGAGGGCACTCCCACCTCTGTCCTTAAATTGACTCTAGATTTAGGACTACTTAGAGACAAAGCCGAAGTTTCCTCAGGAAACACTTTTGGATCTGCTCAAGGACCTGAAGAGCATCGCACTGAGACTCTAGAGTTTGGTGTAGTACAACATTAGGGGTTATCTTCATCTGAAGCATGTCAAGGCTGTCTGTTATTTATTGTCCACTCTGATGACTGTTTTGTTTGCACATTTTGAACAATCCAGCACCTCATTGGGCCCTCTGGGTTGATTACACTTTAAAAATCATCCCAAACTAACTGAATGGGAGATTAACAGATAATTCTATATGCTTTCTGATGATTTAGTAGTTACATCTCTATTTAGAGTGATGTAGACACAGGAACAGTCCCATCTTGATTTATTCATTTAAGAGTATTTGGTGAATACTTACTATGTGAATAATTTGGCAACATGAAAGTGCACATCAATGTGAATAAAGGAATTGGAGGGAGTGCCAAAAGGGGGAAAGAGTGTAGGATAAAAAAGATACCTACAATTTATCACTTTATCGATACAAGAGTATCATTTAAAAGCACTGCTTTTTTTTCCATTTGACAACTAAAGCATTGCCCAGACTCATGGTTTGGGTTTAGGCATATCTGTTTTAGAACTGCTCTTTATGACAACATTTATTAGGCACTTACAGATCATGATGGCAAATCTAACTCGTAAGCCTGGAAGATTTTTGACTTCACTTTGTTACAACTGAAAATATCCTGATCATCTAAAAAATGCCACAGTTATTCAGAGATACAGAATTCTTCTTAACGTTTCCCTTTATTTCAAAAAATACCAAATCTACCAAAAACGTTGAATGCGTAGCACAATGAACATTCACGTACTTTTCACCTAATCAGTAACTTTTGGCCCCGTTGCTTTTCTTTCTTTCTTTTTGTTTTCCTTTTGAAAAGAAAGTAAGTTGAAGGCTAATAGTGTTAAGAACTAGGACATTCTCCTGCATAACCGCAATAACATCAGCACATCCAAGAGAGTAACATTAATATAGTAATATTATTTGATATAGTCCATCCACATTTTCTAATTGTCCCAATAATGCTGTTTTAAGCCCTTTTTTTTTTCCTCTTTAAAGCCAGGATCAAGTCAGGCATCAGTTACTGCATTTACTTGTCATATCTCTCTAGGTGTCCTTTATTTTTTTATTTATTTTTAACATCTTTATTGGAGTATAATTGCATTACAGTGGTGTGTTAGTTTCTGCTTTATAACAAAGTGAATCAGCTATACATATACATAGGTTCCCATATCTCTTCCCTCTTGCGTCTCCCTCCCTCCCCCCCTCCCTATCCCACGCCTCAAGGTGGTCACAAAGCATCTAGGTGTCCTTTAATTGTAAATAATATCGTGCCATTTTTTGTCTTGACATTATTTTAATCTCATATAGTTATCTCGCAATCTGAATTTGTCTAGTTGTGTCCCTGATTAGATTCAGATTAGATACAGATTTTAAAGACAGGTATTGTACCGTCGTCCTTTTTTAAAATTCAGTTAAGATTATAATTAGATCTGTCAGAAGTGGCTACCTCCAAGTTCAAATTTTGTGTACCAAATTCATGGGGACATTATTTTTTCCTTGGCTTAGATTTTAAGAGATATAATGTGTCGTCAGGAAGCTATCCAAACCACGGTGATTTGTCTTATAGAGAGCTTGGTACTTGTTGATACTAGTTGAGAAAATAGGACTTCTTTAATCCAAGAAACCATCACAGTTTATCTACAAAGTCTACTCTGAAGATGGCCACAAATACTAAAATTTTTTCAGGTAATAATCTAAAAATATTGATTACAAAGTCTGTGTAATAGCACTATAAAAGTATGTTTCATTAGATTGGAATTCATACTTATAACTAGTGTTCTCTCTTTATGAAAAAAATGCTAGAAGTCAACTACCTCAGTAAAAACAAATTCAACTCTTTTCCTCATTCTTCATTCACCATTCCCACGTCTTGAAAATCAGAAATACTCTTTTTAAAGTTTCTAAAATATTTTTTAAATTTTGGAAAAATTTTAGAAGCAAGTATGGGCTTTTCTTTTCTGTTTTTACTCTACTACTTAATAAATATGTTAAGATTATGGAATAGAGATCTTTTTGTTAGCAGTATTTTCCAAATCTCCAACTGCTTTCTGACATAAAGCAGTTATTCAAACAGAGGATTTAAAAATTTGAAAATTGCCCATATTTAGAAGTAGAGTAACAGGCACAGGCTCTAGAGTCAGATGCCTGTGTTCAGATCCTGGCTGTTTATTTCACTATGTGATATGTGTCTGGTTAACCTCTCCAAATTTCGTTTTCCTCTTATGTAAAAAAAAAAAATTTTTGGCTGTTAAGTAATTGAATATAAAGTGCTTAGATTGGACCTAGGATAGTAAGCACTGAATACATATTAGCTGATATTATTGATGGTGAATTGTCAATATTTTATTTCTGAATGGCACTTGAGAGAACAGATTTTTAAAGCAACAGTAAAATGTGCATTCCTTCATGAAATATTTACTGAATACTTTGTATATACTAGACAGTTCTAGCTTCTGGGGATTTAATAATGAACTAGACACATATGGCTCTTGTCCTCATCAAGCTTATAGTCTGATAGGGAGACAGACATTAAGCAAGCAGTTGCAATAAATAGAGGCAAATATTGTGAGTGGAGAAGTAAGTATGAGGTGTTATGAAGACTGATCCTGGTCTGTGTGTTAGAGCCTTTCTGAGGAAGGGTGAGACTTAAAGTTGCAGAATGGTAGAATTTTCCAGACCTATGCAGTCATATAGGTCATTAGTGTGGCTCTAGAGTAAGATAGCCTAGTTTACAAGTTTGGTTCAGTCCTCTGCAAAATAGATTCCCTTGGGTGAGTTGTTTAGCCTGTCTGTGCCTGCCTCAGTTTCTTCATTTGTAAAGTGGAGATAGAAATAGTACCTACCTCATACGGGTGAAGATTAAAAGAGATGACTCATGGACAACTCAGAACTGTCCTTTTGACATTGTAAGTACCCAATAAATGTTGGCTTATATTAATTATCAGAGGATTCAGTTTGTATTATACAGAGTCCTGATAACACCAGTATAATCAACTGAAGGACCTAAAGTGCCTTAAGTTATTCCTTATGAGTGACTGTGCCACTTGTGTGTTGCTGATTTCCTTCAGCTTTCATTCTCCTTCCCCTATAAATGGTTACAGAGCTGTCTTTTGTAGGTTTATTAGTAGTCCCATCTCCAAAACATAAGTCAGAATATCAAGCTGAACATATTTATACATGTCCGTGGTGTGTTCATAAAAATGGCATTTTGTGAGAGCAAAAAATAACCTAGTCAAATTACTGCAGTCAGGTAAATTTTAGAAGGGTTTGAATGAATTCAAAATGAAGCATTCCGCCAGTGTTCTTGGAAAGTTTATGAAACAAAGTCGGCTTTACCAATGTGAACAACTTAGCCATTTTTCCTGCATGTTGCCCGTTGCCCTCCTCCCCACGTGACTCAGTAACATAGTTACATTTATTGGTTGTTTACTTAGTTTTAATACCCTTCATTCCACTAAGTTTGTGAGGGGTGAGAAAGGAGGTTCCAGAATGGATGGTTTGAATTGAAAAGAGATGTTGTGTGGTCGGAATGAGGATGAGTGGAGAAATTGTAGGGAAGTTTTGGTTTCGAACAAACTGTTGATTGTCACTTTTTATTCAACGGAAATGCTAAAGAATAATTTAATTTGATGAAACTGTTAAGTTGTTATTAGCCTGCTAATTGATGGAATCTGATAAACTTCAATGCTTTTTTTTTAACTGTAGAATTTCCAAATATGACATTTTCAGTTGCTTCAATACAAGTTGTCATGTTATATTAGGGTTCAAAAAATAGTATTTCTAAAAACTGTTTTCAAAGGTATTAGATATTCTCAGGTGAAAACATGTATGTTCATAAAAATTAAAAATTGTTATACAAGTATACTTATCATGACATGTGCTATTTAATTATATTCTCTGTTGTGACCTTACTATGACCAGTAGGATTTTGTGTTCTTGGAAAGGTTGGGTTTTTTTTTTTTTTTTCTTTCTCACTGTTCTTTAATTTCACTTCTTTTGTATTGGATATTCACTGTCAAATGCTCAGATAAAGGCCACACCCATGGCTTGTGAACTCTGACTCATACTTTGAAGACACCTTAATTATTTAATAGGCTACTCAGTATTATTCAGCTCACAATAAAGAATTTAAACTTTTGTTTTAAATTAAGGAAAGAACATTAAGGGTAGGAGATAAAGGAGCAACATTTATTACCTTTTTAACAGCTTCTCAACTGACACTTTTACTTTTTTTCCTTTTTCATTTATATCATGGTCTAATATATAACTTTGCTTGTAACATAATTTTATATGATATTTGTAAGATTTTGTATTAGTTTGTTGATTTTACAAATTTTAAGGTGAGAGTAATCCATATTTTGAGGGAAATGAGCTGCACTCTATAGGCTGATATCAAATTCTCTGTTGATTGTTTCACTTTGAATTTCTACAGTACATCTCTCTGAAATACATTTTTAATGTTAAGCTTTTCTACATTTATCTTATTTTTTAGAAGGCAGATTTTTAAAAATACTATCAGAAAACCCAATCAATTTATTATAATTTCTATTGGATATTATTTTAATAATTACATTTATTTACATAAATTAGTAACACAACTAATGATTATGAATAGGCCATTTAACATAATAGTGGGTGTTAGAAATTAAGACATTTATATGATAGACAGTTTTCTTTGGGCTTTCTGGTTTTTAAGTGTCGAAATTTTTACTTATTAGCTCTTGCTTGCTACTTTTATTAGGTATAAGAACTAGGACACTTAAAGATCATTGTCAGAAGGCCAGCTACATTTTTTTTCATTGAAATTCAGGCAAATGAAAAGGCTGTCTTACTGTATCCATGAGCAGCCAACATTAATTTCCTTATTTATAAATGACTATTTTGCATATGGAATGAATATTGAAAAGTCAAAAGCACAGTGTTTATTTTGCTTTATAATAAATCAATTTATATTTTTCTATACTTTACCTATGTTGACTTAGAGATTAATAAAAATGCATAAAAATATTTTTTTAAGGTTTATAAATTCAGATGTCTAATAAGTATATTAAAGGGGAAAATTTTTATGCATCTTCCCAGTGTCAGTTGGAGAGCTTTAATATTAAAAAGTTCTATTTCAGTTAAATGTGGCTTTTCGATTCCCATAAAATTACTTGGCCACACACAAGCACTGAGCTCCATTAAGGACAGAAAAGAAAATCCACATATCTGCTTCAAAAGATCCTTCTGCTAATAGATATTGAATCTCTGAGAGCTCAGTTTCCTTGGCTGCTAGGACTCACTGCGGGTCAGTCGTGTGTTTTTCCTGGTGCCCGGCCCTACTCAGACTTCTTGGCTTTTACTCAGTATTTTCTTGGGCTGATCTGGATTCTCTTCAGGTTTTTCTTTTCCCCTGGGAGTCATGCTACAGCCCAGTGTCCTTCCTCATTTGTCCAATGGATTTTTAGTGGGGAGCTCAGCTCCATGACTGTTAGATGCCCTGGTTCCATCCTCTCCAGCTGTTCCTTGATGCTCTGGTTACTTTGGAGTGCATTCCACAGCCATCTAATGGACACTAAATCTTTGGGGTTCTGGAAAATGTTAACACCCTTTTGGAGACAAATGAATTTCAAGGTGAGCTTCTTTGTGAAATCAAGTAAAATCAAACAGAAGCACTATTTTGCTGGTTTGTCAAAGATGGATTTTTACATCGTAGTTTTTTTTTTTCTTTGCAACAAAATATGGATGCTATAACTTGTCATTAAACAGTGATAGAGAGTGATTTGTAGGTATTATATAGCCTGTGAGGTAAAATGGGAAAATTAAAATTACTATTTGTAGTGATTATCATCATTTTAATAAGGTGAAGTATTTTCCACTAATTATGGAAAGCATACTGTCTCAGATCTTAAGTCTTTTAGCCCTACTGGTATACACGTGTGTATGTATGTATACATGCATATAAGGTAAGAAAGCGAGATCAAGAGTTAGCAGGAGAAGAGAGAGAGGTGGTGACTTGGAGACAAATAGAGATAGCAATGAAAAATGAAAGGGAGTGCCTTTAGTAAAATACCATGAATTCTTCACTGAAGTGATATACTTTCAGTGGAAAGGATAACCCTACTTTCTCTCACATGTAGAAGTTATCAGTGAACCAAGAACCTCCCCAAAGAGGTTATGCAGCTTATTTTAGGTGAATTTGAATACTTGCTATAAGGGTTAGGGACAATGAAAAAGTACTTTGCTAATTTATAAGAATTTTTGATAAAGTTGATATATGTAAACCAGACTACTATCCTTTTGGAAAAAAAACAAAGCAAGGAATGTCCAGTTTTAAAAATCAGATTCTCAAATTAATTGGGATTATTCTAATTGTTATTTGTATAAGCTAGATCCTTTGTTTCTTCTTCACTTTTTTGTACTGTAGATAATAGAGAAGAATCATGGGGTCCTTCATGGCATGCAACAAGAAGGTCTTTATCCTATTGACTAATTCACTAAGTCCTCTTTGAAATAGGCTTCTTGACATCTCCCTCTCTTCTGAACTTGGTGAATCTTCCAATCTAAGTTTTTGAAAATTGTAAGCAGACCTCATGGGCAGCCTTACCCAACCTCTTTGACACTTTTTTTTTTTTTTTTAAATCACTCAAGCCTATCATCAAAATAACGCTTCTTTTGGTAGGACAAAAATGGATGTGGTAATGCCTTGAAACAAAGAAACAAAGTGCTATAGAAAAAAAGCATAGGGACTTCCCTGGTGGTCCAGTGGCTAAGACCCCGTGCTCGCAATGTGGGGGGGCGGGGCCCGGGTTCGATCCCTGGTCAGGGAGCCAGAGCCCACATGCCTGCTGCAACTAAGAGTTCACATGCCACAACTAAAGGATCCCACAAGCCACAACGAAAGTCCCACGTGCCACAACTGAGACCCCGTGCAGCCTAAATAAATAAATATATATGTATATTTTTAAAGCATAGAACTTTTAAAAATATATATTTATTTTTGGCTGCTTTTTTTTTTTTTTTTTTGTGGTACACGGGCCTCTCACTGCTGTGGTCTCTCCCGCTGCAGAGCACAGGCTCCGGAGGCGCAAGCTCAGCGGCCATGGCTCACGGGCCCAGCCGCCCCGCGGCACGTGGGATCTTCCCGGACCGGGGCACGAACCCGCGTCCCCTGCATCGGCAGGCGGACTCTCAACCACTACGCCACCAGGGAAGCCCGTTGGCTGCTTTTTGTTTCTTCGTTGCGGTGCGTGGCTTTCTCTACTTGTGGCAAGCGGGGGCTATTCTTCGTTGTGGTGCGTGGGCTTCTCATTGCGGTGGCTTCTCTTGTTGCAGAGCATGGGCTTTAGGCGCACGGGCTTCAGTAGTTGTGGCACGCGGGCTGTAGAGTGCAGGCTCAGTAGTTATGGCACACGGGCTTAGTTGCTCTGTGGCACGTGGGATCTTCCTGGACCAGGGCTCGAACCCGTGTCCCCTGCATTGGCAGGCAGATTCTTAACCACTGCGCCACCAGGGAAGCTCTAGAATTTTGAATATACTAAACATAATCCATAAACTCAGTTGACCACACTGGGATATTGATCAAAAGTAGATTAAACCTATGAATTGAGAATATTTTATATCTTTGTAATCTTTACTTTTCCTGTGTAGATGATTCCTTGCCTGAAAAACATAGATTTTTTTTTTTTTTTTTTTTTTTTTTTTTTTTTTTTTTTTTTTTTTTTGCGGTATGCGGGCCTCTCACTGTTGTGGCCCCTCCCATTGCGGAGCACAGGCTCCGGACGCGCAGGCCTAGTGGCTATGGCTCACGGGCTTAGTTGCTCCGCGGCATGTGGGATCTTCCCGGACCAGGGCACGAACCCGTGTCTCCTGCATCGGCAGGCGGATTCTCAACCGCTGCGCCACCAGGGAAGCCCCATAGATTATTTTTATTCTCTCCTTCCATTGTGTATATTACAGGTTCAGGTCATATAGTAAAGAAAAAGAAAGAGAGCTTGTTTATTGTACCTTTCTTCTAATTTATTTGATGAGAGAAACTTTCTTCTTACGACACCTATTTACTCCTTGGAAGATATACTACAGAGTACAATACTGAAAATGCCTATGTAAAAAGAATCTGTAAATGTGAGGGTGAGGAATACAACTCCCGATTCAACCAAATCCAGTAAAATAAAAGTAGCATAGTAAATAAATATGAATTAGCTGTTAATTAAGATATCAAGTCATCCGAGTGTTCTGAAAATATCACATTGATTATGGGTATGGAATACTGTGGCAAGTTACTTATCCTTACTGAGCCTGTATCCTCATCCAGTACCTTGCAGGGCTGATATGCAGCAGCTATATACCAGTATGGCTATATTGGTTATTGATAACCAGTATCCATGCTACTTGGTTGGTGCCATGCTATACTCCCTAGTGAGATATTTTAATTATCATCTTTAACCACAGGTTGTTATGAGGATTAAATGAAATAAAATATTATACATAATATTGTCAGAGCAGCATACACAAGTATAACATTTGCCAGGTTGTTTCCAAAATGCCTTTATTTATAAGAAAATTGGGATAAGCAAATCGTTTTTATATCACTTCTGAAAAAATGTTATTGGATTTAAAACAGATTTATTTCGGTAAGATTGTTTATGGCATTGAATATTCACCTCGAAACAATGTAATGTGGTTATAAACCTCTCAAAATTTAAAAACAGCACTGTATTTATGCTTTCCTAGGTACAAATTACTATTCACCATTTACATTTACTATTCATCTTCATTTTTAACTTGACCTTGAGTGGAGTTTTCAAAGGAAAATATTTAGGGCACCTATCAGTAAATTACCAATTATAAGATTGCATGTGAAGTTTTTCTTGTTATTTAAGAGAGGAGTATTAGAGAAGATTATGTCAGGGACCAACTATGAACCACTCTACTATAATTTGAATATTAAGGAGATGCTAAAAATCACTCTAATGTAGCACTTTCTTTCCACTAATATTAAATCTGCTCAGTAAATTAATTCAGATATTACACATAGAATGATCAAAGCATTGTATGCATTCTTGATGTGTGAGAGAGATTCCATTGAATTTTACCTGTAATAGAGAGCCAAAGTATTGTGCTGACGTGTGAAGTTATAATTGTGGTTTGTGGCTATATTATGAAAACAGTATATAGCTATGATAATAGCAAAAATTCAAATCCATGGTAACATTTGTGATTATTTATTGGCATGATAAATGGAAAATAGACCATGGCTTGAGTTTTCTATTAATTTATTTCATGAGAGAAGAATTTAAATTTTTAATTTTTATTTTTTAAAATTTATCCGGCTGCACGGGGTCTTAGTTGTGAGTACGCGGGATCTAGTTCCCTGACCAGGGATCAAACCTGGTCCCCATGCATTTCATTGGGAGCGTGGAGTCTTAGCTACTGGCCCACCAGGGAAGTCCCAAGAATTTAGAAAATTAAACATTAAAACTATATGAATTTAACTATATGAGTTTAGCCAAGCTTTTGTTAGGTTGAAAATGCTGACCATGTTGAAGTATCAATTGTTAGATGTCCTGAAGTCAATAGTAATAATTTAAATATCTTCAAAAAAACCTCCCTTATATTTTCCTTTTGTGAATTCCTTGACACATTTTTTTTCAAACTTTTGCCCTTATTTAACATTTAACAAATATTCATTTATCCTTTAAGATTGTATCAAGTGTTAGTATATTAATAGCCTGTTGATTGTAGACCTTACAAATGTTGTACTATTTCTCCATTGCACCTGATTTAAAACATGTATCATTTTTACTTGTAATGGAGGAACGTCTGATAGAGAAGAAAGCATTACCTCAGTATTTTTGGTGTTTTCAATAAAATTTCACCTTAATTTGTCAAATTATGTAAGATTTGTAAATTTAGATTCAAATGTTTTATTCTACATGTTGCCTTGTGTAATTTTTTTATGTTAAAATCTGATTCTGGGTAAAAAAATTCAGGAAGGCTTAGCACAAGAGTTACACAGGCTAAGAAGTAGTGACTTCATAGTATGTCTAAGAAGAAAGAAGAAGTGATAATGGCATGCTTTATGTGGTTTTATCTCATGTTAAATTAATATCAGATGTTTGATATTTCTGCTACCTTTATAAATTTTTAAGATCACTTAAAAAATTACAAACATACCTAAATATTTTGTCTGGGTACAATTCAATAAATATTCATTGAACTATATACTAAATCCAAAACCTTTTCAGTCAACATTTGGAGGAAGAAATCTCCCTCAACAGCCTTCATTTGGATGGTAGAAAAGTTCATGTAAACATCACAAAACTAAATTATATGATAGATACTCACAGAATACCCTGGAACTCAAAGTAGGGAAAAATAAATGCAAACCATGAAAACAAAAGAAAGTTTTATAAAGGTGCTGACTTTTTTTTTTTTTTTTTTTTCGGTCCGCGGGCCTCTCACTGTTGTGGCCTCTCCCATTGCGGAGCACAGGCTCCGGACGCGCAGGCGCAGCAGCCATGGCTCACGGGCCCAGCCGCTCCGCGGCATGTGGGATCTTCCCGGACCGGGGCACGAACCTGTGTCCCCTGCATCGGCAGGCGGACTCTCAGCCACTGCGCCACCAGGGCAGCCCCAAGGTGCTGACTCCTGAACTGGGCCCTGGAGGTTGTATAGGCTCTTAGAGCACCTGGCCTAGGGTTGAAAGACTGAGCACTGACATGAACCAAATCATATAATCATGCTCAGCTATGGACTTGACAGGAATCTTGTGTGACTAAAATACAGGGTGTAAAACACATAGGCTGGGGACAGCCTGTGGAGGGCCCCAAACAGCAGGACTGGCTGTTGTGTAGGCAATGGAAAAGTTAATTTTTGTGCTTGGGGCAGGGATTGCATGATGGGCTTTATGTTAACATATCTTTTGGGCATGGCACTCCTTAATTTAATAACTTCTGATGACTCTGCAGCATACTCATACTCAAGTACTCAGGTACTTTATTGGTATTCAGGGGATGTTCATTAAATAATCCAACCTTAATCTGACCTCCTGGCTATTTACTCCACCATTTATCTAGCTATTTAGCTATCGATATCCATCTGAACCCTAGTCTCTAGCCCACTCTATATCCCTGTATACATCTTTCAGTTCTGTACTTTTTGTGAGTGTGTGTGTGTGTGTGTGTGTGGTATCACCTCATTCTTTAAGTATCCCTTTGGATGTTATCTGCTTTCTGAAGCCTCTTTTGAGTGAATGAGGAATTCATGTATTCCCTCCATGACTTTCATAGTCTCTTCTTTCTACTTCTGTTTACAGTGTTTCTCACAGTTGTGTCTCCTTACCAGATTGTGATGTCACTGGATTGTGAGTGCATCAGCTACGAGCTATTCATCTTTATTTCCTCACAGCAAGCACAATATCAACACTCAAGAAATGCTTGTTGAATGGGATTGAATATTCAAACAATGTAGATTTAATGGCAGTTGAATTTGTATATTTTTATTGTGGGCTATATCTGACACAGTTACATATGAATATTGTGGAAACCATCATTTGTCTATAGCGTCTGACTTTCTCTGAAATATTATCATCTAAAGACTGGTTTGAACTTCAACTACACATATGAAGCTAAATGTAGTAAATCAGAGGGAGAAAAATATTTGCAAGGCACAAGTGATCATGAGTGCAGCTGGATTTCCTGTTCTCTTTGTACTCATACAGAATAAAGATGTTTTTTGACACAAAACCCTGGGTTTATTTTTTGGGTCATTTTAATTTAAAGGGGAGACATATAAACACTATGTGGGTAGAGTTTCAAAACCGGTATCTTTTGAAGAACCTTGGTAATAGTCTTGTATTCTAAATGATATATTGATAATCCATGGCAGCATGGCATTAGACATTTTGTCTTATTCTTTTTTTTTTTTCTTCTTCTTCTTTTTTTTTTTTTAATCAAAACTGAACAGGAAACTCTTGGCAACCATCACGTTGGGTGGGATTCAGGAGGAGGTGCGCTAGAAAGGAGTGAAGACAGAGATTGCTTTGGCCTTTTTTAAGGAGGGACACAGTAGCTGGTTTGTAGTATTATTCCTTTCTGAAAAATGTAGGAAGCCCAAGGGGAAGTCTACTAGTCCATTTTTTAGCCCTGCAGACTGTAATCATTTCTGTATTCTGTGCCCGTAATGAAATAATTGTTATATGCTGGAAGTTAGTGATTGCTGTTTTGGATAGAATAAAGGAGTTTTACTTTGAAAAAAATAAATTAGTAATGGAGTGGCGGGGAAGAAAAGACAGAACAGCTTTTCTGTTTTCCGGTTTGGATTCTGCTAGTGGCTTTGCTGCCTTGCCTGCAGTGATGGGTATTGCCAGAACTTAGGGAAAAACAAAGCTAAAATGGCAACATCTCTTAGGAAAATCTGTAAGATTGTAAGAAGGCTGGGTGGTTGTGGGGAGTGTGAGTTGGAGAGCAGATGCCTTTGGTCTGAGTTTCAGTCCTCACAGTCTGTTTGCTTTCTTGCTTTGAAATATTTTTTGTTTCTACCTCCTTGGTTTACAGGGAGCTGGGGAGGCTCGTTTTTGTTGTTGTTTTGAAATGTAAGTTTGCCAACAAGTGAAACAGAAAATAACTGCTGTGACAGACATGTCCCCTAAGACCTTTGCTTCTAAGAGAAACACCTCTGCTTCATGTTTAAAAACAGGCCCCAGCATTGGAATACCAGATTCTTTTTGTCTGCAGTGCAATATGAAAATGTAAAATTGTCCCTTTGGAATTTTTTTTTTTTTTTTTTAAAGGTCACATCAACTTTGAGGTCTTGGAGCCGTAGTTTCACTGCTGCCATGGTTTGCTTTTTTTTTCTTTTTTAATTCTTAGGGCAGACGTTGTGCTAGTGGTGTGCTAGTTGTGAACAGCTGCTTTAAATTCTACTTATGAACGGAAATTTGAGGTTTTTTTAAATGCTCTTATTTAATCATGATCAGACCTCCTCTGATTGATGCACTGCTCCTGTTGATTATTTTTGTACTTCTTTATTAGGCTTCCTTAGCAGTACAGAGGCAATTTTAAGTTAGTTCCCTTTGAAAGGGTGTATTAGGTGGATTGTGTACCCATAATTGTTTAAACAATGTAGAAGGAAGGATTATGTTATGTATTTGGACAGTCAAAAAATATTTTATGTGTCAGATACTGTATTAGCCCGAGGTACACAGAAATGAAGAAAATATACATGGTCTCTGTCCTCATAAAATTGTCAGTCGAAATAGTAGCTCCTGCCTAGTTATCTGTTCAGTCTTTTTAATATGTTATTTTCACAACACGTGTTTTTAGCCTTTATCAGCATTGTTTATAGGCCCCATCTTAATGAACAAGAAGATACTTTTGATTTGAATCATGCTGCAATACATATGTTTTACAAATTGCTTATTTTGAGGCCCTCAAGGTTACTATGGAAATTTAAGTCTAGGTAAGATTTTTTTCAGATTTGTCCACTAATATACTTCTTTTCTCCCACTTACAGACAGTTTTTGGCAGGCGTTATCTCATAAGGGATAGGATTGAACCAGTGCCATTCTTGTTTTCTTTTTGCTCTTCATGAGAAGATTTCATGGAAACAATGTCAAGAAGCTTCTACTTCCAATTCATATATAATCTCTGTGAAAGTTGTGATTCCTGTAGTCAATAAGACTTAAAGCAAAGTGGGATGTGGGATGCTGGAAGCAGAAATGTTATTGATCCATGCTGGGAATTTTGCCTTAGAACTAGTTTATTACTAATATCGAGAATTACCTGCCTAGGCTACCTGAGTCCCGTAAAGACCAGACCTAGGCAGTCTTAAAGTTTGTCTTTTACTTGGAATATACACTGAGGGTCACCTTCAAGTGAAATACAAACAACATCTGGGAATTAGGGGATTGTATTTCAGGTAAATTAAAATTAATTGGAAAATTATTGGAAATAAGGCTTCTTTTCTATTGTTTTGGTAGAATAATTTTTATTATATTAGAATATTTCTATTTAGAATTTTATTACAATGCGTGTTTTTAAACCTTTTTTTTTTCTTTTTGCAACAGAGATAAGAAAAACTATTTCAGAAAACAGAATATGCCATAAGTGAATAGACTTTTAGGCAAAAGGAATGCTGATTAAATAAATGCTAAAATTTGGCAACAGGGCAACAGACAATAGATTTATAATAGAGTCTACTAATCATGTGGATGGGATTTTCTGGGACAGTTTTAATGTCCAGTACTATAATGAACCATCCAAATTATCCAAGGGTTTCAGCATTTTGTAATCTAAATTATATTTTCCAGACTGTCTCACTCATTCATAAGTGGTACAAGTATATTTGCCAGAAGATATGTCATTTTGGGGGTAGGTTTGTTTTTTGTAAAAGTTTGTGTATTTAATACATGTCATAGAAATCTGCAGTAGAGGGCTTCCCTGGTGGCGCAGTGGTTGAGAATCCGCCTGCCGATGCAGGGGACGCGGGTTCGTGCCCCGGTCCGGGAAGATCCCACATGCCGCGGAGCGGCTGGGCCCGTGAGCCGTGGCCGCTGAGCCTGTGTGTCCGGAGCCTGTGCTCCGCAACGGGAGAGGCCACAACAGTGAGAGGCCCGCGTACCACACACACACAAAAAAGAAATCTGCAGTCGATAGTAGTATAGTGTAGTGTTTAAAAGCATGGGCCCTCTGGGACCAAAGGCTCAGAATTGAATTCTGTCCCGCTGCCTACTAACTGTGCAACTTTGGACAAGTCATTTCCCCTCTGTCCCTTGGCTTCCTTAGCCATAAATAGGGATAGGATTAGTGCTGTGTGAGTATTAGCTCCGTTTTGTTACCACCACATTTAAGTGAAAGAACTATAGCTAAAGTGACAGCAAAGAGTGGTACATTCTGGTATAGTTCTAATATCAGATATTATGCTCACTGTTAGATTCGCATTAAACCAAAGGTCACAAACTGATGGACTGGCTGTAGGTGTTTGTTGTTTTGCTTCGATTGTACTAGATTTTTAGTAACATTAAAATTTTGGAGATTTCTTATAAAATTCCAGATTTGGAGGTTTTCCTCATTATTAGGTGTTTTGACAACGTTGAGCCAACAGTCTCCCCTGAAAACTGTGAGCCTGAGCAAGGCCACAGCAGCCACTCTAGTCTGGGCATATGCTCTGCAGACGGCTGCCGTCTCCCTGTGGCCAGCATCCCGACATATTGCCGGCATTTGCACAGTCCTGCTCTTTACTCACTGGCATTACCTGTCCCAGGCCTGCAAGTCTCCGGAGTTTTGTGACTTCCTGCCGTGCATCCTGATTTGTGTGTGTGTGTGTGTGTGTGTGTGTGTGTGTGTGGTACGCGGGCCTCTCACTGTTGTGGCCTCTCCCGTTGCGGAGCACAGGCTCCGGACGCGCAGGCTCAGCGGCCATGGCTCACGGGCCCAGCCGCTCCGCGGCAGGTGGGATCCTCCCAGACCGGGGCACGAACCCGCGTCCCCTGCATCGGCAGGCGGACTCTCAACCACTGCGCCACCAGGGAAGCCCCATCCTGATTTTTAATGGAATTTAAAAGTACTGTTGACTATTTTAGGCAAAATTAAATGGATGATTTAGGGCGCATTAAGGAGATAAAACATTTGAAAGCTGTGATCAAATAGAGCAGAACTTTAGTATGTATCAAATGCTGACACCTAGGAATATGGTCAGCCAATAAGAACCAGATTCATTACCTGAAATGAGTTATAAGTTACAGTTTCTGTTCTGCGTTTTTGGTTGATCCTAAGATGTTGATGATTACTAGCTTCAGGTATTTTAACTGGTAATTTAAGACAGTATCAGTTCTTTCTTTGTAGTAGATTGTACATGACACTTAGAGGGAGGAAAAGAGGATGTTAAAATTGCATGTCCATGCTACCTCAAATTAAACATCTCTTAGAACCATACGCTTTGAAATACTTTGAGTGAAAACAAACATTCTAGGTAAAAGACCCTAAGCATTCGTTAGGAAATGGAAAAACAGAAAGTCGAGAAAAATACTAGAGTTGTATTGTTAGTAAGCATGAAACATAAGTATACTCATATATCTGTTTATATTTATATTAAACATAAATGCATGGTAATGACTAGAAAGAAGAATGAGAAAAGATGAATCATTTCAAATCTACTATCAGTCTTACAATTTAACTTGCATAACGTATTACCAGTTTTTATACTATTATCTTTAAAAAATAATTATTAAATCTTTTCAAATATTAAAAATTAATATTTTAAATATTAATAAAATATTTACATATTTTGTATATTTTATAAAGTATGCACATTATCAGTTACTGTGTAATGAAGAATTATCCATAATTACATAGTAGATGTCCAGTTGATTGGTTCTCATGAAACTTCTTATTTAGACTGTTATAATTTCCATTTTCCAACATTTTATACGTTCACCTTAGACGCATTAAATTCTGTTGCTCACCATAATATATACCATGATATAAATATTAGCAAGTCGTACCCATTCTTTTTAAAAAGAATAAAGTCTCAGCTTTCAAAGGAACTATAGAGGTCAACTAGTCCAGCCTTTAGAGGTATGTGCGAATCCTCTCAATAGCATTGCTGATATATGATCTGTCTTCTGTTTGGATACTTAAAGTGTTGCGATGTTCAGTATCTCATGAGACAAGCATTCGTGGTTGACTCTGACAGTTGGAAGGTGTTTTTTTAACACTGAGCCTAAGTGTACCTTCTCTTAACTTCTGCTTTTAACTCTTCTTTTATTCTCTTATCACTGTTTGTAAGTCATTTGTATATTATATAACATTATAATTATCTGTGTATATGCTAGCTTCCGCAAGATACAGCACCCTAGCACACAGGAGACACTCAGTAAATATTAAATGAATGAGTGAATAGTTCTGGCTCTGTCCTCTGAAACCACACAAAATAAATCCAAAAAATATTTCTGCCACAGCAGAAGGTTACCTTTCAACAATTTTCTTTGATCTATATAGTGAGCTGTGTGTGCCCATAAATAGCACAAAAAAATCCATGTATAAAATTTTAGAAGTAAATGCTTCTTTAGATATTCAAAAATCCCTGATAGAAATTCCCATTGGCAGGAATTGCCACACAAGTTGATAAAAATGTTTAAAACCTGAACTTTAGTAACGGCTCCAGGAATGATGGCCGTGTTAATACAGAAGTGGGAATTCTAATGATACATTCCTTGATAATGCTCTGTGGGATTCCAAGAATCAGGAAGGCTACATTGATTATTTATCATAAAACATTTTCTCAGCGTTTGTAATTAAAACAACATTGCTAACATTGATATTCAACAAATGATATAATTTAAATGTATTAATTTTCCTTAGGTTATAATTCTTTATTATTTCTTATATTTGCCCACAGTACCCCCAAATATGAAGGAGGGTTTACATTTCTTGACAGTACTGTGACAGCAGTGCTTATTAATTCTGAATAGTTTTCAAATACTCCATGAACTGAGGGGATATAGTCCATATGGCAAGTAATTGGTGGTGTTTAAACTATCTTGACATCACTCCATTTTGAAGTAGCTATTATTTTAGTCTGCTTTTTGGTGATAGCCAGCAGAAATCTATCTAGAACTGCACATTTTCCCTTGGTTTTCTTTTGCGAAATGATTGATGGAGTATTCTAACTCAGTTGTTTTCTCTTGGAGTTTTTGTGGTTACATTCATGTATTTTAAAACATTTATTAGCAAAACACTTTTAGGTGAACCATATAGTCATTTTGGGAATGGGTATGGCTAAAATTATTGATGATAATTTATAGGGAAGGAACAGTGTTAATCAACTCTTTCAGCAGCTAAATAGTTACAGAAATTGAAAAGGGAAGTCTTACTAGGTTTTTTTGTTTTCTTTCACTTTTGTGATAGCTGGATTTTTCAGGTTAAAAATCATCCTTTTTGGGTTTAGCCTTATGGTCCTCAGATGTTCGTACAAAATTCTAGGTATCAATCGAAGCTAAACTCTTGAGTTTCTTACAGTGCTAGTGCAGCAAGTCCAGTGATACAATATGCTTCTGTTCCACATTTATTCTTTACAATAGAAACCCTTTTTTTTTTTGGTCTGGAAATCTTAGGTCCTACACACAAAATGGGGAAACTGTTTATGTGAATAGCAATTTCCAATGACTTTTACAATGACTAAATCTTTTAATAACATGTACTACTCTCCTTTATCCTAAGAGGATTCAGCTTACCCTCAAGAAGGCATGGAAGGAAGCTATTTTATATAAGTTGTTTGGAAATAAATGTCATGCAGCAAAAACCATATTCTGAATTCCTAGCAAGGAGGTGAGGTTTTGGTACATTGGTAGTAGGAAGACTGCTAGCCTAGCTCTCGGTGTCACTCACGTGTGATTTCTTTTAACTTAGTTTGAAGCTAAAATTATTTAAAGTGCAAAATGCTGCAGTGACAATAGTAGAACTTGATTACTCACTTTTCCTGCAAGATTCAAAAATCTTAGCCTTGCGCAGTGAGTTCTAAATCTTATTTTTTTTAATTCAAAAATAAAAAATTTGGCTGTATAGATATATTAAAATAACTTTTGGCTCCTTAGCATAGGTCCAAATGTATTAAACACAGATGGTTTCTCATAGCTAATTAGATTGTGTCTTCCCCTAACCTTAACTGTGCTTTACAACTGAGTGGTTTAAATTAGATTCAGTTCAAGTCAACTCAACTCCAAATAACAACAATAATAATAAATTACACTTATTCAGTACATGTAATGTGTTTGGTACCATGCTCCATACTTTTATATGTACTCATTTACTTCCCTCAAAATGTGTAACCAAAACTTCCTATAGTGAGAAAATGGAGACTTAGAGAGGGTAAGTGACATGGTCAGGGTCACAGAGCTAGGAAATAGCATAACAAAGACTCAGCCCAGGTTTTACCTAATCAAAGCTCATGCTCTTAAATATTACCCTCATGCCTACACTCTGGTTTATTACACCATGTGCTAGATCTTGCATTAGATTGAAAAATGAGTGATAGTGTTTGTGACTCAAAGAGTTTACAATTCAAAGTGAGTAACTCACAAAATAACTCATAAAGTTGGAAATCCAAAGTGAGTAAACTCACTTTGATTTTGGTTAAAAAGTTTCTTCTGGATGAAAAATGTCTATTAGATGGGTTTCAGTATTGGAGATAAAGACTGGAATGTGAGGTTTTAGTATTTAAATCTAGAATTTTCAAGTGGATCACTTTACTGCTTTTATTACATATTTTGTAGTTATTGTTATTATTACCTCAATGTCTGGGCCTCTTTCCTCTAATTCATTTTATTGTTCTCCACCATGATAGAGTCTAAATTATTTTTAAAAAATAAATATTGAAATACTTGCTTCTAGATACACCTCAAGGAAATTCTGAGTTCTAAATTGGTTTCAAGTTACTTGTTGGGCAAATCAGTGTCTACTTAACTCAACCTATGCTGAATTGCCCTAAATTACTTCCAACTAATAAAGCATCTTGAAGATATCATGGAATAGTAATAATTGAGGATCATCTAATACTTTCATAATGATGGGAACAAACTACTATGAAAAAAATTTTAACATAGCTTATCCATTCTGCTTCCCCTCTATAATTTTTTAAAAGACTTTATTATATAGCTAGCAACAACAATAGTTGATTTCTTAGGAAATAAATTAATCTTGAGCTTGAGGATGGAAGAAACACATATTAACAGTTAATAATAACTATTTTGGAGATTGCTCCACAAATTATTTACAATGGTTGTGATTCCTTTAGAAGTTTCCTCAGAGAAACTGAAGGTTAAGTTGCCATACCAAAGCTTTACCTGTATTAACAAGATTGAAATTCTGGATCAGACTGCTCCAGACTGAATTGTTTTGGCAGTATGATATCACATATTACCTTTTCTAAGCATTTAAATGGAGAAATTAGTGTGAAACAAAGTAAAAATTGATAACCTACCCCTGGGAACATGTCCTGGGAGAACAGGATATCATCTGCCCTATGTGTACATTAGGAATGAGTTGTGATTCTGTACAGAGTTTTCTTTTAGAACAATTGTTAAATATTTGCTTATCATGGTTCCAAGAGGATGGCATTGCAAAGAGGGTGCTAAAAAAAGAACCTAATGAAAAAGAGTTAGAAGAAAAAAGAATGTTTACTTGGTATAGGTCTGAGAGCAGTGTTCAATAAAAACTTGCATTCAAATAAAAGGAACAGAAGTTATAAATATATTTCTAATTGTTTGCAGAAAAAAAAAATCAATTTTAAAGCATATATTTTTGTTTCTTCATGAAAAGATGTTCCACAATGAAAATGTGATAATAGTTGGATCAGGTCTAGCTCCAAATCCTAATTCAGCCACTTTGTAAATGCAAGACTTTTATCAACTTAATGTAATAGCTCTGAGCCAGTTTCCACAGGTAAAATGGAGGCAATAATGTCTACCTTGTAGAGTTTTAAAAAGTTCTTTGCAACATAATTCTCGTACCGTAAGATTGTCCCATTTAGTGTACAGTTCAATGATTTCTAGTATATTCACAGTTATTCAATTATCACAATTGAATTTTAGAATATTTTCATCATTCTAAAAGCCATCTTGTACCCATTAGCAGTCACTCCTCATTCTCCTCCATCTCCACTACAACCCTATCCTAGACAACCACTAATTACTTTCCTTATAAATAGATTTGCTTATTCTTGACATTTCATACAAATGCAATCATACCATATGTGTCTTTTTTAAAACTGGCTTCTTTCACTTGGCATAATGTTTTCAAGGTCCATTCATGTTGTAGCATCTATCACTACTTCATTCCTTTTTATTACAAAATAATGTTACATTGTATGGATATGCCAGATTTTGTTTTTCCATTCATTATTTGGTGGATATCTGCCGTATTTCTACTTTTCTGGCTATTATGAATAATACTGCTGTGCGCATTTGTGTACAAGTTTCTGTGTGGATATGTCTTCATTTCTCTTGGGTATATACTTAGGAGGCGAGTCGCTGGGTAGTATGGTTATTCTGTATTTAACTTTTTAGAAACTGCCAAAGTTTTCCACAGAAGTCACGCTATTTTATATTCCTACCAGCAAGCTATGATGATTCCAATGTCTCCACATCCTCTCTAACACTTGTTATTGTCTGTCTTCTTAATTTTAGTCATCTTAGTGAATGAGAAGTATTGTACTGTGGTTTTGGTTTGTGTTCACCTAACGGCTGATAATGTTAAGTATCTTATTTGCTTATTGATCATTTGTTTATATTCTTAGGTGAAATGCCTGTTCAGATCTTTTGTCCATTTAAAAAATGGATTATTTGTCCTTTTATTACAAGAGTGGTACAATAGTTCTTTATATATTTATGTATATACATGAGTTGTTAGCATTCTTTATATATTTTAGATACAAGTCCCTTATCAGGTAAAGATTTGCAAGTATTTTCTCCCATTCTTTGGGTTGTCTTTTTACTTTCTTCATATTGTCATGTTCAGCACAAAAGTTTCTAATTTTGAGGAAGTACAGTTAATCTATTTTTTTCTTTTGTCTCTTATGCTTTTGGTGTCGAATCTAAGAAACCATTGCCTAACTCAAGGCCATGAAGATCTACTGCTGTGTTTCCTTCTAAGAGGGTTCTGATTTTAACTCTTACCTATAAGTCTGTAGTCAAATAGAGAGTTGTTATGATGACCAGAAAATGTATATGTAAAGCATCTAGCACAGTGACTGGTACGTATCAGTGCACAATTAATGAGAGTCATCCATACCTCTCTGAAACCGAAGTGAATAAATATGTCCTGGAAGATATCTTCAGTCCCTCTCACCATACTATTGTTCTTACTGCTTTTTGCAAGGATATGTATATAACAAGAAGTATACGTTATTTTAAAGGTACACTTCCATAGAGATTTGAATCATTATAGGTTTTTATTAATAAGTTATTTCAAGTAACAAGAATGCAAAGATATGGAAAAAAAAAAGAACAAGTTTGAGCAGATTAAGACTCTTGCTCGTTTAGGTGAAAGTTTGTAAACATGAAGACACGTTACAGTATTATCAAAATACATTTTCTCTTTGGAAAATGTATTGAAATTGAGGAAATTTGGTTTATATATGATAATCATTTAAATTAATATTAATTTTTGTGAGATGTCACAGTGTTGTGCTATCTTTTGTAGTTTGGTTTTCCTTTTTATTTATTTATTTATTTTTATTTATTTTTTTTGCGGTACACGGGCCTCTCACTGTCGTGGCCTCTCCCGTTGCGGAGCACAGGCTCCAGACGCTCAGCCTCAGCGGCCATGGCTCACGGGCCCAGCCGCTCCGCGGTATGTGGGATCTTCCCGGACCGGGGCACGAACCCGTGTCCCCTGCATCGGCAGGCGGACTCTCAGCCACTGCGCCACCAGGGAAGCCCTGGTTTTCCTTTCTAAAATAATATCTTACTGGGTGTTACCTGCAAATGTTTCTGCAGAGTTTAGTAAGTATTTTAAGGAAAGGCAAGGTGAGAAGTTCATAATGGTAAAGAAGTGAGCTTTTAAACATTGCTCCCTTTTCCAATGGAGCATATAATTGTTTTCCCTGTATTCCACTTTCTTCTGAATGATTATTTAAATATGAGATTGGCAGGTGTTGTTTTTGATACACTTGGATATGTTCAGCTTGTTTCTTAAGAACCAGATATTTATTAGAAGGGGATTATTCAGTTATTTCTGAAAGTAGACTACCCGGTGAAGCAAGTTGGAATATGCATGGCTATTGCTCTAGTACCTACACCAGCCATGGATGTAGCAAGAGATAGACTCTGAAAGCAACTGTAGTTCAGAACTCTGAAAAAACCTATGTTTTGTATTCTGAATATACGTTTCATGTTGAATAGAAAAGTATACAGATTGGTGAAGGAGTCACGTTTTACCTCATGTATAAACGGATAGTCCTTTTAGGTCATTAACAGGGCAGTGTGAAAAAGCCTTGCACTGCAGCTGCAGCAGTCTTCGGATAAATAGAGGACTTAATAACATTCAAATATTTGTCCCAATCTCAAAGGACATCCTGAAATAGAGCTAACTTTACAGATGATACAGCCCTCTCCATATAGGTCCCGGTAGCTCTTGCCCAGGGATCTCCTTGGGCATTTAATGTGTTTCGCTGACTCTTGAACCAGTGCAGTTACAGTAGCTCTTTTTTTTTTTTTTTTTTGTGGTACGTGGGCCTCTCCCGTTGCGGAGCACAGGCTCCGGAAGCACAGGCTCAGCGGCCATTGATCACGGGCCCAGCCACACCGGGGCACGAACCCGTGTTCCCTGATCGGCAGGCGGACTCGCAACCACTGCGCCACCAGGGAAGCCCTACAGTAGCTCTTTTTGAGTGAGATCTGGCTTTAGTCCTTTATAAATGATGTCAGCATAGTATGGAAGAATGACAAACCTGAAAACAGGAAATGCATATTTAAACCTCTGGAAAATCTGTCCCATGGTTTGATGTTCTTAGACACGTGAGAGCCAGGTTTTAAAAGGATTAATTAGCTCAGGCTAAATTTCCTTCAGACTTCAGAACCATTTCTCACAGTTGTTACACACTCTTGAGTGTGCACGTAGCTAATCCCCTTCGTATTCTATGGAAACACATTCTTTAAAATGTAAGATACATACCTTTGACTTCAGCGTTATATTTTATCTCAGATATGCTTTACTATCTTTTAAAGGAGTGTGTCATTTTCTACAGTCCTTAGCAGAAATGACTATCTTGCAATTAAAAGCAGTTGATAATATTTTGGTAAAGAGGAATCCAAAGCAAGTAAGTTTATATAGCCATTAAGAAAGTTTTCGGGGAACTGTGTGTGTGGATGGTTTCATGGAGAGGAAACTAGTATTTTAAGAAGTCTTTAAATGATCATGCCTCCATAAATATGCCATCAGCAAAAAAACAAAAACAAAACAAAACAAAAAACATAAAAAGAGGGGGAGGGAGAAGAGGTTGGGGAGGATTCTGTCCCCTTTGGAACACAAAGGTCTTTCAGTTGTGGGTGATTGGAATGGGGGTGTTTGGGTAGTGGAAAAAATGTTCTAGCATGTGGTAATGAGGTTAAAAAAAACAGCAATGGGTGATTACTTTTCTCCATCAAGGCTCCTTTATCCTCATAAGCTCAGACAGTGGTCAAAATGTTAGACACCCCTCCCTGTTTTATCCATGCCTTAACTGTGTTCTTTGACAGGACTGGTTTATACAGCTGGGCCTTTGTTCAGCTTTGGGGGAAATACGACAGAACAGCAGAAAGTATGGCAGAGCACCTATAAAATGGTAAACACTCGATTGAAGTGCAAGATTCCACCTTTAAAGATTTGCCTTTGTTTGATTAGTTGTTCTTTTAGGGATTTGTAAAGCAAACACCTTTAAAATTTTGTTTTTTTGTACTGAAGATTTTATGGTGATACGGGAAAATTGTGTTAATCAGTAAAATTTCTTATCAGCTACATTTTAATAAACAAAATAGAAAAGAATGCAGCTATCTTACTGACTAAAGTCACAGTTAATAGTAGACATTTCTATTATAGTGACATAGTATTTTAAAGAACATCTACATTGTGTGTGCTTAGCCATAGAACTGATTGAAACGAGAAAGCAAATAGGAAAAGCTATTGATCTTAAAACGTTTATCTATAAAACATTCTTTAAATTTTTTTTTTCATGGGAATTTGTTAGTGACATTACTGTTAGCCCAATTTTAAATCTAGTGTAAATCTGGTACTGGAATCTTCTTGTGTCTTTATACTTGTCATACCTTTATAAGAGTTTAATGATTTTCTTCTCTACAGTACATGCCATATCCTTTTAATTTTTATTTCAGAGGCAGGAAACTGGTAGCCTTTAAGTTCCTACTGATTAGTTTGTACCCATTTATAGAAAAGAGCTATCATTCCTAACTCGTCCTCAGTGGCAATATGAACCATACTTTTAAAGTTTTTTGGGTTTTTTTCCCCCTAAAAACAACAGGGAATGTGCTAAAACCAGAAAGATTAATGGGGGAAGAATATAAACAGTTAAGATGTAAAATGAGTTTAGAGGTCAAGCTAGAAAAATAAGAAAGCTTATGGATTTAATTCATATTCATCCAAGCAAAGAAGCTTTGGCATGAAAGGAACCAAATGAAGAGGCTCTGCATTCTTATAACATCAACCATAGCTGCATCCCGCTGTTTTGGAGTTTGGGTTGATAGATGCTCATCGTCTTTGGCACTGCACCCTTATTTTTGGACTTTTCAAGATTATAATGGCAAATTCTTCGTCTTGCCGTGAAGTTCAGGAAATCAGTCTTTGCCTAGTGTGCCTATCTCTCAACATCAGAAGCTGTTGTCCTAGGAAAGATTTGTGCGCTGTATATATGTTCTTTGCTGTCTCTTTTGAATATAACATAAATATTTTCTACTTCGTTCATTTTCAACAGCTGTTGTAGAAACAGGCTGGAACCAAGTCTATACTGGGCATGGAAAGAAAGGAGGATGAGTCCCCTAAATTGACCAGAGTTGAGCAGTGTATAAACTTTTTCTTGTCAGGGTTATTTGGATTCCAAAGAGGGTAGGGGTCATCCTATTTTTCTTCATTGGACTACTTAGACAGTCATTCTCGAGAAATCTGACGCTGATGTTCAGTACTCCTTTTAGCTGTGAGCCTCCTTTCTAATTTCTGCTAGGGGAAAAAACCACACCATTCTCTAGAGGCTTGCTTTTGAAAGCTTAACTTGCTTGATTTCACAGTGACCTTTGAAAACAAAAGAAATTAAAACTAGACTGGTTACTTAATTATTTTTGTCATCATTATTAGATCCTAAATAAATTAAACATGCCACAGATTTTATTTCAAGACATCTACCATGCTAAGAATAAGTCACTTTTGATTATGGAACAATTTGCTATTTATTTAGACTTAGCCAGTAATGTGAGAGGGGAGAGAGAGCAAGAGTGGGGGTGGACACTGTAAGAGGAAGCGCAAGCAGATAAGGAGATGGGGGGGTGGGGGGGGAGGCCCAAAATAAGTACTTAATGATATTATTGTGGAAAATACTTCAAACCGATTTTTTTTTTTTTGGACATATGCACCTTACCTGACCAGTGATGTTCATGAATGAAAAGCTATCTTCTTTTATGATGAATACGATAGATATGGTGAACTTTTTATAGGTTATTACCAACATGTACACATATATATATGTGAACATATGTAGACACTTATACATCCTCGTGAGGTAAACATAAAAAGAATTGGCATTATTTTAGAAAACAATAATTAAGAGATTAGTACTACTCACTGTAGTAGTAATATTTAGAAATACATTTCCTTTGGCTTTTTTTCTTTATTTTTTATGAATTAATAAATTGGAAGAAGTTTGTTTATACTTCTTTATTTTTTCCTTCAAAATACATACAACTTTCAACCAAAAAGTTTTGAGTTATATAGTAAATGAAAGTTGGTAGCATATGATTATGGTTACATTTAAATGGTCCTGTCTAATCCTTAATAGAGAGGTTCTGTAAAAAAAAAAGAAGGAATATTAAGGCCCATTAATATACAACTTGACAGTAAATGTCTTTTCTCTCTTCCTCCTCTTTTTTTTTCTTCTTCTTCTTCTCCTTCTCCTTGTCGTTCTCCTTCTCCTTGTCGTTCTCCTTCTCCTTGTCGTTCTCCTTCTCCTTCTCCGTCTCCTTCTTCTTCTTCTTCTCCTGTCTCTCTCTCTTTTCCTCTCTCTCTCTCCCTCTCTCCCTCTCTCCCTCTCTCTCTCTCTCTCTCTCTCTCTCTCTGTCTCTCTCACACACACACACACACACACACACACACACACACATGCGCGCGCGCGCCCGCACACAGACACCTCTCAAACTTCTCTGAAAGGTCAAGGATAGAACAATAGGAATTGAATTACTCCCTGTTTCACTAGCAATTGTTCTGATAGAGAGCAGAAAAGATTGTCCTCCACAGGTATTCTACAGCTTTTAAAGATACCTTCTTAGAGATCTTGAGAATGGATATACATCTCATACGTTATACTTCCACTATTCTATCCAGCTAAGTATAACCTGAAATTTATACATGTGGCAACCATGTGTCTCAGAAAATTTCAACAGGCTTCTGATTTTTTAGACTTTATTTCTTTAACTCAAAGCATACAATTACTTGTTAAACAATTTGTCCCAACTTTTGATTCAGAAAAATGGTACTCATTTTTTGTTGTTACTTCTTATTACTAATAAAAGAGTTTTACAAGGTGTATAGGAAGAGATCGTTTTTGTTAATTCCTAGATTTTCCCCTTTAATCCTGTATCTGTCCCAGGAATGGAGCGTGTGGCTACTCATTGCTCGGCTTTCAGACTTACAAGGAGCCGAGCATCTGGGGAAACTCAGGAGGTGAGCACTTTCACGCTGACTCAGAGACCAGCCTTGTGACTCCAGTCTGGCGCTGTCACGCCTGGTTATGGAAAGGCAAGAACAATGCCTCCCTTGAGAAAGGGGAAAAAAATCTAGTGCAGTCACAATTTTGATGTAAAATTTAAATCATCCCTCCACATCCTGTGGACTTAGAGCTAAACCCATGCTCAAATGGAAAAAAGCTTTTTATTTCCTTAAAGAGTATACCCTCTCTAACTATAATAACAAGTTTTAGAACCACAAATCTTAATGCTAGATTATTTCAAATAATTTTTAAATAGTCAGAACAAAAGGACTTTTAACATTTTTAACCTGTAGGTAGCTGAAGGTTAAACATTATTTTTCTGTTTGTTTCCGATTAATGACAAATGTACAACAATACACAAATTAAATAATTTACAACAGATTAGTATTTGGTTTTTTTTTCTTCCAGACTCATTAATTTGGTGATTTTACCTACAATGTAAAAGAAATTTCTCTTCAACATTTAAAGGTCTTAACCACTTCTATCGTTTTCTTCAAGTAGATTGTCTGAAATATAGTATATTTGGTGATTTAAAAGAATCTGATCAAATGTTTAATAACAAGTATAGGTGTTACTATTTTTGAGATAAGGAAATTAAATTTTAGCAATTACTGAGCAAGTCAAAGTTAGGGTTTTTTAAAGTACAAAATGCTTATTACCGTATTCTTGTGCTGTAAATGATGAGAAAAGTTTTGATAATTTTTCTTGAAAAGAATATAGAGTTCTGTAAAAACGTTTACTAGCTCTTCTCTTTATGAAAATGACTGTATCTTGGAGCCATAAAAGTTTGCCTAACCAGTTTTCTTTCAGTCTTATCGGACTTATAATGAACTCTATTTTTTCTCAGTATTAGAACATTATAGAATGATTAGAATTATATAATTAGAATTCTATAATTAGAATTCTATAATTAGAACATTATAGAATGATTAAAACATAAAATGGTAAAACATAAAATGGTAAGTTTTAGCTGGCAGATACATTTATTTAGGTTAAGTTTTGGCTCTAGAGCCCAGCTATTAGGTTACTCATAATAAAGCAATCTTCTTATTTAGAAAATTTTCTTGCGATCTTCATCCAATAACATGTGGTCTAACTTTGGAGTCAATTTTTAGTGATTACAATTAGTGAGACAGTAAAAGAAAGTAGAAAAGGAATCAAATTTTGAATTCTGAATCATTGTATCCTGCAATTTTGCTATCATAAACTGTTTCTAAATGTTTACCTTCGGTATTTGTCTCTCTCATTTAGAACACAAAAAACAAATGGACATTTTAAAGTTCATTTTATTGCACACTTTAGGTCCATTTATTTCAATTCTGAAATATCTTGTGTCCAACTAATAAAGAGGAACTCATTTCTTTCAGATATTGACAAGAATTAAGTTCTGTTTCTGAGTCTTCTCTCTCTAATTTCTGATATTTTTTCCTTTTCCTTTTCCACACTTTCCTCTGAAAACTCTCTACCTCTTCATTTTTTCTCTTCTTATCCTCTCCTCTTTCTCTGACCGGACAAGGCTGGGGAAAACTGTTCGGTGAGAGGGATGCTAGTAAAGAGAAGGCAGAAAGGTGGTGAAGCAGTTCAGAGTGGTGCGCTTCTTATCAGAGAGAAGGGAGAGCATAAGGAACTACTTGATCTCAGTGAAGAGAGCATCTCAGAAACCAAACATATGACAAGGTAAACACGGGGATCAGCCCTGGTAAAGGTCACTTTGAAAGTTCTTGGTGACTACAACTTTTTAATTAACACAGTTTTAAGTACAGTTTAAACTTTTGTAACATTTATTAAATTTTCTATAAATTCAAATTATATTTCAAAACAGAATAATAAATTTATTCTTAAGTAGCTATAGCTCAAAAATTGCTTTTGTTTTTAGATTTCAATGTTGTGGTAAATTGTGTTTGTAAATACTAATAGAAATAAGTTTCTGGTGAAATGTATAGTAAAGATTACAGGGGAATCTAGTCTTATATATTACCCTATGTTGTCTGTTTCTATATTTCTATGAAATCTGTGTTTCTGCTTCCATTTATAGTGTATGCCAGGACCTGATGAACTTGTTCATGCTTCTGAAAAACAGTATAATGAATGTGGTCTTTGTATGTGGGAAGCAATGGATAGAGAGTATAGATTGGCATGTTCTATAAGAGAAACTGATGGCAAAGAAGATTTATAGAAAAGAGAAGAAAAATGTAAACATTTGAAAGACTACATGTTTACCACAAATCAATTTTCTATCTAAAAGACCTCTGAATATTATATATGACAGACTTGGTTACAGAGTTTACATAGAATTCACAGGGTAAACATCCAGCTGACTCTAAACTTAGTAGGAAAATGAAGATGATCAAAACATGGAAGAGGGAAGAAGGAAGCAGAAACCATAAGCTATAAACAATAATAGTTGAGATTTATAGATAAAAATAATGAAACTGATTTTTTTTCTTTAATCAAATGATATGCTGTTTGTGTAAATCTATAAGTCACAAAGGAGTGTTGGTTTTTTCATTCATATGAATCAAAATCTGTCCATTCATGCTAAACGTCTTTGTTGATTCCCCATGTGGAATAGGTAACATTCTATTGTGAAAAAAATCTTTGAAAAACAGTAGAGTTTAATTCCTAATCTTGATTAACCTTCTCACAACAACTTTAATTACAAAAGCAACCAGACAAGTAAATGTAAATGTTCTGAACAAGTAGTTTTATTACTAGAAAATCTAGTAGCACATAACTTCTGGAAAAATAGTATAATCTTTGGATATGAAGGATTACCAATTTTTTTTTTTATTTGTAATTTTTCTTTTGTAAAAGAAGATGCATCCTTGCAAATATTTTAGTTGTTTTTGAAATGTGTTCTGCCATGCTTAAAATTTAACATGAGAGGGTGAATATTAAAAGTGAGTATTTAGGAGAGCAACCAATGGAAGTTATAAATTAAATAAACGTCATGGTCCAGAATTTTTAAAGTTCATATTCTGAATGTTTAGTTTTATAGAATCGTTTAGAGAATAATTACATTTTTTGCATATCACTTTGACGTCTCTTTATCTGTCTTCTGTGCTCATTACTTTTCATATACTGGTCTCCCAAAGTTTGATGGACTACAAAATTCAGATTTCCCCCACCCCTTCCCAATTCTCTATTTTCTCTCTGTTTTTCTCTTGGAGAGACAGTTCTGGTTTTGAACTGCTGTTTATTATAGTGCAAAGACGGAATAGTGTAACAAAAGATATCTAACCACTTTATGACTCAGTTTTCTTTTTTATAAATCAGGAATAATAAAAATACTGAATCAGAACATTGTGGAAGAAGTCTATGAGAAATAATTACAATTATTGGTTAACTTTCTACCTGTGTTTAAAAGATTAAACTGAGTTACTTCCACAGAAGTCCCACATTTTCTGATTATCTGCTATTTCTTTTTAAAATCCTCCAATCAACAAAGATTTATTTCTAAAACTGAATTTAATATTTGTCTCCAAGTTGACCTTTCTTTCTAATTTATGTATTTTTCTTATTAGCAGTATTGTTCTCTAAATTACACAGTTAAGTAATCTGTTTATCCTTGAATTATCTCACCCACTCATTCCCCTTCTCTGGTTTCCACCCTCAACCTTCTATCAGTTACTAATTTCTGAGGGATTTTCTTCCTAAAATGTAATTTTGATTATGTTACTGTGTAGCTCAGTAATCATCTCGAGTTTCCTTCTACCTTCAGTATCAATTTCACATTTGGTGTAGCCGTTCACAATTGTTAGGATTTAGCCAGAATCACTATCATCTGGTACCTACCTTCCATCCTTATCTGCTTTTACTCCTCCTGGAATCTACTGCTTGAACCAGACCATTCTACTATCTTGTATCATTCTATAAATTTCTTTAATTTGCTAATGTCATTTCTCCTATCTGGAATCTTCTCTTCTCTGTGTCTGTTTGCATCTGATCCATCCTTCATTGCCCTGTTGAATTCTCCTGATTTGTAGGAACCATTCTCTGATTATTTCAAGCAGGACATTATCTCTCTATTATTTATCCCCCATAGTACTCATATTTATAAAAAGCCATTTACCTTAAAATATTCTTTCTGGATTTCTTAATTATATTTCTATCTATAGGCACATGATAGTCTTTCAGTGAATGTTTTTCCATGAATGAATGCGTGAATGAGTGGATATATGTCTTCTCTTTCCATCTATACAGTATATCCTTAAAAGTAAACCAGAAGGGTCTTTATATCTAAGTTGCCTGTTTCCTCCATAACACAGAGGTAACTTGCCTGATACAAAATTGACACTCAGGCAATTCATTCATTTACTCATATAAAAATACATTGAGGGCTTCCCTGGTGGCGCAGTGGTTGGGAGTCCGCCTGCCGATGCAGGGGACTTGGGTTCGTGCCCCGGTCCGGGAAGATCCCACATGCCGCTGAGCTGCTGGGCGCGTGAGCCATGGCCGCTGCGCCTGCGCGTACGGATCCTGTGCCCTGCAACAGGAGAGGCCACAACAGTGAGAGGCCTGCGTACCGCAAAAAAAAAAAAAAAAAAAAAAATACATTGAGTGCCAACTATGTGCTAGGAATTGTACTGCCATATAATTAATTGTAATTCATTCAGTATAGATGATTAGACTATTTAGGGAAAAAATACAGAGCAATTTGGAAAGACATGTTCAGCTTGGAAAAATCACATGAAATGTTCAAAAACAGACCTGTACTTGTTAAAATCTTGTGTTCTAGTTTTAGATACTAATAAGAAGATAAGAAAAAAAATAAGCTATTGAATCAATGTCATAGGTTATACTGATGTTCCATTTTTTCAGGTGGCCTCTAGCAAGAGTTGATGATATAGTTTGAGGTGGGGAAAAGTCACTTCAACCATGGTGGTTAGGGAAGGCTTTGTATACTAGCTGGGATTTTAGTTTGTTTTTTTAGAGATAATTATTTTTTATATTTTTTTGTGCATAACTGCAAACCTTAAACAATATTATCATTCCAAAAGAATAACCAGTAGAAGGCACTGCTTCCTAGGACTTTATCTCTGAATTAACTAGTCAAAGGTTAAAATGTTTAGAGAAAGACAGAAACTTTAAAGAGTAACTATTATATACAGAAAGCAGTTCCCATTCTGAGTCTTCCATTTTGTGCTTTTTCCACATACGCATTTCTTTGACCTTGTGCATGTTGTCATTTTCCAGAATAATTGCAGTAAAGAAAATACCCTGAGCAGACAAGAGTTAAGTTTAAGGCAGTAAGTAGATGATTCCTCAGTAATAGACCTATTAATAATTAACTCTGTAACATTTTTTATAAAGTTACTTCACTTTTATAGTCTTTTACTTGTTACATTTTAAAAAGAACTGTAGGATTATTTTACAAGTACTTAAAAAACCTGATTAAACAAGGTTTACCAATTCCTTTACATAGAAATTATTGAAAAGAAATATAGTGTTACCACTGAGCTGGATTTCCTTTTTTTTCTGACAATATTAAAGCATTTTCTAAGCATACTTGTCCTGTAAGGCTAGATCTTACAACTATCTACAGTTAGGGAATAGTAAGAGAGTTGCTGCTTTTAATTAGTAGCTTTCATTAAACACATACTGATTGAAAGACTACTATTTTCAGAAAGGATTGTAAGTCCTGGGTAAGTAGCTGTGGACAAAACTAAAGTCTGCCCTCCTGGATCTTATAGTGGGAGAGACAGATAAACAAAGAAATAAAATAATTAAATATGTCAGGTGATAAAGGCTGGGAAATGATGTTGGAGCAGAAAACTAAATGAAGTGAGGGAACAAGAAAGTGTATATATGGGGTAGGAGGACTTCAGATTGAGAAAATACCAAGAATGAAAGAAATATATTTAAGTTAGTGGTGAATTAGTCTCCTGTTGCTGTTGTAACAAATCATCACAAGTCTAGTGCATTAAACAATACAAATGTTTTCACTTAACAATTCTAGAAGTTAGACGTCTTACATTCAAGGTGTTGGCAAATCTCATTCTTTCTAGAGGCTCTGGGGGCGGGGGGTTGTTTCATTGCCTTTTCTTACCTCCTAAGAGGCTCACGATGGCATCATCCATTTTCAAAGCCAGCCACACGGTATCTTCCAATCTTTCTCTCTGACTCTGATTCTCCTGCCTTCCCCCCTTATAAAGATCTTTGTGATTACTTTTGGTCCACCCAGACTATCCAGAATCATCTCCTTATCCCAAGATCCTTAAGTTAATCATATCTGCAAAGACCCTTTTGCCTTGTAAGGTATATTATTCACAGGTTTCAGGGATTAGTATTTGGACATCTTGGGTGAGAGAGGCATTATTCTGACTAGCACAGTGGTCTGCAACCTTAACTGTGCATTAGAATCACCTGGAAGCTTTAAACATTTCTGATACCCTGTGTGCATTCTGAAACCAATAACGTCAAAATGCCTGGCAGTGGGACCCAGGCAGCAGTATTTTTTTAAACCTCTCCATATAGTTCCAGTGTATATTCAAAGTTGAAAACCACTGGTTTAGATTTCTGTTGCAGTCTTATTACATCTTTTATTTACTCTACCCCTAAGTTTGCTATATATATATATCTGAATACAGTTGGGGACATCCTATTTACATAGCCTTCAGCCAATAGCAAAGGACTCCAGTAGTTTTAAAATTACTTTCACGTATGGACTAGAGTAGCCTGATTGTGCAGATTTCTACAGGGACAACTGAAGGAAGAAGTGACTCCTTGTAAGACCAAGTTGCCCCTTACAAGGGAGTCTCTTTCTTATCACATTCATGTAACTCAGCAACTCCAGGAATGTTATAGACTAGAAATGGGATTTAGTCCATATTCCTGTGTCTCCCTTTTCCCAAGTAAGCTTGAAACTTAAATTTATATTCTACGTCCTAAAATCATCTCTGCATCTTTTTGTTGTTGTTGTTGTTGTACGTGGGCCTCTCACCGTCGTGGCCTCTCCCACCGTGGAGCACAGGCTCCGGACGCGCAGGCTCAGCAGCCATGGCTCACGGGCCCAGCCACTCCGCGGCATGTGGGATGTTCCCGGACCGGGGCACGAACCCGTGTCCCCTGCATCAGCAGGCGGATTCTCAACCACTGGGCCACCAGGGAAGCCCTCTGCATTTTTTCTTTTATCATGACTTCCTACGTAAGGTTCCCTCTCCATTTATCCCAAGGTTTATGTTTGTCCTTTTTTCCCTCAAAATCCAACTGTTCAGTGATTCCCTGAAGCATTTCACAATCCTTTGGCCTTCATGAAGCCCTTGGGTGCTTAATTATAATGTCATTTGGCTCTTAACCTGAACTGTCTTTCATCATTGTTTCTTGTTTTATTTAAAATTTTCTCAAACAGTTCATACGCTTTTTATTTTATTTTATTTTTGGATTTTTTTTTTTTTTTTGGCTTCACTGGGTCTTCGTTGCTGGGCATGGGCTTTCTCTAGTTGCAGCGAGCTGGGGCTACTCTTCTTGCGATGAGCACGCTTCTCACTGCAGTGCCTTCTCTTGTTGTGGAGCACAGGCTCTAGGCACGCAGGCTCCGTAGTTGTGGCGCACGGGCTTAGTTGCACTGCGGCATGTGGGATCTTTCCGGACCAGGGCTCAAACCCATGTCCCCTGCATTGGCAGGTGGATTCTTAACCACTGCGCTACCAGGGAAGTCCCATTCATAAGCTTTTAAAGCAGAGATCCTGAATTACACTTTTTTATTCCCATTAGAGAATAGTCTTGCACATAGTAGGTAGTGAGTAAAGGGTTGTTGATGATTTAAAGATTCCCTTTGGCCCTGGAATTAGACATCAGTTCTTTCAAGAAGATTTTCTTGTCCACACACAAAAAAGTGAGTTAAAGACTACTGTTATAAACCATAATAGTGATAGTTATAAACTAACTCCAGAAGTTAGTTTCACACTAGATTGTTTGTATTTGTCAGTCTCATGTCAGGTTCTTTGAAGTCTGGGTTTTGTTCATTGGTAGGTCTAGCACCTACCACAGGAATGACAAAAATCATCTCTGATTGAATACAGAAGAGCATAGCTCAGCCTAGATACTCAAGTTGTTCTAAGGTGTCCTTGCACTGTAACATAGACATGTAGTATAAGCTGCAGGAATTGGAACCCTCCCATATCCCAGACAGACAATACATGGAAATTTTCAGTGCCTCCTTAATGCTTTTTTAAAATTGAGTCTTTCTTCTATCCAAAATGAAACCCTTTGGTAGACAAACTTTGGTAGACTAAACATAGATGATGCAACCAATAGATTGATAGCTCTTCACATAATTTATGTATTTTACTTTTTTCTCATTTTCTAGCCTATTACTGAACTGTAACCATAGTCATTTTTATTCTAATAATTTAAAAAATCCTTAAGAAATCTTTTACCTGAACTACATAAAAATACCCTTAAGTCCAACACATTTAAGAGCATTCTATAAGTCTCTGAAAATGGAGTTGAAATAAAGATGAAATATGTAATATTTTAGGATCAATTTGCCGTTTGGCACCATGACTCCTTCATGGTGTTTTAGACCTTATACTTTTTTCTCCATAGAATGATATGTAAATGGAGAGACTGTTTATCCAGTTGGATACAAAGATAATTTAGATATTGAAAGAAGTAGAAGTCTTGAGAATAGCAATACCTTAACTATCTACTTTATATACCTTATGTCTACTTGTAGACTTTTAATTTTCATAATCATTATTAATCATGATGTTAATGAAATAGAAGTCAGCAAAAAGGTCATGCCTCCTGAGAGTCATAGAATTGAGTTAACTTAGCAAAAGCCAGCTAATCTAGCTTTCTGCTTTGATAACCCAGAAACTGACTCTTGATAATAGCCTGGACTTTTCAGACCGTTAAGAGACTGATTATACATAAGACTGAGGTAAGCTCCAAAATACCAGACTGTTAATTCCAGCAAGAATAGTAACGCCCACACAGACCCTAAATACTATGGTTTATGTAATAAATGAATGATCTCCTTGTAGTCAAGCTTCATGTGAAACCAAGAAATAATTAAAAGGCTCTTTATTGATTTAATCTGATAGATCACTTCTCAAGGACCTTATGTATTTTAAGTCTGTTCTGTCACTCCATTCTCTGTAAGGGAATCAGAAGTTCGCTTGGAGAGCATGGAAACAAAACAGTGGTAGTTAAATAATCTCTAGTGTTAAGAGTTACCATGTATAGTTTAATCTGTCAGTTTGGTGATAGATATGGTGTTGCCAACAAGACTGAGACTTTTCTAACTCTGTTAAGTCCAGCCCCGTACTCTTTCTACATACTTAGAGTATACTTGGAGTAAACCTTGGTAATGAGATCAGAGCTAAAGATACCTGAAATGGTGCTGGCCCAGTCTGCTTCTTCTTTAAACAGTGCTTACATGGTAACCACTATCATATCCTCCTTTTCCTCTGCTCTTCAGCTGATCAAGACCCCTGCTATTAACATTTTTTCTTTAACACTTGCTAATACATTTGATCAGTTTACCGTCGAGTATGACTGGCCAGGGAGCATTTCTCTATTGGCAGACTGTGTATTTCATGTTGATTTTACAGTTTAAGTCTTAGAAGGCAATCTGCATTGTTATTTTGGAGGTTTTTTTGTTTTCTCTGTTTTTGAGGGGGGTGGGTCACATTGTAGTTTTAAAGTTTGTAAAATAAACACCAGCTATTGTTTACTGAGTGTCTACTCCCAGCAAAGTGCTCTACAAGTCACTTTTCATATGGAAACAGTTTCTTCTCTAAAAAGTATTACAAGTAGATATGACATCTCACTTTAAAGGTGAGTAAATTGAAATAGAGATTAAAGTAAGTCTCCCATGTAGTAAGTAGCAGAATCAGTATTTTAATTCCCTTTATTATTTTCTACTGTGCTATTATATCTTCATAGAATATATTCAACCCTTGAATACACTTTGCTTTTTAAACGTCTGACACTAAGAATAGTATTATTCAACGGTGATTAGAGGCCCCTTTTTTGGTAGTACATTTTAAATTGAAAAATCAGTGATATGTATGAAGGAAGTGATGTGGCAGTTAGTTAATACTTTCCTGCCTCCTATTCCACTTGTCTAGGGTACGATTGGATGATTCTGTAAACACTCTTTGTTTGTTGAACAAAAATTAGGGCTTTTTCAAGTTCAGATCAAGTTGTAAATCCAAGAGAGGTTTTTTTTTTAATTAAAAATTTTAACTCTGTACTGCTTCTATGTAAAACTTTTAATGAAAAGAACAGGATTGCTTATGTTTAACTAAAAATATTTGCCACTTATTTTTTAACCTCTGATAACATTCTCAACCAGACTCAAGTACAAAAAAATACTTAATTTTTGTTCAGTTATCTAAGTGCATTGTTCTATAGGCATTAGCTCATCAAAACAAAACATCCTTATTTGATTTTTTTCTTTTACTTAGGTATTCTAAGGAATAAATAAATCTGAGATACCGAATCTAAATATTTCATGGAACTGTGGAAATAAAACTGAAATATTTTTATATTCTTACCTTTTTTACTACTTGCAAATTTTATATTAGAACTAAATGCCAAAATTGGGTGATGGGGAGGTGAGAGAGAAAAATTCTCAAATGTTTCAGAATTAACAGTGATTGTAAAATTTATTCAGTTCTTAATAAGCTTTAAACAAATATCAAACTTTTTGTTTTGTGATCTGAGGTTTACTGATAACAAATATTTCTACATTTTATAATAATCTTACTTTTAATAAAATGCAAATCATTATAATGGCAACCATCCATTTACTTTATTTTTTGATGAAAGAAATTTTAGTTATTTCTCTTCTTATACTGCCAACAGTATTTGCTATTCATAGATGTCCTGTCTTCAATAAGGTCTATCAAAGTGTAAAATGAGATGGGTATTTTTCTTTCCTTTAAAATGGAACGGTCTTTCATTATGCAGTGTTCTTAGGTGAATTCTCTTGTTTAAGAAGCCAGAATACAAGAGAGTGCTATATTAGTGTATTATTCTTACAACAAACAAGCACTGTTCTGTTGCTACCTGCTTGGCCATTGTTTCAGATTGCGTGTGCTTTGCAGTGGTATTTGGATGGTTTCCTGCTCTCTGCCAGCACAAAAAGGCATTTCTGTTACAATGGCCCCTAACCACACAATAACGGCATTAAGGATTTATGTGGAGGTTTCATTATTTTCTCCTCTTTTGTTCCTTCCAGGATGTCTTCCAAGCGACCAGCCTCTCCGTATGGGGAAGCAGATGGAGAGGTAGCCATGGTGACAAGCAGACAGAAAGTGGAGGAAGAGGAGAGTGACGGGCTCCCAGCCTTTCACCTTCCCTTGCATGTGAGTTTTCCCAACAAGCCTCACTCTGAGGGATTGCAGCCCGTTTCTCTGCTGACGCAAGAGACTTGTGGCCGTAGGACTCCCACTTCTCAGCTCAATACAATGGTAGGTTTCGAATGGTCTCCGGTGCCTACACTCATTTTGTGACCAGTCTACTCCTCTAGTAGTTCAGCTTCAGTCCTGGGCTTTGTAATTTTCATCTACTTAATAGCCATACACAAGATTCACTCCTAACATCTTAGAATTCGTAATAAGTAAATTGACTCTAGCAGGGAGTATAAATAGGCTATTTTTGTTTTGTTTTGTTTTGTTTTGATTTTGTTTTTCAAGAATTCTGCTTTTGAGGCACTCCCAACTTAATTAGGGGAAAAACATAATATAAGAATAATGTTCAAGGAACACATTTAAAATTAGCCCTCATGAAAGTTAGGTATCATCATATTTCTAGTAAAGGATTTTTCCAGATAAAGCTGCAACATAGTTTGAACATTTCCACCATGATAAATCAGTGCTTTTTCAATTTCTGCTTTGCCCAGATTGGATTCCAGTATTTCTTACAGCACTGGGAATATTACAGAAGAATATGTTTCAAAGAGACAATACTTTTGTAATGTTACTGCACTCATTTTTAACTCAGTCTCATTCACTCTGTTGCTCTGATAATTCAGTAATTCCCTGGTACCTCCTATTCTAGAATTTGCAGCTCAGGATAATTTATCTGGCCCTTCATCCTGGGGTCTGGATCACTGCAGAGGATTAAGAAGCTGTGGTTTCATGGATGAGAGGGAAGAAGGCAGCATAGCATCTTTGGCTGAACCTTAAACAGCAGACACACACACAAATAAATAAGGCCTTTAGGTTCTTCTTCGGAACTTAAATGCATAGAATCAGCATGCCAGCAAGGTAGCAGGGCACTTAGCTGCCAGTAAAGCCAACCTCACCTTTTCACCATGGCTTCTTGGGTGGATGTCACATTTTTTGTGGCCCTTCTTCTTCTACCTCAAGGATGTCAGTGCTGTTAATTTGAACCAGATCACACCAACAGAAATATTTCATGACACATCCTCATACCTTTAAGAACAGCTCTGATTCTGTTAAATCCTTTGTTTTTTTTTGTTTTGTTTTTTTGGCCTTCTCTAGGAAATTATTACACATCATAAACATGTTCGGTACTGAAATATGCCCACTTGTGTATGTCATTGCATTACTGTATGTGGAATTAAATCAGCAAGAAGAATCAGATTATCTTCTAATATCTGGGAAATAAACACTGTTCTTTGATAATTCACATTAGATTTAAATACTTCATTCAACATTTTAAGTCTCATAGGTCAGAATTTCTCTGGGTATTTTTGACTGTGTGCCAAAATTTTCTTACCAAAAATAATGTTTTCGCTAACACTTATATAGCGCTTTTACAGATGTGTTGTTTCAAGCACGTGACATATATTACTCATTTAACCTTCACAATAATTCAATGAAGTGTTATCATTAATCCCACGTTACAGATGAGGAGGAAACTGAGGCACAGTGAGGTTAAATAGTTTGGTCCAGATCACAGCTAGTAAGTGGGAGAACCAGGGTTTACCCAGGCAGTCTGGCTTTGCATTCCATGCTTATAAACATTATAAGCTCTTCACAAGAGTACACACATATTTAACTGCCTGATCATCTCTTATTTGGTAAATGAAATCCATAATTCCTCCTTTTTTCCCCTCTACTATGAGTTCATGTTAGTTACGTGCAGTGACATAACTTCTTCGCCTCCTCTCACAAAGGTTAAGCTAGGAAAAGAAAGGGGGAAAATGGTAGTATGCAGCTCAACAGGGTAGAGAGGTAGGATTCCCCGTTTGACATTGCATCAGTGCTCCTGCTTTCTCCCTCTCAATATTTTGACCATTGCCTTCTTTCAGGGAGTACCCTATGGAGAGTGCTTCTTGGTTTGGTTTTCCTGTAATACTGCTATAAACAGAAACACACATGTTTAAAGGAGTGAATATAAATAATTATTACTGGAAGAATACCAGAAAGATAAAGGGGAAATGATCTTAAATACTCAAGGATGGGTATGAGAAAAGTGTATTGAATTACATACTATAGTTGGCATGAGTGGATGCTGTGATGCAGGGTGTCAGTGAAGACGAAATCATTCCGTTTGTAATGGAGAATTCAGTTTAACTGAATGAAACCTATGAACTGCCTACTTTGTACCCAGTTTTTTGTTGTGCACTGTGGAAATAGATTTGCGTAAGGCACAGCTCCTCTCCTCAAGCAGCTTTATCTAGGAGAAAAGTTCTTAACTTTGGTCTGTGGATCTCCCGAAGATGACTGGAGAATTCTGTATGTGCGCACATGCGAGTAGGGTTTTGGTTTTCACCAGACTCTCAAGTAGATCTGTAGCCCAAAAAAGACTAAGATCTACTGTTCTTGAAGTTAATACACTTGGCATACAAAGGATTTTGTATACCAAGTGTATTAACTTCAAGAACAGTAGATCTTAGTCTTTTTTGGGCTACAGATCTTCGCTTTAGTGACATCAGCAGTGATCTTTTCTCTCACTGTATAGCTAATTGGTTTCTGAATTTGTTCCTGCCTCAAACGTTTCTTGATCCCCCCAGCTTTTCATCTCTCACAGTTGAAGAGTCTCCTATATGATCTCAAGTTTCCAGCCTCTCCTCTTTCCAGTCTTCCTTTCAACTTCCACTAGACTTATTTCCCTGAGAAAAGAGTTGGATTATTTATCCCACTTTGGAAACTAGTGTATGTCCTTGTTGCCTACAGGATTTAGTCTAAAACTATCTTAGCATGAAACTCTGTATAGACCAGCACCAAAATATGGCTTTTGTCTCCTCTTTGGCCACATCCCGCCATAGACCCAGTGCTTCAGTCATGCAAAGATTTTCATATATGTTCATAGACATACCAGGTGGCCTCAAATGACACATACTTATTCTTTCTAGCTGGACAACTCTTTTTCATATTTTACTGTCCTGGTGAATTGTGTTTCTCCCATGAGACTGAGTTCAAAATTGCTTCTTTTCAGATGCTTTCACTGACTTCCAAAGGCAGAATGGTTGCTGCATTATTCTTTTATCCATGGTACTTGTTTATATCTTTTCTCATGGTCTGTATTATATAATTTATGTGTTTACATGTCTGGCTTTCTATGCACTGTATTTCTCCTTAAAGGCACAGTCATACACACGCACACACACACACATTTGTATTTCTGATGCCTAGCATATAGTAGATACTCAATTTATGAGTACTGATTAAATGGCAGAGTTTATATGGATGATTAAGTAGGAAATACGTTTTGAACAAAGTTGTTAAGATGTTATTCATGGTGAATACGCTGATTTTCTAGAAATTTTAGAACTAAAGTAGAATCTACCACTGTGCAGAAAGTATGTTACAATAGTCATGATATATTCAGCTATTAAGCTGATTAAGATATATTTTACCCATTTATCAAAATGATTGAATACATTCATAGAATTGTTACTCAACACATTCTTTGTATTTTTTCTGGATACTAGGCCATTGTCGTATTCACATAACAAGTCTTTTTATTTTCAATAGTAAAATACATTCTTTATTTGTTTTCCTATTCAATATCTTTGAAAACAGAGAAAATGTTTCATGGTTTTTATATCACAGAGTTCAATTTATAGAAAAAAACCCAGCTTTCCAGATTTCATTTCTGGTTTATGTGTGACATTCATGCTCCAAAGAGAGGTGTTGAGAGGTCTACATTTTGTATTGCCCACGTAGTTTAGAGACAAAGTAAAACTTTTGAGTAATCCCTTTAATGCTGACTTGAAGTTATAGAGAAATGCTTTCAGTATAAAATTTAGGTTGGAAAATATTTCCTGAGATAGAAGTTCTGTACACCTCATGACTGTTGCCATATAAAGATTTTGGTTAATTAGGGTCCTATGTTCATATTCAGGGTATGCAAGTGTTAAGGTTTGGAATTGGGTCAGATAAAGATGTAGTTCTTCCTTTCTGAAGTTGTGTTTTTTGCCTTAATATTTTGGAGAAATAAGCCAAGTTGCTAACTAAGAGTAACTCCCCAGACAGCTCTAACTGGTATAAATACTGCAAGTCCTCTGTTGCTTCTATACGCACTGTCCAGAATGTACTATAGATGAACTTTCTTAAGCGGATTATACACATATAAATACTGTCAGATAATTATAATGATAACATATATAGTTATATGTATTATATAACTATTATATATATAATTATAATCTCATAATTATAAAATACTGTCAGATTTCTAATCAATATGAGATTTTGAGACACATAATTATAAATATGAAAAAGACTGATTCTGTTGGGCCTTCTCTGAAGCTCTCATAATTTTGCGAAGCAATTGATAGCAACATTTGATTCCCATATAATCTTCAAAAAGCTAAAAGGCAAGGTTGGCAAGTCTGGTTATGACGTGAGTGGAAATGCAGCCCTGGGCTTTATGTTTATGAATCTACCCTTCTTGTCCCCTCTGCCTCTTTTTTTAACATGAGTTTGGAGGCTGTCACTTCAGAGTTTCAGACACAAGCAAGAGACACTATAATTTCTGGCTCATTTTTAATGATAGTTCTGATATAGATGAATTTATTTCATGATGCAGAGGACTATCCAGAACATTTCCTCATGTCAGTCAACGTGATTATTTATGAGCACCAGAAGGAAACAGAGTAAGTCCGAAGAGAAATCAAGTAGCAGCGTGAGAGGCAGCCAGGAGACGCTGTGGTGGCCAGTGCTCGTTTTGTCTGGTTGCATGCTACCTCTGCTGGTTAGATGGTTGTTCTAGTGTCAGATGTGATGTGAAATGAAAGTCTTCACCACCTGTGGTTACTGGATAATCAATTTTCTTTTTTCTCCCCCATAAAATGTTTTCTTTTATCTCAACCTAACTCTCTTTTAAGTTCCTCTTGAGTTGACTGAACAGTTTTGTATAATGGCAGAGTGGCTGCTTCCCAAGATTGATTTTTAAAGCATACAGTTATTTATTTTAAAAATACAATATTAAAAAATAACTTGGGTTGTTCTCTCTACAGACAGCTGAATTTCAAATGAAATAAATACTATGTTTTCATATAATTTTTTAGCATTTAAAGATCCAGTGGATTTGGAAATGTGATGCTATAATATATTCTATTATCTCAATTAATTGCTTATATTGATAAGATTTTCCTGGAATTGTTAAAGAACTCTGGGTATATGATGTATTGATTGGGTTTAATAAGTTGATGTATCTTAATGTTAATGTGTTTAAAGACTGCAGGGTCAGTAGTTATCATAAAGCAACATTCAATGTGAGTCAGTTTCTTTGTGAAGTCCAGCAGAAGGAGAAAAAGGTGTCTTTTTAAGTTGATCTTCTATAGAAGCTGGACATATAACTGAGAACCAAGTATAAACTTAGAGCAAGGTTCCAGTGTCTGAAATGCAACCTTAAACACTTAAACCCTGAAAGAATTCATTCAGTGCACATGACAGAGAGAGGCTTTTACCTGCTCAAGCTCACTGTCAACTCCTTGGATTCTTTATTTACCCAATATAACTTTAATTGCTATATGATAGCTCTGTCTTGAAATAACCTTTATATAAATTTTGCTTACAACCTGACAGTTGTTAGTAATGCATTTTCGATGTTTGACTAGGATAATTTTATGTGTGAAGTACCGTTCAGAAAACTTAAGAAGGAAAAGAGAAAGCTGCGTGTGTTATTTAAAAATAAGTCACAGAATAGGACCTTAATTATGGTATGGTAAAGATTCCTATTTTTAGATGGTGGTTTTTATAAGCTTTTAAATTTCTGGTTACCTTTGTACATCAAACTTAGCCTAAGTTATTGTGATGGTATAATGCATACTGTTGTTAACACGAGTACGGTTATTGTGCCAGTTCTAATAATGAGAATTTCATTGTTTAGAAAGAGCATTCTCCTACACTCTAGACAAAAATGTAATTACTTTTGAATGATGTGGAATGTGCTTTAGTTTAATAGCATGGAGAATAGATTGAGAAAGATTCAGATAAAGTAAGCTTGGAAACCGTATGTGCAGTGTGGCAGTATAAAATTATGAGAGTAGGCAGTATAATTCTACACACACACACATACCCAATTTCACACACTTGATCTATAAACTATTGTTTTTGTAAGAGATAGGCTTGCTTATCTGAACAAGGCCAATTCAATTGAAACAAGGTGAAAATGGTGACAAGTTTGAATTTGTTTTTTATGCTAAATTGATGTTTATCATACAATGAAATTACATTGTTACAAACATTATTCTGTAAATGTTGTCAGAAAATACCACACCTGTTTATCTAGAAAAAGTCCTAGGCTTGCATTTGAATGTAAGTGGTTCAATCTTTACACTTGCATTGTTTCTGAAAATTACCCCCAGGGCTAGAAGGAATGAGGACATGTGAAGAACAATCATTTGGGGTCCATCAAAGCCACTGGATTAAGTTGTGCAATAGATCTGGTTTTGTCCTGTTGCCATAAAACCTTGATTCATATGATGTCCACAGTATTTGAAGTACTATGTTGAGTTTGAAGCTAACTAGGCCTTGAGAAATTAATGAACGTACTCTCACATGCAAAAAAAAAAAAAAAAAAAAAAAAACCACCATGTGGGAATTGCGAGATAGTTCAGGACACTTAATGAGGGTCTAGTGTTAGCTTCCTCACAGAGTGCTATGCAGTGACAGGGGAATGAGTAAGAACTTCTAATGCTGTGGTAATGGGGCAAAATGTGTTTGCTTAAGAAGATTTGGTCTAATGGAATTTAATGGCTTTCATTTAATTGGGGTCTTGTGGAAAGATTCAACTCAAATATATACAATGAATACCTATCAGCAGAGATGCAGAAATGAGTAAGAACTAGTCTGTTCCCTCACGTAGTTTTTTTATATAGCATGGAGGAAAGATAAGCACAAAAATCACGAGATTGTAATATAAAATATTAGAACCCTGATACAGGCTAACAAGTGCTAAGGAGATTCACAGTTGAAAGGTATCTCATCTGTGGGGATCAGAAATATATATTAATATGAAATTGTTCCCATAAGAAAATTACTAGATTCCAAGATATCAAGAAATACATACACATTGGATCATTACTGTTGATGCAGAGTCTTTACTTTATACTTGTAGGTTGTTTTGCTTTTGTCATAAGTATCTTGTTCCCAGAAGAAATAATTAAGTAAGAAAAACATAAGAAAACATACTAAAGACAAAGTGTCCTGTAAAGGTCTTAATGTAAAATGTAGGGAAGTTAGTAAAATATGTGCCTCATATTAATAGGAATAAAAACAGCTACTTTAGTTATTCGTGTTCTTTAATCTGGGTTACCACCTTGAATGAAGTGTAAAGAATGGTGGAATACTTGGCCAGGATACTGGAAATAGCAAGGATGCTAGGAAGCAGTGCTGGAGGCATACTTGAATAGTGTTCCTGAATTTGTGGAAGGGATAGGTGTTCAGCTTGATCTCATTTGTTATTCTCATACCTGCATGATATGACCATTTGTATTTGGAAGTGAAAAATAATCAAAAGTTTGGGAACCAACCTTCATTCTGTATCTTAGATGTTTGTTTTCAGTTCTACCTCATTTTCTTCCTTTGATTCTTTTCATTTGCTCCTCTTCTTCCTCTCTCTTTCAGTTTGCCTCTATCAGAAAACATTCTTAATGGATCCTCTTGTGGATCTCAATGGAGCCATTATCAGGAAGGGAGAGGGGGTAGGAGAAGCAACACCATTATGCTCTGATACATACTTCCTTCTAATTTACATATACTGCCTTTTGGGTGGTTGCCAAACCTTCCTGCAGTCAGGCTAGGTTTCTCTTACTGTATGTGATTTAAAAAGATCAATTGGTCTATGATAAAGTTTTCACTGCTTTTTTAGTAAAGAGAGATGGTATAGTTAGTTTTTTACAAAACTATATGATATATTTCTTTAGTTTATTCAGAGATTATATTCTTTAACTTTTCTTTCATGATCCAGTGTTGATAAAGTAGTGATAATTTTAGTTTTAATATCTTTACTTGGCAAACAAACAAACAAAATATACTTAGAACCTTGTATTGGTTTGCAAATTATTTTTTGAAATTGTGCTTATCTGTGAATCCAAATGTCTGGGACACAGTGCTTTAGTGGATGCCTGTGCTCTTTGTATGCCTATAATTAGCTTTCATATTAAATTATTTGACAGCGTCTGTCACTATTTTCATTCAGTTCTTGACTCTTTCCTTAACTCAATTAATTGATTTTGTCTTTCTATTTATTTCCAAAATGTGAGATTTTAGAGAGATTGGTAAAAATGAGAAATAGGGAATGGAGATCATTTTACATAACTAGAAAGTAATTTTGATGTTAGTGGCACTATATTAACTTAATATGAGTGATAATAGCAATGAGTTTGTCATTTCTTATTTTGTACTTGCAACGGACACTTAACTAAGAGAATCCAAAATAAATAAAAATTTTGCAGTGCTGGTGCCTGAATGCTAGGAATTGGAATGAAATCTCCCAGACTCGATAACTAAATTGCTAATGGGACCTCGAAATATTTCAAATAATACTTACACCATGTTTCCTCTTGGCTGTATTAGTTAGATACAACTATCCACTGGACCTAAAAAGGAAAAGTAATCTTTGTATAGCAGTCTCTTTAAAAAGCACAACCATTAGCACTTAATTTGGATGTTAAGAAAGTAAAGTCATAAAAGTAATGTAAGGTAGCATTGGACTTTCATTGCAATTTCTTTTTCTCACATATTTTGGCGATTAGACTTACATAGCTTCTCTTTTAAAAGTTTCAACAGGACTTCCCTGGTGGTCCAGTGGGTAAGATTACGCTCCCAATGCACAGTACACAGGTTCGATCCCTGGTCGGGGAACTAGATCCCACATGCATGCGGCAACTAAGAAGTCCACATGCCGTGACTAACGATGCCTCAACCAACATCCCGTGTGCTGCAAATAAGCCCTGGTGCAGCCAAAATAAGTAAATAAAATAAATAAAATAATAAAACTTTCAACAAATACCTTGATTTGGCGGTGATAAGCTAAAAAATAGAAAGGAATTCTATAGCATAGAGAATCTAATAGGAAGATGGGGGGGAGCATGTACAAGAGAAATGATTCTTTAAGAAATGACAATCTAACTGAGGGGATGGAAAAAGATATTCCATGCAAATGAAAATCAAAAGAAAGCTGGAGTAGCAATTCTCATATCAGACAAAATAGACTTTAAAATAAAGACTATTACAAGAGACAAAGAGGGACACTACATAATGATCAAGGAATCAATCCAAGAAGATATAACAATTGTAAATATTTATGCACCCAACATAGGAGCACCTCAATACATAAGGCAAATGCTCACAGCCATACAAGGGGGAATTAACAGTAACACAGTCATAGTAGGGGACTTTAACACCCCACTTTCACCAATGAACAGATCATCCGAAATGAAATTAAATAAGGAAACACAAGCTTTAAATGATACATTAAACAAGATGGACTTAATTGATATTTATAGGACATTCCACCCAAAAACGACAGAGTACACTTTCTTCTCAAGCGCTCATGGAACATTCTCCAGGATAGATCATATCTTGGGTCACAAATCAAGCCTTGGTAAACTTAAGAAAATTGAAATCATATCAAGTATCCTTTCCAACCACAACGCTATGAGACTAGATACCAATTACAGGAGAAAATCTATAAAAAATACAAACACATGGAGGCTAAACAATACACTACTAAATAACCAAGAGATCACTGCAGAAATCAAAGAGGAAATAAAAAAATACCTAGAAACAAATGACAATGAAAACATGACGACCCAAAACCTATGGGATGCAGCAAAAGCACTTCTAAGAGGGAAGTTTATAGCAATACAATCCTACCTCAAGAAACAAGAAACATCTCAAATAAACAACCTAACCTTACACCTAAAGCAATGAGAGAAAGAAGAACAAAAAAACCCCAAAGTTAGCAGAAGGAAAGAAATCCTAAAGATCAGATCAGAAATAAATGAAAAAGAAATGAAGGAAACGAAAGCAAAGATCAATAAAACTAAAAGCTGGTTCTCTGAGAAGATAAACAAAATTGATAAACCATTAGCCAGACTTATCAAGAAAAAAAGGGAGAAGGCTGAAATCAATAGAATTAGAAATGAAAAAGTAGAAGTAACAACTGACACTGCAGAAATACAAAGGATCATGAGAAATTACTACAAGCAACTCTATGCCAATAAAATGGACAACCTGGAAGAAATGGACAGATTCTTAGAGAAGCACAGCCTTCCGAGACTGAACCAGGAAGAAATAGAAAATATGAACAGACCAACTACAAGCACTGAAATCGAGACTGTGATTAAAAATCTTCCAACAAAAGCTCAGGACCAGATGGCTTCACAGGTGAATTCTATCAAACATTTAGAGAAGAGCTAACACCTATCCTACTCAAACTCTTCCAAACTGTAGCAGAGGGAGGAACACTCCCAAACTCATTCTACAAGGCCACCATCACCCTGATACCAAAACCAGACAAAGATGTCACAAAGAAAACTACAGGCCAATATCACTGATGAACATAGATGCAAAAATCCTCAACAAAATGCTAGCAAACAGAATCAAACAGCGCATTAAAAGGATCATACACCATGATCAAGTGGGGTTTATCCCAGGAATGCAAGGATTCTTCAGTATATGCAAATCAATCAATGTGATGAACCATATTAACAAGTTGAAGGAGGAAAACCATATGATCATCTCAGTAGATGCAGAAAAAGCTTTCGACAAAATTCAACACCCAATTTTGATAAAAACCCTCCAGAAAGTAAGCATAGAGGGAATTTACCTCAAAATAATAAAGGCCATGGGCTTCCCTGGTGGCGCAGTGGTTAAGCCCGCCTGCTGATGCAGGGGACACGGGTTCGTGCCCCAGTCCGGGAAGATCCCACATGCCGTGGAGCGGCTAGGCCCGCGAGCCGTAGCCGCTGAGCCTGCGCATTCGGGGCCTGTGCTCCACAACGGGAGAGGCCACAACATTGAGAGGCCCTCATACCGCAAAAAGTATATAAATAAATAAATAATAGTAAAGGCCATATTTGACCAACCCACAGCCAACATTGTTCTCAATGGTGAAAAACTGAAACCATTTCCAGTAAGATCAGGAACAAGACAAGGTTGTCCAATCTCACCACTATTATTCAACATAGTTTTGGAAGTTTTAGCCACAGCAATCAGAGAAGAAAAAGAAAGAAGAGGAATCCAAATGGAAAAGAGGAAGTAAAGCTGTCACTGTTTGCAGATGACATGATACTATACATAGAGAATTCTAAAGATGCCACCAGAAAACTACTAGAGGTAATCAACAAATTTGGTAAAGTAGCAGGGTACAAAATTAATGTACAGAAATCTTTGCATTCCTATACACTAATGATGAAAAATCTGAAAGAGAAATTAAGGAAACACTCCCATTTATCATTGCAACAAAAAGAATGAAATACCTAAGAATAAACCTACCTAAGGAGACAAAAGACCTGTATGCAGAAAACTATA